>NW_027361891.1:5505000-6937500 GCF_039654945.1 Dendrobates tinctorius
TAAGACCTCACTTATTTGTTGACTATGGTACTGACTGAGAAATCAAAGAACTGTACACGGCCTCGACTCCAGCCAATGTCAATGGAACTGATGGAAACAGCCAACTATACACACCTCCATTCCATTTAAGACAGGACTGCAGAGCACCGTTTTCGAGGTTCTAGTCTAGAGCACAATCTCGGGATAACTGTGGGTCCCAGAAATCGGACCCTAGTGATCAGTAAGTAACTATCTAGTAAATAGGGGAAAACTGTTTTTTGTTTTTTTTTTTTTGTTTTTTTAAGGGGGAGAGATATTTTTTTACATAAAAAGAAAAAAAATCATTCTAAATACCTTCTCATCCTCACATCTGTATACATTGTTAGTACAAAAGATGTCTTGGCAAGTGGCAGTAGCAATTAGTATAAGATGCCCTGCTGCAGCACTTATTTTGCAGATGTGGTATTCTACCCTCCAAAATTCACACATTTATGATGATATTACAGCTGCATGCCAAGAATATTCTGATTGTTTCTCCGAGATCCAATATCTAGCTTCCTGGACAGATGGATCATCATTTTATTCTATCTTGTATAAATAAGTAATAGAGAAATGCAATCATTTAAGCAGGCAGAATGCAGCCATAGGGGGATTCATTTTGGGAATTAATAACTATTGGTCCCCCAGGTCTTACATAGTAACATGTGGTTTGCCCTCAAGTATCCCTAATCAGTATTTCTCCAGATGATAGACACAGCCCTAATTTATGTGGAACACAGCTTTTTGTTTTCTAGATTACCAAACGGCTTTCTAATGAATACTAACTCGTTTTCAGTCTGCATACAGTAAAAACAGTAGTTTGTGATATTCTAAAATCTACAATCCATACCTAAACGTACATCCATTATCAGATTACACTGAAGTTATGACCTAAACCCAAATGTATCACAAGGAACAGGGATTATGTAAAATCAACTTTATTCTAATTTCCTGCTGCCATTATTCAGAATGAATTACATTTATATTATGCAGTTCCCTGTATGATTATTTACACCACTGCTTCTACCAAAGTAAGTAAAATTCTGGAAGGATAGATGAAATTCCAAAGACAGGTTACTGAATGCAAGTTATAATAACACTTAAATCAAAAGGCTCTTACCCAATTAAAAAGATACCTGAATTAGGAAGTATTTACACTACAGGTCTTTGCATATGTACAAAGGGGAAAATAAATATTTGATACTCTACTGATTTTGCAAGTTTTCCCACTTACAAAGAATGGAGAGGTCTGTATTTTTTATCGCAGGTACACATCAACTGACACAGAACTGAAAAATATAAACCAGAAAATCACATTGCAGGGTTTTTAAATAATTAAAATGCATTTTATTGAATTAAGTAAGTATTTGATCACCTACCAACCTGCAAAAATTCTGGCTCTCAGACCTGGTAGTATTTATTTAAGAAGCCTTCCTACTCTGGACTCATTACCTGTATTAATTGTACCTGTTTGGACTGGTTACCTGTATAAAAGACACCTGTCCACACACTCACACTCCAACCTCTCCACCATGGCCAAGATCAAAGAGCTGTCTAAAGACACCAGGGATTAAACTGTAGACGTGCACAAGGCTGGGATGAGCTACAGGACAATAGGCAAGCAGATTGGTGAGAAGCAGGGCTGTGGAGTCGGTAAGCCAAACCTGCGACTCCGACTCCTCAATTTCTCTTACACAGACGCCGACATGTATTGCTTATATTTAAGTGAAAAATTTATTGCAGCACAATGTGAACATCAGACATTTAATCATTTTAATGATACAATAATCAAGATATTTAGATAAAACATAATATATATTTATTGGAATACAACTTTAGAACACAAAAAACTGTAATAAATTGTAAATATGTAATACACTATGTAATATCGACTACATACACATCTATATCTATATATATATATATATATATATATATATATATATATATATATATAGAGAGAGAGAGAGAGAGAGAGAGAGAGAGAGAGAGAGAGATAGTGTGTATATATAACACTATGTAACAAACTATGTAAGTGGCAAAAAAAAGTTTTCAACAAAAACATACTAAATAATATTTGTGAAGTCTATGAATTTGTTCTAAGAAATAGAATTGCCTCCATCAGATCCTCCTTCATAGATGACCTCACATCTGACCTAATAATTTTAAGGCTAGAGAACAACCTCTCTACACTAAGTTGGGTTGGTGACAAAGCCGTAACCACATGGGCAACATCTCTAACAATTTCCGGGTATAAAGGAATTGCCTCATGCACTGTCAGTTTTGATGAACGGTTGAATTTTTCTATTTCTTTGAGAGCAAGTGAAACATTTTTCTGAAATATGGTCAATCTGCTTGCTATAGGAGACGGAGTGAAATCTTTTTCCTTGCGGCAACGCTTTGCCTGCTCCATGTCATCCAAATACTTGTCAAAGTCAAACGCCTCATCTGATGAGGATGAAGATATGGCAGCAGTAGCACTGTCAGGACCCAAGTACTCTTGCGCCTGGCAGTTCTCCTGTAGGCCACTCATCCTAACTGCTACCTCAGTCAGAGCTTATTTTCCTTTAGTAAGCTGTTGATCATCAAGCAGTATAAGATGACTTGGGTCCACATAAACAGCTGCCAGAAAAATTTTATTTTCCAATAGCTGTGTCTCTCTCCGTTTCATGGAAGCAGAAATGCCATCTGCGATTAAGCCTCCTCTTTTGGACAGGCAAAATAGCAAGTTCTTCCACTCCCTCATGAAAATGCCAGGAGTTAAATTCTCAGCTTGTAATTTTTTTAGTCATGGTAAATGGGTGATTAAGCAATTCCTTCAATTCAGCCACCTGTGTTCATTGACCTTCATTTAGGGTTACCTGAGGGTTCATCATATCTATAAGAAACGGTTGTAGTTCAAGCAATCGCTCAAACATTAAATAAGTGCTGCCCCACCGAGTGGCTTGATCGACAATTGCCCCTTTCCTAGCACGTCTCTTCAAGATGGAATCAATTTTTGGGGTTCTGGCGGCAATAACCAATTTCCTCACTTTT
Source organism: Dendrobates tinctorius (assembly GCF_039654945.1). Classification (NCBI taxonomy): domain Eukaryota; kingdom Metazoa; phylum Chordata; class Amphibia; order Anura; family Dendrobatidae; genus Dendrobates; species Dendrobates tinctorius. Next base: position 5,508,055 of record NW_027361891.1, read on the forward strand.
CAAATCAGATTTCCAGCATGTCCCTCTTGCAGACTATCTCTTATTGCCAGCTGCAGAGTGTGCACAACACAGCGCATGTGATGAATATGAAAGTGTTTTGAAGCACCTTCAACAAGATCATCTATTTCTAAAGTATAATTTTGCTGTTCTGTTATAATATCTGTTTGTTCCTCAGTTACATGACCAGCACTGTGACCTTTCATCTCAAACACACTGAATCCTAAATTTTCTTCTAGCTGTTGTTCATTACTCTTATTAATCAGTTTAATTGTACTTATGTTTGAAGCATTGTCCATTACAATAGCAAGAACCTGTTCTTGTGTGAATGTAGGCTTAGATCAGGAATAGATCAGCCATTTATAGGACATTTCATAACTTTCCCAAATTCCTATGAAAAAATATTCAGCACATTCTGCATTGAACTACTGTACCCAATTTATTATATATTTTAGGAGTCCGACTCCACCAAAATGAGCAACGACTCCAACTCCACAGCCCTGGTGATAAGGCAACAACTGTTGGAATAATTATAAGAAAATGGAAGAAACACAAGATGACTGTCAATCTTCCTCGGTCCGGGGCTCCTTGCAACATCTTGCCTCTTGGGGTAAGGATGATTCTGTGAAAGCTCAAGAATCAGCCAAGAACTACACGGGAGGACCTGGTCAATGACCTGAAGAGAGCTGGGACCACAATCTCAAACATTACTGTTCGTAAAACTACGCCGTCAAGGATACCCCATCTTTAGCATTGGGTATGCAGGCCGTGCGCAGGTATGCGTTTGCCTACGAATGCGTCCTTTTGATGGTGCGCCAACCTGCGCCAAACGCACCATGTTGCATTTTGGTGCACATGGCGCACCGTCAAAAGGACGCATGCGCCGGCAAACACATACCTGTGCACGGTCTGCGTACCCAATGCTAAAGATAGGGACGCAGGTCGCATGCAGCGTCATGCGCCCATAGGTGGAGCTGACCGGAGGAGGTGCGGCCATAGGCGGAGCTTCACGGCAGCCGTGCGCATCCCTCCGCAGCTCCAGGAAACGCTTGAGTGAAAGTAGGCTTAGCTGTTTGGCTCCGCTTGCCTGCATTCCATCACACAGGTGTAGCTCTGCAGAGCCCTCTGCTCTGCACTCCTGCAAACTGAAAATGACCCTGACACACCCAAACCCTTTACTGCAGGGCTTTTAACTAGAATCTGTGACCGTGGGCCACATGGAAAACCCAGGCCGGTAATGAAATGGACTGCACTACTAACATCCTGTAGTCAGTTTCAAAACACAAAAGCCCAGAGTAGTTTTTTTTTTCCTAAATCTGCCTTGGACAACTAGCATGTCCAAGACCTATACTCACTTCTATTCTGCATTGCAATCACAACTACGCTTGTTACTGCAATGCACTCTCATGGCCTCAATATGCCTTAATGCACATCATGGGGGAACACACAGCGACACCGATCACTGCCTCAGTGAGAAAAAAAAATAAGGCTATGTATGTGCACACGCTGCGGTTTTTTCTGCGGTTCCGCTGCGGTTTTGGCCTCTGCAGAACTGCTTCAGTTCTGCTGCCAGTGTACAGTAGCATGTAATCCTATGGGATTAACAATTTTCTGTGCACATGCTGCGGATTTTTAACTGCGGAAAAGCTGCGGTTTTGAATCTGCAGAAAGAAATGACATGTCAATTCTTTTCTGCGGATTCTGCTGCGGTTTACCATCTCCTCCATTGTAGAGATGATAAACCGCAGGCCAATCCGCAGGTAAAACCGCTGGTCATTTTACCTGCGGTTTTACCTGCGGTTCCGCAGATAAAAAATCCGCAGACCAATCCGCAGCGTGTGCACATAGCCTTACCCTCCTTTTATTCATTTTATTTAATAAATCAATAATGTACATGACAATAAGAACTGTTTTCAATATAAATAGGAAAATCTGCTTCATTCATTTTCAAAATCCTCAGTTCACAGGTGTCACTCTCCGCAAGGAGAAACCTTACCTCTTAGACCCTAGTCCAGAGCCTCTCACCTAGCCAAATCAGATCTCATACTTTGCACTGACGAGAGCCAATAGCTCGAAACACCGTGTCTGCAAATTGAGATTCTGATTTGGCTTGTATCCTAAGTCATATTACAAGACTCGTTAAAGGGTTGATTGTGACTTGTAGGATCGCTACTACCAATAGGTGGCGCTGTAGAGTAAAAGTCCTCTTTCTTTCTGAAGAGGCAATTTGCATATTATTTTCCCAGAGGAGCACTGCATGGCGAATAAGCCTCCTTACCTTGACAAGCCACAGCTGGCATGTCACTCTCCGCAAGGAGAAACCTTACCTCTTAGACCCTAGTCCAGAGCCTCTCACCTAGCCAAATCAGATCTCATACTTTGCACTGACGCGAGCCAATAGCTCGAAACACCGTGTCTGCAAATTGAGATTCTGATTTGGCTTGTATCCTAAGTCATATTACAAGACTCGTTAAAGGGTTGATTGTGACTTGTAGGATCGCTACTACCAATAGGTGGCGCTGTAGAGTAAAAGTCCTCTTTCTTTCTGAAGAGACAATTTGCAGTTCACAGGTAAAATCTATCTTCACCGATTTTTCCATTATTGAAATAGGAGACTGCAGCTGATGCTAATAGAGTTCTACTGTATGAAGAACTATCGCTTCAGGAGAGCTTGCAGCAAAATGTTTGTGTTTGCTTCTAGCTCCTCCATCCCACGTCATTCTCCAAAAGAATTTAACAGCACCAATTGCCATCTATCTCAGATATTAGAAATTCTGCCTTTAGTGAATAAAGATTGGAAAGGTGAACTAAAAGATCAATAACAGGTGGTGAAAGAAGCACATTTCTCTGATAAGATTTATTACAAAGTTGCTTATTTTCAAGTGTACTATCGATGTATGAAATAAAAATTAAAACCACAATTACTCTTCTAGCTTGTTAGCTGGGTCAAGTCTTTGCTGCAATAGACAAAAATAAGGCTTTAAAAGGAGGACTCCAGCAGTTATTTACATTGATCCCTCTATTAGGCTGTTTTCACACTTGCGTAGGGCATAGCTGCGTAGTTCCTCCGTTAAGCCCCGCCCACTTCCGCACCTCTTCCATTCAGCTCCACCTACGTCGGCAAGCATCCTGCATAACTATCTTTAACACTGTAACATTGGGTACGCAGGCCATGCGAATGCCTCTGCATGCGTCGTTTTGACGCTGCGCCGACCGCAACAAAATGCAACATGTTGCGTTCGACGCAGCGTCAAAACGACGCAGGCGGAGGCATCCGCATACATTGCATGGTCTGCGTACCCAATGTTAAAGATAGGGTACGCAGGACGCATGCCGATGTAGGTGGAGCTGAATGGAAGAGGTGCGGAAGTGGGCAGGGCTTAATGTAAGAACTACGCAGCCCTCCGCAGCTATGCCCAACGCAAGTGTGAAACCAGCCTTAGTCATCAATGATGTGTTATAGTGTATGCATTTTAATACTTACCAGTCACTGTGTCCTCTCTTTCATCATGTGACCTCAGCTTTGACTTGCCAAATCACACACAAAGTGACTGGTCCACATGGAAGACGAAGTGTGAACCAACTGGCCACAACTGCTGTCATATAACGCAAGAGAGGACTCAAGCAGCGCTGGACATGGCAGAAGACAGCAATGAGTAAGTATTATTAACTCCACCATTACATCAGCAACATATGTATGGTGTATGTCGGAAGCGGGTTTATGGAGCTCGACCCACACCTGGCAGGTGATGACTGTCTATTAGAGTATTACAGCCAGGACCTGCCCCTAACATTTCCAGGTGGAGCAGTGCTCCACCCACAATTGTTAACTTGTTAAATGCTGCTCTCCATCTCTGACAGCGTCATTTAACATATGCTGACGTGCGCGCGTCTTATTAACTCCACCCATTGCGGGTCGCTGACAGATTGTCATGACAACCAGGGTTCAGCTAATGACCCCCATGCTTGTCATTACGGAGCACCTTTGAAACCCTGCCTGTGGCCGGGTTTCTGAGGAGACTGTGATTTCTGCCATATGCAGTGATGCTGAGGAATCACTGGATATAGCACAAGCGATCGGAAAATCGCATCTTCAAGTCCCCTAAGGGGGACTAACAAGAACAATAAAAAGTGAAATAAAAAGGATTTAAAAAAATCAGAAAAAAAAATAAAAAAGCGTTAAGAGTAGAGTTGAGCGACTTTTGGTTTTTTAGGGTCGCGTTTCGTTTCGTGAAACCCGACTTTTCCAAAAGTCGGGTCGAGCAAGATCGTCCGATTATAGGGAAAAGTCGGGGTCGTCCCGAAACACGAAACCCAATGTAAGTCAATGGGGAATAAAAGTCGGCAGTGAGAGGAGGACAGGAAACACACCTACAGTGCCCATTTGAATGCCAAAAGCATCAATTCTTCTTACTTAAGCTTGTCAACCTTAATTAACTTCATAATACAAGTTACGCACTGAAAAATGGGGGTTATTTGGCTAAAGTTGTGGGGGGGGGGGAGGGCTGGCTGCAGGTTTTCATGTGCCCTGGGCGAAAGAGCGCCCCTTTAACACATACCACAACTCATCATGCTCCGATACGGCAGAGAAATAGCGGTATAGTACAATGAAAAATACCTCACTTTTTACATCTCATGACGAGGCCCATCTATTTCTCCATACAGAATCATTGGTCCCATATAATGTTTGAAACAGTATATGATGAGCTCCACATAATGCTACAGTATATGTTGGTCCCCATGGATGAAGCTCCACCGTCTTATGGGCCCAAATAATGCTCCAAACATAATGGGCCCCATTTCTAATGCTCTAGTGTATAATGGGCCCTGTAAATGCTGCTCCAGTGTCTGATGTCCACCTTTGGAATGTTCCAGTGTATGGTGGGCCCCATCTATCATTCTCCAGAGTATAGTGCTCCCCAAAAATTGCTGTCCCAACATTGAAAACAATCAAATAAGTCTCCTCGCTAGGGAATCCCTGTACTTGTCTGGATTCCTCGTCGTCCCCATCTTCCATCTCACTGCACAGTATTTCAACTTTGCAAGTGCTGTGATCCTGAGCAAGCAGGGGGGGCCCACTCGTTGGCGACGGCACTGGCACAGGGCCCCTGATAGTACGGTGGTGTGTCTGATGGCGGGTGGGCCGAACCTGCACTTTCATCTGCAGCTTCCTCTTTGTCACCGTGTAAGATGGAACTGTATATTGGAAGGGTAACCTGAGATTCATCAGGGTCAGATTCAGGTCGTGTAGCGTGCGAGGGGAATGTAGTGGTCTGGGTCAATGTACCAGCAGATTCATCGAGCAGTGGCTGGGCATCAGTGCACTTGTGTCGCCCCCAGGAGTACGGTCACCACAGTGGCATTAGCTTCTTCCTAGGGAGTGTGATGTCATGCTTGGGAGCAACGAAGGATCTCTCTAGCAGGTTAACTGATTGGGCGGCGTTATTCCCACGAGTCAGGACCCTCCAAACAGCGTTCATGAAGGCAAAATGTTTGTTTTACGTGGGCAGTATGGTTGCAAAGCTGAACCTTAAAGGAATGTCCAGAAGGGCACCACCAGGAGTGGAGCCTACGGTTAAATTCGACTCCACCTGGGAAACCTCAACCATGCCAGCTACAGAACAGATGCACACATTGCAAGCTTAATTCCGTTAACAAACGAGACTCCGTCATGCCCCGCGGTCCGAGTCCGGCTTACTAGAGGGACACGTGAGGCTCTGGCACATGAGATTGGCCAATAACTGGTGTGTCATGCCCTTACATGTCCGTGGCTGCATGTGCGCTACACTGAAAAGGCCAGCGTTTGTCGCTTACAGGTGCAGATAACCAGCTGAACAACGTTAGTGATGGGGATCACTGATTACAATTATTACCCGTGAACAATGATTTCCCAGTAAGTGCAGGTCAACCGCAGTTCCGGAATTAGGCCTAACCATCATTCCTGAAAAAATGAAAAACTTACGTGTGCAAACCACAGGTGCTGTAGCTTGCTTAACAGCTCGCCAGCCGTTCTCACGCCCAGTATGGATTACACGTGATTGCACAAAGGTGAGAAAGGGTACCGTATCCCCAGATAACATGTATGGATAGCGTACACATTCAAAATATATGTCTCAGGAGGCAGGCTCAGACGGTGTTAGGCCCAGTATGGATTGCACGTGATTGCACAAAGGTTAGAAAGGGTACCGTATCCCCGGATAACATGTATGGATAGCGTACACATTCAAAATATGTCTCAGGAGGCAGGCTCAGACGGTGTTAGGCCCAGTATGGATTGCACGTGATTGCACAAAGGTTAGAAAGGGTACCGTATCCCCGGATAACATGTATGGATAGCGTACACATTCAAAATATATGTCTCAGGAGGCAGGCTCAGACGGTGTTAGGCCCAGTATGGATTGCACGTGATTGCACAAAGGTTAGAAAGGGTACCGTATCCCCGGATAACATGTATGGATAGCGTACACATTCAAAATATATGTCTCAGGAGGCAGGCTCAGACGGTGTTAGGCCCAGTATGGATTGCACGTGATTGCACAAAGGTTAGAAAGGGTACCGTTTCCCCGGATAACATGTATGGATAGCGTACACATTCAAAATATATGTTTCAGGAGGCAGGCTCAGACGGTGTTAGGCCCAGTATGGATTGCACAAAGGTTAGAAAGGGTACCGTTTCCCCGGATAACATGTATGGATAGCGTACACATTCAAAATATATGTCTCAGGAGGCAGGCTCAGACGTGTTAGGCACAGTATGGATTTGACGGCCCAGACTACACAGCGGAGGAGCAGGGAGAGGTAAAGATTGCAAATGCTGGGGCCCTGCCCAAGCAAGGGGGGCCCACTCGTGGGCGTCAGTACTGGCACTGGGCCCCTCATAGTACGGCGGTGTGTCTGACGGCGGGTGTGCACCACCACCGTCAGAGACTTGCACTATGAAGGACCCTGTACCAGTGCCCGCGCCCAAGAGTCGGCCTACCCACCTGTCCAGAGCAACGGCACTCGCACGGTGTCGTGCGCTAGGTGGTGACCCCGGCCATGGGGGGGGGAGGCAGCACAGTTAGGGAGTTTTAGAAAGTGGCATATGTTGATGTTGGACATTCAGCTGATGCAAAAGGTGAAATAGGTCAAGTCCCAGGAAGAGGTGGACCAAAGCAAGACATTTTTCTGTCACCCTATGTGTCATCAGAGGAAGGTGGGACAAAATCCTTGGAAACCCATGCGTGGTTCATTTTAATGAAGGTTAGATCATCCACATTTTGGGTTGACAGACGGGTCCTTTTTTCTGTCAGGATTGATCCAGCGGCACTGAAGACTCTTTCCGATAGCACACTTGCAGCTGGGCAAGCGAGCTCCTGTAAAGCATATTGTGCCAATTCAGGCCAGGTGTCCAGTTTAGCGGCCCAATAGTCAAAGGGGAATGACCTGTGTGGGAGAACATCGACATGGGAGGAAAAGTAGTTTGTAACCATAGTTGACAACTGCTGTCTCCTGTCACTTTCCATCGATGCAGTATTACCAGTTGTGTGAGCGGTACTTGAAAAATCAGTCCACAACATTGTCATGAAACCCCTGTCTCCAACGCCACTTCTGCTGTGTGCACCACGAACACCTCTGCCAAGCTGCCCCCGGTCCGTACGGCTCGTGTGAGAACCATCACCGCTGCTGTGTGCTGGGAATGCCTCAAGCAACCGATTTACCAGAGTTGCTTGTTTATTAGCCAATATTAGGTCAAGGTTCTCCTGTGGCATGATGTTTTGTAATTTGCCTTTATAGCGTGGATCCAGGATGCTGGCCAACCAGTAGTCGTCATCGTTCATCATTTTGGCAATGCGTGGGTCCCTTTTTAGGATCTGCAAGGCATAATCTGACATGTGGGCCAATGTTCCCGGTGTCAATGATGCACTGCGAGTGCTGGTTGGAGGAGCACTTTCTGGCAAATCCACATCCCTCCAGTCACGCACAAACCCTGTACCAGACCTTGCCACGCCAACATTTTCACTTGCCCCACGAGATGCATCCTCCTCCCCTAAGTAATCATCCCCATCATCCTCCTCCTCCTCTTCTTCCTCCACCTCGTCCAGGAGAGGTCCCTGAGCAGACAATGGCTGAATGTCATCAAGGATTCCCTCCTCCTCTTCCTCCTCATCAACATTGGCTGCAGACGCCTGCTCCTTAAGGTGCGTCAAAGTTTGCATGAGCAGACGCATAAGTGGGATGCTCATGCTTAGGATGGCGTTGTCTGCGCTTACCAGCCGTGTGCATTCCTCAAAACACTGAAGGACTTTACAGAGGTCTTTCAGCTTCGACCACTGCACACCTGTCAACTCCATGTCTGCTCTCAAAGTGCCTGGCTGTGTATCCTCCCACAAATGCATTATGGCCTGCCTCTGCTCGCACAGCCGCTCCACCATGTGCAGGGTGGAGTTCCACCTTGTTGCAATATCGATAATGAGGCGGTGATTGGGAAGGTGGAGCAATCGCTGCAGCTTCTGCATACGAACGGAGTGTACAGGCGACCGGCGGATGTGCGCGCACAGTCTTCGCACCTTCTGGAGCAGGGCTGTTAACTCCGGATAATTTTTGAGGAAGCACTGCACCACCAGGTTCAAGGTGTGAGCCAAGCAAGGTATATGGCTGAGTTTTGAAAGGGCTATGGCTGCCACAAAATTACGGCCGTTATCACTAACTACCTTGCCTGCCTCAAGATGTACACTGCCCAGCCATGACTCAGTTTGTCGCTTCAAGTGCTCGGCCAGCACCTCGGCGGTGTGTCTGTTGCCCAAACACATCATCTGCAACACAGCCTGCTGACGCTTTCCACTAGCTGCTCGATAGGGGGACACATCGTGTGCAACAGTGGCAGCTGCAGATGGAGTGCTCGTACGACTGCGCTCTGTGGACGAGCTTTCGCTTCTGGAGGAGGAGGAGGAGGAGGAGGAGGAGGAGGGTCGAACGCCTACAGCCAACTGTTTCCTATACCGTGGGCTAGGCAGCACTGTCCCACCACCGCTGTCCCCTGTGGACCCTGCATCCACCACATTAACCCAGTGCGCAGTGATGGACACGTAACGGCCCTGGCCATGCCGACTGGACCATGCATCAGTTGTGAGGTGCACCTTTCCGCTCACTGACTGCTTGAGTGCATGCACAATGCGGTCTTTCACATGATGGTGGAGGGCTGGGATGGCTTTGCGAGAGAAGTGGCGACTGGGTAGGTCATAGCGTGGTACTGCATAGGCCATGAGTTCGCGGAAAGCTGTGCTTTCCACCAACCGAAAGGGCATCATCTCAAACGAGATTAGTTTGGCAATGTGGGCGTTCAAACCCAGTGTATGCGGATGAGAGACTGAGTACTTTCTTGACCTACTCATAGTGTCTGGGAGGGTGAGCTGGACTTGAGAGCTGCATATGGTGGAAGTAGCGGTGGACAGGGCGGACTGAGAGAGGGTTGATGATGGTGATGGAGTTGGTGTTCTTTCTGATGGCCTAGAATCAGTCTTTCGTTGATATAACAGTGAGTCAGTATTCCCTGACTGCTGTGGCCTTGCAACGACACCTCAACATTTGCTGCTGTGCTAACCGGTGGGCTTACAGTGGGTGAAACAATGTAGCGTTGCTGACTACCTTCGTTGTGATCAGTTGCACATGTGGCACTTGAGGTTTGGTGCTGTGTCCACGCTTGCAAGTGCATGCTGGTTAAAGGTCTAAGCATGCAACTGGTATTCAAATTTTTCAGATTTTTCCCTCGGCTAAAGGTCTTTGCGCACTTCTTACAGATAACCTTGGCCTGATCATGAGGATTTTGTTCAAAAAAGTGCCACACTGCACTCTTCCTACTTTGGCAGACACTTTGCGGCCTAGCACGCTGTGATCTTTTGACCCTCTGGACAAGCTGTCCAGCAACTCTTTTGATGTTTGGAACCTGTCTTTGGAGTGCTCCGGGCCTGCCAGATAACAGCTGTTGCGATGTCGATGTCTGCTGTGGATGCTCCTCATCTGAGCTATTGGAAGCAGCACCCTCTTCCCCCAATGGATGCCAATCTGGGTCAACAACTGGGTCATCCATCACCTCCTCTTCTATGTCATGTGCACCTTCCTCTGTGTCACCGTGTATGGTGGTATAGTGTGCGGGAAGGGGCACCTGAGTCTCATCAGGGTCAGAATCTGGCTCTGTACACTGCGAGGACAATGTAGTGCTCTGAGTGAATGTACCAGCAGAATCATCCATCAGCGGCTGTGCATCAGTGCACTCCATGTCAGATTCATCTTGGCCTGGGTAATTCACCATTTCACTTGATAATCCAGGCATGGTATGTGAAAACAGCTCCATGGAGTAATCAGTAGTATGGCCTGCGTCATCCTTCAATCTTGGTTGGGGTGAAGGACACAAGGAAAGGTGTGGTTCATGAACATGAGCCTCCAATGACGACTCAGTGCTTTTACTTTTTACAACTGAAGAAGAGGAGGCGATAGAGCTGGAGGCTGAGTCAGCAATGTAAGACAAAACTTTTTCCTGATGCTCTGGCTTTAAAAGCGGTTTGCCAACTCCTAGAAAACTAAGCGTTCAAGGCCTTATGTAGCCAGACGATGACGCAGGCGCAACACCTCCTGCATTCGGTCCTATTTTGCTCTTGCCACTACCATCAGATCCACCACCAACACCATCATTACCAGCTGCCAACCCCCGCCCAATTTCACGGCCTCTTCCACCAGCCTTCCTCATTTTTGGTAGAAATGTAGGCAAAATCCAACAAACTATATAGTAATGTAAAACAAGGTACAAGGTGTCTATAGGACAGGGGAGATTTTGAATTTCTGCACACACTTGTGGACACTGGACACTTTTGGATTGTGTGAGGCCCAATGAATATCTGAGCGCTATGTGACAGGCTCGATGGCACAGCTGTGACAAAAGTGACTAGAGGATAAGGGAGATTTTGAATCTCTGCACACACTTTTGGACACTGGACACTTTTGGATTGTGTGAGGCCCAATGAATATCTGAGCGCTATGTGACAGGCTCGATGGCACAGCTGTGACAAAAGTGACTAGAGGATAAGGGAGATTTTGAATCTCTGCACACACTTTTGGACACTGGACACTTTTGGATTGTGTGAGGCCCAATGAATATCTGAGCGCTATGTGACAGGCTCGATGGCACAGCTGTGACAAAAGTGACTAGAGGATAAGGGAGATTGGATTGCTTTTAAAAAAGCAGTTTGCAGAGCAGTGGGTAAACAGCAATGCCAGCCTGTCAGGAAGCCTTAAAAGGCAGCCCAACAACCAACACCACTGATACACCACAATATAGCCTCCCCTTGCACTGCACACACAGTGACTGGTGTGTTGTGCAAGCCAAATTGCTAGCAGCAGAAGCAGTTTTTTTTTCTTCTCAGCAGGACAAAAAAAAAAAATTGGGATTGCTTTTAAAAAAGCAGTTTGCGGAGCAGTGGGTAAACAGCAATGCAGGAATGTCAGGAAGCCTTAGAAGGCAGCCCAACAACCAACACCACTGATACACCACTATATAGCCTCCCCTTGCACTGCACACACAGTGACTGGTGTGTTGTGCAGGCCAAATCGCTAGCAGCAGAAGCAGTTTTTTTGTCTTCTTCCCTGCCTAACACTCTCCCTACAGAATCAGCAGCAACCTCTCCCTATACTGAGATCGGCAGAAGTAAGATGGCGGTCGGCGTGCACGCCCTTTTATACCCCCTGTGACGCCCACCAAAGCAAGCCAATCACTTGCATGCCCTTCTGAAAGATGGTGGTGACCCCTGCCTATGTCATCACGTTGCCCACAGTGTCCGTGGATCCTGATTGGCTGAAAAAGAGCGCAAAACAAACTTTTGAAACGCGACTTTGGCGCGTAAGTCGCCGACCTCGTGGCCGACCTCATCCTAGGGTCGGGTTTCGTTTCATGAAACCCGACTTTGCCAAAAGTCGGCGACTTTTGAAATTTTTCGACCCGTTTCGCTCAACTCTAGTTAAGAGTTCAAATCACCACCCTTTCCCCATTGAAAATAAATAAAAAATACCTATATGTGGTATTGCAGCATTCAGAAAAGTCCAATCTATCAAAATATAAAAACAATTAACCTGTAAACGGAAAAAAATAAAAAAAGCCCAAATTACTTTTTGTTGGCTTGGCTGCTTCAGTTCCCCCAAAATGATGAAACAAGCGATAAAAAAAGTAAAAAGAAAAACTTTTTACACCACTAAAATAATTTAAAAAACTGGACATGTTTGGTATCGTAATCGTATTGATGAGGAGAAGCAAATTGCATGGCAATTTTTTACCACAAAATGTACACCGTAAAAAAAAAATTAACAACTTGGAAATTTTTTCCCATTTTCGAGTACACTATATTGTAAAATGATAGGTGTCGTTCAAAAGTACAACTCGTCGCACAAAAAAAAAAAAAACAAGCCCTCATATGTCTGTGTGGAAAGAAAAGAAAAAAAGAGTGGGCTCTGGGAAGAAGGCGAGGAAAATAATGGTTACCGAAAAGAGCAATAAAACAAAAATAGCGAATTTAAAAATAAAAAACAATAAATGGCAAATATGAGTTTTACTCTAGAGACTAGCCATATTTTGGCATTAAGAACTACAGTAATTCTTAGGTTACTTTCACACATCAGTTTTTTGCCGTCAGGCATGATCCGGCTTTTTTTAGAAAAAACGGATCCGGCATAAATTTTGGAGAACTGTAGAAACGGATCCGTTTTTTTGCTGGATCCGTCTCTGTTCCTGGCGGCTGGCCAATTGGATCTGAGCATGCGCAGACTTAAAAAAAACGGATCCGGTTGCTGGATCCGTCTTTTTCTGGATCCGGCGCATTCCGGCGCCCATAGACTTTCATTGTAGCAAAAAGCTGGAAGCGCCGGATCCGGCGCTTCCGGCTTTTTCGCCGGAGACAAAAAACGTTACAGTAGACGTTTTTTCAAGACGCCGGAATGAGACAAGTTGCCGGATCCGGCAAAAAACGGATGAAACGCAATGCCATCCGGCACGATCCGGCGCTAATGCAAGTCAATGGGGAAAAACCGGATCCGGCATTGCATTTTGCCGGATCCGTTTTTTCCAAAAAAAGCCGGATCGCGCCTGAAGGCAAAAAACTGATGTGTGAAAGAGGCCTTACTGCGTTGCTGCATGTAGAGAGCCATATCTATTTTTGTTTTCACATAGTCACAAAGGTTTTGGGATTTGCCGGAAATAGTTTATTTTTTTATTTCAGGTTATTAAAATATTTTCTTAAAGCGCAATTAAACCTTTAATTATTTTTTTTATATTTCTGTGCATTTTTAATTGCAAGCGGATTGGTGAGGATCTAGGTTCTGAGGCCCCAATTGATTGCTGAAACCCTCACCCACCCTTCCCTACACAGTAGAACAGAAACAGAAGCACACAAAGCCAGGTACAGATAAAATAGGAAGCATAGACTTTCTATTGTAGCCTTACGTCGCCCTGAGTGCCCACTCGCACAGAATTTAGGGTGAAAAAAAGCAGGGAAATTGCTTTTAAGTTTGCAGAACTAATCAATCAGCATAAATAATGTGTTACCTTCCTTCTGTGCATCTCTATAATAACAGTGATACCAAATAAAAAAATGTTTGGACCAGTAAAAGTTATAATAAAACAAGATAAGTTCATCACTCATAGGCTGCATTGGCGCCAGTCTCTGCCAAGCCAGGAAGTGACGCCATCCTGTACTTCGGTCACTTGACTGTTGAAGCCTGGAACTAGCTGCAATGCAGCAGCAGGACCTCATCTGGTGCTAGGAATTATGAAAAAAAGTGGAAGAGTTGACAGGTACTATTTGATGAGGAAAGTCTATGATGCCAAATCTGAAATATGCACAGTTAAGATTTATCTGAATAAATTTAACCCCTTCCCGACCAATGACGCCACACAGGCGTCATGAAAACCGCTGCCAATCTGACCAGTGACGCCTATGTGGGGTCATGACTTTAAAGCCCCCCTGCGGGTCGGGTGACCTAGGTCACTGAAAGGTCACCCGACCTGCAGAAACAGGGGGCTTTGTTCTTCACCATAGGGGGCGTGGCTTCGCCCCCACGTGACTACGATTGCTGTGATTGGCTGTTAAAAGTGAAACAGCCAATCAGAGCGATAGTAATATTTCATCAATGAAAATTGATGAAATATTACAATCCAGCCATGTCCGACGCTGCTGTAGCATCGGACATGGCTGGTGACAGCAATCCGACCCCCCGACCCATTAACGGGGGCGATCTGCCCCCCGCCGCTGTCATCATCTCCCCCTCGCCTTCCCTCCGCTCCCCCGGCTTCCGATGGCCCCTCCTCCCACCCCCCCGATACTCACCGAGTGCCGTTATGACTCCCGATGTCCCGCAGTCCCAGACCATGGGCGCCGCCATATTAGAAAATGGCGGGCGCATGCGCAGTGCGCCCGCCTGCTTCAATTTCCATTCATTCATTTTGATCACTGTGATAAACTCTCACAGTGATCAAAATAGAATGAAATGTAAATAAACCCCCCGTTTATTACCCCCATAGGCAGGATAAACTAATAAAATAAATTATTTTTATTTTTCCATTAGGGTTAGGGTTGGAAAGATGGTTAGGGTTGGAAAGATGGTTAGGGTTAGGGTTGGAATTAGGGTTATGGTTAGGGTTGGGATTAGGTTTAGGGATGTGTTGGGGTTAGGGCTGTGGTTAGGGGTGTGTTGGGGTTAGGGTTGAAGTTAGAATTGTGGGGTTTCCACTGTTTAGGCACATCAGGGGGTCTCTAAACGCGACATGGTGCAACCATTGATTCCAGCCAATTTTGCGTTCAAAAAGTTAAACGGTGCTCCCTCCCTTCCAAGCCCCGACGTGTGCCCAAACAGTGGTTTACCCCAACATATGGGGTATCAGCGTACTCAGGAAAAATTGCCCAACAACTTTGGGGGTCTAATTTCTCCTGGTACCCTTGGGAAAATAAAAAATTGGGGGCTAAAAAATATTTTTGTGGAAAATTTTTTATTTTTTATTTTCACGTCTCTGCGTTATAAACTTCTATGAAGCACTTGGGGGCTCAAAGTGCTCACCAAGCATCTAGATAAGTTCCTTGGGAGGTATAGCTTCCAAAATGGGGTCACTTGTGGGGGTTTCTGCTGTTTAGGCACATCAGGGGCTCTGCAAACGTAACGACGACCGCAGTCCTTTCCATCAAAGTCTGCATTTCAAAACGTCACTACTTCCATTCTCAGCCCTTACGTGCGCCCAAACAATGGTTCCCCCCACATATGGGGTATCAGCGTACTCAGGACAAACTGGACAACAACTTTTGGGGTCCAATTTATCCTGTTACCCTTGTGGAAAAAAAAAATTGCTGGCTAAAAATCATTTTTTTTGAGGGTTCCACAGTTTAGGTACATCAGGGCCTCTGCAAATGTAACATGATGACCGCAGACCATTCCATCAAAGTCAGCATTTCATAATGTCACTACTTCCCTTCCGAGCTCCGACGTGTACCCAAACAGTGGTCCCCACCCACATATGGGGTACCAGCGTACTCAGGACAAACTGTACAACAACTTTTGTGGTCCAATTTCTCCTGTTAGCCTTGTGAAAATTAAAAATAGCGGGCCAAAAATCATTTTTGAGGAAAAAAAATTATTTTTTATTTTCACTGCTCTGTATTATAAACTTTTGTGAAGCACTTGGGGGTTCAAAGTGCTCACTACACATCTAGATAAGTTCCTAAGGGGGTCTAGTTTCCAAAATGGGGTCACTTGTGGGGGAGCTCCAATGTTTAGGTGCACAAGGGCTATCCAAACACGACATGGTGTCCGATAACGATTGGCGCTAATTTTCCATTCAAAAAGTCAAATGGTGCTCCTTCCCTTTCGGACCCTGCCGTGCGCTCAAACAGTGGTTTATGACAAGACCACATATGAGGTATCGGTGTACTCAGGAGAAATTGCTCAACAAATTTTAGGATCCATTTTATCCTGTTGCCCATATGAAAATGAAAAAATTGATGCTAAAAGAAAATTTTTGTTGGAAAAATTATACTGTCCATTTTTTCTTTCCACGTTGCTTTAGTTCCTGTGAAACACCTGAAGGGTTAATAATCTTCTTGAATGCAGTTTTGAGTAGCTTGAGGGGTGCAGTTTTTAGAATTTTGTCACTTTTGGGTATTTTCTGCTATATAGACCCCTCAAAGTGACTTCAAATGTGAGGTGGTCCCTAAAAAAATGGTTTTGTAAATTTTATTGTAAAAATGAGAAATCGCTGGTCAACTTTCAACCCTTATAACTTCCTAACAAAAAAATATTTTGTTTCGAAAATTGTGCTGATGTAAAGTAGACATGTGGGAAATGTTATTTAGTAATTTTGTGTCACATAACTCTCTGGTTTAACAGAATAAAAGTTCAAAATTTGAAAATTGCGTAATTTTCTAAGTTTTCGCCAAACTTCTGATTTTTTCACAAATAAACGCAAAAATTATCGACCTAAATTTACCACTAACATGAAGCCCAATATGTCACGAAAAAACAATTTCAGAATCGCTAGGAAGCGTTCCAGAGTTATTACCTCATAAAGGGGCACTGGTCAGAATTGCAAAAAATGGCCTGGTCATTAAGGTCAAAATAGGCTGGGTCATGAAGGGGGTTAACAGAACTGACAGCAGCATTGTACCTATTAAATTGAGTAAAATATGGGTATAAGACCTTCTGGGGAAAAATTACTTCAGTTTACAATCCAAACATTTTATTATACTAAACAACTAAACAGCGACCTCATTAAATTAAAAAATACAATAAAAATAGCCAAAGCAGGGGAAATAACAAAAACAAATTATTCACACAATTAGTGCTCATACGCATTTGCAAGAAAAACTGACATGGGCAGTCATAAAAAAAATAAAATAAAAAAAAAATCGGATTGCACTCTGACTTATGTTATTCTATGATTCCCTGCTCATCTGCAATTTTTTAAGGTTAGATAGGACTGAGAAAAAAATTGCAGCTTGCCATGATTGGCCGTGCACATCGGACGAGACTCGCCAAAGCATGTCAATGGGTGAAAGAAAAAAAACGCACGGCACACAGACCATGCGTGTAATGTCCGATTTTTACGCACTCAACTCCTAGAAAACCCGACATTTTATCAGCCGCATACAGTAAATTCACGGCGTGACCCATCAGAATAGAATAAATAGAATAGACATATACATACATAGAATAGATCAAGATGTCAGTGACATTTATATAATTAGTGTAGTGCGTGTGTAAATTAATGTACATATATTTAGCTAATAATTCATTACCTTAATCAAAAAATGGCGTGGGTACCCCCGAAGTTTTAATAACCAACTGAAGGAAAACTGACAGCTGGGGCAGATGATTAGCCTTGGAAGGAGGTAATACACATGGAGCTTCTCATGCTATTAATATTAGCTCACAGCTGTATACTTAGCCTTTCCTGGTAATTAAAATGGGGGACCCTAAATAATAAAAAAATGACATGGCCCTTCCCCTATCTATATATATAATTGTCTTATGTCTGTCTGTAACCGAAATCCTGCGTCGCTGATTGGTCGCGGCAGTTAGGCCGTGACCAATCAGCAAGTCGCTTAGTCGTCGCGGCAACACGGCCTCATCGCTTATTGTACAGGCACATTACAGCCATTAAAGGCATCACTTCTGCGTCGCTCATTACACAGGCACAGTCCTGTACATATACAATACATTAGGTAACAGCAGAACAGTCACTGCAGCTCTGGGTGTAACTGGAGTACACTACATTAGGTAACAGCAGAACAGAGACTGCAGTTCTGGGCTTAACAGGAGTACATTAGGTAACAGCAGAACAGTGACTACAGATCTGGGTGTAACTGGAGTACAATATATTAGGTAACAGCAGAACAGTGACTGCAGATCTGGGTGCAACTGGAGTACACTACATTAGGTAAAAGCAGGACAGTGACTGCAGCTCTAGGTGTAACATGAGTACATTAGGTAACAGCATAACAGTGACTGCAGATCTGGGTGTAACTGGAGTACAATACATTAGGTAACAGCAGAACAGTGACTGCAGATCTGGGAGTAACTGGAGTACAATACATTAGGTAACAGCAGAACAGTGACTGCAGCTCTGGATGTAACTTGAGTACAATACATTTGGTAAGATCTGAACAGTGACTGCAGCTCTGGCTGTAACAGGAGTATAATACATTAGGTAAGAGCAGAATGGTGACTGCAGGTCTGGGAGTAACTGGAGTACAATACATTAGGTAACAGCAGAACAGTGACAGCAGCTCTGAGTGTAACAGGAGTATAATACACTAGAGGGTGGCCCGATTCTATCGCATCGGGTATTCTAGAGTCTCTGTTAAAATAAAAAATAGTTATATACTCACCTTCCGACGGCCCCCGGACTCTGTCCCTCCTCTCACCACGCGCCCGGCATCTTCTGGTTCCAGTAATGCTTAGCGAGAAGGGCTGAAGATGACGTCACTCTCACGAGAGCGTGACGTCATCAGCGGTGTTTCCCGCAAAGCATTACTGGAACCGGAAGATGCCTGGAGCGTGGAGAGGAGAGAAAGTCTGGGGGCCATCGGAAGGTGAGTATATAACTATTTTTTATTTTTTATTTTAACAGAGACTCTAGAATACCCGATGCGATAGAATCGGGCCACCATCTAGTAATTAATAACCAGCAATGGCCATGGATATCGGCCCCCTCAAAGACTAAAAGCATAAGCTCTCAGCCGCCCCAGAAATGGCGCACTGAGACACGGATTCAAAATTCTGACCAAATAATTAACATGTGAACAGACCTTAAACTCATGTTAAATGGTAGCAAGTACACAGCTCCCATCATATAAAGTGATTCTAATTAACCCCATATAAAAGTTTAGCTGTTCTAAATGTTTTTTCCTGACTTTTTATTAGCTGCATTTTACAGCAAAAGGCATGGTTGGAAAATAGCTTTCCACACAGCAAAGGGATCTCATTGGTGAAATTTATCAGTCAGGAGAAGGTTATAACAAATGTGAACGGCATTAAAGGGAATCTGTCACCCCATTTTTGGCCTATAAGATCTACCTTGTTTTCCTTATCTTTCAAGTTACATGGGGGGCTTATCTACAGCATTACAGAATGCTGTAGATAAACCCCTGATAGCTGTGGCCCCATGTTATAGGCCAAAAATGGGGTGACAGATTCCCTTTATATATACCATGGAACACTGTGAAGACAGTTGTGGCACCCCTGAGGCTCAGTCACCACAGAGGTACTGCACCTCCTCCTGAGGTGTGGTACCCAACCATCCAGGTAAGTTGGAGGTTCCTGACCACGTTCCAACACCTGCATCCCACACAACAGAGTAGTTCAGCAAAGCCACATTGCGGCTCCCTGCTTGGAGTGTAGCATAGCACCTTTAGTGGCTCCCTGCTTGGAACACGAAACGTGCTGGGAGGCGGGTGGAGTTAGAATACATAAAAGAGCGGGAGGGTTTAGGATTAGAGGTCAGTCAGAGGGAGTCACTCAGAGGAGTGAGGAAAGAAGATCCCTGTGAGAGGGATGGAGGAAGGAGGTGCTGCAGCAGATCTCAGTGACCTGGGTCTGCTGGCACGGGAAAGGAAAGAAGGAGAAAGACATTGAACCGAAACCTGATCTTCCATAAGAAGGAAAGACTAGTACTGAACGTAGGAGTAAAAAGGGAACAGAGGATGTGGGTTAGAGGAAGAACCCTGCCTAGAATTTCTAAGCGCAAGGACAGGGCCCGGTCCCCGAGGTTGTATGGACACTAATGGTTCTACAGCAGACACCGGTGGAGTAGTGGGCTGTAAATGCACTACTCCCATCTAAGACTTGGGGGCACAACAGCAACATTGGAGTCCCCGAAGCAGGCTACAGATGTCTGCCGTACAAGTAGAGTTCTTGGGAACATCTGTCAGGAGGCACTCCAGTGTAACTCAGTACTAGGAGTACTTCACACTTAAAGGTGCTATAAGAGGAGACGTTCAGAAAGGCACACGTTGACGGAGTGTTGGAAGGGAGCATTCCATCTGGCCTGGAGGTTGGCTGAGTCCCTGACCCGGAGGACACGGCACGGAGGCAGGCACCTGTGTGTACTACAGACTGTGAGTAAAGCTTTGGAACTACAAGCCCTGGTGTCCTCCATTCATTCTTGCGCCAACGTACCCAGCACCGCTACATCTGGGTACCAGCTCCTACACCGCCTACACCTCTCCTCTCCCGCTACATCTCCACTGCCCTGGGGCTACAGCTCCACCTGTGGGGCGCTTCACCATCTTGGCTGCAACACACCATCAGCCCCAGAGGATCTGCATGCAGCGTCGGCCTAACATCTCACTTGCCAAACACCACAGGTGGCGTCACAAACTATTCCATTAACTACATTCCACCATTCAATCTCCCCTTTTTACATTGGGCGCCCAGAGCCACAGACCGGGTCACCGCTGCTGTGACACATCCCGCCGACACCGGCCCGGCACCGAGTACCCATGGCCCTGGGAGGGCGACCCACAGTCATCAAGAGGTGGCTTAAATTTGGCAAAAGTAACATTACCTACAACTTGACATCCCTCAAAAATTGACGAAAAGCCAAGAATAAAATTGGTCCAAGATGCCCACAACAACATTAAAAGGAGCTACAGGGATTTCTGACAAGTGCTGATTGTGTATTGCATGTGACAAAAATCTCTTGTATTTTTCATAGGTCTGGCTTGTGGAGTAGTGTGGCAAGATGGAAGCCTTTTCTTGCAAAAAAAACATCCAAGGCTGGCTATGTTTTGCCAAAACTTACATCAATTCTGCCAAAAGCATGTGGGAAAGCATGTTATAGTCTAATGAGACCATGGTTGAAGTTACACCATTCCCACAGTTTTTACATCAGTCCATGCAACATATAACGTAACCTCATAGGTATAAACTAAACAAAATCCCAAACAACAGTCTTGGATATATAATATAACCTCGTAGGTATAAATTAAACAAAATTCCAAACAATAGTCTTGGAGGGATAAAGAGGCATAAACATAAATATCATAAAATATATTTTATTAGGAATTGATTAAAAAAATTTTTTAAAATGTATTAAACATAAGGATTTTCAATGAGGTAGCCGAGTGTAAGCTAATCAGTAGCAAGGGGCTTAACAGCAAAATGGCAAATATGAATATTTGATATTAGTCACAAATATGTATTAGGTCATGTGCACACGGTGCGGATTCTGCTGCGGATCCGCAGCAGTTTCTGCTGCGTTGTATAGTACCATTGTTTTCAATGGCAAAAAAAACCAAAAACCGCTGTGTACATGCTGCGGATTTTTCTGCGCGGATTTGCTGCGGGTTATAATCCGCAGCATGTCAATTCTTTGTGTGGAATCCGCTGCGGTTTCACACCTTATCCATTATGAGGTGTGAAACCGCAGGGCTAAACCGCAGGACTTTTGACATGAGAATTTACCTGCGGTTTCTTACAAATCCGCGGGGACAAATCTGCAGCTCTCAAAAGTACGTGTGCACATAGCTTTAAGAGGATCTATGTAACTTATAAATCATCCTGAAATAAAGTGCTAGATATATGCCTGAAGTCAATGATTCTAGAATATAGGAATAGCAAAGACAAGTGTACTAACTAAAGTTGGTAAATAAATCGTAACAGGTCAAGTGCACTACATTAGTGTAAAGCAAGTTACTGAAACACCACAGCTACGACCCCATACATGACAAATAATGACATTTTAATGGGGGTAAAGATTTTTTTTTATATCCACTGTTAGTTTGTTTTGTTTTCTTTTCTTTAAATCATGCGCCCTGCTTTGTGACAATTACTGAAAAATCTGGACAGCTCCCTGAAGATAAAAAAGCAAGCTATATCTTTAGTGTTTCCGACTTGCAGTTTATATCAGTGCATGATTTATGCAAAGTAATGTTAACAGCATAAATACAGGGATGCACACATATATTTGTAATCATGGGGAAATCTAGAATAGGATGCTGCTTAGCATTAAAGAGAAGATTTAATTCACAGGTGTGAGTGGAAGGAATTGAGGCAGCACAATAAAAGAAGAAAGCTTTGTCTGGATACTTTATTAATAGGTATATCATTATCCTATTAAGATAAGGTCCCAGCAAGCACAGTTAGGGTATGTGCACACGGTGCGGAGTCTGCTGTGGAATTTTCCGCGCAGATTTTGCTAAATCTCCAGGTAAAATGACCTGCGCTTTACCTGCAGTTTTTGTGCGGATTTCCCCTGCAGATTTCTATATGGGTACGTGCACACGCTTCGGATTCTGCTGCGGATTAGCCTGCGGTTCTGCCCTGCAGTTTATCATCTCTACAATGGAGGAGATGGTAAACTGCAGCAGAATCCGCAGAAAAGTAGTGACATGTCATTTCTTTCTGCGGATTCAAAACCACAGCTTTTCTGCAGTTAAAAATCCGCAGCATGTGCACAGCAGAATGTAAATCTCAGACTTACATGCCACTATAAACTGTCTGCAGAACTGCTGCAGATCCGCCGCAGTCGAAACCGCAGCAAAAACCGCAGCGTGTGCACATAGCCTCAATTCTTTCTGAGAATTAGAAATCGCAGCAAATCGGCGCGGAAAAATCCGCACCGTCTGCACTGCAGTTTCCATTTCCCATAGGATATTATGGTACTGTACACCAAAACCGCTGCGGATCCGCAGCAGAATCCGCAGCGAGTGCACACACCCTAATGGAGCAGATGAAAAACTGCTGCAGAACTGCAAAAAAGAAGTGACAAAAGAGCGTTTTTTGTTTTACATAGCCTTAAATGGTACTGTACATCACTTGCAGTTCTGCAGGGCCAAATCTGCTGCAGAACTGCACCAGAATCTGCACCGTGTGCACGTACCCTTAGGCTACAATCACGTTAACTATTTGGTCAGTATTTTACATCAGTAAGACAAAACCAAGAATGGAACAATCAGAGGAAAATATAATAGAAACACGTCACCAATTCTGTATTTATCACCACTCCTGGTTTTAAATAGCAAAGCCACTAGGAAGACTCAAGGTCTCCAAAAATTCATTTTCAAATAACAGAAAAAAAGGCAGCAACACTTACCTGCCCAGGTCTAAAAACAAATGCACTGCATGGTGCAGCCAGCCCATAAAGCAAGATGTTAGCAACACAGGTGCAAAATACCAGATTAACAGCCTCTCTCCACATACCCATTCCTGGAGGGAGTGACTGCCTAGTATAAAATTGCACAATAAAGGATCGCATAGGGCGCTGTTCACACACTAATTGAGTATTTTTTGCACTATATTAATTTTCAGGGTGCAGCCGAGCCCAAACACGTTTGGTTTCGTATGAGGGGTGTTCACACTGGGATGCATTGAGGGTGTACTGGCCAGCCCGCCTAGTCGAATAGTAGTGGCGTGACTAATAGGCTGTGAGCCAGACACTGTGTAGTTCCCTTGTGTGAAGAGCGCCCTATGCGATCCTTTATTGTGCAATTTTATACTGGGCAGTCACCCCCTCCAGGAATGGGTATGTGGAGAGAGGCTGTTAATCTAGTATTTTGCACCTGTGTTGCTAACATCTTGCTTTTGGGCTGGCTGCACCCTGCAGTGCATTTGTTCTTACTCCTGGTTTTAGCTTACAAATACTGGTGGAAAATACTGACCAAATACTGAACGTGTGAACGTGGTCTTAGGCTAGCTGGTTTCAAATGAGTGAACTACAGCTCTATGCAGGAACCGTCATTATCATATACTAGATGGTGGTCGATTCTAACGCATCGGGTATTCTAGTCTCAGTCTCTCTCTCTCCCCCGCCGCAGATCTCCCGACGGAGGCGTGCGTCGTTTGAATGCGGCGATTGTTCGCGGCCGGCCAGGCGCAACCAATCAGCGCCGCGGGATTTCCGTTACTGACAGACGGAATTAGACTATTATTATCATCATATATAGACACACTCACAAGCACCAGTTCATCAAGACCAGCGTTGTTTGCAACGGCCTTGATGAGGAGATGTGCCGGAGTCAGACAATCCTAATTCATTAAGAAGTGCACAGTTCTTAATGATTCAAAAGTGCTGGACAAGTGGAGTGTGCCTTGGCATAAATCCTACTTTAGTTCCTGCTGGAGTAAGATGTGTGGCATAGTGAACGCCACTGTTCATCATGAAATTGAAAAGCAGTGGTCGCCACATCATCTTCCCGCTGACTTTGTCAGAGCTGGCTGAAAATGGTGTGGTAACGCCAAAATTCAAAACATTTTAGCATAGCCTCGAGCTGCACCAAAATGCTGCAACTAGGTGTAAAAGATTTGATAAATTAGTCCCAGAGTATAAATCCAAAAACCCATTGTTTGTTTGAGATCAGAAAAGTTTAGCTTGTTATAATAAAATATTAAGGTAATGCATTTTTTTCTTACGATAGCAGAACGCAAAAGGAAGAATTTCCAGGATGCTTGAAAAACATACAGTGGGTATGGAAAGTATTCAGACCCCTTTAAAATGTTTCACTCTTTGTTTCATTGCAGCCATTTGGTAAATTCAAAAAAGTTCATTTTCTTCTCATTAATGTACACTCTGCACCCCATCTTGACTGAAAAAAAAACAAAAATGTAGAAATTTTTGCAAATGTATTAAAAAAGAAAAACTGAAATATCACATGGTCATAAGTAATCAGACCCTTTGCTCAGTATTGAGTAGAAGCACCCTTTGGAGCTAGTACAGCTATGAGTCTTCTTGGGAATGATGCAACAAGTTTTTCACACCTGGATTTGGATATCTTCTTCCATTCTTCCTTGCAGATCGTCTCCAGATCAATCAGATTGGATGGTGAATGCTGGTGGACAGCCATTTTCAGGTCTCTCCAGAGAAGATCAATTCGGTTTAGGTCAGGGCTCTGGCTGGGCCAGTCAAGAATGGTCACAGTTGTTCTGAAGCCACTCCTTTGTTATTTTAGCTGTGTGCTTAGTGTCGTCTTGTTGGAAGGTGAACCTTCAGCCAAGTCTGAGCTCCGGAGAAGTCTGGAAGAGGTTTTCATCCAGGATATCTCTGTACTTAGCCGCATTCATGTTTCCACCTTCAATTGCAACCAGTCGTCCTGTCCTTGCAGCTAAAAAACACCCCAATAGCATGATTCTGCCACCACCATGTTTCACTGTTGGGATTGCATTGGGCAAGTGATGAGCAGTGCCTGATTTTCTCCACACATTTTTTCAGTCAAGATGGGGTGCAGAGTGTACATTGATGAGAAAAAAAATTAACTTTTTTTAATTTCCCGTATATACCCGTGGATAAGCCGACCCCCCAGTTTTGCCACAAAAAACTGGGAAAACTTATTGACTCACGTATAAGCCTAGGGTTAATGGTGGTCCAAGAAGATGCTCCATAAATACCCCCCATATGCTGCTGCACAAGGGTTACTGCTGCCCCATAAGATGCTCCATAAATACCCCCATAATATGCTGCTGCACAAGGGTTAATGCTGCTCCATAAGATGTTCCATAAATACCTCCCATAATATGCTGATGCACAAGGGTTAATGCTGCTCCATAAGATGCTCCATAAATACCCCCATAATATGCTGCTGCACAAGGGTTAATGCTGCTCCATAAATACCCCCCATAATATGCTGCTGCACAAGGGTTAATGCTGCCCCATAGATGCTCCTTAAATACCCCCCATAATATATTGCTGCACACGGGTTAATGCTGCCCCAAAAGATGCTCCAGAAATACCCCCCATATGCTGCTGCACAAGGGTTAATGCTGCCCCATAAGATGCTCCATAAATACCCCCATAATATGCTGCTGCACAAGGGTTAATGCTGCCCCATAGATGCTCCTTAAATACCCCCCATAATATATTGCTGCACACGGGTTAATGCTGCCCCAAAAGATGCTCCAGAAATACCCCCCATATGCTGCTGCACAAGGGTTAATGCTGCCCCATAAGATGCTCCATAAATACCCCCATAATATGCTGCTGCACAAGGGTTAATGCTGCTCCATAAGATGTTCCATAAATACCTCCCTTAGGGTACGTGCACACGCTGCGGAATCCGCTGCGGATTAATCCGCACGGATTTTGCAAAAACCGCAGATAATCCGCAGGTCCAAAGACCTGCGGATTATCTGCGGTTTTGCCTGCGGTTTGGTCCTGCGGATTCACTATCTCCACAATGGTGGAGATAGGAACCCGCAGCGGTTTCCGCAGAAAGAATTGACATGCAATTCTTTCTGCGGATTCAAAACCGCAGCAAATCCGCGCGGTTTTTTCCGCAGCGTCGGCACAGCGTTTTTTTTTTCCCATTCAAATGAATGGTACTGTACACCGCAGCTAAAACTGCTGCGTGTCCGCAGCGGCCAAAACCGCTGCGGAAACGCAGCGGAATCCGCAGCGTGTGCACACAGCCATAATATGCTGATGCACAAGGGTTAATGCTGCTCCATAAGATGCTCCATAAATACCCCCATAATATGCTGCTGCACAAGGGTTAATGCTGCTCCATAAATACCCCCCATAATATGCTGCTGCACAAGGGTTAATGCTGCCCCATAGATGCTCCTTAAATACCCCCCATAATATGCTGCTGCATAAGGGTTAATGCTGCCCCATAAGATGCTCCATAAATACCCCCATAATATGCTGCTGCACAAGGGTTAATGCTGCCCCATAAGATGCTCCATAAACACCCCTTATTTGCTGCTGCCGCAATTAAAATTATTATTTACCGGTCCCTGTTCCTTCGCTGTTCACAGCTGTGTCTCCTGGGTCTCTGCAGTGACATTCAGCAGAGGGCGTCCTCTGACCTGAATGTCACATCAGGAGGACCTGGAGACACAGCGGTGCACGACTTGGAATTGGGACAGGTGAATATTGCTCTGCCCCCGTCATACTCACCCCCTCCTGGCGCACGGTCTTCTCTGCAGCCCCTGCTTCTCCATCGGCCCACTGCTTCCTGCATTCAGCGGTCATGTGGTACCGCTCATTAAACTCAAATATGCGCATATTCATGCGTTTAATGAGCGGTACCACGTGACCGCTGAACGCAAGAAGCAGACCACCGAGGGAGAGTAGGGGCTGCAGAGACGTGCCAGGAGGGGGTGAGTATGGTCTCTGACACCCCCACTCCCCCACCCACCCCCGGTATATGACTCGCGTATAAGCTGAGAGGGGGACTTTCAGCCCAAAAAAATGGGCTGAAAATCTCGGCTTATACACTAGTATATATGGTACTAAATGGATGCAATGAAACAAAGAGTGAAAAACTTAAAGGGGGTCTGAATACTTTCCGTACCCACTGAATTTATGTAAATAATTTAAAGTACACATATTTGGTATCGACGCGTCCAGAACTACCTGACCTAAGTGAATACCATGTAAAGAAAAAAAAGCATTAAATCCGATGCTTTTTCATCATACTGCCAAACAAAAAGTATTATAAAACGCAATCAAACAGTTGAATGGAAATAAAAATGGTATAGCTGAAAACTTCATCTTGTCCTACATAAAAACAAGCCGCCATACATCTTCAAAAAAAAAAAAAAAGGCTATAGTTCTGAGAATAAAGTGATGCAAAAACATTTTTTTTCTATAAAATACGGTAGTTTTTATTGTGTAAAAGCGACAAAACATAAACATATAAACAATTATGGTATCGGTGTAAACGTACTGACCCGAAGAATAAAGCAGCCGCATCACTTTTACCACATGGTGAACGGCATAAAAAACAAACCCAAAAACAATTCCTGAATTGGTGCTTTTTGTTCATTCCGCCTTCCAAAAATTGGAATAGAAGGAAATAAAAAAATTTCATGTGTCCGAAAATGGTACCAATAAAAATGTCAACTCATCCCACAAAAAATCAAGCCCTCACATGACTCTGTGGGCAGAAATATTGAAACATTATAGCTCTCAAAATATGGTGATGCAAAAACTTTGTTTTGAAAAAAAAGCGTTTAGGCTGAGTGCAGACGGAGTTTTGAGCCCTGCGGATTTTTCCGTGCAGAATGGAAGAAAACCGCAGGTCAAATGACCTGCATTTTTCCTGCGGATTTCTTCCATTTTTCACGCGGTTTTCATGCGGTTTTTGTGCGGTTTTCCATTGCGGTCTTCCCCCTGCGGATTTGGTAACAGGGGAAATAGAAAACCGCACAAAAGAAGTAACATGCTGCGGATTTTGTACCGCAGGAAAACCGCGCGGAAAAATCCGCAGCGTCTGCACAGCGTTTTTTTTTTTTCATTCATTTTAAAGGTACTGTACATCACAATGCGGATATGCAACGTTTCTGCGCGGTAAAATCCGCTGCGGAAACGCTGCAAATCTGCATCGTGTGCACATGGCCTTAGTGTGTGATACTAGCCAAACATAAAACCCAATATAAGTCAGGTATTGCTGTAATCGGACCGACTCGAAGAATAAAGTCATATAATCACTTATCTCGCACACTGAACGGTGTAAAAAATAAATAAAACCAATTCTTTATCTGCATTACAAAGATTGCAGCTAGGCTGGAATTTATCCTGATATAAGATGACCGTCGAACAGGTCATCCACGTGAGATGAGTATCATCGAGGTTGGTAGCTTCAGTGATGTAAGCTCGGAAATGCAGGCTCCGGCACATATAGTGGTGAGGGCGTGTCAAGGGCCGGGTTTACGAGCAGTGAGAGAGATTGGTGGTACTGGCTGCTGACATATCCCTACCGGGGCGTGGAATGGCGGGTATAAGGAAGCCCAAATGTATCATTAGGAACTGTGAGTGGAGGTGTGCAGACTTCCAGTTTTGGGGATCTCCTGCCAGAGACTTAGAGCTAGATACATTTTTCTGTTTGGGTGAGCCAGGGACTGTCACATAGTTGCCTAGTTACATGGACTATGTATTTTGTTTCCTTACGCTGAGAGGCTGTTTTTAGATTTGTTTGTGGAAGGTTTTGGCTATGTGCACACAGTGCGGATCCTCCCGCGGATTTTACTAAATCCGCAGGTCAAATGACCTGCATTTTTCCTGCGGATTTCTTCCTTTTTTTGCGTTTTTTGTGCAGTTTTGTAGAATGGAGCAGGTGGAAAACTGCAGCAAAACCGCACAAAAGAAGTCACATGCCGCTTTTTTTTTCCGCACAAAAACCGCGCGGAAAAAAACGCAGCATGTGCACAGCGGGTTTTTTTTTTACATAGGCTATAATGGTACTGTACATCACCTGCAGTTCTGCTGCAGATCCGCAGCAGCAAATCCGCTGCGGATCCGCAGCAGACTCCGCACCGTGTGCACAGAGCCTTATGGTGTTTTAATAAACCATCCAGCATGATATAAGAATTTGCTGCTGGTAAATACCTCAAACCCTGCCGTGTGAGTGGAAAACATATATTGGGTTTTCTGTGTAAATCTCTGAAATACATGATTCAGACGGAACCACCAGAGAAAAACTCCCTATATTGGAGCAGAACAGAGGCCAAACGGAGTACAGAGTTACTCTGCTGCCTCATTATAGTGCCGGTACATCAAGGTAAGTGAAACATAATATTTTATTTGAATTAGGTGACAACAAGATGATCACAAAACAATGACGTAGATATAAAAACAAGAGCCACACAACACCCAGGGAATAGAATTGACCAATGCCCAGAGGGAAAAAAAAGATTTAATATTGTCAAAATGTGAATGTCTATGTTTATGGAGCTAATGGAAATTGCCCAATACACATTCCATATAGGTATAATATGTAAAGAATATTGACATAAGGGCCATAAGATATATATATAGGGTGCTAGCGCAAGAAATCCTAGTCAAATAGTTAGTAATGAATAACTCAAAAGTGTATAAAGTGCTAGTGCATAGTAATGTTAATACATATAGGGTCTAGTACAAGACAATTAGTCTCACAGAAATACTGATTACATTATCAATTATATATGGTGCCATGAGGGTATGAGGTCGGTCTTGCTTCTCTCTTTTCTCGTGCCATTTTTGCCGACTGGCCGTTCTGTAATTCAGGTCCGGTGTCTTGATTGTGTAGATATTATATACATTACTAAGTTGAAAAAAATCATCTTACATCAGGAACCTATCCTTTGTTCATCTGTTTCCTAATTTGCCTCATTATAGTGAATGAATCCCTCGGGGCGGTCATCTGAATCATGTCATTTGGAAATTTGGACGGAAACCAAGATGTAAGTGCTCAGCGTAAAGCACAGGATAACCGTGATCCAAAACATTATATAAAATGTTCCCAATAAAAGCTTCAAATTACCTCCCAAAAAAAAAAAAAAAAAACAACAAGTCCCCACTCAGGTCAGTCATTCGCCAATTTAAATATAGTGGGTCTCCACATTACTGGAAGCACAAAGGCTGTGGAAAAGCGCTATGGTTCCTCATCCTCCAAAACGTCACATCTTTTCTGAGCCCCACAGTATGCCTCAAACATATAAAGCGTCCACATGTTTGGCATTTCTGTAGTGATGAGAGACCACTTAATTTAGGGGGTCCATGTCCCCAGAAGCACAATTTGGGCACAATGTACGGGCACTACAGTTGAGGATTTGCAATTTTCACTAAGCAACATTCACTGCCATTTGTTTCTGGCAAACACCCATGGAGTCAAAATCATCATTACACCTATAGATAAATTTCCAAAAGGATGTCATTTCCAAAATGGGGTCACTTGAGGGGGGATTCTGCACTTCCACTTAGGGGCTCTGTATATGGAGTCCACAAACTATTCTATTATGATTTGATCCCCAAGCGTCAAATAGCGCTCCTTATGTTCCGAGTCTCGCCATGTGGCTAAGCAGTACTGGTACAGTACAGCCACATATGGGGTATTGCCACGTTCAGCAGAACTTGTGTGACAAATTTTGGTGCCATTTTAATCCCTTTCCCAGTGTGAAAATGTAAAATCTGGGGCAAAATTTTTGAGGCAAAATGTAATTATTTTTTCTTCAATGCCCAAGGATATAACACACCTGTGGTTCAATAAGATCACTGCACCCTACATGAATTTATTGAAAGGTATAGTTTCTAAACTGAGGTCACTTAAGGGGGGATTCTGCTGTTCTGGTACCTCAGGAACTCAGCCAATGTGACATGGCACCCACAAACTATAATCGCAAAATCTGCACCATGATATGGTGCTCCTTCCCTTGTAAGCATTGCACTGTGGGTCAAAAGTAGTTTTTGACCACATATGGGGTATTGGTGTACTCACAAGTAGAGTTGAGCGACTTTGGTCGGATCGGGTTTCGTGAAACCTGAATGAAACAAAATTTGTTTCGGATGAAACTGGTCCGACTAGGGCAAAAAAAGTCGGAGTTTCATCTGAAACCGGACCCCAATGCAAGTCAATGGGAAATAAAAGTCGGCATTGAGTGGATGACATTCATCCACTCAATGCCAACTTTTATTCCCCATTGACTTGCATTGGGGTCGGGTTTCAGACGAAACTCCGACTTTTTTTGCCCTAGTCGGACCAGTTTCATCCGAAACAAATTTTGATTCATTCGGGTTTCACGAAACCCGATCCAACCAAAGTCGCTCAACTCTACTCATAAGAAATTACGTAAAAAATTGTACCATTCATTTTTTTTCTATTATCCTTTTTGAAAATTTAAAACTTGGGGTCAAAGAAACATTTTAGTGAAAAATTGACAAAGCCCAATGTTATACAATTCTGTGAATTGCTTGAAGGTTAAAAATGCTTCCTACACTTCTAGATGAATTCTTCAAGAGGTATATATCAGGATCCTGTCAGCGCTGACGTACTGCCGTGGATGAGCAGGGTAGCTCAACCAGACTACGGGGGTCCCGGGGTCCGAAGCTACAGGGAAAGTTCAGATAACAGGACCTGCGATACTAAAGATAGAAAGAAGTACAAGGACCTACGATCATGTGACCACAGGGGGTTTGGCTTAGCATCCTGTTGCAGGAGATGACTGTAGGATTCTATTACAGGAATCCTGGAGTACAGGATGGGGAAACTCAGGTCAGACAAACGAGGGGTCATACACGGAGAGGGCAGCGCGGTACCAGAGGAATATGCAGAGAATAGTCAGAAAGTAAGCAAAGAATCATACACCGAGATAGCAACGCAGTACAAGAGGGAAATCAGAGCGTAGTCAGGTCCAAGGCAAAAGAGTCATACACGGAGATAGCAAAGTAGTGCGAAAGGGACAGGCAGAACTCGCAACAGGGACAGAACCGGATCAAAAGCAAACAAGCATAAAGTATCACAATCACTAGGCACACCAGGGTCACACACTCGGCCAAGATCTGAGTATAAGCGACAAGGAGTGAGCCCACAATGAGGCTATAAAAAGCCTCCCAGAATCTCAGAGTGAGGCTGTCCAGATTAACCTCTAGACTACCTGATCCCATGAACTCAGCAGATCATGACAGTATAGCTTCCAAAATAGGGTCACTCGTGGGGATTTCTGCTGTTTAGGCATGTCAAGGGTCTCTTCAAATGCGACAAAATTGTGCTCCAGAATTAAATTGGAGCACCTTCTCTCCTCCCCTGCTGTGTGCCTAAATAGTGGTTTCCCATCACATATGGGGTATCGGTGTACTGAAGAGAAATTGCATGGTCCATTTTCTCCTCTTATCCTTCTGAAAATGAAAAATTTGGTGCTATAGCAACATATTTGTGGGAAAAAATTTTTTTTTATTTTCACAACTTAAACTTGCAAAATTCTGTTGAGAACTTGGGGGTTCAAGGTTCTCACCACACCTCTAGATAAATTTCTTGAGGGGTGTGGTTTCCAAAATGGGGTCACTTTTGGGGGGTTTCCACTGTTTAGGCACATCAGTGGCTCTGCAAACACGACATAGCACCCACTATCTATTCAGTCAATTTTACGTTCCAAAACTCAATTGGCGCATGCCATGCACGTAAACAGTAGTTTTCCTCCACATATGGGGGTATCAGCATAATCAGGAGACATTGCTCAACAAATTGCCTAACAAATGGTTCATTTTCTCCTGTTACCCTTGCAAAATTGCAAACTTTAGGGCTAACTGAACATTTTTGGGAAAAATTAAAATGATAATTTTTTCCATCCACAATGCTGTAACCCCCTTCACCCCAAGGCAATGTTTCATTTTTGCGCTTTCATTTTTTGTTCCCCTTGTTCCCAGAGCTTTTCTATTTCTTGACTAATATATCTGTATGATTACTTGTTTTTTTTGCAGGATGAGTTGTACTTTTGGCTGACAATGAATTGAGTTGAACTGATTTTACCATATAGCGTATTGGAAAACAGGAAAAAAAAATCCAAGTGCGGCAAAATTGCAAAAAGTGCAGTTTCACGATTGTTTTTTTGGTTATTTATTTACCATGTTCACTAAATGCTAAAATTAACCTGCTGTTATGATTCCCCAGGTCAGTACGAGTACGCAGATACCAAACTTGTATAGGTTCTCTTTTCCAAAGTTTGTAAGAAAAAAAAGGTCACCATATTCCTAGACCTGTAGTCTCTCCATCTTTCGGGATCTGGGGCTGAGTGAGGGTTTATTTTTTGTGCTCCAAGCTGACATTTTTAGTGATACTATTTTTGATACCCCCTGTCATGATTCGACTAGCGAGTGACCTGGGGCCAGGGAGCACCTTTCCTGGCCCTAATACTAGGGGGTGCCCTAGCTCGCCCTGTTCCCCGGGATACTTCAGATGGAGAAGATGCCGGGGCCTCCGTCCTTGCCTTATCTCCTACAACAGCCCTACGTCTGTCCCCTTCCCCCACCTGGGGAAGAGAGGCGCTACTGTTTACCGCAGTACACCAATCCGACAGACAGGGGGACAAAGACAAGGGTAAAAAGAAAACCCCACACACTCAAAATATACACTAACATACTGCATAGCAGAGGTATTCACCAGGGTGTGTAGGGAGGGGGAAGAAAGTAAGTCGGGAATGGATGAGGAATTTCCAAGCGTACAATCCAAGCAACAGTTGCAAATAAACTCCTCCAGCTCTCCAAACACCAGCTTCTCCCACTCTAGATCTATGTAGCAAATGCTAACGCAGATGTAGAAAATGCTAACGCAGACAAGGACCTGGTAAACAAGCCTAGCTTTTATAGGGGACAGGAGTGGCTAACTGAGACCATCTGAATGCAGGAATTTCCCATATGGCTGATTAACCCCTCTTCTGCTGAAAGAATCAAACACGTTTAATAAACTGGAGAAGTGCTTCTTCTCAGCTGCGGAGCAGAAGCCACCAGACGCTGCGGTCTTCTGGCTCTGCTCCGTTAAGGTAACCCCGTGACACCCCTCGATCAGAAACAATATCGGTAGTGATCCCATGTAATTTTAAAATCTCGCTGCAGAAAATTTGCACCAAAGTCTTGGCGTTAGGTAAATCGGGTAGCGCAATAAAATGTGACATTTTACTGAATCTGTCAACCACCACCAAAATTACAGTATTACCTGCCGACACGGGTAGATCAGTGATAAAATAGGTCGATAAATGAGTCCAAGGTCTACTAGAAATGCCAATGGTTTGAGAGATTCAGACGGATGAGTATGAGAGGTTTTAGAATGTGCACAGACACTGCAGGTGGCTACATACTCCCAGACATCCTGATGTACCCCTGACCATCATAAACGCTGAGTAACAAGATCTGTGGTGGCTTTATTACCGGGATGTCCGGCCAAGACCGAATCATGATGTTCATTAAGAACTCTCAGACGGAGATTGACGGGGAAAATCAGTTTACCTAACAGACAGGCAGCAGGTGCGTCCACCTGAGCCTCAATAACCTCTTTTTCAAGATCGTAGCATATAGATGCAATAACCACCCATTTTTGTAGTATAGGAACCGGTTCACAATTATCTCCACCCCCAGGAAAACAACGAGTTAAGGCATCCGCCTTAATGTTCTTGCTCCCCAGCCTATATGTAACAAAAATGTTAAGCCTCATGAAGAGCAATGCCCATCTTGCCTGTCGAGGCGTTAGACGTTCCACAGACTCTACATATACAAAATTCTTATGATCTGGGATTACCATAATCGGATGAACTGCTCCCTCCAAAAATTGATGCCACTTTTGAAAGGCCCACTTGATTGCCAAGATTTCCCTGTTACCGGTGTCATAATTTCTCTCCACAGATGACAGTATTTTAGAAAAGTTTGCACATGGACACCATTTACCAGGAGATGCACCCTGCGAAAATAGAGCCCGCAACCCCACATCAGACGCGTCAACTTCTACAAAGGCAGAGTGACATCAGGATGTATCGAATGCCTCTCTGGCTGAACAGGACCACATGGAAAAGTCTGTCCCTTTTCCTGGTCATATCAAAGGTTTGGCAACTACAGAAAAGTTTTTGATGAACTTACGCTAGTAGTTGTCGAAACCCAAAAACCTTCGTAACACCTTCAAATCCTCAGGACAATTACAATCCAGTACTGCCCGGATTTTTGCCGAATCCATGTGAAAACTGTGGATATAAAACATATCCTAGAAAAGGGTTCTCCTCCACCAACAACATACATTTCTCTGGTTTGACAAATAATTTGTCTCTGAGTATCTGTAAGACCAGCCTGTCATGTACCTGATGTGACTCAAGGTCAAGTGAATAAATTAATATGTCATCAAGATAGATTACCACAAATCTACCTACTAGATGACAAAAGATGTAATTTACAAAGTGCTGAAAGACGGCGGAAGCATTCGTCAACCCAATTGGCATCACAAGGTTCTCAGTCTGCCTCAGGCGTATTGAAAGCTGTTTTCCACTCATCTTCCTCTTTAATAAAAATAGGATTATACACACCCCTGAGATCCAGTTTAGAAAACCATTTTGCTCCTACATTCTGATTAAAGAGGTCCTGCATGAGAGGGAGCATATACGGATCCCAGAACGTGATCTGATTGAGTTTGCGCAAATCTAGGCAGGAACGTAAGGCTGTGTTCACACGTTGCGTTTTTTTTCTCGTATTTTTTCACGGATTTACCAAAAAATCCGCTTAAAAAATGCTTATAAGAAGATTCCCATTCATTTTAATGCATTTTGCACTTTTTGTGCACATTGATGCGTTTTTTTTCCGCAAAAAAAAGCTTTGAGGTAAAAAACGCAGCATGCTCATTAATTTCGCGGAAAATTCCGCATTTCTTGCTATTTTCTATGTGTCTGGGGACGCGCGGAAAAAAATGCATGTTTTTTGCGCATAAAAAATGCGCCGAAAACATGCAGAAAAAAAACGCGCGTTTTCTGGGAAGGAGTCCTGTTTTTATGCAGAAATTTTGTGCATACATCTGCACATAGCCTAGCCCCGCATCTTTCTTCTTTACAAATAAAAACCCTGCAGCAATGGGGGATGAGGATGGTCTGATATGAACCTTTGCCAAACTTTATGCGATAGTTCTTCATGACCTGCCTCTCTGGACCAGAGATATTAATATACAGTCTGCTTTTAAGCAGCTTGGCCCCAGTGACAAGATTAATGGTGCAGTCATAAGGATGATGGGGAGTAAGTTCTTGGCACCCCTTCCTCAAAGTCACACAGGTATTTAGGAACAGACTGGGTATCCACCCTTGCAAACCAGGTGCCCAAGCAGTGTCCTTGACAATACTCACTCCAGTTTACCACCTCTCGAGTCTGGCAATCTACCATAGGGAAGTGCAGAGTGAGACAAGGAAGTCCAAGAACCACAGGAGAGGGCAGACCCTCTAGCATATAACAGTCAATGCCTTCTAGCATATAACAGTCAATACCTTCGGAGTTCATGACCCCTACCTGTAGATGTAACCCTCGGATGGCTTGAGTAAAATACCCATCTCAAGTGTGCGGTGACGATGTCGATTATGGGTATAGGTCCGGACAATGTATGTGGCTTAAGGCCCTGGACGAACCTAGTGTTGATCAAGTTA
Source organism: Dendrobates tinctorius (assembly GCF_039654945.1). Taxonomy (NCBI): domain Eukaryota; kingdom Metazoa; phylum Chordata; class Amphibia; order Anura; family Dendrobatidae; genus Dendrobates; species Dendrobates tinctorius. Next base: position 5,544,910 of record NW_027361891.1, read on the forward strand.
AATCCAGCCACACTGTCCAGAAATGCAGAAATAACCACCTTATCTTTGCCCAGATGGATTTCAGCCAGCAGAAAAAAAATGGTGCCCTACCCATGAAGGAGATATATACACCCGGGTTGCTAACCTCCCAGCAACCCGGGCTCCTTAGTTTTCCGGCAGCTGTTCAGCTGTTTACCGTGAGATAGGCAAGGACAAGTGCCCACAAAATGGCCCTTTCTACTACAGTAAAAATATACTCCCCCTTGTGCCAAACAACAGACTGCTGTCAAGAATGAATTGCCCCACCCAACTGCATGGGTTCCTCAGATGACTCTGACCAGGTCTCCCTTGGCCCTGGACCTCCCGCACATTGGGGTGTCTCTTTATGTCTCTGGTGAAGACGGTGATCCACCCGAATAGCCAGAGACATGGCTGCCTCAAGGGAAACTGGAGTCTTATACAGGGCTAAGGCATCCTTCATCCTTTCTGTTAGCCCTTCACAGAACTGGCTACGGAACGCTAAGTCATTCCATTTAGTGTCCGTGGACCACCTCTGAAACTCAGAGCAATACTCCTCCGCCAGCCGGTCTCCCTGCTGGAGCGACTGGCAGTCAGACGGGAGAGAGAAAGCCCATGCTTGGGGTCACCCTGAAGTAGCGAGATTACTAACCCAACCCGCTGCTCCTCTCTTTCTGAGGAACAAGGAAGTAACCTGAAGTATAGATTACAGGCCTACCTGAAAACAACAAACTTATCATGACCCCCAGAGAACATGTTTGGCAAAGCAATCTTGGGTTCCATTAAGAGTCATCGTTCCCAAACCTGATGTATTAGGATGCTGCAAAATGACACCTCCAGGCTGAGCTGCTGCAGTTACCTTGTCAGAGAAGTGATAGGATCCATAATGGATCAAAAAACAGTTTCAGTCAGAGCTAATGTTATGATTCTGTTGTCTCGTGTCCCGGGACCAGGAGCCCTTTCCCTGTCCCTAACGCTTAGGAGTACCCTAGCTCGCCCTGTTCATCAAATTACTTCTTATGGTGAAGAAGCTGGGGCCACGTACCTTGCCTTAGCTCCTGAATCCGTCCTCATTCTGTACCTTTCCTCCACCCAGGGAAGAGAGGATTAGTAATGTACCGTAATACACCAACCAGACTAACAAGGCAATACAAACAGGGGTAAGGAAAAATACCAAACATACAAATATACACACACAAATAACAGAGGGATGCACCGGGGAGTGGAAGAAGGGGTAAAACCAAAGTAGGAGAAGAAAGGGAATTATCACACACCTAAAACCTAACAACAGTTACAGATAAATCCACCAACCGCCTACTCTAATAACCAGCAACAACAACCTCCAGCCATGCAGCAAAAAGCTATTTTTGACAATGAGAGCTAGCCAGGATCCAGTTTATATAGGAAATGGGAGCGGCTAACAGTGCACAGCTGAGAGACTAAACTGTCAAGGCGCTCTCAACTGAGCAGATTAACCCTTGCACTGTCAAAAGAAATTTTCACCATTTAATACAAAGGTGAAGTGCTTCTAACCATTTTCAGAGGGGGGAAAATCAGACACTGTGGTCTTCAGGCTCCTCTCTTTTGCAGTAAACCTGTGACACCAGGACTCTACAGCCACGTGTTCCTTTAATGGCTTAGTACAGCCACGGTGTGTGAAAACATCCTAAAACAAATGCAGCCATATATAATTAACGTCTATATATACCACTACAGTTTTTCATACTGGCCATACATATTATATAAAAATTGACAAATGATCTACTTGGAATCATTAAAAAAAAATCTCTTGCATGGAAAGTTTGTTTGTGGAGGTATGACCATCAGGTGCAAAGTTTAAACATGGCTTACTTCTTTTGAGCCTATGATAATGTGTAATTTGTTGTCCAAAATGATCTCACACAATAGACCAGTAGTGGGCACCTCAGAGACTACAGTGCTCAGACTTGCAGCTGTGTTTTGTCAGCCGCTAGCCCTTTAAGCCCCTCTTGCACTGTGTGCATTGAAGGATTATGTACCGATGCTGGCCAATACCAGAAGCTGCAGCCCTGTGTCTCCCGTGATGTGCTCTAGCCACAATGTCTCCTTTGAAGTATATGCTTCAGACCCTATCCCAATGTCTCATTTGAAGTATATGCTTCAGTCCCAGCTTCTCCTATGTGATGTTTAGAACAGACCTCCAACTGCTTTAGAAAAATGATGCCTGTGTAGTCACATGAGCAGATTTAGAACTAGGCAGTCTACAGTACAATGGCGCTGTGGCGTCGCATGCGTAGATTACGATTTAGGCATGTCATTGAGCCAAGATCTAAATCTGAACACGTGCTGACACCGGGGCCTTTTTCCTGAAGCCCACCACAAGATGAATGTGCGCAAGCGCTGCCCACAGTTAGGATGGCACTGGTGCAAAATTTGAATCAGTATGAAGATACGAACACCAGAGGCAGTTGAGGGGCTATGGCAGAGATGAAGACCCTACCCACAGTCCTGCCCCTATACTCTTACTGCATCTAAACTTCTAGTGCTCATTAACAACCAAGAACAACCAGCCTGTGGATTTCTACACTCAAGTTGTCTAATAAATCAGTAGAACAGGGCCTTTGTGCCCATAGATTTAGTTTAACATGCCTGACCCTGACAACCGATTCTCTTTAACAACTTACTGGGGCAAGGCCCTTTAAAAAACTTATCACAAAGCTGACTGCGCTTAGACTGACGCAAATCTGGAAAAGTTGTGAGAAGCAACATGATCACCTATCACACGCCACTCCAAGAAGAAGCTGCTAAAACCTGTGACAAAATCTGTTCAGGGGCCTGTTAATCGGAAAAGGTACATAAAATACCAGCAATTGATTGCGAGCGGAGCTAGTTCACACCGTCGTGATCCGGCTGGCATGGAGAACCAAAATGGAACCAAGACCATGGTAGAGCAAATCATACTGCTCATCTCTACTTCTAACTGTAAAGACTTTGAAACAAGAGCATACAATCTAAAAAATAAATTGTGAGATTAATACACTCAAATCTATGCTGAAACTTTTACTCACAGTGGTACTTTATAACAAGAGAGAACAGAGATTTGTGCTGTTAATGTACTTAGCTCACAGAGGATAGGCTTAAGGGCATGTGCACACGTTGCATTTTTTAAGCGTTTTTGCCGCTTTTTTAAGCAGCTGAAACGCTTAAACGCTATTAATACGCATCCCCATACAATCCTATGGCATTCCGCAGTCAATACTGCGGCTTTTACCGCTGCGGAATCGCATAGCGGTAAAGTCCGCAGCATGTTCATTCCTGCGGAATCGCGATTCCGCCGCCATAGGATTGCATTGAAACGATCACTTTACGCATGTGGATATGCCCACCATGCGTAAAGTGATCGCTTCATGTGCGGATGGTACCCAGGGCCTGGGGGAGAGGAGACTGTCCTCCATGCCCTGGGTACCATATCACTGTAGAAAATAGTAAAAAAAAAAAAAAAAAAAAAAAAATCGGGATATACTCACCCTCTGATGGCCCCCGAAGCCTTCACGCCTCTCAGCCACGCTGCCAGCATCTTCCGGTCCCAGGGATGCATTACGCGAATCACCTGAGATGACGTAGCGGTTTTGCGAGCGTGACGTCATCTGGGGTGATTCTCAAAATGCATCCCTGGGACTGGAATGCACCAGGAGCATCGCTGAGGAGATCGGGGGCCGTCGGAAGGTGAGAATAACCGTATTTTTTTTATTTTTACATTCTAACTTTTACTATTGATGTTGCATAGTCAGCCTCAATAGTAAAAAGGTGGTCACACTTGTCAAGCACTATGCTTGACAAGTGTGACCAACCTTAGCAGAAGCAGCCGACAGCACGTCCAGGATTAAACACATGCACGTTCAACGTCCAAGACCAAATCGGACAATGGATTCACAGGAAAATAGAAAAGAGCAGCATCCAGTCCGGGTGAAAAAGTATCCAAAAGTTTTATTCTGCCATCAATAAATACAATGTTTCGACCACAGCATAGTCTTTTTCAAGTAGTAGTGTGACCAGCCCGTCAATCACCTTTCCAAACAATGCTTCAAATCGCTTGGAAAGCGCAAGCATTCTGCAAGCTAAAAGTGCTTGCAAAACGCTTGTGTTTTGCGTGAAAACACATGCGAATTCCACATGCGTTTTACCCGCGTCAGGGAGTTGCGGACATTTCTGCAACGTGGGCACTTGGCCTAAATGTACTTGCCTCTCAACTAGGAGATGAATATGTCTGTGCAGGTTTTTGACTCAGGAGGGGAAAAAATTTAGAAATAATGTGAAAAACTGGAATCTGATTGGTCGTGCTAGACGATACATAGAGCATAATTCTCAGTACTGCTAGAGTTCACCTGTCCAAACCATTAAATAGTATTCAGTAGTAGGAGAAAAATTGCTATAAAATCTCTAGGAAAAATGCATTCTTTCAGTGTCAGAGCTGTTGTAAGACAACTTATGGATCTATCCCCATAGGGTGTCATTTTGAGCCACAGGTAACAACAACTTTGCTGTGACAGTTGGATACAAAAGCTATGTTGTCCGAGCCTTGTGTTGTGTGGGACGGCGATCCATACATGGGATTAGGCTATATGCATGTGATGTAAGGGTGTGTGCCTTGCATGTAATATATAGATATCCATTACAATTCATGGCTGCCACACAATAACACATTTCAAACTTTTGCAATGGGAAATGACTGGTTAGCATCAACCTTTTTCAGGGTAGTCAGCAATAGTCTAAAGGTCTGGGGAGCAAGACCCTTAACTTCCACATGTAAGTGGTTGTATACCATTAGTATACTATGAGACAATCCCATTACAAGGGTTGATCAGGTCGAATATTCTGATCACCTCCACGATCAGCTATTTGCTGATTCCACGGCAGCAGAATACTCAGCATGTAGAGCTTAGGCTGGTTTCACACTTGCGTTTTTTTGCGCTGCTTTTTAGCGCAAAAAAATACATGCGTTTTTCCCTATACTTTAACATGGGTGTGCATATGTGCGCATACATATGCGCACGTACGCGTTTGTATGCGCATGCGTTTTTTTTGCAGTGTGCGCTCGGGCGCACAAAATGCACCCTGTTGCTTTTTTTGTACGTCCGACTTGCCCCAAAAAAAACGCATGCGCACGCAATGCGTTTCTTTTTTACAGCAAAACACCCATTAAAGTCTATGGGTGCGCATACCTGCGCATTGTAATGCGCAGGTATGCACAAAAAACGCATGCGTTTTTTAAAAAATGCACCAAAACCCGCAAAAAACGCACACAAACGCATGATGTGTTTTCTTCATGCGTTTGTGTGCGCAAAAAACGCGCAGCAAAAAAACGCAAGTGTGAAAGTAGCCTTAAACAGCACGGTGTAGTGGCCATTTTAGTGTACTGCATCTCAGCCTCCATTGAATTTAATAGGCGATGAGCTAAAGCACCAGAGAATGGCCACTAGAGAGCAAACAGATCCGTGCCGTTCAAGCTCTCTACTGTCTATGTCTAGCTACAGTCAGTGGGAGCTGCAAAAAGCTGGTTGTGTGGATGCGTTGACGAAACGCACGTTGCAGAGTGACATGGAGGACAATCAGCGCTGATGAACTCTTTGGGTCTGTAGCCCTCTCCTACCTTACTATCACCACATTGGTTGGCCTGTCTTTGTACTATCAATTGACATGATCAATGTTATTGTACTTCTCATTGTATTATGGATGGGTCACTGCATTATTTATCATGCACTAGCACTTCATTGACTCTTGTAGACAGATGGTTATCCATTTGTATAATGATGCACTTGTGCACTTTATAGACCACCACTAACGATTTATTTTCAATCTCCATGCCATTCCTATTATTTACAGTGTCCTCTTTTGTGCGCCGCACTCCCCAGTTTTATTTTTTAACACTGCCCATGTTCTGTCTTTTATTCTTCTATCTGGTCCACTTTATACCTAATAAAGAATATTTTATTAGTATAAATTTTTGGTTGTGTGCTGGACTTTATATAGGTGGTCCTACGACAAGTTTAAGTCCGTTTGTTACTACCCCTTTTCTATAGGTGTTAACAGTCCCATTAGGTAAGCCTATAATAGGGAAGATCAAGTGGTGCCACCACTGTTACATTACACAGCGAACATCCATCTGTCCTGACTTGCCCCTTTCCCATGAAGCATTTCCTTCACAGGTCAGCGGACATGCTAAGGCCTCTTAAACGGGACACCGACACCAAGTTTATTAGCCCTGTTCACATGGTCCAGTTTTTAAAGTTGATTTCTTTGAATATTGTTTTTCTTTTTTCAGGAGTTAAAGCTATAGAAGAAAGAAGCATCTTTACTTTAATTTTTTTTTCTTGTTTAGAATTCACTCATAGCTTTGGTTTAACACATTCTAAATAATAAATGGTTTGTCCCACGATAAACTTTTATTACGTATCTAGGTTAGGTGGCAAATTACTGATTACGGGGCCCCTGACAACCAATAAAATGGACATCCCACACCACCATGTTCCTATAGGTCACATGGAGACAGAGAGGAGACTCATCTCTGCAGACAGGCAGTATGGAGAGACAGGGGGCTCAGGAAACCCGATTCTAGTGATCTTGAGGGGTCTCAGCAATTGCATTTGTCATCTATTCTGTGAATACCTGCCAAACATAATCGGGAGTCAATCCCTTTGGTGAGGTTGAAGTTGGACCATGAAAGCAAGAGACATCACTAGTCCACAGGGCTATCACAAGAATGGTGCTCTGCAGTGCTTGCACCCAACACTCTCCGTCAATGAATGAAATTCTGGTGCGCATGCAAAAAAAAAAGGGTCGCTACTGATGGGGGGGAGGCAGTGCCACATGTACAGCTGGTATAGGGGCCTGTGAGAGAAGGGATCTAGTCACAATACAAGTGTACCAAGTCGATTCTGAAACAGGACGCTGATATTCTGATTTTTTTTGTTTTTTACATTTTTATTTTTTTGTTATAAATTTAATTAACTCTTTATTTTTGGAGCTCATCTTTGACTCAGGCGGCAGAGGAAGAAGCTCTTAACAGTGGACCAAAGGCTGCACTTGTTCGTTTTTTTAGCTTAATATGATTATATATATATATATATATATATATATATATATATATATATATATATATATATATATTCTAGTACATTATAGGTAAAGAAAAAAATATTTATTTTTTTTTTCAGAAAGTTAATAATGCAAAAACAATTACACTTAAAAAGAACAACACATTATAAAATAAAGGTGCCAATACAGTAAACAAGCCAGACATGCACAATCCACCGAAAATATAGTGATCACTCTGGTGGTCTATGGTAGACCCCTGCTGAACAGCTGGTGCAGAACACACTGATCATAATCCACAAGAGGACAGCAGCAATTATCAACTCACAACTTTACAAAATGCAAATAAGAACCTATCACCACCAAGGAAGAAATTATTCAAGAAATCAAACTTCTGCTGAGCCCATGACATGTCAGAAAAGTAGTGAGCTCCTCTGCCCCAGGAGTGACTGGCCCCCAGTGTGGGAGCCCTCAGGACCCCTGCAGGCAGCCGGTGGAGGGGCTGCAGACACCTGAGCTCACCATGGCACTGATTGCTGAGGGACACAATGCAAGTTCCAGGCACTTGGCCGCCCCCAGCATGCACCTTACCTCGCTCGGGCTCCGCTTGCAGGCAGATGGGGATATTCTTCTTCCAGCCGGGCATGTTCCCAGATGTGCGCTCTGCTCTCTGTCAGGGGCTGCACCACCTTTCGCACATATCACCTCACAGCGTTGTTCTGCTGGTGCCGTAGCCTGGTGTGACCGGGACTTGTGCCGCCTGCTGTGCTCCTTGTCTCGGGGGAGAGGGCTCCGGCAGGAGGGGCTGCAGCAGCGCAGGAAGGCACTGAGTATGGAGTAGGAGGAACAAGTGCACGGCGATAGAGGCAGTGTCAGGGGGCGGGGGATTCAACTTCACACACACCGGGAGTAGGCGGCTGCACTGCGCGCAGGACATTCCCGGCGGGCACACATTCTAGTGTGGGGAGCGGAAACTGAGCGCACACTCCATGACTGGGGAAAGGCTCACTTTCCATTCATATCCAGAATGGCCACTCCTTCTGTGCCCATCAGCCCGTCCAGCAGGTGCTCCCTCTGTGTCCCCTTAGCCTCTTCAGAAGGTATTCCACCTGTGTCCCCTCAGCCCCTCCAGCAGGTACTCCCTCTGTGTCCATCAGCCCGTCCAACAGATGCTAACTCTATGGTTCCTCAGCCCCTCCAGCAGGTGCTCCCTCAGTGTCCCCTCAGCCTCTCCAGCAGGCGCTCCATCTGTGTCCCTTCAGCCCCTCCAGAAGGTATTCCCCCTGTGTCACCTTAGCCCCTCCAGAAGGTACTCCCTCTGCGTTCCCTCAGCCCCTCCAGCAGGTATTCCCTCTGCATTCTCAGCCCCTCCAGCAGGTACTCCCTCTGCGTTCCCTCAGCCCCTCCAGCAGGTATTCCCTCTGCGTTCCCTCAGCCCCTCCAGCAGGTATTCCCTTTGTTTCCCCTCAGCCCCTCCAGCAGGTGCTCCCTCTGTGTCCCCTCAGCCTCTCCAGCAGGTGCTCCCTCTGTGTCCCCTCAGCCCCTCCAGCAGGCACTCCCTCTGTGTCCCCTCAGCCCCTCCAGCAGGCACTCCCTCTGTGTCCCCTCAGCCCCTCCAGCAGGCACTCCCTCTGTGTCCCCTCAGCCCATTCAGCAGGTGCTTCCTCTGTATCCCCCCTACAGTACGTGCTCCCTCTTTGTCCACCTCAGCCACTTCAGCAGGTACTCCCTTGTGTCCCCTCAGCCCCTCCAGCAGGTATTCCCTCTGTGTCTCCTCAGTCCCTCTAGCAGGTGCTCCCTCTGTGTCCCCTCAGCCTCTCCAGCAGGCGCTCCCTCTGTGTCCCCTCAGCCCCTCCAGCAGGCGCTCCCTTTGTGTCCCCTCAGCCCCTTCAGCAGGTGCTCCCTCTGTGTCCCCTCAGCCTCTCCAGCAGGTGCTCCCTCTGTGTCCCCTCAGCCCCTCCAGCAGGCACTCCCTCTGTGTCCCCTCAGCCCCTCCAGCAGGCACTCCCTCTGTGTCCCCTCAGCCCATTCAGCAGGTGCTTCCTCTGTATCCCCCCTACAGTACGTGCTCGCTCTTTGTCCACCTCAGCCACTTCAGCAGGTACTCCCTTGTGTCCCCTCAGCCCCTCCAGCAGGTATTCCCTCTGTGTCTCCTCAGTCCCTCTAGCAGGTGCTCCCTCTGTGTCCCCTCAGCCTCTCCAGCAGGCGCTCCCTTTGTGTCCCCTCAGCCCCTCCAGCAGGCGCTCCCTTTGTGTCCCCTCAGCCCCTTCAGCAGGTGCTCCCTCTGTGTCCCCTCAGTCTCTTCAGCAGGTGCTCCCTCTGCGTTCCCTCAGCCCCTCCAGCAGGCACTCCTTTTGTGTCCCCTCAGCCCCTCCAGCAGGTATTCCCTCTGTGTCTCCTCAGTCCCTCCAGCAGGTATTCCCTCTGTGTCCCCTCAGCCCCTCCAGCAGGCACTCCCTCTGTGTCCACTCAACTCCTTCAGCAGGTGCTTCCTCTGTATCCCCCCTACAGTAGATGCTCCCTCTTTGTGCACCTCAGCCACTTCAGCAGGTACTCCCTTGTGTCCCCTTAGCCCCTCCAGCAGGTACTCCCTCTGTGCTCCACAGCCCCTCCAGCAGGTACTTCCTCTGTGCCCATCAGCCCCTCCAGCAGGTGCTCCCTCTGTGTCCCCTTAGCCTCTTCAGAAGGTATTCCACCTGTGTCCCCTCAGCCCCTCCAGTAGCTACTTCCTCTGTCTCCTCAGCACCTCCAGTACTCCCTCTGTCAGGTGCTTCCTCTATATCCCCTACCGTAGGTGCTCCCTCTTTGTCCACCTCAGCCACTTCAGCAGGTACTCCCTCTGTGCTCCTCAGCCCCTCCAGCAGGTGATCCCACTATGTCCCCTCAGCACCTCGAGAGGGTACTCCCTCTGTGCTCCTCAGCCCCTCTAGCAGGTGATCCCTCTATGTCCCCTCAGCCCCTCCAGAAGGTATCCACTCTGTGTCCGTTCAGCCCCTCCAGCAGGTGTTCCCTCTGTGTTCCCTCCTGCAGTTACTCCCTATGTGTCCCCTCAGCCCTTCCAGCAGGTGCTCCCTCTATGTCCCCTCAGCCCCTCCAGAAGGTATTCCCTCAGTCCCTCCAGCAGGTGCTCCCTCTGTGTCCCCTCCGCCCCTCCAGCAGTTACACCCTATGTGTCCCCTCAGCCCCTGCAGTAGGTACTCCCTCTGTGTCCCCTCAGCCCCTCCAGCAGGTACACTCAGTATTGACAATGGGGGCTGTAAATGTCTTAACTGTATGACATTTCAACAGAAAAGTGAAATATATTAATACAAAAAAAGGAAGGATCCAGCGATGTCGGGTGACAGTTGAAAACAAATATTTATTGTCAAAATGGCATTAAAATATTATCAGGCACATAATGTCTGGCAACACTGCACGGAAACACAGATCTACTCGTGTCGACGTAAGGTCTTTAACAAGATAAATATGTGACTTCAGATTTTGTATTAGTCTAGCCTGATGAAGAGACCTGAGTAGTCTCGAAAGCTTGCAATGTGTTACCATCTTTTCAGTTAGCCATTAAAAGGTATCAACTACTGAGGACTCTCAATCCTGAATATTTTTCTAAGTATGTTATAGACTTTCATAAATTTGTATTTTCAGATTCTCCTGATTTTTTGAGGTTGGAAAATGTTTTTAATACACTAATTTCAATATGTTCTTCCTTGTGTACAGTGCTATGAAAAAAAAAACATTTAGCCACAGATAAATGTCATAGGTTTTCCAGGTTTTTTTTTTATGTTGTAGGCTCTAACTGTATGAAAATAACAAACAGAGATTTACCGTAGTCATCTTTCCCTGCTGCAACATTCACTCTTTACCGCTGCCTTTTTTGCAAGCTTCAGTGGTGACATTACATCAGTAGCGCTGTAGCCAATGTTAGTGGTTCTGCCGATGTAGATGGTTATATAAAATGTGGGATACATGTGAAACTGCTTTAGGCCTCTTTCACACATCAGGTTTTCGCCGTCAGGCGCGATCCGGCGCTTTTGACAGAAACCGGATCCGGCGAAATGCAATGCCGGATCCGTTTTCCCCCCCATTGACTTGCATTTGCGCCGGATCGCGCTGGATGGCCATGCGTTTCATCCGGTTTTCGCCGGATCCGGCAATGTGTCGCGATCCGGCGTCTGGAAAAAACGGTGACTGTAACGTTTTTTGTCTCCGTCGAAAAAGCCGGACACGCCGGATCCGGCGCGTCCGGCTTTTTCACACAACGAAAGCCTATGAGCGCCGCAATGCGCCGGATCCGGCGAAAGCCGGATCCGTCGGCCGGATCCGGTTTTTTGGTCTGAGCATGCTCAGTAGCTCTGCCCACAAGACATATATAAAAGCAAGACAGTGGGACCCACAGCCACACCCAACATGCCACCCAAGACAGCAACCAGGCGCAGGAGAAGGCAGGAGACCACTGCAGCACCATCCGCACCACCACCACCCCAAATGGAGCAGCAAATAGAACATGCTGAGGAGGGGAGGCCAGCAGCAGATGAGAGACGGTAATTATCAAATCCCCCATTCCTCCAAACTAGGGCTATTGAATATCAAGATATTCATTGGCCCTTTGTTTCTCTTTATTCAACAGCCGCCCAATAGATGCAGCAGCAGCTGGAACACCACCCACAGGCATGGAGTGTGGCCACCAGGAAGACAGCACATCATCTTCTGGGAGCCCTCCCTCGCATCGTCAGCGTTTGACGGTAAGTTTTTATTTCCAAAATCCATCTTCTCTGTAATATATGTCTATTCATTGCCTTTTATTTCAAAACAGGAATCACAAGATGAAGAGGAGCTCCCAGAAGAAGAAGGAAGGGGTGGACAGACACTTGGAGTGGGCTCACAATTCGTAAGTTTTTTGCATCAAACGCAGAAACACAACATCACACTACACACAACACATAGAAAACAATGTTCTGCAGACCACACACAGCAAACAAATGCCTACATCCAAAGACATAACTTTTTTTGTTTTCTTCTCTAGTCTTCCCAATCTGGTGCTTGGCCAAGAGGTCCTCGCAGTGCCTCCCAGGGTCGTCGGCGACAGCAACGCGGCGGTCACCAGCGTGTAAGTATAAATATTTTTGCTTTGTTTTTTTGCACTTTTTATTTCATTTCTTTTGTGGAGGCTAATTATGTTATTTTTGTCTTTTTCTTTAACAGCCTTCACAGCGTGCTCCCGACTCTGACGGTGAGGATGGAGGGATTGATGTGGACCGCCTCATCGATCTCGTCAGAGAAAGGGAGCCGCTCTGGAATATGGCTGACCGCCGCCACGCTGACCTGATTGTTACCCGACGACTCTGGGAGGAAATCTGTTCTCTCCTTGTGGGCCGCTGGGAGGACCTCGAAGCTCGGGCCCAGATTAAAGAGCGTAAGTATATACAGTACCGGTTGCTTGATGTAAACCAGTGTTTCCCGAACTCCAGTCCTCGTGGTCCCCACGGATCATGTGTTCAGGATTTCTATTTACTATAGAAATCATGAAAACATGACCCCTGGGGACCATGAGGACTGGAGTTTGGGAAACACTGATGTTGTATACTAACCACTTTGTCCTTTCTCATTTCAGGGAACAGAATTGTGAATCGGTGGCGGTCTGTGAGGGATCGTTTCAAGAAGGAGTTCAATAAAAGATGCGGGCCCCGAGTGGATCTGGAGGACGCAGGAGCAAGTACAAGTACGCAGAAGCCCTGTCGTTCCTCCGGGAAACAATGGTCACCAGAAGGTAAATATTACACACCACATGTGAAAAAAAATGTTATATGTAAATTTTTTTTTCAGCCAGGGCCATACCATGTCAGTATTTTAATTGTTTTTTTTTCTCTTTATTCCACAGCACGGTGAGCAGCACTCGGGAGCCGGCACGATTGGACCCTTCTGAGGCGATCCCTGAGGAGACCGGCACCGAGGGACACTTCGACCGCCCCGGTACATCTGCACCTTCCCAGCCTTCCCACACATTCGACCCATCTGTCCCATCCACCAGCACAGGAGCATCGTGGCCGCCTACATTACATGAAGCTGCTGGTGAGGAGATCGCTTTCCCTTTACCCCACCCTTCTGCCCCTGCCACCTCTAGTACACCTGCGGGTACTGGGCGGCAGCGGCAGAGGGGTCAGGAAAAGACTTATGCGCCAGAGTTCTTGCATCTGAATGCATCTTTCCAGAACTGTCTAAAAGTCTTGTCAGAGCAAATATCCGCAGGCTATCAGCAGATCAACTCCAGCATTCTGGAGGTGAAGACACTTCTGCAAACCATGCATTCAGAAGCAAGATCTTCGCCAAACCACACCTTTTTCAGGTCTGTTGTGGAGCGCATGGAAACGCTCTCTCCTGCCCAGCAGATGCATGTAATGCATTCATGCCACGCTGCTCTCCAGCAAGTTACCTCCCAACCTCCTCCTCCTCCCACCACAGTAGTTCCTCCACCTGCACCCCCTCCAGCCACTTTCCATCCTCCCCCTCCTATTACATCTACACCCCCTCCAGCCACTTTCCATCCTCCCCCTCCTATTACATCTACACCCCCTCCAGCCACTTTCCATCCTCCCCCTCCTATTACATACCATCCACCTCCAGCCACTTTCCATCCTCCCCCTCCTATTACATACCATCCACCTCCCCAGCACCATCCACCTCCCCAGCACCATCCACCTCCCCAGCACCATCCACCTCCCCAGCACCATCCACCTCCCCAGCACCAGCAACCTCCCCAGCACCAGCAACCTCACCAGTACCAGCAACCTCCACAGTACCTGCAAACTCCCCAGTACCAGCAACCTCCCCAGTACCAGACATCTCCCCACTTCCAGCAACCTGCCCCGTACCAGACATCTCCCCACTTCCAGCAACCTGCCCCGTACCAGACATCTCCCCACTTCCAGCAACCTGCCCCGTACCAGACATCTCCCCACTTCCAGCAACCTGCCCCGTACCAGACATCTCCCCACTTCCAGCAACCTGCCCCGTACCAAACTCCTTCCCCATACAACTTGCCATCAACATCATCTGCTCCTACAGTCCCTGCCCAACCCTCCACTCCACCACCCACCACCTCTTCTGCTTCCCACATGTCCACCCATTCTGTAGTTTTTTCCACACCTTCACCTCTAACTGTTCCTTCCCCACCACGATCCCAGTCCTCTCTCCACACTCCCAGTGTCGAAGTGTCCCGCAGCCCCTACAGCAGTATTTCCACCACACACTACACAGAATTATAATGTGTGTATTTAAATAAAAATGACCAGTTTTATGGTTTCAGTTTTATAGTTTCAAAGTTTTATTAAACAAGTTTATTAAAATTTTAAAAAAGTTTACTAAAAAAAACATTTTTCAATAAAAGTTAAATTATTTTACACTGGTTGTCTGTCATTTCTTTCTGCGGCGAAAAAGGTTAAATACAGGGTATTTAAAAGGTGAAATGGTATTCAAAACTAGGTATATAACTGTGGGTAAATTTTAGCTTTTTGCCACAGTTGTGTTCCTGGTTGTGTTTGAAGCAAAGTATTTCACCTAAAAAGTTGTGTTTATTGTTGGTGATTTCCTAACAATGTACACAACTTTTGTTAAAAGGTGAAATACTTTGCATAAAACACAACCAGGTACACACCTGTGGCCTAAAGCTAAAAATAGAGACCATGACAAGATAGACAACTTTGGTTGGCAAAGGTATATACTGTTGGTCCAGAAGGTACACAAGTTTGGTTAGGGCACAAATCTTTCACACTCTGTCATCCTGCCAGTGTACTCTGCCTTGAGGTGACATAAAGTATAGTGCAAAATTGTCCCTCATTACTGAAACCGTCACAGAACTTCTAGTGGTAATGTCATGGTAATCTTGCAAGGTGGTTTCTTCAGAGGTGTCCTCAATGGAAATGGGTTCCTTGCAGATAACAAAATTGTGGAGTACCACGCACGCTTTGATCACCTCGTCCACAGTTTCTGTCTTGAGGTTGATCGCAGTCAATAGGACCCGCCATTTGGCTGTCAGAATACCAAAGGTACATTCAACCATTCTTCTTGCTCTTGTGAGGCGGTAATTAAAAATGCGTTTTGGTCTTGTCAATCCTCTGCTAGAGTACGGTTTCAAAAGGTGTTCTGACAGCTGGAAGGCTTCATCCCCTACACAGACAAATGGCATAGGTGGACCAGATGTTTGCGGCAGCGGTCTAGGTGGTGGGAACTGGAAGGTGTTTCCATACAGTTTACGCCCCATGGCAGACAGTTTGAAAACTTGAGAGTCATTGGAGCGGCCATAGGCCCCAATATCAACCGCAATAAATTTGTATTCCGCGTCAGCGATGGCCATGAGGACAATTGAAAAATATTTCTTGTAATTGAAATATTCCGATCCCGATCCAGCTGGCTTTACAATGCGGATATGTTTCCCGTCCACAGCGCCCAAGCAGTTTGGAAACTGACATATCTGTTGAAACTTGTCACCAATTTCAATCCACCTCTCTGTTGTGGGCTCTGGTAAAAACTCTTCAGCTAAGGAGTCCCACAGTGCACGGCATGTGTACTTCACTATTCCAGATATGGTGGAAATCCCGAGTCTGTACTGGAAATGCAGTGACGAAAGGGATTCTCCAGTTGCAAGAAATCTGTGGGGAATTAAAAAACAATAAATTAGTTTTAAATCACAGCATTACATACCAAAACTGACCTATAACACTTGGAGATACAAATTACCACCAACAAGATTGCAGTGAAAGTGTGCTCTGATGCGATCATATCCAATAAATGTGGCTTACCTTAAAGTCACCATCAGACGCTCTGCGGGTGAAACAGAGAAGCGGCAATAGGTGTCCGCTTTTCTTATGAGGTGTGCAATGCGCTCCACCAAGTAATCAAAATTCTCCATTTTCATCCTAACATATCCAAAAAATTTATCCGGGTTTCGTCGAAGGTCCATGCATAGTGTAGAATAGACCCCACGCGTCATTCTCTTGGCTGTGATGGGGTGGATCCACAAACGTTGTCTACGATGCCTGATGCGCTGCTGTCTCGCTCTCTCCTTCTCCAGAACAATCACCCTCAAACGATTCGCCTCCGCTGTAAAATCCGCCAAATTCTTCAAAATATTTCCAATCACAACATCCATCTTCGCCAGTAACTTGCTCTTCTCTCCAACCTGCACTTTCTCCTCTACAACCTGTCAAAGAAGGGCTGTAGGAACACGCTATATATAGTTTTCCAGTAGCCAATCCCGTTCGGAAGGCCACAAGGGTCAATTTTAAAAACCGGATCCGGCGTAATCCGTCAAAAAAACGGATGAACCGGATGAGACGGATCCGGTTTTGTCTGTCCAGAAAAAGACGGATCCGGCAGAAAACCGGATCCGTCACATCCGGTTTTAAGAAACATTTGCCGGATCCGGCGTTCCGGCACGACGCCGGATCGCGCCTGACGCCGAAAACCTGATGTGTGATAGTAGCCTAAGCCTGCCATGCTGTGTTCTATGAATGACATGTTTTAACTAAAGGATTTTAACCCCTTCACCCCCAAGGGTGGTTTGCACATTCATGAGCGGGCCAATTTTTACAATTCTGACCACTGTACCTTTATGAGGTCATAACTCTGGAACGCTTCCATGGATCCCGGTGATTCTGACATTGTTTTCTCGTGACATATTGTACTTCATGTTAGTGGTAAAATTTAATTCAAATAACTTTCGTTTATTTGTGGGAAAAACGGAAATTTGGCGAAAATTTTGAAAATTTCGCAATTTTCCAACTTTGAATTTTTATGCCCTTAAATCACAGAGATACAGCACACAAAAAACTTGATAACTAACATTTCCCACATGTTTACTTTACATCAGCACAATTTTGGAACCAAAATTTTTTTTTTGTTAGGAAGTTATAAGGGTTAAAAGTTGACCAGCGATTTCTCATTTTTACAACACCATTTTATTTTTAGGACTACATCACATTTGAGGTCACTTTGAGGGGTCTATATGATAGAAAATACCCAAAAGTGACACCATTCTAAAAACTGCACCCCTTAAGGTGCTCAAAACCACATTCAAGAAGTTTATTAACCCTTTAGGTGCATCACAGGAATTTTTTTGAATATTTAAAAAAAAATGAACATCTAACTTTTTTTCACAAAAAAAATACTTCAGGTTCAATTTTTTTTATTTTACCAAGAGTAACAGGAGAAATTGGACTGCAAAAGTTATTGTGCAATTTGTCCTGAGTACGCTGATACCTGATATGTGGGGGGAACGACTGTTTCAGCGCATGGCAGAGCTCAGAATGGAAGGAGCGCCGTTTGACTTTTTCAATGCAAAATTGTCTGGAATTCAGATCGGATGCCATGTCACGTTTGGAGAGTCCCTGATGTACCTAAACAGTGGAAACCCCCCACAAATGACACCATTTTGGAAATTAGACCCCCCAAGGAACTTATCTAGATATGTGGTGAGAACTTTGAACCCACAAGGGCTTTACAGAAGTTTATAACGTACAGCGGTACAATTAAAAAATCATATTTTTTCCACAAAAATGATCTTTTCACCCCAATTTTTATTTTTCGAAGGGTAACAGGACCCTAAAAGTTATTGTGCAATTTGTCCTGAGTGCGCTGATACCCCACATGTGGGGGTAAACCACTATTTTGGCGCATGGCAGAGCTCGAAAGGGAAGCAGCGCCATTTGACGTTTTTGGCTGGAATTGAGATCGGACATCATGTCGCGATTGGAAAACCCCTGATGTACCAAAACAGTGGAAACCCCCCACAAATGACACCATTTTGGAAGCTAGACCCCCTAAGGAACTTATCTAGATGTGTGGTGAGAACTTTGAACCCCCAAGGGCTTCACAGAAGTTTATAACATAATGCCGTACAATTAAAAAATCATATTTTTTCCACAAAAATGATCTTTTCACCCTCAATTCTTATTTTTCCAAGGGTAACAGGACCCTAAAAGTTATTGTGCAATTTGTCCTGAGTACGCTGATACCCCACATGTGGGGGTAAACCACTATTTGGGCGCATGGCAGAGCTCGGAAGGGAAGCAGCGCCATTTGACGTTTTTGGCTGGAATTGAGATCGGACACCATGTCGCGATTGGAAAACCCCTGATGTACCTAAACAGTGGAAACCCCCCACAAATGACCCCATTTTGAAAACTAGACCCCCTAAGGAACTAATCTAGATGTGAGGTGAGCACTTTGAATCCCCAAAGGCTTCACAGAAGTTTATAATGCCAGGGCATGAAAATAAAAAATATGTATTTTTTCCACAAACATGATCAATTAGTCCCCAACTTTTTTATTTTCCCAAGGGTAACAGGAGAAATTGAACCCCAAAAGTTGTTGTCCAATTTGTCCTGAGTACGCTGACACCCCATATGTGGGAGAAAACTACTGTATGGACACACGTCAGGGCTCGGAAGGGAAGTAGTGACGTTTTGGAATGCAGACTTTGAGGGAATGTTCTGCGGGTGTCATGTTGCCTTTGGAGAGCCCCTAATGTACCTAAACAGTGGAAACCCCCCACAAATGACCCCATTTTGGAAACGAGACCCCCTAAGGAACTTATCTAGATGTGTGGTGAGCACTTTGAACCCCCAAGGGCTTCACAGAAGTTTATAATGCCCGTGCATGAAAATAAAAAAAAATCGTATTTTTTCCACAAACATGATCAATTAGTCCCCAATTTTTTTTATTTTCCCAAGGGTAACAGGAGAAATTGGACAACAAAAGTTGTTGTCCAATTTGTCATGAGTACGCTGACACCCCATATGTGGGAGAAAACTACTGTATGGACACACGTCGGGGCTCGGAAGGATAGCAGTGACATTTTGGAATTCAGACTTTGATGGAATGGTCTGCGGGTGTCATGTGCGTTTGGAGAGCCCCTGATGTACCTAAACTATTGAAACTCCCCACAAGTGACCCCATTTTGGACACTAGGCCCCCCACGGAACTTATCTAGATGTGTGGTGAGCACTTTGAACCCCCAAGTGCTTCACAGAAGTTTATAACGCTCGGACGTGAAAATAAAAAAATCATTTTTTTCCACAAAAATGATATTTTTGCCCCCAATTTTTTATTTTCCTAAGGGTAACAGGAGAAATTGGACCCCAAAAATTGTTTTGCAATTTGACCTGAGTAGGCTTATACCCTACATGTGGGGGTAAAACACTGTGCGCATGGCAGAGCTTGGAAGGGAAGGAGCACCATTTGACTTTTTCAACTCAGAATTGGCTGGAATTGAGATCAGACGCCATGTTGCATTTGGAGAGCCCCTGATGTGCCCAAACAGTGGAAACCCACAATTCTAACTCCAACCCGAACCCCAACACACCCCTAACCCTAATCTCAGCCCTAACCCTAACCCTAACCCTAATGGAAAAATGGAAATAAATACATTTTTTTTTATTTTATTATTTTGCCCTAACTAAGGGGGTGATAACAGGGGGTTTGATTTGCTATTTATGGCGGTTTTTATGTTTGGCAGCTGTCACAGGCTAAAAGACGCTTTTTATTGTAAAAATAGTTTTTGCATCACCACATATTGAGAGCTCTAATTTTTCCGGATTTTGATCCACCAAGTCATGTGAGGTCTTATTTTTTGCGGGATGAGTTGACGTTTTTATTGGTACCATTTTCGGGCATGTGACATTTTTTGATCACTTTTTATTCCGATTTTTGGGATGCAGAATGAACAAAAACCAGCGTTTCATGAATTTCTTTTGGGGGGGGGTGCGTTTACACCGTTCCGCGTGCGATAAAATTGATAAAGCGGTTTTATTCTTCGGGTCAGTACGGTTACAGCGATACCTCATTTAGGTCGTTTTTTTATGTTTTTTCGGTTTTATGCAATGAAAACTATTTTATATAAAAAATAATTATTTTTGCATCGCTTTATTCTGCGAGCTATAACTTTTTTATTTTTTCGCTGATGATGCTGTGTGGCAGCTCGTTTTTTGCGGGACAAGATGACGTTTTCAGCGGTACCATGGATATTTATATGCGTCTTTTTGATCGCGCGTTATTACACTTTTTGTTTGGCGGTATGATAATAAATCATTTTTTTTTGCTTCGTTTTTTATTTTTATTTTTTAAGGGGTTCGCTAATGGGGATAACTAATGGGACAGTTTTATAGGGCGGGTCGTTACGGACGCGGCGATACCTAATATGTGTACTTTTATTGGTTTTTTTTTTTATTTCTAAAAAATGGATTTATTTGGGGGAATATTTTTTTTTTTTCTAATTTATTTGGCGATTTTTTTAAATTTATTTTAACACTTTTATTTTTTTTTTACTTTATTAAATAGTCCCAGGTGGGACATCACTGTCCTGTGACAGATCGCTGATCTGTCACATCACAGATCACTGTGACAGATCAGCAATCTGTCACAGGCACTGCAGAAGGCTTCCTCATGCCTGCGCTTTGCAGGCACTGAGGAAGCCAGCTTCCTGCAGGCCCAAGAAGGCCCCGTCGCCATCTTGGATTTGGGGGCCTGCAGGAAAGGAGCCCCCGGCAGCAGCGCTGCACATTGCGCTGCCGTGGGGGGCTCAGGGAAGCAAGGAGGGAGCCGCCTCCCTGCCGATGCTTCCCTTTAACCCCCGGTACACCGCGATCATGTTTGATCGCGGTGTGCAAGGGGTTAACGTGTCGGGGGCGGTCCGTGACCGCCCCTGACACATTGTGCCGGGTGTCAGCTGTGATAATCAGCTGACACCTGGCCGCGATCAGCGGCGCTCACCACGTGGGCGCCGCTGATCGCGGTAGACATACTATCCCGTCCATGGGCATAGGGGCCCGGGTCCCATGGATGGGATAGTACGTCTCATGTCAGGAAGGGGTTAATAGAGATGAGAGAGCGCTAAAATGCTTAGGTGCTTGTTGCTCAAACTAAGGCTGGTGTCACACTGGCGAGGAATACGGACGAGTGAGAGGCGTTAAAAGCACGGACAAATTATTCTCTATGGGTTTGCTCCCAACAGCCGTATATTTCTCGGGCGTATTCTACGGTCCGTGCCAATCGCAGCATGCTGCGTTTGTCAGCGTACTGCGCCCGTAGTATGCCAATGCAAGTCTGTGGGTGCGTTAAAAATACGCATTACACACGGACCAGATGTGTGACTTGAGAGAAATACGCACCCGGTGTCCTTTAGAAAAGCCGGCAATTCAGTGAGCGATACAGTAAAATCACACTGACAGGTTTTATAACACAAACGAAAGAATAGATATAGACACATAGAATACATGCATATATATATATATATAGATATATATATATATATACATGTGATTAAGACACATATATATATATATATTTATATTTCACAGAGTTCTTCATAGCAGAATAGCCGCTAATTCAATTTCCGGCTTTTGTCAAATCATTCCCCAACCCGACATGAAATGACACATGGTTTGCATACAGTATACCATTTCATTTCATGTTTTTTTTTGTATGTCTTTCATTAGTAATTAGATGAGGGTTGATGTGTAAAATTTGGGAGGTGTAGGTGTTAATTTAAGGGGTTAATTCGGTATTAAAAAATGTGTGGGCTCCCGCATTAACAAATTACCGCGGGAGCCCACACATTTTTTTACAACGAATTAACCCCTTAAATTAACACCTACACCTCCCAAATTTTACACATCAGCCCTCATCTAATTACTAATGAAAGACATACAAAAAAAACCATGAAATGAAATGGTTTACTGTATGTAAACCATGTGTCATTTCATGTCGGGTTGGGGAATGATTTGACAAAAGCCGGCAATTGAATTAGCGGCTATTCTGCTGTGAAGAACTCTGTGAAATATAAATATATATATATATATATATATATATATATATGTGCCTCAATGACATGTGTGTGTATATATATATATATATATATATATATATATATACGTATATATATATGTATTCTATGTGTCTATATCTATTCTTTCGTTTGTGTTATAAAACCTGTCATAGGGCTCCATTATATGTCCATTTTGCAAGCCGGCGAGAATATCTCAGCATACGGATTACATACGGATGCTTACATGCGCAAAGTACGCGACCACACCTTGCTTACGGATGACATACGGATCACTATTTAGGGGTCATTCATCCGTATTACGCCTGTAAACTACGGACCGTATTTTGCGTCGGTTAGTGTGACCCCGGCCTAAGCAAGTCCTAATACTCGATAGCTTGTTTCGAGTAATGAGTATAATGGAAGTCCATGGGAAATCCAAGCATATTTCTGTGAAAATGTTGAAATGGATGGGAAAAGTGCTGAATGGAAGGAGAACAGCATGGGGAAGACCCCTGGAAGCATCTCTGATTCCCAGATCGCTGTTGAGAACAATGTCGTTACACCTTTACTCCACTTTAAGGAGTGACAATAAAACATTCCAAATTGACGAGAAATTGTATTTTACAGGGAAAAAATGTTAAGAAACATTTTTTCTTGTATAATGACTTGTATATAAGACAAAATTTAAAAGATTTAAAAATATATATAATTTAAGTAAATCAAACTTGGATTTTTTATTAAAAAATAGGAAATTTCAGTGTAATTATGAAAGAAGCAAGAAGTACCAAAAATTAGGCACTCAGGATACACCGTGTATTAGACATAAAGGATGGCCTCATACACATTCTGTTCAAATAGTCATGTATTGGTAATACGAGACACATAAAGGCTATGCGCTAACTGTAAATCCTGACAAATATTACAAAAAAGGTCATCCATACACCCTTGAAGGCACCAGCTGTATTGCCTCATTCAAGTACTGTGAACAAAGTGTAGTTGTGGTACTCATACACTAATGGAGGCTTTGCACCAAGTGCAAAGATAGAAAAAAAGTTATAAGTAGCGTCATCCATAGACACTAGAAGGCAACAACCGGCAGGCCTCATTCAAATATAGAACATTAAAAACACTTTATGTGCTGCTATCATCTGGTGGTGTGTAAAAGTAGGGTCTAAGCCTGGATTTGTTCATTGTTATCAGAGTGAACCTGACAGCACTTCCTGTTGACAGGCGAAAGCATCTGTCTGTTATAACCTCCTGTGGCAGCAAAAATCCGCTCAGACAAGACGCTAGCGGCATGGCAGCACAACACCTCCAAGGCATAGGGGGACAGCTCATGCTAGTTGTCCAGCTTTGATACCCAATAGCTGAAGGTCACAGAGGAATTAGGGAGTACACTGGTTTTCTTGGCCACATATTGCTTGACCAGCTTTTAAAACTTTTCCCTCCTTGTCAAAAATACCCGGTCATAAGGACATGGCATGGACGCTGCTAGGGTGTCATGAAATTGGCCCAGGCCTTTGTTTACCTCTGCCTTTGCTGTACCTGGTGTATGTCTCCCTCACCTCTCCTCCTTGGTTGGGCAAGGAAGCTTGCCCCTACCGCTAGCGTCTGATGGGAATGTTTTCCACAATGGCCTTCTGGTATTGAACCATTTTAGAAGACCTCTCCACCTCAGGAAGAAGAGATATAAAGTTCTTGTAGCGTGGGTCTAGCAGGGTGGACAACCAGTCCTCTTTTTTTGGCCAAGATGAATGTAACGTGAGATCACGGGAAAGGCATCGGTAGATAAAGTCTGCCATATGTGCCAAGCTCCCTACAACCAACACTTCCCAGTCTACATCATGACGACTACCCTCCATCTCCTCCTCCATCTCTTACTCCTCATTCCCCTCAGCCGATCCCCGTAGGAGAGACGGGGCGAAGCCTGTGTGGATACAAGCCTCTTGTGTGCTCAGCCAGTTCCTGTTCCTCCTATCTTCAGCGTCAACCTTCTCATTGTTACCCAATCTGTGCTGAGCAGATGAGAAGAGGCTGGGCGTTATCTTCCTGCCTTATGTCTTCCTCCGTCTCCGTCTCTGTTTAATTGTCAGCAGTGACTATTTAAGTGCACAGAATCAGGATTGTTGCGCTGATTATGGCATCTTCACCGCTCACCATCTTTGTGGAATCCTAAAAGTCTTGGAAACCTGCGCAGATATTCAGCTGTTGTGTGCGGAGGCTGACCAGATTACCGACGGGTGTGTTGGAGCTGGTAGTCCACAACTGGCCCTGCTTACCACAAAGCCTTGCCAGCAAGTGCAGTGTGTAATTCCAGCACGTTTGCACGTCGTACAAGTTGGTGAGCTGGCGCTTGCATGCACTGCCGCAATAGTGCCGGAGCAGCGGTAGCTATCGGCAATTTGCGGAAATGGGCGCTGAATCTCTGTCAAATCTGGCTCATTTTCAGAAACCGCTGAATTGCCAAGTTGAGCACATGCGCCAAGTATGGTATGTGTGTGAGCTTGCCGACTTTCACAGCTGCCACCAGGTTACGCCCATTATCACACACGACCATGCCTGGTTGGAAGTTCAGAAGCAAAAAACACAGATCTGTCTGGTCTGTTATTCCTTTAAGTAACTCTGCGGTTTGTCTCCTAGACAAATTACCTTTAGCAGAGCCTGTTGCCACTTTGCTGAGGCAGTGCTGTAGAGCTTCCAGCTGATGTCAATGATGTTCTCTGAGATAGGAGACCGGAGATGGAGTAGGGGCTGCAGGAACTGGTGTAGAAAACCCTGACTGAAGTAGGAGCAGTAATCCTTGGCGTTGGTAGAACATGTGCCGTGCCAGGATGGGACTCGGCCCAGCCTCCACAATGTTCATACAGTGTCCCATCAGGGAAATGTAGCGTCCCTGGCTACAAGCTCTTGTCTATGTGTCAGTTTTTAAGTGGACAATTCCAGTAACCACGTTGGCAAGGGCACGGGTGATGTTTCTGGACATGTCCTGGTATAAGGCGGGGACGGGAGAAATAGTGGTGGCTGGGGACCGAGTACCAAGGGACCAAATTTCTACACCTGTAACAGGCCAAATTTTATTTTTCTTTGAAAGGCGAAATTTCACACAAACCAAGTTCTACAGTATATATGGCAACTCGATTTTTGAACAGCCAAATTTGTAAACCTGTACAAAAAGAACAGGTAATTCAAGTGTAAAGATTGAATGTCCTTGGAGAATGCAGCTACAGCATTGCAAACACAGTATGAAAGGATGTAGGAGCTGTCCTGCTGGAAGGTGACATTACTGCAGTGTCATGACATCACTGGTGCAGCCAGTGGGAGAGCTGTGAGCCTTCTCTTTCTGGGGGGCAAGGTTCACATAGCACGTCAGTGCAGTCAAATGGAGGAACTGACCAAGTCCCAGAACCAATGAACTGCAGCATTGGCCTGTGCAACTCCTACTTCGCCTACCCTGCTTGCAATGCTGTTCTTCATTCTGGCAATGGGCCCGGGCATGCCAGGTGAAAGTCAACTCTCTCCAAGTGATGAGAATTCGGGACTCAGGAAATTTGATGTCCCTGGTAAGGGCCACACTTCCGCTTGTGGTAGTCCCTTGGCAGGAGTAAAGTGTATCCCTTGAGATGCCAAGAACTATCCCATTGCCCACATCGACATATGCACATACTGTGGTTCCATGTCCCACCAAGTGGGAGTTGGGCATGCTATTACTATTGGACGTGATGTCCAATAATCACATCTGTGATTTATGGGCTAAAGCTGTAGCACCCAGTAGTCCGGTAATCCACCTGGAGTCTGTTATAGTAATAAGGTCACAAGATATAAATGGTGAATTTCCTTTCACTGTACTGGCTAAAGATTAGAATGTAATGTACTGAGCATAGATCAGCATCTCTCAATATTCGAGTTTCGATCCGGCAGTAGTGTGGCCTTCTGTCGGCATCCATGTCCACAGGAGATCCTGATGCCTTACGGTTGCTGATTATCTTTTACCTTTCCTCCATTCCTTGCTGACAACACGTGTTTTCCATTTACTATTTGGCTTGTCCTATCACACTACAGATGCTTCTATTTAAACCCCTCTCCTGCTTGTGTTCTTTGCTGGCGATAGATTCATTTAGATGTGCTAACGATCTTGATGTTTAGATCGAGCTTGTGAGTTTCCAGCAAAGGGTTTCTGCTTTTTTGTGTCTTCACTTCTCTTTGCACCTATCTTCTGTTAATCATTAGGAAGTAGGCAGAGTATTTGTTTACAGTATTTGCTTTATTCAATCTGGGAACTGTTCTTTGACAGCACACTTCTCTTGAAGTTAATTCACACTATGAGGCTATGTGCACACGTTGCAGATTTTTCTGCGGATCCGCAGCGTTTCTGGCCCTGCGGGTCCGCAGCAGAATCTGCTGCATTGTACAGTACCATTTTACTCCATGTAAAATGGAAACCGCTGTGCACATGCTGCGGAATCTTCCACGCGGTTTTGCTGCGGTTTCAAATCCGCAGAAAGAAATGACGTGTCACTTATTTTCTGCGGATTCCGCTGCGGTTTCCCATCTCCTCCATTGTAGAGGTGACAAACTGCAGGGCTAAATCGCAGCCTAATCCGCAGGTAAACCGCAGGTCTTTTTACCTGAAATTTACCTGTGGATTTTTAAAAATCTGCGGGGAAAAATCCGCATCACCTAAAATCTACGTGTGCACAAAGCCTGATGGACCACTAGGGACTGTGGTGTCGGAATATCAAGTCTGCACAAGAACCGGCAGGTCTAGCTTCAGTTTTTAGTATTTAAACAATTATTACTGAGTGTTCTACTACACAGGCATAACAACGTCATTTCATGGTGTAAAAGTGAGTGTCTTTATAATATGCATAAAGCAGAGCTCTGTGTGAAATGTGTAAATAGTGTTCCCCAGGAGCCAGGAGCCAATAATCGTTTTCTGCAATTGGCCAGGCATGAGCCAAGACTCTATTGTACGTGATAAATAAGCATACTATACAAAAAAAATTAATATGAATGGGAAGCCTGAGTGAACTTAAGTTAACCTGCAATGAAAGTGGAATTACATATATATAAAAAACATAAAAAAAGAGCATGGACTTCACCTCCAAAAATAGATACATTGATCTAATGCCACTAGGCAAAAATATATTACTGAACAGAGGTTCTTAATTTAACATTTTGATTAGACTGTATGAAGCCCACTGCCCCATCACGGCAAACCTCTAAGTTGGTCTTAACTTTTATCGCTTTAAAGGAGCGGCGTTGTGCACTCACCACAATCAAACAACGGTCACTATTGCTGTGGTTTTGTGCTTGAGGGGCAATGTGGTCTGGAGTCATCGGGACTCAGTCTTGCAACATGGGCACTGTGGAGCACCAGGTCACCCACCCTGATTTTGCATTGTCGCTGTGACAGTGGTTTGCGCACACCGCCACTCCTTCAAGGCGATAGAAGATAGGACCGACTGAGAGGTTCGCCATGACTTGACAGTGGGCTTCATATAGTATGACCAGAATGCTAAACTTATGTTAAACCTCATGTTCAGTTATATATAATTTTGCCTTGCGGCATTAGAACAATGTATGATTTTTGGAGGTGCTGTCCATTGTCTTTTTTTTAATATATATATATATAAAAGCGATGCCCTATAATGGTAGTATATTGCCGTTAACAATGAGTAGATAAGTATATAATATCCAAGTGGACAAAAAATTCACCCACAGTTTGAATAAAGGTAAGTATATGGAGCGCCCCGCGGGGCCTGGGGGTACTCGGTACCGGGCCCGTCGACTTCCATGGGGGACGGTGTCACGGCGGCGGCGACCCGGTCCGTGGCACAGAGGCGTCCAGTAAATGGAATAGGGGAAAGTTGTATGGTATTTATGAGGTAAAAATGAAAATAAAGTTATTAGATGGCTGTAGCATAGCTACCGGGGGGGCAGAGGGGGCGATTGCCCCGGGCCCCGAGCTCTGAGGGGGCCCACCAGAGCTACGCTACTGTAACTGTATCGGCGTGCACAGCGCGCCTGTACAGTTACATTCTGCGGCAGAGCAGGGAGAATCGATCTCCCTACTCTGCCGCCCAGCCGCTATGGGCACCTAAGAAGGCGGTGGGGGGCCCCAGTGCCAGCAGTGCGCCCCCCACTCACAGCCAGCAATGTCATCCTGGGCTATTCTGTGCGCACAGGACCTGTGATGAGGTCACGGGAGGGGCTGAGTCAAGGGGTCACATGATCAGGGGCTTCAGCGGCTGCAGGGCTCTGCTGTGCTGGTTGTCATGGTGCTGGATGAGGTGAAGTAAGTTTCTGTGGGCTCAGGAGGGATTTACAGGGTGGATGTAGCAGAGCTGTGTGTGTATGAGGTGTACAGAGCGGAGCCGTGTGTGTAGAAGGTGTACGGAGCAGAGATATGCATGTATGAGGTGTACAGAGGAGCGGAGCCGCGTATGTGGTGAGCGGAGCCGTTTGTGTACGGAGCGGAGCCAAGTGTGTATGGGTCGGGGTGTACAGAGCAGAGCCGTGTGTGTATGGGGTGTATGGAGCAGAGCCGTGTGTGTGCGTGGTGTACGGAGTGGAGCCGTGTGTGCAATGTGTACGGAGCAGAGCCGTATGTGTACGAGGTGTATGGTGCGGAGCCGCGTGTGTACAGGGTGTGCGGAGCAGAGCCGTGTGTGTACAAGGTGTACGGAGCGGAGCTGCATGTGTACAGCGTGTACGGAGCAGAGCCGCATGTGTACAGCATGTACGGAGCAGAGCCGAGTGTGTACGGGGTGTAGGGAGTAGAGCTGCATGTGTACAAGTGCACGGAGCGGAGCCAGGTGTGTACAAGGTGTATGGAGCGGAGCCGCATTTGTACAGCGTGTACGTAGCAGAGGCGCGTGTGTACAGCGTGTACTTAGCAGAGGCGCGTGTGTACAGCGTGTACGTAGCAGAGGAGCGTGTGTACAAGGTGTACGGAACAGAGCTGCGTGTGTACAAGGTGTACGGAACAGAGCCACATGTGTACAAGGTGTATGGAACAGAGCCACGTGTGTACAAGGTGTACGGAGCAGAGCTGTGTGTGTATAGGGGTGTGGAGCAGAGCCGTGTGTGTATAGGGGGTTTCAGGTGCAGTAATAGGGACACATACGGCAGCAGCGGCTCAGCATTGGGGTATCAAGTGCAGTAATAGGGACCCATACGGCAGCAGCGGCTTAGTATTGGGGTATCAGATGCAGTAATAGGGACACATACGGCAGCAGCGGCTCAGCATTGGGGCATCAGGTGCAGTAATAGGGACACATACGGCAGCAGAGGCTCAGTATTCGGGTATCAAGTGCAGTAATAGGGACACATACGGCAGCAGCGGCTCAGTATTGGGGTGTCAAGTGCAGTAATAGGGACATATAAGGCAGCAGCGGCTCAGTATTAGGGTATCAGGTGTAGTAATAGGGACACATACGGCAGCAGAGGCTCAATATTGGGGTAGCAAGTGCAGTAATAGGGACACATACGGCAGCAGCGGCTCAGTATTGGGGTATCAAGTGCATTAATAGGGACATGTTGTGAGCTCATTTTCGGGTTTGCCTCTGGCTTCTGGTGAGGGTTATGGAGCTGGCTGTGCTGACAGAGGAGTAGTGAGTTCTCTATCTGGACTCCTGTTGTGAGTTCATTTTCCACCTTCACCATTGAGGTCTGATGAACTCCCTCTTCTGGTGAAGGAAGGTAGTGAGGCTGATTACCAAGCATCTGGGCATGATGATGATGACTTGGTGACGGGAATTGCTGACTGGATATAAGGTAGCCGACACCCTTCTGCCTTGCTGGTGATCTCTCTGAGGGATTCTAGGAGACCAGTCTGATTCTTGCTCATCAAAAGCTAAGTTTTCTGCTCTCCTTTTTGCATTTGTGTTTTGGTTTTGTTTTTCCTTGTTTTTCTGGATTTCTGCCATTCCCTGCTGGGGTGTGCTGAATTCCTTTTTGCTCTGTCTTCAGAAAATACCTGAGTTCTGATATAGTCTTTTGAAGCCTAGCGTCTTCAGGGCTTTTTTCCCTATCAGCTGTTGGCTCTTGTTTTGATAGGGTTTTGGCGGATTACAGACAGCAGCTTTTCTATCCTGTCCTATGTAGTTAGCTTTGGCCCCATCGTTTGCTCAGCCTATCTTTCTATCTGTGTGAGTGTTTTTTCATCTTGCTTCACCGTCATTATATGTTGGGGGCTGCCTATTGCTTTGGGGTCTGCTCTGGGGCAGTTTAGATTTCCCTTTCTGTCTTTAAGCTATGTAGTTCTCCGGCTGTGATCGAGGGGTCTAGGGCACCGTAGGAACCCCCCACGGCTACTGCTAGTTGTTGTTGATAGGTTCAGGGGTCTGTAATCCGATAGCTGCCAACTTCTCTGGTTTTCTGGACTTAGCTAGTACTTCTGTTTTTGCCTCCTACGGTGACTCATTCATAACAGACTCCCTCTGTTGGTGAAGGGAGGTAATGAAGCTGATCTAATTGGCAGAGACCAGCCACCTGAGGAGGAGGACTGTGATTGGACATCAGGAGTTTCTGATTGGATTTAAGGCAGCCGACTCCCTAGTTTCTTGCTGGTGATTTTTCCTGACTGTGGCTCCTGGTTTCCAGTTTGAGAGAAAGACAGAGAGGTGCAGTTTCTTTACCTTTTACTGGAAATTGGTTGTAGTCCGGAGTACCACATACAGGTGATGGAATGAGTCCGGGTCGCCTGGAGGCTTTCAGGAGATCCACCTTGCCAGGTGGGGATTTAGGACCTTCCTTTCTGCGCTATGTGTGTGGATCTTCGCTGTATATAACTATGCTGCGACCCTCTATTCGTGATGGTTTCACTAACCTCTACGGCTGTCAGCGTGAGCCTATTCCATGGGTACCGTTCACTTCACCATCGACCCCGGGCTCCTTATCCGCTGCCGTGCCCTCAGGTGATTAATGTGCACAGGAATTTACAATCCCCTGTACTTTCAGATTCGGCTATCAGGACTTACAGTTCCTGTCAGCCTAGGACTCTGATGTCCCTTTTCTCTTTATTAGAGCTTCACTCAAGGGTCTGCTATATGCAGTATTTTAGCTTCCCTAGAGTCTCTTAGTCTCTGCTCTTGTCCTTTCATTCTTTACAGATCAGCTCTGCCTAACAAGCTCCTCTCCGATCAGCTCCCTGTCTTCATCTGACAGGATCTTCCAGAAAGATCCTTTTACCTCACGTCATCACGTTTAACTGTCATTTTTCCTCACAGCTCACAGCTGCTTCGTTTCCATGACAACTCCCTCAGCTGAATTCTAGCTGACTCACCAACCCCCTCTGCTGGCCAGAATTTATAAGACATCTCCCTTTTTCTGACATGCAGAGGAATTGTGATTTAATCTATGCTGCCTGGCATTGGAGTCCCTTTTCTGCCTCCAAGCATGACTTTACCCATTAGAGGGAGGTAATGTCACTGTGACATCTGAACTCTGGGGTGTCACATATACAAGGTAGTAATAGCCTATAATAGTAAACACAATACATAGTACTAGAAAAAAAATCCTCATGAATAAATAAGATCCCTTCAAATAATTCAATGACCAAAAAGAGCAGAATGAAGGACAAAGATCTGTTGCATGTGTTGCGCTGTTACATCTGTGTAATTAGATCATTATTTAAGACTACAGACGCTGCGCTACACTACCTCCTGAGGAAACTGCGTGTTGTGGCGGTGAAACGTGCGTCGAGGTGCATCATTACAGGTGGTTACCCCAAATTGCATCATGACTGCAGGTAAATACCTTTGATATATTATGATATACTATTTCAGCAGGGATGAGCATAGGCTATCTTAGGGATATTGGATATATGTATTCTCCTAGTTGTGGTGTTTTATTCATTTGAGTTAGACGCCATAGCTATCCGTTTATTTGGACGGATGCTTTATGATTAACACCTTATATCCTGTTGTGAGATCATTTTCGGGCTTGCCTCTGGCTTCTGGTGAGGGTTATGGAGCTGGCTGTGCTGACAGAGGAGTAGTGAGTTCTCTATCTGGACTCCCTCTGTTGGTGAAGGGAGGTAATGAAGCTGATCTAAATGGCAGAGACCGGCCACCTGAGGAAGAGGACTGCGATTGGACATCAGGAGTTTCTGATTGGATTTAAGGCAGCCGACTCCCTACTTTCTTGCTGGTGATTTTTCCTGATTGTGGCTCCTGGTTTCCAGTTTGGTTCCTGCCTTCCTAAAGCTAAGTTTTCTCTGCTATTG
Source organism: Dendrobates tinctorius (assembly GCF_039654945.1). Lineage (NCBI taxonomy): Eukaryota > Metazoa > Chordata > Amphibia > Anura > Dendrobatidae > Dendrobates > Dendrobates tinctorius. The sequence continues at coordinate 5,577,021 of NW_027361891.1, forward strand.
TTCATATGAGCTTTTTTTTGGTTTACTTAGTTTTTGTGTTCAGCCAGCCCTGGCTGGGACTATGCTGAATCCCCATTTTGTCTCTGATCAGTTGATCTCTTTTGCTCTGTCTTCAGAATATACCTGAGTGCTCATATAGTGATTTGAAGTCTAGCGACTTCAGGGCCTTTTTCTATCAGACGTGTTGGACATTCTTTTTGGCAGAGTTTTTTGCGTGATTGCAGACAGCAGCTTTTCTTTCCTGTCCTTTCTAGTTAGCGAGGGCCCCATCGTTTGCTCAGCCTATCTTTCTACCTGTGTCTGTGTTTTCATCTCGTTTCACCGACAATACATGTTGGGGGCTGTCTATTGCTTTGGGGGTCTGCTCTGGGGCAGTTTAGATTTTCCCTTTCTTTCTTTAGGCTTATTTAGTTCTCCGGCCGTGTCGAGGCGTCTAGGACCACCGTAGGCACGCTCCACGGCTACTGCTAGTTGTTGTGGATAGGATCAGGGGTCTGCAATCCGCTAGGTACCAACCTCTCCGGTTTTCTGGGCTTAGCTTGCTTTTTGTTTTTTCCTCCTCGGTGACTCATTCATAACAATATCCCTTTGCATGCATATTGGGCAGCTAGGGTATTTATGCAGTATAACCTTTGGCACATACCTTTGCATATAACCTTATTTGGGCTATATCTCCTGTATGCTTCTTTCTGTATTGGTCCTTACTATTTGGTACTCTATTCTATTGTGCTATTTAATGTAGTTTTTATGTGTTATAATAAAATCTGTATTTTTATATTCTTACACACTTGATCTTTGTCCTTCATTCTGCTCTTTTTGGACAATGCATAGTACTATATAAAATGTCAATAGTGTCACTCACAAATAACGACCAGCATACATGGAATAAAGCTTTGTAATCACAGGATAACACAAAAATGCATAGTAATAATAGTAATATAAGGGGAATTGATAATAACAGACTCCCTCTGTTGGTGAAGGGAGGTAATGAAGCTGATCTAATTGGCAGAGACCAGCCACCTGAGGAGGAGGACTGTGATTGGACATCAGGAGTTTCTGATTGGATTTAAGGCAGCCGACTCCCTAGTTTCTTGCTGGTGATTTTTCCTGACTGTGGCTCCTGGTTTCCAGTTTGGTTCCTGCCTTCTTAAAGCTAAGTTTTCTCTGCTATTGTTCATATAAGTTTTTGTCTGGTTTACTTAGTTTTTGTGTTCAGCCAGCCCTGGCTGGGACTGGGCTGAATCCCCATTTTGTCTCTGATCAGTTGATCTCTTTTGCTCTGTCTTCAGAATATACCTGAGTGCTCATGTAGTGATTTGAAGTCTAGCGACTTCAGGGCCTTTTTCTATCAGACGTGTTGGACATTCTTTTTTGCAGGGTTTTTTGCGTAATTGCAGACAGCAGCTTTTCTTTCCTGTCCTTTCTAGCTAGCGAGGGCCCCATCCTTTGCTCAGCCTATCTTTCTACCTGTGTCTGTGTTTTCATCTTGTATCACCGACAATACATGTTGGGGGCTGTCTATTGCTTTGGGGGTCTGCTCTGGGGCAGTTTAGATTTTCCCTTTCTTTCTTTAGGCTTATTTAGTTCTCCGGCCGTGACGAGGCGTCTAGGACCACTGTAGGCACGCTCCATGGCTACTGCTAGTTGTTGTGGATAGGATCAGGGGTCTGCAATCTGCTAGTTACCAACCTCTCCGGTTTACTGGGCTTAGCTTGCTTTTTGTTTTTTCCTCCTTGGTGACTCATTCATAACAGGGACACATACGGCAGCAGAGGCTCAGTATTGGGGTGTCAAGTGCAGTAATAGGGACACATACGGCAGCAGAGGCTCAGTATTGGGGTATCAAGTGCAGTAATAGGGACATATACGGCAGCAGCGGCTCAGTTTTGGGGTATCAGGTGCAGTAATAGGGACACGTATGGCAGCAGAGGCTCAGTATTGGGGTATCAAGTGCAGTAATAGGGACACATACGGCAGCAGCGGCCAGCATTGGGGTATCAGGTGCAGTAATAGGGACACATACGGCAGCAGCAGAGGCTCAGTATTGGGGTATCAGGTGTAGTAATAGGGACACATACGGCAGCAGCAGCTCAGTATTGGGGTATCAGGTGTAGTAATAGGGACACATACGACAGCAGCGACTCGGTATTGGAGTATCAGGTGCAGTAATAGGGACACATACGGCAGCAGCGGTTCAGCATTGGGGTATCAGCAGGATGAGTGGTTTGTGCAGGTTGGGGATACATGGTGATGGGGCTGGAATATGAAAAGTGAAACATGTCGTTGTTGTATTCTCTGTAGCAGAGCCGTGGCTGGAGGAGTTGTCATGTCGGTCTGGGCCAGATGGAAAAGAAGTGAAAAGTGACCGATTCCATCAGAAAGAACGTCAGCGGTAAGACACCAACTATACCTGTGCAGTAATCACATATGTTTTGTAGGACTGGTATTTACCACTGATCATATTGCGGTAATATCCATGTTGGTCTTTATATAGGGATTATTTTCAGTAACAGCGCAGTCATCTACATCCACTATTAGGGTGCGTCACCGAGTTGTAATCACAGTTACCTAGTTAGGGGCCCACTCAGAAGTTTGGCCCCCCCCTGATCCGAAACCCTAGCTACGCCTCTGTTAGATGGTAAACTACGTGACGCTACCTGTGGTAATCTGGCCAGAGGTGACCAGCGCTGCAGTGTTGCTTCTCTGGGATGGATGTTGGGCGCAGCTATGATGTTGTAACCCTCCACAGGTAGTAGGGCTGTAGTCCCAGGGCAAAGATGTTAAATAAATAGTAAAAGTGGCTGTAAACGTTGGGGTGCAGATAAATGAGAGAAAGACAGAGAGGTGCAGTTTCTTTACCTTTTACTGGAAATTGGTTGTAGTCCGAAGTACCACATACAGGTGATGGAATGAGTCCGGGTCGCCTGGAGGCTTTCAGGAGATCCACCTTGCCAGGTGGGGATTTAGGACCTTCCTTTCTGCGCTATGTGTGTGTATCTTCGCTGTATATAACTATGCTGCGACCCTCTATTCGTGATGGTTTCACTAACCTCTACGGCTGTCAGCGTGAGCCTATTCCATGGGTACCGTTCACTTCACCATCGACCCCGGGCTCCTTATCCGCTGCCGTGCCCTCAGGTGATTAATGTGCACAGGAATTTACAATCCCCTGTACTTTCAGATTCGGCTATCAGGACTTACAGTTCCTGTCAGCCTAGGACTCTGATGTCCCTTTTCTCTTTATTAGAGCTTCACTCAAGGGTCTGCTATATGCAGTATTTTAGCTTCCCTAGAGTCTCTTAGTCTCTGCTCTTGTCCTTTCCTTCTTTACAGATCAGCTCTGCCTAACAAGCTCCTCTCCGATCAGCTCCCTGTCTTCATCTGACAGGATCTTCCAGAAAGATCCTTTTACCTCACATCACGTTTAACTGTCATTTTTCCTCACAGCTCACAGCTGCTTCGTTTCCATGACAACTCCCTCAGCTGATTTCTAGCTGACTCACCAACCCCCTCTGCTGGCCAGAATTTATAAGACATCTCCCTTTTTCTGACATGCAGAGGAATTGTGATTTAATCTATGCTGCCTGGCATTGGAGTCCCTTTTCTGCCTCCAAGCATGACTTTACCCATTAGTGGGAGGTAATGTCACTGTGACATCTGAACTCTGGGGTGTCACATATACAAGGTAGTAATAGCCTATAATAGTAAACACAATACATAGTACTAGAAAAAAAATCCTCATGAATAAATAAGATCCCTTCAAATAATTCAATGACCAAAAAGAGCAGAATGAAGGACAAAGATCTGTTGCATGTGTTGCGCTGTTACATCTGTGTAATTAGATCATTATTTAAGACTACAGACGCTGCGCTACACTACCTCCTGAGGAAACTGCGTGTTGTGGCGGTGAAACGTGCGTCGAGGTGCATCATTACAGGTGGTTACCCCAAATTGCATCATGACTGCAGGTAAATACCTTTGATATATTATGATATACTATTTCAGCAGGGATGAGCATAGGCTATCTTAGGGATATTGGATATATGTATTCTCCTAGTTGTGGTGTTTTATTCATTTGAGTTAGACGCCATAGCTATCCGTTTATTTGGACGGATGCTTTATGATTAACACCTTATATCCTGTTGTGAGATCATTTTCGGGCTTGCCTCTGGCTTCTGGTGAGGGTTATGGAGCTGGCTGTGCTGACAGAGGAGTAGTGAGTTCTCTATCTGGACTCCCTCTGTTGGTGAAGGGAGGTAATGAAGCTGATCTAAATGGCAGAGACCGGCCACCTGAGGAAGAGGACTGCGATTGGACATCAGGAGTTTCTGATTGGATTTAAGGCAGCCGACTCCCTACTTTCTTGCTGGTGATTTTTCCTGACTGTGGCTCCTGGTTTCCAGTTTGGTTCCTGCCTTCCTAAAGCTAAGTTTTCTCTGCTATTGTTCATATGAGCTTTTTTTTGGTTTACTTAGTTTTTGTGTTCAGCCAGCCCTGGCTGGGACTATGCTGAATCCCCATTTTGTCTCTGATCAGTTGATCTCTTTTGCTCTGTCTTCAGAATATACCTGAGTGCTCATATAGTGATTTGAAGTCTAGCGACTTCAGGGCCTTTTTCTATCAGACGTGTTGGACATTCTTTTTGGCAGAGTTTTTTGCGTGATTGCAGACAGCAGCTTTTCTTTCCTGTCCTTTCTAGTTAGCGAGGGCCCCATCGTTTGCTCAGCCTATCTTTCTACCTGTGTCTGTGTTTTCATCTCGTTTCACCGACAATACATGTTGGGGGCTGTCTATTGCTTTGGGGGTCTGCTCTGGGGCAGTTTAGATTTTCCCTTTCTTTCTTTAGGCTTATTTAGTTCTCCGGCCGTGTCGAGGCGTCTAGGACCACCGTAGGCACGCTCCACGGCTACTGCTAGTTGTTGTGGATAGGATCAGGGGTCTGCAATCCGCTAGGTACCAACCTCCGGTTTTCTGGGCTTAGCTTGCTTTTTGTTTTTTCCTCCTCGGTGACTCATTCATAACAATATCCCTTTGCATGCATATTGGGCAGCTAGGGTATTTATGCAGTATAACCTTTGGCACATACCTTTGCATATAACCTTATTTGGGCTATATCTCCTGTATGTTTCTTTCTGTATTGGTCCTTACTATTTGGTACTCTATTCTATTGTGCTATTTAATGTAGTTTTTATGTGTTATAATAAAATCTGTATTTTTATATTCTTACACACTTGATCTTTGTCCTTCATTCTGCTCTTTTTGGACAATGCATAGTACTATATAAAATGTCAATAGTGTCACTCACAAATAACGACCAGCATACATGGAATAAAGCTTTGTAATCACAGGATAACACAAAAATGCATAGTAATAATAGTAATATAAGGGGAATTGATAATAACCGGTATGGATTTTGACATGGAGGAACAAGAACCTCAATCTCGTTTGAGGTTTATGGTCGCCGCCGACCTCTAATGCGTCAGAGTGGAGGGCGGGGTGAAGGATATTGGAGGATGTGTGACCTTGACAACTTGATGTACATTGGCTGGAGCGAGCGCACACCGCATAATAGAACCCACAAACGTTTTGTCTTTGGTGTGGGCTAATGAGAAAAGAAACAGTGTGTACAGAAGTTTAAAGTACAAAGTGTTGTGTGCAAGCTACAGCACCCACGTATAGACAATATCTGCTCTGAAGGCTTACAGCAAAACTGTAATAGTGAAATGTGAGCTGTAGCAAGGAGAGAGCCAAGCCAGCTAGGAAAGTTGAACAGACTATGTGTTGGAGCTGCAGAGAAAATTACATCTACAGGATTGGAGGAATATAACTACGCAACAGACCTGTTATACTAATAGATCATAGACTGCACATGAGTCAACAATGTGATGCACCAGCAACACCAGCAAAAAAGGGCAAGTTCTAGGATGTATTAAGAGAAGTATAGAATCTAGATCATGTGACGTAATTATCCCCCTCTACTCCTTGGTGTCAGGCCTCATCTGGAATACTGTGTCCAGTTCTGGACATAGCATTTTAAAAATGACATTGAAAAACTGGAGCAAGTACCAAGAAGAGCTACCAGGATGGTGAGCGGACTGCAAAGTATGTCCTGTGAGGAATGGTTAAAAGATCTGGGAATGTTTAGCTTGCAAAAAAGAAGGTTAAATGGAGACTTAATAGCTGTCTACAAATATGTGAAGGGCTGTCGCATTGTAGAAGGATCACCCTCATTCTCATTTGCACATGGAAGCACGAGAAACAATGGAGTGAAACTGAAAGAGAGACGATACAGATTATGTATTAGCAAAACTTTTTGACAGTGAGGGTGATCAATGAGTGGAACAGGCTGACACGAGAGGTGGTGACTTCTCCTTCAATGGAAGTATTCATACAGATGCTGAACAGACATCTGTCTGAGATGGTTTAGTGAATCCTGCATGGAGCAGGGGGTTGGACCAGATGACCCTGTAGGTTCTGCCAAATCGTACAGTCTGTGATTCTATGTGGAAGCAGCAGACTGTTCAGTGTGAACTGTAGCTTACAAAAAATAACTCTCTAAAATTTAACCTTTATTAATTGTAAATAAAAATCTCAGATAAATACTATGATAAATATAGTGCCTTGCGAAAGTATTCAGCCCCCTGGAACTTTTCAACCTTTTCCCAATATATCATGCTTCAAACATAAAGATACCAAATGTAAATTTTTGGTGAAGAATCAACAAGTGAGACACAATTGTGAAGTTGAACAAAATTTATTGGTTATTTTAAATTTTTGTGGAAATTTGCATGCCGTCAGAGAACAAAGGGAAAAAGGAAATCCTGCAGCGATGACACAAGTTGTGGATTTAAGACATCACACTTATTTCTGCTTTAAAAAAATGGTGATGTTTCCACATTATCTGATTGTACCAAATCTCCTGGGGGGGTAGTGTATACAGACAGAACAGCATGAGATCCCAAATAGTTATTTCTTTGAAGTAAAACATTATTTAAACAGGCAGGGAAATGTTTTATCTATCAAAAAGTACCAGCTGTGATCCACTGCTGTAATGTCAGTATAGTCTTTTTCTTCCTCCCATGCCCAGAAGATGTGGTATGATCAGACCATGTCCCTGCACGGTCAGACACAGCCATTACACAGTACACAGCAGGGACACATTTATAAGATTATCTCACCACAGGAACATTATTTTTAAACATCCAATTGTAGAAGTTATTATTCCAAAATCTATTAATTAAAAAACTTTTGTTCTTGGAGAAAACCCCTTTAAGTGTAAGTCAGGTATCAGCAGACTGTTTGATATCTTTCAAAGAAAGGCTGGACAAAAGTAAGGAGCCTATAGTTGGGGCTCTTTTAGCCACAAAACAAATATCCATATTATTAACTATGCTGGATAATTTAGGGTCTTGTTCCAAAATGGGTAGATATTTTTGATAATGTAAATTATGGCATAGTATTGGGTAGAAAAAGTGATAAAACTATTTTGATAACCTGTGTTATTTCTGTTGCGGAATTTTCATTACTGCAACTTCTTTTGTTATTCCCCCAACAAATCATGCCTGTCTATTTCAGCAACTATTCCATTGGCACGGTTTATTATGTTATCTGTATAGCCTCTGTCTCTGTGTCTGTTTAGGACTTTTTTTGGATGTTACTTTGCCTAAACAGACTCCGAGACAGAGGCTATACAGCACTGTAGCCTTGCAGCACTGGGATCCTGGGTTCAAATCCCACCAAGGACAACATCTGCAAGGAGTTTGTATGTTCTCCCCGTGTCTGCGTGGGTTTCCTCTGGGTACTCCGGTTTCCCCCCACATTCCAAAGACATACTGATCTAGGGAATCTAGATTGTAAGCCCCAATGGCGACAGTGACAATAATGTCTGTAAAGCGCTATGGAATTAATGACGCTATATAAGTCAATAAAATAGAAAGAAAAATTCCACAACAGAAATAACACAGGTTATCAAAAAAATCGTATCACTTTGCACAAAGTAGATCCTGAAGGAAAACTCCCCCTACTAGGCAGTGTACAATCAAATTCATACAAAAGAATACTTAAAAAAAACTTCCCGAAAAGGATTGTTTTTATTTTTAAACAGTTCCCACTAGAAAACTCATGGACTCATTAGCCATTTTCTTGAAGGCCTTGCTAAGGGGGTCTGTAGGAGCAGATGCTCCTGATCATTAAGAGGCGCCGACCTCTTAATGAATCCAGCATGTCTGATGAGTGACGTGCGCCATGCCAGAAATCTTTCTCCTTTCAAAGACCTGAGTAAGATTTCTGGAGTAAGGAACGCCACGGCTCATGAATAAGGTGAGCTGTAGTGTCATGCCTCCTTTGTGCCACAGCTCTGCCAATTTTGGGAGAGCTGGGAGAAACTGGCATGAAAACAGCAAAAGCTGTGAATTTGCAGAAATTTTGTGATACTTCAAAGCAATTTATGCCAGAATCCTGTGGAAATTGATATGATGAATTGGGGCCTTGGTTTTTGAACATTTCAAAAAAATCTGTGTGAAAACGCCTTCACTGTATAACCTGAAACCTCAGTGACTTTTGCCTCCAAATCTTACTGATGGTCTTCAGCAGTCACTTATGAGTTTTTGACGACCTGCCTCTTCAAAAATCTGGTGGCAGCCAGTGATAACTTCCAATTTCTGCCATGTTTCGGTAGTGTAGGCAATGTTCCTTTAAATTTGAAATGTTTTAAACTGTATCTCTAATAACATTCATGGTCTTTGCTATATTTTTGTAGCTTTTTTTATTTCATAAAACAATAGTACACATGATCATTAGCAACTGTAATATAGCTTATCAGATAAATTTATTTCTTTCTCCTCCTGGACTGGATTGATCATTCACTGTCAATTCATAGGTAAAATCTATAAAAATCTGTGTTCAGAGAAGACAGATCTTCTCAGTACTGAGAAAAGAGATGACTTTGCTTTTAAAATTCTTTTGAGAGGGTAGGAAGGAGGAAGAACTAGAGGTTCTTTTTTTTTGCTACAAATTGTGAAAATAATTATTTCAAGATCTTTTAATTGAAATGTACCTTGTTCCTGGGAGAACCCCTTTAATGTTTAATTATATATAAGCATGATATACTATATATGGATACCAAATATGCTCGTTGATAATTCTTAGTAGAATCTGTAATTTTGATATAAGTTAATCCTCATTTGTTTATTTGTGGGTGGCATCTAAAGTCATTTGCTAAAACATGTCCATTACCTTGAGATTATAGAAAAAAGCAGCCATTGATTCTTCTCTTGTCAATGCTGTCAACAGTTCATTCTGTAATAGATCCATAGAGGGACTGACATAACGTCAGACCGACCACCACCACAGTTCCTGTCCTCTCTTCATTCAGAGAATTCAACCCTGTAAATTACTAGATGAAAAATACTTTGTATTCTATTATAAATTTGTCTTTTGATGTTTTGGTACATACATTTCAGTTTTTAGAATTGCAAGAATGGTGAATGAGATGACAAATGATTTCTCATAGCATTCCTATTTCTGACAGCATCTACACTGCATTTAAAATAGATAAAAAGTGAAGTATAACAATTTCCTTTTTTGCAGCAGTATTGTCCAAAAATTTCAAATGAAGCAATGAAACTCTATAACTAGCTATTGACTTGCTCAGAATAACTAATGATTCTTAATTGGTGTAATTACAATACCAAGTATAAAATGCAAATACTTCTTCAGTTAGCTAAATGCTCCTTCTGAATACAAATTATTATAACTCAAGGAGCAAAAATTATTCCAGATTCTTCTATTATTCTGTACTGTTCATTGCAGTTGTTTTTTACAAGTTTATATAAGTAAGGAAAGTTTTGTGATGTTTCACACACAGTTATCATTAATAAATATTGCCAAAAACTTCAATAGAATATAGTGTTAGGGATTACATGGCAAGGTGGATCCACTAAGCCGCAAGTTGAGGTGTACACATGGATGAGATGATACAGTGGCAAGGACCAAAGGGGCCTTCACACATAGCGAGATCACTAGCGATATCGCTCAAGCGTCACCGATTTTGTGACGCAACAGCGATCTCACTAGCGATCTCACTACATGTGAAATGTAGCGGCGACCGGCCCCCCCGCTGGCTATCGCTGATCGTGCTTGATTGAGCTGGTCCATTTTTCCATCGTTGGCGTCCCGCTGGCCAGCACTCATCGCTGTGTTTGAAGCTTTAAAACGACGAGCGACCTCGTTAGCGACGCAGAACTCAACGACGCAGGCGTGACTTAGCTATGGTACCGGCCACGCCTCCTCTGCTCCGATTGGTGTTTACTGCGCTCCCAATGTATGTAGTTGGGCGACCTAGTTATAAAAGACAACGCTGTAGCGCCTCCTTCCATTCTTTGTTCCTGTGCACTGTGGATGGTATTAACCGGCTTACCTTCTGCGTCCCCATATGAGTCGCTATAGCGTTCATATTTAACAGATTTCACACCGTGGTTGCTTCAGCGTCCCTGAGTGAATTGCTATTGCGCTGTTATTCGTGGATTCATTTAATACATAAAAAGGACTGCTCTGTCTGCCAGGTATGTTTTTTCATGGGTCTCATATAAAGAAGTTAGACTGCAATTGGACCGAAAGTAGCGTTCCCTTTTTTAGTTTTGCATAACATATATTTAATTATCATCTACATTGTGGCCAGTTATTCATTTTCACTTTTTTCACATACGCTTTCGCGTTACCAGCCATTTTAGTGTTACTGCCACGCCCAACCCCGTTGTACGTCATCAACCGTTTTCTTTGCATAATTTACATTAACAATGTACAGTTCTAATAATCACATTTTTTTTTTAAATTGTCTAATCTTTTTATTTTAATTTGCAGTTTTAATATCATGAACGACGTGGGGCATGCTGTCGTGGCTGCAGCTTTGCTGTTGGAGGGTGCTCGGCAACATGAAGAGGCACTGATGCAAGAGAGGCATTCCAAAAGAAAGCGGCGCATGTGGACCAGAGAATGACTGGCGAAGAGGTCCGAATTCTCACACATGCAACTAGTGAGAGAACTGCAGGAAAAAAATCCTCAGGATTTCAGGAACTACCTGCGGATGTCTGAGGAATCTTTCAAATTTTTACTTGCCAGTGTTACGCCAGTAATTGAACCGAAGAATACAGCAATGCGAGCTGCTGTCCCAGTCGATGAAAGATTGTCCGTCACGCCGAGATTCCTGGCCACCGGACGATCACTCCAAGATTTGCAATTTTCTTCTGCGATTTCATTGTCACTGCTCAGCACTTTAATTCCTGAGACATACAATGCAATTGTCCAAAGTCTTTGGAGCTACATTCAGTTTCCAAAAACAGAGGCGGAATGGAAAACTATTGCCTCAGATTTTGAGCGGCTTTGGCAGTTCCCAAACTGTGGTGGGGCTTTGGATGGGAAACATGTGCGGATCGCTAAACCTCCGAAAAGCGGATCCTATTTTTTCAATTATAAGGGCTATTTCAGTGTCATTCTGATGGCCCTTGTTAATGCCAATTATGAGTTCATAAATGTTGATGTTGGCATGAATGGCAGGGTTTCTGATGGGGGAGTTTTAGAACACACACGTTTTGGAGAGTGATTAAACAACTGTGACCTGCACTTGCCTCCCAACTCAGAGACAACCGACAATCTTAACTTTGTTTTTGTCGGTGATGAAGCCTTTCCGCTTCATGCCAACCTTCTCAAACCGTTCCCCCAAAAAAGTGTTACTGACCAAACACGGATATTTAATTACCGTTTGTCGAGGGCACGACGGGTTGTTGAAAGTGCCTTTGGCATCATGGCCAGCCGCTTCCGAATTTTCCACACACCCATAAACCTTAAGCTGGAATCCATAGACTCGGTCGTTATGGCCTGTTGTGTGCTGCACAATTTCCTGCGGCGGCGCGATGCTATTGATTACAGTCCGCCTGGCTTTTTGGACTGTGTTGACCAAAGAAATGGTGAAGTAGTCCTAGGTGGCTGGCATGATAATGATCCCGCAATACCAGGACTTCAAGCTCTCACCAAAGGAAGAAACAAGGATGATGCGAAGGTCTGCCGTGAGAAATACTGCAAATATTTTAACGGGCCTGGTGCAGTTACTTGGCAGCATCGTAACTAATGTCTATATTTAAACATTTCTCTTTTCTTTATTTGTTATAGATATTCCAATAAATTCATTATTTTATTAGTTTACGAAGGCTTTGTTGTTCTTTACAAAAAATCCATCACGTAACGTGCCGGTATGCTATGTGCATGCATGTGTCTGTAACATAACTTTTAATAGCGCCTTGCACATGTGCAGCGCTTTGTGCCTGTTGCTGACGGAATGATGTGGTATATGCGGTTTCGTATTCCGACGGCTTTGATGGGATGACATGGAATATTTGGGGGACTAGTCCGGTGGCCTGGATGGGATATAATGGATTGTAGTATGCTAACCTTGTTTAATTGAAAGATGTGGGCTATAAAATAGTGAATGTGTCTATGTGTAGTGGCGTCGCTAAACACTTATCTAGACAATATAAAAAGCAAAATATTTTATTTTGCAAATATAACTATATCTACATACATAAACAACTGCTACACTGCACAAACGAGCGTTCCCGTCCCACCATAGACACAGTAAAAGGTATGCGACACAGTAAGAATGCTGTTGCGTCTCTGTAAAGCGGCCATCTTGTGGCCTCCGTTTGAGGACGCTATTGCGTCACCATCAAGCGGCGATGTTGATGGTTCCCGTCGAGGACGCTGTTGCATCACCAACTGCGACGCGCGGACGTCATGATGTCACGACGCGCGTTGATGCGGTGTGGAGCACATAGCAGGAACTATGGCAGCTAGGCAGAGAGCAACACCATGGGGGAGGCCGAAATGCGCTACCTGGTTCAGGAGATGGAGAGGCGGGATTATGCTTGTGAACAGGTCCATCCACATCCAATGCGCTACAAGCGGGTTGTGTTGCGGAGGATCTGGCGAGGCTTGTCCCGCCGCTTTGGAGTGGTGCGCACAACCACACAAATTTGCAAAAAACTGGCGGACCTGCGCTTCCACTCCAGAGACCTCCTCGCCAGCCTCCAAGAACAAGTGAGAAAGGATCATGGTGAGTGTTGTTGATCGTTGATTACATGTGCATCATGTGATATTACATTTTTATGCCATTTTTTTTTTTTGGGCTGTAGTCAAGCTATACTGGTGGCCAAAAAAAACCAAAAAATGTAAAATTTTATTTATCCTTGGGAACATGAACACACAGGACCACTAAAACAAAAAACCTGCTCACCATTCTGTGACAATTTTTTTTTTCTGTTATCGGCCACCTTTTTTTTTTCCCAACTTTTCCATGTGGACTACAGCTAATAAAGTTCATTGTGACATTCAGCAAACTGCATAACACAAAACAGTTGCACACGCTTAATAAATTTTACCCTTGGCCCATGTAAAAAAGCGCAACTCAATATGAAGTAGTATTGTGCTCAATATTATTTTTTTTCAATAGCGGCTCATGCAGCGGCACCAGCCCCAGCACCACCTGCAGCACCACCAGCCCCAGCTGAACAGGCAAGTCCACCCCCAGTACCATCTCCTGAGCCAGACCTCGCAAGGACCCCCTGCTGCAACACCTCCGCCTCAAATAGGGTCCTCCACTTCCTCACCAAGGGATGCATTCTCTCCGGCATCACTCCGTGAAGTTGGTGCAGACTCGTCCTCCGGTAATTGAAGAACATTATCTAAGTTTCCTACATTCCTACATGTTGGAAATGATACTTGGATGGATGGAGAGATGTCGGGTAATATTTTTTTTTTCTTATTTTCCTAGTCGGTGGTGCCACAGGATCCGGAAGGGCTCTAATCGCCTCATCTGAGGAGGCAGAGGCGCCACAAAACCGTAAGTGTTTGACCACTAACAAGTAACTTTTGTTCAATGTTGCAACAGAAGTATATTTACAATCCGCTGTGCACATGCTGCGTTTTTTTCCCAGCGGAAAAGCTGCGGGTTGTAATCCGCAGAAAGAATCGACATGTCAATTCTTTCTGTAGATTCCCCTGCGGTTTGGCAACAGGATAATGGAATAGGTGTCAATCGCAACGGAATCCACAGAAAGAATTGACATGTTAATAATTTGTGTGGATTCAAAACTGCAGCTTTTCGGCATTGAAAAATACAGCAGCATGTGCACAGCGTATTGTTAATCCCATAGACTTACATGGTACTGTACACTGTCTGCAGAACAGCTGCAGATCACAAAAGGACAATTCCGCTGCGGTTTGACACCCATTCCATTGTCCAGGTGCAAAACCGCAGGGAAAAACCTTTGGCCAATCCATTGGAAAACCGCATGTCAGTTTACCTGCGTATCCTCACATGAAAATCCTCAGGTGAACACGCAGCGTGTGCACATAGCGGTATGTGCACACGCTGCAGATTCTGCAGTGGATCCGCTGCGTATTTGTCCTATGCGGATCCACAGCAGTTCTGCAGACAGTGTACATTATGTGATTTACAATCCGCTGTGCACATGCTGGTTTTTTTTTCATTGCAGAAAAGCGGCGGTTTTGAATCAAGACAAAGAATTGACATGTCACTTCTTTCTGCGGATTCCGCTGCAATTTGACACCTATTCCATTGTCCTTGTGCGAAACCGCAGGGGAATCCGCAGAAAGAATAGACATGTCCATTCTTTCTGCGGATTATAACCCGCCGTTTTTTTACAGTGAAAAAACCACGGCATGTGCACTGCGGATTGTAAATCCTATAGACTATTTTCAACTCTTACCATTCCCTCAACAGAAATACCAACCTTACCTGACCTGCTGGCAGCACACAGGAGGGCGATGGCTGCGTTGAACACCCTCGGAGTAATGCTGGATAGATTTGTGGCAGCCCAACCACAGGGTAGCATGCAATAATTTTTTTTTTTTTTAGCTATTTTTTGTATTTAGTTTATTTATTTTTTTATTATGTTTTATACAAAAAAATTTTTGACAAAAATGTTGAAAAAAAAAATTAATAATGTTTGAGAAATTGGACCGCTTTGCCAGCTATTATCTGGTCCACATAAAAAAAAGGTTTTAAAACTATACAACCGCTCCTGTGTCACCTTTGTTACATCTTAACATATTAGATATTAATGTAATAAAGCAACAAACATTTTATTAGGGCAGATTTTGCGTCAGTTAAGCCCAAATGGCATGCTTTCCATGACAAAACACAAGCCCATTAACCTCGCCTTTGTCGCCCAGCTAATAACTTTTCCCATCCCCCGAATAAATGGAAACAGGCATCAAGTTTAATGGAAAAATTATACTTTTATTACCGTATTTAAAAGTAACACCAAACCACAAAAAAAGGGCATAAGTAAGTAATTAAACTAAAAAAAGAAAAAAAACTATAATTGTGTATAACAACAGTCAGAATCGTTAAGTTACTGCCTTGCTGGATTAAAGAATTGGGATGACTGATAATGGGGGGCCCAAAGTTCATGTTTTGTGTAGGCTCAATCCCCCTTCTTGGTGTACTCGTAACATGGTCTTGCATCGGCGGCCATGAGTTTTGGGAAACTGAATGGACATCCAATACAGCAAACGTGTCTGTCAGTTTGCCGACTGCTGCTTTATTTAAAGTCTCAAAAATTATCCTCTCCGCATGCAACCTTTGAGTTTGATCAAGTGTGCGAAGTCCGTCATCAACCATATGTGCAGACCCGCCAATGGGTGGTTTGTCCTGCTGGATCAAAATTTTCGTAGCCAAATCCACGAACTCAGGTAACGGTAGCCTTTCTTTTGCGACTAGATGTGAGACGCCGAGGTACAGTGGAAGGTCCAGCTGGCTCACTTGCCTCCTCAGTACTGATTGGCGTCCTGTCCTCAGTACTGATTGGCGTCCTAGGGATGTCCTGACTGCCACATGTTTTTGGTGACAGATCTTCACTACGATCCTGCAAGAACAGAAAAAGCATGTTAAAACACAGAAAATAAAAATAATGTTCTATAAATAGATCACATAGAAAATAATATGAGGACGGGACTAGCGCTACAGGATATGAAATGCCATTCACCTATGGTTAAAAAATGGTGGGACAAAACAGTTAAAGGTGTATACTTATCTGTAGTGGAAGGGATAAGTTTTTGAACCTGGAAAATGAATCACGGACTCATTTCAATTCAACTATGCCATGTACAGTCATGGCCAAAAGTATTGACACCCCTGCAATTCTGTCAGATAATACTCAGTTTCTTCCTGAAAATCATTGCAAACACAAATTCTTTGGTATTATTATCTTCATTTAATTTGTCTTAAATGAAAAAAACACAAAAAGAATTGTCCTAAAGCCAAATTGGATATAATTCCACACCAAACATAACAAAGAGGGTGGACAAAAGTATTGGCACTGTTCGAAAAATCATGTGATGCTTCTCTAATTTGTGTAATTAACAGCACCTATAACTTACCTGTGGCACCTAACAGGTGTTGGCAATAACTAAATCACACTTGCAGCCAGTTGACATGGATTAAAGTTGACTCAACCTCTGTCCTGTGTCCTTGTGTGTACCACATTGAGCATGGAGAAAAGAAAGAAGACCAAAGAACTGTCTGAGGACTTGAGAAACCAAATTGTGAGGAAGCATGAGCAATCTCAAGGCTACAAGTCCATCTCCAAAGACCTGAATGTTCCTGTGTCTACCGTGCGCAGTGTCATCAAGAAGTTTAAAGCCCATGGCACTGTGGCTAACCTCCCTAGATGTGGCCGGAAAAGAAAAATTGATAAGAGATTTCAACGCAAGATTGTGCGGATGTTGGATAAAGAACCTCCACTAACATCCAAACAAGTTCAAGCTGCCCTGCAGTCCGAGGGTACAACGGTGTCAACCCATACTATCCGTCGGTGTCTGAATGAAAAGGGACTGTATGGTAGGAGACCCAGGAAGACTCCACTTCTTACCCCGAGACATAAAAAAGCCAGGATGGAGTTTGCCAAAACATACCTGAAAAAGCCTAAAACATTTTGGAAGAATGTTCTCTGGTCAGATGAGACAAAAGTAGAGCTTTTAGGGCAAAAGCATCAACATAGAGTTTACAGGAGAAAAAAGAGGTATTCAAAGAAAAGTACACGGTCCCTACAGTCAAACATGGTGGAGGTTCCCTGATGTTTTGGGGTTGCTTTGCTGCCTCTGGCACTGGACTGCTTGACCGTGTGCATGGCATTATGAAGTCAGAAGACTACCAACAAATTTTGCAGCATAATTTAGGGCCCAGTGTGAGAAATCTGGGTCTACCTCAGAGGTCATGGGTTTTCCAGCAGGACAATAACCCAAAACACACTTCAAAAAGCACTAGAAAATGGTTTGAGAGAAAGCACTGGAGACTTCTAAGGTGGCCAGCAATGAGTCCAGACCTGAATCCCATAGAACACCTGTGGAGAGATCTAAAAATGGCAGTTTGGAGAAGGCAAATATCAGGGACCTGGAGTAGTTTGCCAAAGAAGAATGGTCTAAAATTCCAGCAGAGCATTGTAAGAAACTCATTGATGGTTACCGGAAGTGGTTGGTCGCAGTTATTTTGGCTAAAGGTTGTGCAACCAAGTATTAGGCTGAGGGTGCCAATACTTTTGTCCGGCCCATTTTTGGAGTTTTGTGTGAAATGATCAATGTTTTGCTTTTTGCTTCATTCTCTTTTGTGTTTTTTCATTTAAGACAAATTAAATGAAGATAATAATACCAAAGAATTTGTGTTTGCAATCATTTTCAGGAAGAAACTGAATATTATCTGACAGAATTGCAGGGGTGTCAATACTTTTGGCCATGACTGTACATAGTTATGTTAAATGCAATTTTGAGGGACGCCAAAAATACACTTTCATTGGCAACAGGGGAGTCGGGCTGTATCACTGTTTCTTCCTCTGGCTGCGACATAGAACTATACATCGGTCGTGGTATTTCTTGGTCGCGAGTGAACTCCATCAAGTGGTAGTACCACAACTTTGGCACATAGACGTCTTCCGTACCGGCCCCCGACTTAGTTGACTTTTTAACCTTGTTCAGTTATTTTTTGAACACAGACCGTACTGCCTGAATTTTTTTCTTAACGACTGCCTCATCAACCGTGTCACTGGGATTATGTTGTTGGAATAGTAGCACAAGTTTTTCATACGCCTCTTTCTTCTTATACTTGTTGCTATAGCCCGCCGACTTGACCTTCCACAGGCATGGCATGGAGCGATACAACTCAATCAACTGGCGAATAAATTCTTGGCTATTGGATGACATCTGAAAAAAAAAAGGAAATTGTGAGAACGTTACATTACAGGCCAGAGCTATAAAATTAAACGCTACAAAATTGCAACAAAGAGGGCAGGCGCAGCAGGAAAACTTAAATGGCTGCCCAGGCCACTGCGTATGGACACAATGTACATACAAAATGTAAAATAGAGTTTTAATTGCAGATACATGATCGCAAAGCTATAAAAGTATAACGCTACAAAATAGCAGCAATGGGGGCGGGCGCAGTAGGAAAACTAAAATAGCTGCCCAGGCCACTGCGTATGGACACAATGTACATACAAAATGTAAAATAGAGTTTTAATTGCAGATACATGATCGCAGAGCTATAAAAGTATAACGCTACAAAATAGCAATAATGGGGGCGGGCGCGGTAGGAAAACTAAAATGGCTGCCCAGGCCATGGCGTATGGACACAATGTACATACAAAATGTATAATTGCAGATCTAGGATCGCAGAGCTAGAAAAGATAACACTTAAAAAATAGTGACAATGGGGGCGGGCGCGGCAAGAAAAAAAAAGTGGATGCCAAGGACACTGCGTATACAAACATAATAATTTAACACCAAACAAAGCCTACATTAGATGGTGGCAAAAATGCAGAAGGTATGATGGAGCAAAAAATGAAGAAGGTCTTGGGAAATAGCGCTGTTGCGTCTTCAGATGGAGCCAAAAATGCAGGTCTTGGGAAATATCGCTGATGCATCTTCAACAGGGTCGCTGAAGAAGGCTGAGTAGCAAAATCCACGAAAACTGCACTTGTGACTCCAACGGGAACGATGCTGGTATTCAAATAAACCACAGCGCTCAAGAGCAATAAACTGAAGTTCTAATACGTTCTCTTTTATAACGCCGTCGACCAATGAGAGCGCAGCAGTGACCACCAATCGGTGCTGGGGGGCGTTGAAAACGAAACGCTGACGCACGCCCACCGAGGTCTGAATAGTTACAAAACAAGCAGTTTGACAAGGACCCAACAACTGACGAGGTCGTTATACAGATCGCTGATCGTTCATGCGTCGTTGAGGAGATCGGACTGTTTGGAAGCTAAATAGCGACCAAGTAGCGACGCACCAACGATCTTTGCCAGGTCGGCTCATTCTCGGGATCGCTGGTGCGTCGCTATGTGTGAAGGGGCCTCAACTCAATGAGTTATCCTTGACAGCAAGGATGCATGAAGCACAATCACTGGAAGCCACAGAGCCAGGAGTACCAAAAAACAGCGGAGAGCAGGTGAAAGGTTAAATTGCAGGACTGAACGAGGATGTAGATTATGGTTGTAGAAACCAAAGGAGATTTGCAGAAATAATTACAACATAGTGTGAATAGTTTCTAGATTGCAGCTCAAAATGCATATAGTAGACAATGGGTTAAACATCAGGCAACAAAAGATGTAGATTGCAGCTACCACAGGAATTTGAAGAGATAACAGCATAATGGGAATAGTTTCTAACAATTAGTAATGCTTGCACAAGCAATGAATTAATCAGCTGGTCTGAGGTTGTGCAAATCACAAGGAGTTGTAAAAGATTATTGAAGCTGAAGACATTGTCAAACCCCTAACAACTGAAGACAACGATGACTTGACACTCAGATATATCTACGTGGAATTTAAAAGGCCTTGGATGATGTCAGAGATGCACACTGCATCAGGCAAGTAGTAAACCTTGATGGGGATCATAGCAAAGGGTGGCAACCAAAGAGGAAGAGAGCAGAATTTGACCCTGGAGTTGAGATGTGTAAAACCTAAATATGATGCAATGGTCTGTCTTTTTATTAAATGAGCACTCTGGGAATATAGTATTAAATAAGTAAGGAAATCACAATATTTTTGTCTAGGGAGGAAATTATTCTAGAATTAAAATTTTCGCTGCCTGTTATAACATTTTGGTCTGTGGTGGATTCACTTTAAAACTGCATTTGGACATACTACTAAAACGTTTAATGAATAACTTGTTTGCGAAACCTTTTCTTAAAGGGAATATGTCACCTATTTTTTCGACTATAAGATGCGGCCACCGCCTTCAGGGGCTTATATACAGCATTCTGTATTGCTGTAGATAAGCCCCCGATGTAACCTGAAAGATAAGAAAAACGAGTTATATTATACTCACCCAAGGGAGGTCCGGGTCCGATGGGTGTCGCGGTCCGTTCTGGCACCTACCATCTTCTAGCGATGATGACGTCCTCTTCTTTGCTTCCCTTCGCGGCTCCGTCGCAGGCGCACTGCTCTGCCCTGTTTAGGGCAGAGCAGAGTACTGCAGTGCGCAGGCGCTGGGAAAGGTCAGAGAGGTCCGGCGCCTGCGCACCGCAGTACTCTGCTCTGCCCTCAAAAGGGCAGATGAAGTATGCCTGCACTGGAGCCGCGAAGGGAAGCAAAGAAGAGGACGTCATCGCTAGAAGATGGGAGGAGCCGCACCGGACCACGACACCCATTGGACCCGGACCGCCCCTGGGTGAGCTCCTTCCTGCCTCACGGCGGGGGGGTCTCTGTCTCTGAAAACATGTGCTCAGCTACTCTCATAGAAAATGATGGAGATCTAATCATTTGGTCATAGAACGCAGCGCGTTTATGGTAAAAACATGAAAATTACATTTCTGCGTAGGGCACGAAACCGACGTTCTGAGCCCTAGTTTTCACAGTTCTAGCACCCCCAGAAATTGAGATATGGATTACTGACAAACCAACAAACCAAGAAGAATGATACCATATACGTGTTTATACAAGTTACCCCCGGTGAGATATAGTTATTAGAAGTTTTTAGTTGGATTGCAACTTGGAGAAAGGGGGGCTGTCCCTCTCCAGACTGCCCCTTTCGTGATGTAACCGACCCTAGGCTATAAGATATCCCTCCCTTAAAATTCTTCAGTTGAGCTGCAGAGTCCATGCTGAAAGGACCCACCAAATGAATGGGGACATGTGGCTGGCTGCCCCTCCCCCGGCCACATGGCTTGCCTAAAAACCATTAAGCAACTGTAAGTGTTGATCTATGTTAATTCCCTTTTATTTTATATTTGCAATGTACATATCTAATGTCTTAACTTTGTAAAATCGTTTTTTCTTTGTATTCACTGCTCCCTTTGGGGAATAAATCGTAAACTTATTAGTCTGTCTTCATGCTCTAAGAAACGAACTTATGCGCCCTTAAGATAATTACACTACTGATTGGGTTGGCTTCGAACCCCTCTATTAAGTCTATAACTTAAGCAGAGAAATCTGGATCTGGTGGCAGCGAAATGTGATTTGGGCCCTGGGTATTGCTGGCTGTGACGGAAAGGGATTTGATAAGCTAATTGGGTGGCTGCAGCCATAGCATTAATAAATCCCTCACTGCAGTGTGCCGGGTGGCCAGACTTCATTGAGGCAGCCGGCTGGGGACCACTTATCCTAGGTGTAGTTTCTGTCATGGTTAGGACATGGATAATGTCCTGTTCTCACAGGGCTAACTTTTGCCGGCCTCTCTTTGGATCTGGGAGGGGTATTTATACTCACTCCAAACTAGCATTCTCTGTCAGTTATACTGCTGTTCTGGTATGTCTGACTCCTGGTGTGCGTGTACTCTGCGTTGTTTGTTTGCTTCCTGTGTATGACCCGGCTTGTTCTTTCACTCTGTACTCCGTCTCTCGTTTTGGTACCATTGTCTTTTCTGGTTCTGACCTCCTGGCTTGGCTATCGTTACTCCGTTACAGTTTACCCCTATTGTACCATCTAATGCCTGTTCAGGTTTTCTGATCTATTGCTACGTCCTGACTATCCATTCTGTCTAATCCTTTGGTATTGTATTGCTATCTCGTGCTTTGACCTCGGCTTGATCTGGTTTCTGTCTCTGTCTATGCCCCTTGGTATCATTGTCCTGTAGTTACCTTTCTAGGAGTTTCCCTGCAGCTTCTAGCTCCGTGGAGCTTAGGCCACGCCCCCAGCAGTTACATGATTCAGGTCCTGTAGCATGCATTGTCACCACTGCTGCCCGCTCCGCAGGTATCTTTGTGCACAGTCTTTGTTCTCAGGACACACGCTCTGGCTCAGTGAGCAAGTGCAGTGCGGTGTTCCTGACATTATAACTGACCGTTTCAGTTTTTTTTCCTCTGAAGAGAAAAAAAAAGTGTGTGTTATCCTCATGGATACCATACAAGCCTTGGCTGATCAGGTCAAGCACCTGACCCAAATGTTCTATAAACTCAATGTGGAACAGTGCATGATGACCCATACCCAGCAACAGTTGGTGGTTACTGTGCAGGGGGCTGTCGATGCAGGGGCTTCTAGTTCTGGGGGTAGGGATGTGTCATTAGCATCACCCGAATCTCTGGTCAAATTGCCAGACCCTTTCTCAGGGCATAAAAAGGAGTTCAGGTCTTTCAGAGAAGGATGCAACCTTTTTTTTCTCTAAGGCCCAGCTCCTTCGGGGATGAGTTCCAGAGGGTGGGGGTCATTATTTCCCTACTTCGGGGGGCTCCGCAAGCATGGGCTTTCTCTCTTTCTTCCTCTGCTCCTAAACGTATGTCAGTGAACTTGTTCTTTGAGGCTCTGGGGCACCTCTATGACGAGCCTGATAGAGTGTGTCTGGCTGAGGATATGGTGATGAGTGTGACACAGGGGAGGCACTCTGCTGAATGGTTCTGCTCAGAGTTTAGACGTTGGCCTGCTGAAGTATCCTGTAACGATGCCGCCCTGAGGGGGTTGTTTTGCAGAGGCCTTTCTGACCGTCTGCAGAACGCTCTGGCATTACATCCGCCTCCTGATACCCTGGAGGACGCCATGATGCAGGCGGTCCGTATGGACCGGAGACTCCGTGCTAGAGGAATGATGCAACAAGAGTCTCCCTTGTACCCCAAATTGTGTGACACTGCACCTGTATCTGAGCCCATGAAGGTTGGGTCAGTCTCGGTTAAGGAGAAAGAGAGAAGACACCATAGAGACAACCTACTATGCTTTTACTGTGGAGCCTCTGGACATTAAAAAAGGAATTGCCCCTCCTGCCCTTCTTCAGAGAAACCATCAGAGAAACGACTGAGTCTGGGCAACAATCGAGGAGATTGTCCAGACTCCCAGGTACATTTTTTCTCACGTGCAAAAATGGTGCTCCAGGTTGAATTGGAAATTGCTAGTGGTCCTGTTATGACCACCGCCTTTGTGGACTGTGGTTCCTCCATTAATCTGATTGATGCCCAAGTTGTGACTCTTAATAAGATAGGGACAGTCAGGTTAAAAGACCCTGTTAAAATTGTGGCTGTGGATTCATCCCCTCTTACCCGGGATGGAATTTGTTTTATGTCTGAAGTTTTTTTATGAAAGTGGGTTCCACTCATGTGGAAAATTTAAGTTGTTTCATTATGAATAATCTGCCTGCAGGACTGGTATTGGGAATGCCCTGGTTGCAACGCCACAATCCTCTTATTGATTAGGTGAAGGGGGAGTTCACTCGATGGGGATGTAATGATAATGGTCTGTGTTGTAACCGGGTTCCTTTTGTCAATCCGATAAAATCCGTATCTGTGTCATCTGTCGGTCTGGAGGGTATTCCGGAAAGCGAGGCTGAGGCGCTCCCACCACATAGACCATATGATTGTGCTATCGATTTAGTACCTGGAGCCAAATTACCCAAGGCTCGTTTGTTTAATTTGTCAGGGCCTGAGCGCCAAGCTATGAAAGAGTACATTAAAGAAAGCCTTTGCAAGGGGCATATTCGGCCCTCGGTCTCAACTGTGGCAGCGGGGTTTTTCTTTGTAAAGAAAAAAGATGGTGGGTTGAGACCGTGCCTCGACTTTCAAGAACTGAACAAAATTACTGTTAAGAACACGTACCCTCTCCCGTTGATTCCTGATCTATGCAATCAACTCACGGGGGCCAAATGGATTTCTAAGCTCGATCTACGAGGGGCTTATAACCTTATAAGGATCTGGGAGGGGGACGAATGGAAAACAGCGTTCCTGACAACTGAGGGGCTGTTTGAAAACCTGGTTATGCACTTTGGCCTCACTAACGCTCCTGCGGTTTTTCAGAACTTTATTAATGTTGTTTTTTCTGACTTGATTGGACGTTACGTATTCATTTACCTGGATGACATCTTGATTTACTCTGAGGACAGTCAGTCACACTTGCATCATCTGCGTACGGTGCTTATGAGACGCCAGGAGAACCATTTGTATGCCAAGCTGGAGAAGTGCTCATTTTTTATGCAAGAACTGTCTTTTCTGGGTGTAATTTTATCCAGGGAAGGATTCCGCATGGATCCAGGGAAGGTTCAGGCCATTACAGATTGGGTGCAGCCTCATGAACTGAAGGGTTTGCAGCGATTTCTGGGCTTCGCTAATTATTATAGGAAGTTCATTAAAGGGTTCTCGCAGGTGGTAAAACCCTTGAAGGACCTCACTCTTAAAGGGGCAGATGTAAAAAATTGGTCCGTGGCCGCAAAAAATTCCTTCCTGGCATTAAAGTGTTTTACTACAGCCCCTGTGTTGGTACAACCCGATTCATCAAGACCTTTTATCGTCGAGGTCGATGCTTCGGAGGTGGGGGCAGTATTGTTACAGGGCCCCTCTACCCTGACTAACCTCAAACCCTGTGCCTTTTTCTCTAAGAAGTTCTCTTCGGCCGAGAGAAACTATGATGTCGGTAACAGGGAATTGTTAGCAGTTAAATTGGCCTTTGAAGAATGGAGGCATTTTTTGGAGGGGGTCGCTCATCCCATTACGGTCATCACTGATCATAAAAACCTGGCCTATATCGAGTCTGCTAAGAGATTGACCCCCAGACAGGCTCGGTGGGCACTTTTTTTTTTCTCGATTTCATTTTACCATCACGTTCCGACCAGGGTCTAAAAATGTAAAGGCAGATGCCTTATCCCAAAGTTTTGATTCTGTGCCCCCTCCAGAACCTCCTTCCTCCATTCTTCAACCGGGAGTGGTTGTAGCCGAAATCTCCTCTGAGTTACAGAGAGATTCTGGAAGCACAAGCTCCCAGGAATAAACCCCCAGGTAAATTGTTTGTACCCGAACAATTCCATCCCACACTCCTTCAAGAATTTCATGACTCTGTGCTAAGTGCACACCCTGGTATTGCAGCTACCCGGTGGGCAGTAGCTAGGGTTTTTTTGTGGCCCTCTATGGGTACTGATATAAAAAGCTTTGTGAATACTTGTGGGGTGTGCGCGCGCTCTAAAAGTTCTCAGGTCTGGCCGGCCAGGGAATTGGTGCCTTTGCCAATTCAGGATAAACCATGGACACACCTGTCCATGGACTTTATCACTAATCTTCCACCTTCCAAGGGCAACTCAGTGGTATGGGTAGTGGTTGATAGATTTTCTAAGCAAGCCCACTTTGTGCCATTACCTGCATTACCATCCGCTGAGAAACTTGGCCCGCTTGTTTATACAGCACATTGTTCGACTGCATGGAGTGCCTGTGAACGTGGTGTCGGACAGGGGTGTGCAATTTGTGGCCAGGTTTTGGAGAGCGGTTTGTATGAAGTTGGGGGTCACGTTGTCATTCTCCTCTGCATATCACCCGGAATCCAACGGACAAACGGAACGCACCAACCAGTCATTGGAGCAGATTCTGAGATGCCTGGCCTCCTCCAGACAGGAAGACTGGTGTGAGGTATTACCCATGGCAGAATTTGCATTCAACTGTCGGATTAATCAGTCTAATGGAAAGTCTCCCTTTCTGGTCAATTATGGGGTTTGTTCCGCAGTTTGGGGAATTTTCCTGTATGGATTCGGATTGCCCTGTGTTACGTGTTACAGAACCACTCAGCACCCAGAATATGTTGTGCAGTTATATGTATGTATAATGGGTTCCATGTGAGATGCATATCCCTAATGCATCAGTTCACAGGCTGCGCCCCTGGGCAGAGGGGACACGATATTCTCCTTTTGTCTGCCCTCCCCCCACCTTTGTAATTCCTACAGTAAACATCGGCAGGCTCCGGCCACCTGCGGCTTTTGTAATGTATGTCTGGCCTGCCGCCTTTCTATTGGCCGGCCCTCTGTATCTGTGTGATATATTCTGTGTCCTGTGAGTAAAGTGTTGTCAGACTGGAAATACATGGAGAAGCAGTGATCTTTTATATGCGCCCATGTAACCAAGGAATTCCAGCCAGCGTCATTCATTCAGACTCCAGCCAACGCAGAGCGGACCTCCGAAAACACGGGGTGGTACTGAAAGAGTTACCCCAGCTTGGTAGACCCCGTTACACTGGTGGCAGCAGCGGGATATGATACCCCTTCTACAGGAGGAAAGGAATGAATGGAAAACAACTACCAGAAGTTAAAGAGGACTACATTAAAAGATCTGGTGGAAGCCCGAGGGTTGATCGCCAGCAACAAAACAAAAGCTTGCGTTGAGAAACATGTGATGGTGTCTCGCGGCTCTTGATTTACATGTTTTTGCCTATCCTGATGAGGACTGTATAGACTATGAGCGGATCAAAGAAGTGATCTTGGCCCGGTATGCACTGACACCAGAGGCATACCGCCAAAAGTTCCGCGGACTTATAAAACGCGTAACCGATACCCACGCTGAATGGGCCTGTAAATTACGGCGGTCACTGCTGCAGTCGGTACAAGGTAGCCAAGCAACCACTAAGGAGGACGTCCTCCAGCTCTTCTTGTTAGAACGATTCTTTAATGGACTAACCCCCGAGACACAGGAATGGCTTCGGGACAGGCGGCCAACGACTCTTGAGGAAGCCGCTCGTCTGGCCGATGAACATCATGATGCCAGGAGGCCACAGTTGTCCGGATCAAAGATGGTCACTAGGGGCCCGCCCATGGACCTGGAGGGCCCCAAACCACCGAAGATAGTAGGGGGACCAGCTAGAAACCCGGCCTACCACAGTCCCCCTGGGATGCGATGCCACACCTGCCGTCAGCTGGGCTACCTGCAAAGACAATGTCCCAACCGGACTCAGCATACCCAGTGGCCAAAGGCGGGAACAGCTACCTTCAACCGGGCTGCTGTACACTACTACCAAGGCGAAGCTGACCCGACATTGGGGGCTACGACTAACCAAGGGGTGGAAGAGATGGAGGAAGTGCTGCATGAAGTAGACCCCATGCAGGCAGCCCGGGCAGATAATCGACAACAGCATCGACAAGTCGTGTGGGTTAATGGGAAATGTATGCAGGGACGAAGAGATTCCGGAGCAACTTTGACCCTTGTGAAGCCTCATCTCGTCCGGGACCAAGAGAAGACGGACCGGACAGTGGCAGTCCGTGTAGCAGGGGGAGCCATACATCGACTGCCCACTGCCAGGGTTCACCTGAACTGGGGAGTCGGGGATGGCCTTGTTGAGGTCGGCTTGATGGAGTATTTGCCTGCAGACGTCTTGCTGGGAAATGACTTGGGGCTCATGTTGTCTGCATTCATAGAATCATAGAATCGTAGAGTTGGAAGGGACCTCCTGGGCCATCTGGTCCAACCCCCTGCTCAAAGCAGGATTCGCTTAATCATCCCAGTCAGATGTCTGTCCAGCCTCTGTTTGAAGACTTCAATTGAAGGAGAACTCACCACTTCTCGTGGCAGCTTGTTCCACTCATTGATCACTCTAACTGTCAAAAAGTTTTTTCTAATACCTAATCTGTGTCTCCTCCCATTCAGTTTCATCCCATTGCTTCTAGTCTTTCCTTGTGCAAATGAGAATAAAGTTGATCCTTCTACAATGTGACAGCCCTTTAAATATTTGTAGACAGCTATTAAGTCTCCTCTCAGTCTTCTCTTTTGCAAACTAAACAATCCCAAAACCTGCAACCTTTCCTCCTAAGACAGGGTTTGCAGACCGGTCACCATTCTGGTTGCTGTTTTCTGAACTTGCTCCAGTTTGTTGATGTCTTTTTTAAAATGTGGTGCCCAAAACTGGACACAATATTCCAGATGAGTTCTGACCAAAGAGGAGTAGAGGGAAATAATGACTTCACGTGATCTAGACTGTATGCTTCTGTTAATACATCCTAGAATTGCATTTGCCTTTTTTGCTACTGCATCACACTGTTGACTCATATTCAGTCTGTGATCTATTAGTATACCCAAATCTTTTTCACATGTGCTGTTGCTTAGGCCTATTCCTCCCATTCTGTATATGCTTTTTTCATTTTTATTGCCCAGATGTAGTACTTTGCATTTTTCCCTGTTAAAAACCATTCTGTTAGTTGCTGCCCACTTCCCAGTTTATTTATATCTTTTTGAATCTTCTCTCTCTCTTCTCTAGTATTAGCTATCCCTCCTAGCTTTGTGTCATCAGCAAATTTAATCAGTTTACCCTCAATTCCTTCATCTAAAATCGTTGATAAAGATGTTGAACAATACAGGGCCCAGGACAGGTGGCCCCTCTGGCTAAGACATATCCTGTGACCACCCGGAGACAAGCTCGAGCTGCGGAGGCGGATTCACACTCAGTGGAGGCCCAGGTAAGTCATCCCAGCCCTACACGTATTCCCATAGCCAGACACATTTCTTGGGCCACCCCAGATGAATTTAAGAGAGAGTTACTTGAGGATCCTTCATTAGAGGGATATTGTGGGAAGGCACAGGAGGGGAGAGGGGTACTGGAAGGGGAACATTTTGTATGGAAGCAGGGACTCCTCTACCGGATCACAGAGCAGCACCACACAGGGACGAGCCCCACTATAAAACGACAGCTGGTAGTTCCCAAGAAGTATAGGCAGGAGCTACTGCGAATCTCTCATGACATACCCTTAGCCGGGCACTTTGGTGTCAGTCGCACCAGGCATCGTCTGACACAAAACTTCTTTTGGCTGGGGGTAACCTATGATGTTCATCAGTACTGCCAGACCTGTGACAGTTGCCAGCGCATTGGCAAGAGGGGGGATCGATGCAAGGCCAAATTACGCCCCCTCCCCATTGTGGAGGAACCATTTAGCCGAGTAGCGGTCGATCTGATAGGGCCGTTAGCCAAACCCAGTCCATCAGGGAAAAAGTATATAATGACAGTGGTAGATTATGCCACACGGTATCCAGAGGAGTTTGCGTTACCTAACATACTGGCAGAGACGGTGGCGGCCGCCCTGCTCCAGGTGTTCTCACGGGTTGGATTTCCCCGGGAGATTATCTCGGACCAGGGTACCCAGTTTACAGCAGAGGTGACCAACCAACTGTGGAAGCTGTGCAGCGTAAAGTCCATTAGAAGCGCCCCGTACCACCCGCAAACCAATGGGTTGTGTTAATGCTTTAACGGGACATTAAAACAGCTCATTGGGACTTTTACCAGGACATACAGGGACTGGGAGAAATTCTTGCCACACCTCCTATTTGCCTATCGGGAGGTGCCCCAAGAATCCACGGGGTTCTCCCCGTTCGAGCTGGTATACGGGAGACGGGTAAGGGGACCCGTAGACTTAGTGCTGGAACACTGGAAAGGGGAGGGCCTCATAGAAGGGGTACCTATTGTACCCTATGTGCTGGAATTCTGGGACCGCCAACAGGAGCTGACTCAGGCTGTACGTGAGAACATGCAGGCGACCCAGAAGGCGCCAGCGCATATGGTACGATCGGAGGGCCAGAGAGCGCACTTTGGAAATAGGACAGAAGGTCCTGGTGCTAGAGCCCACTAAGCAGAATAAGTTTCAAGCTGCATGGCAGGGGCCCTACCAGGTAGTGGGGAAAATAGCCGACACAACCTATAATGTCGCCAATTGTGACGACCCCAGGGTTATCCGCATGTTCCACGTGAATATGCTGAAGCCCTACCGGGAGCGCCCTGAAGAGGTAGTGGCCATCTGTGCACCTGAAGCAGAGGATTTAGCAGGACTTCCCTTGCCAGATGTCTTAGGGGAAAGGACTCAGTCTAAAACATGGGACCAGGTACACTTGAGAGACAGGAGGCGGAGGAGTTGTTGAGGCAGCGACAGAGGATGTTTTCGGGGAGACCAGGGTACACTCGCCTGGCACAACACAAGGTTGAGACCCAGGATCAGACCCCCCTGCGACAAAACTCCTTCCGCGTCCCTGAGTCTGTACGAGAGGGGATGCGACAAGAGATACAAGATACAAGAAATGCTGCGTTTAGGATCATTGAAGAGTCAGATAGTCCCTGGGCATCCCCGTAGTGTTAGTGCCCAAGAAGGATGGGACTACACGGTTTTGTGTAGACTATCGTAGGCTCAATGATAAAACAGTGACGGATGCATACCCCATGCCGCGTGTGGATGAGTTGTTAGACCGGCTGGCGGGGGCAAAGTATTTGACCACCATCGATCTATGCAAAGGCTACTGGCAGATTCCCCTTAGTCCTGACGCTATTCCCAAGTCGGCATTTGTCACCCCGTTCGGCTTATTCCAGTTTCGAGTTATGCCATTCGGGATGAAGAATGCCCCGGCGACCTTCCAAAGGCTGGCTGACCGGCTTCTGGATGGTCTCCAGGACTATGCTTGTGCCTACCTGGACGACATGGGAAGAGCATCTAAATCACCTAGAGACAGTATTGGACAGGATCCACCAGGCCGGAATCATCCTGAACCCAAACAAGTGTCACGTGGGCAAAGCAGAGGTTCAGTATTTAGGGCATTGGGTGGGATGTGGGAAACAGCGACCAGAACCAGCCAAGATTGAGGCCATAGCCAAGTGGCCCATCCCACACACTAAAACCCAGGTCATCACATTTCTAGGGACAGCGGGGTATTACAGGAAATTCGTTCCCAATTACAGCAGCGTAGCCAAGCCCCTCACTGATCTGACCTGTAAGAACCAACCCTGCCAGGTAACCTGGGCCTCAGAGTGTGAGGAAGCCTTCCGCCAACTAAAGGACACCCTCACCAATACCCCTGTATTGGCCGCACCCGATCCAACTAAACTTTTCCTTGTTCACACAGACGCTTCTATGTTTGGATTGGGGGCAGTACTGAGCCAAGTCGGGCCGGACGGCCAAGAACACCCGGTAGCTTACCTGAGTCGGAAACTACTGCCCCGTGAAGAAAGCTATGTGGCCATCGAGAACGAGTGCCTGGCGGTAGTATGGGCACTCAAGAAGTTGCAACCATATTTGTATGGACAACAGTTTTCCCTCCTAACGGACCATAATCCCCTAGTCTGGCTTAATCAGGTCTCCGGAGACAACGCCAGATTGCTGCGGTGGAGTTTAGCCCTACAACCTCTGGACTTCACCATCCACCACAGACCCGGCAAACAAAACGGTAACGCCGATGGACTAAGTTGACAAACGGAACTTGTACCAACCCCATAAACTTCGGTCATCCCCAAACCGATCCGTTGAGGATCAGACTGTGTATGCCAATCGCGTCGCTGAAAAGGGGAGCCGTGTTACGTGTTACAGAACCACTCAGCACCCAGAATATGTTGTGCAGTTATATGTATGTATAATAGGTTCCATGTGAGATGCATGTCCCTAATGCATCAATTCACAGGCTGCGCCCCTGGGCGGAGGGGACACGATATTCTCCTTTTGTCTGCCCTCCCCCCACCTTTGTAATTCCCACAGTAAACATCGGCAGGCTCCGGCCACCTGCGGCTTTTGTAATGTATGTCTGGCCTGCCGCTTTTCTATTGGCCAGCCCTCTGTATGTGTGTGATATATTCTGTGTCCTGTGAGTAAAGTGTTGTCATACTGGAAATACATGGAGAAGCAGTGATCTTTTATATGCGCCCATGTAACCAAGGAATTCCAGCCAGCGTCATTCATTCAGACTCCAGCCAACGCAGAGCGGACCTCCAAAAACACGGGGTGGTACTGAAAGAGGTACCCCAGCTTGGTAGACCCCATTACACCCTAGTGCCGAGGGGATGGTACAACAATTAAAAATCCTCTGGAAGGAGGTACAGGGGAATATCTCCAAAGCCCAGAAGAAGTTCAAACAGTGGGGGAAAAAGTCTGGTTGGCCACCCGTAACATCAAGCTTAAAATACCCTCTATGAAGTTGGGCCCCAAATTTATTGGCCCATACAAGATTGTAGAGGTGATCAATCCGGTGGCATACAGATTACAGTTGCCCACCTCCTTCAAAATCTCTAACGTCTTCCACAGGTCCCTATTAAAACCTGTGGGGACAGTTAGAGAAGATCCGTCATCTGTGGCTCCACCAGTGTTGGTAGAGGGTCAACTGGAGTACGAAGTAGGGCGCATCGTTGATTCGTGGTGGGTGCGCCGGAAACTTCAGTACCTTATCCATTGGAAGGGATATTCCGTTGAGGATCGGTCGTGGGTTCCGGCCAGTTCGGTGCACGCTGATCGACTGGTGCGGGCTTTTCATGCCAGGTACCCTGAGAAACCTGGGGGTCCAGTGGCCCTCCATTAAGAGGGGGGGTACTGTCATGGTTAGGACATGGTTAATGTCCTGTTCTCACAGGGTTAACTTTTGCCGGCCTCTCTTTGGATCTGGGAGAGGTAATTATACTCACTCCAAACTAGCATTCTCTGTCAGTTATACTGCTGTTCTGGTGTGTCTGACCCCTGGTGTGCGTGTACTCTGTGTTGTTTGTTTGCTTCCCGTGTATGACCCGGCTTGTTCCGTCACTCTGTACTCTGTCTCTCGTTTTGGTACCATTGTCTTTTCTGGTTCTGACCTCCTGGCTTGGCTATCGTTACTCCGTTACAGTTTACCCCTATTGTACTGTCTAATGCCCATTCTGGTTTTCTGATCTATTGCTACGTCCTGACTATCCATTCTGTCTAATCCTTTGGTACTGTATTGCTATCTCATGCTTTGACCTCGGCTTGATCTGGTTTCTGTCTCTGTCTATGCCCCTTGGTAACATTGTCCTGTAGTTACCTTTCTAGGAGTTTCCCTGCAGCTCCTAGCTCCGTGGAGCTTAGGCCACGCCCCCAGCAGTCACAAGATTCAGGTCCTGGAGCATGCATTGTCACCACTGCTACCCGCTCCGCAGGTATCTTTGTGCACAGTCTGTGTACTCAGGATACGCACTCTGGCTCAGTGAGCAAGTGCAGTGCGGTGTTCCTGACAGTTCCCTGACTGACCTGAGGATAAGGGGGACGAGTTCCAAAGTGGAACTGAGAAAGTGGGATATCCATAAATCCCCGCAGTTTGTGGAAGATTGTTAGCAGTGGTGGGGCATCCAAAATTACCCCCCCGTGATAAATTGTTAGAGCAAGATTGGCTTGCTGTTTTTTTTGTCACATGGTGCCAGTGGTGGGATAACTAAGATAAACCCCCCTGTGCCTGTGATAGCCATGTGTCAACAGTGCATCGCACCCCCTCCGTTCGAGACATACCCGTGTCAGCTGTGGGTTTGTGACATATTGGTGGCAGTGGTGGGATAATCATAGAGCATTAGTGATCTGGTTTGAGCAATCATTCCTCTCACGAAAAACCTGCACGGTTCCTGCAGGATTCCTGCATCATAGGTTTTGGAGAACAGACTAAGTCTCAGAAAACCAGAGAAGTTGGTAACTATGCAGATTGCAGATCCCTGAACTAACCCGCACATCTAGCAGCAGTCGTGGAGCTTTCCTACATTGGTCCTAGACGCCTCGTCACAACCGGAGAACTACATAAGCCTAAAGCAGGAAAAGAGGAAAACTAACTGCCCCAGAGCAGACCCCAAAGGAAAGACAGCCCCCCACATGTATTGATGGTGAAGCAAGATGAAAATACATACAAAGGCAGGAAAATAGGCAAACGATGGGGCCCAGCTAACTAAAAAGGACAGAAAAGGAAAGACACTGTCTGCAATCTGCCAAAAAAAACCTACAAAAATATTGTCCAACACTTCTGATAGCAAAATTAACCCTGAAGTCACTAGACCTCTAAACCTATATCAGTACCCTGAAATATTCTGAGACAGAGCAAAAAAGAGACCAATCTAATAAGGGACAAAAAGCAGATTGGCAAATATTGATTAATAGGAGTGGAATTTCAGCATAGCCCCAGCAGTGGCAGGCTGATTACACAAAAAACTGAATTGACCAACAAGCGCAAGTGTGAACAATAGCAAAAAGCAAACTTAACTTGAGAAGACTGGAAGAGAGCTGAATTCCAGGACCTGAGAAGCAGACTGAATCACCAGCACCCGAATAGGGCGTCGGATGTCTTATATCCAGTCTGATACTCCAGAGATCCAATCATTATCTTCCTCATCAGATGGCAGATCACTACCACTTAAACCAACCGCACTACCTCCTGTCACCACCAGAGAGAGAACGGAAGGGGAACTCTCAACTGGTGGAGCAGAAAATGAGTTCATGACAGTACCCCCCCTTGAGGAGGTGTCACCGAACCCTCATCCATGACACCAGGCCGATCAGGATGGGCTTGGTGAAAAGCACGAACCAATTTATTAGCATGAATATCAGAGGCAGAGACCCAAGAATTATCCTCCTGGCCATAACCCTTCCTTTTGACCAAATACTGGAGTCTCCGTCTAACCAAACGAGAATCCAATATTATCTCTACCTCATATTCCACATTGCCTTTAACCAATACAGGATCAGGAGGTGCCGCCACAGGAACTACTGGCTCAACAAACCTCTTGAAGAGTGACTTGTGAAATACGTTATGGATTTTGAACGTAACTGGAAGAGCCAATCGAAAAGAAACAGGATTAAGAATCTCCAAAATCTTATAAGGTCCAATAAATCTTGGCTTAAATTTTGGAGATGCAACCTTCTTAGGAATATTCTTAGATGACAACCAGACCATATCACCCACTTTAAACCAGGGACCAATGGTCCTACGCCGGTTGGAAAAACGCTGGGCCTTTTCCTGAGAGAGTGACAACTTATCCACCACTTGGTCCCATATCTGCTGCATTCTCACAACCACAGTGTCCACACCTGGGCAGGACGAAGATTCCACTTGCCCTGAAGAGAATCGAGGATGAAACCCAAAATTACAGAAAAAGGGTGAAATCAGAGTGGCAGAACTAGCTCTATTGTTCAGCGCAAATTCGGCCAAGGGCAAAAATGAGACCCAATCATCTTGATCAGCAGATATAAAACGTCTTAAATAAGACTACAGGGTCTGGTTTGTTCTCTGTCTGCCCATTATAGCTGACCATTTCAGTTTTTTTTTCCTCTGAAGAAAAAAAAAAAAAAAGTGTTATCCTCATGGATCCCATACAAGCTTTGGCTGATCAGGTCAAGCACCTGACCCAAATGTTCCACAAACTTAATGTGGAACAGCGCACGATGGCCCAGACCCAGCAACAGTTGGTGGATACTGTGCAGGGGGCTGTCACTGCAGGGGCTCCTAGTGCTGGGGATAGAGATGTGTCATTGGCATTCCCCGAATCTCCGGTCAAATTGCCAGACCTTTTCTCAGGGGATAAAAAGGAGTTCAGGTCTTTCAGAGAAGGATGCAAGCTTTTTTTTCTCTGAGACCCCGCTCCTCCGGGGATGAGTTCCAGAGGGTGGGGGTCGTCATTTCCCTACTTCGGGGGGGCTCCACAGGCATGGGCTTTCTCTCTCTCTTCCTCTGCTCCTGAACGTATGTCTGTGAATTTTTTCTTTGAGGCTCTGGGGCACATTTATGATGAGCCTGATAGAGTACGTCTGGCAGAGGATATGGTGATGAGTGTGACACAGGGGAGGAACTCTGCTGAGTGGTTCTGCTCTGAATTCAGACGCTGGGCAGCGGAGGTCTCCTGGGATGATGCTGCCCTCCGGGGTTTGTTCTGTAGAGGCCTGTCCGAACGTTTGAAAGATGCCCTAGCCCTTCATCCTCCACCGGATTGTTTGGAGGACGCTATGATCCAGGCTGTCCGCATGGACCGTAGACTGCGGGCAAGAGGGGTCATGCTGCAGGAGACGCCTTTATTCTCCAATCTGAGAGACTCTGCATCTAGTCCTGAGCCCATGGAGGTTGGTGCCACGTCAATGGAG
The DNA here is from genome assembly GCF_039654945.1 of Dendrobates tinctorius. NCBI lineage: Eukaryota > Metazoa > Chordata > Amphibia > Anura > Dendrobatidae > Dendrobates > Dendrobates tinctorius. The sequence continues at coordinate 5,613,111 of NW_027361891.1, forward strand.
GAAAAAGAGAGGAGACACCGAAGAAACAACCAATTGTGCTTTTACTGTGGATCCGCTGGACATTGGAGAAGGAACTGTCCTTCTTGCCCTTCTTCAGTGAAGCCGTCAGGAAAACAATTGAGTCTGGGTAACAATCGAGGAGGTTGCCCAGACTCCCAGGTACCCTTTTCCTTACTTACTAAAATTCTGCTTCCGGTGGAACTGGAACTTACAGGCGATCCAGTTGGGACTACCGCCTTTGTTGACTGTGGTTCTTCTATTAATCTGATCGATGCCAAAGTTGTGACTTTTCATAAGATAGGGACAGTCAGGTTAAAAGATCCTGTTAAAATCGTGGCAATTGATTCTTCTCCTATCACCCAGGAGGGAATTTGTTTCATGACTGATACCTTTTCTCTGAAAGTGGGTTCCACTCACGTGGAAAAATTAAGGTGTTTTGTTATAAATAATCTGCCGGCTGGACTGGTACTGGGTATGCCTTGGCTTCAACATCACAATCCTACTATTGACTGGGTCACGGGGGGAGATCATTCAGTGGGGTTGTATGGCTAACGGTCTATGTTGTAACTTGACAACTCTTGTCACCCCAGTAAAATCTGTGTCAGTGTCGTCTGTTGATCTGGAAGGTATTCCAGAGTACCTGAAAGATTTTGAAGATGTATTTTCTGAAAGTGAGGCTGAGGCGCTACCACCACATAGACCCTTTGATTGTGCCATTAATCTAGTCCCTGGAGCCAAGTTACCCAACGCTCGCCTTTTCAATTTGTCCGGGCCCGAACGTCTCGCCATGAAGGAGTACATTACCGAGATTCTCCGCAAAGGTCATATTAGGCCTTCTGTTTCACCTGTGGCAGCGGGCTTCTTTTTTGTTAAGAAAAAAGATGGTGGTTTGCGGCCGTGCCTCGACTTTCGGGAATTAAACAAAATTACTGTGAAAAATACATACCCTCTCCCCCTAATTCCTGATCTATGTAACCAACTCACCGGGGCAAAGTGGTTCTCTAAACTGGATTTACGTTTGGCATATAACCTTATAAGAGTCCGGGAAGGGGACGAATGGAAAACAGCATTCCTGACGACTGAAGGGCTGTTCGAAAACTTGGTTATGCCCTTTGGTCTCACCAACGCTCCTGCTGTTTTTCAGAATTTTATTAATGCAATTTTCTCTGATTTAATTGGTTGTTTTGTGGTTATCTATTTGGATGACATTCTGGTGTACTCGGTGGACAGTCAATCTCACTTGCACTATTTGCGGATGGTTCTCATGAGACTGAGGGAGAATCATTTGTATGCCAAGTTGGAAAAATGCTCATTTTCCATGCAAGAAGTATCCTTTCTGGGGTTGATTGTGTCAGGGAAGGGGTTCCGCATGGATCCTAAGAAGTTCCAGGCTGTTACGGAGTGGGTGCAGCCTCATGACTTGAAAGGGTTGCAGCGATTTTTGGGCTTTGCCAACTTTTATAGGAAATTTATTAAGGGCTCCTCGCAGGTGGTAAAGCCTCTAACGGACCTCACTCTCAAGGGAGCTGATGTAAAAAATTGGTCTGTAGCTGCAATAAATTATTTCATGACATTAAAAAGTGCTTTTCTTCAGCCCCTGTATTGGTACAACCCGACCCGTCAAGACCTTTTGTCGTGGAGGTTGACGCATCGGAAGTGGGGGTGGGGGCAGTTTTGTCTCAGGGCCCTCCTACCCTTACTAATCTGAGGCCTTGCGCCTTCTTTGCTAAAAAATTTTCCTCTGCCGAGAGAAATTACGATGTCGGCAATAGAGAGTTGTTGGCAGTAAAGTTGGCTTTTGAAGAATGGAGGCATTTCCTGGAGGGGGCTGTTCATCCCATTACAGTCATCACTGATCACAAAAATTTGGCCTATATCGAGTCTGCCAAGAGATTGACCCCCAGACAGGCTCGGTGGGCGCTTTTTTTTTTCTCGATTTCAGTTTACCATCACATTCCGCCCGGGATCTAAAAACATCAAGGCTGATGCTTTGATTCGGTGTTCCCTCCATAACCTCCCTCCTCCATTCTTCAGCCAGGAGTAATGGTGGCCGAAATCTCATCTGAGTTACAGAGAGGGATTTTGGAGGCCCAGGCTCGGGCTCCTGGTGGTAAACCCCCGGGTAAATTGTTTGTACTGGAACGCTTCCGTCTCGGACTTATGCAGGAATTTCACAATTCTGTGTTGAGTGCTCATCCTGGGATTGCAGCTACCCGGGGGGCAATTGTGAGGGATTTCTGGTGGTCCTCTATGGTAACAGATATTAAAAAGCTTGTGACTGCATGTGGGGTGTGCGCTTGTTCTAAAAGTTCTCAGGTCCGGCCGGCCGGGGAATTGGTGCCTTTGCCAATTCCGGATAGACCATGGACTCATTTGTCCATGGATTTTATCACAAATCATCCTCCTTCCAGGGGCAACTCGGTGATATGGGTGGTGGTGGATAGGTTTTCAAAACAAGCTCACTTTGTACCTCTCCCCGCATTACCATCTGCTGAAACCCTGGCCCGCTTATTTTTGCAGCATATAATTAGGTTGCATGGAGTGCCTATGAATGTGGTGTCAGACAGACAGTTTGTAGCCAGGTTCTGGAGGGCTTTTTGCAAAAAGCTGGGGATTTTGTTGTCCTTCTCCTCTGCCTACCACCCAGAGTCTAATGGACAGACGGAGCGCACGAACCAATCGCTGGAGCAGATTCTGAGATGCTTGGCCTCTTCCAGGCAGGAGGACTGGTGTGAGGTATTGCCCATGGCAGAGTTTGCATTCAACAGTCGTGTGAGTCAATCTACTGGGAAGTCTCCCTTTCAGGTCAACTATGGGTTTAACCCACATTTTGGAGAGTTTTCCCGCATGGATTCAGGTTGTCCTGGTGCTGAGGATGTGACACAACGTCTTAGAATTCTTTGGAGGGAGGTTCAGAGGAATATTTCCAAGGCCCAGGAAAACTATAAGCGGTTTGCTGACAGGAGGAGGGGGTCAGGTCCAGCATTTGCAGTAGGGGAGAAGGTGTGGCTGTCTACCCGCAATATCAAGCTTAAGATACCATCTATAAAGCTGGGCCCCAAGTTTATTGGCCCATACAAAGTTGTGGAGGTTGTTAACCCAGTAGCCTACCGACTGCAGCTGCCCACCTCCTTTAAAATTTCTGATGTCTTCCACAGGTCCCTGTTAAAGCCTGTGGGGATGGTGAGAGAGGATCCCTCATCAAATGCTCCGCCAGTGCTGGTAGAGGGGCAGCTGGAGTATGAAGTAGGGTGCATTGTTGACTCCCGGTGGGTGTGCCAGAGACTCCAGTATCTGATACACTGGAAGGGGTACTCTCTGGAGGATCGGTCATGGGTTCCGGCCAGTTCGGTGCATGCCGATCATCTGGTGCGGGCTTTCCACGCCAGATACCCAGACAAGCCTGGGGGTCCAGTGGCCCCCCATTAAGAGGGGGGTACTGTCATGGATTGAACAGAGTTCTTGCCCTGCACTCACAGGGTTAAGTGTTCGTGGCCTCTTTCTGGGTCTGGGAGGGATATTTATACTCACTCTTTACCAGGGTTCTCTGTCAGCTATACTGTTGTTCTGGTGTGTCTGACCCCTGGTGTACGTGTATTCTGCGTTGCTTGTTTGCTTCCCGTGTATGACCCGGCCTGTTCCCGCACTCTGTACTCCATCTCTCGCTTTGGTACTATTGTATTCTCTGGTTCTGACCTCCTGGCTTGGCTATCGTTACTCCGTTACAGTTTGTCCCTATTGTACCGTCTATTGCCCGTTCTGGTTTTCTGACCTATTGCTACGTCCTGACTATCCATTCTGTCTAACCCTTTGGTACTGTATTGCTATCTTGTGCTTTGACCCTGGCTTCATCTGGTTTCTGTCTCTGTCTATGCCCCTTGGTAACATTGTCCTGTAGTTACCTTTCTAGGAGTTTCCCTGCAGCTCCTAGATCTGTGGAGCTTAGGCCACGCCCCCAGCAGTCATGTGCTTCAGGTTCTGATACTCTGAAGCACACATCGTCACTGCTGCTGCCCTGCTCCACAGGTATCTTTGAGCACTGTCTTTGTACTCAGGACACCCGCACTGGCTCAGTGAGCAAGTGCAGTGCGGGGCTCCTGACACCAATCACTAGAAAGGTCAAAATATTATCCAGATAGATGATCAAAAACTTATCCACAAAGTCTCGGAAAATATCATTCATAAAGGATTGGAAGACAAGGGGCATTAGAGAGCCCAAAAGGCATAACCAGGTACTCAAAATGTCCCTCCGGAGTATTAAACGCCATCTTCCATTCATCCCCGTACTTGATGCGAATAAGATTATATGTCCCCCTGAGGTCAAGCTTAGTAAACCAGCAGGCACTCTTAACTCTGGAGAATAAATCAGACATCAGAGGTAACGGGTACTAATATTTAACCGTCATCTTGTTAAGCGAACTATAATCAATACACTGTCTTAATGAACCATCTTTCTTGGCCACAAAAAAAACCAGCGCCTAACGGTGACGAGGATGGTCTGATATGTCCCTTCTCCAACGACTCCTTAATATAGGATCGCATAGCATCATGTTCGGGTACAGATAAGTTGAAAAGCCGACCCTTGAGAAATTTCCACCCAGGCATCAACTCAATTGCACAGTCATAACTCCTATGAGGAGGCAAAGACGCAGACTTACTCTCACTAAAAACATCAGAGAAATCAGCCAGATAATCAGGAATATCATGAGACTGAGGAGAGGTGGAGAAAACAGGAGCGTCCCTAAGAACACACTGACAACCCCAACTCACCACAGACACAGATTTCCAATCCAAAACTGGGTTACGAGTTTGCAACCAGGGGAACCCCAGAACAATAGTATCATGCAAATTATGCAGCACCAAAAATTTACAATTTTCTTGGTGGTCTGGGGCAACTCGCATTATCACCTGGGTCCAAAACTGAGGTTTATTCTCTGCCAAAGGAGTAGCATCAATACCCCTCAAAAGAATGGGCGTCTGCAGAGGCGTCATGGACAAACCACAACGTTTAGCAAAGTCCAAATCCATCAGATTCAGAGCTGCTCCTGAATCCACAAAAGCCTTAGTGGAAAATGTGGACAAGGAGCAGATCAGAGTAATTGCCAAAAGGAACTTAGGTTGTAAACTGCCCACAGCAAATGTGTGTGCAAAACGTTTCTCTCGTTTAGGGCAGACAGAAATAGTATGAGAGGCATCTCCACAGAAAAAACACAGCTTATTACGCCTTCTAAACTCCCGACGTTGCGCCCTAGACAAAACCCCATCACATTGCATAGGTTCAGACATTTGTTCAAAAGGTGGCAGCGCCTCCCGTGTAGTTTTACGTTCACGTAAACGCCGATCAACTTGAATGGCTAATGACATAGAGCCATCCAGACCAGAGGGAACAGGAAATCCCACCATAACATCTTTTATGGTCTCTGACAAACCTTTCCGAAAGAGAGCTGCCAATGCACTATCATTCCATGTAGTAAGGACCGCCCACTTTTGGAATTTTTGACAGTACAACTCTGCAGGATCCTGACCCTGGTTTAATGCCAACAGGGTTCTCGCAGCTTGATCAACGGCATTAGGTTCATCATACAGCAACCCTAAGGCCTGAAAAAATGCATCCACATTAGTCAGAATAGGATTTTCAGGTGTCAGAGAAAAAGCCCAATCTTGGGAATCGCCGCACAGCAAGGAAATGACAATTTTAACCTGCTGCACAGAGCTCCCTGATGAGTTAGGCTTCAAAGCAAGAAATAATTTACAATTATTCTTAAAATTCAGAAATTTAGACCGATCCCCAGAAAACACATCAGGAGTAGGAATCCTGGGTTCAGCAGCATGTGACTGAATAAGGTAGGTGGAAATTCCCTGTACTTCAGCAGCATGTTGCTCCACACGATCAGACAGTTGCTTAATCTCCATTAGGAAAAAAATCCTCCTACGGCCCCAGAGAAAAAGAGGAAAAAATACATAATAAAAAAACAAAAAAAACTGACACTTTTTTTTCTTTCTCTAACAATTCTTTCCTGCTTTTAAGTACCCTAGAATCTGCGGTAGGGCTGGTGATTCTGTTATGAATGGGAAACCGAGGAGGAAAAAAAGACAGCAAGCTAAGTCTCAGAAAACCAGAGAAGTTGGTAACTATGCAGATTGCAGATCCCTGAATTTACCCGCACAACTAGCAGCAGTCGTGGAGCGTTCCTACGTTGGTCCTAGATGCCTCGTCACAACTGGAGAACTACATAAGCCTAAAGCAGGAAAAGAGGAAACCTAACTGCCCCAGAGTAGACCCCAAAGGAAAGACAGCCCCCCACATGTATTGATGGTGAAACAAGATGAAAATACATACAAAGGCAGGAATATAGACTGAGCAAACGATGGGGCCCAGCTAACTAAAAAGGACAGAAAAGGAAAGACACTGTCTGCAATCTGCCAAAAAAACCTACAAAAATATTGTCCAACACTTCTGATAGCAAAATTAACCCTGAAGTCACTAGACCTCTAAACCTATATCAGCACTCTGAAATATTCTGAGACAGAGCAAAAAAGAGACCAATCTAATAAGGGAAAAAAAGCAGATTGGCAAATATTGATTAATAGGAGTGGAATTTCAGCATAGCCCTAGCAGGGGCAGGCTGATTACACAAAAAACTGAATTGACCAACAAGCGCAAGTGTGAACAATAGCAAAAAACAAACTTAACTTGAGAAGACTGGAAGTGCAGGACCTGAGAAGCAGACTGAATCACCAGTACCCGGATAGGGCGTTGGCTGTCTTATATCCAGTCTGATACTCCAGAGATCCAATCGTTATCTTCCTCATCAGGTGGAAGATCACTACCACTTAAACCAACGGCACTACCTCCTGTCACCACCAGAGGAAGAACGGAAGGGGAACTCTCAACTGGTGGAGCAGAAAATGAGTTCATGACAGTTTACTAGTCCTGAGACATTAGTGTGTACGTGCGAGTATTCCCTCCCTTCTCTTCGTTTTTCTAATCTATCTTTTATTTGGCAACCATGGCGGCAAAAGGAGAATGCTGGTACACACAGCAGACAAAGGAAGTTCTTGCTGGGTTATGCACGTGCCAAGGCCTTGATTCCGCGAACAAAAACAGAGCCCAACTGATCGCGGCTCTGGTGCAGCTGGACAGTGCCCATAGCCCAGTGAGGGCAGAACCTGGCGCCAGCAGAGATGGCACTGCAGCTGAGGTCCGACCACCAAATGCTGGCTCCACATGCAACCAGAGCGGGTTGGACCCCTATCTGCAAATGGCCCTGCAACAGATCTTCGCTGACGATATGGACAGGCACCTAGAGCTGATCCGGGAAGCTCAAGAGAGAGCTGAGTGCCAAGTAGAGAGAGCTGAGCGCCAAGCAGAGGCCCAGAGAGCCGAGCGGGAGGCCCAGAGAGCCCATGAACTTGAGATTCTCCGGCAGGGGGGAACATCCTCCATAGCCCGAAGCAGTGAGCCCAACAGTGCTCAGAGTCCTAAACCCCGGCCAGAGCATTTTCCCATGATGGAAAAGGACGGGGACTTGGACACGTTTCTGCAAGCCTTTGAGAAAGCCTGCAGACAGTGCTGGCTGGATAAGGACCAATGGGCCAGGTATCTGACCCCAGGGCTAAAAGGCAAAGCCCTGGAGGCGTTTGTTTCTCTCCGGCCAGAAGAAGATAACAACTATGATGCCAAAAAGCAGGCTCTAATCGCCAAATACCGACTGACACCTGAGGTACACCGAAAGAAGTTCCGGAACCTCCAACGTGGCCCACACGATAGTTATAGCGATGTGGTGCAAGGACTCAGGACCCACTTTGACCAGTGGATCCATGGACTGTCAGTTGATTCCTTTGAGCTGCTACGGGACCTGATGATCAGAGACCAGTTCCTGCATCTCTGCCCAGCTGAGGTCCGACAGTTCATCCTGGACCGAGAACCAACAAATGCGGACAAAGCAGCGCAGATCGGCGACAACTGAGGCCAACCGGCAGCCAGAGACACGGAGGCCAGTCACCGCCAGCTGGAGAGGGGGTAAGTCTGCAACCAACCCCAGTGTCCCTACCAGCCGTCCCTCCGGAAGCCCTGTCCCTGTTGCCAAAACGAGGCCTACTACTGACAGTCGCCAGTGTTACAACTGCAGTCGGACTGGTCATATCAGTGCCACCTGTCCAGAAAAGCCGAAGACCCCCCCAGCCAAGTCCCCTGGGCCCAATGCCTCTGTTCTTTTGGTGGGAGGTGTGGTTGGGAGGATTGATGACAATGTTCAGCACGTCCAGGTGGGGGCCCATTTTGCCACAGGCCTCAAGGACACCGGGGCTGAACGAACCCTCATCCGTCCTGGACTGGCGGCCCCTGAAGAGTTTATTGAGGGGAAAACCTTGACTGTCACTGGGATTGGAGGCACCCATTGTCCCTTGCCAGTGGCCCAGGTTTTTCCTGATTGGGGTGTTGGGAGCGGGGTGAGGGAAGTGGGAGTGTCTGGAAACCTGCCGACTGATGTTTTATTGGGGACTGATTTGGGGAGGATGGTTGCATACTACGTCCCTGACACCCCTCCCCAATTTGATGACAAGGGTAACGTTAACCCTGATGATGATGATGGGAAACTGAATGTGTTACCTTCTAATGCCTTGATGAGTAATGATACAACTAATAACCATTCTCTCCTCAGGAATGATGCTGATGGTGATGTAAATGTACCAAAGAAATCTGATAGCCATTCTTTTCCTATGAATGATGATTTATCTGCGTCGACTGAACCTGTTAACCATTTCTTTGAAACGGTAGATGTGTCCACAGGTACCGAAGTGCTCAGCCCCGTCGCTCTGCGGAGTGAGACGGCTGAGGACCCCCTAGCAGGAGCAAGCAACGGTGCTCAAGGAAATGGGGATGTGCATGGTAACCATGAGGAAGGTAATACCATGCAACTGACCAGTGCCACCAAGGAAGGTAACTGGCCCATACGTAGCACTGCTCCTGAAGTGTTGGGGGTGAATGGGGAGGTAGAGTCCATAGCAGCGCCAGCTGGTAGGTCTGTAGAAATCCCCAGGGAAACAGCATACATAACTGCTGCCACCAATAAGTCACAAACCCACTGCTGACACGGGTATGTCACGGACGGAGGGGTGCGACACACTGCCGACACGGCTATCACAGGTGCAGGGGGGCTTATCTTAGTTATCCCACTGCTGGCACCATGTGACAAAGAAAAGCAAGCTAATCTTCCACGAACTGCGGGGATTTATGGATGTCCCACTTTCTCAGTTCCACTTTGGAACTCGCAGCTCTCCGGCGCCCCCCTTATCCTCAGGTCAGTCAGGGAACTACACCTAGGATAAGTGGTCACCGGCCGGCTGCTTCAATGAGGTCTGGCCACCCGCCACACTGCAGTGAGGGAATTATTAATGCTCTGGCCGCAGCCACCCAATTATCTTATCAAATCCCTAGACTTAATAGAGGGGTTCGAAGCCAACCCAATCAGTAGCGTAATTATCTTAAGGGCGCATAAGTTTGTTTCTTAGAGCATGAAGACAGATTAATAAGTTTACGATTTATTCCCCAAAGGGGGCAATGATTACAAAGATAAAACGATTTTACAAAGTTAAGACATTAGATATGTAGATTGCAAATATAAAATAAAAGGAAATTAACATAGATCAACACTTACAGTTGCTTAATGGTATTTAGGCAAGCCATGTGGCCGGGGGAGGGGCAGCCAGCCACACGTCCCCATTTATCTGGTGGGTCCTTTCAGCATGGACTCTGCAGCTCAACTGAAGAATTTTAAGGGAGGGATATCTTATAGCCTAGGGTAGGTTACATCATGAAAGGGGCAGTCTGGAGAGGGTCAGCCCCCCTTTCTCCAAGTTGCAATCCAACTAAAAACTTCTAATAACTATATCTCGCCTGGGGTAACTTGTATAGACACGTATATGGTATCATTCTTCTTGGTTTGTCGAATACAATAATTAAAAACCGAACATACCGTGGTTCCATTACACCGTTTGGGTGTAATCCATATCTCAGTTTATGGGGGAGCTAGAACCGTAAAAATTAGGGGTCAGAACGTCGGTTTCGTGCCCTACGCAGAAATGTAATTTTCATGTTTTTACCATAACCGCACCGCGTTCTATGACCAAATGATTAGATCTCCATTATTTTCTATGAGAGTAGCTGAGCACATGTTTTCAGAGACAAAGAAACCCCCCCCACCGTGAGGCAGGAAGGAGCTCACACTGGGCATCCAGATTGGACTGGTTTTGTGTGAGCTGAGGGGGGGGAGGAACAGGGGGGTGAGTGGCTGCAGCCGTGACAGGCTGAAGTCCCATCTGTGTGTAGAAGAATGAAAGATTCTAGAGTGTTCCAGAAGACAACTCTTACTTAACATTACACCTGTGTTCTATGAATACTAGAAAATGTCTTTATGCGTTCCATGGAGAGAAGGGTGCACCACTATATGAGCCATTGGGTCGAATATATATACAAATAATAAGATAAGGGTGCCGCACCATGCATGGGAACTATGGAAATTAACAAGAAAAAGAGAAAAGTCCTCTGGATATAGGGTGCGCACACCTGATAGATAAGAGTAAATATCAAAATTTTATTAACATCAAAGCAAAACACACACTGCATAAAAACATTTAAAAACATACGTACAACATCCCTAGATTTGCTTGGGTCTGTCTGACAAAATATGTAGAGAGATAAATTGGACAATCAAATGATATTGATCAGAGCCGCCAGACAACCTGTCTAGGCGAGAGTATCATGCAAACAATCAGGAGGCACACAGGTATAGATAACAACCAAAATTGCGTGTCCCCAAGATTGGTATAATAACCCAGTAAGATGAACAAGGAATCCGGTGAGCAAACCCCCTAAGAGCATGTGCAAATGTATGGAAGAATCAAAAATATTTCCCAGATCCGTGGATTCCTTGACCATGAAACCACAAAAAGACTAGTGCACACCCTTATCTCCCGCCTCGACTACTACAGCCTAATCTCTGGCCTCCCCTCTAGCACTCTGGCACCACTCCAATCCATCCTACACTCTGCTGCCCGACTAATCCACATGTCTCCCCATTATTACCCAGCCTCTCCCCTATGCCAAGCCCTTCACTGGCTTCATATCGTCCATAGGTTCCAGTTTAAAACCCTAACTGTGACCTGGAAAGCCATCCACAACCTGTCTCCTCCATACATCTGTGACATGGTCTTCCAGTATTTACCTACACGCAACCTTTGATCTGCTCAAGCTCTCCTCTACTCCTCTCTTATCTCCTCTTCCCACAACCGCATACAAGACTACTCCCATGCTTCCCCCACACTCTGGAATTCTCTACCCCAACACATCAGACTCTCGCCTACCACGGAAACCTTCAAAAAGAACCTGAAGACCCACCTCTTCCGACAAGCCTACAACTTGCAGTGTTCCTCAGTCTACTGAACCGCTGCACAACTAGCTCTACCCTCGCCTAGTGTATCCTCACCCTCACCCATCTCCTGTAGATTGTGAGCCCTCGTGGGCAGGGTCCTCCTTCTGTACTTGTGTGTGCCTTGTTTTGCTCATGTTTATTGTACTTGTCTATATTTGCCCCTTTTCACATGTAAAGCGCCATGGAAGAAATGGCGCTATAAAATTGTATAATAATAATAGTAATATAGTAAGTGGGCGACTTAGTGAATATCAGTAGTGTCAGATGGACCACAGAGAAGGGCACAGATGGAGAGAAGCATGTAGTAGAATGTACGTATATAAAGCAGTTAGATTGCATAAAACCAGTGCCTGGTCAAAGAGACAGTGTAAAGGTCATAGGAAATGATAAGCAAGTCACTGTCAGGTGCCATCCAAACCTCAGGTCATGCATTCAGAGGATGCCACGATAAGTTGTCAGCCCAGGGATGTAGGATATGTGGGAATCCCCACTCGCATCTCTGCCAATGAAGCTTCGTCAGGGGAATTATGTTGAGCTGATGTCAGTCGGTAGGTATAAATAGGAATATCATAGAGAAAAAATTGGTTACTGGTGTATGCGTTCCATAGAGACTGTATGCGGTGTTCATTTATAACTATTTGTGAATAAGTTGCAACCAATGGTTACATACTGTAGATATAATAGTATTGGAACAATTGATGAATTGTAGTGGAGAAAATGTGTTGGGAGATGGATAGGGCCATACAGCGCTGGCAAAAATTAAGAGACCACTGCACAGTTTTATAAATATCAGCTTCTCTACATGTTTGGCAGCCATTCCATTCCAGTGTCAGTTGAATTCCAATCGGAGTACACCTCATTCTACTTAATGTGCTTCTGATTAGGTGATCACCTGAACCAAATCTTATTTAATGAATGAAAGAATAAAAAAAACCTGCTGTGGTGTTCAGAATCCTTATGCAATAGGACAAGCTGGATGGCATAATAAATGCTAGTAATATCCCAAAAGTAATAGGAATTAAAAATTTACTTTTAACCATGCCAAAGGAGTTGAAAAGAAAAGTCTTGAGTGAGGAAAAGAAGGGCTCAATTCTGGATTTACTAGCAGAGGGATACAGTGAGTGTCATGTTGCCTCCATCCTTAAAATTTGTAAGATGGCAGTCCATTACAACGAGGTCAAGCAGCTGATATTGGGGACAACAAAGCTACAGACCGGCAGAGGGTGAAAACGACTCTCCACTGACTGGTATGACCGTCATCTTTTTTGAATGTCACTCAGCAACCGCAGGATGACATCAAGTGACCTACAAAAGGAATGGCAAATGTCAGCTGGAGTGAAGTGCACGACAAGGACAGTTCATAACAGTCTCCTAGAGGCAGGGTTCAAGTCATGTAAAGCTAGAAAAAAGCCTTTCATCAATGAGAAGCAAAGGAGAGCCAGGCTGAAGTTTGCCAAAGACCATAAGGATTGGACCATAGAGGACTGGAGTAAGGTAATCTTCTCTGATGAGTCAAATTTTCAGCTTTGCTCAACACCTGGTCATCTAATGGTTAGTCGGAGTCCTGGAGAGGCATACAAGCCACAGTGTCTTGCACCCACTTTGAAATTTGGTGGAGGATCGGTGATCTGGGGATGCTTCAGCAAGGCTGGAATTTGGCAGGTTAATCTTTGCGAAGGACGTATGAATCAAGCCACATACAAGGTTATCCTGGAAAAACAGTTAATTCCTTCTGTTCAGGCAATGTTTCACAACTCTGAGGACTATTTTTTTTCCAGCAGGACAATGTGCCATGCCACACAGCTAGGTCAATCAATGTGTGGATGAAGGACCACTACATCCAATCCCTGTCATGGCCAGCCCAATATCCAGACCTGAACCCCATTGAAAACCTCTGGAATGTAATAAAGAGAAATATGGATAGTCACAAGCCAATCAACAAAGAACTGCTTAAATTTTTGTAACAGGAGTGGCATAAGGTTACCCAAAAGTAGTGTGAAACACTGGTGGAAAGCATACCAAGAAGCAAGAAAGCTGTGGTTAAAAATCATGGTTATTCCACAAAATATTAGTTTCTGAACTCTTCCTGATTAAAAATATTAGTATTTATGTTTCTAAATGATTATGAACTTGTTTTCTTAGCATTATTTGAGGTCTGCAAGCACTGCATTTTTTGTTATTTTGACCCTTTCCCATTTTCTGAAAATAAATACAAAATTTAATGCTTGGAATTTCGAAGACATGTTGTCAGTAGTTTATAGAATAAAAGAGCTATTTACATTTTACTCAAAAATATACCTATAAAGAGAAAATTCAGACAAACTGAAAATTTTGCAGTGGTCTCAATTTTTGCCAGAGCTGTATAGGGCACACTAACTGCTAAGACCTGGAGGACTCTTGGCCACAGAGCTCAGACCAGGTAATGGTAGGGTGTTTGACTGATGCCTCCCTGATATTGGCTGGAGCTACAAAAGTGACCATTGGGGAAATACTGATGCCTTACACCACTCTACAGCGGATGAGGAGGATAGTTTCCTCTTTTGTTTTCTACAATACTGTATATAATGCTAATTTCTGAATTGGGATTCAATGTTCCATTCAGTAAATATTGTGTTTGATGTGAAGATGTTGCTTTATTTTGATGGATAACTTGGTATGACATAAGGTTTGCTATACATAGCAACTTTTAGTTGTGTTTTAACTTTTATGTTTTAACTTCTCAAATTGTGCTTGATATACATGCTGTAGAAAGGGGAAGTTGCATACACAGACTGCTTTTATTGGTCATGATTTAATTGATTTTCTGGATTTTAATGCTTACTAGAAATAGGACCGACACTATCGCATCAGGAGGGCGGTAATGTCACGATGGGGGGCAGGCTTTGCAGCCCCGGTAATTTCACCACATTCCCGATGCCATAGCATCGGGCCTGTTTCTAGTACCACATAAGCGTCACCTGTCCCCACAATACCCCCCAAACGCGCCGCACTCACCACTGGCAGAACTATGTCACTCAGAGCTGCACTCCTGACTCTGTCTGCCCACTCTGCTACTATTACTATGCACGCAGCAGGCTCCGCCCCTTCCCACACAGCGTGCTCTCATGACGTCTTACCTGCTCTCACCAGCCCAGTCCAGTGTTTGCCTCCTGGGGGAAATAGCTGCTGCAGCTGGCAGAGCTCAGATCAGATGGAAGTGGATCCACTAGTTCTCAGGCTGGGCCGCGCACAGGTATTCAACTCCCGGGGCTCCCCGGTGAGGGCAGCGAGGCGGCTGCGGGCTCCTAGTTACATGTAGTGCAGCATGGGACACATGATGGCGAGGCTGTGCTGGAACTGCCGCAGTTTATTATGGGATTCGAGGACAGCGGCCACTGGCGATTATATATAGAGATAAGTGGTCAGCATGTGATCACTGAAGACAGGGCTGCCATCAGGGCATTACTGCCCTGACTGACGTATGGGGCCCTGTCAGCAGAGGGGTCCCACCTCGGACCCCGTCTCTTCTACTGATCAGGCCCCAGTATCAGGATTCTCCAATGCAGTAACTGAACCTGCGTCTGAGACCATGACAGCAAGAGCGCAGGCAGGTAAGAAAAAAGTTTTTTTTTAATTGATTTTATTGAAAGCGGCAAGCTGCACTATGTTTCACTGGCAGGATGGAGACACATGGACATGGACCATGTGTCTTCATCTTGCCCGGGGCAGAATGGAGACATGGGGGCAGGATGGAGACAAGAGGCAGAATGGAGACAAGGGGGCAGGATTAGAGACACGGGGGCAGGATGGGAGACACGAGGCAGAATTGAGACAAGGGGCAGAATGGAGACACCGAGGCAGAATGAGAGACAAGGGGGCAGAATTGAGACGAGGCAGAATGGAGACACGAAGGCAGGATTGAAGACACAGGCAGGATTGGAGACATGAGGCAGAATGGAGACAAGGGCAGGATTGGAGACAAGAGTCAGGATGGGGCAGAATGTAGACAAGTGGCAGAATAGAGTCACGGGGCAGAATGGGAGACACGGGAGCAGGATGGGAGACACAGGGCAGGATGGGAGACAGATGGTGCAGGATTATGTGGCAGGATGGATATGATGGAGACAGATGGGGCAGGATCATGGGACAGATGGGGCAGGATGGAGACAGATGGTGTAGGATCATGGGGCAGGATGGATACAATGCAGACAGATGGGGCAGTATCATAGGACAGATGGGGAGCAATCATGGGACAGGTAGGGCAGTATCATGGGACAGATGGGACAGGATTATTGGACAGATGAGGCAGGATCATGGGACAGATGAGTCAGGATGGGGAGATCATGTGGGGCAGGATGGGACATCATATGGGGGCAGGATAGGAGAGCATATGGCTGGAGCCAGGAATGAGACACACGGGGGCCAGGATGGGGGATATTATTACCATTGGGGCTAATTAAGGGATATTATTACTCTAGGAATGTATTTTATTTTTTGAGGATATTGTTTTAAATGGGGGGGCGGTCCTGTTACTGTGCAGAGCAACACAGTCACCTTTTTCTCTTTATCTAGTGTAGTCTAGAATTTGGGAAAAAATAAGTAATGTGTTCTGCAAGCAGTGCTCTAGATAGCTGTGTTATTTCCTGCAGAGACGAGCCCTGGCTGGAAGAAGTGATGGCGGTCTGTGCTGGATGAAGATTAAAAGCAAAGATGAAGGACTTCACCTTGAGATGTCACTGGTGAGTCAGTGTGCTACCTGTACACTGACACTATATACTATATACAGTGGTCCTATGTACAATGTCACCAGTGATCACTATATTGCCTGTACACAGACACTGCACACTAAGTACAGATCTCCTGTGTATAATGGCACTTATGGTGATATAAGTATTGAGTTTTTTTTATTACTGATTAGTATTGTAGTATTCAGTCACTGTGGTGATAATATGTTGTCCGGCCATGGTGTGGCCGTATTTGTTCCTTGTATATGCTATTATTTGGTCACTATGTGGTGGTAATATGTGGTCTGGCCATGGTGTGGTGGTATTTGTTCCTTGTATGTGGTATTATTGGTCACCATGTGGTGGTAATATGTGGTCTGGCCATGGTGTGGTGGTATTATTGGTCACCATGTGGTGGCAATATGTGGTCTGGTCATGGTGTGGTGATATTTGTTCCTTATATGTGGTATTATTGGTCATCATGTGGAGGTAATATGTGGTCTGGACATGGTGCAGTGGAATTTGTCCCCTGTATGTGATATTATTGGTCTTTTTAAAAATGGAAAAATAAAAATATACCTAAATTTTACTGTATATTTTAACAAATGTTTAATAGGTTAGAGTAGAGTAGGGCCCAACCAAAAGAGTCTACCTTGTCATAGTGGCGGCTTAAAAAATCTTTTGACTGTGGACAGTTCGAGGGGTGGAGGGCGGGGCTGGGGTGGAGCCTGGGGGGAGTCTCAAGGGGGCCACGAAAATTTTGCCAGTGTGGGGCCCCAAAATTCCTAGTGGCAGCCCTGACTGCAGACAGTGACTCCAGCAACTTTAGTGGCATATCAGTAAATCAATATATAGTCATGATGCCAGGAGTATGGCACATGATTACTCCAGCCACAGTTCCAGACTAACTGCTTGTTTTCCATGTATCTACAACTTCCTTTGACTGCAGTAAAGGCAGAGCTGTCAATCATGGAAGAGGTGGCAGAGATAGATGGAGAACAAGTAGGTTGGAAAGTACGCTGAACTGCTTTTTTGTGCTGAAAGACCCTCTTTTTTTTAGGGAACATGTAGCAGTTTAGATCACTACAGCACACTTCAATCTCTGTTTTTCTACCTTCCGGTCATTTATACTCTTCTATATTTACACAACAAAACTGTTTGGAACAATCTACCTAAAGTTCTGAAGAAAAGCTGTTTTAGATGGTAGAATCTGAGGGTGTTTGCACATGCTGCGGATTCTGCTGCGGATCCACAGCGGTTTTGGTCCTGTGGATCCGCAGCAGTTTCTGCTGTGGTGTGCAGTACCATTAAAATCAATGAAAAATGAAAACCGCAGTGCAGACAGTGCGAATTTTTCCGGCCGGATTTGCTGCGGTTTCAAAACCGCAACATGTCAATTCTTTGTGCAGATTCCACTGCGGTTTGGCACCTGCTCCATGGCAGGTGTCAAACCATAGGCTAAACCACAGAAAAACTGCAGATAAACCGCATGACAATCCGCAGCGTGTGCACACACCCTCAGTAGTAATCCTCCAGGACTGAGGATTTAATTCAGACATTGAGTGCTTTCAGTCGACATTAGGAGAAAAGTATTGTAATTGAGGGGCAGAGCCATACACAGATGTAATAACATTTTTATACAAAAGAAATTATTGAACCTTTACAAGTGGCATGATTTTTATAATGGCTAAGTTCCCTATATGAACATATGTGGTTTGATTTGAGGTTTTTGAATGACAGTCTCCTTTACCCCTTCGTGAACTATGAAGTATACAAACATCATAGTTCGTTTCCCGGCATTTGATGCGGGCTTCAGCGATGAGCCTGCATATTTTCAGGAACAAGACAGCTGATCTGAAGAGCTGTAATGTACCCATAACAGCTGCGCGTGGAATCGCGATCCACTTCCGTTTGTTAACATGTTAAATGCCGCTGTCAATCTCTGATAGCAGCAATTAACTTTCACAAACTGGATGCGCGTTACTAGCTCCGCCCATTGGCATCCCTGTCACATGATCGCGGGGTGCCAATGGATTGTCATAACAACCTGGGATCTGCAGAAGTCCCTTGTGGTTGTCATTGCTGATTTGCTATGAGCGCCACCCCGTGTCCAGCATTCATAGCAGATGATAAATTCTGCTACACATAGCAGGGCTGAAGCACTGTTATGAATTAAAAACATATGTAACATGCACAAGTGTGAACAAGTCGGTAAGACAATGCTCACACCACCCAATGGCTGAGACACAACAAGAAAACACAAAATAACAAATTTGAAAAAATACTCTGCAGTAAAAACATGACAGTGATCAGCAAGTGCTGTATAACAAATACAGGGTATTTAGTCGATATGTTTTTTGCAAAAAATATATACCAAGCTGCTTCACCACGTCACGGTAACCCTTCACGAAGCAGTCCCTATCTAATGTATTTAAAACCTGAACATCTGAACAGTGTCTAAAATGAACAGGATTCGGACAGGCGCTTCTTAGTATGGGCTTGTGGTGCAGGACAGCTCATTTATGTGCATGGTATACAGGAGAGGGGTGGGGTCTCCCAAACCATGCTGCTTGACGTGGTGAAGCAGCTTGGTATATATTTTTTGCAAAAAACATATCGACTAAATACCCTGTATTTGTTATACAGCACTTGCTGATCACTGTCATGTTTTTACTGCAGAGTATTTTTTCAAATTTGTTATTTTGTGTTTTCTTGTTGTGTCTCAAGCACTGTTATGAGTAGCACAAGTGATCAGATGACTGAAGCTTCAAGTCTCCTAAGGAAACTGCTAAAGCAAGTAAAAAAAACAAACATGTTTTTAAAAATATAAAAAAGTCAAAGTTCAAATCACTGTTTTGCCCCATTCAAAATAAAACAATAAAAAAGACATGGTATATTTGGAATTGCCACTGTCAGAAACAGTCAATCTGTTCAAGTATACAAATAATTAATCCAATTGGTAAACGGAGTAATGAGAAAGGAAATCAAAAGCCAGAATTACGTTTTTTTGGTCACTGCAATATTGCCATGAAATGTAATAACGGGTGAACAAAACATTGTACCTACCGCCAAAATTATATCAATAAAAACGTCAGATCGACACACAAAAAAATAAGCCTTCAACCAGTCCCAGATCTAAAAAAAATAGAGACACTACAGATTTGGAAAATAGCGCCATTTTTTTTTTTTTACAAAATTTGGATTTTTTTTTTCACCACTTAGATAAGAAACAACTTTTACATGTTTGGTGTCTATGAACTCGTAATGACCTGGAGAATCATAATGGCAGGTCAGTTTTAGCATTTAGTGAACATGGTAAATAAACAAAACAATTGCAGAATTGCACCTTTTTTTGCATTTTCCAATACACTACATGGTAAAACCAATGGTGTCATTCAAAAGCACAACTCATCCCGCAAAACATAAGCCCTCACATGACTATATT
Source organism: Dendrobates tinctorius (assembly GCF_039654945.1). Classification (NCBI taxonomy): domain Eukaryota; kingdom Metazoa; phylum Chordata; class Amphibia; order Anura; family Dendrobatidae; genus Dendrobates; species Dendrobates tinctorius. The sequence goes on from NW_027361891.1 coordinate 5,632,691, forward strand.
GACGGAAAAAATGAAAAAACTATGGCTCAGGGAAGGAGAGCGTGCAAAAAAGAAAACTCAAAAACGGAAACTCTCAAGGTCATCAAGGGGTTGAACTACTGCTTTCATAAACAGGAGCATTATAATAGTAACAAGATTGTCAGAAATCAATAATTACAAATATAATTTTAATTGATAGCAAATAAAAGTGTCACTCCTGAAATGTTTTTGTCTTTTTACTTTAAAGTATTTAGACTAAAACTAACTGATATTTCCAAAAGAAATAACTTTTTATGACATCAGCAGCTTCAGCTCAAGAGATCTATGAACAGCCTCCCTCTTCCCTATCCACCTGATGAAGCAGCCACTTGACATGGAGTGCTGCTCTGCACATTGTATGGGGAGAGCCATGTACCGGCTGAGCCCCAGCTCCAATGATAATCGGCCATGGCCAACCCGGAGGGATGTGGGACAAAATAAATAGAACATTATTTATTTTTTTTTTTTTAAATGACCAATTAGAAAAAATCTATGGTCACAATTAGCTATGTGAATGTTTTGTCGAGAGAAGCGATACACACAAAATATCCCTAAATTACAGAAAATATAAATACACTGAGGATAACAAGTTTCATATGTGTCTTTACTTATATCAATTGTTTCAATTTCATTCAGTTTCTACAAATAATAGTTATAGAACAGAGACCAGTCAGTTTCACTTGACCTCTAATGATTATATATAAGAAACACTTGCAGATGAAACTAGATGCATTATTAATGTACATCTTATGTTTTTTTTCTCAGTCGTTCACTTCCCATAGGATATAACTCGTTATTCCTGTGCACGTAGCTCAGGCCTCTCAGTGTACTGCTGCTATGATCATAGTGGATAAATAAATTAAGTTCTGGTTTTCACGTTAACTTGACCTGAACTGAGTGTTTTACAGACCAGTGCAAGCTATTTTTGGCTGCAGATTAATAAACAACAGTTGACATTTCTACTGAAGAATTCTGGTCAGAGATTTGACAGTCTGCCACGCTCGTGTGTCATCTTGCCTGAATGTTACGGAATATCTAACTCCATTTCATACCTGGAAGCACTTTGTCAACTGGAGATAAGTCTAACTTTTGGAAAATAAACAAAAATTGATGTCAATGTGGGTTTCTCAAAGCAAAAAAGCAAATCCTTCTAGCTAAAGCCATCATAGCACACTGCCATTGTCTACACTACTACAGTATTACAAATATTAATAGCCTTATCTTATTTATATAATATAAAAGGTGACCAATTCCTCCAATGGACCATCCCTGATGAAGGAAACCGATCATTTCCGAAACTAGTAGCAAGGAATTAGTCCGCAACTTGCCCCGTACTCCATCACGTGACCGCTGACGTCATGAAGGTCCTGCTGGCTACACAGATGCCACAGGTCCTCACCGTGAAATATCCACGCTAGCGCAACGTCGCAGCTGGGAGTGCTAGGAGCGTCTGTCACCGGCCGGGACAGTGCTCCGGAAGTTTTTTACCAAACTTATGCTGCCAATCCAACAGAATCCCTTGTTCTCCTGTAACAAAAAAAATAAAAAAACAACAATATCCATACCTCTCCGCAGTTCAGTCAGGTCCCCCTCTGCAATCCATCACAAGGGGTTAACTAGTTTACAACCGGGAGCGGTACTAATGCTGTCATCCTGGCTGTAAACCACTGCAGAATGAATGAACTCATGTCTGCACAGGCTCCCCGGCTGACCGGGGATGAACTGATTAGCGTGGGAAAGTTTCTGAACTTTCTCCCATGCTGTCTGTTCATCTCCGGTCAGCCGGGGACTCCATGCAGCCTCAGTGACATCAGCAGTTGTCAGTGAGGCTGCGCGGAGTCCCTGGCTGACCTGAGGTGAACTCAGGAGTGTGGGGAAAAGTTCAGAAACTTTCCCACGCTTATTAGTTGATCCCTGTATTCACCATACTTGTTCATGGAATGCTTTTCATTGTTATTATTGGAATGTGTACATGTATATTGTAGATCCAGAATAAAGGGCGCGGAAGAATAACCATAAAACAACACATTTGAAAACAAGAGACAATAACGTGCCACTGAGTTTCAATAATTATTTAGCACCAATAACTTCTATAGCCTCTGTAATTCTAGTCCTGGCTGCAGAATGAATTACCTGAGAATCAATCAGTCAGCCTACTATGACACTCTGATGGGGAATTTGTAATTTTTTATATCTTACAACTAATTTCTGATGATTTATATTCGACCATATAAAGGATGAATGTGCAAGGAAACAAAAGGCATGTAAAAAACATTAACTTAAAATTATCTTCAAGTGCAGTTCTGAAAACTATCAAGCACTATGATAAAACTGGCACACAGTAGCACTATCTCATTAAGGAAGTGTAAGGTGGTGGGCTGTACTACTGTGTCACTACCCCGAAGACAACTATCGCACAAAGTGAATAGTTATGCATATTTTACATATATTGCGATTATATATACATATATATATATAATGTATAATATGTATATATAATGTGATTATATATACTGTGACAGGGTCACTGTATGTGAGGGGAGATATGTGTCACAAAGATTGCTTTCTTCCGTGATCTAAAAGCCCATACACTTCTCACCAGCATGCTGTGTGCTGAAGGTTAATCAGCCATGATAAGGGACCAGATTTTTAGGTGAGTAGGTCAGAGATGGGCTGGACGCCTACTCACCGTATCTCTACCTCACATGTATTCAGACTGTCTAGCAGCCGCAAATCATGCAGCTGCGTCGACAAAAACTATATCTACGAGCACGCCAAAATACTCGGAAGACACCCGAGCATGCTCGGGAAAACCCGAGCAACGAGTATACTCGCTCATGACTAATAACTAACACTAGAGAAGAGAGAGAAAGGATTCAGAATTATCTAGATAAGCTTGAACAAGTGGGCAGCGACTAATAGGATAGTATTTAACAGGGAGAAATGCAAGATTTTACATCTGTGCAACAAAAACGGAAATTACATCTACAGCATGGGAGAAATAGAGCTAAGCAACAGCACATGTGAAAAAGACTTGGGTATACTACTTGATCACAGACAAAAGTTTGATGACGCAGCAACAAAGGCAAATGCAGTTCTAGGATCTATTGAGAGAAGCATAGAATCTAGATCACGCAAAGTAATCCCCTCTAATCCTTCTTGTTCAAGCCTCATCCAGAATACTGTGTCCAGTTCTGGGCACCATTTAAAAAAAAAACATTGAAAAACTGGAGCTAGTTCAGTGAAAAATGACCAGAATGGTGAGCGGACTGTAAAGTATGTCCTATGATGAACGGTTAAAATATATGGGAATGCTTAGCTTGCAAAAAAGAAGGCTAAAAAGAGGCTGAATTGATGTCTACAAATATGTGAAGAGTTGTCACAGTGTAGAGGGATCATCCCTAGGCCGGGGTCAGACTTGCGAGAAACTCGCACGAGTCTCGCACGTCAATACCCGGGACTGCCGCCGACACTCGGGACCGGAGCGCTCAGCTACATACATGCAGCTGAATGCTCCGATCCGAGCGCCGGCTGCAGTGCCGTGTATTGACGTGCGAGACTCGTGCAAGTTTTTCGCATGTCTGACCCCGGCCTTAGTCTCATTTGCACATGGAAACATGAGAAACAACAGAATGAAACTGAAAGGGAGAAGATACAGATTAGATATTAGAAAAAACTTATTGACAGTGAGTGTGATTTTAACGAATGGAAGCGGAGGCACAGGTGATGAAGTTCGGTTTTATTTTTTGAGTGGAACCTCGAGACCTCAGTCCGGGGGGCTCCGAAAGGGGTGTATCTAGTGAGCCCCAGGTATCCGTAGTAAGATCCCTTGAACAGGACCAGAGTGGAATACCTGGGGGACACAGGTGCTACCTCCATTTAGACCTCGGATATGAGGCAGCTGTCCCAGCGGGACAAACGGGTAAACAGATATTACAGATATGGTGGAGCTGACCGGCGGACATCGGGTATATGAGATGAAGCTGGCTCTGGCGAGGATAGTCAGGTTCCGGGTAGACGGAAGGAAGCTGGCTCCAGCAACTTTAGCGTTGTCCACGGGTTCGGATGGCGAGTGGCGGAACGGGATGGCACTTGTGTGTATAGGTACAGATGTCATCTAGGATAGCCGAACAAGAGGTCACTGATATTCTGTGGAAACAAACAGTATAAGCAGAGTGTGAAATGGAATGCTATATCAGTGCAGACAGAGCAGGGACAGAACCCGATTTAGCAAGAGTAGATACATGTTGCTGCGGCACTATCCCCATGGAGGAGTGGGCAGAAATAGTAATCAGTGAGCTGCTATTGATTAATTGCTATTTTCAAAAAATGCGCGCTGTCCCTTTAAGAGCCCGGAGGGAAGCACGCACTCATCCTAAGCATTCTCCCAAGAGGCCTGCTGGCAGCGTGCCAGGAAGTGAGGGAGAGAGACACAGCAGGATGCCGAGGGACAGACAGAGAGCAAGGATCATGACAGGGACCTTCCAGAGGTACAGGGGCAGCATCAGGAGCAGGCGCGGGTGAGGGACCCCACCTGGGGGCAGCGCCAGAACCGGGTGCAGGGCCAGAACTGGGACCGGGTGTAACAGTGATCAATGAGTGAAACAGACTGCCACTAGAGGTGGTGAGTTCTCCTTCAATGGATATCTTCAAACAGAGGCTGTACAGACATCTGTCTGAGTTGGTTTAGTAAATCCTGCTTTGAGCAGGAGGTTGGACACGATGACCCTGGAGGTTCCTTCCAACTCTAACATTCTATGATTCTATGATAGTATAATGTAATCTATAGTGTATAGCAGTGTTATAAGTAATGTTGGTAATGTATAATATAGGATGTGATGATATAAGGCATTATGATGTATAGTGATGTAATGTATGATATCATAGAATGTTAGAGTTGGAACGGACCTCCAGGGTTATCATGTCCAACCCCTGGCTCACTCTTCCAATTGGATGTCCAACCATTCATCACTCACCACTCTGAGTGCAATCACTGAGCCAGTTATGAATCCACCTAACTGTAGCCTTGTGAATCCCATACTTGGTCATTTTTTAAAGATAGTATGAGATATTTTATCAAATGATTTGCTGAAGTCAAGATATACTACAGCTACCGCATGTTGTAGTTGTTTGTATAGACCGTGTTGTAGTGTTTGCATAGAATATAGGTGAAAGGCTACATCTGCACTGCAACAGTCTGCAGAGTCAGAGAGAGTTAATGTTGGAACTAGTCCACAGGGGGAGAGCTTAGTGTTAGGGTAAAGGGCCTTTTACACATAGCGAGATTGCTAGCGATATCGCTAAAGCGTCACCGATTTTGTGACGCAACAGCAATATCGCTAGCGATCTCGCTACATTTGACACTTACTTCCGACCGCCCCCCCGCTGGATATCGCTGATCACGCTGGAACGGTCTGGGCCATTTTCTCCTCGTTGGCATCCCACTGGTGCCGACTAGCGATGCATGGACGCAGGCGGAAGTCGTCATCATCGCTGCCGTGTGACAGGGAGGAGCGACCGCCGAGCATTGCTGCATCGTTGCTGCGTCGCTGGTGAGATCTGCCTGTTTGGCAGCTCACTAGCGACCATTTAGCGATGCACCAGCGATCCTGACCAGGTCGTATCGTTGTCGGGATCGCTGGTGCATCGCTAAATGTAACGGGACCCTTAGTGACTGCTTCCTGATAGTTAAAGAGTGATAAGCTCAAGTAGCAGTAGGAAGTGTCTGAGCAGTGCTGCTGCTTGAGTGAACTACAACTAAGGAGACAAGGAAAAAGTGTAAACTGACAGAAGAGACAGAGTGGAATTCCACCTTAAAGGGGTCCTTGGATAGGATGACTTGTCACAAGAAACCCTGAACTAGCTAAACGCCAAAGGTAACGAACCTAAACAGGACTGAGTTTGTGGGAACTAGTGGGTGTCCCTAGCCATAGATCCAGTGCATCTATAGTGAAAGTAAAGGTAAAAATAGAGAGACCTGCTGATCAGGGCTGTAGCGACAAGCTAGGCTGTGACAAAGTAGGGTGAAAAAGTGAGCTTCACCGGTCCTGGAGTAGGTACTGTATGTGTGAAGATGTGTTATACTGTGAAAGAAACATCCATATGACTTTGTACCCATTACACCTAGTACATAACCCTTGTCAAGTTCAGTAAAGACCCCATGTTTGAACTGAAGTTTTCTTTATTAACCTGTGGAACTCGTGGTCCTGGCCAGCCAATACTATCGGCTACTGGCGACTTGCACAGGCACAAGGCCCTCACAACACTAACACCCAACCAGGACCCACAGTTTTCTGTAAAATGCCAAGGCGTGATGAAGCAGCAGCTCGGTCATGACTACCTCTTTTTGCCACTTTACAAAAGCACGCCCATCAAAGTTTTTATTCTCTTAATAAATTGCAATCATCATATTATATAGCACTGTGAACTTACAATTGCCAATTGTGCCCTTCTACCCAGCTAATTACTCTCTTTTCTCTGCTCTGTAGAAACAGGAAGTCTTTTTTCGCTGCATTTATCGTTCCCCTCTTCAATTGCTGACTCAGCTGCTCCGTCTCCCCCCCGCCAGGGACTTTTGCAGTGACTCATGACTCAAACAGGGAAAATTGACCTCCTGTTTCTACATAGCGTTTAGAAGGTTTCAGCTAGACAGTATTTAATCATGTGATGTCATAGACCTAAAGAATTAACTGGGTAGAAAGGCAAAATGAGCAATTGTAAGTACATAGTGCTATATAATATGATGACTGCGATATATTAAGAGGATTTTTTTTATGGGAGTGCTTCTTTAATAGAATACCAAGAATTACCTCTGCTCCTTAAGATCAATGCATCAATCAGACTTATCGACCTCAGGAGCCTCAAATTGACAGCACCTCGGCTAACTGCCCTCATAAATTCACAAACATCAAGTAACATACACATCTCAACATCAAATCTACAGATGAGGCTGTTAGAAAAAGGCCTTTATGGTCGAATTGATGCATAAGGCTGTGTGCGCACGTCCGGAATTCCCACGGATTTATGCGTTTTTGCCGCGAAAATACAGAGAAAACTCTGCAAAAATGCATAAAATAAGCAACCATTGAATTCAATGGCATTCCGCACATGCTGTGCTAATGCGTATTTTTCCGTGGCGGAATCGCATCGCGGGAAAATACGCAGCAGGCTCATTCTTTGTGCGGAATCACGGGAATTCCGCACACATAGGAATGCATTGTTCCGCTTACTTTCCGCATGTGGCTGTGCCCACCATGCGCAAAGTAAGCGGAAAATGTGCGGATGGTACCCAGGGGTCTGGAGGAGAGGAGACTCTCCTCCAGGCCCTGGGTACCATATCCCTGTTAAAAAAAAGTATTAAAATAAAAAATCGTGATATTCTCACCTTCCGGCATCCCACGCAGCATCCCCAGGCCTCAGCGACACTCCCGCCAACTCCTGTTCCCAGTGATGCCTTGCGACAATGACCTTTGATGACACAGCGGTATCGCGAGCCCGCTACATCATCAAAGGTCATTGTCGCAATGCATCGCTGGGAACGGGACTTGCCGGGAGCATCGCTGAGGCCTGGGGATGCTGCGGGGGACACCATGAGAATAACACGATTTTTTATTTTTTTTATTATTTTAAACTTTACATCTTTTTACTATTGATGCTGCATAGGCAGTCTCAATAGTAAAAAGTTGGTCACACTAGTCAAACACTGTGTTCGACAAGTGTGACCAACCTGTCAATCAGTTTTCCAAGCGATGCTACAGATCGCTTGGAAAACGCTAGTATTCTGCAAACTAATTGCGCTTGCAAAACGCTAGTTTTTCACGGGAAATACGCGGGAATTACGCATGAGGATTTCTAGCGTATTTCCCACGGCACGGAATTGCCACAGAAATTTCCGCGGAAATTCCGCAATGTGTGCATATAGCCTCATAGTCACTACTGAGAACTGCAAACAAGACAAAGAGACTTTTTTGGGCTAAGCAACACGAGGGCTGGTCATAGATCAGTGGAAATCTGTACTGTGCTCTAAGAGTTTTGATATCAACTGAAATGTCTTTGTGAGATGCAGAAAAATGAGCTGATGGTTTCTGTATGTGTTATTCCCATCATGAAGATGGGGTTGCTTTGCTGGTGACGTTGTTGGTAATATTTTCCAAATTCAATACACACTTACCCACCACGGTTACCACAATATTGTGCAATAACATGCCATCCCATCTGGTTTGCTCTTAATGGGACCATCATTTGTGAAGCAACAGGACAATGACCCAAAACACATCTCCAGGCTATATAAGGGCTTTATCACTAAGAAGACACAATTGAGATGGTTTGGGATGATTAAAATTGCCACTTGAATTAAAGGGGTTTTCCCCACAAACAAAAAATAAGTTCCACAACTGGATGCGATAAAAACAAATGTTCCTGTGCTGAGATAATCTCATAAATGTGCCCCTGCTGTGTACTGTGTAATGGCTGTGTCTAACCGTGCAGGGACTTATTCTTGACAGTATAAAATGAATAGAAGTCAAATGTATACATTTTTTTTAATTATAGCTACATTTCAATACATTTGCTTACCTCATATTGAGGAATTTAAACATACACCCATTTTTTCGAATAAAATAAATCGAACCATTGGCTCTAGTTTAATGAAATCTGATATTGGTTCTTTTAAGAAGTCCCATCAATCCACACTGACCGGTATTGACATAAAAGGTTGTTTCCCATGTCTATCCTGTGTTAATTGCTGTCTAATGATAAAGGGTTCTAAATTCTCTGACCCTACAACAAATGAAGAGTTTAGTATCAGATATTTCTTAACATGTGACTCTGAATATGTCATTTATTTATTGGAGTGCCCTTGTTCCTTATGGTATGTCGGTGAAACAACATGCGATTTTAAGACTAGGATCAATCAACAGCAGCATACCATAAGGAAGAGGAGGATGGACTTACCAGTTTCAAAACACTTTACTGAGAAATCTCATACGGAGAAACAGCTGCGTTTTCGTATCATTGATACTGTACCAGTAATGAGGAGGGGAGGTGATCGCATAAATTAAAGAGAAAGGAACTTGAATGGATAGCGAGATTAAACACTCTGAGACCACATGGTCTCAACGTTCATTTTAAGTTTAATCAGATCACCTAATGATGTATCTTCATTACATTAATATGTTTATTATTAATGGACATGTTTTGTTTTATATGATTAATTCTTTTTTTCTTTGATTTTAAGTCTCACATCTTCTGGGGCTGATGCACATGTTTTTGTTATTTTTTTTATTTTTTATCATTTTTTCATTGAGCGTGTTTGTAATTTCTCTTATTTTTTGTTCTTTGTTTCTATTTTGTTTTAACTATGTGATAACTGACATACGTATGCTATTAATATATGGTAGCGAGAAGTATTGGATTTCTCCATGCAATTGATAGATTCCTATTAAGTACCATTGGTAAAAAAGGAGGTTTAATTGATTATACTAAGGGATTTGGGTCTGTATTGTGTCACATAGTGGTAGGTTGATGGTGGGGATTCATACTCCCTCCCATTTCACCATATCCACATAAGAGGTACGGGATGTCACACTTAATTGTTGTGATACTCCTTTACCAGGTGACAATTTGGGATTTATGTCCTGACCAATCCGTTATGCCACACTCCTCTATATGTTATTATATGGGTACTTTATATTTTGCATTTTATATGCTTTTATTGCAAATAGAGATCATATTTATTTTGATTATATTAATGCCCAATACTGCTATCTGTCCTTTTCTTCTTATAAGTTTTTTATTGTCATTTACCGTATATGATAATATTGAATTTTTTGTTTTTTTATACATCATCATTTAAATCTTTTTTATTATGGCACTTTGGAGCTTAATTGTTCCTCTGTGCAGTTATACACATATAGAATTATGAGTGATTTGAGAGACCTGTGCAATACGGCTGCATTGACATACTACATAGTTTAAATGGGCATATATCGCTATTGGAACCTTTTCCAATATGGTGTATGGAGCTTCAGTGACCCTTTGCGCAGTTTCACACGCTTGGTATTAGGGGTATGTTATTCTGACATCACAGACATGCGCAATGAGGCTGTGTGGACACCGGCGTTCAGGCACGTAGCTGTATTTTGTAACTGTGATTGCATTTTCAACTCTTATTAAGATGTGACACCTGAAATCATTTTGATATTTGTAGATTATTTGATGTATTTATTACTGTCTAAGTTATGTATGTAACTAATAATATTGTCCTACGACAAATTATCTATATACAATTTGAACTGAGCACTTTATGCACTATATATCTATCACTGCATATAATGTACAGTATATTTTTAATGATTTTTGTTTAATTGATGTACCGAATTGTTGACATGTGCACCATATATATACCTGTACTATTGCTATACACATTGCTTGAAAAAGGATTTCATATTCGAAATGTCGCCACACCATTGGGCACTAAAGTTCACCTTTTTTAAATTATGTGGTGTTTCCCTGCTTTTTGCTTTCTACATTTCAATACAGATTAGAGCAGCTGCTATACCATTCAGTGACAAAATAAAATAATTTGTGGTAAAAATGTTTTTAATTCTAGTTTGTCTCTCTAGCTTTTATTTGTAACTGCCTGCTGGAGGTAATTTGATATGGCTCTGGCACTGCTCCTCATTTTTCTTCTTGCACAAAGGAGGAGGTATGTAGAGGTCCTGCTGCTAGGTTGTTGCCCCACTACGACCCCCTCCACATCTCCTGGTGTAGTGACATATCTCCTGGTATCTGCTTCATGCTCTGGACACTGCGCTGACAGACACAGCTACCCTTCTTAATAAGGAAGAGGAACAGCATCCGGTCTGGGTGAAAAATTGTATCAAAAATTTATTCTGCCAGTACAAAATACAACGTTTCGGCCATATTGTGGCCTTTTTCAAGTATAACATAACAGCACATAACAGTTATTTCTTGCCTGCCATTCCCCGTGCCCTCTTTTCTTTTCCTTTTTTTCTTTTTTGTAATCATCCCAGTTTTGCTCCTTATATAATGTGCAACGTATGCAAATTTTGTAAAGTATGGAATATTATTAAAGTTACTATGGATATGGTTCCTTGATTCCAAATGTCTGTTATATGCTGTGTTGTTTGGGAGCATTTTGGCCTATCTGTGTGGACTCATTTATTCAAGTGTGGTATTACACTTGTCTTTGTTAATCAGCGCATGCGCGGGCTTGTGAGGGAGTGCGGTGTGTGATCGCGTGCACTGGGCCTCTGCGCGTGCGCGGTCCTCCCCGGTGGGTGGTTCGTGTGGCTGATCCCTTGCATAGCACCGCGCATGCGCGGTGCTCTGTGACGGAGACGTCACGTGACCGGACCTGTGGGGATGGGCGGCGCGCACGCCGTGACCTGGTGGTGCGCGTCATCAGACTGCGCTCCTGATACAACCTGGCTCTGGCTGATGTTGTCATATGGGGAGAGGGAACTCTGCCGATATAGGGATTTGTGAGTCCTCATATGATTGGTCCATTAGGGTTGGCGCCACTATTATGTGATTAGAGATTGGCGGTTTATATATGGATATGTATTACTGCAAGTGATTGGTGCGTTATTTCTATGGATACCTTTGATGCATCACGATCATTGGTGGGCTGATTTGGGGATCGTTGTTTATATATGAAATGCTTTTGCAATATTTCTAATAAGAATATGACCATTATTGTTAACGACTAGATAAATTGTGTTATTGAACATATATGTATCTGATGGATGTATTTATATGTATTTTATGTATGGATTTTCTGTGATGGGTGTTACCTAAATGGTGATTGGCTGTGCCACACTATAAAAGGCCACCATTTGTGCTGTTATGTTATACTTGAAAAAGGCCACAATATGGCCGAAACGTTGTATTTTGTACTGGCAGAATAAATTTTTGATACAGTTTTTCACCCAGACCGGATGCTGTTCCTCTTCCTTATTTGGACTATTGTTCATTTGGGTCCATGAACCTTTGAACTGGCATCCACCCCTCTGTTGTGCTGTCAGCTGCTCTTTGACAGCTACCCTTCTTGTCACATCTTGCATTGATGTGCCATCCTAGATGAGCTGCAGTACCTGAGCAACTTCTGTGGGTTGTAGACACCACCTCATGGTACTGTACAGTACCTCTAGGGTTGAAAGCAATGACAAAATACAAAAGTGACCAAAACAACAGCCAAAAAGGATGAGAACAGAGAACTGGTCTGTGGTCACCCCCTGCAGAACCACTCCTTTATTGGGGGTGTCTTGCTAATTACCTATCATTTCTACCTGTTAGCTGTTCCATTTGCACAGCAGCAGGAGAAATTGATTCACAAAAAACATCTTAAACTACTGTGAACAGTTATGTGTTCAAAGCAATTGTCACTATATTTCTCTCAGAACACTGGGCCAAATTACTAGATTTAAAAATGTATGGAACTTTTAATGCTATAGCTATTCTTATATCCTACTGCTATTGCATATCCTTTAGACATTTTTAAAAAAACATAAACAAAAGAAGAAAGGTGATATATGACTTTCACAGTTCCAGTATTGACAGTCCATGTTTGGACTGCAATGTAAAGGAATATATCAAATTGTTGAGGTCAGGTGACCCATAGGTGATTTGGACATTGCTGTACATATTCAAACTGTGAATGTCAGAGGATTGAATCTCTCTTTATATAACTCCATTTATGTAACCTTCTGTGGTCCTGGACCCAACAGTCTATGATTCAGAACAGAGAGTTACTAACGAGGAGTGGCTCTTGTCCTATATGGACCAGGTCCACAGGATCATTTATTTGTAAGACTGCCATGTGAAAAACCACTATTAAGTTGTACAGATGTCAAGCTCTGCCATGTAATACTATGTAATACTAGATTTCCAGGTACAATGTGTTACTGACTGCAGCTTTCCTTGCCGAGAAGATAGACTTGTGAAATGAACCGTCTATTTCTTTACCTAACTTGATGACAAAATTTTAAAATTAACTTTTCCAAGCATTGACTGTGAATATTCCCCATTCAATCATGGCACCTTTGAAAACTATCTTTCCTCTTTAATGGGCTAAGTCAGCAATAAAATATTTAGGAATATCGTCACCAAATGACATTAAACTGACTTAATTTTCTTAGGCTACTTAAATCGGTGCAGGAGAGCTGCTTGAGATGGACGAGGAGTGCCCTTACATGGCTTGGTAGAAACGCAATCTTTAAGATGAATATTCTCTCTTGTATCCTATACGTCATTCAGTCTCTCAAAAATTGGCATTCCCTTCTCCTTCGTTAGGATTCTTGATGCTGACCAAACTAAATTTACATGGTCGGGTAAACCTCCACACATTGGTAGGACCACACTGTACGGTCCTCAAGGGGTATAACGCTACCTGATTACAAATCATATTACATTGCTTTTCACCTTTCTAGAGTTCTGGATTGGTGTAGGAATGATTCTGGGAAAGCTTGGGTTGGGATTGAACAAAGTCTTACAAACATCCCTCTAATAACCCAATTTAGGTTAATCATCTCCTCCCCCCGGGAATAGAGGATGACATTTTTAACTCCTCGTTAAGCAATGGCTATTTTAGAATGACACATTGCGAATAAGGAAACTCATGGCCTTTAAAGAAACAAACACCTCCAGGGTCTCCTGACTCCTTAGCCATTAGGGCACTGGAGAATTGCTCAACCTTCTCATTTTCTTCACTCTCTACCATCTAGAGTCTTTTATAAAAACTATAAAACAATTTTTGAGGTGGAATGTACTGGACCCTTAACACATACTTTGTCATTCTCATATTCCCTCCTGATTGAACCCTTAGACTAGTTTAAAACATGCTTCCAAACTCAATGGGAGACAGATCTGTGTTGCACCATGATGAGGGATCAGTGGAGGTGCGTCTTCACACTGACACATAAATCATCCATAAGCTCTAAATTTCAGGAGGTCCGATATAAACTACTTTCTCAGTGGTAACGGGTCCCAGATCACCTATACTCTACATTTCAAGATGCTAGTTCCATGTGTTGGAGATGTGGGGAGGAAAAGGGTGGCCTATTACATATTTTCTGGACCTGCAAACTCCTTTCTCCTTTCTGGGAAAAAGTTCAACTAGTGATTTGTAAATTCACTGATCTTATTTTAGACCTCAAACTAGCTCTCGTCCTTCTCCATCAATGATATCCCTTTAAAAAACTTATAAAAACTTGATACTGAGATTGTGCATTTGGTGGTTATGGAAAAGTGACACCACTCCGACAATTTCTCTCTTACATAGTGTGATGCAGTAACCTCTGTTATAACTAGGGGGCGCTGTGTATGCGCTTCAGGATGCGCTTGGAGGCATAATTACAATGGTAAATTAGGGACTGGCATTATTGTAAATGGGTGTCGCAGAGGTTCTTTGTGCTGTAAGCCAAAATTATATGGTTATGCTCGGACTTATAGTTCCACAAGTATTTGTGTATTACTTATAAGGGTGGCTTATAGGGTTAGTCAGAGAACTGGGCAGGAATTGACTAACCACACATGTACCGCCCATCCATGGCAGTGGTTACAACCATATAATGTGACTGAGGTCTGGTCACATGGAGAGAGTGTGTGTACCTGAATGGTTCAGGGTGCAAGGTCCTGGAAGGTCTGTGTTGGAAGATCCTGGTAGTAGGATTGGATTCCTGGAGCACGTGGTGAGACCTTGCACCTGGTGGCCTGGGTGTTAGACAAGTGTCCTGAATAGCACCAGGACAGGCCACATGTGTGTGCAGAGCCTGGGACGGCCCCACACTGAGAAAGACGCTGTCCTGTTGAGGACCTTGGACTAATGAGGGGTCAGCCTGTGGAGCAGGAGCTCCTGAGAGGTAACCCCGGGTATGGGGAAAGAACTTTGTGCATTGACAATGGTCTGTTACTGAACTTGTGAGTTCGGCGTGACTAGTGAATGCTTTGTAAAGCCACACGTGATGAAGTAATGGACTGCATGTAAGCTGGTGATGTGCAACGTGGCTTACGGTGCAGTTTATGATGTTTAAATAAACCCTATGGACCGTTTTGTGTGAAAAACTGTGCCTGACTATGTTAATGTGCTGCCAAGCGAGTGTTCCCCAACACACATAGTAGGCGCTGCGCCACAATAGTTACATAGTTATATAGGTTGAAAAAAGACTTAGGTCCATCAAGTTGAACCTTTCTCCACCAATTGTACATTTGTCAATAATAAAATTATAACCTGCAATGTTATGTGTACCGAGGAAATCATCCAGCCCTTTAAAGTAGTCATAGTGTCTGCCATTACTGCCTTTTGTGGTAGGACTTTCCACAGTCTGACTGCTCTAACTGTAAAGTGTTAGAATCTGTTGAGTTTGTGACTATCAGCCATTTTCTTGTAGTGTTCTGGCTGCTGGGACCCTGGTGCTGGGTTTGTCTTGGGTCAAGTGATTGTATCACCCTTTATTAACCTGCACCTGTCTCCCATTCCTTGCTGAACAGTGTTAATCCGCTTGAAGTCTGCCTTGGAGCCTTGCTTTGCCTTCTGTGTGTTTAATTAGTGCAGTTCTGGGACCTCGGGTTCTGCTAGTCTTAGTTTCTGTTTTCAGTTTGTTTCTGCAGCCTTCTCTTTGTTTTCTATTAGGTGAACCCGTTTTTGTACCCAGTCCTTAGATCGTTCAGGGACCCCCTTCCCCCTTTCTATAGGTCTTTGCTTGAAATTAACCTAGGATCGTCGGTGGGTCTATTCACAAGGAATGGGTCGCCCACTCCACCATAGGGTATCAGCCTAGTTGCAGTGCAGAGTCAGTTTTCCCCCTCCTACCCTAGTCCTGTGCTGCAGAACCGTAAGATAAAGAACTCTTTCCTATTTAGCTGCCAGAATCGCCTTTCTTTCACCAGTAATGAATGAGCCTTGGTCCTTATTATGGTCTTTCGAAGGAATAAGTCATTGGCCAGTCCTCTGGTTTTCAAAAATAAATGAGATGATGTTAATGGAGGAGCTAACCTCCATGATCAATAATTCTCATGATAAATTCTACAAAATGGTTCTATTGGCTGGAGGCAAAATCATCCATTGATTACCTTGACCTTATAGGTTAAAACTAAGTCCACATTTTAGGAGCCTCTCTGTTGTTCCCCTTTTTCCCCATACATCCCTTCCCCCATTATCCTTTGTCAAGGTGTGTCTTTGTGTTTATGGTTTAGCTTCTTCTCTTGCTTTTTATTTCTTATCCCTCTTTATTAATTTACGCAAGTATGCAGAAATGTAACGTTTAAGTTTGAGTCACCATGCTGGTATATTTTATAACACGTTGAATCAATGTACAACCAATAACTACCTTTTAGATTGTATTTATTTTTCATTATTTTGTTTAAGAAAAATTAAATGAAGATAATAATACCAAAGAATTTGTGTTTGCAATCATTTTCAGGAAGAAACTGAGTATTATCTGACAGAATTGCAGGGGTGTCAATACTTTTGGCCACAACTGTAATTCCTCTCTCCTCTAAGAGAATCTCAGAATCAGTGGGATCCGTTGAAGCGTTCCAGAGCTATAGCATCATAGACTGACAGTGGTCAGAATTGTAAAAATTGGCTTGGTCACTAAGTATCAAATTGGCTCTGTCATTAAGGGGTTAAATGTTATGAAATACTGTTTATTGTTATTTCCACGTGGTCTTATTTGACCTGCTTTGCCTTGTGTTTACCTTTGTATTTCTTTTTTTGAAATGTAACCCCTTTCCAACCTTAAACGTATAGGTACGTCTAAGTCTGCCTCCCCCTGTTTGCTGCGGACTCCGGCAATGAGCCCGCAACTTTTCCGGAACATGTCAGCTGATTTCATTAGATGACATGTGCCCCTAACAGCTGCAGGTGGAATCACTATCCACCTGCTGCTGTTAACATGATACAGTCATATGTTAAAGTTTGGGCACCCCTATTAATGTTAACCTTTTTTCTTTATAACAATTTTGGTTTTTGCAACAGCTATTTCAGTTTCATATATCTAATAACTGATGGACTCAGTTATATTTCTGAATTCAAATGAGGTTCATTGTACTAACAGAAAATGTGCAATCTGCATTTAAACAAAATTTGACCGGTGCAAAAGTATGGGCACCCTTATCATTTTCTTGATTTGAACACTCCTAACTACTTTTTACTGACTTCCTGAAGCACTAAATTGGTTTTGTAACCTCGTTGAGCTTTGAACTTCATAGCCAGGTGTATCAAATCATGAGAAAAGGTATTTAAGGTGGCCAGGCCACTTGCAAGTATTTCTCCTATTTGATTCTCCTATGAAGAGTGGCATCATGGGCTCCTCAAAACAACTCTCAAATGATCTGATAACAAAGATTATTCAACATAGCTTTTCAGGGGAAGGATACAAAAAGTTGTCTCAGAGATTTAACCTGTCAGTTTCCACTGTGAGGAACATAGTAAGGAAATGGAAGAACACAGGTACAGTTCTTGTTAAGCCCAGAAGTGGCAGGCCAAGAAAAATATCAGAAAGGCAGAGAAGAAGAACGGTGAGAACAGTCAAGGACACTCCACAGACCACCTCCAAAGACCTGCAGCATCATCTTGCTGCAGATGGTGTCACTGTGCATCGGTCAACAATACAGCGCACTTTGCACAAGGAGAAGCTGTATGGGAGAGTGATGCGAAAGAAGCCGTTTCTGCAAGCACGCCACAAACAGAATCGCCTGAGGTATGCAAAAGCACATTTGGACAAGCCAGTTACATTTCGGAAGAAGGTCCTGTGGACTGATGAAACAAAGATTGAGTTGTTTGGTCATGCAAAAAGGTGTTATGCATGGAGGCTAAAAAACACAGCATTCCAAGAAAAACACTTGCTACCCACAGTAAAATTTGGTGGAGGTTCCATCATGCTTTGGGGCTGTGTGGCCAATGCCGACACCGGGAATCTTGTTAAAGATGAGGGTCACATGGATTCAACTCAGTATCAGCAGATTCTTGACAATAATGTGCAAGAATCAGTGACGAAGTGGAAGTTACGCAGGGGATGGATATTTCAGCAAGACAATGATTCAAAACACCGCTCCAAATCTACTCAGGCATTCATGCAGAGGAACAATTACAATGTTCTGGAATGGCCATCCCAGTCCCCAGACCTGAATATCATTGAACATCTGTGGGATGATTTGAAGCGGGCTGTCCATGCTCGGTGACCATCAAACTTAACTGAACTGGAATTGTTTTGTAAACAGGAATGGTCACAAATACCTTCATCCAGGATCCAGGAACTCATTAATATCTACAGGAAGCGACTAGAGGCTGTTATTTTTGAAAAAGGAGGATCTACGAAATATTAAGGTCACTTTTATGTTTAGGTGCCCATTCTTTTGCACCGGTCAAATTTTGTTAAAATGCAGATTGCACATTTTCTGTTAGTACAATAAACCTCATTTGAATCCAGAAATATAACTGAGTCCATCAGTTATTAGATATATGAAACTGAAATAGCTGTTGCAAAAACCAAAATTGTTATAAAGAAAAAAGGTTAACATTAATAGGGGTGCCCAAACTTTAGCATATTACTGTAAATGCCTTTTTCAATCTCAGATAGCGGCATTTAGCATGCTTGTGTCAGAAGCGTGTCACTAATCCCTCCTATCAGCGCCCAGTTTCTAGGACCGCAGGTTGCCGATGGGTTGTCATGCAGGAGACCTCTGTGGTTGTCATTGCTGGATAGCTATGAGCGCCGCCCAGCTTAAGCCCTGCTGTGTACCACAGGCGGGATGATCGCAGCTTTTAGTCTCCCATGGAGACTGTTGAAGCAAGTGTAAAGTAAAAAAAAGTTTGGAAAAATATGAAAAAAATTTAAAAATCGCCCCATTCAATTTAAGACAATAAACAAAATACAAATATTTGGTTTGGCCACGTTCAGAAACATCCAAATCTATCAACAAATAAAAAGAATTAATGCGATTGTTAAACAGTGTAGCAATGAGAAAAAAATCAAAACGCCAGAATTTTTGGGTCGCCGCGATATTGCATTAAAATACAATAACAGGCGATCAAAAGATCATATCTACACCAAAATGGTATTAACTAAAACATCAGCTCAGCACACAAAAGATAAACCCTGACTCAGCCCCAGATCATGCAAAATAGAGACACTATGGGTCTCGGAAAATAACGACTTTTTTCTTTGAGAAACTTTGTTTTGTTTTTTTCACCACTTAAAACAGAACCTAGACATGTTTGATATCTATGAACTCATGATGACCAGGAGGATCTTAATGGCAGGTCAGTTTTAGGATTTAGTGAACTTGGTTAAAAAAAAACAAAAAAAAATTGTGGAATTACACTTTATTTTGCAATTTCACCGTACTTTGCATTTTTTAACCGTTTTCCAGTAAACTATATGGCAAAACCAATGGTGTTATTCAAAAGTACAACTCATACCACAAAAACCAGGCCCTCACATGGCCGTATTGACAGAAAAATATAAAAATAAAGTTATGACTCTGGGAAGAAGTGGAGCAAAAAACAGAAAGTCAAAAACAGAAAAACCCAATGTGTTGAAGGGGTTGGTAAACATTAAAAAAAATGTAAGAAAAAGATTGTCTCAGTGAGGTAACCCTTGTAATTATGTTTACATCGAGTTAAATAATAATATTTTAGTCTACAGGGTGAGTCATTTATATGGATACACCTGTGTGGGCCATTTATATGGATACACCTAAATAAAATGGGAATGGTTGGTGATATCAACTTCCTGTTTGAGGCACATTATTATATGGGAGGGGGAAAACTCTTCAAGATGGGTGGTGACCATGGCGGCTATTTTGAAGTTGACCATTTTGGATCCAACTTTATAAATGGCCTACCCAGGTGTATCCATGTGGTTCGCCCTGTATAGTAGTTCTATTGTTTTAAATCAGGAAATGCCTGTTTCCATTTTATTTTTTTAGTTCATTAATTTTTTTCTTGTGAGTTTTGTGTGAACATAAGTCATCTCAAATCAATGCAATTACGGGCATTGTGATAGAGAGTTCTCACAAAGGAATGATAGAGCAATGGGGGCATAATTACTTTGCAACCTATTAGCATTAAAATCACAGAAGTTCCTTCCCTGTTCTGAAGTGTTCACATAGCAATATTCTAGATTAGTTGGCAACTTTCTCTGCGACTTAAAGTATAGTGATTACTCTACATTTCTCTGTGAAGCTAAGAATAACATTTCGCATTGACTGACAACTAGAGAGAAAAAAATCTGCTAATTTATATGTATTACTATTTTTTCTTACATCTGATATCCTCATTAAATTGGTATTATATCTTTGCCCACAGCTAGAAGAAAAGATTAATTACTAGAGCTGGACACTTAATCATTTTATCAGCTACATTTATAGCTATCATGAACTTGAGATAACAGAAATGGAAATTATTGGCCATGAAGCTCCAAGATTCCCATTGTAATGAATCCTTGTAACATGCACATTTTGTAAATAAGTGCATTGAAGTTTAATTAAAACTGGGGGATGACAATTTAACTATTAGAACTTCAATAATAATCGCAAGCAGAATTACTTATAATAGTGTTTATGTTTTGGAATTACTGTTTTTTTTTTTAGGCCTGTCAGTACATAAATATAGTTAAAATAGCAAAAATATATGCATTGTAACTTATTGCTCCATCTGTAATAAGGAGCCTATCGTTTACCCATGAACTGGAACTGACTGTTGTTAGTTTACCAGTGAAGAAAAATCCCTATTAACCCCATTACCTCCCAAGGTGGTTTGCATGTTAATGACCAGGCCAATTTTTAAAATTCTGACCTCTGTCACTTTATGAGGTAATAACTCTGGAACTGTTCTGTCTCCGACACGAATAATGACCCTTAACTGTTTATTTCCATTACATAACTTCAGTTATAATTCTCAGTTTGCCATACAGTTTAATGTTTATTGTTCCCTTAGCTCCATCTAGTGGCCAAAAGATATAAAAGATATAACTGCAGTGTTATTCTGTACCTCAGTTTCATTTTCATTCTTGATTTCCCTCCAATTTCCAATGCACCTTGGGTAAGTTGCAAGGCATCATGGTCTAACACTTCCCCTTTCTCTGTCCAGTCGGCCATTTCTGCCAAGCCTGCTTCATGTGGACATCTCATTTCTCCACCTCCCCTTGTGTCAGCATTGTCGGTACGTAATCACCCTCTTTCACTTAATTCTGTCCTAGATCACCCAGCCTTAGTCAGATTCAACCTACAGTCTTCTTATTGGACCTCCGGTATAGCGGTTTAGCTACCCGTATAAGCTATACGAACCCCGTGCATTTAGCTGAGGACGGAATAGTGAAACGACGGCTGTCCAGCTAGTGGGAATACAGAGAGGAGCTTTCCATCTTGCAGGACCCTAGTAAAACACCGGCTCTTCAGCTAGTGGGAATACAGAAAGAACAGCTTTCCATCCTGCAGAGGCCAGTTACACAGCGCTATCCAGCTAGTGTAATCCAGGGAAAAGACACCCCTTCATCCAGCTTGCAGAAACTAGTGATGCTGCAGAAATCCATCTAGTGAGATTCAAGTCACCGGCTACACAGAGACTAACACAGCTACAGCAATTTCTGCCCAGCCAAGCCACAAATCACACAGGGCAAAATCTGCTACATCCGTCTCCTCAAAGGCTGTATCAGCAGCGCGGTCGCCATTGCCCGCGCAAATGCGGAAGCTGCCAAAATGCGAACAAGCTTTGTTGCAGAAGAGATGGAACTTAAATTAGAGAAAGCACGCTTAGAAGATCAAGAGAGAAAGTCACGCATAAAAAGCGAGAAGTCACGCTTAGAGATGAGCAAGAGAGAAAGATGCAGTTAGAGAAGGCACGTGTGGATGCCGCCTTAGAAAGCCTAGCAGTAAAAGGAGAGGCTGCTGCAGCACTTTTAGAGGCAGAAGCACTGGAAGCCGCACACAACCCTGAGCTGCATAGTCGCAGCAGTACGTCAAGTCTGAAGTTGCCGCTGCAAGATTCACCACAACGCACATCTCAATATGTTAATAAACTGATCCAAACTATAACCAAGATCACAACACATCCAGTGAAACGAGTGAGAGTCATCATGAAGCTCAGCTCCAGGAAAATGTGGAGCAAAGCAACTCTCCTGTCTTCCTTGCCCCTCACCAGGTAACCAACATGAATCACCTTGCTGACACACCGCATGTCAGACCGAAGCAATATGATACCAGCTGGCGCCACCTGAGGATACTAATAGGTATGAACAGACCTCACATCACTATCAGGGTGACCCATCACCAGTATACTCTGCTGATATCCGGTTCACATCAGAACTTGCTAGGATCTTCACACGACGTGATCTAGTTGCCAAGGGACTCATGAAATTCACTGACCACGCTGAAGGTTACAGAGCTTGGAAAGCTTCCTTCCAAAATGTTACCAGAGACTTGGGGCTAAAAAACAGGGAAGAGATAGACCTCTTAGTCAAATACCTGGGAGAAGAGTCAGTCAAACACGCAGTAAGAATCAGAGACATTAATATAAACTACCCTCAAATAGGCCTTAGAGAGATCTGGAAGAGGCTAGATGAGTGTTACGGCTCTGCAGAGGTAATAGGGAGAGCCTTGTTCAAAAGAATCGATGACTTTCCTAAAATATCTAACAAAGGTCTTCCAAAACTTAGAGAGCTAGGTGACCTGCTACAAGAGGTCCTAGTTGGAAAATGTGAAGGTGACCTACCAGGACTTGCATACTTCAACACAGCTAAAGGTGTTAACCCTATAGTCCAAAAGTTGCCCTACAATCTACAGGAGAGGTGGCTCACACGTGGCTCCACGTACAAATACAAACACAGTGTTTCATTCCCTCCCTTCTCCGTTTTTGTAGACTTGATACACGAACAAGCGGCAATCAGAAATGATCCCAGCTTTGACTTTACAACGTCATATGCCGCACCACCACCAGCTGCAAACCCACGCAGAACATCTGTGGCAGTGCACAAGACTAATGTTTCTTCTCCAAGTTCCAATTACAGGTCTGCTGGCTGCTCTCAATCAGAGACAAAGGTACGAGAACCTGACAAGCAGTGCCCGCTTCATCAGATGCCTCATCCTCTCCTGAAATGCAGAGCCTTCAGAGGAAAACCTATGCCGGATCGCAGAAGCTTCCTGAAAGAGAACGGTATCTGCTACAAGTGCTGCTCATCCACCACTCATCTCGCCAAGGATTGCAAGGTCAGTGTAAAATGCACAGAATGTGGTACCATGGATCATAACACTGCACTACACCCTGGCCCAGCTCCTTGGGGTGCACAAAACACGCCAGCTGACAGTGAGCATGGCGGGGAGGAAAAGAGCACTGATACAGTAACGCCAGAGATCACAATTTACTGAAGTCTGTAAAGGGGCAATAGACAGTAGGTCTTGTTCAAAAATATGCCTTGTCAGAGTGTATCCAAAGGGCCATAGAGACAAAGCTGTGAGACTGTATGCTATCTTGGATGATGAAAGTAATCGATCCCTGGCTAGATCAACATTCTTTGACCTAGTCAACATTAAAGGACCAAGCACTCCTTACTCATTAAAGACATGTGCAGGTACTGTGAAAGCCACTGACTACCAAATTGAGTCCTTAGACGGACAATTCTGCCTGCCACTACCTACAATCATCGAGTGTAATCAGATCTCAGACAACAGGTCTGAAATCCCTACACCAGATGTGGCAATCCATCATGCTCACTTAAAACGCATAGCACACCTCATACCGGAACTCGACCCTCAGGCACAGATAATACTGCTGTTGGGAAGAGACATCCTGCAGGTTCACAAAGTGAGAAGTCATATGAATGGACTCAACAATGCTCCCTATGCCCAAAGGCTAGACCTAGGATGGGTCATAATAGGAAACGTATGCTTGGAACACATGCATGCCCCATTTTCTGTTACAAGCATGCTAACAAATACACTGGAGAAAGGACGCCCATCTCTGTTTCAACCTTGCAACAACGAGTTCCATGTCAAGAAACTACCACACAGCATCCAACTACCCAATCACCTAATAGACTTTGCTCATGACAGCAGTATGGTGTCAGGAAGCTATGAGGATCAGCTGGGGTGCACAGTCTTCCAGAGAACTAAGCAAGACAACCAAGTAGCAATGTCAGTAGAGGATAAGTTGTTCTTAGAGGTAATGGACAAGGGACTCGTAAAAGATGAGACCAACAGATGGGTCGCACCTCTTCCCTTCAGAACCCACAGACCACGTCTACCAAACAACAGAGATCAGGCATTCAAACGTTTCTCCTCTCTCAAACATAATCTGCAGAAGAAACCAGAGATGAGAGATCACTTCTTTTCCTTCATGTCGAAGATATTTGAGAACTACCATGCAGAACTATCTACCACTATCAAAGACTCTGAAGAATGCTGGTTCTTATACATGTTTGTAGTATACCATCCTAAGAAACCAGGCCAGATTAGAGTGGTGTTCGACTCCAGTGCTAAGTTTGATGCTGTCTCCCTGAATGATGTTCTACTGACAGGACCAGATCTCAATAACAAACTACTGGGAGTACTTATGCGCTTCCGTAAGGATTCCATTGCCTTCATCGCTGACATTCAGCAAATGTTCCATTGTTTCCTTGTGAGAGATCCTACTAAAGAAGTCACAGAGTACCGCATGAGAGTGCACATCTTTGGCAATATCCCTTCTCCTGCAGTCGCCATCTATGGACTCAAAAGGTCAGCTCTAGAAGGAGAAACAGAATATGGGTCAGATGTCAGACAATTCATAGAGAAAGACTTTTATGTTGATGACTGTCTGAAAGCCATGCCTTCAAATGAGACTGCCATCAGCCTACTCAGGAGAGCACAGGAGATGCTTGCTTGCTCTAAACTCAGGCTTCACAAAATAGCCTCAAACAGCCAAGAACTCATGAAAGCATACCCTTCACAAGACTTGTGTAATGGTCTCAGAGACCTAGACCTGGGGCCAGACCTCACACCAATGCAACGCAGCCTGGGGCTTCTCTGGAATCTACAGTCGGTCACTTTTACCTTTCAGGTCAGCCAGGAAGAAAATCCTTTCACACGCAGAGGTGTCCTGTCTACCATCAACAGCCTGTACGATCCCTTAGGTTTTGCAGCTCCTGTTACTATCCAAGGCAAAGCCATACTAAGAGACTTAACCAAGGAGTCTTCTGACTGGGACACACCTCTGCCACCTGCTAAGAGAACCCAGTGGAAAGCATGGAAGAACTCTTTAGCACCTCTCTCCAACCTGAATGTGCCAAGGCCATACACCCCTGTGCCGTCTACAGAGATACAGAGCCAAAGACTGTATGTATTTGCAGATGCTTCTGTCAAAGCAATTGCTGCTGTTGCTTATCTTGTGGACTCCAAATGTCAAAGCCACATTGGATTCGTCATGGGGAAAGCCAAACTTGCTCCACAACCAGAGCACACCATACCAAGGTTAGAACTTTGTGCTGCAGTCTTAGCCGTCGAGTTAGCAGAGTTCATCACATCCGAGATGGATATCGACCTGACACAAGCCAAGTTCTACTCAGACAGCAAGGTAGTCCTGGGATACATCCACAATGAAACCAGGTGATTCTACGTTTATGTCAACAACAGAGTGCTACGAATTAGGAGATCAGTTCATACAAAACAGTGGCATTATGTCCCCACAGACCAAAACCCTGCAGATCATGCAACTAGAGCAGTTGACGCAAGTCGACTAGAGAGCACAACATGGCTCTCAGGACCAAAACTATTGTACACTGAGGAACGTTGTCCAGACACCTTTGAACTGATAGGAGAGGACTCAGATGCTGAAATCTGCCCTCAGGTGTCCACACTTCATACAATGGCTTCTGATATTCAGCTTGGATCCCACAGATTTGACAAATTTTCAAGTTGGAAGTCACTTACTCGAGCCATTACCTACCTGACTCATATAGCTCGCTCATTCAAGACCACCAGAGCTTGTGACACAGAAAATGTAAAGGTTGGCATCTCTGTAAAAACACCTATGTTACCTCTGACTTGGAATTTTCCAGAAACCACATCATCTCCACAGTTCAGAGAGAAACCTACTCTGTGGAAATCCAATGTCTCTTTAACAAAGCTTCAATGCCTGCGAGCAGCTCATTGAGAAAACTCGACCCATTCATCGACAACAACGGCTTGCTGAGAGTAGGAGGTCGCCTCAAAGATGCTAAAATAAGGTTTGAGGAGAAATTCCCTCTTATCATTCCTGGAAAATGTCATGTTGCTTACCTAATCGTGCAACACTACCACAATCTGGTCAAACACCAAGGAAGACAATTCACAGAAGGAGCCATCAGAACTGCTGGCCTGTGGATTATCGGTGCAAAGAAACTCATCTGTAGTGTCATCTACAAATGTATTACCTGCTGTAAGCTTCGTGGTTCCGCTCAAACCCAAAAGATGGCTGACCTACCAGCAGATAGACTCAGCCCAGACCCTCCTTTTACCAACGTTGGTCTCGATGTGTTTGGAACTTGGCCAGTTGTTACTCGTCATACGAGAGGCAGACAAGCCAATAGTAAACGTTAGGCCGTCATGTTTACCTGTCTGTCAATCAGAGCCGTCCACATAGAGCTCATTGAGTTACTTGACACCTCAAGCTTCATCAACGCTTTGAGACATTTCATTGTCATCCGTGGTCCTATCAAGCATATACGTTCAGACAGAGGTACCAACTTCATTGGAGCAGCTAAGAAATTGGGCATACCTTCAAATTTAGACCATAAGACTCTCGAGAAGTACCTCAGTGACCAAAGTTGCACCTGGTCATTCAACCCACCTCACTCCTCACACATGGGTGGATCTTGGGAACGAATGATTGGTCTAGTACGAAGAATTCTTGACTCTACTCTTCTTCAGGAAAAGCAGCGAGACTTACCCACAAAAGTCTAACCACCTTCATGGCAGAAGCCGCAGCTATAATCAACGCAAGGCCCTTGGTTCCAGTTCCTAATGACCCTGAGGAGCCCTTGTTACTGACTCCAGCTACTCTTCAAACCCAGAAAACAGGACTATCCAGTGTCCCTCTAGGAAGATTTGACGCTAAGGACCTCTACAAGCGCCAATGGAGGTAGGTGCAAAGTCTTGCCAATACATTCTGGGACAGGTGGCGCAAACAATATTTGTCTACCTTGCAGCCACGGACAAAGTGGCAGTCTACTAGGCCAAATCTTCGGATTGATGACCTCGTCCTTGTTAAAGACTGCCAGGCCCATCGGAACCAGTGGCCACTTGGACTAGTGACTACTACATTTCCGAGTAAAGATGGCCATGTCCGCAAAGTCGAACTGAGGATGGCCAAAGGAGATGTGTTATGAAGGAGTCATCGTAGGAGGCAAAAACAGAAATACTAGCTAAGTCCAGAAAACCAGAGAAGTTGGCAGCTATCGGATTGCAGACCCCTGAACCTATCAACATCAACTAGCAGTAGCCGTGGGGGGTTCCTACGGTGCCCTAGACCCCTCGATCACAGCCGGAGAACTAAATAGCCTAAAGACAGAAAGGGAAATCTAAACTGCCCCAGATCAGACCCCAAAGCAAAAGGCAGCCCCCAACATATAATGACGGTGAAGCAAGATGAAAAAACACTCACACAGATAGGAAGATAGGCTGAGCAAATGATGGGGCCCAAGCTAACTAAATAGGACAGGATAGAAAAGCTGCTGTCTGCAATCCGCCAAAAACCCTATCAAAACAAGAGCCAACAGGCTGATAGGGAAAAAAGCCCTGAAGACGCTAGGCTTCAGAAAGACTATATCAGTACTCAGGTATTTTCTGAAGACAGAGCAAAAAGGAATTCAGCTCACCCCAGCAGGGAATGGCAGAAATCCAGAAAAACAAGGCAAAACAAAACCAAAACACAAATGCAAAAAGCAGAGCAGAAAACTTAGCTTTTGAGGAGCAGGAATCAGACTGGTCTCCTAGAATCCCTCAGAGAGATCACCAGCAAGGCAGAAGGGCGTCGGCTGCCTTATATCCAGTCAGCAATTCCCGTCACCCAGTCATCATCATCCAGCTCAGGTGCTTGGTAATCAGCCTCACTACCTTCCTTCACCAGAAGAGGGAGTTCATCAGACCTCAATGGTGAAGGGGAAAATGAGCTCACAACAGAGATGGACCTAAGACATTCTCCAGACCAGTGACTGAGCTGGTCCTATTGTTGTCTTCAGAGGATAAGAATGGTGGCATCTGTTCAATGCCAGATGGGGAGTGTTCTGTCTCAGACATGAATAATGACCATTAACTGTTTATTTCCATTACATAAATTCAGTTATAATGCTCAGTTTGCCATACAGTTTAATGTTTATTGTTCCCTTAGCTCCATCTAGTGGCCAAAAGATATAAAAGATATAACTGCAGTGTTATTCTGTACCTCAGTTTCATTTTCATTCTTGATTTCCCTCCAATTTCCAATGCACCTTGGGTAAGTTTCAAGGCATCATGGTCTAAGACTTCCCCTTTCTCTGTCCAGTCAGCCATTTCTGCCAAGTCTGCTTCATGTGGACATCTCATTTCTCCACCTCCCCTTGTGTCAGCATTGTCGGTAGATAATCACCCTCTTTCATTTAATTCTGTCCTAGATCACCCTCCTTAGTCAGCTCCTCTGGTTAGCTGTTAGTGCAGATAGTCTGTATATGTATATATGCATTTTTATGTATCCATACTGATTCATTGCATTCTATGTCTTATTTGTAGTTTCACCATACATCTATATACCATCGCGTTCAATAAACACAGATTGAACCTACAGTCTTCTTATTGGACCTCCGGTATAGCAGTTTAGCTACCCGTATAAGCTATATGAACCCCGTGCATTTAGCTGATGATGGAATAGGAACACTTCAATGAATTCACTGATTCTAAAATTATTTTCTTGTGACATGCTGAACTTCATGATAGTGGTAAAGTTTCTTCTGTATAACTTGCGCTTTTTTGTGCAAAAAAGGAAATTTGGAGAAAATTTATAAAATTTAGCAATTTTCAAACTTTAATTTCTTATGCCCTTAAATCAGAGAGATGTGTCACACAAAATAGTTAATAAATAACATTTCCCACATGTCTACTTTACATGAGCACAATTTTTTAAACAATTTTTTTTTCTGTTAGGAAGTTATAAGGGTTAAAAGTTGATAATTGATTTCTCCTTTTTCCAACAAAATTTACAAAACCTTTTTTTAGGGACTACCTCACATTTGAAGTGACTTTGAGGCGTCAATATGCTAGAATTCACCAAAAAGTGACACCAGTCTAAAAACTGCACCCCTCAAAGTGCACAAAACCACATTCAAGAAGTTGAAAAACATGTTGTTCAAATTCTCCTGAGCATGCACATACCCCATATGTGGAGGGATAACCCCTGCTTGGGAGCACGGCAGACCTCGGAAGGAAAGGAGTGCCATATGACTTTTTGAATGCAAAATTTGCTGGAACAATTAGCGGACACCATGTCACATTTGTAGAGCCCCTGATATGCCTAAACAGTGAAAATCCCCAACAAGTGACACCATTTTGTAAACTAGACAACTCAGGAAACTGATATAGATGTGTACTGAGCATATTGAACCCTCAGCTGCTTCACAGAAGTTTATAACGTTGAGCCGTGAAAATAAAAAAAAAAATCACATTTTCCCCACAAATGTTTTTAGCCCCAAATTTTGAATTTTCATAAGTTTAGCAGCAGAAATTGCACCATAAAATTTGTTGTGCAATTTCTCATGAGCACCCCATATGAGGGAGAAAACTACTGTTTGCTTGCATGGCAGGGCTCAGAAGGGAAGGTCGTCATATGGCTTTTTGAATGTAAAATTTCCTGGAATCATTAGCGGACTTCATGTCCCATTTAGAGAGTGCCTAAACCCCCCACAAATGACCTCATTTTGGAAAGTAGACCTCCCCCAAGGAATATACTTAGATGTGTGGTTAGCACCTTGAACCCCCAGGTGCTTCTCAGAAGTTTATGATGTTGAGCCGTGAAAATAAAAAAAAATCAGATTTTCTCCACAAAATGTTATTTTGGACCCAAATTTTGCATTTTCATAAGGGTAACAGGAGAAATTGCACCTTACAATTTGTTGTGCAATTTATCCTGAGTATGCTGATACCTCATATGTGAAGGGACATTACTTTTGAGGCACAGTGCAAAGCTCAGAAGGGAAGTGGCATCATATTGGAATTTAGATTTTCCTGCAATGGTTTGAGGGTACCAAGTCACATTGGCAGAGCCTCTGAGGTGCCAGAACAACAGAAACCCCCATATGTGAACTCATTTTACAAACTAAACTCCCCAATGAATTCATCTAGGGGTACAGTGATCATATTGATACCATATGTACCTCACAGAATTTTATACCATTGAGCGGTGAAGAAAGAATAATTACATTTTTACCACTATAATATTGTTTTAGCCCCAAGTTTTTAATTTTTCAAAGGGCTAATGGGATTTTTTTTTACAACAAACTGAGGTCCATTTTTTCCTGAGTATGCCAATACCCTACATGTAATTAAGAAATAGTTTATATGTCAGATGTATCAACCCCCAACATTGATGTATCGGTCCATAACTGAACATTTTCCAAGTGGTTGAACATAGGGTTATTCCAAAAAGGAAGTGGTCTAGTTCCCTAGCTGCTCTCCACTCCTGCGTTATTAATTTGTGAACCAGAAGCTGACAAAAATACAGTTTAGGGTGTTCAAGAATAGTCCAAAATTAAATGGCACACTGATGGTAAAAAAGTAAGTAGAAATGCCAATAGCATATTTACTATCAGGATAATTTATGATCCAAAACATACAAAAGAAGAAACTCCATGTGCAAGCAAGAAAAATAGGAGCGCTGACTTCATAAATATAATGCAATGTTGATTTATTGAATATTAATAACATGAGGTTACAGTGCATACCACAATAAATAACGAGAGGTAAATAGAAATATTCATGAAATCACCCTGGGAAAGGAGATTTGGGTAAAAGTGTCATTAATCGTACCATGTGGGTATAGTAAGTTAAACTCTCATACCCTGTTTTTGAGTATACAGAAATTATTTGGTGCATGAGAATCACACTAGTTGGTGTGAACTAATACAATGTTATTGTAATGATATGGGACAGAGACAAGCCACGGGGTCAGATTACCAGGAAGGACGAAACAGTACCGAGCAGAAAGACAGAGACAATAGTCAAGGGGCAAACCAGTCATACACAGCAAACTAAAGGCCCTGTCACACATAACGATGCACCAGCGATCCCGACAACGATACGACCTTGTCAGGATCGCTGGAGCCTCGCTACATGATCGCTGGTGAGCTGCCAAACAGGCAGATTTCACCAGCGATCAGGACCAGCGAGGACGCTGGTATCCAAGGTAAATATCGGGTAACTAAGCGAGCGCGTCGCTTAGTTACCCGCTGTGTACCTTGGATACCTGCGTGCTCGCGCTGGCAGCTGGTATCCACGGTAAATATCGGGTAACTAAGTGCGCGCAGCACTTAGTTACCCGCTGTGTACCTTGGATACCAGCTGCCAGCGCGAGCACGCAGGTATCCAAGGTACACAGCGGGTAACTAAGCGACGCGTGCACTTAGTTACCCGATATTTACCGTGGAAACCAGCTCCCAGCGTCTGCTTACAGCGCTGGGAGCTCGCTGATCATTGCTCTCCCGCTGCCACACGCGATGCATGCTGGCCAGCAGGAGACCAACTATCAAAAAATGGCCCAGGACATTCCGGCACAATCAGCGATACCGGGCGGGTGGGTGGTCGCTGATGCGTGCCACACACAGCGAGATGGCTGGCGAGATCGCTGATGCGTCACAAAATCAGCGATCTCGCTAACGATCTCGCTGTGTGTGACGGGGCCTTAACACACGCAGAGGAATCATGATACCGAGAGTAACCTGTGTCAGCGACCACGAACCTAGTGGACGGAAGTATCACCAACACTGAACCCAGGAACTACCAGCATTAAATAGTTATAAGATGCACAAGATTCAAATAAGCCAAAGTGGAAAGATAAGAGGCAGAATAATATTAAAGTGCAGAGTATATGTGCCAAAGAATTTCAATATTGGGATCAACAACACTTACCCATGGTAATATGCGAGTGCACAAGTAGAATTCCCAAGGGAGCCCCGGACTCACGTTTCACGTTAGCTTTTTCAACAGAGATCCCAATGTACAAGTCAGAAGGTGGCATGCCAAATAATACTCAGCATTCAAAGAAGAGATCAAATTAACCCATTGCATTAAAAATCTCAATTGTCCCACTAGGAAGTATAACTAGATATCCAGCAGTGCCAACTTCCCTCCTGCGTTTTAGGTCTATATAAAATACTTAAACATAGTTTATACCTGGAGCAACCCCATGTAAATGATGTTGATATTGAATATAGACTAGAGAAATAAAGATGTTGGCACTGACTCTGATGTGTATGTCCCTGAAATATGACATCTTGCTTTATATGTAAAACAGCGACAGGGTTGTAGTCATGTCAGCACAATCCATACTTACTGTGCTGGCAGATGCTTCTTCCCTGCTGTGTCCCCTATTCTTCCTTGCATTCAAAAGACACAAGGCAGAGTCCAAAGCTACTTTAAACAAAACAGGTTTATTTTCTTCAGGACACAGCACATCCATAATACTTCCAGCACACTTGTCACAGTACAAGCAATGCATTTTCTTTGTCTTTCCCTAACTTTTTCTTCTTCACAGGAATAGGCCACAAAGATATAATGGGACGAGGAGCCCAATGAAAACGCCACTTCAATATATCTCCTTGAAACCGACTTTGTCCCAGACTCGGAAATACTATCTACTGGGTCATCCACCCCTTCAATGGTTATCCTGCCCACGCACTTTCATGGTGGCCCACTCTAACTTCTTCTGTACCCAAACTTCTGTATCTTCGTCACCACGTTGCTGCATATACTGTGCTCTTAACGCTGCTCTTCTTTCTTTATACTCCTACTCCTTTCCTTGGATGGCTGGGCTTCTGCTTCTATTGTTACATGATAGCTGAGCAGCCCAGGCCAGAGGCCACCAGAGCAGAGTACAGGGGTCTGCCCCTGACTGACTATGTCCAAGAAGTCTATCTCACTTATTCCCCAGCTATCCCTCCTAGTATTAATCTCTAAGTGTCCTACAACTAAACCATAACATGCAGTGTACTCAGTGTCCCCATCTAGTGGCCCTTTTCCCTAACTGCACTGTCTGTTATGAATAGGTCACAGAGGAGGATGGCAGGAATAGGCTAGGCCACCAGGAAACCAGAAAGGTTGGTAACTTAGTGGATTGCAGACCCCGAAGCCTAACAACACACCTAGCAGTAGCCGTGGGTCGTACCTACGATGCCCTAGATGCCTCGGCACAGCCGGAGAGCTAACTATGCCTAAAGCAAGAAAGGTGAACTCTAAACTGCCCCGGAGTAGAACCCCAAAGGAATAGATAGCCCCCCAACATATATTGTCGGTGAGACAAGTTGAGACACAAACACAGGCAGAAAATAGACTGAGCAAATGATGGGGCCCAAACTGACTAGATAGGATAGGAAAGGAAAGACACTGTCTGCAATCACGCAAAAACCCCTAAAAATACAACAAGTCTGATGTGCAAAAAAACACTGAGGTCTCATGACCTCTCCCCCACTATATCAGCATTCTGGTATAAACTGGCAGCAAAGCAAAAGAGACTAATATAACAGGGGACTGAAAAAACTGACACAAGCTGTAACATATGGAGTGGGGTCCAGCACAGCCCCAGCAGGGAGCACGCTGAACCCTCAAAGCAAAGCAGAAAGAGGCAAAACCAGATCAGATGCAAAGGATTAGCAAATGAACAACTTAACTGAAAAATGCAGGATCAGGCAGGAGACAGCAGACCTCAGAATGCACAGGAAGAAACTAATCACCAGCAGCCACTGAAGGAAGCCTGCTCACTTAAATACTCCAGTCAGTAACTCCTGATTTCCAATCATCGTCGTCAGGTGGCAGACTTTGGCCAGCTCCACTACCCACAGTAACCACCAGAGGGAGCCCCGACTCAGAAGTCAGATCGACAGAGTTCACAACAACTGTCGCTATCTTACATATAATACAAAGATACGAAAATACGTCACAATGCAATATATTACAATTATGTACAGATCAATATAAATAGCAGCATGAACATTTACAGGGGTAAAGCCCTGACCCGCTTACTTACCCCCTTCCTTAAATCATTGCTGCCCCCGACAATGAGACACAATGAATACAAAAAATATAAACATGAATACATTAAAATTTCTTTTTTTACAAGAAATACTCCACACAGGGAGAACATGTATGTACATTCTCTCAATATGAGGTAGAAATCTGCAAAAAATAACGTCCATGTTTCTTTAACACAATAACGCACAGGTCCATAGAAAAACTTCTTATACAAAGGTGCCCCTCCCCCTTCCTTAGAGAGGAAGAAAACATATTATCACTCTTCACTTTGGCATTCTGTAACAGTCCTCTTTTTTCCAGACTTAGTTCTGCCATCCAGCAGAAGAGGCGCAACAGGTGCAATAAAATAATTAAAAAAAACAACACACAATTTTCTTCAGGTTCCGTGGTCCATCTTCAGCTCTCTCTTAGAGCTTGGCAGGGTTACCTTACCCTGAGGCGACGTGGAACAGTCCCTGAAATGTGCAACTAGCACTTAGAGGGAAAGGCAAAGGAAAGTTCAGTGGCACGCATCCTGCGCCGTCTTTTCACTTGATGCCCGGGCCCTGGCGTGGGCTGAAGTGGACTTTGCAGCCGCAGAGTCTCCAGAACGATGGGAGAGGTCTGGGGCAGAGGCGCCATTGGTTGTCTCTGCATGTGGATCCATATCTTCTCCGGTGGGTTCATTTTCCTCTGGGCACAAAATGACCGCCACAGCATAGTAGCCCCGTGGGCAGTCCTCCTTGTAGAATGAGATCCAATCCCCGACTTGCAGGGCTCTCCCATGTTTAATGGAGGCGACATTGACATATACTTTGTCATGAGTGTCAGCCTCCTCAATGAAACCATTGCCATGT
Source organism: Dendrobates tinctorius (assembly GCF_039654945.1). Lineage (NCBI taxonomy): Eukaryota > Metazoa > Chordata > Amphibia > Anura > Dendrobatidae > Dendrobates > Dendrobates tinctorius. The sequence goes on from NW_027361891.1 coordinate 5,667,790, forward strand.
TCTACATTCATGAAAACGAGCTGTCCATACGTATGGCGCGCTGACATTGCGGCCTCTCCTCTTTCGGGCCCATATCTCACTCTCTCTGGCTTTCTTCCTTGCAATAATGTTGGCTATCCACACCGACAGGTGGGCGGTTGACGCAGACCCGGTGTTTTCCACAAAAGCCTGATGGGGGTGTGGGGGCGAGGTGGCACGTGCCTTGGGCCTAGTGTCGGCACTGCCCCGGGAAGGAGATGGTGCAGGGGCTGTGTGACCCATCGCTTGCTGGAATTGAGGCTCACTCACCTCTAACGATCTCACTGTCCCGCTCAGGCTGGCCCTCATCTGCATCCGGTGAAAACGCCACTTCAATATATCTCGCTGAAACCGACTTCGTCCCAGACTCGGAAATACTATCTACTGGGTCGTCCACCCCTTCAATGGTTATCCTGCCCACGCACTTTCACAGTGGCCCACTCTAACTTCTTCTGTACCCAAACTTCTTCTGTAACTTTGTCACTACATTGCTGCATATACTGGGCTCTTAACTCTTCTCTTCTTTCTTTGTACTCCTACTCCTTTCCTTGGATGGCTGTGCTTCTGCTTCTATTGTTACGTGATAGCTGAGCAGCCCAGGCCAGAGGCCACCTGAGCAGCACACAGGGGTCTGCCCCTGACTGACTATGTCCAGGAAGTCTCTCTCACTTATGCCCCAGCTATCCCTTCTAGTATTAATCTCTAAGTGTCCTACAACTAAACCATGGCATGCAGTGTACTTAGTGTCCCCATCTAGTGGCCCTTTTCCCTAACTGCACTGTCCCTATCTTACATATAACACAAAGGGACAAAAATACGTCACAATGCAATATATTACAATTATGTCCAGATCAATATAAATAGCAGCATGAACATTTACAGGGGTAAAGCCCTGACTCCCTTACATATATTGTGGTACAGTAAAGGGTGTTTTACTGGACGGGAGATACATTTCTCCCAGCAGATTAATGTTTGGCCGGGTTTTTCCCTAAAGACAGGACCTGTGATGATGTCATGGTCATGTGATCAGCCCATGTGATGTCTACCTCACCGGTGGGAGGGGTTATGGGCTATGTAATGGAGGTTGGTATTTGGCACATGGTGAGTGTGTGTGGAAAATACAGGTACTTGGCTGGAGTTAGCCTGAATCTGTTTGCTGGACTGCACATGCTGCAGAGCTATAGCAGCAAGACTCCAAACAACCTTGGGAATGGTACCTTGTGGATGCCGCAGGCCCTGGCTGCCACTTAGTTAAGCCTGTCCTGTGCAAGGGGTGAGTCTGGGACCAGTGGTTCTCCAGGCTGGAGTACATTTATGTTTTTCCCTTATTTTCTGTTAACCTGCTGTTTGCAAAGTGACATTAAACCATTAAACCACTGAAATTGGACTTTAAGCCTGTGTGTTGCCTTGATACTGCAGCTCTGCCTTTACCTACCAGAGCGAATCCCTACAATTGGTGGACTGAATGCGGGCAAGTGCATTGAGGCCAGGTTGTTTTTGCTTATTTTTGATCTGTACCCCAGCCTATGTCCTGGGTGAAACAAGTGGCACAGACACAGGCAGGGAACTTTCCAGAAATGGAGGCCACGGTCAAAGCGCTCATAGAGGCCATGCAACAGCAGCAGACTATGCAGCAGCAGGCTACACAGCAGCAGCAGGCTATGCAGCAGCAGGAGGCCATGCAGCAGCAGGCTATGCAGCAGCAGGAAACCAATCAGCTGTTGATACAGCATATCACGACAGCACAGACAAAAGTAACTAACCGGGTGTCACGTCGCTGTCAGACTCAGGGCCTGCTGTTCCGGCTTCGGCCACTAGGAGGCGCTGGACTGGCACGTCGCCGCCAGACTCGGGGCCTGCTGGTCCGGCTTCGGCCACTAGGAGGCGCCGGACTGACACGTCGCCGCCAGACTCGGGGCCTGCTGTTCCAGTCTCAGCCACTAGGAGGCGCCGGACCGTCACGTCACCGTCGGACTCGGGGACGGCTGTTCCTGCCTCGGCCACTGGGAGGCGCCGTGGTTCGCGCCTGGGTGAGGGTGGTGACAGAGAAGAGGCTCCTGCGCAGGCATCTGGTGGGCACAGGCTCCGCCCCTCTGTCAGTCATGTAGGGCTTACTGCATCTCCATCTGGCCTGGTCCTAGGGGCGGTCCTAATTACATCATCAGTCTGGGAACCTGTGAGGGATGACCTGATCCCTCAAATACCTTGGGACTGGTCTTGCAAGCCGCCGGATATATTCTTTGTTCCCCTGTGTGCTACTGTGTAATTTTGCTATAGTTAACTCTGACCTCAGCCTGGATTTCTGACCATTCTATTGCTTGCCATTTTTATACCTCTGCCTCTCTTCCGATATTTTTGACGCTGACCTTCTCTTGGATTCCTGACCCTTCTGCTGCCTGCTGATTCTGTACCTTGCTTCCCTCCTGGTTTTACTGAACTTGGCCTGGACTTTTGACTCTTCTTCTGCCTGCTGATTTCGTACCTCTGCTGCCCTCCGGCCTCCGACTCCTGCCTCCTGACCTCGATTCCGGGTTTTAGTTTTAACCCCTTGGTGGCCATCCTGCTCTGGTCCACTGCTCCTTTAGACAGCCACCCCCTAGGCCTTGCTACAATTCCAGATCCCTGTATAGGGGTTAAGGGTCTCATGGTTACTCGGGGTGCTGTCCCTACTGCAGCCCAGATTCACAGACGGCTGTCACACCGGGGAATCCATGATGTCAAGAAAGCGGTTCGCACAGCGATTCCCAAAATGGAGAAGTTGGACGATGTTGAGGCATACCTGGAGATGTTCAAAGCAGTCGCTGAGAGAGAGAAGCTACCCCAGGACCAGTGGGAAGAAATCATCGCTCCGTTTCTGGCCCCAGGACCTTTGAAAGCATATCAGGACCTACCCACGGAGCAAACGGCGGACTACACGGTTGTCAAGGGTGAGATACTGGCACGTCTTGGGGTAAATGTGTTAGTTCGGGCCCAGCGAGTACACCAGTGGGAGTTTACCCCCTCCAAGCCGGCTCGGTCACAGTATTACGACTTGTTGAACCTGTCACGAAAGTGGTTACAGCCTGAGGTGTTGTCCCCCCACAGCCATGCTGGACCGCATAGTGACTGATAAGTTTTGGAGGGCTTTGCCCCACTCCCTCCAGACATGGGTCAGACAGGCATCCCCTACTAATGCCATGCAAATGATAGACCTCATAGAAAGGTATGGGGCTACCAAGGAGCTACAGGGAGGGACTCCCCGGAAGGTACCAGGAAGGGTCCCTAAGTCTCCACCCCTGCTTCGGCGATCGGAGCCCAGGAAGGCCACTGGGGACTTGTCTGGGGAAGTAAGGAGCCCTATAATCTGCTGGTGGTGCCAGGAACCAGGGCATATGAGAGCTGATTGCCCCCACCTGGCTGAGCCCATGGACACCAACTTTGGGTACCGCCAGTCTCACTATGCAGAACTGATGTGTGCAATGGGCACCCCGAAAGGTCCCAATATGGAACATTGGTGTCAGGTTGCAGTGGAGGGCACCCCGGCTGTGGCCCTTTTGGACTCAGGGAGTCTTGTAACCCTGGTACGAACCAGCTGGATACAAACCAGCGAGAATACGGGTTGGAAACTTGGGGTGTTGTGTATACATGGGGACTTAAAAGACTATCCCACCGCACTTTTGGTGATCAGCACGCTAGCGGGGAGGCGGTGCCACGAGGTGGGGGTTGTGACTAATTTACATTATGAGGTGATAATTGGAAGAGACTTTCATTTATTTTCTATGCTGTGGCCATCTGTTGTCTCACCCACGGGGCAACTGCCGCCACCAGAGGCAACCAGGTTACATTCTCCAGAAGTAGGGCATGAACCTGGTGGCCCGGAGGAAGAAGTGCTGGCGGTAGGGGTAACCTTCCCTTCACTGGATGAGGGGAAGAGTTCTCTCATAGAAGTATTGGCTGGAGAGGTGGAGGACTTGCCGCCGGGACCCGAGTTGTCAGACTTAAATGTGTCAGGTGACAATATTGGTACGACGCAACTCCAAGACCCTACTTTGGCCCGGGCCAGAGAAAATGTACTATTTGTCAATGGGGAACCCCAACAACCTGGGGCAGCTACAGTGTTGCCACGTTTGAGCTACACCAAGATCTGTTGTAACGAGTGGGGAACTAGTAGAACAGTTACTCGTACCGCAGACATATTGTAGACTGCTAATGGACTTAGCGCATGTACTTGGTGGGCATTTGGGCCAAAAGAAAACCCTAGACCGAATTCTGCAGCGGTTCTACTGGCTAGGGGTCCATGAAGAAGTTAAACGGTACTGTAGTTCCTGTCCAGTGTGCCAGGTAACCAGTCCCCAGCCTCACTTTCGGAGTCCTTTGGTGCCTTTGCCAATTTTAGAGGTACCCTTCAAGAGGGTGGCAATGGATCTGGTGGGGCCTCTCAATAAGTCAGCAAGGGGACACCAACACATCCTGGTAGTTCTAGATTATGCTACCCGATATCCTGAGGCCATTCCTCTGCGCCACACATCAGCTAAGCTTATAGCAAAGGAACTCATGGGTATGTTTTCGCGGGTGGGAATTCCTCAAGAGATTTTAACAGACCAGGGAACCCCCTTTATGTAAAAAATTATGAAGGAACTATGCCATTTACTAAATGTTAAGCAGTTGCGCACATCGGTCTATCATCCCCAAACAGACGGTCTGGTAGAAAGGTTGAATAAGACGCTGAAAAGCATGTTAAAAAAGGCAGTTTCCAAAGATGGGAAGAACTGGGAACTCTTATTGCCATATTTGTTGTTTGCAGTGCGGGAGGTGCCTCAGGCATCTACGGGGTTCTCGCCCTTTGAACTATTGTACGGCAGACATCAACGGGGCTTACTCGATATAGCCAAAGAGGCCTGGGAGAACCAACCTACTCCTCACAAAAGTGTGATAGAACATGTTGCAAAAATGCAAGAAAGAATGGAGACAGTCCTACCCTTAGTCCGGGAACATATGGAGTCAGCACAACAGTCACAGAGTAGGGTCTATAACCGGGAGGCTTGGGTAAGAACTTTTAGCCCTGGGGATCAGGTGTTGGTACTTGTGCCTGCCGTAGATAGCAAATTCCTTGCAAGGTGGCAGGCACCCTACGAGATCTTGGAAAAGGTGGGGCCAGTAGACTACAAGCTACACCAGCCAGGACGGAGAAAGCCAGAACAGGTTTACCATGTTAATTTGCTTAAACCATGAAAAGATAGAGAAAACCTTGGTGGGGATAGTCCGCTGCCTGCGTTTCAGATAGAGAAGGCTCCATTACCTCGGGGCGAGGCAGGAGAAGCCCAACCCACAGTCAAAATTGCAGATACTTTGTCTCCTAGACAGGTTCAGGAGGTCCGGGAGTTCATTAGCACGGAGCCACAGGCCAAAGTCCGACTAAAGCCATATTGGGTGCTTGAGGCCCGACGACAAGCCATCTCGGAAGAGGTGAAAACTATGCTATCGTTAGGGGTCATAGAAGAGTCCCAAAGTGAGTGGGCCAGCCCAATAGTCCTAATACCCAAGCTTGATGGGTCTCTAAGATTCTGTAATGATTTTAGAAAGCTTAATGACATTTCAAAGTTAGACGCCTACCCCATGCCCCGGGTTGACGAGTTGATAGAGCGATTTGGGCAGGCACGGTATTTTACAACTCTGGACCTCACAAAAGGTTATTGGCAGGTACCCCTAACAGAGGCGGTGAAGGAAAAAATGGCTTTTTTAACGCCCGAGGGGCTGTTCCAGTATAAGGTGTTACCCTTTGGGTTGCATGGCGCACCAGCAACGTTCCAGCTATTAATGGATATTGTTCTCCGTCCCCATCGCCGCTATGCCTCAGCCTATCTAGACTATATTATTGTATACAGCACCGACTGGGAAAGTCACTTAGCAAAAGTACAGGCAGTGATAGACTCACTGCGACAAGCAGGGCTAACTGCCAACCCAAAGAAGTGTTCCATAGGGTTGGAGGAAGCTCGGTACTTGGGTTACGTCATTGGGAGAGGAGTTCTCAAGCCTTAAGTAAACAAAGTGGAGGCAATTCAGAACTGGCCCTGTCCTCTCACAACAAAACAGGTAAAAGTCTTTTTAGGTTTGGTGGGATATTACAGGCGGTTCATTCCCAACTTTGCAACCCTGTCCACGCCTTTAACAGACTGCTTAAAAGGAAGGAAACCTGTGATGGTCCAATGGAATGATCAGTTAGAGGGGGCCTTTACAAAGTTAAAAGAGGTACTGTGTGGTACACCAGTCCTGATCACTCCAAATTTCAAAAGAGAGTTCGTTGTGCAGACTGATGCCTCTGAGATAGGGCTCGGTGCCATGCTGTCTCAGGAGGTTAACGGGGAAGAGCATCCCGTTAGTTTCCTGAGCCGGAAGCTTACCCCAGCTGAAACCAGGTACAGTATTGTGGAGAGAGAGTGCCTGGCCATCAAGTGGGCACTGGAGTCATTGCGCTATGATTTGCTGGAGAGAACATTTCAGTTGGTGACAGATCATTCCCCTGTTACGTGGATGAGTCAAGCTAAGGAGAGGAATGCCCGAATCACCAGGTGGTTCCTGTCACTGCAAAATTTTAAATTTTCAGTAGAACATCGGGCAGGCAGACTACAGGGGAATGCAGATGCCCTGTCCAGAGTTCACTGTATGTCATGTGTCCACCCCTCTAGGGTTGAACATAGGAGGGAGGTATGTGGTACAGTAAAGGTTGTTTTACTGGATGGGAGATACATTTCTCCCAGCAGATTAATGTTTCGACGAGTTTTTCCCTAAAGACAGGACCTGCAATGATGTCATGGTCACGTGATCAGCACATGTGATGTCTACCTCACCGGTGGGAGGGGTTATGGGCTATGTAATGGAGGTTGGTATTTGGCACATGGTAAGTGTGTGTGGAAGATACAGGTACTTGGCTGGAGTTAGCCTCTGTACGTGCTGCAGAGCTATAGCAGCAAGACTCCAAACAACCCTGGGAATGGCACCTGGCGGACACCGCAGGACCTGGCAGCCGCTTAGTTAAGCCCGTCCCATGCAAGGGGTGAGTCTGGGACCAGTGGTTCTCCAAGCTAGAGTACATTTAAGTTTTTCCCTTATTTTCTGTTAACCTGCTGTTTGCAAAGTGACATTAAACCACTGAAATTGAACTTTAAGCCTGTGTGTTGCCTCGTTACTGCAGCCCTGCCATTACCTACCAGAGCGAATCCCTACTATATATAAAGCTGTGGGCTTCAGAGGCTGGGCAGACAATGGTGACAGTAGACATCATTAATAGGGTTGATCGAATAGCTTCAGACAAGTGCTTATCCGAATAGCTATAGCGCTTACCGAATAGCTGCATCGGTAACCTGGATACCTGGAGTGCTCCTGATAATGAACTGTTCGACGCTGCATCTGCCGCGGCTGTGTGACAGTCACAACACATGTATGGAGAGTCTGTTTGTTGGGCTACTGATGCAGCTATTCAGTAAATGCTATAGCTAGTTGGATAAGCACTTGTCCGAAGCTATTCAATCAACCCTAATCATTAATGGGTATGTCCTACCAAATTTGACATCAGTAATACTTGGTGTAAGTCAAGAATAGAACAAGATGAATAATGCAATCTATTATAAAATAGTAAGATATACAATAACTGCATTACCCAGAAAATGTCACATGATTTAATATCTATCAGATGTTTAACTGTCTGTAAACTGTCCTGTCTTCATATTCACAAGAATCCATGATTGTGTATTCTATTTGTCTCCGGTTCTCCTGAATATAGTCAATGCAATATACATGTTCCTGTTAATGAGAATGTGTTGCTAAGGTTGAATAAAATCCCAGTAGACCGAAACTGGCATATTACTTAACACAAACTAGGAAGAGCAAGTCTCTGTGGATTACAGTTACACATTCTCTTCTGCTATATGCTGTGTACCAGGACAAAGACATTTTAGATTTGTCAAAATCATGAAAATACCGTATATGATATTGAACATGATAAAAACAAACTGGGTAATGCCAGCAGCATATGCTATGCCTGTGACAAATTTCATAAAATATCCCACATAAACAAAATGCTGGTTTTCTAAAATCGTGTATCTAAATAAGAGATGGGAAATGTGTGACTCTTACTTAACCTTCTGTGAGCATGCAGCCAATCTAGCTTCTAGTTGGACAGAGGCAGACTGGTTGGGTGCATAGCGTTCAGCTAATGTATGTGGTCACATTATAAAATGTCATATATTTTGCCCTATAAAATGGGTTGAAGGCTAAATTTGCATATGAAGTTTATATTGGTAAGTTCATTCAATTATTTTCAAAAACTTTATAATGAACAAATCCTAGGTTATCAGTATACACTGCGACAAAGTCACTGACAAAGTACTGGAGGGGAGATACACTACAGTTCAAAAGTTTAGGGTCACTTAGAAATTTCCTTATTTTTGAAAGAAAAGTACAGTTTTTTCCAATGCAGCTAACATTAAATGATTCAGAAATAAACTGTCACATGTACCTGTCCTGTGTGACTTGACCTGCAGGTCAGTAACTGAAACAACAAAACTGTCACGTGTACCTGTCCTGTGTGACACGACCCGCAGGTCGGTAACTGAAACAACAAAACTGTCACGTGTACCTGTCCTGTGTGACACGACCCGCAGGTCGGTAACTGAAACAACAAGACAAAAGGGGAACACCGGGGAAACAGTTACAACGGTGGGCCCTGCAATAGGGAATGGGGACGTGGAGACCTACTGCACTCCCCTGAGGCAGTGTCCCTGAACACTCCTAACGTTCCCTATACAGGCTCTTCACCTGTCGCCGGCCAGGATACCTGAATCCCTCACTAGCCCTGCACCTATCCCTTACTGAGGAATTGGTTAGTGCGGACACTGGTCCCACCGCTGCACTAATACACAGGAAGGAAAATACACCAAATGGGAAAACAACAAAACACTTATTTTTCTCTGCTACAGGCAGCAGAGTTCATCACCGGATTAGCTTTCAGCAATGGCTCGAAACCTCAGAGCCAGCTGCTACCTTCACATCTTTCTCTGCTGCAGTCACCGGGCAGCAGAGATCAGCACCAGATCAGCTTTCAGCAGTGGCTAAACACCTCAGAGCCAGCTGCTAACTTCACCGTGGTTGGAATTCACAAAGGACTTGCTATAACCAACACCAGCTGATACACCAGGTGACCTTATATAGCAAAGGAGTGGTCACCATCAGCAGAGAAACCAAAAACATGTAATAACCCCAGTGACCACCGGGGGCAAAAGGTAAAGCAAAGAAAACTATCAGACATGTAATAACACCTATGGCCACCGGGGGCAAAAAACCATATTAAGGCCTCAAAGGCCTGAAAGGAAAAAAAAAGTTTAAATGAGGGAATCCAGAATCTGACATAGATCCAAGAACTGGACTGTGACATATACTATATACATTGTTAATGTGGTAAATGACTATTCTACCTGCAAACATCTGGTTTGTAATACAATATCTTCATAGGTGTATAGAGGCCCATTTCCAACAACCATCACTCCAGTGTTCTTATGGTACTTTGTGTTTGCTAACTGTGTAAGAAGGCTAATGGATGGATAGAATACCCTTGACACCCTGGTGCAAGTATGATAGCACAGCTGAAAACAGTTTGGCTGATTAGAGAAGCTATAAACCTGACCTTTCTTTGAGCTAGTTGAGAATCTGGAGCATTACATTTGTTGGTTCCATTAAACTCTCAAAATGGCCAGAAAAAAGAACTTTCATGTGAAACTCGACAGTCTATTCTTGTTCTTAGAAATGATGGCTATTCCATGCGAGAAATTGCCAAGAAACTGAAGATTTCCTACAACGGTGTGTTCTACTCCCTTCAGAGGAGAGCACAGACAGGTTCTAACCAGAAAAGAAAGAGAAGTGGGAGGCCCCACTGCACAACTGAGCAACAAGACAAGTACATTAGAGTCTGTAGTTTGAGAAATCGATGCCTCACAGGTCCTCAACTGGCAGCTTCATTAAATAGTACACGCAAAACACCAGTGTCAACATCTACAGTGAAGTGGTGACTCTGGGATGCTGGCCTTCAGGGCAGAGTGGCAAAGAAAAAGCCATATCTGAGACTGGCTAATAAAAGGAAAAGATTAATATGGGCAAAAGAACACAGACATTGGACAGAGGAAGATTGGTAAAAAGTGGTTATTGACAGATGAATCCAAGTTTGAGGTGTTTGGATCACACAGAACATTTGTGAGACGCAGAGCAACTGAAAAGATGCTGGAAGAGTGCCTGACGCCATCTGTCAAGCATGGTGGAGGTAATGTGATGGTCTGGGGTTGCTTTGGTGCTGGTAAAGTGGGAGATTTGTACAACATAGTAACATAGTTATTAAGGTTGAAGGAAGACTTTAAGTCCATCTAGTTCAACCCATATCCTATCCTAACTTGCCCTAACATGTTGATCCAGAGGAAGGCAAAAAAAAACCCATGTGGCAAACAGTAAGCTTCACATTGGGGAAAAAAATTCCTTCCCGACTCCACATACGGCAATCAGACTAGCTCCCTGGATCAGCGCAATATTAAGGAAACTAGTGTATATACCCTGTAATATTATACGCTTCAAGAAAGGTATCCAGTCCCTTCTTAAATTTTAGTAGGGAATCACTCATTACAACATCATGTGGCAGAGAGTTCCACAGTCTCACTGCTCTTACAGTAAAGAATCTGCACCTGTGAGTATGCTTAAACCTTCTTTCCTCCAGACGTAGAGGATGCCCCCTTATCCCCGTCACAGGTCTAAGAGTAAAAAGATCATTAGAAAGGTCTTTGTACTGTCCCCGCATATATTTATACATTGTAATAAGATCACCCCTAAGCCTTCGTTTTTCCAATCTAAATAATCCCAAGTATAGTAACCAGTCTTGACCCCCCAGTTCCCTAATAACCTTGGTCGCTCTTCTCTGCACCCGCTCCAGTTCAGCTATGTCTTTCTTATACACCAGAGACCCGAACTGTACACAGTATTCTAAGTGTGGTCGCACTTGTGACTTATATAGAGGTAAAATTATGTTCTCCTCATGAGCATCTATGCCTCTTTTAATGTGCATATTCATGACTTTAATGAGCGGTACCACATGACCGCTGAAGGAAGGAAGGGAGACCGTGGGAGAAGCGGGGCTGCAGAGACCGCGCCAGGAGGGGGTAAGTATATGCAGTATTCACCTGTCCCCGTTCTAACACTGCTCGCTGCTGTCTGCCGCTTCCTCTGTCAGTGACGTTCAGGCAGCAGAGGGCGGCATAATCTATAGCGCATCTTATGGGGCAGCATATGGGGCATAATCTACGGAGTATTTAATGGGGCAGCATATGGGGCATAATCTATGGAGCATCTTATGGGTCAGCATATGGGGCATAATCTATGGAGCATTTTATGGGGCCGCATATGGGGCATAATCTATGGAGCATCTTATGGGGCATAATCTATGGAGCATCTTATGGGGCAGCATATGGGGCATAATTTATGGAGCATCTTATGAGGCAGCATATGGGGCATAATCTATGGAGCATTTTATGGGGGCATAATCTATGGAACATCTTATGGGGCCATAACCTTTATGGAGCAGCATATGGGGCATATTAGTCTATGGAGCATCTTATGGGGCCATTATTAACCTTTGTGCAGCATTACATGGGGTGTATTTTGTATGGAGCATCTTATGGGGCCATCATGAACTGTATGGAGCATTATATGGGGTTCCTGATTCAATATGGATATTCAAAAACATTTAACCTAATGATGTCTCAATTAATTTTACTTTTATTGGTATCTATTTTTATTTTTGAAATTTACCAGTAGCTGCTGCATTTTCCACCCTAGGCTTATACGCGAGTCAATAAGTTTTCCCAGTTTTTAGTGGCAAAATTAGGGGGGGTCGGCTTATACGCGAGTATATACAGTAAGTATATTGCATTATCAAATTCTGTCTTATATTCATTCCCTGTGGGGTCCTAGTTTGTAATTTTAAATATCCAATAAGATTCTCTGTTGAGAATTTTCCTTTTTATATCAGCTCCTCTAGCAGGTTTAAACACTTTTTCAATTCCTGGAAATTTAAAACATTTTGTGTCTCCTTTGTTGACTAGGGAAAAGTGTTTTGACATATTTATTGCTGTGGGATTTATTGCATCCGATAAATGTCTTCTAATTCTCTTTTTTATGTATTTCTATGCAGCTGAACGCTCCGATCTGAGTGCCGGAGGCAGTGCCAAGTATTGACGTGTGAGACTCGTCTGAGTTTCTCGCAAGTCTGACCCCGGCCTTAAGGGGACAGAAGTGCACCCCACATATTGTAATAGGCATTCCGTACGTTCTATTAAATATATTGTCATACAGTTAATGAAATTCTGTATTTGAAATTGTTGCCCTGTAACATTAGAAAAGAAATGTATTGCTTTATTAACAAAATTACAAACATTTACAAGGGGTGTGTCGGCATTTAAAAATTCCCCTGTAGGATAACCATGTAGAATCGCTTTTTAAGTTGTTGTTTCCACAATCAGTGATGGTTTGGGGTGCTTTGTCATCTGCTGGTGTAGGTGCAATGTGTTCTATCAAGACTAAAGTCAGCACAGCCCTCTACCAAGAAATTTTAGAGCACTTCATGCTTCTAAATGCCGACAAGCTTTTTGGAGATGGAAATTTCATTCTCTAGCAGAAATTGGCACCTGTCCACACTGGGAAAAGTACTAATTCCTGGTTTAAAAACATCAGTATCACTTAGCCAGAAAACTCGCCTGACCTTAATCCCGTAGAGAATCTGTGGGGTATTGTCAAGAGGAAGATGAGATACACCAGACCCAATAATGCAGACGAGCTTAAGGCTGCTATCAAAGCAACCTGGGCTTCCATAACACCTCAGCAGTGCCACAGGCTGATTGCCTCCATGCCACGCCACATTGATGCAGGAATTGATGCCAAAGGAGCTCCGACAAAGTATTGAGTGTGTGGGGAAGGTGACCTGACGGACGGATTTGTCAGCAAGAAGAAAGGAAAGTTTGTGCACTGTAGGTGTATGTTTGTAATTACACTAGGGAAACACCTGGGAAAAGTGAAGATTGAGTGCAGTATCTTGGGTTGACCACAAGATGGCAGGGGAGAGTGTGAGTTCAGGACTTGACAGCAGCTTATGGCTTGAGAAATCGTTGGTCATGGGGGCGGAGTTATAGGGAATCGGGAAAGTTATAAATAGGACGGGAGGGTTCCAGAAAGTTCCAGTCCCGGGAGGAGCTCAAGAGGAGAGGAGTCTGTGACGAGGCCGTCTCTCGGTACTCGATCCCCAGCTGCCACTATTTCTTCCAGTGTGCCGTACACAAGCACGTGTCCCACAACATTAGCCGCTCCCTCAACAATGCAGTTACTGGGAAAGTCTACCTAACCATGGCATTAACATAGGTTAACATACTGCAAACTGGGACCCAGTCAGACCTTGGGATGGAACATGTCCTCCCGACACTGAGGATTGCGATCCTACGTCAATCAGGGTTGCTCCCACAGTCTACAGCTCCTGCACCTCATGCTCCTCCTCCTCCTCTTTAGCCTCCATCTCTGAAATGACCACTCAGTCACAAACTGGAAGCACTGCAGCACTGCTTCAGCCAAGCAGCAACAGGCTATGCTGAAGCTAATATGCTTAGGTGACAAACCGCACAATGCTGAAGAGTTGTGGACAGCTCTAAAAGAGCAGGCAGATCTGTGTCTGACACCACTGAACCTACAGCCAGGCATGGTCATGTGTGACAATGGCCAGAACCTTGTGGTGGCTCTGAGGTGAGGCGAGCTCACACACGTTCCATGCCTGACCCATGTGCTTAACCTCGTGGTTTAGCGGTTTCTCAAAACCTACCCGGAGCTGCTCAATCTACTTGTCAAAGTACGCCGCTGTGTGCCAATTTAAGGAAGTTAGCTACAGCTTCTGCCGACCTTACCGGACTTCACCAGCATTTGCAGCTTCCGGTTCACCAACTGTTGTGTGATGTCCCCACGCATTGGAACTCTACACTGCAGATGTTGGAAAAGATTTGTGAGCACAAGAGAGGAGTTGTTGACTACCAGCATCAACAAGGCTGTCGGTATTCAGTTCAGACTCCACACATAAGACCTCAGGAGTGGAGGTGGATGTCAGACATATGTACCATCCTCCAAAACTTTGAGGACTCCACCAAGATGGTGAGCTTCGATGACGGCATAATTAGCATCACCATCCCGCTTCTGTGTGCTCTGAAATGCTCTCTGCTCACAATCAAAGAGGATGCATTGCAGGAAGAGCATGATGAGATGGAGCAAGGAACCATACAGGGTGATTACACACAGCCCAGCCTCATCTCATCCCAACGTGGATTGGGTGACAATGAGGAAGAAGAGGAGGAGGAAGACCAGGAGCTACTTTTGTGAGCTGTAGACGGTACTACAAGCACAACTGTCATACTGTCTGTTTAGCGTGGATGGTCTGAGGACAGGGAGCAGAAGGAGGAGGAGGACAGCATGATCAGTCATCCTCTTGGTGAGGACATGGAAGTCTTGCCTGTTAGCAGTCTGGCAAGCATGGCTGAGTTTGTTACGCTGTCTTGACAGTGACCCTTGCGATCTCAAAATTTTGGGTGACAGTCATTACTGGTTGGTGACACTTCTAGACACAAGCTACAAGGAGAACTTTCTATCTCTTATTCCAGAGGCAGACAGGTCTACTAAAATGGGGCTGTACCAGGGGGCCTTGTTGCAGAATTATTAAAAAAATTCCCATCTGAAAACGCTGGCGGCAGAGGTCACAGTTCATTGGACAAACAGGAGTACAGGCGAGAGACACAACTCCAATCCAGCAGAGGAAGGGGAACACTGGCAAAGTTCTGGGAGAGTTTTCTCAGACCCTCCCATTGCACTGGCCCTGAGGCACAGGGTACTCTCACAAGGAGTGCAAAGTTTTGGAAGATGCTGAGGGAGTACCTTGCTGACCTTACCAATATCCTACATGATTCCTCTGTGCCTTATAATTATTGGGTATCCAAGCTGGACATGTGACATGAACTGGCTCTCTACGCCTTGGAGGTCCTGGCCTGCCCTGCCACTAGCGTTTTGTCAGAGCGGGTTTTTAGTGCCGCTGGTGGAATTATAACTGATAAGTGCCTCCACCTGATAACTTAAAATGCTGACAGGTTGACGCTTATAAAAATGAACAAGGGCTGGATTGGGCCAGACTTCTCTACACCACCGAATGATAGCAGCGTAACATAAACTCAAATCCAGTGTATTTTTTTGGGAGGTCTAATCCCATGCACCTCTCCACACCCACACATGGGTATGGTATACGCTTCCTGATTTTGGCTATTTGCTGTTGTCCTCCTCCTTCTCCTCTTCCTCATCCTACACCACCAGATCACCAGGGTGACCGTGATCCGTGATGCAACACCCACATAATTTTTTTAAAGGGTGTTTATGATGCCTATACCAAAAAAATGGTTATACAGTATGTTCATGTATACCTCCCTACCTTTGTCAGCCCAAGCACTTAGTGCATTGGTAATACAAGTATAGGAGACCCGCTCCTTTCTAATGGGAACATTTTTATGAGGCCCTCCTCCATGTCTCTTCAAAGGGGTATTGGGTGCGTCCAAATTTGTGGCACCTCTTGCATTCACCGCATAGGCAAACAGTATGGGAGACCCACTTCCCAATAATGGGAAAATTGTTTTATGAGGCTCTCCTCCATGTCTTTACCAAGGGGTATTGGGGTGTGTCCATATTTGTGGCAGCTCTTGCATTCACTGCGTAGGCAAACAGTATGGGCGCCCCAACCCCTTTTGGACCTCTGCCCCCTGTTGGGACCCCCAGTATGGAGTGGGCTGCTTTTCCACAGAACCTTCCATCCCTTGGTATCTCTCGAACAGTCCGACCAGTTCATCGGCATTCCGGGGATCACCCTTGGCAACCCAAGTCTGTACGGGCCTCGGCAGGGAGTGCACAAGTCGGTCCATCACCACCCGTTCTACCATCTGCGCAGGTGCAGAGGACTCTGGCTGCAGCCACTTTTGGACCAGGTGCAACAGGTCACACATTTGGGAGCGTGGTGGTTTGTCCTATTGATATGCCCAAAGGTGAACCCGCTGTGCCCTGAGAGTCATTGTTACCCCCCAAGCGTGCAAGAATCTCCATTTTTAGCTTGCCATACTCTTTAGGGTATGTTTCCATGGTCAGTAAACGCTGCGGATTGGATGCTGCGTACAGCCGCAGTGTCCAATCCGCAGCGGCCAGATGTTACAGCATAGTGGAGGGGATTTTATGAAATCCCATCTCCACTATGCGTGCAGGGACGCCTCTGTCTTCCCTGCATAACCAGACATGTGACGCGTCTTTCTAGACCGCAGCAAGTCTATTTATCTTGCGGAGATGCTCAGTCTCCGCAAGATAAATATCACAGTCCAATGTATAGGATGCGGTGATTCTGCATGGTTCAATGAACACATGCGGAATCACCGCGCGTACAAATGCCAGCAGCGCTTTGGATAGAGCTGCGTCCAAAGCTCTGCCAATACTGACCGTGGAAACATACTCTTAGCGTCCTGCAAAGCTAAATCATAGTATGCTTTCAGGGGTTTCCCCATCAAGTATGGCACCAATACCTGTGCCCACAGCTCTGGCAGTAGTTTCTCCCTCTCAGTGACCCTTTCATACACCGTCAGGAAAGCATCAACACTGCAATTCTCCACTGCAGGTTCTTCAGCCTCAACACTGCAATTCTCCACTGCAGGTTCTTCAGCCTCAACACTACAATTTTACACTGCCGGTTCTTCAGTCTCAACACTGCAATTCACTGCAGGTTCTTTAGCTTCAGTATTGCAATTCTCCACTGCCGGTTCTTCAGCCTCAACACTGCAATTCCCCACTGCAGGTTCTTCAGCCTCAACATTGCAATTATTCACTGCAGGTTCTTCAGCCTCAACGTTGCAATTCCCCACTGCAGGTTCTTCAGCCTCAACACTGCAATTGACTGCAGGTTCTTCAGCTTCAATATTGCATTTCTCCACTGCCGATTCTTCAGCCTCAACACTCCAATTCTCCATTGCAGGTTCTTCAGCCTCAACATTGCAATTCTCCACTGCAGGTTCTTCAGCCTCAACACTGCAATTCACTGCAGGTTCTTCAGCTTCAATATTGTAATTCTCCACTGCAGGTCCTTCAGCCTCAACACTGCAATTCTCCACTGCCGGTTCTTCAGCCTCAACACTGAAATTCACTGCATAGGCAAACAGTATGGGAGACCCACTTTCTAATAATAGGAACATTGTTTTCAGGAGGCCTTCTTGTACGTTTCTTCAAAGGGTTATTGGGGTGCGTCTAAATTTGCTACAGGGCAAGTCCTCCTGTACGTCTCTTCAAAGGGGTATTGGGGTGTGTCTAAACTTTGGGGCAGGCCTTGCACTCAATGCATAGGCAAACAGTATGGGAGTACCAACTTCTTAATAATGGGAACATTGTGTCACGGACATGGTTTGTGGAACCACTGTGCCACTGACTGTGGAGAGACTGGAGGGGTGTGACTAAGCTATCACGTGACTGTTCACTAGAGCCTCTGATGGTGAGGTTAGACTTGGCTCCCGATGAACACCAGGTGCCACTCCAGAGTAGACCAACGGACGAGCAGCACCTTGACCCAGAGGATAGAATGGATGGAGCAGTAGGCAGAGTGTGTATTAGAATGCAGCAGACAGAGTTTGCACCAGAGTGCAGCAGACAGAGTTCACACTAGAGTGCAGCAGACAGAGTTCGCACCAGAGTGCAGAAGGCAGAGTTTGTATTAGAGTGCAGCAGGCAGAGTTTGTATCAGAGTGCAGCAGGCAGGGTCTACATCAAAGTGTAGCAGGCAGGATTTGTACCAGAATGCAGCAGGCAGGATTTGCATCAGAGTGCAGCAGGCAGGGTCTGCATCACAGTGCAACAGGCAGGATATGAACAAGAGTGCAGCAGGCAGGGATTTGCACCAGAGTGCGGCAGGGACTGGTATGCAACCTTACACAACATAGATGGCAAACAGGAAAGTTGCTCAGGCACCTCCCCAGTGGGGAGGAATCAATATATGCATAATACCTCTCAGCCATTGACCGAGGAGGAAATAGCAAGTGCACGCACTGGCCCTTTAAGAGGACAGGAGTGTGCACACGTGTGCCCTAAGGACATGGCTGGAAGCTCTGCTAGAAGCATGCAGAGCATGAAGAAGGGGTGAAACGACCGCAGTACGAATGAGTGAAGTGACACGCCGGAGACCCTGCCTGTCAGAGCACATTGCTTTCAGGTGGCCCTCCTGTATGTTTCTTCAAAGAGTTATTGGGATGCATCTAAATTTATTGCAGGGCACACCTTGCATTCAAGGCATAGGCAAATAGTATGGGAGTACCAACTTCCTAATAATGGGAACTTTGCTTTCAGGTGGCCCTCCTGTACGTCTCTTCAAAGGGTTATTAGGGTGCGTCCAAATTTGGGGTAGGTGTTGCATTCAATGCATAGGAAAACAGTATGGGAGGACCAAATTCCTAATAATGGGAACATTGTTTTCAGGTGGCCCGCCTGTACGTCTCTTCAGAGGGGTATTGGGGTGCGTCTAAACTTGGTGCAGGGCAGGCCTTGCTTCCAGTGCATAGGAAAACAGTATGGGAGCACCAACATCCTAATAATGGGAACATTGCTTTCAGGTGGCCCCCCTGTACGTTTCTTCAAAGGGGTATTGGGGTGTGTCTAAATCTGGGGCAGGCCTTGCATTCAATGCATAGGCAAACAGTATAGGAGGACCAAATTCCTAATAATGGGAACATTGTTTTTAGGTGGCCCTCTTGTACGTCTCTTCAAAGGGGCATTGGGGTGCGTCTAAATTTGGTGCAGGGCTTGCATTCAATGCATAGACAAACAGTATGGGAGCACCAACATCCTAATAATGGAACATTACTTTCAGGTGGCCCTCCTGTACGTCTCTTCAAAGGGGTATTCGGGTGCGTCTAAATCTGGGGCAGGCCTTGCATTCAATGCTCAGGCAAACAGTATGGGAGGACCAAATTCCTAATAATGGGAACATTGTTTTCAGGTGGCCCTCCTGTACGTCTCTTCAAAGGGGTATTGGGGTGCGTCTAAATTTGGTGCAGGGCAGGCCTTGCATTCAATGCATAGGCAAACCGTATGGGAGCACCAACTTCCCAATAATGGGAACATTGTTTTCAGTTGGCCCTCCAAAGGGTTATTGGGGTGCATCTAAATTTGGTGCAGGGCAAGCCTTGCATTCAATGCATAAGCAATCAGTAAGGGAGGACCAACCTCCTATTAATGGGAACTTTGCTTTCAGGTGGCCCTCCTGAACGTCTCTTCAAAGGGTTATTGGGGTGCGTCCAAATTTTGGGCAGGTGTTGCATTCAATTCATAGGCAAACAGTATGGGAGGACCAAATTCCTAATAATGGGAACTTTGTTTTCAGGTGGCCCGCCTGCACGTCTCTTCAAAGGGGTATTGGGGTGCGTCTAAATTTGGTGCAGGGCAGGCCTTGCATTCAATGCATAGGCGAACAGTATGGGAGCACCAACATCCTAATAATGGAAACGCTGCTTTCAGGTGGCCCTCCTGTACGTCTCTTCAAAGGGGTATTGGGGTGTGTCTAAATCTGGGGCAGGCCTTGCATTCAATGCATAGACAAACAGTATGGGAGCACCAACTTCCTAATAATGTGAACATTGCTTTCAGGTGGCCCTCCTGTACGTCTCTTCAAAGCGGTATTGGGGTGTGTCTAAATCTGGGGCAGGCCTCGAATTCAATGCATAGGCAAACAGGTCTGCATAGGCCACTTCATGACAGAGGATGCCATCTCTGGATCCATCTTCAGACCGGTCTCAGAAATTATGTACCCCAGAAACAGACGGGAGAACTGTTCGATGATGCACTTCTCATATTTGGCGTAGAGACTGTTAGTTCTTAATCTTAGTAGAACCTGGCTAACGTCCCTCCTGTGTGTTGGCAGATCAGGGGAAAATACCAAGATGTCGTCCAGGTATACTACAACACACATATAGAGCAGGTCACGAAAGATGTCGTTCACCAGTTCTTGGAAGACGGCTGGGGCATTACAGAGTCTTAACAGCATAACGAGATACTCGTAATGGCCATCGCAGGTGTTGAAATCCATCTTCCACTTGTCTCCCTGGCAAATTCAAACCAGGATGTATGCCCCTCGTAGGTCAAGTTTTGTGAAAACTCCGGAACCCTTCAGGCGATCAAACAGCACAGAGATCAGAGGTAGGGGGTATTTATTTTTTTTAAAAACTTGATTCCAGCTCGCCCAGTTGCTCTATGCTCATCCACCTGGGGCTCAGACGCCGGCCTCGCCCTGGCCTCACATCAATGATAATAGAAAAAATTGTCCGGCTCAACAGGACTGGATTTTCCTTTTCTTTTTCTTTTTCAAAAGAAAGTATAATGCATATAAAAGAAAAATTTACATGGTCGACATGAGTTGAGGTGAGCACTGGCGGGTGCAGCTGTCTCGGCTGCCGTTGAGATGAGAACTGGGGTCTGCAGGTGGCTTGGCTGCCGTTGAGGTGAGCATTTGCGGGTGCAGCTGGCTCGGCTGCCATTGAGGTGAGCACTGGCACATGCAGCGGACTCGGCTGCCATTGGGGAAAGCACTGGTGGGTACAGCGGACTCGTCTACCATTGAAGGAAGCACTGGCAGGTGCAGCAGACTCGGCTACCATTGAAGGAAGCACTGATGGCTGCAGCAGGCTGAGATGCAAGTACTGGAACCTGCGAACTGACAAGCATGTTAGGAACAAACTCAAAACATTGCACAGGCACCTCCATGTTGGAGGAGACATTTTAAATAGAAAGAGACCTCCAGCTATTGGCTGGGGACACTTTAGAGGAACGAGTGCGGCCCCTTTAACAAAGAGGATGTGTGCGCGCACTCTAAGCACAGTGCATGGACACCTGCTAGGAGTGCATGCACCCCGGGCAGCAGCGGATCCGGAAGGAGCAGGACGGGATCCTCAGCGGTGAGTACGCTGCTTTCTCTGCAGGGAGAGAGGGACTGCAGGTAGAGATGTGGGCACTACAGTAACGATGGTCATTATGCCCAAAAAGTTCAATTTTAGATTCATCAGACCTCAGGACATGTCTCCAAAAATTAAGGTTTTTGTTCCTATGTACATTTGCAAACATTAATCTGGCTTTTTTACGATTCTTTTTGAGTAAAGGTTTCTTCCTGGCAGAGTGGCCTTTCAGTCCATGTTGATATAGTACTTGTTTCACTGTGGGTATTGACACAATCTTACCAGCTTCCACCAACATCTTTACAAGGTCTTTTACTTTTGTCCTTGGGTTGATATGCACATGTCGGACCAAAGGACATTCATCTCTGGGACACAGAACCTGTCTCCTTCCTGAGTGGTATGATGGCTGGACATTCCCATTGTGTTTGTACTTGTGTATAATTGGTTGTACAGATGTATGATGCAACTTTCTGGTATCTTGAAATTGTTCCCAAGGATGATCCAGACTTGGGCAAGTCCACAATTCTCTTCTTGATATCTTGGCTTATTTCTTTAGACTTTCACATGATGCTATGTAAGAAGATGAGCCGAGACAGAGGCAGCGGTTTCCGGTGCCTTTTAAGGCCGGAACTATCGGGATTGTCACCATTGCTGCCGGGGGAGGCTTCTTCTGGGTGGGATGAACCTTCCCGCTGGACAGGAGGGGGTGCAGAGTATATAAGGAGGACTGATCGCAGGAACAGGTCAGAGTTGGCGGGAAAACGACAGGAGAAGGTTAACTCCCTGTCCGCTGCTTCGGCTCACAACTCCACGCCACTCATCCCTCAACGTGATAAGACTGACTTTGATGCTATTAAGTTATCATCTGACCCTGTTCTTTTGGACAGTCCTGTTCTGTCTGTGGTAACAGATAAGCTGCCTAGAGACTACCCCAAAGGACCGCCCGCTGCCGCGGTCTGTGAGCGTGCCCATGGCTCGTGTTCGGCGCCATTCCTGTGGAATCCACATAAAGGACTGTTTCCACGTTCCAGCACACTCAAGCCAAGAAGGGCCGGATCTATCATCACTGTCGGGAGACAGTGCTTCTCGTTCCTCCGTAACAGAGCCAGAGACTTTGTCAACGATTTGCGACGCCGTCGGAAGATTTTCCAGCCTTTCCCCTGCAAGAACTGCAAGCGATAAGTTACCTTGTTTTTGGACATCTTATTCTCGAGCATTGTGTTTGTGTGCAATTCACGCCGCTGCCGAACTAGTCTGGCCTCCCTGCGTGGAATATTACTTGTTAGTTGCCTGTTCAGTAAATCCTGTTATCCCCTTCTCTGCCACCGGTTCTTCACTGCATCCAATGAACCTCTCTCGTTTAAAGGGAATCTGTCACCCCTTTTTTCGAATATGAGCTGCTGGCACCGCCATCAGGGGCTTATCTACAGCATTCTGTAATGCTGTAGATAAGCCTCTGATGTAACCTAAAAGAGAAGAAAGAGATTATACTCACCCAGGGGCGGTCCGGGCTTGGTACAATGGGTGTTGCGGTCCGTCACCTCCCATCTTCATACGATGCCGTCCTCTTCTTTCCTTCCTGTCGTGGCTCCGACGCAGGCGCACTGCTCTGCCCTGTTGAGGGCAGAGCAGATTACTGCAGTGCGCAGGTGCCAGACCTCTCCGGTGCGCCTGCGCAGGAGCCACGACAGGAAGGAAAGAAGAGGATGGCATCGTATGAAGATGGGAGGTGACGGACCGCAACACCCATTGTACCAAGCCCGGACCGACCCTGGGTGAGTATAATCTCTTTCTTCTCTTTTAGGTTACATCGGAGGCTTATCTACAGCATTACAGAATGCTGTAGATAAGCCCCTGATGGCGGTGACGGCGACATCCATCGGACCGGACCGAACGCCGGGGTGAGTATAATCTAACTCTTTTTTCTTATCTTTCAGGTTACATCGGGGGCTTATCTACAGCATTACAAAATACTGTAGATAAGCCCCTGATGGCAGTGCCGGCAGCTCATATTCTAAAAAAGGGGTGACGGATTCCCTTTAACAGCTACACAAAGAAGCAGTGTGTTTCAGATGTGCATTAAAATATGTCTATAGGTGTGTCTCTAATTAACTCAGGTTTTGCCAAAAATCATAATCAGAAGCTTCCAAACAAATCAGAAGCTTTCAAACAAATGACATCATCATATGGGCAGTCCAGAATTGTTTAAAGGCATAGTTATCTTAGTAGCAACAAAGGCCCCATAAATATAATAAAGTACTACGGAGAAGGAGAATTCCCACCCAAACTCCTGTACAAAAATACATCAACTCCAACACACTATAAATTTTGGAGAACAAAGCGGAGCATACGATGGAATGCAGATAAAAATATCAGTATATTTTATTAAGCATCTTACAAAAGGTGCATATAGTCATACTAATCAAGTGCCAGTCAGAAATGCAGATAACATACACCCAGAGCCACCCACTCCTCCCACAAAGATGGAAAAAAAACCTGAAAAAATCCCCAATATAGTAATGTGTCCAAAGTACGAGAAAACCCCATCTATAGGAACTTATCATGCCCAGTGGCCATATAGGAGACTCAGGAAACTACAGGATTCCATGTAAGGAACAGTCACTCTACCGCCATACATCATGAGCTCATGAATAAAAAAGAGACTTGTGTCCCATAACAGTAAAGGAGCTTACCAGGAGAATGTGGGGGGAAGAGAAGGGGGACCCGGCAGTGAACTCCCGACGCGCGTTTTGCAACACATCAGGCCACTTTGTCAAGAGAATGTACTGGAGAAACCCCAAGAGGACCTTGAAGTAGACCCTAACCCCGGTTGTTCTGCACATTCATGTGCAGCAAGACACTTCTTAAGCGCTGTTCCAGCTATGGCCATTAGATGTCATAGTTGTCCTCTTTTCCCTATTCTTGGAGTTAGGGGCTGCTTTCCCTTTAATTGCTGTTCTGTTCAGAACTGCATCTTCATCTTCCCGGGCTGAAGCAAGTAGCCATTTTCCCTCGGATACCTGAGTTACTCACACGTGTCCAGCTCCCTGCAAAATCATTGCTTCTACCAAGCGGATTCCGGTGAGGGTTTAATGCAGTTATGTGTTGTGCTATGTATCTGTGTTAGCTGGCCATGATGCATCCTCATGATATTGCAATGTATTTTCAGCTCCTTGTAATGCTTTTACACTGCATGTTAGACAGATGCACCTCTGTTCTGTTAGTACAATACTAACAGCCTAAGTTTGCTTGGATCTCTTTTCACTGCATTGTGTGTTGCATTGCTCAGCCTCTGTGGTGATGCCTGCTGCTGATGTGGCAGCACTCTATAATAATG
Source organism: Dendrobates tinctorius (assembly GCF_039654945.1). Classification (NCBI taxonomy): domain Eukaryota; kingdom Metazoa; phylum Chordata; class Amphibia; order Anura; family Dendrobatidae; genus Dendrobates; species Dendrobates tinctorius. Next base: position 5,692,189 of record NW_027361891.1, read on the forward strand.
CCTGCTACTGTTATGATAGTATCCTGTGTTATTGCTGTGTTATTATCTGCCAGTACTGATGTATTGTACTGTCTGTTTCCTTATAGTTTTTACCCGATCTCATCCACTATTGTGTTCATCAATCTCTGATCTCATCCACAATTGTGTTCACCAATCTCCTCCACTATATCATCCGTTATCATCTACCACTGTGGTTCACATCATCCTAATAAATATAGACTTAAGCACCCATACAGTCTTTTTACTGGGAGTGGATGAAGGGTTTAGCCGTATGCTGGAATCCACACAGCGTCATACGTGGAAGAAGGCAAAACACCGATCACATGAATGGTGTCAGCCAATAGTAATGGCGCTATTGGCGCATGCGCCCTTTGACCGGCAAGTTCCGTCGTGCAGAGCAGGCATCATACCCAGTGCGCAGGCGCCGGGTGTTAAAAATGCACGCAGGAGCAGGGCACAGAGATACCTATCTACAGGGCGGTGTCACTATCCATTCTTGGATCTGTGGCAGAGTCTGGATTCTCATTTAGAAATCTTTTTCCTTTCAGGCCCTCGGGGGTTAATATGAGTTTTTGCCCCCCCGTTGGCCGCTAGTGTTACTACAACTGTAGTTGTTCGGCTGCTGGATTTTTGCCCCTCCGGTGGCCACTGGTGTTACTACAGTTTTAATTAGTCAGCAGGTGGTGACCCCCCCTCCTTCCTATGAAAGGTCATCAGCTGCTGCAGCTCCCTGTTGGTAATATTGGTCATTCACTATCCAACCTTTCTGAAGAGAGGAGCTATCTGGAGCAGTGCTGTTGCAGCTTATCTGGACCCTTTGTATTTCTGCTGGAAGCTGTGTCCGTGTACCATACTCTGCGGTCCGGTGCTTGACTGCAGAGCAAGCTAACTGTTCTTTTTTTTCCCTGTCTGTTGTTTTCCCTGGTGTTTTACTAGTACAGCGGTGAGGACCAGTGTCTGCACTTGCCAGTTATCTAGTAAGAGATAGGTGCAGGGCTAGTGAGGGACTGACGTATCCTGGTCGGTGACAGGTTGAAAGAACCTGTATAGGGAACGTGAGGAGAGTTCAGAGCTTTTCCTTAGGAGAGTGCAGGAGGTGTCTACTTCCCCACTCCCTATTATAGGGCCCACCGTTGTAATTGTTTCCCCAGTGTCCCCTTGTCTGTCTTGTGGTTTTGTGACCGACCGATCGTCGGGTCGCGTCACGCAGAGCCAGACATACCGTGACAGATGGAGCAACACGGCAAAAGAGCGATGTGCATGGCCACATGACAAAGTATATATACAGCCATTGATTGACCAGAATTTAGCAATAACAATGGAGACAGCAATAGAAACGGCAAGTGCCAATCATCTACACACCGCATGAAAACCGAAAATAACCAATAAACATGGACAATAAGGAAAGCAGTATACAAACATAAACAGCATACAGATATATTCCATGTCACAATTATACAAAAGGACATAATAATATAGGGTTATGTGTGGTTTGTAGAGACAATTCAAATGCTGCATCCAAGGATTGGGCCATGTAGAAGTTCTAGGGAAACCCAATGTAGTCAAGGTCACTAAATGCAAGGAAGATTAACAAAAAAAAATTAATAAGAGATAAAAACAATTAAAAACAACAAAAACTGCAGAGAAAAAAACGGGAGATGTTGGGGAAATTACGGTGGCACCAGAAAAAGGAAAACAGGAGGAAAAGAGGAATAAAGAAAAATGATATATATATATATATATGTGTGTATATATATATATATACAGTATATATATATATATATGTGCATGGACACGTATCCACCCACACATACATACACATACCAAAATACATGTTAGACCTACAAAAAAGGGGCAAAACTCACAGATTCATTAAGTCCCTTTGGTGTCATGGTGTCCAACTGGACTGTCCACTTAACCTCAATCTGTGAGCTTTTTTATTGTCGCCACCCCTAGAGCCAGGGGGGGTAAAAAATGGGCTGAAAATCTTGGCTTATACACGAGTATATACGGTTCATTGCTGTGAGCCATAAATTTGATTTAAATACTGCACCCTTTTGCAACAGGTCAGATCCCTCTCTCATATTCATAGGAATTCCATACAGGTAGTTTTATAACTTTATCTCTTTTAATTTTAACTTTATTCTAATTCAATTTTCCTTTTTTTTTTAAACCTTGTTTTTATTGAATAGAAAAATTTTTCCTTGCAAACATTACTTGAGGCATATACGTCAACACATCTATTCCAGAAATTTCATTGGTTTAAAGGGGTGGGGGGTAAGCCAGAAACAAAGAAAAACTGGGAAAGGGGAGTAAAGAAGGGGAGCAGAAAGTATGTCAGAAACAGGTACATTTTTTACATACTGGACACCCAGCATGGGTGCTTGACTTTAAACTCAGGAACCAATGACATCGAAGTAGACCCCCAACACCCAAAAATGTCTCTATGTAGCAATTCTCCCAGAGATATCACTATACAGATGTTTCTCCTAATAGTATCTGCTCTTGATATCAGACTGTTGGTCGAAAACAAGTTTTACTGTCATCCTGAATGTGTTGTGGAAGCAAGAAGATGAAAGTTTAAAAAAAGCACTGCACCTTTCCCTCTTTATGCAAGGACGCCTCAACCCAATCCATCTGAAGCAGAAACAACAGTTTTCTAGAAAGATCTTGAAAGGAGGGTCGTGGTCGTGGATCCATGTCTGTAGAATGGCCTTAGTACCTGCTGCCGCCACTAAATATAATAGTTTACGGGCCCCTGGAGAACATGTGTATTTATATGGTTTTAAATATCCAAAAATGGCTCATAGTGGTTTGTCAGGAGCAAAGTTTGTCACATCTGTGATGGTGAATTGTCATACTCTATGCAGGGGTGGCATTTATGTACATGTAATCATAGTACATGTATCTAAGTACGCTGGCAGTTATAACATGGCTGAATCTAACACGCATCTCTATTCTCTTCATACAGGTATTTAACTCTTTCCAGCAACTTCACTGAATCCTGCATGTGTTCAACCTCTATCATTCATCTTTGCAGCATATATAATGGTATATAGTTATTTCAACTCACCCTGCTTGTCCCCTTATGCTATTGAGGTCAAGTAACTTTTCAAAGTGGTTTATGATCCATGTAGGCCTGGACACTTGTTTATCTGCTAAATAGATTTATTGTGTCCTGCTGTCCTAACTTAGTTTGATTGATTGCTAACGAGTAAGGAGAGGAAAAAAAAAAAAGAAGGAAGATCTTAGAAGTGGCCTTCTATAAATTCAGAGCTAGCCTGGGGAAGGCATTTATGCAGGGGTGGCATTTATGTACATGTAATCATAGTACATGTATCTAAGTATGCTGGCAGTTATAACATGGCAGTTAGACAGGGCAGGAGACAGGTAAGACAAATAAATAAATCTATTCCCTGTACATTTGGACTACCACAAATATTTACCATATGCATTTGTATAACTTATATCCTGGCCGCTGCATTTACACACATCCACCGCCCTGATATTAACTCTCTACACTCCGTCCATATTGGCCCCTCACTCCTTTCCTCTCCTATGTATAGCACTCACGCTCTTTTCACATTGCTAAATTGCACAGATCCATTCAGTCCCACCATTCAACATCAGAGACGCTCTCACAAATCACTTAACCATCTGCTCACTCTTTCTATCCTCCTTCTCCTAGTCGCAGGAGACATTGCTCCCAACCCTGGTCCCCCATGTTATAGAAAGTCAAACTCCCCAACTGCTACACTCAGAAACCCCTCTAATCTTATTAATATTCCCTGCATGCCATCTGTCTCTCTTAATTGTGCACTTTGGAATTCTCGCTCAGTGTGTAACAAACTCTCCTTCATTCATGACTTTTTCCTTTCTAATTCTCTTAACCTCCTGGCTCTTACTGAAACCCGGATCCAGCAGTCAGACACTACCGCTGCTGCTGCTCTTTCATACGGGGGACTACACTTCTCTCATACCCCAAGATCAGACAATAGAGCAGGTGGAGGCGTTGGTCTGCTCCTATCATCAAAATGTACCTTTCAGGTTATCCCTCAAGTACCCTCTGTAACAACCCTGCTGGCATCACTGCATGACCTCCCATCCCCCGCACACCAACTTACTTTCTGCTTCAAGCCATGCCGTGAATTCTGTCTGTTGCCAGCCCTGTGCCTCTGCTCTCCATGTTTCCTGACTGTGTGTATAGGGGTGCGGCGCCTGAACTCTGGTTCTTATGCAGTCAGGGTGCACCTGTGTAATATGTCCCTTACCAATCACCTAGAGCCCTTGACTATTTAGTTTCGCCACACCCACTGACCTTTGCCTGAGCAATGTCTATACTCAGCAACTTGCTGCTGAGCTAGCCAGGCCCTGTTCTGTGTATCTCCTTTTCTGGAGGATTACTCCTAGTCTTGCCTTTTACCTTGTCTGCCTGCCAGGAGGCTGAATATCCTGGCCCTTGAGTCTTGGTCCCAGTACCTTGTCTGTACTCTGTCCTACCTTAATCTACCTTTCTCCTTGTCCGTGACTTCCTTCCCTGCTGTGTCTTTACTTGTGTCCTCCCTGTCTGTGAATCTGCACCCTTGCAGCTCTATCTGTGCACGGCTCCCTAGAAGCTCTGCCTGCTCGGCTCCCTAGCCGCTCTGCCTGCCCGGCTCCCTTGGAGCCCAGCCTACTCCGCACTCCTGCGGCTCTGCCTACTCTGCACTCCTGCGGCTCTGCCTACTCCGCACTCCTGCGGCTCCGCCTACCTGCACCTCCTGTGTGAACAGGTCCAAACCTGTTCTCTCATATACCACTCCTGCTTGCCCTGTGTCTCAAGCCATCACCTACCTGCCCAGTGTCTCCAAGCCGTGCCCGCTTGCCCAGTGTCTCCAAGCTGTGCCCGCTTGCCCAGTGTCTCCAAGCTGTGCCCGCTTGCCCAGTGTCTCCAAGCCGTGCCTGCCTGCCTGTGTACCAAGCCGTGCCTGCTTGCCCAGTGTCTCAGCCTGCCTGTTAGTCACACCTATCCAAGTGACTTGCCCCTGAGTGGGATCAGCAGCCACAGCCAGACACCAGCCTGGAGTGGCACCCGACAGCTACCTGCCGCACAAGCCTGACCTCACCATCAGAGGCTCCAGTGAAGACCGAGGTAGCTGTCGTGGTCACGCCCCTTCCAGGGTAGTCTGGTTTGTGGCACAGTGGGGCCACAACCCCCCTGCTCGCGCCATTCAGCCAAGGCGCGAGCGTGACACCCTCAGTTGTCTTTCCTTCTTTTGAGGTCCATGCCGTCAGACTCTACACCTCCTTCTCCATGCGAGTGGCGGTGGTATATCGTCCTCCCGGCCCCTCCCATCAGTTCCTGGATCATTTTGCCACTTGGCTTCCACATTTTCTCTCCTGTGAAATCCCTACCCTCATCATGGGCGATTTCAACATCCCCATTGCTCTTCCACTCTCCCCATCTGCTACTCACCTTTTATCTCTAGCCTCCTCGTTTGGACTTTTGCAGCTTACTAATTCTCCAATGCATGAAGACGGGAACTCCCTCGACTTGGTCTTCTCTCGGCTTTGTGCAGTGGATGATTTTGCAAACTCCCCTCTCCCGCTCTCTGACCACAACCTACTTTCATTCTCTATCAAGAACTGCCAGGCTGCTCAGGTCACCCCCACTGTCCATATTTATAGAAACATACAGGCCATTAACACCCAGAAACTTATGAAGAACTTGCAGTCTTCATTGGCCCCTATCTCCTCTGTTGTGAGCTCATTTTCGGGTTTGCCTCTGGCTTCTGGTGAGGGTTATGGAGCTGGCTGTGCTGACAGAGGAGTAATGAGTTCTCTATCTGGACTCCCTCTGTTGGTGAAGGGAGGTAATGAAGCTGATCTAAATGGCAGAGACTGGCCAACTGAGGAAGAGGACTGCGATTGGACATCAGGAGTTTCTGATTGGATTTAAGGCAGCCGACTCCCTAGTTTCTTGCTGGTGATTTTTCCTGACTGTGGCTCCTGGTTTCCATGTTTGGTTCCTGCCTTCCTAAAGCTAAGTTTTCTCTGCTATTGTTCTTGTGAGTTTTTGTCTGGTTTACTTAGTTTTTGTGTTCAGCCAGCCCTGGCTGGGACTATGCTGAATCCCCATTTTGTCTCTGATCAGTTGATCTCTTTTGCTCTGTCTTCAGAATATACCTGAGTGCTGATAGTGATTTTGAAGTCTAGCGGCTTCAGGGCCTTTTTCTATCAGACGTGTTGGACATTCTTTTTATCAGGGTTTTTTGCGTGATTGCAGACAGCAGCTTTTCTTTCCTGTCCTTTCTAGTTAGCGAGGGCCCCATCGATTGCTCAGCCTATCTTTTTACCTGTGTCTGTGTTTTCATCTTGTTTCACTGACAATACATGTTGGGGGCTGTCTATTGCTTTGGGGTCTGCTCTGGGGAGTTTAGATTTTCCCTTTCTTTCTTTAGGCTTATTTAGTTCTCCGGCCGTGACGAGGCGTCTAGGACCACCGTATTGTAGGCATGCTCCACGGCTACTGCTAGTTGTTGTGAATAGGATCAGGGGTCTGCAATCTGCTAGTTACCAACCTCTCCGGTTATCTGGGCTTAGCTTGCTTTTTGTTTTTTCCTCCTCGGTGACTCATTCATAACACTCCTCCCTCTCATGTCCTGATTCTGCATTGAAGCATTACAATGAAACACTTCAAAGTGCCCTGGATGAATTTGCTCCTCCTATACATAGAACACCACAACACAGACGGCGACAACCCTGGCACACCCTGAAAACACGTTTCGTGCAGCGGTGCTCCAGGTGCGCCGAACGTCTGTGGAGAAAATCCAACCTACCCGAAGATTTCACCATTATAAGTTTATGCTTCGAACATACAACACTGCCCTTCACCTCTCAAAACAAACCTATTTCAACACCCTCATCACTTCACTGTCCAATAACCTTAAACGTCTCTTTGACACTTTTCATTCTCTACTCAACCCAAGAGTACAGGCCACTACCATGGAGCTTCGAGCTGACGATCTGGCCAATTACTTCAAAGAAAAAATTGACCACATCCGACAGGAAATTATCTCCCAATCACCTCATACCATGCACTGTCCTCCCTTCCCCACTGCATCTAGCTCACTCTCTGATTTTGAACCAGTCACAGAAGAAGAAGTAAGCAGGCTCCTTGCATCTTCCCGCCCAACCACTTGCACCAGTGACCCATTTCCGTCACATCTACTCCAGACCCTTTCCCCTGCTGTCACCCCTTACCTAACTAAAATATTTAACATCTCTCTCTCTTCTGGTATCTTTCCCTCCTCATTTAAGCATGCCATCATACATCCACCACTTAAAAAACCATCCATCGACCAAAACTGTGCCACTAACTATAGACCTGTTTCTAATCTTCCCTTCATCTCTAAACTCCTGGAACGCCTGGTCCACTCCCGTCTTATCCACTCTCAGAAAACTCTCTTCTCGACCCTCTCCAATCCGGTTTCCACTCTTTACATTCTACTGAAACTGCCCTCACTAAAGTCTCTAATGATCTACTAACAGCTAAATCAAATGGTCATTACTCCATGCTAATTCTCTTGGATCTCTCTGCAGCATTCGACACTGTGGATCATCAGCTCCTCCTCACTATGCACTGGTTCTCCTCCTATCTTTCTGACCGCTCCTTTACTGTATATTTTGCTGGCTCCTCCTCTCATCTTCACCTTACTGTTGGGGTTCCTCAAGGATCAGTCCTAGACCCCCTCCTCTTCTCTTTGTATACTGCCCCTATTGGTCAAACAATCAGTAGATTTGGTTTCCAGTACCATCTCTATGCTGACGACACCCAATTTGTAACAACCCTGCTGGCATCACTGCATGGCCTCCCATTCCCCGCACACCAACTTACTTTCTGCTTCAAGCCATGCTGTGAACTCTGCCTTTTGCCAGCCCTGAGCTCCAGGTGCTATGCCTCTTGTTTTCCTGCTTGCTCTCCATGTTTCCTGACTGCGTGTATAGGGGGCGGCGTTTGAACTCTCTGGGTCTTATGCAGTCAGGGTGCACCTGTGTAATATGTCCCTTACCAATCACCTAGAGCCCTTGACTATTTAGTTTCGCCACACCCACTGACCTTTGCCTGAGCAATGTCTAAACTCAGTTATCTCCTTGCTGCTGAGATAGCCAGGCCCTGTCCTATGTCTTGCCTTCTCTGAAGGCTCTTATTGCATATTCCTGTGTCTTGGTACCGTGCTTAGTACTTCTCTGTCCGCCTGCCAGGAGGCAGAATATCCTGGTCCTTGTGTCTTTGTCACTGTGTCTCTGTCTGAACTCAGTCTTACCTCTGTTAGTCTCCTTGTCTGTGGTTCCTTCTCTGCTGTGTCTTTCCTTGTGTCCTCCCTATCAGAGGCTCTGCTCCATTGCAGCTCTGCCCGCACGGCTCCCTAGCCGCGCTGTCTGCAAGGCTCCCTAGCCGCTCTGTCTGCACGGCTCCCTAGCCACTCTGTCTGCATGGCTCCCTAGCTGCTCTGTCTGCACGGCTCCCTAGCTGCTCTGTCTGCACGGCTCCCTAGCCGCTCTGCCTGCACGGCTCCCTAGCCGCTCTGCCTGCCCGGCTCCCTTGCAGTCCAGCCTACTCCGCACCTCCTGTGTGAACAGGTCCAAACCTGTTCCTTCATATTCCACTCCTTCCTGCCTATATCCATACCTGCACCTCCTGTGTGAACAGGTCCAAACTTTTCTCTCATATTCCACTCCTGCTTGCCCAGTTTCTCCAAGCCGTGCCCGCTTGCCCAGTGTCTCCAAGCAGTGTCCAGTGTCTCCAAGCTGTGCCCACTTGCCCAGTATCTCCAAGCCGTGCCCGCTTGCCCAGTGTCTCCAAGCCGTGCCCGCTTGCCCAGTGTCTCCAAGCCGTGCCCGCTTGCCCAGTGTCTCCAAGCCGTGCTTGCTTGCCCAGTGTCTCCAAGCCGTGCCCGCTTGCCCAGTGTCTCCAAGCCGTGCCTGCTTGCCCAGTGTCTCAGCCGTGCCTGTCGTCTACCTGCCTGCCAGTCTATAGCACCTGTCCAAGTGACTTGTCCCCGAGTGGGATCAGCAGCCACAGCCAGACATCAACCTGGAGTGGCACCCGACAGCTACCTGCCGCACACGCCTGACCTCACCATCAGAGGCTCCAGTGAAGACTGAGGTAGCTGTCGTAGTCACACCCCTTCCAGGGTAGTCTGGTTTGTGGCACAGTGGAGCCACAAACCCCCGGCTCGCGCCATTCAGCCAAGGCGCGAGCGTGACAGTTTGCTCAGGCCATGGTCCCCGCTGAGTCCCATGTCCTTTCGCTCTCGGAACAAGATGAGCTTTTTTGCCAGTATGGGCAACCAAATAAATTTACCCGGTCTGAAGCCCAATCCTTCACTGCTCCACCCACCTTTGTGGTCTCCAATAGACTGTTTGCTCAACTAGAGGCTGGCATACCTAAAGTTGAACCTCCCTCGGACCCGCCAAGATATGATGGGGACCCTAAGCAGTGTCGTGCCTTTATGGAGCAGTGCCTACGCTATTTTCAATGGCATGCTCCCTACTTCGCCAGCGATCGGGTAAAGGTAGGATTACTAATGTCCTACCTAACAGGAGATGCATTACAGTGGCTTAACCCCCTTTGGGAAGCGGTGGATCCTATCACCTTGAGCTTACCGGCCTTCCTGGTGGCCTTCTGCAAAGCCTTTGACAAGCCAAATACAGTGTCTCCTGAAGAGTCTTCCCCCCCAAGCTTCCAGAAATGGACCAGACGAAGAGAACCCGAGGCTAATTCGTCTCATCCGTCTATGACCGTCCATGACCCACCTGTTCCACCACCTGCCAAGACAGCCCCCCGTGCAAGGTCTAAGAAAAAGGGGCTGGCTAGGTTGTCGCCAGAGTCCAGTCCTGAGAAGGAACATCCTGACGGTCTCTGCCCTGTGAAGCCAAAGCTCCAGAACCTTGGGTCAGTAGGAGAGACTGCCCTTGGTGAGAGTACCTCCACTCCATTAAAGTCTGTGACTGTTCCGGTGCCTTGTGGGAGTTTCGGCCCTGCAGTTGTATGTAAGCTGCAAGCCAGACGGAGGCTGTCTTGGGTTCCTGTTCCACAGTTCCAGAATCCTTTGAGGGTGTTTGGTGATGGCCGAGCCCTACTTGTGAACAGTCCAGTACTGAGGGGTCAACTACAACTCCTAATCGGAGCGTTATACACGAAGACATTTATTTTCCACCTGCTGTCCAGTTTGCCCACTGGTCGTTCGGAGCCGGGTACTCTACTGTCCCTTCCGGTCCAAAGACCCAGCGTGGTGCTGCATTTGGAACTACCTAGCCAACAGAGGTTCCTAGTTCCACTACTGCAAGGCCAGTCTTCTGTATTGTCACCTTCTCCACCTGATCTGCCGGTTATTAAGTCATGGTGTGCTGACGTCACTGAAGAAAAGAAAGCAGTGGCGCCCTCTCCGCACACCTCCGATGACCTGTCCCCAGGAACATCCCTGTCGCTTGATTGTCTTCCCCATAGTGGGCTGAAGATGGATCTTGAGTGGATGCCCTCGGCTCCTCTATGGCCTGTGGGTGAAGGTCCCAGGATTAAGCAGCACTCCTTCGCCAACTTGAAAGAAGTGGCCCAGTCTTTTCCGGGTAACAGGCGGAAGTGGCTCCCCGTATGTATGCCTCCAACTTCCATGTGGCAGGTAGATGAAGAGGTGAGAACAGTGGCCTATGTATCTCCGTTTTTTACCCATCTGGATGAGGAGGTCCAATTTTCTTGGAATAACGGCCTAAAAATTGACTCTGTGCAGGTGTCTTCAGTTTCTAGCTGGCCGGCTGATGTAGGGGCGAAGTCTGAAGCTGCCAGGGCCCCGCTTTTCGCCAATCTGGAGGAAGAAGTCCTTGTACCCTCTGTGTTGGAAACTGACTCCCTTGGGCACCAAGAAACCGGGCAATCTGGGATTCCTGATGGCACACATAATCTATTCGACCTGATGAATATCATGTTAGCCTGGACTGTGTGTGGTCCCACACTCCTTCTGCAGGTCATTCTGGCAGGCTTGAGGAAGAGGGGCCGTAAAGGGGGGGTACTGTAACAACCCTGCTGGCATCACTGCATGGCCTCCCATTCCCCGCACACTAACTTACTTTCTGCTTCAAGCCATGCTGTGAACTCTGTCTGTTGCCAGCCCTGAGCTCCAGGTGCTATGCCTCTTGTTTTCCTGCTTGCTCTCCATGTTTCCTGACTGCGTGTATAGGGGGGCGGTGCCTGAACTCTCTGGTTCTTATGCAGTCAGGGTGCACCTGTGTAATATGTCCCTTACCAATCACCTAGAGCCCTTGACTATTTAGTTTCGCCACACCCACTGAACTTTGTCTGAGCAATATCTAAACTCAGTTAGCTCCTTGCTGCTGAGCTAGCCAAGCCCTGTCCTATGTCTTGCCTTCTCTGAAGGCTCTTATTGCGTATTCCTGTGTCTTGGTACCTTGCTTAGTACTTCTCTGTCCACCTGCCAGGAGGCAGAATATCCTGGTCCTTGTGTCTTTGTCCCTGTGTCTCTGTCTGAACTCAGTCTTATCTCTGTCAATCTCCTTGTCTGTGGTTCCTTCTCTGCTGTGTCTTTCCTTGTGTCCTCCCTATCAGAGGCTCTGCTCCCTTGCAGCTCTGCCCGCATGGCTCCCTAGCCGCTCTGTCTGCAAGGCTCCCTAGCTGCTATGTCTGCACGGCTCCCTAGCCGCTCTGTCTGCATGGCTCCCTAGCCGCTCTGTCTGCACGGCTCCCTAGCCGCTCTGCCTGCACGGCTCCCTAGCCGCTCTGCCTGCACGGCTCCTTCATATTCCACTCCTTCCTGCCTATATCCATACCTGCACCTCCTGTGTGAACAGGCCCAAACCTGTCTCTCATATTCCACTCCTGCTTGCCCAGTGTCTCCATGCCGTGCCCCTTGCCCAGTGTCTCCAAGCCGTGTCCAGTGTCTCCAAGCTGTGCCCGCTTGCCCAGTGTCTCCAAGCCGTGCCCGCTTGCCCAGTGTCTCCAAGCCGTGCCCGCTTGCCCAGTGTCTCCAAGCCGTGCCCGCTTGCCCAGTGTCTCCAAGCCGTGCCTGCTTGCCCAGTGTCTCAGCCGTGCCTGTCGTGTCTACTTGCCTGCCAGTCTATAGCACCTGTCCAAGTGACTTGTCCCCGAGTGAGATCAGCAGCCACAGCCAGACATCAACCTGGAGTGGCACCCGACAGCTACCTGCCGCACAAGCCTGACCTCACCATCAGAGGCTCCAGTGAAGACCGAGGTAGCTGTCATAGTCACGCCCCTTCCAGGGTAGTCCATTCAGCCAAGGCGCGAGCGTGACACAATTATACGCTTCTTCTCCTGACATCACGTCAGTCTTTCTAGAAAACACCGCCAATTGTCTAAACGCTGTGTCTAACATCATGTCCTCACTATATCTGAAACTGAACATGTCAAAGACTGAACTCCTTGTGTTTCCTCCCGCTACTAATGTACCTATACCCGACATTGCCATTTCCGTGTGTGGTTCTACTATTACTCCCCAGCAACATGCCCGCTGTCTTGGGGTCATACTTGACTCCGAGCTTTCCTTTGTCCCCCACATCCGATCACTGGCTCGCTCTTGTTATCTGCACCTCAAAAACATTTCTAGAATTCGACCTTTTCTTACTTTTGACTCTGCAAAAACTCTGACTGTTTCTCTTATTCATTTTCGTCTCGACTATTGTAACTCCCTTCTAATCTCCCTCTTACCAAACTCTCCACCCTCCAATCTGTCTTGAATGCAGCTACCAGGATCATATTCCTCGCCACTCGTTACACCGATACCTCTACCTTGTGCCAGTCATTACACTGGCTACCCATCCACTCCAGAATCCAGTACAAACTTATTACCCTCACCCACAAAGCTCTTCATTGCTCAGCACCACCCTACATCTCCTCCCTTGTTTCAGTATACCATCCTATCCGCGCCCTCCGTTCTACTGATGACCTGAGGTTAGCATCCTCAATAATCAGAACCTCCAACTCCCGTCTTCAAGACTATACACGTGCTGCGCCAATTCTTTGGAATGCACTTCCCAGGTCAATATGATTAGTCCCCAATCCCCACAATTTTAAGCGTGCCCTGAAAACTCATTTATTCAGACTGGCCTACCGCCTCAACACATTAACCTAATCTATCCCTATGTGGCACAGCCAAAAGTTTTTTACCATAACCAGGTTCCCCGCATCATGTTCCAACATGCTTTATGCATCCATTAGCCCTCTGCATCCGTACTGTTACACACTTAACATTATGGCTTTTTTCCTCATAGATTGTAAGCTTGCGAGCAGGGCCCTCATTCCTCTTGGTATCTGTTATGATCTATGTGATTATTGTTATGCTGTAATGTATATTGTCTGTACAAGTCCCCTCTGAAATGTAAAGTGCTGCGGAATATGTCAGCGCTATAGAAATAAAATTTATTATTATTATTATACTCTGACCCAAAATGGTCTGATGACCGGACACACCCATAGGCAATGGAACAATCTGGCCTCTGGCGAGTGGCATTTGGTACATATGGAAGTTATGTACAGCCTATGACCATTTTGCAGAGTTAGGTAGGATCTATGACAGATTTTCAGTCTCATTTCTAGGAAACGAGCTGAAGAGAGTAATTTGTAGGCTTGATCTAAAGCTTTCATAATGGTGTTGCAGGACAAGCTGAAGTCCTTGTTCTGCCATTTTGATAGCGGAAATAGGGATTGTTCATAATCCAGGGCTACATGGATGAATTTGTAATTGGTGGCTATTTGGCCAGACGAAGAATTAGATTTAGTGAACCATCTAAGCAGGCATGGTCTCCACTTGTGCTTAGGAAGATGTGCTAGTATTTTTGTTATATAACTTTTACCTAAAAGAAAAGTGAACACTCTTATTTTTGTATATCCTATTCAATTTTCTAGGAACTAAAATAAATTGAAGTGACAAAAGGATTATATTAAAATATTGAAATTTATTAATTCATGCAAAAAATAAAACTTTTACCTTGTAAGTATTGGAAAGAAGGGAATATGGTGGTGGGGTATTTACATTGCAACTCCTTCAATTATCCTTTTATTCAAATCACCTATAAAGACCTGGATCTTTGCTGGATTTTCCATATCAACATATTCACTATTTATTATTTGTTGATCTAATTAATTTTTTTAATCTATCATGAAATCTCATTTATAATAGTTCAAAAGAGTGAACTTGTATTGAGCTCATTTTCAGATATGATCTCATCCTGCAGGGAAAAATATGAGAGGTGTTCATTAAAGATTTCCCCTGAGCCACTTCTACACTGGTGCCAGCTAGTGACACACGCTTCTCCCATCTCTTTAAGCAACTGGAAACACCTCACTTGTAGAATTCGACAGATTGCTCCAAAAGCCACATTGTTACTTTGGAAATCAGCATCTCATCATCTGGAAAATGCTTGCCCTTCAAAAACAACTTCATTGTTGGAAAGAGGTGGAAGTCCGATAGTTCGAGGTCAGGTGAATAAGGAGGAATCGGTAAAATTGCACAGCCACAGAAGCATTCTTCCATTTGGGCAACAAGTGAGTTGTAAACTGGTACAATGCCTTCCAGAAGGCAGACACCTTTGGTGAGCATGCCACATTTTGGTTTTGATGGCCTCCCACAATTTCTGCAGCAGTGAAGCATAGTATGTCCCAGTGATCATGATACCCTTTGCTAGGAAATCCATCAGTACTACTCCGTGCTGGTCCCAAAATACTGTGAGCAGGACCTTGCCTGTTGAGGGTTGGGCACATGGCTTCTTTGGAGGCGGTGAGTCATGATGCTTCCATTGCATCGACTGGACTTTAGTCTCAGGATCATAGTGATGGACCCACCTTTCATCCTGCGTGATCAGTCTGTTGAAAAAGTCCTCCTGGTTTCCATGGCACATCGTCAATAGAGCCTGAGAGTATTTGACTCGTTCCTGCTTCTGGAAAAGTGTGAGCAGCTGGGGAAACCAGCGAGCAGATACTTTATGCATGTGAAGATGGTCTTGGATGATTTTTTCCACAGATCCCACACTAATCTTGACATTTTGGGCTATGTGGCGAATGGTTCCCCAGCGATTTCCAAAGTGGTGATCTCCAGTTGCTGGATGGTGTGTTCATCAATAGCAGAGTGGGGTCACCCTGGAATTGGAGCTGTTTGCACCGAACTCTGACCACATTTGATTTGATGATGCCAGTTCTTGACTACATCATATGATGGGGAATCAACACCATAAACCTCTTTCATCTCATCGAACGTCTACTTTGGTGTGCGGCCTTTCAAGTAAAGGAAATTGATGACTGCTCTGTATTTCACTGGGTGAGAATAACAATATTTTTTTTTTTTATTATTTTATCGCTGATCGCTAGTTTCCCGCCTGTCACACACAGCGATGCGTGCTGGCCAGCGGGAGATCAGCGACGAAAGAAATGTCCAGAGATTTCCCAGAGCGATCAGCGATACCGGCAGGGGGGCCGGTCACTGATCGCTGTCACACACAGCGACCTCGCTGGTGAGATCGCTGTTGTGTCACAAAACTTGTGACTCAGCAGCGATCTCGCTAACGAGATCGCTATGTGTGACGGGGCCTTTATATAATTACACATGTGCAGTTTCAGTGTCCTGTGATAAATTGAAGTAGGTCAGGGGAAATCTTTAATGAATGCCCCTCTTTATACAAAAAGAGAGGAGTTGTAGAGGGAACAGAAAACTATGGACTACAGTATCTGCAATTCCGAATAGAGCAGAGTCTTTCTATTATTGAACTTGATATTCCACCATTTTTAAATGAAGTAGGGTGGATTCAGACGCTGCTTTTTTATGTAAAAGCACCACTGCAGTTTTTGAGTCAAAGTCAGAAGTGGATCCGTCAGGAAATCAAAGTGTAAGCCATTCTTTTATATTTCCTATTACTTTTTAATCTTTTTGAATACTGCTTTATGTTCACTGATTGACAAGGGTTATGTGGCTTTATGAGAAAGGACTTTGGCAGATATAGGTATTTAAAAACTGTGATTCAAAAATATGCCAATAAAGTAAGAGATTTAGTAGGTGATATAAACTTAGATTAGCAAATTCAAACATGCACCAGATTTAGCAAACAGCATGAACCATTTTCATAAATTTTGTCCATTATTGACTGTTTAGACTGTTTACAGTGTCATGAATTAGATAGATTTAGTAAATCTTATCCACTATTTTTTAAAAAAATCCCTGATTAAATTTATTTTTTAACCAGCTAGTTTAACCTTGCTGAAAGGTAGACTGCGAGTAGACAATAATTTCCAATTTTGGAGATCACAAAAAATACAAACTTTACACTAACATCATATAAAACACCATACCATACCATACATTCACATACAGACATTGACATACGTCGATATAGCGAAGGAGAAATTGGAGTAACCATAAACTGGTTTATAGGTTGTAATGCTTACCAATAGTGAAGGGAGGAGAAAGTTGCCCGCGAAACGCGCATCGGGATAGCGCTGGCAGAGCCCCACCAAGTCTCCTCTCTCCTCCTTTCACTATGGGTAATCATTACAACCTATAGAACAGTCTCTTGTTTCATTGTATGTTTTTTGAGTCTTTACTACGCATGGTGACTGGGTGTACATGTCTAGTATATACTATATACTGCTTGATATTCTGGATGGGTTTGGTGGAGCTCTGTCTGTTAATCCTCCTTATTTATGAAATACTAGATGGTGGCCTGATTCTAACGCATCGGGTATTTTAGAATATGGCCAGCGATAACAAAATGTAAAAAAAGGTTATTTTCACCTGTCGACGGCCCCCGTTCTCCTCACCACACTCCCGGCATCTTCCGGTCCCAGTAATGCTTAGCGCAAAGGACTGGAGATGACGTCACTCTCGTGAGAGCGTGACGTCATCAGCGGTCTTTAGCGCAAAGCATTACTGGGACTGGAAAATGCCGGACGCGTGGTGAGAGGAGGGAAAGAGTCTGGGGGCCGTCGGAAGGTGAGTGTATCACTATTTTTTATTTTAATTCTATTTTTTACAGATTTATGGTACCCAGGGCCTGGAGGAGAGTCTCCTCTCCTCCGGACCCTGGGTACCATCCGCACATCGAGTGCCGCACCGGTCATCTCCCGGCTGCGTCGCCGCTGACCTCCGTGCGGCAGGAGGTGACCCGCGGCAACCATCGGGAGATCAGCGGCTAGTGCCGCAGATCTTCCAACGGTAGCGGTTGCGTGCGTCATTCGAATTCCACGCCAATTCACGTCCGGACTGCGCCAGTCGCTGATTGGTCGAGGCCGGCCGGCCTCGACCAATCAGCGACGCTGGATTTCCGTTACAGACAGACAGAATTAGACGATTATATAGTAGATTGTTACAGTGTTGGTTAACTATTTTTAATTATTGCTTGCTAATAAATGTTCTTCTTTTAACTTTATTGGTGGTTTATGGTTATTCCAGTTTCTCCTTTAATATGTGTTTGTTATTCGGAGTACTCCACCGTTTAATGTTTAGGTGCTATTATTTTATGGGGTGACATTAGACCCCTGTTTCTTACTCAATGATTAATATGTGTTTTTGGGATAACTTCTTATTCATACCATAAGTTGTGTATATGCGATAATACAATATGCTGTTTTTTTAATCAAGAGGGAATACAATTTAGATGTTTTTATACAAAGAATTGGCATGTGCAGTTTTCTCTACCTTTTACAAAATACCTCACTGCATATCTTTTACATGCCTTTCTCAAAATGCTTAATCTCTGCCACCTTTACTTGTCAAACACCCTATCCACTCTTCTTGACACATTTGCTATTTCAATTGGACCTTTTTACTTAACTAACATTTATCACATTTATATTATTTCAAGTCTTGTTCTCTTAATATTCGCACAGAAAAGATGCATACACTTTGAATTATAAATTAACTACAAAAACTGTTAACGACTATAACAATATATTGCATAGGGCACTTGCAATATTTATGTAAAAAACAAAACTTCCCTAGCCTATTTTTCAGCATTTGTAAACTTTTGTGTTAATGTGTCTAAATATAACTTGAATCTTCACTATTTTATAAAAAGGTCTACAGTAATTATGCATCTTAACAATATAATAAAATGAGCTATTTGTCTCCGCAAACACTGCATCATCAAATCCTAAAAGAAAAAAATAGCATTGCCTAATGCCAAGAAGAAGTGCTGTCTCATTTTATCGGAGATTGTGATTTATAAATGAGAGAGCGGTTTTGGCTGCAAATCAGCAGTCAAAATAGGCTGATAGTATTGCATTTAATTTGGTTCATTCAGGATCTCCAGTTGTTGCCACGCATAATTAGATTCTGTTTAGTTACAAGCCTCAGCATGAAAGCTAAGGAAATGGGGACACACAGCACAGATTGGTTTAGCATTCATGAAAGAGATGGAACCTTCCCCGGACCCTTTAGACAAATAGGACATTTTAATTAAATATACACTACAGCTTTTAAACCTGACATCTAAAGGCTGCTACACATTTCTGGTGAGTGTTGGCACAAAGTTCATCATTTACTGCAGATGTAGGATGCACAATATGTACAGAGAAGCAACCATGTGCTGGACCCCAAGGGTAAATATACACTTACATATTCAACTATTATTATGTTTTATTATGCCTTGCTTATATAGCAATATCATATTCTGCAGCGCTTTATGTACATCATCATAGCTGTCCCCAATGGGGCTCTCAATCTAAATTCCTTATCAGTTTGTCTTTGGAGTGTGGGAGGAAACCCACGCAAATATGAGGAGAAAATACATACTCCTTGCAGATGATGAACTTGGTGGGATTTGAACCCAGTGTGGGGCCCAGAAGAAAGCCTCGTGTGCAGCGCCATTGCGAGGTACGGCACCGGCACTGATGGCCCACTCCTGTACCCGTTGCTGCGGAGGTGTCAGCCGCATAGAGTGGAAGTGGCGGCAGGCGGAGGAAAGGACTCAGCCTGGAAGGCTGTGGGGAACATCTGACGTTGGCGACAAGTATTGGCCAGACAGATTCCTGTTACCTGTTCGCAAGCAGTGCTGGCAGCTGCCGGACCCTCGTCATGTGCCTGAGGAGATTGGTGATCTGGAAGAGGCTGCCCTGAAGGAACTCGTCTCCGAGGAGCCTGAACCAGAAGAGCCTGTTCTGGAGGAGTCTGACCTCGGAGAGCCGGAGCTTGAACCAGAAGAACCTGAGTAGGAGGGCGCAACAGCTGTACTGGTGGAGTCTGACGGTCGTGGAGCGATCGCGGCCGGGATATCAGAGCAGGTGGTGAGTGAACCTCTGTCCCAAACCCTGGAGTGCAGGTCTGTGTTTGGCGACGTCCCGTCCCTCAGTCCGTCACTCCGTTACCAAGAAGGAGAGGGCCTCTTCCCATCCCCCGGGCAGGTCATGTGGATTGCGGGGGAGATTGAAGGGAAGAAAAAGAGGGAGAGAGAAATCTGGGCAGAGCTGCGCTGACCAAGAGTGGGCGCAATGGCCGGATGATGGACCAGTGGCCTGCTGGTGCATACCAATCTGTCTCATGGGTATGGCTTTATCCATGAGGTCTACACGGACGATAAGGTCTATGTAAATGCCAGCTCCATCAAATTCCAGAGGCGTCTGAGGAAAGGAGACCGGGTCACTTTTATCAAGGAGGATAGACCTCGGGGGTATTTTGTCATGGCAGTTGTCCTGCTACTCCCAGAGGACGACCCGGAACTGTACACAGACCAGGAACAGGAGCAGTCGGCACTATGTTCGCTGTATGACCAAGCTCTGGTCCTTCCCTGTCCCTGAGGCTGAGGGGACATGACACCTGTGGTGGCGGTGGAGTTAACTTCACCCCCTGGAGCACGGGCACGGAGCCCAATATGGGATACGGTGGTACGGGATACGTGTCACTGGAGTGATGCCTGATCTATTTAAAGGAGCAGTGCTTGTTGCACCTGAGAAGAAAACGGGACTGTTCCGTGTCCCTGTGGGCAAAGGAGCCCTGTAGCACCAGAGCCTGGTGCAGAGTTGAGTGTGGCTGGAGAGTCCACGTTTGAACGTTTATGTAGAACGTTGTTCTTCCCCTCCCCAAGCTTTATTGCACTTGTTGCGCCTCCCCTGCTGGATTGCAGGATCCTGACCCTGAGGGGTTATGTGATCTTGGACTGAAAACGGACTGTACATGGTTTCTGCAAAGGACTGTGTTCTAAGTTTGCTATGTGTAACCTGAACTTTATTCATAGGAAAGAGCAGCACACGTGCGTTAAAGGGCCATACTCTGTGCAAAGGAGGGAGGGGGAAGAACTCAAACATGAGGACCTGATGAATGAGCCGGGTCAATCTTAGGTGAGCTGAAACTGCTAGGACTGTGGTGAATCCTTATGTGAACTGTGTATGTGTTCGGGCCATGGAGGACTGCAACCAAGTGCCTGCCCAAAGCATGTTGCTGGCCAAAAGGTCAGAGGTGAATGTTACAAAAATATGGACTCCGGTAAAGCAGAGACTTTTAGTACGTTTTAACAAGAAAAAATGTGTACCTTTTATTAAGAGTTCTGTTGTTCCAGCACTGTATGGTCGGGGACAACTGTTTTGAGGAGGGAGGAGTGTAAGGGGTGCGGAGGCTACTTTCATGCCCTGCACTCCTTGCATCTATCCCTGGTATATTCCATATGTCATGTCATGTCTATATGCTATGTGGTGTGACTGGAAGTCGCGTGGTTAATGGGAGGTATATGTCACAGGGATGGATGCTCCCTGCTATGCAACCCGGAGTATTTTGTCGTTAGTGCACATGAGCACTAATATGGCGTTTAGTGCACCTGGGTCCGGGTTGCGGGTAGCTATGAGAGACGGGAGGGTCTGGCTACCCATTTTACCTCACCTCTGGTTGAGGGTGGTAAATATATCACTTTTTCCCTGTGTGTATGGTCATGAGGTTCAGGACCTGCAGTGAGGTAATGACAATGTGACCAGCTCATGTGATCCATACCTCACCTGTGGGTGTGGTTACAGGCTATGTAATCGAGGTGTTTTCAGCACATGGGAGTGAGTGTTTGGGAGTCTGGCAGTGTGCACAGACTTCCATGTGTCCAGGAAGAGTGATCTTTGTGCAGAGGAGAAGCTTTCCTGTGTCTGTGGCTCAAGATAGAGCTCAGCTATGGACACTGATGCCATGTTTGCCTGATGTAAAGACTGTTTACCTCTTTGGTTGCGGATTTGATGGTTTATGGAGCAAATAAACTCACATGGACGGTGAAGAGAATGTGCCTCCTATTTCCTCCTATGCAGCTGAGAGAGTACAATTGTTACAATTGGTGCTAGACTGCAGGCAACAGTCCAAGAAGCATACAGTTGTCGCCAAAAGTATTGACACCCCTGCAATTTTGTCAGATAATACTCAGTTTCTTCCTGAAAATGATTGCAATCACTAATTCTTTGGTATTATCATCTTCATTTAATTAGTCTTAAATGAAAAAACACAAAAGAGAATGAAGCAAAAAGCAAAACATTGATCATTTCACACAAAACTCCTAAAATGGGCCAGACAAAAGTATTGGCACCCTCAGCCTAATACTTGTTTGCACAACCTTTAGCCAAAATAACTGCGACCAACCGCTTCCGGTAACCATCAATGAGTTTGTTACAATGCTCTGCTGGAATTTTAGGCCATTCTTCTTTGGCAAACTGTTCCAGGTCCCTGATATTAGAAGGGTGCCTTCTCCAAACTGCCATTTTTAGATATCTCCACAGGTGTTCTATGGGATTCAGGTCTGGACTCATTGCTGGCCACCTTAGAAGTCTCCAGTGCTTTCTCTCAAACCATTTTCTAGTGCTTTTTGAAGTGTGTTTTGGGTCATTGTCCTGCTGGAAGACCCATGACCTCTGAGGGAGACCCAGCTTTCTCACACTGGGCCCTACATTATGCTGCAAAATTTGTTGGTAGTCTTCAGACTTCATAATGCCATGCACACGGTCAAGCAGTCCAGTGCCAGAGGCAGCAAAGCAACCCCAAAACATCAGGGCACCTCCGCCATGTTTGACTGTAGGGACCATGTTTTTTTCTTTGAATGCCTCTTTTTTTCTCCTGTAAACTCTATGTTGATGCCTTTGCCCACAAAGCTCTACTTTTGTCTCATCTGACCAGAGAACATTCTTCCAAAACGTTTTAGGCTTTTTCAGCTATGTTTTGGCAAACTCCAGCCTGGCTTTTTTATGTCTCGGGGTAAGAAGTGGGGTCTTCCTGGGTCTCCTACCATACAGTCCCTTTTCATTCAGATGCCGACGGATAGTATGGGTTGACACTGTTGTACCCTCGGACTGCAGGGCAGCTTGAACTTGTTTGGATGTTAGTCGAGGTTCTTTATCCAACATCCGCACAATCTTGCGTTGAAATCTCTTGTCAATTTTTCTTTTCCGTCCACATCTAGGGAGGTTAGCCATAGTGCCATGGGCTTTAAACTTCTTGATGATACTGCGCACGGTAGACACAGGAACATTCAGGTCTTTGGAGATGGACTTGTAGCCTTGAGATTGCTCATGCTTCCTCACAATTTGGTTTCTCAAGTCCTCAGACAGTTCTTTGGTCTTCTTTCTTTTCTCCTTGCTCAATGTGGTACACACAAGGGCACAGGACAGAGGTTGAGTCAACTTTAATCCATGTCAACTGGCTGCAAGTGTGATTTAGTTATTGCCAACACCTGTTAGGTGCCACAGGTAAGTTACAAGTGCTGTTAATGACACAAATTAGAGAAGCATCACATGATTTTTTGAACAGTGCCAATACTTTTGTCCACCCTCTTTTTTATGTTTGGTGTGGAATAATATCCAATTTGGCTTTAGGACAATTCTTTTTGTGTTTTTTCATTTAAGACAAATTAAATGAAGATAATAATAACAAAGAATTTGTGTTTGCAATAATTTTCAGGAAGAAACTGAGTATTATCTGACAAAATTGCAGGGGTGTCAATACTTTTGGCCACAACTGTATGTTGCAGTGCTGGCTAGTCTGAGCCAGAGGAGTGAATGGCCTGACAACCGTGAGCGTTACTGACCATGGTCAGTGAGAAATGTTTGTGGGAGAAGAGGCATCCTTGAACCTGTGTGGACGACATCAACAGGTAACAGACAGGAAGGAGTCTGTGGTATGCTGACTGGGGTCAGTGAAAGACTGTGTTCATGCTAGTCAGAAGTGGCTATAGGGTGCCTCTGAGGATAAGAGGTATCCGGGAACCTGTGGTTATTATATAGAGCCGAATGTGTAACAGACAGAAGTCTGTGTTGTGCTGACCGTGGTAAGTGAGAGACTGTTTTTTTTTTGTTTTTTTTTTAAATTCTTTATTTTCAAGTTTCAATTACACCATAAGACAGATCAACACTTTACAGATGCATATGGTTAAAGATTGTTTAGGCGTCCATCCAAGGTGTAAAAAATAATAAATGGGGAAAAAGCAAGAGGGGGAGGGGAAAGTGGACGGGAAAAAGGAAAAAGAAGAGGGGAAGGGAAAGGAGGGATATATAATAACAAACAATAACAATAACATCAAAACAAAGTAGTCGTCGGCATCGACACTAGCAATAAGTGCATGTAATATAAAATTAGATCAGGTGAACAGTTTTATACGTAACCCTGGAACCAGCCACCCCAAAAATCAAGGCCACCAAATCTAAGCGAGGTTCAAATAGTATCTGATCCCTCTCCTCGAGGGTTGTCCCTCAAATATCTAGTCCACGGGGCCCAAGTCAACACATAAGATTTGTGACTAAAGACCTCCCAGCTAGACAGCTCCTCCAGACGAGAAATCTGATTTATTTTGTCACGCCACTCCTCCAATGTAGGGGGAGCGACATCTTTCCAATGAACAGCTATCAGTTGTTTTGCAGCGCTTAACATCAAGGGGAGTAGGCCATGTTTTTTTGGTAAAAAATCCTTTGATGGGCACGAAAGAAGAACCTCCGTCGCCCCGAGACTGGTCTTAATTAGCTGTAAATTCTTGAGAACCAGCTCGACACCGTCCCAAAAATGTCTCAATTTGGGACAATCCCAAAATATGTGTGTATGATGCCCTCCAGGATTAAGGCATCTCCAACAAGCATCATTATCAGCAAGACCCCTCTGAAAGAGCTTCGCGGGAGTCCAATGCCACCTGGTCAAAATTTTATAGGAGTTTTCTTGCAAAAGAACACACCTGGAGAATCCCCGTGCACTAGATAGCATCCTAGATACTTGTTCCCCTGTAAACGCAACATTAAGTTCCATCTCCCAGGAGTAAATAAATAAGGGCTTAAAATGTACCCCTGGAGAGATCAGATGTGAGTAAATACGAGACAAGATTTTTAGCCGTGGAAGCGGGAGTTTAATCATAATATCTAACCAGGACCAGTTCGATTTGATCGGGAATTTCTTCCTAAACTGCATGAGCGTGCGTCGAATATGCTGGCACTGGAGAAAGTTAGTTGGTTGACTCGTTGCATTTAATGGCCAAGATCCTCCCTGTAATATTTTATTACCGTAAAAGCTATTCAATGTATCTCTAGGGAGGGTAAACCACAGATTATAGGGATCCTGAAAATCAGAATCCAATAAAAACGGTATCGAGCTAATCGGCGTAAATGTCGAAGGGAAAGTGCTCTCCGGTAACTCCCCCAACATCAATCTCCTGGTACGTAATGTAGTAGATGTTATCTCATCCAGTCTAAGGGTAGCCGGTGGTTTAGCCCTAGTCCATAAATAAGGCAAGCCCCTCGGACCCAACAAAGTCAGATCGACACACGCTCCCTCCCCTCCTTCAGAGCAAGACACTACCTTTAACCATCTGCCAAGGTGAATTGCTTTATAATATACCAAGGGGTCTGGAACTCCCAATCCACCAGAAGAGACTGGGTAAGTAAGAAGCCTATAAGGCAACCTAGCCGGTTTAGATTTCCAGATGAATTTTCCTATCAGTGACTTTAATGACCCAAAAAAGGTCAGGGGTATCTGAATCGGCACCATATTCATGGTATACAAAATGATGGGCATAATATATGCCTTAAATACATTTATGCGACCCAACCAAGACAAAGTAGGTAGGTTATATTTATGCATCAGGTTAGTAACTTTCTTCAATAAGGGAACGAAATTACTTTGAAATAAGTTAGTAGGATCCCTAGTTATAAATATTCCTAAGTATTTGATAGAATCCTTAGCCCAAGAGAAGGGAGTCTGAGTACGAAGAGTGGAAAGTTGGGGATACGGGAGAGTGATATTTAACGCTTCAGATTTAGCTAAATTAATTTTAAAATTGGAGAGGGAGCCAAATTGTTGAAAAATTTGAAGGATGATCGGGAATGCCTGAGGTGGATTGGATATGAGGAAAAGCAAATCATCTGCGAAAGCTAGCGTTTTAAACGTCCCCGCGCCCACCGTCAACCCCTCTATATGTTGTTCTTGTCGGATACGTTGTATCAAAGTTTCTATAACCAAAATGAACAGAGAAGGGGACAAAGGGCATCCCTGCCTAGTCCCGTTGTGAATCTCCAAACTTTTAGATAAGGTGCCGTTTATCCTGACCCTGGCCGTCGGTTGGGAGAAGAGAGAAAGGAATGCTGCTATATACTGAGGAGGAAAGCCAAACTTAATCAACACCTGCTCCATAAATCTCCAGCACACTCTGTCAAAGGCCTTCTCGGCATCAGTTGACAAGAGTACCAAGGGGACCTGTCGGGTTTTAGCAAACATTATAGACTGTATGACCCTGGTGGAGTTATCTTTACCTTCCCTCCCCCTCACAAAGCCCGCCTGATCCGTATGAATTAATTTGGGTAAAAAATTACCTATTCTGCCAGCTAGTATTTTAGCCCACAGTTTTATGTCCGCATTAATTAATGAAATTGGTCTATAGCTGGCGCACAGGTTTGGGTCCTTACCCTCCTTTGGGAGAACCGTAATATATGCCTCTAATGATTGCTTAGGAGGAAGCTGGCCTTTCAAATAGGAGTTAAACAGGGTAACCAATTGAGGTAAGAGTGATTTTATAAACTTTTTGTAATATATAATGGGGAGACCATCCGGGCCCGGAGCCTTTCCATTTGGAATGGTGGAAAGAGTATCCAAAATTTCTTTAGGGGTAACTGGAGCGGTCAACAAAGCCTGGCCCTCCGGGGTTATTTTAGGTAAAACTAGTGGAGTCAGGAATTCTCTAATTTTTTCTATAGCTATTATTGGGTCTCGCATGCTATCTGGTACATTTAGATTATATAAGTTATCATAAAAGGATCTAAACTCCTCGGCAATATCAGCAGTCTCGAAAATTGAGGAGCCATCCAGAGACCTGAGTTGTCTAACAAACGTCCTTTCTTGCTGCTTTTTAAGCAATGAAGACATAAGCTTGCTACTTTTATTGCCATGAAGATAGAACCTCTGTTTACATCTCATGTAGGTTTTGGCCGATTGGATATTCAAAAGATTTTTTAGCGAATTTCTTAGGTCCGTTAGTTCAGCTAGTGTCTTAGTTACTTGAGATCTCTTATGTAATCTTTCCAAAGAACTAATTTGATGTAAAATAGACACAACCTGTTTTGTCCTTTCTTTTTTGAGATAGGAACTCAAAGCTATAAACTCTCCTCTCATAACCGCTTTATGTGATTCCCACACCACAGGAGTAGGTGGGCCAGAGTGCAAATTTGTCTGAAAAAAGAAGTCCAGAGTGTCAGTCAGTCTCGTAATATGGGAATCTGAATCTAATAATGTCTCATTAAGCGACCAAGACCCGGCTGGTCGCGGAAGGGTTTTTATGCCCATATCGAGGAAAATAGGAGCATGGTCTGATAGTGTGATGACGTCTATGGTCGCGTTTTTGACTAATGAGAGGTTGGTTGTCTGTGTCAATATATAATCAATTCTATGGTAGCTACCACACGGATGGGAATAAAAAGTGTAGTCTCTGTCCGAAGGAGAGAGTGTCCTCCAGGGGTCTATCAAATGCAACTTCTGGAAAGAAAGGTGTAATTTTCTCAGTGCCTTTTGGGAAAGGGCAGACTTACCCGTGGAAGTATCTAAAGATGGATTGAGTGGGACATTAAAGTCTCCCCCCATCAGCAGTAAACCTTCAGTAAATCGTTTTAAAGTATCCATCGTCCTGCACAACCAACCAACCTGACCCTTGTTTGGGGCATAGAGGTTACATAAGGTAACTTTGGTATTAGCAATAAGGCCCTTCAGTATAATATACCTTCCTTCAGAATCTGAAAGGCAGTCATGTAAGACAAAAGGAACACCTTTTTTAATAGCAATACTCACTCCTCTAGATGCCGACCCCCCTGTACTATGATACCAGGTCGGATAACGAGATCTGGACATGTCTGGTACTCTCCCCGCTTTAAAATGTGTCTCCTGTAGAAAGATCACACTAGCCTTTTTTGTATGCAAAAGGTTCAGTATCTGATTTCTCTTACACGGGGAGCGTAACCCCTTTACATTATACGAAGCCACTATTATAGAGGCAAATTTTTCCGTGTCACCCATAGTAAGTTAGATGTAACAAAAGAAAAAATAAATAATAAAGTGTCACATGCCGACAGACCACAAAAGATACCAAATACAAGATGAAATAACAGTAACCGATAAATAACAATAACCATCTACCTGCCAGTGGCAGGAGCAGGGGGACCAACGTACCCCCCCATGACAGATCAGGGAATCACATCCCCAACACACGAGTAGCACACATTAGCTTGTATAGCAATCAAATGAAAGTGTCAACACCTAGGCAGGCGTCAATCAAGGCAAACACAAGTGAACCAAGCCATTGTAAAATGAAACCAAGAAACTACTGAGTCCAAATGTAAGAAAATGCGACTAGACCCAGTTATACAATATTCAGGGGGGCATCTCCCTTCTTGCCTCAGATTTCCCTCGCTTAGGGGGGATGCGTCTCTTCACTGAGGCCCACTCCCCCTGACCTCCTGTATAAGCGTTGATAGGAGGAGGCGTGCGAAGATCCATATCCAAAGGTAGCCAAGAGGGGATATCAATAGAAGGAATGCCAAAAGTGTCCCATATTTTGCTTAAGTCGACAGGACTTCTCACTGTTACTTGCTTGCCGTCTCCATTTACCGATATTCCAAACGGAAACAGCCATTTATAGAGAATTTTACGCGAGCGTAGTATCCAATAAGGGTCTCAGGATTCTTCTCTTTGCAAGGGTCGACGGCGCAATGTCCTGGTAGAGTTGTATGGCAGATCCTTCGTAAGCGAGATTTTTAGCATCCCTTGCAGCAGACAGAATAACATTGGTGTCCACATAACTCAACAAGCCGCAGATCACATCCCTCGGGGGTTCAGAGGACTTAGGCCTGGGTCTGAGCGATCTATGGACCCTCTCAATCACAATTTGGTCGCATTTTTCTTGTGGAAT
Source organism: Dendrobates tinctorius (assembly GCF_039654945.1). Classification (NCBI taxonomy): domain Eukaryota; kingdom Metazoa; phylum Chordata; class Amphibia; order Anura; family Dendrobatidae; genus Dendrobates; species Dendrobates tinctorius. Next base: position 5,720,569 of record NW_027361891.1, read on the forward strand.
TAGAAGGGCAAAGATATCTTTCGTGGATTTTTCCAATATTTCTGCAGAAACACTTTCAGACAATCCCTTAATCCTTATATTTTTCCTGCGGCTTCTATTCTCTTTATCTTCCAAGGCCAGAAGAGAGTTATTAAGCTGTTCTCTGTGGTATTCCAAATGGTCCCTCATGGCATTAGAGTGGCTAATAAGAGAGGACTGAGATGCTTCAAGGGACTCCACTCTGTTACCAATATGTGACAAATCAGCTCTCATACCGGATATCTCTGTAACCAAAGGTTTTAATGCTTGGGTCAGAAGTTTTTTAAATACTTATCTAGAGAACTTCCCAGAGTCTGAGTGGGTAATGTCACTGCCTGAGACATCTTCACTTGAGTCAGAGTCCTCGACCCGTTCCTCTACCTCAGCATTAGTGTGTAGCTTTTTTGGTGTGGGCCTAGCCGACCCTGATTTATTTTTCAAAAATTTCTCCATTTCGCCTTGCCTGCCTCGATGTGCCCCAGTATCCAGCGATTTTGCACGCTCTTTATTAGATTTGACCATAATGTTAAATTGAAGCGTGCATTTAAAGTCACCACTCGTGCATTTAGGGAAAGTCTATTAATACATGTTCATGGATGAAAAAGACCTCATGCTTCTTAAAGGGTGGAGCGCTGGCATCAGTAAATAAGGCCTTGATATGGTGCCCTATATATATTGTTTCTTACTGCTGTAGTGTGGGGTCAGGCAGGTCCCAGCGTCTCCGGAAAGGGGGAGCAGCACCTCCAAATCACCAGTCACTACATACAGTAAGGAGCGCCCGACCCAGCCACCAGGAGCACTCAGCACTGCGGTCACCCTCTGATCACCAGCCAGGCTTCTGTGTCCAGCTCACCTCCCTCTCCTCCGGTAAGCAGACCTTCTTCTTTCTTTCTGTAGCGGTCAGCGGTCTCCCCTCTAACATAGGCTGTGGCCCTCCACCTCCTCCAACGGCTCTCCGCAGTCTTCTGGCCCACGCTGCTCAGGAAGAAGCAGGAAGACGCGGCAAAGATGGCGCCCGTCCACCTCCGGCGCCAGGATCTGTTCCCCGCGGCCGCTCTCCTCCCCGAGAGCCGCGGTTTCCTCCACTGAAACCTCCACCGCTCTCTCCTGGTCCAATTCTCTCTGGGGGGCACACCAAAGCCCCCGTTAGGGTCAAAATAGGGCTCCCTCCGTGGCTGGCAGCAGGAGCAACAGCGACACACGTCCTCCCCACAAGCGATCCAGGCCACGCCCCCCGAGACTGTTTTTTTTTTTTTTTTTTAAACACGTGTGACGTATTTTCTGTGGCTCAGCGGGGTCACAAAGTCTTTTTTCAAGACAGCTTGCTGTGCCTCGGAGGGACCACTAAGGTGACAAGCATCTGGCTGTAACTCTGCGGTTACAAAGCTTGCTGTAGATTGGTGGATCCACGAAGTCTGTGGTAGCGGGAGCTGCAGTTGCAAGTTGCAGCAACAGGTTCTGCAGCAGCACAAGTTGCAGTGGCAGCAGCGGCTTGTGAGCGGCATCCGGAGGTGCTGTTGGTTTGTGGCAGTGCCAGCAGGAGCTGGTGAGGTATCACAGGAGGACAGTGTGAACCAGGTCACACAAACTCTTAAAGGGCCAGTACAAGCCCAGAAAGACCTAAGTGTACTAGAGTACTATTGGGGCGGATAGACTCCTGTGCACAGGCCTGAAGAGGGGACATGGGAAAATTCTGAAACGGGATGGTGGCCCAAAAAGGGGCGGAGTCCCAAAAGGGGATAGTGGCCCGAAAAGGGGTGAACTTTCAAAAGGGGCGGCACAGGTTACCTCAGTGGACATGTCTGGGGAACAGCGGTGTTTGTGTCTTACCTATTCTGAGTGCGGCATAGACTTTCCATATGATAACATGCCGCAGGTGTGTACTGTGATGTTACACTGTGAAGAAGTCTCTGGACGGCTGGACTCAAAGAGTCTACTGACTCTGACGGGAACTCCTCTCATTCTCTGTCTGACCTAGAAAAAGGTCAAGGTTCGCTGCATCCATGGGTTTACTGTGGACTATACTGTGGACAGAGTGATGATTGATATGTCCAAAAGTGTTGAGTGCCAAGATGGCGGTATACCACCGAACTTATTGTACCCCTTTGAGAGGGGCCGGGACTTTGTGTTCTTGGAAGATGCATGGGAAGTTGATGAAGTGTGGGGTGGCTCAAAGGAGGAGGTAGCACCACCTAAGGTTGATAGTCCAGAGTTCTGGGTGACCGGGAGAAAGTGTGGGTCTGATCAACTCGGGGACTTAGCTGGGGTGACCAATTGTGTGACCGTGGGAAACAGGGTAGCTCCAGAAAAGGGGTCTAACACCTGTTTAAGTGGTACTTGCTGTTCCAGGATGACAGGGTGAGTGAGGGTGACTCCAATTCAGACTGTGACCCGAACGCTAGGGAAAGAGAGTGCAGTAAGGTGGAGCCGAGTAAAAATGATAAATCTTCCTCTCGTCGTGGGGTCCGCGGAAAGGCAGGACTGGCTACACCCTCTGAGAAGAGAGATGATGAGGAAGAGTCAGGGTCAGGTACAGTTCAGGTTACTGTCCTTGATAAGGAGGTCACTTTATCTCTGACACATCCCAGCACAGAGGTAGGGCTGGACTTAAAACAGACCTGTAGTAGACCCTCATCTGCAATACCTGGAAAGGGTGAGATGGCTCAGTATGATGAAGGCTCCAGAGTACCTGATGCTGAAGAGCTGGAGTTCTCTGAAGTTACCGAGAGTCGAGAGAGTTGAACCTGCGGATGCAGGAACAGGTGGAACTCTGAAGACGCAGAGTGTGGGTGGGCAAGAGAGCCCATTTGAAAATCTAATTAAAGAACTGATGGTGCGACGTGTGCTGGCCAAAAGAGAACAGAATCACAACATAAGGCTGCTTAAAGAGACAGTGAAAGAGCACGTCAAGCGAGAAAGGGTCCTGAGACAAGCAGGTGAGCATAGAGTGGATGAGCTGGAGAAGGAAGTTTCTGAGCTCAGAGGTCACCTGTCAGCATGTCAAACCATGAACAAGGCCATATTGAAAGATATGGAGGTGCTCAGAGAGGCCCAAGAGAAGCATCAGCAGGAGCTTCTCCGGAGAGAGGATGAGCATCGCTGCCTGGCAGAGGAGCGGAATAGAGTTCTCTGAGAGCTCAAGATAGAGAAGGAGGCTAATGCCCAGCTCCAGATCTACATGGATGACTGGAAGTCAATTTGTCACACTCTCCCGATCTGATCACAATGAAGGAGAGTGAGCTGGAGAAGCTGACCAAAGAAGGGGCCTCCATAGAGGAAGAAATCCAGCAGGGGAAGTGACATGCAGCTGTCCATACAAGGGATGTCGATGTGTTGGAAAACTGCACTGACACTCAGGATGAGGAGGTCCAACAGTATGTTCAAGGAGGTAAGACTTCGGTTTTCAAGTGCATAATAGAGGTACCGAAGACGTGCAAGAAGCGTGTGCCATTCAGGATGTGCATGAGGCCTTTAGAAAGGCAATAGAAGCATGTAGTGTGAACTGGGAACCAGAGTCGAAACAATTGGTCATACTGACAGCTAGGGAAGTTACAGTGAAGTGGGTGGCTGTCCTCAGGGATATGCATCTACAATGCCTCCGCACAAAGCAGATGATCCTGTTGAGGAATAAGGAAGCTGCTCAACGTCTAGAGCGTGCGACGAAAGTTCAAAATCAGCGGGGCATTGCAGAAGACATCATTCAAGTGCCCAGAGGTCTGGTGAGGAGGGTCATCGGAAGACTTGGGAAAGTGATGCAGGAGATGGTGAATAGGTCCGGTGTGATGAGAGTGAGGATTCCGGCTGATGACAAAGCCCAGGTCATGGGTGAAGATGGGATGGTTCCATTCCTCGTTGTCGGATCCATGGAGAGCCTTGGGAATTTCCGGATGCTCCTGGAGTATCGTGTGGCGTACCTGTAGGAAGTAGAGCAGCTAAGACTTGAGAGGGAGCAGATCAACAGAGAGCTGCAGAAAATGGGAAGAAGATGGCCGCCACCTTCAACTCGCGGTATAGAGGGGCGAAGAGGTTCGCTTAAGACTGGATGACCTCATGCTGGATCTAATAGCGGAGAGAGGGAAGGACTGCTCTCCGGGCAATAAAGACCATGGGAGAAATGGCCAGCAGAGAGATAAGAGAAGGTGGCCTGATGGAAGAGGTAGAAGCAGTGATGCCTCGGTTAGCTCAGGGCTGAGTGACCTAAGTGGAAGACCTTGTAGCAGACGAAATGACAAAGAGTCAGACTAGACAGCACATATGAGTGCAAGGACATTATGCCTACACACTGACCGATGGGGGCAAGAAAGGTCTAATAGATTTCTGACACTAAAACATGAGGCGACAAAGTCTGATAGCACATTGTTCACAGACAGGGATGTGGTGACAGAGACGGACTAATTTTATTCTAATTTTCTAAATATACTGACTAACTGTGCTCCCATCAAGCCGCACATTTGTTAACATGCAAGCCGGGACTAAAAATATTACAGCAACTTGCTTGTTAAGAAGAAAAAAAGCTGATGAATTATTTGGCATTTCCTCTGATAATGAGGATAAGATTAGTATGGACATGCATTCACTTTTCTCTGAGTTGGAGAGAAAGATGACTTCTCACCTTAAAACCTGGTGGGACTCAGTGACTCTTGAGAAATACGTTAGTCATAAGATGATACCGCGAGGTTTGAGATTAAAAAAGGTACCGACTGTGATTTATAATGATACCTTTCTACAGAAGTGGAATGATATTTTGAGTGAATGCTCTTTGAAACTAATGTCTCTTATTGTGGAGGAAGAATCTGTCAAATTGACCAACATTGAAGCTTCCATCAAAGATTTGGAGTCTAAGTTGGATGTATTTTCTGATCATATGACATTTTCTAAGAGCTATGAACGATTACATGCTAATATTGATAATTTGGAAAGCGGCATTACCAAGTCCAAGAAAAATAAGTTCCTGCGTGATCGCAGGGACTATGACTCTAATATGGTTTATGCTTGGAAACAATTCACTCCGTATAAGCCTAGATCTATTCTCAAGAGGAATCAATCATTCCGTAGTAACAACGTCAGTTTTTCCTCATGTGAACAGTCTTTTAATTCACCTACTACTTCTGAGGGTTCAATGGACTCTAATCGGGTGTTACCTTTAACATCACATGCAAAAAACGATCAAAGAAAACAAGGCGAGGTGGACGTCGACGTAAGAAGAAAGCATCAATATGGTCTGCGGAATGTGAATCATTGGAGGAAATAAACGGTAACATTGCTGCGTCTGATGAGTTTACAGTTATAAACATTTCAGCTACCATACTGAGTGAAGCTCAGCTGAGCGTTTTGAAGAGAGGACTTTCCTTTGTTCCTACATGTAGAGGGGATTTGTTTCAAACATTATGTGATGTCAATCGATTCGTGCGATTATTAACAGTTAAGAGACATTTCTTTACTCCTGATTCTGGTATTGGTAATCAATTTTCTGATATATCATCCTTGAGTTCAAACAATGTTGATTTGTTGCCACTTGCTGCTCCTGTTAGAGATCAAATTTTGTTTGACATGTTGTCTAGTTTGGAGAACACAAATCAACATACAGCAGTACAATGTGACACAAATGTTCTGATATCTAACCCCACTTTTTATCCCCTGATATCTAGAGTGCCCATTATGGATACTTTCCAGAGGGCAATAGAACGTGATGTTAAATCTCTGTTGGATTCAGATGTGCAGTCTTGTATGAATTTATCTGCAATTGAGCAGCATGCGCTTCATTTACTAAGTAAGAACCAACATATAGTAGTCCGCCAATCAGATAAAGGGGGGTCAGTGGTGATTCTAGACTCACTACTATATCGCAATGAAATTTTATCCATGTTATCTGATATTAATACATATCATCCTCTCAACAATGATCCTACAAGCTGTATTCAGCAGGGTTTATCTGTGATTTTGCAGGAGGGTCTTGCTTTGGGAGTATTGGACAAGCGCATGGCTGATTTTTTATATGTGGATAAACCAGTGTGTCCTGTATTTCACGCCTTACCCAAAATTCATAAAGGCGTGTTTCCTCCACCTTTCAGGCCCATAGTGGCCGGTATTGGAGGGGTTAATGAAAAACTCTCCGAGTGGATAGACAGAAAATTACAACCTTTGGTTTTGAAAACACCAGGTCACATTAGAGACACCAAACAGCTTCTGCAGGCACTTCAGGAGGTTGCATGGGGGCCTCACCACACATGGATAACATGTGATGTTGTTGCTCTATATTCATGTATACCTCATGATTTGGCATTATCTGCTGTTTCCACCATTTTGACTGAAGAAAGTAATTTCAGTTCTGATCTTAAAAAATTTATCATTATGGCGTTACAACATCTTTTGAACACCAATTTTATCAAATTTGACACTAAGTACTATCTTCAGGTGTGTGGCTGCCCGATGGGGTCAAAATTCTCTCCTACTCTGGCCAACTTATATATGTCCTTTTGGGAGAACAAATATATATATACTATGGATAATCCCTATTTAGACAATGTATTGTGGTGGGGGAGATACATTGATGACGTGATCCTATTGTGGTTTGATCGTTGTGATGTATCTCCCTCTCCTGGCATGCTTAAGTTTTTTGAGTATATTGGGACTAATTCTTTGAATATTAAATTCACCCACGAAATACATGGCATTTGTGCCACATATCTGGATGTTAAAATTATGGGAGATGTCAAAACGGGGAATATAAATACTTCCCTATATAGAAAAGATACCAGTGGTAATGCCATATTGCATGCGGATAGTTGTCACCCGCCACATGTGATACGAAATTTACCGTTGGGTGAATTAATCCGTGCCAAAAGATCATGCTCTAATGACGCTCTTTATGAATCCGAGCGTCGTAAAATTTGCACCAGGCTATCAAAAAGGGGTTATAAGAACTGGATGTTAAACAGGGCTATTAAGAAAGTAGATAACAAAACTAGGAGTAGTTTATTGCAGAATGACATGGTACACACTAATCAAAATAAAAATATTCCCACTTTTTCTACCGCTTTCAGTTCAGATTACAAGGGTGTTATTAAAATCATAAATAAACATCTTCCCTTACTGCATCAAGATCCAGTCTTATCGCAGATATTGGCTGGTGGACATAGGTGTGTTCCAAAGAGAGCTAAAAATTTGAGTCATTTTTTGTCCCCCTCATTGTATTTGTCTGATTGCACTAAACCTACGTGGTTAAATTACTTGGGCAATTATAAGTGTGGTGAAAAATTGTGTGGTTTGTGCCGCTATATGGATATTACAGATAGATTTGTTAATTTTAGTACACAACAAACCTACAAAATTAAAACCTACATGAATTGTAACACCACACACTTAGTGTATATGGCAGAGTGCACATTGTGCAGTTTATATTACATTGGCTGTACCACACGCAGCCTGAAGAGGAGACTAAGTGAGCACATCACCGCTTCTAATCCAGAGTCTATGTCCAGTCGTAGGAATGTGTCTGGCTTGTCCAAACATTTCCTTGAAATACACAAGGGTAATTTATACAGTCTTAAAGTTAAGGGAATAGAACGGGTATTGAAACCCCCCAGAGGGGGTGACTGGGAACATTTACTACACTGTCGGGAAGCCTTCTGGATACTTGCGCTTGATGCACGATATCCGCAAGGTCTAAATTATAGAAATGATCTTATGTATTTCTATTGAGTGCTGAGATTTTTGCTGTTTTTTATTTATTTTTTTTTTTTGGGGGGGGGGGGGTTTTTGGGGTTTTTTTTTTCTGTTTGTCATTTGATAGTTGCTATGTATTTATGCATTTATACGTGTGTATTGCACATGTTTTTATTTATTCTATGTCTTGTCCATTGTTGTACTGGTCTTTTCCTTTTTTTTTTTCTTTCTTCTTGCAAGGGAGTGACTCCACCAGTGATTTGAGGGCTTAGTTGTCTGCCTCTTTGATTATACACATGTGTGGAGTCCCTCTGCTGATTAGGAATGTTTATAATCATTTTGTGAACTGTTTTGTTTCATGTCTCTGAGGAAGAACCTGGTATAAGGTTCGAAACGCGTCAGGCGTGGGGGTCTGTTTTCCCCTTTATGGTTTTATCATGAAATTATGTGAATAAAACTTATCGTGGATTTTATTAAGTCTCCAGTGCCGGATCTTCCTTCTCTCTTCATGACAGAGACGGACTATGTCTCAGGAGCTGATGCTCGAAACCAATTGGGAAGGCTCTCTCGACGGGTAGGGCAAGGTGATATGGATGCCCTGTCTCGAGGCCCTTGGTTTAGGACAAGTGTACAACCCCACAGGTTTGAACAGAGGGGGGGAATATGTGGTGAGACTGGGGGTCGCGTGGTTAAACGGAAGTATATGTCTCAGGGATGGATGCTCCCTGTGATGCAACCCGGAGTATTTTGTCGTTAGTGCACATGAGCACTAATATGGCGTTTAGTGCACCTGGGTCTGAGTTGCGGGTAGCTATGAGAGATAGGAGGGTTTGGCTACCCATATTACCTCACCTCTGGGTGAGGGTGCTAACTGTACCCCTTTTTCCCTGTGTGTATGGTCGTGAGGTTCAGGACCTGCAGTGAGGTCATGACCATGTGACCAGTCAATATGATCCATACCTCATCTGTGGGTGTGGTTACAGGCTATGTAATTGAGATGTGTTTAGCACATGAGAGTGAGTGTTTTGGGAGACTGGCACTGTGCACAGACTTCCATGTGTCCATGTGGACACTAAAGAGTGATCTGAGTGCAGAGAAGGAGAAGCCTTCCTTTGTTTGTGGCTCCAGATAGAGCTCTGCTATGGAAACTGATGCCGTGTCTGACTGATGTAAAGACTGTATGACTGTTACCTCTTTTGCTGCGGATTTGATGGTATGTGGAGCAAATAAACCTCACATGGACGGTGAAGAGAATGTGCCTGTTTCCTCCTAAGCAGCTGAGTGAGTACAATAGTTACAGCTGTTATACTATGCAATGCAATGTAGACGAGTAGGGGGCACAATAGAATAGGATTAAGATAAGGGTTAAATTAGAGCAATAGATTTAGGATAGTTAGGAGGAGCTAAGACAAGGTAGTTGGGGGAGCTTCCTGGAATGAGTCAGTTGGAGTATGAGCCAGGAGCAAGGACAGGACAGTCGTGTCCAGGGGGGAACGTTTAAGCCGAGGGGCCCAGCAGTCCAGGGCCTTAGAGCTGACAGTCACACAGTGTGGAGGAATATCTTGGCAGCATCAGAATGGTAGCAGCTAACTTTTTGGGAACAATCCTAAATGTCCGAGGCTTATGGCCTGGTAAGAATGGAAGAGTCATTTCTCAACTTCACCTTCGGAAAGGGAAGCAGTCGGGGAACTCCTGAAGCAGGTTAGTCTGTCTAGTCAGAAAGCTGCGGGGCAGGTGGATTCGGTGGATATTTCTGGAGTAGTGAGGGACAGTACAGGGAACAGAATGGTGATATTCTGCAAAGAATCTTGTTCAGTCTCTGTTACTAAACTGGACAAGCTGAGTAAAATTGTTTTGTTGAAGATGAACCTGGACTCTGACTGTCATTGTGTGATGTTAAAGAAAAAGGACTCCCGGCAGTGTGGAGTGGACCCTGACTTGCAAGTGAGTGAACTTCCACGTACTAATAGAGCAGAGGGCCAGGGTGTGCCAGTGCTGCCACCCTCTGCCATGACTACCCCCCTGGCCTCCGTTTCAGCTGCAAGGCTACAATGCTAACAACTGAGCCAAGTAGCCCAGCTTCATTTGCTATGATTAATGCTAGAAGGCAATTTCACACTTTTATTTTATGAATATCAATAGGATTGTCCACTGGTAGCATTAATACACACTCAACATTGAAACTGAATTTCCAAAAAGGAAAAGTAATGTAACTAGGGAAATAATATGATCAATAGTGTTAATGATATGCAAATAATGAAAAATTAAAAAAAAAAATTTCAAAAATATTTTAATTTATTGAGTATGAGCTCCACGCACAGAAATACAAACACTTATACACCATGGCATAGTATCAATGAGGTTACTAAAGGTTGTCTAAGGAATATTCTGTCACACTGAATGCATTTGCCTATGCAAATAATCAAAATCCACTGATGGCAGCTCCCCTTTCAGTTGCCAACCAATCAGCGGACCTTAATGATTTGTGTGTCCAAGTGAAATCAGTGTGGCAGTGTCATGCTCTGACAGTCTTTGGTAAGGAAGGGGGGCTCTTACTGTCCCTATAACTGGGACCCCAACTCTTCCTGTCCTGGGGATACTCTTGAAGGTAGAGAAGCCAGAGTCTCCGACCTTACTATACTCCTTTTAACCCCTTTACTCCCAAGGGTGGTTTACATGTTAATGCCTTGGCCAATTTATGAGGTAATAACTCTGGAACGCTTCCATGGATCCCGGTGATTCTGACATTGTTTTCTCGTGTCATATTGTACTTCATGTTAGTGGTAAAATTTCATTCATATAACTCGCGTTTAATTGTGAAAAAGACGGAAATTTGGCGAAAATTTAGAAAATTTCGCAATTTTCCAACTTTATGGCACTCAAAAAACTTAATACGTAACATTTCCCAAATGTTTACTTTACATCAGCACTATTTGGAAACCAAAATTTATTTTTTGTTAGGAAGGTATAAGGGTTAAAAGTTGACCAGCGATTTCTAATTTTTACAACACCATTTTAGGGGTCTATATGATAGAAAATACCCAAAAGTGACACCATTCTAAAAACTGCACCCCTCAAGGTGCTTAAAACCAGATTCAAGAAGTTTTTTTAACCCTTCAGGTGCTTCACAGGAATTTTTTGAATGTTTAAAAAAAAGTTAAAAAAAAAATGAACATTTAACTTTTGTTCACAAAAAAAATTACTTCAGGTTCAATTTTTTTTATTTTACCAAGGGTAACAGGAGAAATTAGACTGGAAAAGTTATTGTGCAATTTGTCCTGAGTACGCTGATACCTGATATGTGGGAGGGGACCACTGTTTGGGCGCATGGCAGAGCTCGGAAGGGAAGGAGCGCCGTTTGACTTTTTCACTGCAAACAAAATTGGCTGGAATTCAGATCGGATGCCATGTCACGTTTGGAGAGCTCCTGATGTGCCTAAACAGTGGAAACCCCCCACAAGTGACCCCATTTTGGAAACTAGACCCCCCAAGGAACTTATCTAGATATGTGGTGAGCACTTTGAACCCCCAATTAAAAAATCATATTTTTTCCACAAAAATGATCTTTTCACCCCCAATTTTTATTTTCCCAAGGGTAACAGGACCCCAAAAGTTATTGTGCAATTAGTCCTGAGTACGCTGATACTTTGGAAAGCCCCTGATGTGCCAAAACAGTGGAAACCCCCCAATTATAGCTTCAACCCTAACCCCAACACACCCCTAACCCTAACCCTAGCCCTAGCCCTAATGGGAAAATGGAAATAAATACATTTTTTTTTAATTTTATTATTTTTCCCTAACTAAGGGGGTGATGAAGGGAGTTTGATTTACTATTTATAGCGGGTTTTTATGTTTGGCTGCTGTCGCACGCTTTTTATTGTAAAAATAGTTTATGCATCACCACATTTTGAGAGCTATAATTTTTCCATATTTTTACCCACCGAGTCATGTGAGGTCTTATTTTTTGCGGGACGAGTTACTATTGGTATCATTTTCAGGCACGTGACATTTTTTGATCGCTTTGTATTCCGATTTTTGGGACGCAGAATGAAAAAAACCAGCATTTCATGAATTTCTTTTGAGGTGTGCGTTTACTCCATTCTGCGTGTCGTAAAATTGATAAGGCGGTTTTATTCTTCGGGTCAGTACAGTTACAGCGATACCTCATTTATGTCTTTTTTATGTTTTGGCGCTTTTATGCAATGAAAACAATTTTATATAAAAAATAATTATTTTTGCATTGCTTTATTCTGCGAGCTATAACTTTTTAATTTTTTCGGTGATGATGCTGTGTGGTGGCTCGTTTTTTGCGGGACAAGACGCCGTTTTCAGCGGTACCATGGTTATTTATATCCGTCTTTTTGATCACGCGTTATTGCACTTTTTGTTCGGCGGTATGATGATAAAGCATTATTTTTTGCTTCGTTTTTATTTTTATTTTTTAAGGGGTTCAATAAAGGGGTTAACTAGTGGGACAGTTTTATACGGCGGGTTGTTACGGATGCGGTGATACCAAATATTTGTACTTTTTTTTTATTATTATTATTTTCAAAAAATGAATTTATTAGGGAATTATTTTTTTTTTAGTTTATTTAGCGATTTTTTTATAAATTATTTTTACACTTTTTTTGTATTACACTGTCCCATGGGGGACATCACTGTCATGTGACAGATCGCTGATCTGACACATCACAGATCGCTGTGACAGATCAGCGATCTGACACAGGCGCTGCACAGGCTTCCTCATGCCTGCGCTCTGTGGGCAGTGAGGAAGTCGGCTCCCTGCAGGCCCCCGAAGGTCCCCTGTTGAGTTCATTTTCTGGTCTACCAGTTGTGAGTTCTCCTTCCAGGCTCCCTCTTGTGGTAACAGGAGGTAGTGAGGCTGATTTAATCAGTAGAGATCTGCCACCTGATAATGAGGATGACGATTGGACCTCAGGAATCTCAGATTGGATTTAAGACAGCCGACGCCCTACTCTGGTGCTGGTGATTCCTTCTGCTTGTCAGGTCTTGATTCTCAGCTCTGTTCCAGTCAGCTCAAGCTAAGTTTCTCTGCTAATGTTCACACTTGATTTTGTTGGTCTATTCAGTTTTTTTGTGTGGTCATCCAGCCCTGGCTGGGGCTGTGCTGAATTTCCACTCTTATTTATCTGTATTTGCCAATTTGCTTTTTGTCCCTTATTAGATTGGCTCTTTTTGCTCTGTCTCAGAATATTTCAGAGTGCTGATATCTTGGGAGAAGTCTAGTGACTTCAGGGTTAATTTTGTTATCAGAAGTGTTGGACATTATTTTGTAGGGTTTTGGGCAGATTGCAGACAGTGTCTTTCCTTTCCTCCTAGTTAGCTTGGGCCCCATCGTTTGCTCAGCCTATTTTCCTGCCTGTGTTTGAGTTTTCATCTTGTTTCACCGTCAATACATGTGTGGGGGCTGTCTATTCCTTTGGGCTCTGCTCTGGGGCAGTTAGTTTTCCCCTTTTCTTGCTTTAGGCTTATTTAGTCCTCCGGCCGTGACGAGGCGTCTAGGTTCATCGTAGGTACGCTCCACGGCTGCTGCTAGTTGTGTGGTTAGGATCAGGGATGTGCAATCTGCATAGTTACCAACCTCTCTGGTTTTTCTGGGCTTAGCATTTTTAGTTTTTTTCCTCCTCGGTAACCCATTCATAACAGTCCCCACCACCATATTAGATCCGGGGACCTGCAGGGAAGGAGGCCCCCAGAGCAGCGCAGCACATCGCGCTGCTCTGGGGGTCTCAGGGAAGCATGGAGGGAGCCCCCTTCCAGCGCGCTTCTCTCCTATGCCCCCGGTACACCGCGTTCATGTTTGATCGCGGTGTGCTAAGGGTTAACGTACCGGGGGCGGTCCGTGACGGCCCCTGACACATAGTGCCGGGTGTCAGCTGTGATAAGAAGCTGACATCCGGCCGCGATCAGTGGCGCTCCCCACGGGGGGCACCCCTGATCGCTATGACGTACTATTCCGTCTTTGAGACTTAGGTCACATGGATGGAATAGTACGTCTAATGAAGGAAAGGGGTTAAATTCTAATCTATCCCCTCCCCCACCCCATGAGTTTTGGGACAGAAATGTAAAGTAAACAAGACACAAAGACAAAACAGGGATAACAGAAAACTTCTATTGTACAAAAGCACTAAACAACAATAGTGGGAGAATAAGTTCAGGGAAGAATAGACTAAATGGGAACAGGGACAAAGAGATAAACAAACATGTACTACAGCAAACCACAGAACACTATTATAACAACTCTACTCCAACTCTACTTAGCTTAAGCACACAACACAGGAAGACTATTCTTTCACTGGCAGGGACAAGAAGATCTAACCAGTTTATAAGGGAAAAGGTAATGACCAAGTTAGAAGCAGCTGAAATGGAGCTGCATGTTTCTGATTAGCATAGAAAGAGTCCTTAATCTCTTCAGCAGCAGAGGAAACTAAATCCATTTAATATGGGACACAAATCACATCATTTCTGAATAAAACCTGCGACTCATTACCTCACGTGACCGTCTAACTTCAGGTCTTCCAGGGGAACGTGCAAAACACAAGCCACGGAGACACCATCACATGTTTCTCAACACAAGCAATGACTAGCCAGGTCTTTCCCTGGGAAGGAACAACCACGGGAAGGGCAGTCTCCAATGAAGGAAACCACGTATGCCAAAACATGGTATCCATCCACAGACAGCTGTTTAGGGGTATTGCCCCTCATCAGTGTGGAGTAGGAAACTGGCTAGTAGGAGCAATGCCTAGTAAAAGACTGTGAAAAACGAGGAAGAATGAACTCATGGAGATCAACATCCAACACTGCGGAGACACCATGATGTCTCCGCGGCTTGTGTTTTGCATGTTTTTGCATATTTCCTATAAGGGATTGGGGCATTACTCTAGAATCACTGCATTGAGAAACATGTGATGGTGTCTCCGCAGTGTTGGATGTTGATCTCCATGAGTTCAGTCATCCTCATTTTTCACAGTCTTTTACTAGGCATTGCTCCTACTAGCCAGTTTCCTACTCCACACTGATGAGGGGCAATACCCCGAAACAGCTGTCTGTGGATGGATACCATGTTTTGGCATAGGTGGTTTCCTTCATTGGAGACTGCCCTTCCCGTGGTTGTTCCTTCCCAGGGAAAGACCTGGCTAGTCATTGCTTGCATTGAGAAACATGTGATGGTGTCTCCGCGGCTTGTGTTTTGCATGTTTTTGCATATTTCCCATAAGGGATGGGGGCATTGCTCTAGAATCACTGCGTTGAGAAACATGTGATGGTGTCTCCGCAGTGTTGGATGTTGATCTCCATGAGTTCATTCATCCTCATTTTTCCAGGGGATCGTGACACCTCGTGACAGGCAGAACATTTCTCAGACAACCATTCATATCCTCATTGATAACATGACAAGGCATGTAAGTGCTTGTACTTCTGTGTATAGTGCTCATTCTCGATACTGAAAAAATAAAGATATTTTGAAAATGTTATTTCCATTTTTTCATAATTTCCATATCTTTAACATGTCTATCCATCCTGTGATTTTTATAATTCCATGATTGTTCTTTCTTGGTGTTGCAATTTAAATTTTATGTATTTAATTAAAAATAATGTGCTGAATGTTGCAGCTTGAAAAATGCAATTTGTGGACAACTATCTGTATGGCTAGGTGATTACTTTCCAACTTGCTACTAATCCTTTAGATATTAAAGTCTTCAGTATAAAAGAGTATAGACAATTTCTGATGAGACCATAGAGTGATAGGAGAGAGGTAAACAGACTGTTGAATGTGTATATAGTGTTAGGTTGCCATACACTTCATAGAATCATAGAATCATAGAATCGTAGAGTTGGAAGGGACCTCCTGGGCCATCTGGTCCAACCCCCTGCTCAAAGCAGGATTCGCTAAATCATCCCAGTCAGATGTCTGTCCAGCCTCTGTTTGAAGACTTCCATTGAAGGAGAACTCACCACTTCTCGTGGCAGCCTGTTCCACTCATTGATCACTCTAACTGTCAAAAAGTTTTTTCTAATATCTAATCTGTGTCTCCTCCCATTCAGTTTCATCCCATTGCTTCTAGTCTTTCCTTGTGCAATTGCTGTGAATGTATGGCAAGGCCAATTGTGCTCTTACTTGGATTCAGGAAAGAAAGGAGAGGTTTGTGGATGAATTCCGCGATTGCTGATCAATGATGAGACGCATATCCCAGATTGTTAAATGGATAGTGGTTTATTCTATGCATTTCAAATTACAAAAGACTTCTTCATCTGGAAAGACCACTAGTATGCAGGAGCGTAACTACTGAGGTAGCAGGGGTAGCAGCTGCGACGGGGCCCCGGAGTGATTAGGGGCCCACCCAGTCCAGCAAAGAAGCAGCCGGCTTCATGTGGGACCTGGGCTTCCATCACGTCCTGCGCCTCCTCCTCCAGCATGGACTCAGTTATTCCTCCCCTCCCTCTGAGCTCTGCACTCCACCCCCAGTGTGCAGAGCAGAGCCGTGTGTGTACGAGGTGTACAGTATGTTCAATGTGTACAGAGCGGAGCCGTGTGTGTACGAGGTATGCAGAGCCGTGTGTGTACGAGGTGTACGGAGCAGAGCCGTGTGTGTACAATGTGTATGGAGCGCAGCCATGTGTGTATGAGGTGTACGGAGCGGAGCCGTGTGTGTACGAGGTGTATGGAGCGGAGCCATGTGTGTACAAGGTGTACGGAGCGCAGCCATGTGTGTACGAGGTGTACAGAGCGGAGCCGTGTGTGGTGTTTGAAGCCGTGTGTGTGTACAAGGTGTGCGGAGCCACGTGTGTAGAGGTGTGTGGAGCGGAGCAGCACGTGTATGAGGTGTACTGAGCGGTGATGTGCGTGTATTTTGGCATGGGGGGCCCATTTGAGAGTTCGCACCGGGGCCCATAACTTTGTAGTTACGCCATTGCTAGTATCTATCTGCTTCGGGGCAGGCTTTCCGTGGTTTATCTGGCTTAGAGCACCAAGATAAGACTCTGCCGCCCGGAGCACACGGACATCTCATTTACTGAAAACTTTTAACACAGATTACACAAGAACCACAAAACGGATTTATTCACCCCAGGTATCATTTTATTCAATTTAACACTGCCAACCTGACAGTGTCTGTAGTTTACTTAGCAAAACCCTGCTGACTGGTTTGCTATAAGACCAGATCCAGCCTATCTCCCAAAAATGGCACAAAATTCCATAGAAGCCAAGAATTTGTTTTCCCCTCCCTTTTTAATAATCCAAAAAATGAGAAGTGCAGACTTCACACCCTAGAGATTACATGGCAACTGGTAGAGTACTTGACTGTGACAAGGCACTTTGGTGGAAATCCTACTTGCTGCACTCTAGTGCAAATCCTGCCTGCTGCGCTCTAGTGCAAATCCTGCTTGCTGCACTCTGGCACAAATCCTGCCTGCTGCACTCTGGTGCAAATCCTGCTTGCTGTACTCTTGTGCAGATCCTGCCTGCTGCACTCTTGTGCAAATCCTGCCTGCTGAACTCTAGTGCAAATCCTGCCTGCTGCACTGTGATGAAGACCCTGTCTGTTGCACTCTTATGAACTCTGTCTGTTGCACTCTGATTCAAACTCTACCTACTTCACTCTAATACAAGCTCTGCCTGCTGCTCCATCCAGTCTTTCCTTCTGGGACTAGCTGCTGCATTCTGTCCTGGAGTGGTACCTGGCGTTCATTGGAAGCCTTGTATAACCTCACCATCAGAGGCTCTAGTGAAAGTCCTGTGTTCGCTTACTTATGCCCCCAGGCTCTCCACGTTCCATATCACAGTGGTTCCACAAACCACGTTTGTGACACTGTTCTTATTAATTGCCCTGCTATTTAGTTGAGCTGTCTGGCCCAGATCACTGCCAGTCAGTTTATGCTCTCTGGTGTGTGTTTGAATCATGGAATCATAGAATCATAGAATGGTAGAGTTGGAAGGGACCTCCTTGGTAACCTGATCCAACCCCCTGCCCAAAGCCGGATTCACTAAATCATCCCAGACAGATGTCTGTCCAACCTCTGTTTGAAGACTTCTATTGAAGGAGAATTCACCACCTCTCATGGCAGCCTGTTATGAATGGGTCACCGAGGAGGAGAGCAGGTCCAGGCTAAGCCACAGAAAACTAGAGAGGTTGGTACCTAAGCGGATTGCAGCCCCCTGATCCTATCCACACAACTAGCAGTAGCCGTGGAGCATACCTACAATGATCCTATACGCCTCGGCACAGCCAGAGAGCTAACTAAGCCTAAAGCAAGAAATGGGAAATCTAAACTGCCCCAGAGCAGACCCCAAAGGAATAGATAGCCCCCAAACATATATTATCGGTGAGACAAGATGAAAACACAAACACAGGCAGGAAAATAGACTGAGCAAATTATGGGGCCCACACTGACTAGACAGGACAGGAAAGGAAAGACACTGTCTTCAATCACGCAAAAAAACATGCAAAAAGTCCAATACATCTGATGCAAAAAACACTGACTTCACCCCCCCCTATATCAGCACTCTGGTATATTCTGAAAGCAGAACAAAAAGAGACCAATCTAAGCGGATGCAGACCCCTGATCCTGTCCACACAACTAGCAGTAGCCGTGGAGCGTTCCTACGATGATCCTAGACGCCTCGGCACAGCCGGAGAGCTAACTAAGCCTAAAGCAAGAAAGGGGAAATCTAAACTGCCCCGGAGCAGACCCCAAAGGAATAGATAGTGTCATGATCCCAGTGCTGGTTTTGACCTGCACGTCAGGAGTTAATGTCTTGAGCCCAGTGCAGTCTTTGACCTGCACACCTGGGGTTAATTATTGTGGCCTCTCTTTGGTTCAACAAGAGCTTCTTATAGCCCTGGGAAACTCCAATCCCCGTCAGTTATACCTTTGCCTTTGGCCGAGTGTGGTGACCCCCTGTGTGCCTGTGCCTTCTGATTGTCTTCTAGCTTGCTTATATGGTTCGGACCCGGTTCTGTCCCCTGTTGTGAGTTTGTCTCTTGATTCTGTACTGTGTATCTGCTTCTCTGGTTTCTGACTCATTGCGTATGTCCTGACTATTCTCTGATTGCCCCTCTTGTACTGTGCTGCTATCTACGTGTATGACTCATTGCTTACGTTCTGACTACTCTCTTCTTGTCGCTCTGGTACCGCACCGCCCTCTCCATGTATGACCCCCGTTTGTCTGACCTGAGGATCTCTGTAGTAGAATCCTGCATTCATCTCCAGCAGCAGAACGCTAAGCCCCGCCCCTTGCGGTCACAAGATTGTAGGTCCTTCACTGCTTGCTACCTTCAGCGACCCAGGTCTTGTCTGCCAGAGTTTTCCCTGCAGTATCTGACCCCAGGCCCTCCCACAGTGTGGGTAGGTCACCCTGTTCAGCCGTGGCAGTTTGCTGGCGCTGACAGGACCCTGACATTATAACTGACCGTGAACTTTTTTTTTTTTCTCACTTCTGCAGCATGGACCCAATGCATGCTTTATCTGAGCAGGTGAAATGCTTGAATCAGTCGCTGCAGAAGCTAAGTTTAGAACACCAAGCTCTGGCCCAATCCCAACGGCAGGTTGTGGACTCGGTTCAGGGGGTGCTTTCCGCTGGGTTTCAGCAGGTGGGGACTAGAGATGTCATTTTAGTCCCACCCGAATCCCCGGTTAAGTTACCAGATACTTTGCTGGTAACAAAAATGAATTTAGAGCGCTTAAGGAGGGCTGTAAGCTCTTTTTCTCCTTAAGACCCCACTCCTCTGGGGATGAGAAACAGAGGGTGGGGGTGGTTATGTCCCTGCTTAGAGGGGCCCCGCAAGCCTGGGCATTTTCTCTTTCCTCTTCTGCCCCGGAGAGAATGACTGTGGTTGCATTTTTTGAGGCCTTAGGGCATATTTACGATGAGCCGGATAGAGTGCGTTTGGCTGAGGACAAGGTGATATGTGTCTGTCAGGGGAAGCACTCAGCCGAGTGGTTCTGTTCTGAATTTAGATGTTGGGCAGCTGAGATTTCTTGGAGTGATGCCGCCCTTCAGGGGTTGTTCCGTAGAGGCCTATGTGAACGTCGGAAGGATGCCCTGGCACTTCATCCTCCACCTGACTCCCTGGAGGATGCCATGACCCAGGCGGTTCGTATGGATTGCAGACTGCGGGCAACTCGAAACTTCTTTATTCTCCAGTGGAGGTGAGACCTGAACTCCTCCTGAGGCTATGGAGGTGAGCGCTGTTACCTGTGAGGAGAAGGAAAGAAGACGCCGCCGGGAGAAGCAGTTGTGCTTCTATTGTGGGGAATCTGGACATTGGAAGAAGGACTGCCCCTCCTGTCCATCATCCTCCAAGGTGGCAGGAAATGACTATGTCTGGGTAGTAGTCGAGGAGGCTACCCAGACCTTCAGGTACCTTTTTCCTCACTTGCAAAAATTGTGCTTCGGGTGGAACTGGAACTTGGTGATGGTCCTGTTCAGACTACCGCCTTTGTTGACTGTCGCTCTGCTGTTAACCTGATTGATGCCCGGCTTATGACTCGGCCTCTCTTACCCGGGATGGTATCTGTTTCAGGTCTGAACTTTTTTCTCTGAAAGTGGGTCCCACTCATGTGGAAAAATTAACTTGTCTTGTGTTAGATAACTTGCCTGCAGGACTGGTACTGGGGATGCCTTGGTTACAACGCCATAATCCTACCATTGATTGGTTGATGGGGGAGATCACTCAGTGGGGATGCAAAGATAAATGTTGTAACCTGGGGCCTCTTGTTAACTCTGTTAAAACCGTATCTGTGTCGTCTGTCGGTCTGAAAGGTATTCCGGAGTACCTGAAGGATTTTGAAGACGTATTTTCCGAAAGTGAGGCTGAGGCGCTGCCACCACATAGACCCTACGATTGTGCCATTGATTTAGTACCCGGAGCCAAGTTACCTAAGGCTTGATTGTTCAATTTGTCCAGGCCTCAGCGCCAAGCCATGAAGGAGTACATAGCTGAGAGTCTCCGCAAAGGGCATATCAGGCCTTCTGTGTCACCCGTTGCAGCAGGATTCTTTTTTTGTGAAGAAGAAAGATGGTGGTTTGTGGCCGTGCCTCGACTTTTGGGAACTTAACAAGATAATGGTTAGGAACACTTATCCAATTCCCCTCATCCCAGACTTATGTAACCAGTTATCTGGGGCCCAATGGTTCTCCAAATTAGATCTCCGGGGGGCCTACAACCTGATAAGGTTTCGGGAAGGGGACGAGTGGAAAACTGCGCTCCTCACATCAGAGGGACTCTTTGAAAACCTGGCTATGCCCTTTTGATTAACTAATGTCCCCGCTATTTTCCAGAACTTTATCAATGTTGTGTTTTCTGCCCTAATAGGCCATTTTGGTGTCATTTATTTGATTGACATTTTGGTGTATTCCCCGGACAGTCAGTCTCACTTGCAACATCTACAGACAGTTCTCCAGAGACTCAGGGAGAAACACTTGTTTGCTAAATTGGAACAATGTTAGTTTTTCGTAAAGAGACTGTCTTTTTTTGGGCTGATTGTATCTTGTGAGGGGTTTCGTATGGACCCTAGGAAGGTGCTGGCGATCGCAGACAGGGTTCAGCCTCGTGATCTCAAGGGGCTCCAGCGCTTCTTGGGATTTGCGAACTAATAACGGAGATTCATTAAAGGTTTCTCTCAAGTGGTTAAACCACTCACAGATCTTACCCAGAAGGGGGCTGATGTAAAAAATTGGTTGGAACTCGCTAAGGAGTCCTTCTCAGCTCTTAAGAAATGTTTAATGTCCGCCCCAGTGTTGGTTCAGCCAGACCCGTCCAAACCATTTATTGTGGAGGTGGATGCTTCTGAAGTAGGGGTGGGGGCAGTGTTGTCCCAGGGTCGGGCCACCTTTACTAATCTCAAACCCTGTTCCTTCTTCTCCAAGAAGTTCTCATCCGCCGATAGAAACTATGATGTAGGCAATAGAGAGCTTCTTGCGGTCAAGCTGGCATTCGAAGAATAGAGGCACTTTTTGGAAGGGGCGGCTCACCCTATCACTGTTATCACTGATCTCAAAAATTTGGCATACCTTGAATCTGCTTAGAGGCTTACTCTTAGACAAGCCCGTTGGTCACTTTTTTCACGCATTCAATTCTCCATTACTTTTCGACCAGGGTCCAAAAATGTTAAAGCGGATGCGCTGTCCAGAAGTTTTGACCCGGTGTCTCCCCCCAAGCCGCCATCCTCCATTCTTCGCCCGGGGGTGGTAGTGGCGGGGGTCTCGTCAGAGTTGGAACAAGAAATTATGAGGGCCCAGTTCCTAGCTCCGACGGCCAGGAGATAAATTGTTTGTTCTGCAGGAGTTTCATGAGTCTAGTCTGAGTGCTCATCACGGTATCACGGCCACTAAAGAGGCAGTAGCCAGGGTTTTTTGGTGGCCTTCACTTGGGTCCGATGTCAAGAAATTCATTTCTGCTTGTGGAGTTTGTGCCCGTTCCAAAAGCTTGCATAATCGGCCGGCTGGGGAACTCATTCCTTTACCGGTTCCTGATAGGCCATGGACTCATCTCTCCATGGATTTTATTACCGGTCTTCCACCTTCCAGGGGCAATACCATGATCTGGGTGGTGGTTGACAGGTTTTCGAAACAGGCCCATTTCATTCCCTTGGCAGCATTACCCTCAGCAGAAACATTGTCAAGGTTGTTTGTGCTGCATGTGGTCTGATTGCATGGGGTACCCCTGAATGTTGTGTCTGACAGAGGGGTGCAGTTTGTGGCCAAATTTTGGAGGGCATTCTGTAAGAAATTGGGCAACTCACTCTCCTTCTCCTCGGCATATCACCCGGAGAGTAATGGTCAGACGGAACGCACCAATCAATCCTGGAGGTGTCTGACCTCCACCAGACAAGAGGATTGGTGTGATGCGTTACCGTTGGCGGAGTTTGCTTTTAACAACCGGGTGAATCAATCCACCAACATGTCCCCATTCCTGGTCAATTATGGGTTTAATCCTCATTTTGGGGAGTTTTCACGGTTGGATTCCGGTTGCCCAGAGGCGGAGGGATCCGTTCAACGATTAAAAAACCTCTGGGCTGAAGTTTGGAGTAATATCTCTTGGGCGCAGGGGAGGTATAAATATTTTGCTGACAAAAAGAGAGCCCCGGGACACATGTTTCAGGTGGGAGAGAAGGTTTGGCTTTCCACACGTAACATCAACTTGAAGGTACTGATAGGGAGAGGGTTAAATTAACCCTTCATGGTTGATCCAGTGATTTCCAAATTATTCCAGAGTGTTGCTAGCAACTCAAATGACCAAAAGGAGACGTGTCTCTGTATGGGACGATCCAAAGAGATCGCTAAACCCGTTTATTTTAGTCACTTCTTTTATAATATTTTGCTTAATTATGCAAAGTTCTCAACTACCAATAGCATCATTTCACTTTATAAGCCAATAATATTGCAAGAAAACCAGAAACTGCATATACACTCACTGGCCACTTTATTAGGTACACCTGTCCAACTGTGTGTTAAGACTTAATTTCTAATCAGCCAATCACATGGCGGCAACTCAGTGCATTTAGGCATGTAGACATGGTCAAGACAATCTCCTGCAGTTCAAACCGAGCATCAGTATGGGGAAGAAAGGTGATTTGAGTGCCTTTGAATGTGGCATGATTGTTGGTGCCAGAAGGGCTGGTCTGAGAATTTCAGAAACTGCTGATCTACTGGGATTTTCACGCACAACCATCTCTAGGGTTTACAGAGAATGGTCCGAAAAAGAAAAAAAATCCAGTAAGCGGCAGTTCTGTGGCCGGAAATGCCATGTTGATGCCAGAGGTCAGAGGAGAATGGGCAGACTGGTTCGAGCTGATAGAAAGGCAACAGTGACTCAAATTGCCACCCGTTACAACCAAGGTAGGCAGAAGAGCATCTCTGAACGCACAGTGCGTCGAACTTTGAGGCAGATGGGCTACAGCAGCAGAAGACCACACTGGGTACCACTCCTCTCAGCTAAGAACAGGAAACTGAGGCTACAATTTGCACAAGCTCATCGAAATTGGACAGTAGAAGATTGGAAAAACGTTGCCTGGTCTGATGAGTCTCGATTTCTGCTGCGACATTCGGATGGTAGGGTCAGAATTTGGCGTAAACAACATGAAAGCATGGATCCATCCTGCCTTGTATCAACGGTTCAGGCTGGTGGTGGTGGTGTCATGGTGTGGGGAATTTTTTCTGGGCACTCTTTGGGCCCCTTGGTACCAATTGAGCATCGTTGCAACGCCACAGCCTACCTGAGTATTGTTGCTGACCATGTCCATCCCTTTATGACCACAATGTACCCAACATCTGATGGCTACTTTCAGCAGGATAATGCGCCATGTCATAAAGCTCGAATCATCTCAGATTGGTTTCTTGAACATGACAATGAGTTTACTGTACTCAAATGGCCTCCTCAGTCACCAGATCTCAATCCAATAGAGCATCTTTGGGATGTGGTGGAACGGGAGATTCGCATCAGGGATGTGCAGCCGACAAATCTGCGCCAACTGTGTGATGCCATCATGTCAATATGGTCCAAAATCTCTGAGAAATGCTTCCAGCACCTTGTTGAATCTCTGCCACGAAGAATTGAGGCAGTTCTGAAGGCAAAAGGGGGTCCAACCCCTTACTAGCATGGTGTACCTAATAAAGTGGCCAGTGAGTGTATGTCCGTATTTACATAGCATAGAAAGTAGTATAATGGCATAATCTTCAGAGTAATACACCCCTGGGTCTCTTATCGTGCACCTGATGAGGAACAGTCTGGTTTCATGACAGCCTGAACTTTTACCCCAATTACAAAAATGTATCTTAAAGCAACAAAAATGGAGAAACGAAACCTTCAGAGAATGGAGAAAATGAAACTTCAGCTCTGATTTTAGTTTCAACCCTTCAAAATCCCCCCTAGATACATTTTTTTAACACATATGCAGCATCAGAGGTGCTATCCCAAGCTAACAGCTTGAGGGGTACTGGTCTTCACATGACTGATGCCGTGTTACCAGTCATGGCTGTCGCGGCGCACCCGTCCCCCCTGTATACTGCAATTCATGAATAACAATTTTTGATAACGGTGGTGGAGATCTTTTGAAGGTAGCCATGCGCTTGGCTTCAACATCTTCATCAAGTAGTCTTTTGAGATCGGTGCAGAGAAGAGCAGGGGCAACGACGCCTTTGGTATCATCATTAGCTGTCTTAGTGCAGAATTTCCTAATACATACAGAAATACACTAAAGAACAAGTTTTAGTATCACATATACAACAAGGATACAGGCAGCAATATGCAACAAGCTTTGTAAGATCCCAGCTATCCAGCCCCCAATTCCCTTAAGCCAATTGGCTGGATTGAGAAGGGAGAAAGTGTCTAACCACCAACTGTCCTTATTACAATCATTATCTTTATCATATTGATCTCTGAGTCTTTGAATATCTTCTAACTTTAACTTTAAACTTCTACCAATAATAATATGGAAAATGCGAAAAACCAAAACATTATGTCCCCTTTATTTGCTATTGGCTTGTTGGGTGATGAGGAGGACTTGATAGGGGCCGTCATTCAAGGGTTCTAGTCTGTGCTTCCTGACATGCCATTTCACGACTACCAAATTACCAGGCTTCAGGTTATGACAGGTGTTGGTTTCTGCTGAATCTGGAAGAGAAGAAGAAACTAGAGCATGGGTGTTAGCAAGATTTTTACTAAGCTGAATAACATATTGAACAGCACGGTCAGTTTCTTCTGATAACTACTGAGGCTGGAAATTTGCAATTGGGGGACTAGTACCAAACAATATCTCATATGGGGACAGGCCATGTTTTGCAATAGGGGTAGTACGAATGTTGTACAGTACAATGGGTAGGAGCTCTGGCCATGGAGCCATAGTCTCCTGCATCATTTTTGTCAATTGTCCCCTCAGAGTGATGTTCAACCTCTCAACTTTCCCACTGGATTGTGGGTGATATTGAATATGGAGGGCTACAGTGGATCCAAGCATTGTCAGAACTTCTTGGCACATGAGAAGAAAAGGCCGGACCTTGATCACTTTCAACAACTTCTGGAACCCCATATCTGCATATAACTTCCATCACCAGTTTCTTCGCTGTGGTTTTTGCGGTCATGTTGGTAACAGGGAATGCTTCCGGCCAACTGGAGAACATGTCAACAACAACCAAACAGTATTCATACCTTCCAGACTTAGGCAACGTGATATGGTCCACCTGAAGCCTTTGGAAAGGATAGTCGGGCTTAGCAGGATACTTCGGGGGTACACGTTGAAGTTGACCAGGATTACAAGTCTGACAGATATTACAGGTACGGTTGAGCGCTGTCAAAACTGTGGAAATTCCTGGGGCCCAGTAGAATTTTTGCACCAGGGCGAGGGCCTGATTCTTTCCTCGATATGTAGGCCCATATGGCAATAGCAGGGTACATCCGCTTAGGGAGACACACGAGTTGGTCCTTTTTCCAGAGACCATTATACATTCGTGCCCCATCAGTCTTCCATTGCTTCACCTCTTCCTTTGGAGACATTCTCTGCCTTGTCATTAAGAGGTCTCGCGGGGTCCGATAGAAAACTTCAGTCTGTTGTAGATCATCAGGTTCTTGTAGGGTCAATGCTTCTTGTAACTGTTTACGCTGAGAGTGTGTGGTCACCATAGTTGGTATGGTTGTTTCAACGGGTAAAAGAGCGGCGGCTTTTGCTTGCATATCCGCAAATGCGTTGCCAACAGTCTGTGGACTTTTCCTAGGACCGTGCGCCTTAACTTTGATAATAGCAACCTGAGTAGGTAATTTGATTGAGTCCATGAGGGTTTTAACAGCTTCAGCATTTTTCACTGGGGTTCCGGCAGTAGCAATAAACCCTCGATTGGCCCATAGAGCCCCAAAATCGTGAGCAATACCAAATGCATACCCTGAGTCCGTGTATATATTAGCCTGTCTGTTCTTGGCCAAAGTACATGCAATAGACAGAGCCTGGAGTTCTGCTTCTTGTGCTGACTGTGAGGGCGGGAGTGCAGCTGCGTGCACTACAGTATCCTCTGTGGTAACAGCATATCCCGTGTGGAATCTACCAAACTCGTCAGCATATCTTGAACCATCCGTGTATAATACCAGATCAGGATTTGGAAGTGGATTCTCACTGACATTTGGTGGAGTAGCTGTTTCTTCTATCAGAAATTGGGAACAATCATATTGGAGGTAATCCTCATCACTGCCATCTTTCCTTATAATTCATTATACCGTCTTTCAAGGCATTGTAAAGGGGTTGCTGTTAGGGTTCTAGGTAGAAACCCGAGAGTGGACCCTCTGGGTCGTGGCTCCAGAGCCCCCGAGGGCGAGCGGCCCAGGTGATGACCACCCCCTATACAGGGAGTGTTAGGGGCAGGCCCAAAGGGGATGGGACCACGACAGCCGGAACCAAAGGGACGACCCGGGGAGTATACAGAAGAGCAGATCAGAGAATGAGAGGGTATATGAGGAATTGAGTGGACCCGGGACGGAAGGAGACAGGCTGCAGAAACCGGGCAGGATCAGGACGGAGTCGGGACCAAACGCTGGAATGGAAGGACACAAGGAGATTAGGAGACACCAACCTAGGGGTTCGGACAGAACACCAGATAGGGGAAGGAAGTGAATTATGCCGGAGACAGACAGTTACTGAGACAGAGGACCAGGCGGGGAACAGGCACCGGGGAATACAGGATGGCGAAACAGAGGACCCGGGGAGAGAAGTAGGAGGACAGAACGAAGAGGAAGGCAACTGCAGGGAGAACTGGAGAGAGATCCCAGACGGAAAACCGGGCAGAGAGCAGAGCGCAGCAGGTGGTGCGCAGGGACCTGAGAGTCGGGGGTGACACTGCGCAGGAACGCTAAGCGCCACGGATCATGACAAACAGGCGTCTTACCTGTCAAGACGCCACGCAGAAATACCCGGTGGGCGCCGCCATGATGGGGCGGAGCCACCGGGTCACGTGCTCCCAGGATGCCCAGCGGTCGGTGACAGGCGAGCGCGCATGCGCGGGCCTCTGACGCGCCGTGACCCTGCAAAGCCAGACAGGGGACGGCGCGAGACTGAAGAGGGAGGGCGCCGGGAGGAGGAGGACCCCAGGTGAGCATCAGGGAGTGTAACAGTACCCCCTCTCTTACTCCCCTCCTTCTTCAGGCGGGACAAAAACCTTCTCATGATATGAGGAGCATTGATGTTCTCCTGGGGCTCCCAAGACCTCTCCTCGGGGCCGAACCCTTTCCAATCAATAAGAAAAAAGGTTCTACCCCTGACAGTCTTCTTTGCCAAGATGTCCTTGACATCAAAGAAGTCTTCATCGGTGCTAGGTTGAGGAGCATGGGACGAAGCTGGATGAAAGTGATTAAACACTGCAGGTTTGAGGAGTGAGACGTGGAAGGAGTTGGGAATCCGCAGAGAGGTAGGTAGTTTTAGTTTATAGGCCACATCATTGATGCGACTCAGAACCTCAAAGGGACCAATGTAACGCGGGCCCAATTTATAAGAGGGGACCTTAAGTCGGATGAAGCGCGAGGATAGCCAGACCCTATCGCCTGGACGATAAGGAGGGGCGTCCAGGCGTTTCTTGTCGGCGTACCTCTTCATCCGATCACTAGCTCTCTCAAGGGCCCCTTTCGTCTCCTCCCAAATTTTAGAGAATTCCGAGGACAAGGAGTCCGCCGCCGGCACGCCCGAGGTGGGGAAAACGGGAAGAGGAATGCCCGGGTGTTGCCCAAAAACTACAAAAAAGGGAGATTTGGAGGAGGATTCGCTGGGGCGATTGTTGTGGGCGAATTCTGCCCAGGGAAGCAGCGAGACCCAGTTGCTCTGGTGTGCATTAGAAAAATGCCGAAGATAAGAGGTTAACACTTGATTGATTCGCTCCACTTGGCCGTTGGATCGCGGGTGGTAGGCAGAGGAGAAATCCAGGGCTACCCCCATTGAGCCACAGAGGGCTCTCCAGAAGCGAGAGGTGAATTTCACACCACGGTCAGACACGATGTGCTGGGGAAAACCATGAAGTCGGAAAATATGATGCACGAAGATCTTCGCCAACTCGGGCACAGAAGGCAGACCAGGCAGAGGGATAAAATGAGCCATTTCGGAAAAACGATCCACCACCACCAAAATGACAGTGCAGCCGGAAGATGGAGATAGATCCATGACAAAATCCATGGCGATGTGGCTCCAGGGGACTGACGGTACCAGCAAGGGATGTAAGAGACCAGAGGGTAACCGTCTTGGAACTTTGTTTCGGGCGCAGGAGGAGCAAGAAGCGGTGAAATCCAAGACATCCTGGCGGAGTGAGGGCCACCAATAATGGCGGGAGATGAGGGATAGAGTCCTCTTGGCTCCGGCATGCCCGGCGACCTTAGAGGAGTGTCCCCAACGCAGAACCCTTACTCTGTCATGGTCCAATACCACAGTCTTGCCTGGTGGTGGATTGACCAAACTTAGAGGAGCTAGGGTGACGATCTTTGCTGGATCGATGATGTGGGCCGGGCTCTCCTCTTCATCGGTAGGGAGAAATGACCTTGATAGAGCATCTGCTTTGGTGTTCTTATTACCCGGCCGAAAGTGGAGCTCGAAATCAAAGCGTCCAAAGAATAAGGACCATCTGGCTTGCCGAGGGTTGAGCCTTTGAGCAGACTGTACGTAGGCCAAATTCTTATTGTCGTTAAATATCGTGAAGGGATGGACGGCTCCTTCGAGAAGGTAACGCCATTCTTCTAAGGCCAGTTTAATTGCAAGTAGTTCCTTGTCCCCAATGGAATAATTGCGTTCGGGAGGAGAAAAGGCTTTAGAGAAAAAACCACATGTGACAGTTCGACCAGTGGAAGTTCTTTGCAAGAGAACTGCTCCTGCTCCCACGGATGATGCATCGACCTCGAGAATAAAGGGTCTATCGGCATCTGGATGGTGGAGAACAGGTGCTGTAGAGAATTCTTTCTTCAGAGTTTGAAAGGCGTCTTCTGCCTCTGGAGGCCAGAGGCGGGGATTGGCCCCTTTGCGTACGAGAGCAGAGATAGGCTTGGCTATGGTGGAGAAATGAGGAATAAATTGCCTATAATAATTAGCAAAGCCGAGAAAGCGTTGAATGGCTTTGAGACCAAGGGGACGAGGCCAGTCCAGGACAGCAGACACTTTCTCGGGATCCATCCTCAGACCAGACCTCGAGACGATGTACCCTAGAAATGGCAGAGACGGTTGCTCGAAGACGCATTTCTCCAACTTGGCAAACAGGTGGTTCTCCCTTAGACGTTGTAATACTTGCCGTACGTCTCGCCGATGGGTAGAGAGATCTGGAGAGAAGACAAGGATGTCGTCAAGATACACCACGACACAGGAATAGAGGAGATCTCAAAAGATATTGTTAACGAGCTCCTGGAATACTGCTGGTGCGTTGCAGAGGCCGAAAGGCATAACCAGGTATTCATAGTGACCGTCACGGGTGTTGAACGCGGTCTTCCACTCATCCCCAGTGCGAATTCAGACCAAGTTATAGGCTCCTCGAAGATCAAGTTTGGTAAATATTTGTGCTCCTCTAAGGCGATCAAAGAGTTCGGGGATGAGGGGTAACGGGTACTTGTTCTTTATCGTGATGCTGTTCAGACCTCTGTAGTCGATGCACGGACGGAGCGAACCGTCCTTCTTGACAAAAAAGAAGCCGGCGCCCGCAGGGGAGGAAGACTTCCGTATGAATCCCTTGGCCAAGTTCTCTTGAACGTACTCCGACATGGCTTGCGTCTCTGCCGGCGAGAGCGGATAAATCCTTCCCCTCGGAGGGATGGCTCCAGGGATGAGATCGATGGGGCAATCATAGGGTCGGTGCGGCGGAAGATTCTCAGCCTCCTTCTTATCAAAACGTCCGAAAAAGAGCTGTAAGCGATGGGCAACCCGGAGGGCATGGAAGGGGGACGGGAACCACCCACGGGACGCACCGGCAGCAGACACCTTGCCCTACAGGGCTCCCCCCAGTGCAGGATATTGCCCTTATGCCAATCCAAGATAGGCCCATGGGCTCGTAACCAGGGAAGACCAAGAAGGATAGGATGAGAGATGCCCGCTAGGACATAAAAGGCAATCCTCTCTTTGTGCAAGGCCCCTACCTGGAGTTCTACCTCGTAGGTGACTAGGGTAATGGCCTCTTGAAGAGGTTTACCGTCCACGGAAGCGAGGATCCGTGGAGTCTCTAAGGTCTTGACGGGGACCGAAAATTTAAGGACCTCCTTGAGCCTAATAAAATTTCCTGCTGCGCCGGAATCCACATAGGCTGCCAGGGAACAACGTTTACCACCAACGTGCAACAAGACAGACAGAGTGAGGGGTAGAGAGGTATCACATACACCTAGGGAGGCCTCTCTTACCTGACCTAGGCGGAGGAGTTTTCCGGACGTTCCGGGCAGGTACGGACCAGATGGGAGTCACTGCCACAGTAGAAGCAGAGACCGTGGGTGCGTCTATCCTCCCGGCGTTGTCCAGATAGCTTAAGCCGGTCTACCTGCATGGGTTCCGGCATAGAAGCTGAAGCGGATATTCCGGACCAAGGGCAGGGCGGACCACGGATGACTGGGGAAGCACGAGGAAGCCTCCTCTCACGAGCACGTTCCTGGAATCGTAGATCGATACGGGTGGCCAGTGAAATCAGATCTTCTAAGGCGGTGGGAGTATCACGCCCAGCCAGCTCATCCATAATTCGACCCGCGAGACCTCGCCAGAAGGCCCCTACCAATGCCTCGTTGTTCCATCCCAAATCAGAGGATAGGGTCCGAAATCGGATGGCATATTGACCCACGGTTTGGGACCCTTGGTGGAGGTTGAATAAGGATTCCGTGGTAGAGGCCAGACGGCCCGGCTCGTCAAACACTCGGCGAAACGTCTCGAAAAAGGTACTTAGCTGGGAGACCACAGGATCATCCCGCTCCCAGAGAGGGTTAACCCAAGCCAAAGCGTCTCCCTCAAGATGGGAGACAATAAAAGCCACCTTGGCCCGCTCAGTGGGATATTGCTGAGGCAGGAGTTCGAAGTGGAGGCGGCACTGGTTCAGGAAACCCCGACACAGCTTGGGGTCCCCGTTGTAACGAGGCGGCTTAGCTAGACGGGGCGGTGGGTGAGGGGCCAAAGCTGGAACGGGAGCTGTGGCGACCGACTGCAGGGAGAGTAGGTGGTCGTCTATAGAGGCCATAAAACTAAGGATATGGGTCTGGGTATCTCTTTGCTGCGCCAGCTCTTGCTGCAGGCCAGCCAATTGGGAAGCGTTCCCAGGATCGAAGGACTGGAGTGCGGAAAGACGAGAATCCATGGATTTCATGAAAGCCATGATGCGGGTTTGATTCTCCCGTAAAAACAGCAACTCCTTTTGAGCCGCAGCGGCTCCAGCGGGGTCCATGGCCTGTTTGTTCTTTTAGGGTTCTAGGTAGAAACCCGAGAGTGGACCCTCTGGGTCGTGGCTCCAGAGCCCCCGAGGGCGAGCGGCCCAGGTGATGACCACCCCCTATACAGGGAGTGTTAGGGGCAGGCCCAAAGGGGATGGGACCACCACAGCCGGAACCAAAGGGACGACCCGGGGAGTATACAGAAGAGCAGATCAGAGAATGAGAGGGTATATGAGGAATTGAGTGGACCAGGGACGGAAGGAGACAGGCTGCGGAAACCGGGCAGGATCAGGACGGAGCCGGGACCAAACGCTGGAATGGAAGGACACAAGGAGATTAGGAGACACTGACCTA
The DNA here is from genome assembly GCF_039654945.1 of Dendrobates tinctorius. Lineage (NCBI taxonomy): Eukaryota > Metazoa > Chordata > Amphibia > Anura > Dendrobatidae > Dendrobates > Dendrobates tinctorius. Next base: position 5,752,968 of record NW_027361891.1, read on the forward strand.
GGGGTTCGGACAGAACACCAGATAGGGGAAGGAAGCGAATTATGCCGGAGACAGACAGTTACTGAGACAGAGGACCAGGCGGGGAACAGGCACCGGGGAATACAGGATGGCGAAACAGTGGACCCGGGGAGAGAAGTAGGAGGACAGAACGAAGAGGAAGGCAACTGCAGGGAGAACTGGAGAGAGATCTCAGACGGAAAACCAGGCAGAGAGCAGAGCGCAGCAGGGGTTGCGCAGGGACCTGAGAGTCGGGGGTGACGCTGCGCAGGAACGCTAAGCGCCACGGATCATGACAAACAGGCGTCTTACCTGTCAAGACGCCACGCAGAAATACCCGGTGGGCGCCGCCATGATGGGGCGGAGCCACCGGGTCACGTGCTCCCAGGATGCCCAGCGGTCGGTGACAGGCGAGCGCGCATGCGCGGGCCTCTGACGCGCCGTGACCCTGCAAAGCCAGACAGGGGACGGCGCGAGACTGAAGAGGGAGGGCGCCGGGAGGAGGAGGACCCCAGGTGAGCGTCGGGGAGTGTAACAGTTGCATTATGCGGGATGCATCCGGTATCCACTGACAACAATAAGTGCATAGTCCAACAAAGCGCTGGAGTTCAGTTTCATCTTTTGGGAAAGGAAGGGAGCTAAGAAAAGAAAGGAAGGTCCAGCTCCAGAAATTAAAATCCAGGATTTTTATTGAATCGTATTTAAAATAAATTCATGGCTGCTTGTGATCAAGTGACGGCAAAATTTACTGCATGGGGATATTCTCCAGATCTCTGTATGCGTTTCGAGCACAAGTGCTCATAGACTCAGAGTAGCTGTGGAATATCAGCTGAACCACATATAAAACTCAGTCACAGGTGATCTAATCAGAAGTGCACAATTTATACAAAAATAATATCAACAAATAAGAAAAAAGAAACAATGACAAAAGAACGAAAACATATTAATAGTATAACATATTAAAAATATAAAAAATTTCAATAGTACAGCATAAATTCCTTTTTTAAATTTAATCCCAAAGGAACACGTGTATCAAGTACATATATCCAATATGCCTCTCGTTTCCTTAGGAATTTTTCTCTGTCTCCACCTCCTACATTCCTTCTAATCCTTTCCACTGCATAAATCTTCAAGCCAGATAAATCCCTGTTATGAACAGAAGTAAAATGCTTTGACAGATTAGAAACATTTCTGGTAGAAGTTTGCCTGACATCATATAGATGTTCACGTATTCTCTCTTTCAGTTTGCGGATAGTGGATCCTACATATTTTAAACCGCATTTAGTACATTCAGCTATATAAACAACGTAATTTGAGTTACAATTTAAAAACTCTTTAATTTTATATACCTTATTATTTGCAAAATTAGAAAAAGATAAGGTTTTAGATGAAAAGCAACAGGTTTTACATGGTAATTGGCCACACTTGTGATATCCTACCATGGATAGCCAGTTACCTTTATCACTATCATAAGATTGCTCTGAACGATATAAACTAGGTGACAGGCTGTTTCCTAATGTTAATGCCTTTCTGGAGACTTTTTTAATTCCGTCTCTCAATATTTCATTCATAATATCATCTTTCCGCAAAATATGTAGATTATTGTTAATGATCCTGCGAATCTGATTAAAATAAGGACTATATGTGAGAATTAAAGTTGGACAATCACTATTTTTGTTAATATAAGAATTAGACTTAATAAGTGTATCCCTAGCTTTAATGGTATGGGCTGGATGGTAACTACGAGCATGAAGAATGGTGTTACCTGCAGTTTTCTTTCTATAGGTGGCAGTAGAAATACGTTGATGTAATTTTCCCGTTAAACAAAGGTCCAAAAAATATATACTATGTGAATCAGAAAAATGAGTGAATTTTAAATTAAATTTGTTTAAATTAATATAATCTATAAACATAGGAATAGTGTTAATGTCCTCCTTCCAAATCAGTAACAAGTCATCTATATACCTAGCATACCATTCGATATGGTCAAAAAAAGGATTATCAACATTAAAGATAAAAAGCTCTTCCCACCAAGCCATGACCAAATTGGCCACAGATGGTGAGAATTTGGCTCCCATGGAAACTCCGTTATTTTGTAGGAAGAACCTTTTATCAAAAAGAAAATAATTATGTGATAACAAAAACTGTTAAACCTCCACAATATAATTTTGTAAATCAACACAATAAAGACTATATTTTTGAAGATGAAAACGTACTGCAGAAATAGCAACATTATGGGGGATACTTGTATATAAAGAAATAACTTCACAGGTAACCCATGTAAAGTTTGTGTCCCAAAGAATGTCATGGAACATATTAAGTACATCTTTAGTATCCTTCAGATGACCAGGTATACGATATACCAAGGGTTGGAGGACAGAATCAAGCCATTCACCTAATCGCTCATTAAGTGACCCTATACCCGCTATTATGGGGCGCATTGGTGGAGGAAAAACATTTTTATGAGTTTTCAGCAGGGCATGCATAATGGGAATAACAAGATCATCAATTAATAAAAATTCAGATTGTTTTTTTGTAAAAAAAAAAAACAAAAACAAAAAAACAATTTTTCCCCCTCAATAATTATATCCTTGATCTTTTTTAAGAAAAAATTAGTGGGATCACCTTGTAATGGGGTATATATTGAATTTTCTGAAATCACTTTATTAATAGCCAAAGAATAATCTTTCTCATTCATAACAACAACAGAGCCACCTTTATCTGACATTTTAATAATAATTTGATGGTTAGATTTGAGATCAATTCAAGCTTTTCTTTTAGCAGCCGTCAGGTTAGATTTAAAGGAATTATTATTGGTATTATTTATTAAATGTTTTATATCTCTCTCCACATGATCTTGGAAAATTTCCATTTCAGTAGTTCTAGCTTGAACAGGATAAAATAATGGATTCTTTGTTCTAAAAGGAAAATATGAGGTTAATATATCAGAAGAATCATTAGAATTGTCCAAATCAACCAAATTCAACAGACAGGACTGCTCCAAAAAATTCCTACCAAGAAAAACATTTTCTTGCCGAACCTTATACTTATCATGGGGTTCATTATCCGCAAAAAAATGTTTTTTTAGGCTGTGTGCCTACGTAGCGATTTTTAAGCGTTTTTGCCGCGATTTTCGGCGCAAAAACGCTGCGAAAACGTTTAAAAATCGTGTACAGAACGCCTCCCATGCATTCCTATGGCATTCCGCACATGCTGTGCTAATGCTGTGCTTTTTTCCGCGGCGGAAACGCATCGCGGAAAAAATCGCACCGTGGTCATTCTTTTGTGCGGAATCGCAAAGAATTGCCGCGATTCCGCACCCATAGGAATGCATGAGAATCGCTTACTTCTCGCATGTGGCTATGCCCACCATGCGCGAAGTTAAGCATCTCATGTGCGGTTGGTACCCACGGTGTGGAGGAGAAGAGACTGTCCTCCAGGCCCTGGGTACCATACCCCTGTAAAAAAAGAATAAAAAATAAAAAATCGGGGTATATTTACCTTCTGGAGTCACGCGCTGCATTCCCGGCCTCAGCGTTCCCAGTAATGCCTTGTGGCAAGGTCTTGTGATGACGTAGTCTCGCGTGACTCTAGCGGTCTCACGAGATCGCTATAGCAACGCGAGACCAACGTTATCACAGGTCTCGCAAGGCATTACTGGGAACGGTGAGGCCGGGAATGCAGCTCGGGACGCCGGAAGGTAAATATACCCCGATTTTTTTTTTTTTAGTATTTTAACATTCTATCTTTTACTATTGATGCCGCATAGGCAGCCTCAATAGTAAAAAGCTGGTCACATTTATCAAACACTATGTTTGACGAGTGTGACCAACCTGTCAATCACTTTCCAAGCGATGCTTCAAATCGCTTGGAAAGTGCTTGAATATCGCACGCGAAAATCGTGGCAAAATCGCGATCATAATCGCGGTAAAATCGCAAGGAAAAAACCGTGCGATTTCTGGGAAGGAGTCCGGTTTTTAGTGTCCGGAATAAAACGCTAAGTGGGCACATAGCGTTAACAGTAAGATCCCTGACAAATTTATTTATGTCTTTAAGAGTAGAAAAGACATCTAAATTAGGGTTAAGAGGTGCAAAGTTCAATCCTTTAGATAATAATTTCAACTTTGGCGGAGATAAAGAAAAAGAGGACAGGTTAATAACATCTAATGTTGTGTTTTGCTGGAGCTCCTCAGACGAGATTTCAGAAACATCGGCATGTCCTGTTTGTTTCCGTCCTGCCCTCCTTGTGCGTTTTTTGACAAGGATCTCCGTGACTTTTTGTAGTAATTAGGTTGAGATTTATTTTTCCTGGTACGACTATTATCAGAGAATTCACATGATGGATCAGTGGAGATATCCGATGACTCCAAGTCCGACGATGAAAAGGTAACCTGACTCTTACGGGCAGTGTTTACAAAAGTGTGAGACTTTTTCTTTAGAATAGATTTGAGTGTGTGGTTTACTCTTTCCCACCTGCCCCACTCATAAACTTGATCATTAGAGTAATCAAAAATGTCTCGATTACATTTCCTTTTCTTGACCTCCACAATAGAATCTTCCAAAACCTGCGTTTTTACTTTTAGATCCTTACGGAAATTCTCATATGGTTGTGCCGCCATAGAAGATTTTAATAGAGACAAATTTTTATCCAAATCAGCTTGAACACGTGTCAGCTCTTGGTCTTCATACTTAATAATTAATTACATCAATCTTATGGAACAATCAGACAAAATAGTGTTCCAAGCCTGTACAAAATCCTCATTGAAAACTGTTGTTGGAATCATTTTAATTCTCAGACCACGCGGTATCATGCGTTTTTGGACATAGTTCTCTAATGTGGTCTTGTCCCACCAAACACGGGTTTCACCAGAGGATAATTTCTCTATTTCATGAATGAGGTTAAGTTGGTCAGGTGGAGTATCCAGAGTGTTTGCAGCAGATTGGAATACTAATGCAGCACGTTCACGTCTGCTTGGATCTATGTCCATGATATAAGGAAAATATTGCTGTACATAAAAAATCATTTAGAAGAAATCCCTACTGATCACAATATACCAGCTAGCCACAAAAAAACATAAATTGTTGGTTTAAGCACATAAAGTCAAGTGCTTCTTAGGGTTTTCAAGTCCATAGAAAAGGGAGCACGAAAAAGGCAGGAGATAAGTACTGAGAAAGATAAATTTCAGCTCACCTTTTGTAAGTTCATAAGAACTGTTGGAAAGACTCTGAGCACGGACACGTCTCTGCCAGGACGTATAATAGAATCCAAGAAAAGAAAGGAAGGGAGCTGACAGCTATTTTTCTTTCTTCTGCGAGATGTCTGGCACCCTGAAGGAGACAGTGACCCAAGAATATCACTTGACCAAGGCAGAACTGAAGTCTCGAGGCCGAAACCTAACAGTTCAGTGCTGCCAGATGCTTGAGGAGGCTAACAGTGGCAGCAATGGCAAAAGACACTCACTCATTTTTTTTTGCAAACTGGTTGGGACTGTTTTGGGCCCCTTGTGTCATAACTGTGGGAAAGGCATGCAAAATACAGATTTCCTCACTGTCTTCATCTGCATAAGGGTTATGTAACGTAAGAACCATCTGACCATCATCTTGGAATTGTATTCTGGAGCGGAACTGTGATAATAAATCTGCCCCCAGTAAATTTACTGGACATGTGGGAGAGATTACAAACTGAGAAGTAACCTCGGGGAAGGGTCCCACAGGGATCGGTTTTGTAAGAGTATGTTTATTGGGTCTGCCATCTACTCCAATTAAAACAATCTCTTGATCGGAGAATTGAATAGGGATATCCGTAGGTACATCTGATGATTTGATTATAGAATTGGCCGCCCCAGTGTCTACCATGAACTTAACAAGGGTGTCCCCTACAGGGAGCGTGACGGATGGACATGCCCCAGGTTTGGTGGAGGACATTGTGATGGCAGACCCTGGTTGGCCACCCCTTCAGTATGGACAATTATCAGGATTTTGGGGCTGTCCATAACCAGGGTATCCTCTAGGGTTCCCAGTATTTAGATTACGATTGGAAGAGGGAACTTGAGGGTAGCATCTATCAGCGGGAGTGTGACAGTCTCTCTGAAAGTGACCAAGTCAGTCACAGTGCCAGCAATGCAGACAAGAATTGGCACGGCGGATCTGGGGAGTAAGATTCCTAGTCATAGGATTAGGAGAGTAGGGAGCTGAAGTCTGAGGGGGGGCCAGAGTTTGCTGTGTGCTCCACAGATAAGGGACTGGCTGTGTACTCACAGCCGCGCTGGGCGTGATGGAGGGGGCTGCTTTTAGAGCAGGAGCTGTCACAGCTCCCGCTGTTGGTTTATTTTTCTGTTTCCCTGCTGCTGCAGAGCTGGATAAATTCTTCTGAAAACTTTTTATTACTTTCAATGCATCATTCGGAGTGGAATTATCGACGTCAGGTCTAGCTGACATTATTGCCTCTTGCAATTTGGGTTTAAGGCCGGACATCAAAGCTGCCACAAAAAGATGTGTATGGGCTTTATTATACATTGAGAATCCCAGATCTCTAAATACTACCATTAGACGCCCATAGAACTTCTCGGCAGTCTCCTCCTTGTCCTGTGTGACATCTGTGAGAGAGGTAGCTTGGTCCGCTAGTCTATCTTGTGCCCAAACCTTTAAAGCATTGCAGAAATCAACACCACTCTAATAGGTTCCCCCATCCAAGTTCACATTATACATTATGCCACCCTCAATAATTGGAAAATACCCCTCCCCAGCTTTTACTCGAAGTATGTGTAATAGATCTCTTTGGGGAGTGGAATAAATCTCTCGATTTGCTGCCATTTGCCTGTAGAAAGCCATGGGGGAAGTCTCTGGATCAGGTAATTGATTGCAAAGAGTGCCTATTTGGTATGGGGTGAAGGGAGTATACTCATAACCACTAGCAATATTAGACATAGCGGGGACTGAGGCTGGTGGCTGATGATAATAGGTACCATCAGCGTTTAACAAAGGAAAGGTGGGGGCTGCTACTCCCGGTTCCTCGTACCACAATTGTAACAGACCTCTCTCCACTGAGGATTAGTAACTCTGCATACAGCACAAATCCACCCGCCAGGATCATAGGGTGAGGGCTGCTTTGGTAGTCCAGGATATATTGGTGCCTTAGGGTTAGGGGGCACTGTTAAATATATATTAGTTATGGATTTATATATATTAGTTATGGAGTTGTATACTTATCACACTGAGTTCTGTACGGGACATTGCCTTCCACTGACACTGCATGTTCTATTTTAGCAAGTGGTAAATGTCAGCTCCACTACATATTTTTGTAAGCTTGGCTCATGGTAAATGTCAAACTCCATATATACCGAGATCACGTGCTTTAAGAGACGTATATAATTCATGGCTAACTGTAGAGGTCGCTGGTTCCTTCCCTCACCATCATGAGACACAGACGCAAGATGTCATAACTGAACAGCTGGTATGTTACTTTACTACAAAGAAGCCTAAGAGAGACAGAGGCCATTTGCCATGTGGGATCTCAGAGAAAGAAGGTGACAAGCTTTTGCAATGAACTAATGGACAATCTCTCTTTCACCTGTTTTTATATTTTTCTGTAATAATCTTTTCTTTGATGGAAGAATCCAAATAAACCATTACATTTTTATCTGGTAACTAGTCCTGAGTATTTTACAGGATAAGCATTATTTTACATTGGAGAGCCAGCCAGATCTGAATTTTTGTATTTTTTTTTGCGGATTTCCCTCAACTTGCCCAAAAGGGGGATTGAACTTTGCTAATGTCGGTCATATGTGCAAGTTATCAGGAACTCCACTACTCACAAGAATCAGACAGAATCTAGAAGTGGGGACTAAGAATTTCCAGATGGATTGAGAAGTACTACAAGTGCCAAAGTGCCAGACGTGCTGAAGCCAGACGTGTGAAGACAAGAGCCCAGCGTTGTCCATCAAAGGAACAAGCTGAGACATTTCAAGGTAAGAGAAATAAAATGGATGTCATTAATTCTTATGCTAAGCAGAGTAAATTGAAATTTAAGTCTGTAAACGAGTCTAAGGTAGACGTTTTATGGCTCAGCTTATATGCCGAGTGTGAAAAAGAGAATCAGAAGTTAGATTCTAAGTTTTTCAACAGAGAAAGAGATAAATTAAAAAATATTCTACAGATGGTAGATATATTTCATAGATCTGTGTCAGAGAAATCCAAAAATGATTGTGTGAAGGAAAATAGTGATGTTCCCGAGATTGGCTGTAATGTGGAGAAACCGTTACAAGTAGCAGCAGCTATTGAAGGTGACCTTGCAGACGTTGAACAAAATGGAGAAGTAGGAGGAGACTTCAGAACTGACGTAGAGGACGTACAAGGGAAAGACGTACCACTAAAAATAGACGACTCACAGGCCCAAATCCGAAGAAAAGTAAGAAAAACTTTGCTAAAAATATGTAAAATCATTCCTGCATATGATAACAAAATCCATGTTTGTAGAAACTCTAAGGTTTTTGAAAGCTGTTTTGACAAATTTGATTTATCTAACGAGGAGAAGAATCAGTTGTTCAAAATGTGGATCCCTCTAAACTTTGCTAGGAGATTGACGTTAAAGTTATCTGGTGAAAAACATGATAATTTATCTGATAAGGATAGATTACAAATTCTCATTTTTTGTTCATCAAGTGAAAATCATCCAGATATTGATATTCTTCAAAAATTAAGGATTGGTCGGAAGGAATGTACTTTCACGTTTATGTCTATATATGAACGTCTGTACAAAATGCTGAGTGAGAATGTCAAAACACAGTCCCTCATAAAGAGTTTTGTAAGCAAATTTTGGTTTTTAAATCCTGCATCTCGTGTTATTGCGTCACAAAAAGATTCTTTATTGGAATGTGCGCAATACCTTGATTTTGCCAGAAAACACGAGAATCGTGAAAGGAAAGTAAATTGTGCTAATTTTGTGAAGACAGGCAGAGTAAAATCTTATCAGAAGCCTGTATTACCAAAGCCTTCTAAAATGAGTTTTCCCCAAAATCAAATCTATGAAGAACGAAGAAAATCACATGTTTGTTATAAGCCATATGGGATGATGCAAAGGATCACCGAAAAGACACAGATTGAATTAATAAAAATGATGAGTTTTGATCTTCTTTCTGTAAAAAAGATGGCTGAATTTGACAGACAGAAGCAGGTGGTGAGTGACATCATTGACTTTGAGCTGAAGGGTCCATCAGAGCAGCTCAGAAAATCTGTTAACTTCAAAGTAGCAAGAATATTTAAAGACATCTTTTACAGGGAAAGAGTGGGTATAGGAATTGGCTAAAAAAGTAATTATATGTTGTGTAAAAGTGTTATACAATGTATCAGTTATATGTAATTATTTTATAGAGTATAATCTGTAGTTCTATAGTTTGGTAGATAGATATATTCATACAGTATATACAGTATATAGTGTTTGTAGAAGTAATCTACTTCAGTAATAATATTTAGAATTATGAATATGATATTAACCTTATCTTTTATTTTTCCTTAGAATTTTCATTTCAAAGCAGGACTTAATCGGAAAAATTCTCTTACAAGGATTTCTGCCTTTATTTACACAGGAAGTTGCAATAATTGCATGATTTCTTATATTTACCACTTAAAAAGAAAATAACTAACTGCATTTTAAAAAGTGTTCTGTGTGTGTGCCTTTACTGCATGGCATGACATGACAACCACAGCATGTGAAATTTGAACCTTGTTGTAATAATAAGTATACCAGTATACCATGTCCCTGTTCTTTAGGAAAATAATTTTTAGGGGGTCTCAACTTTTGCAAACCAATGGAATTTTTTTTCCAGGCCTAAATGTCAAGTATAGCTATACAACATATATTTATATCATGTGTATTTGGGGAATATTCAAAGAAATATTAAGACTAATTTTAAATAGTTTACAATGCATTGATAATTTGGGTTAAAATATGTGTATTCATCACACCTTCCTATGTGGGATAATAAGTGACACAGTCTGAGTGACAGTGACTGAGTGTATGAGCAGCTGCTGAGCGAGTAATGTGATACGTTTGTATGTGAGGCCTCAGGAATCTGGATGCAAGAGAGAAAGAAAAAAACCCAAAAGCTTATCTTTAGAAGAAATATGAAGATCAGTTAAATTATTAGAATATTAAGATATAATAATATTATCTACACAACATATATTTCTATATTTCTATAGTAATTATTATTTCTTGACTTAGTTAATTGTGGATAAGTGCAATCGCACATCAAAATGGTTTATGAAGAAAATCTACATTTAAATTAATTTTCCAAAGGATGTTTTTATGATATTCAAATTAGTTTTAATGGTTACATAGATGGTTACACCTCTTCAGACAAATAATGGTATAAGCAAGTATAATATTTACACAATTTATAAATTAATTATTTTTCATTTTGGTTTTGATAAATGAATTATTTCATAAAACAATATTTTTCGGTATTAAGGGGGAAATATGTTTTTGATCCTGACTACATCATCACATTTAATTAATACCTCTTCTTCACACATTTTAATAGAAAAGAAATATTAATAGGGTACAATGGTATAAGTATTGGGTATAATAACAAGTATATAAAGAGTAATTTCTTTACACTAAGAGGAATATTATATGCAAAGTTGCATAATTTGAATATTTTGGTAACACAAGTTTATGACAATTATGAAATAATCCAGATCATGGAAATATTAAGGGTATATGTCACTGAAGACATAACTACACTGCATCAACATAAAGGCCTTATTCTTATTTTTATTCTTATTCTTATTTTTAATTTTCAATTTTTTTATCTATTTTTATTTTAATTCTTAAATTTTTATTTTTTCTTTCATCAATATTTAGTAAAGTAATATCTACTGAGAATATTGCTTCATTAAATATAGCAATGATATGGTTCTATTGCAAAGAAAAATGTTTCACTTCTGAGTTATATGCAACAATTCTTTTATTCATTCATTCGCTCACTCATATATTCTTATTTTGGTTCATGGCTATACATTCCTACATATTAGTATAATAAATATATTCCTTATTAATAAAGATGACAACACTGGTTACATAAAACACAGTGACACCTATGGGTTGAAAAAGGTAATTACACCTATGACATAAAAAAAATGTTCTATCACATGAAAAAATATGGATAATAATGTATTATCACTTATTATTGGTTTATTATTTCAATCATTAAAATCCATATACGGTAAAAATTCTGATAATAATATTACTGATTGCTATGGTACGCTGTGATATTATAGGATAGGAAAATTACCAGATTTGGTATAGAATAGGGAATGAAGACTTCAAGCAAGATACTGAAATTATGTTAATAAAGACTTTTTATATTTCTAAACTTTATTGATTCTTATCAGTTGCAAGAAGAAGAATGCCGCAATCCAGAAGTCCCAGAAGGTAACAAAGCTATGATTACTGAGTAATAGACTGTGTTAATTACAAATGCAGTATCCACCATTGACAGTCACAAGTGCAGTATCCACCACTGACAGTCACAATTAAAGTGTCTAACCTGACAACCAGAGGGCGATGATCCTATGATGCTGACATGAACTGTGTTATCACGTTCTTATCAAGTTCCAGAGGTTTCCAATCACCTGTAAAGCTTCCATGAAGGCTGGTGAACAATGAAGGTAATTGTCACGAAGCTACAACCCTGACATATGTCCTGTGCATTAGGACAAGGACTGGTTATGGTGCTATGTTTAGCAAGGAAGAGTCATTTTAACCCTTGCTTTGCTGACCAAAGACGTCACACCTGTTCAAAGACCAGTGCCGATGGAGGATTCCAGAATATCCAAGGCGAGCCAATGTAAGCCCAGGTTTTTAAAGGTGACACTGCACAGATATTAAAGCTGCATTTCATCTATAAACTTTGTTTTCGTATTAACATTTGAATTTATGGACTTTGATTTGATACACAACACGATTTCTACAACATCTATATGCTATAGAAAAAACTGTATTTTTAAAAGAACCAAGAAGAAGACAGAAGACATCAAAATGAAGCCCAGATGACATCAGATAATGATGACTGGACCTGAGATGCTTCAATTTAGACTTAGGGAAGTATAATTATACATATTGTATATGAATATTGTTCACGGCTTACCATAACATGAATTCACATCAATTATGTCATTGAGTACTTATAACGGTAATCTGATATTATTATTATTATTATTCATATTAAATTATTTTGTCAAAGAAGAAGAAAAGAAGAAAAAAGATCTCATTATATTTTGAGGGTTCCAATTAATGTCTGTCTCCCTCAAAAGGGGGAATTGTTAAATATATATTAGTTATGGATTTATATTAGTTATGGATTTATATATATTAGTTATGGAGTTGTATACTTATCACACTCAGTTCTGTACGGGACATTGCCTTCCACTGACACTGCATGTTCTATTTTAGCAAGTGGTAAATGTCAGCTCCACTACATATTTTTGTAAGCTTGGCTCATGGTAAATGTCAAACTCCATATATACCGAGATCACGTGCTTTAAGAGACTTATATAATTCATGGCTAACTGTAGAGGTCGCTGGTTCCTTCCCTCACCATCATGAGACACAGACGCAAGATGTCATAACTGAACAGCTGGTATGTTACTTTACTACAAAGAAGCCTAAGAGAGACAGAGGCCATTTGCCATGTGGGATCTCAGAGAAAGAAGGTGACAAGCTTTTGCAATGAACTAATGGACAATCTCTCTTTCACCTGTTTTTATATTTTTCTGTAATAATCTTTTCTTTGATGGAAGAATCCAAATAAACCATTACATTTTTATCTGGTAACTAGTCCTGAGTATTTTACAGGATAAGCATTATTTTACAGGCACAGAGCTTACAGTCGGGAGGAGAGGCTTGATTTCCTGGGGAGGGACCTTATCTAGCAGGGAAACTTCTTCTTTCAAATCATCACTTTTAACTATTTGTCTGCCTGACACATTAGTCTCAATCTCAGTGTCTTCTTTAATCACTTCCTCAATTCTTTCCTGTGCCACAAAACTTCCAGTCCCTGTCATAATAGACAATTTTTGTTCTTCAACATAGCAGTAACAGAAACAATCAGAATTTACTTCCTCTGTTCTTCCTAACACCTTCATCACACAATTCATGTGCCAAGCCACAAAATTCTTCTTTTCCTTCCATGGATTCATAATTCTCTCCTTTAGAGCTAAATATCCTTACTTCAGTTGTGCATAGATCTGGAGCGGCCGTACAGTCTGTTCCACAGGGTCAATAATCCCCCTTTGGGATGCCCAAAATTCAACGCGGTACTCAGTGAAAGGAGGAGGGCGTCTCAGACTATCCCTCCGGACACCTCTGGTTATATATATATATATATATATATATCTAATATATAAAGCTCAAAGTGTGTGGTATATATGTATGTATGTGTGTGTGTGTGTATGTCCGGGATTGGCATCTGCACCATCGCAGCTACAGCCACCAAATTTGGCACAGTCACACGTCTGGACCCCAAGAGCGTCCTAGGCTATATTGTGAGGTGAAATTTTAACCCCGCGCATTCCAATTCACTAAACAATTTTGCCCCTGTCTACATACTGGGGAATAAGTGTGTGCGTGTCAAGCCCCGCCCCTCATTATGATGTCATAATGCCCCTATCCATATATTGGGGAAACAGTGTGTGCACGTCAAACCCCGCCCCTCATTATGACGTGACAATGGTTGCCATGGCGACGCTGATGTCATCATAGATTGCAAGCCCCACCGCTCATTATGATGTCATAATGGTTGACTATGGAATGGAGGATGTGTGATGGGTATAAGGGCACTGGACTATGGGATAGAGAATATGTATGACAGGTATATGGGCACGGGACTATGGGATGGCGATATGTATGATGGGTATATGGGCATGGGACTATGGGATGGCGGATATGTATGATGGGTATATGGGCACGGGACTATGGGATGGAGGATATGTATGACGGGTATATGGGCACGGGACTATGGGATGGAGGATATGTATGATGGGTATATGGGCATGGGCCTATGGGATGGAGGATGTGTGATGGGTATATGGGCATGGGACTATGGGATGGAGGATATGTATGATGGGTATATGGGCACAGGACTATGGGATGGAGGATGTGTGATGGGTATATGGGCATGGGACTATGGGATGGAGGATATGTATGATGGGTATATGCGCATGGGACTATGGGATGGCGAATATGTATGATGTGTATATGGGCATGGAACTATGGGATGGAGGATGTGTGATGGGTATATGGGCACTTGACTATGGGATGGAGGATATGTATGATGGGGGTATAGGCATGGGCCTATGGGATCGTGGATATGTATGATGGGTATATGGGCACGGGACTATGGGATGGAAGATAATTATAATTTGTTATAACTATCCACAGTTAGTTACTATGCCCAGGGGTATGATGGGTATATGGGCATGGGACTATGGGATGGAGGATATGTATGATGGGTATATGGGCATGGGACTATGGGATGGTGGATATGTAAGATGGGTACTGTATATGGGCACGGGACTATGGGATGGAGGATAATTATAATTTGTTATAACTAACCACAGTTAGTTACTATGCCCGGGCAGCGCCGGGCTCATCAGCTAGTATATATATATTTTCCTGAGTTATGTATCCTACCCAATCTTTGATCACATCACCACGCCCGATACTAACAGTGATCAGGATTTCAGGATATTTTGAATATAACGAGAGCCACAATCACTGGTCAATCCGGGGTGTCCGTCCCTTATGAGGTACGGTTCGAGCACTAGGCCCCCAACGGGACTGCACCTCTATATGATTCCACCCATGAATCACCCCACCATCAAGGACAAACCTCAGATCCTCTTAGCAGCAACAGACACAGGAAAACCACACCAACGGTCAGTCTGAACAGTATAACTGCCAACTTTCCGTGGTTGTCGTGGGGGATGATCAGTCCCAATTTTCCAGCACCTGTGTCCGCTCCGAGGGTCCTTTGTCTTGTTGTCCTCCGGGGGCAGAGGCGTCCCACGTTGGGCGGCAGCTGATAGGGAGAGCGTTAAATTAATCCTTCACAGCTGATTCAGTGATTTCCAAATTATTCCACAGAGTGTTGCTAGCAACTCAAAAGACCAAATGGAGACGTGTCTCTGTATGGGACGATCCAAAGAGATCGCTAAACCTGTTTATTTTAGTCACTTCTTTTATAATATTTTGCTTAATTATGCAAAGTTCTCAACTACTAATGGCATCATTTCACTTTATAAGCCAATAATATTGCAAGAAAACCGGAAACTGCATATATGTCCGTATTTACACAGCATAGAAAGTATTATAATGGCATATTCTTCAGAGTAATACACCCCCGGGTCCCTTATCTTGCACCTGATGAGGAACAGTCTGGATTCATGACAGCCTGAACTTTTATCCCAATTACAAAAATGTATCTTAAAGCAACAAAAATGGAGAAGCGAAACCTTCAGAGAATGGAGAAAATGAAACTTCAGCTCTGATTTTAGTTTTAACCCTTCACAGTACCATCAGCTAAATTGGGACCAATGTTCATTGGTCCGTATGAGATTGTAGAGATAGTCAACCCAGTGGCATTTAGGCTGCGTCTACCCGCCTCCTTAAAAATATCCAATGTGTTCCATAAATTGCTGTTGAAACCCGTGGGGTCTGTCACGGAGGACTCCGAGCTTGTTGTTCTTCCAGTGTTGGTGGAGGGTCACTTGGAGTATGAGGTCGGACATATTGTGGAATCTCGGCGGGTGCGCCGCTCCTTGCAGTACCTGGTCCACTGGAAGGGATATGGACCGGAGGATCGCTCGTGGGTCCCTGCTCACTCTGTACATGCAGATCGTCTGGTTCGGGATTTCCGTGCCAAATACCCGGGGAATCCTGGGGGTCCAGAGGCCCCCCGTTGAGAGGGGGGTACTGTCATGACCCCAGTGCAGGCTTTGACCTGCACGTGAGGGGTTAATGTCTTGAACCCAGTGCAGACTTTGACCTGCATGCCTGGGGTCAATTATTGTGGCCTCTCTTTGGTTCAAGGAGAGCTTCTTATAGCCCTGGGAAACTCCAATCCCCGTCAGTTATACTTTTGCCTTTGGCCGAGTGTGGTGACCCCCCTGTGTGCCGGTGCCTTCTGATTGTCTTCTAGCTTGCTCATATGGTTCTGACCCGGTTCTGTCCCCTGTTGTGAGTTTGTCTCTTGATTCTGTACTGTGTATCTGCTTCTCTGGTTTCTGACTCATTGCCTATGTCCTGACTATTCTCTGATTGCCCCTCTTGTACTGTGCTGCTATCTACGTGTATGACTCATTGCTTACATTCTGACTGCTCTCTGCTTGTCCCTCTGGTACCGCACCGCCCTCTCCGTGTATGACCCTCATTTGTCTGACATGAGGATCCCTGTATTAGAATTCTGCATTCATCTCCAGCAGCAGAACGCTAAGCCCCGCCCCTTGCGGTCACATGATCGTAGGTCCTTCACTGCTTGCTATCTTCAGCATCCCAGGTCCTGTCTGCCTGAGTTTTCCCTGCAGTATCTGACCCTGGGCCCTTCCGCAGTGTGGGTGAGTCATCCTATTCAGCCGTGGCAGTTCACCGGCGCTGACAGGACCCTGACAGATAGCCCCCAAACATATATTGTTGGTGAGACAAGATGAAAACACAAACGCAGGCAGAAAAATAGACTGAGCAAACGATGGGGCCCACACTGACTAGACAGGACAGGAAAGGAAAGACACTGTCTGCAATCACGCAAAAATCCCTGCAAAAAGTCCAACACGTCTGATGCACAAAAAACACTGAAGTCGCACGACTTCGCCCCCACTATATCAGCACTCTGGTATATTCTGAAAGCAAAGCAAAAATAAACCATTATAACGGGACAAAACAAGCTGGCACATGCAGTAACATATGGGCGGTGATTCAGCACAGCCCCAGCCAGAGCTGGCTGAACCGCACAAAGCAGAGATAAACAAAACCAGATCAAATTCAAACAGAATAACAAATGATCCACTTCGCTGAACCATGCAGGGAAAGAGCAGGAGACATCAGACCTTAGAAGGCACATGAAGAAAATCAGCAGCAGGGATAGAGGGAGTCAGCTGTTTTAAATCCCAATCAGAAACCCTAGATCTCCAATCGTCTTCCTCATTATCAGGTGGCAAGCCTCTGTCAATCAGATCAGCTCCACTACCTCCAGTAACCACCAGAGGGAGTCCAGAAAGAGAACTCGCAAACCCTCTGTCAATCTGACCAGCTCCACTACCTTCAGTAATCACCAGAGGGAAGCCAGAGAGAGAATTCACAACAGATAAGCCCGCGGTCCGACCTGAAAGATAAGAAAAGCAAGTATTGTTATATTCCCCCGGGAGAAAAGGGGGGTCCGGTCCGATGGGTGTCGTAGGTCCGGGTCCGGCACATCTGATCTTCCTGCGATGCCGCACTCCTGTTGCTTCATCGCTCCCTGGCATCATGTTCCTGCGCAGGCGTACTTATCTGCCCTGTTGAGGGCAGACTAAAGTACTGCAGTGCTCAGACGCTGGGAAAGGTCAGAGAGGCCCAGCGCCTGCACACTGCAGTACTTTACTCTGCCCTCAACAGGGCAGGTAAGTACGCCTGTGCAGGAGCGCGATGCCAGGGATCCATGAAGCAAGCAGGAGGGCATTGATCATAAGAAGATGGGAGGCGTCGGATCCGGACCTGCGACTCTCATCGGACTGGACTGCACCAGACTGTCCCCTGGTGAGTATAATAAAACTTATTTTTCTTATCTTTCAGGTTGGACCGGGGGCTTATCTACAGGATTATAGAATATCAGCCAAACATGCTGACAGGTTCCCTTTAAAATCTGCCTTTCTGGAAACTAACCTTGAAGTCTGAGTCTTCACAGGTCTTCCTCCTCTAGTTATTCAAAATAGCATGGTTGCTACCTCCTAGGTTTGCCTGATTCCTGTGTTGTGTGTTTTGCATCCTGCATCCTGACTTTTGAATTGTGCCCATTTGATATTGCCCCTTTGCTTATCCACTATTTCTCTGGTATTCTGACCCTGGACTGTGACCTGATTTACAGCTTTGTCTTTTCCCTTAGTTTACTATGTACTCTGTTGGTACTGACCCTTGAATGTCTGACTTCTCGGCCTCACTGTCTGTTCCTGAGTTGTGACTAACGTCACAATAGTGGTACTGTCACGCCGCCTGTTATGCTGCGCTTACCTGGTGTGGGACCCCGCGCCCAACGTCACCACTTCCGGTGCCGCAGTCACTCCGGGGGTTCCGTCGGGGGCGCACGCGCTCCTCCAGCACTTAGCTCCATGGCTGCTTTATGTTGCTAGTGCGCAGGCGCGCTCTTTCCTGCTCTTGCTGCAGCAGTGTCCTCTCTATGGTATTCGAGGATCTGACCTGGAAGTTCTAGTGATCATGTGCTATATCAGGCTACCTCTTCCTATGGGAGGTGCCTGATTATTGTTGTGTTTCCTGGCTTGGTCTGCCTTGTCCTTGCCTGGCTGTGCGCTGTATTTGGGTCCTCTGCCTTGTGCTCAGTAGTGTCTCCTGGCACACGTTTTGATCCTGTACTCTGCCTTGTGCTCAGTTGTGCCTCATGGCACACGCTCTGATCCTGTACTTTGCTCTATGCTCAGTTGTGCCTCCTGGCACACCTTTTGCCTAGCCTTGCACTCTGGCGTGCTTCTCTGCACGTGCTCTGTTTAACTCTGTACTCTGACATGTTCCTTTGCACGAGACCTGCTTTGCTTGCACCCGGGCGTGCTTGTTGGTGCACGCCATACGTGCTCTCGTGTACCCGTCTTGCACTATCCTGTATCTAGCGCACTCCCGGGTAAATGCCTTGTGTTGTCCAGTACTCTCCGTGCCTCCATACACTCACCCTGTACCGTCCTGTACCCGGCGTGTTCCTGTGTCCACGCTTTGCATGTTCCTGCAGACACACTCACTTGTGTCTCCTATGAGCCAGCCACTTGGTGCCAGCAGTCGTGGTAACTTACCCCCTTGGGCTTGCCCCTGACACTCCCTGTATAGGGGGTGGTCCTCACTAGGTCAGCTCGCCCTGGGAGGGTTGGTGCCACGACCCAGAGGGTCCACTCCAGGAGTCGTCACAGGTTTTAATATTATATTCATAATATTCTTTGTTTCCACTTAATTTTTTTTGTGTGACAACTTTTCTTATCGAATATATATGTTGATGTACATACCCACTTCTTAAGATGAATCTTTTTTTTTTTAAACTACACCATCATGGGTGCCAATAGTGACTTGTCTTGTTATATTCTTCCTGGCTGGACCTTGTGTTATTGGGTCGCCCTCCCAGGGCTGTGGGGTACTCGGTACCGGGCCGGTCTCTCAAAGGGGAATGTCACAGCAGCGGTGACCCGGTCCATGACCTTGGGCGCCCATGTATAAGGGGTTAAGTGATGGAATAAAGTTTATGAGTGATTGATTCGTGACGCCACCAGTGGTGTTCGGCAATGAAGATGTTAAGCTGACGCTGCAGACAGATCCTCTGGGACAGATGGTGTGGTGCAGCAAAGATGTTGTGGTCCTCCACAGGTAGGGCAGTAGTCCCAGGGCAGTGTAGGTGAAGAGATAGGGGCGAGACGTAGATGGTGCAGTGTCAGGCACAGAGATGTAGCAGTGCTGAGAGTGTTGGAGGAAGAAGGCAAGGACACAACAGGGTGCAGTTTCTTTACCTTTACTTTGCTTGGCAAATGCAGTCCAGGGTCCAGATTACAGATGGTACAGGAGTTGGCTAGCCTGGAAGCAATTTAGGAATCTCTCTATGCAGATGAGTTGTGTAGTCTCCTTCCTAGCGCTTATGTTTAGGTACTTCCAGTACTGTGTTACACTGAAGTTCCACTTGCTTATTCTCTTTAGAACTCCCTCATATGGCAGACAGCTGTAGCCTTCCTTCTCTGGCTCAAATGTCGCTGCTGTGCTTCCGAGTCTTATGTGGGAATAGAGCATTTACAGCTTCCTATTCCTCCGGTTTCTGTTGCAGGACCATCAGTGTCCGTACAGCCTTGGAGACCGGGCTCCAGATCATGCACTATAACTGGGAATGAGCCTGAACTCTCTGCTCAATCTCCCAGCTCTTCTCCTCCACGTCCACACACGTTGCCCTCCTCACACGAACTCCTCTAATTTTCCCTCCTGGCCCCAAGAGAGTAGCTACTCCCCAAGTTTTGGTTCAGAGCTCCCTCTGCTGACCTGGAATGGAAACTGTGTTGTGTGTTGTATTTAACTGCTAGAGAGATCCTTTATTGCTTCCAAGCATGACATCACACTCCCTAGGAGGAAGGCAATGTCACTGTGGCGACCACACTCCTGGGGGCCCCACATTCCCCCCTAGTGCAATTCAGTACTCCCGGACTGAAGAGAAAACATGTAAACATATAAACAATTATAAATATAACAAGATTTCCAAAAGTGAAAAATGCAAAAACACAAAACGAAAAACCCAAAGCTCAAAAATAGTCCTGATGACTATTAGTCCAAGCGTCAATGTCCATGGTCCAATTCCTGAGCAAGTTGGTAAACTATTTACAAGTAGAGTTTTGACCACACATTGTCCTGTGGTCCAATTGTCCATCGAAACAAAATAAAATATCCAAAAAGTCTTACAGAGTCTCTGTAGGCACAAAACTTGAAACGTTGCATATTTACAGGTTAACATTTACAAAACTTATCTATATGCGGAACCTTAGGGGTGGAAAACCTTGGGTACTACGGACAGACCTTCGTAGCACTGGTATGGGTAAACTGGGTAGTAGCCGTCTGCGAACTCTTAGACTCACCGTGGGCATGACAGATTCACCACTGGCAGGGCGAAGATTCTCTGACTCCACTGCTGGTGTGGCATCGGCTGCCTGAACTTCCTGATTTTCAGAGTTGTCTTGAGTCTCTGCTACTTCAGTTGCAGTAGGCTGGGGAAAGATTAGGACAGGAACTACAATGGCTTGATCCATTCTTGTCCAGTTTGCAGGAAATTCTCCGAGTACAGTGCTGACCTTTTCTTCTTCTTCTATGGGTTGAAGGTTGTTTTGTTCTCCTATCTTTTCCTTTAGCTGGTCAGGGCACAGTTTCAGATGATCCCTCAATACTGCTGATGAGGTTTCTCTTCCATCCTTACTGATAAGGCACACTTTGGTGTTGTCGAAGTTTGATGGTAAGATGGTGTAAGGTTCAGCTTCCCATTGGTCATCCAATTTATGCATCCTTCTTTTCCTCTTTAGGACTTGTTCTCCTGGTGACAAGGGAACTGCAGGTGCATGTTGATTGTAGTTCTTCTCCTGCTTTTGTCTTGCCTGAGCTAGACTCTTTTCTACACACTCTTCGGTATTGCTGCTGCCGCTCTGTATCCCAGTCAGCATCTGGTGATGTTACCTCAGGTGTAAGGACCCCCATATCCAAATCAATAGGCAACTTACCAGGCCTCACTCTCATTAGGTAGGCTGGAATGCAGTTGGTGGAATTCACAGGAATATGATTGTAGAGGTCGACCAGATCTGGCAACTTCTCTGGCCACAGATTCCTCTCTTCCAAAGGCAAGGTCTTCAGTAGGTCCTTCAGTAGGTCGATCACCACCTGATTCATCTTTTCACACATGCCATTGGTCTGTGGATGGTACGGTGTTGTACTGATCTTCTTGCAACCGTACAAGTTACAGAATTCCTGGAACACTTCTGCCTCAAAGGCTGGACCTTGATCTGTAAGCACTCACTCGGGATATCTGTGTGGTTTACAAAATTGCTGTTGGAATGCTGTGGCTGCTGTCCTGGCTGTTTGATCCTTGACAGGCACGACTACCAGGAATCTCGAGTAGTGGTCAATGATGGTAAGAGCAGAAAGGTAGCCTGAACAGCTTGGAACCAGCTTCACATGGTCCAGGGCTACCAACTCGAGTGGTTGTTTGGTTATTATTGGCTGCAAAGGAGCTCGCTGGCTGTTACGGTCCTTTCTGCGCAGGCTGCATTATCCACACTCCCGGCACCAAAGTTCAATGGCCTTCTCATTCCAGCCCAGTAGAATCCCTCCCAGAGCAAGGCTTCCAACTTCTTCCATCTGAAGTGTCCAGCTCCATTGTGATAGGCTTCTAAGACCATTGATTACTCCCTCTTTGGGACTACCACTTGCCAGACCAACTCATGAGTGCGGGCATTGATACTCCTCCGGCACAGCTTTCCCTCATAGAGGAACAGCCGGCCTCTTTCCTTCCACAACTGCTGGGTTTCTTCAGGAGCATCTGGATCTGGGCGTGAGTCAGCTTGTGACAGTAGCTCCTTTACCAGGCGGACTGCGGGGTCGCTATCCTGCGTTTCTGCCCAGTCATGATGAGACAATGGATTTAGGGTGGCCTCTTTCACGATAGATCATCTGTTTCTCACTCCTTGGGCCGCAATTGGCCGGTGAAAGGCAGGTAACTCTATTTCTTCGAGTGCCTCAGGGTCTTCTCCTGCATCTGGCAGATTAGGCATTCTGGACAGCGCATCAGCATTGGCATTCTTGTGCCCCGCTCGGTACTTGATGGTGACTTCATATTTAGACAGCCGGGCCATCCATCGCTGCTCCAGTGCACCCAGTTTGGCAGTTTCCAAGTGAGTCAACTGGTTGTTGTCCGTGAAGATGGTAAACTTGGCTGAAGCTAGGTAATGCTTGAATCGTTCAGTCACAGCCCAGATTATGGCGAGGAACTCCAGTTTGAAGGAACTGTAGTTGTCAGGGTTCCTTTCAGTGGGACGAAGCTTCCTGCTGGCGTAGGAGATCACTCTTTCTTTGCCATTCTGTACCTGTGACAGTATTGCTCCCAGTCCCACGTTGCTGACATCAGTATACAACACAAATGGTTGGTCATAATCTGGGTAGGCCAGAACTTCATCTCCTGTGAGAGCCATCTTCAGTCGAGTGAAGGACCTCTCCAGTTCCTCATTCCATTCAAATGTAGGACTCTTCTTCCTGGCTTTCTTGGGCTGGCCCACCAGAAGATTTTGCATAGGGGTGGCTATCTCAGTGCAGCCTTTGATGAACCTTCGGTAGTAGCCTAACAACCCGAGGAATTGACGTACCTCATGGAGGTTGCTGGGCTTCTGCCAATCCTGGATGACAGTGACTTTGTCAGGATCCGGTGCCACACCTTCTGCACTCACTACA
The DNA here is from genome assembly GCF_039654945.1 of Dendrobates tinctorius. Lineage (NCBI taxonomy): Eukaryota > Metazoa > Chordata > Amphibia > Anura > Dendrobatidae > Dendrobates > Dendrobates tinctorius. The sequence continues at coordinate 5,776,174 of NW_027361891.1, forward strand.
TGACCGAGGTACTGTACCTTGGGCTTCAGGAGGTGGCATTTGGATGGATTCACTTTCAGGCCAAAGTTGGACAAGGCTTCAAACACCTCAGCCAGGTGCTTCAGATGGTCTTCATAAGTCTTGGAGAAAACAATGACATCATCGAGGTACAACAGAACTGTCTCGAAGTTCTTGTGTCCAAGACAGCACTCCATTAGCCGTTGAAATGTCCCAGGGGCGGTGCAGAGCCCGAATGGCATGTAGTGGAACTCGCAGAGACCCATTGGGGTGGTAAACGCTGTTTTCTCCTTGTCTGCCTCTGCCACGGGAACCTGCCAATACCCACTAGTGAGATCTAAGGTGGAAAAATAGTTAGCAGTTTTAAGTGCGGCTAATGACTCCTCAATTCTGGGTAATGGGTGGGCATCCTCATGTGTAATGCTGTTAATTTTTCGGTAATCAACACACATTCTCATGGTACCATCTTTCTTTTTGACAAAGACTATTGGAGCTGCCCAGTGGCTACAACTGTCTCTGATCACCCCAGCCTCCTTCATTTCCCGCAACATACTTTTGGCACATTGGTATTGTGTTGGGGGTATAGGCCGGTACCTTTCTTTAATGTGGGGGATGATCTCCAGTGGGGATATGGTGTTGAACTCCTTTTGCCTTCCCAAAGTCTAGGGGGTGTTTACTGAATACCCGCTCATACTCCTGAGTCACTCGGTAAACCCCACTCTTTTGGTACGAAGGGGTGGAGTCAGTCCCCACATGCAGCTGCTGACACCACTCTTCCAGCTGCTTTACAGAGCCATTGTCCTCCACCTGGTCGGATGAGACCAAGGGCTCTGCTGCCCGTATTGCATTGTTACTCACAGTAAGCAGCTTAGCAACTGTGGCATATCGAGGTATTATGGCCTCCTCCTCCCCACAATTCAAGAGGCGTACAGGTACTCTCCCTTTGTGAACATCAACTACCCCTCTGGCTGTCAGGACAGTGGGCCGGCTATCAGAGTACAATGGCTCCACCAATGCTTGGTAATATTTTCCTCTGAGGCCGATGGCTGCCTGACACCAAATTAACATATCACATCTGGGGGGTATCGCAATGGGGAAAGAATCACTCACTCTGACGCTGCCAATTTCTCCGCCAGACAGTTCTACCTGCTGTCTTTGCATCAGGGCCTTGATCTCCTTCTGCAGGACTCGTTGTTCACTGGAACCAGCAGTCTCGGCTACCTGTTGCAACAAAACAATAACCTCGGCAATAGCATTTTCAATCACATTAGTACCTAGGGTCATCATTGGGTTACATTCTCGTCGATCAATGTCTACAACTATCAGACCTTGAGATTTTAACTCTACTTGCCCCACTTTAATGGTAATCTCTTTACATCCTACTTGCGGTAAAGACTGACCATTGCTGGCAACTACTGTCAGTTTATCACTTGGGCCACGAGTAAGTTCAGAGTCAGCGCAATACCACTTGTAAAGGATATATCGCATAGTTGTCACCTGAGAGCCAGTGTCCAGCAAAGCGTTCATGGGGATGCCATCAATCACCACTGGGAGGACCGGTCGCCCTCCAACATACTTGGCTCACCAATTCTTTGGGCCTTGTGGTCCTACTCCTGGGGGTTGGCCCTCTGCCCCAGGGGTTGCTCGTTTAAATAACAGAATCTTGCAATGTGGCCTGCCTTGCAGCAACGACGACAGATGGGACGTCCGTCCAGGTCATAGCGATCGTTGTCTCTCCCTCGGCGGGGTGGGATCCTCTTCTTCCATAGCCATGGGACATCCTCTGGACTGGAGGCCAGCTGGACCTTCTCCTTTGATGACTCCTGCATGGACTGCACAGTTTTGGCAAGTGCAGCCATATTTTTGGTCAACTCCTGGACCTGAAGATGCAGTTCGGCAGATGGGTCTTTGTCCAGAGTCTGTGCATCAGCCTCCACAGGGCTGAGAGGGAAAGATGCTGCTTCTTAATGGTATGTGATCGCTGGGCGCCTAGGGGGCGCTAGGCGGCTGACAGTTGGTTCATGCAGGACCCGAATAGCCCTGTCCTTGAGGTCTGCAAAGTCTAGGTCAGGGTTTTGTAGGGCTATGATGCGCAGCTGTGCTCTGTGGGTACTGGATAGGCGTCCCTCAATAAATTGCTCCTTCAACAGTCTGTCTCCATCTTTCATACTGTCTGGGTCAATCTGCTTTATGGCTCGCAGCGCCTCTTGCAGGTTAAGTGCATAGTCCCGTATACTGTCCTGCAATCTCTGCTTACACCCAAAGAATCTCATCTTTATTTCAGCTGCAGTGCAGGTGTCAAAGGTGCCTTTTAGCTTGGCCAGAATCTTTTTAACAGTCTCTTTATAACAGTCCTGCCAGGCTTTTACTTCCCTCTGTGCTGCACCAGTTAGCTGCCCAATAAGGATGTTCACTTTTTGGTTTTCAGACAGAGGATACACCTCAAACAAACTGCACAGTCTCTCTTTGAATTCACTCAGGGTATGTGACTCACCTGAGTACTGCGGTAGCCAGTGGGCGCTGATTCTTGCGGTGCCCTGGAGGCAGCGCTGGCTGCTGGATTCAGTGGCGCTATGGGAGCCGCAGCTGCGCTGGGCCCTGCATCTTGTGGCGCTGTGGGGTTTGCAGTGGCGTCCGCCGCTGCGTCTGCTCTTGCTTCAGACATTCTCTTCCCCCCTAGTTAATGTTGGCCAGGCCCTGGGTTGTGCTGGCTTACCGGTTACCACTCCACCGGCTGGACGATCGAGGGGATGCCGGGGCTGCAGGCCTCGGCCTCTCACTTCTCGCGCGCTGGCCTCTTCCCGCGCGTCGCTTCACTTTTTCGCGCTCTTCGGCTGGCTCCGCCCACGACGGTCCGCTCCTGTTGCTTCCCGTGCGCGCCATGCGGTGAGGGAAATGGCGGTAAATGCACAAATAGTCGGCACACAACACAGTCTCTGGCACACAGGACCCGGGGACACCGGGCTCCGTTTATCCAGTTTGTGACGCCAAAATGGGTCAACCCTCCCAGGCTGTGGGGCACTCGGTACCGGGCCGGTCTCTCAAAGGGGAATGTCACAGCAGCGGTGACCCGGTCCGTGACCCTGGGCGCCCATGTAAAAGGGGTTAAGTGATGGAATAAAGTTTATGAGTGAATGATTCGTGACGCCACCAGTGGTGTTTGGTAATGAAGATGTTAAGCCGGCGCTGCAGACAGATCCTCTGGGACAAATCGTGTGGTGCAGCAAAGATGTTGTGGTCCTCCACCGGTAGGGCAGTAGTCCCAGGGCAATGTAGGTGAAGAGATAGGGGAGAGACGTAGATGGTGCAGTGTCAGGCACAGAGATGTAGCAGTGCTGAGAGTGTTGGAGGAAGAAGGCAAGGACACAACAAGGTGCAGTTTCTTTACCTTTACTTTGCTTGGCAAATGCAGTCCAGGGTCCAGATTACAGATGACACAGGAGCTGGCTAGCCTGGAAGCAATTTAGGAATCTCTCTATGCAGATGGGTTGTGTAGTCTCCTTCCTAGCGCTTATTTTTAGGTACTTCCAGTACTGTGTTACACTGAAATTCCACTTGCTTATTCTCTTTAGAACTCCCTCGTATGGCAGACAGCTGTAGCCTTCCTTCTCTGGCTCACACGTCGCTGTTGTGCCTCCGAGTCTTATGTGGGAATAGAGCATTTACAGCTTCCTATTCCTCAAGTTTCTGTTGCAGGACCATCAGTGTCCGTACAGCCTTGGAGACCGGGCTCCAGATAATGCGCTATAACTGGGAATGAGCCTGAACTCTCTGCTCAATCTCCCAGCTCTTCTCCTCCACGTCCACACACGTTGCCCTCCTCATACGAACTCCTCTAAATTTTCCCTCCTGGCCCCCAGAGAGTAGCTCCTCCCCCAGTTTTGGTTCAGAGCTCCCTCTGCTGACCTGGAATGGAAACTGTGTTGTGTGTTGTATTTAACTGCTAGAGAGATCCTTTATTGCTTCCAAGCATGACATCACCCTCCCTAGGAGGAAGGCAATGCCACTGTGGGTGTCCTGGGGGTGCCACATTATAGGTGTCAGAATATAAGAAAATCACCCGGTCTCTTTAGTCCCTATATGGGTGATATCTTTGCTACTATTTCAAGCCATATGTATATTATACAGAATCTTACATCCTCAGCATCTCTGAAAATAGTAGAAGTGACAGTTTCATGTTAATCAGTCGATTATGGCTTCTTGACATGCTGATAATTCTTTTGGAATAAACATCTAAACTAAACTCTGACTGCACATTGTTTCCCATTTTGATATGTATTCCAGGTGACAACCATTTGACATTTAAGAACTTATCAGTGAAATGGGAAGCATGTCTAAATAGGCTTATCCAAAGCAAATTAATAAGAAGCTGCTACTGACTAAAACTGGTTTCAAAATAATAACTTTTAAAACAAAAGACTGCTAAAACTAAAATTTCCATACATATATAATTTTTATGGTAGCCTTTCTGATGTCCTTTCAAATAATTTTCTGCAAACACTGAACTTTTTAAGCAATGTCTGAGTAGAGGAATGACCCTTGTGTTGGAAAATGCACAATAAAATCAGTCAGTGTTCACAATTCTGCTGCAATAACAAAACAGAAATGGGCAGGAGAGAAAATGAGCGCAGTTATATAAACTATAGCAGACAGAAATGCAGCCAGAAATATCAGGGCCAGATACGCCCAAAGGGCCAGCTCCCAAAATGTCTATTATGACCATTACCATATATTCCTTTTTAATCAAGAATATAGCTGAATACTTAAATTCATGTAGGTCAATTCCATATGAGTTATTCCTTCATTTCTAGTTGTGGTACAGTGGGGAAAAAAAGTATTTAGTCAGTCAGCAATAGTGCAAGTTCCACCACTTAAAAAGATGAGAGGCGTCTGTAATTTACATCATAGGTAGACCTCAACTATGGGAGACAAACTGAGAAAAAAAAATCCAGAAAATCACATTGTCTGTTTTTTTTTCATTTTATTTGCATATTATGGTGGAAAATAAGTATTTGGTCAGAAACAAAATTTCATCTCAATACTTTGTGATATATCCTTTGTTGGCAATGACAGAGGTCAAACGTTTTCTGTAAGTCTTCACAAGGTTGCCACACACTGTTGTTGGTATGTTGGCCCATTCCTCCATGCAGATCTCCTCTAGAGCAGTGATGTTTTTGGCTTTTCGCTTGGCAACACGGACTTTCAACTCCCTCCAAAGGTTTTCTATAGGGTTGAGATCTGGAGACTGGCTAGGCCACTCCAGGACCTTGAAATGCTTCTTACGAAGTCACTCCTTCGTTGCCCTGGCAGTGTGCTTTGGATCATTGTCATGTTGAAAGACCCAGCCACGTTTCATCTTCAATGCCCTTGCTGATGGAAGGAGGTTTGCACTCAAAATCTCACGATACATGGCTCCATTCATTCTTTCATGTACCCGGATCAGTCGTCCTGGCCCCTTTGCAGAGAAACAGCCCCAAAGCATGATGTTTCCACCACCATGCTTTACAGTAGGTATGGTGTTTGATGGATGCAACTTAGTATTCTTTTTCCTCCAAACACGACAAGTTGTGTTTCTACCAAACAGTTCCAGTTTGGTTTCATCAGACAATAGGACATTCTCCCAAAACTCCTCTGGATCATCCAAATGCTCTCTAGCAAACTTCAGACGGGCCCGGACATGTACAGGCTTAAGCAGTGGGACACGTCTGGCACTGCAGGATCTGAGTCCATGGTGGCGTAGTGTGTTACTTATGGTAGGCCTTGTTACATTGGTCCCAGCTCTCTGCAGTTCATTCACTAGGTCCCCCCGCGTGGTTCTGGGATTTTTGCTCACCGTTCTTGTGATCATTCTGACCCCACGGGGTGGGATTTTGCGTGGAGCACCAGATCGAGGGAGATTATCAGTGGTCTTGTATGTCTTCCATTTTCTAATTATTGCTCCCACAGTTGATTTCTTCACTCCAAGCTGGTTGGCTATTGCAGATTCAGTCTTCCCAGCCTGGTGCAGGGCTACAATTTTGTTTCTGGTGTCCTTTGACAGCTCTTTGGTCTTCACCATAGTGGAGTTTGGAGTCAGACTGTTTGAGGGTGTGCAAAGGTGTCTTTTTATACTGATAACAAGTTTAAACAGGTGCCATTACTACAGGTAATGAGTGGAGGAAAGAGGAGACTCTTAAAGAAGAAGTTACAGGTCTGTGAGAGCCAGAAATCTTGATTGCTTGTTTCTGACCAAATACTTATTTTCCACCATAATATGCAAATAAAATGAAAAAAAAAACAGACAATGTGATTTTCTGGATTTTTTTTTCTCAGTTTGTCTCCCATAGTTGAGGTCTACCTATGATGTAAATTACAGACGCCTCTCATCTTTTTAAGTGGTGGAACTTGCACTATTGCTGACTGACTAAATACTTTTTTTCCCCACTGTATGTTGTACATTAGTGAACTGGAATTTATAAAATGGACTCTAAAAGCAAAGTCATGGTATGAATCAGTTAATTATATTCCCACCCCAAGAAAATAAAGCAGAAGTATGGATATGTAGGAATGGAAATGCCACAGTAAATTTACCACCCTTTTCACTCTTACAGTGAAAAAGTGAACATGACACTATCTCTGACAACTTCCATGGATGATTATTCAGAAGTCACGTCACAAAAACAATAATGTCATAATTCACTATGAAGCACTAAAGGAATGCAAAAACCCAAGGGCAATCTCTGCTCCCATGTGCAGCCATACTGGGTATCAGGGGTGGGATTCAAATTTTTAACAACAGGTTCTGTGTTTGTGTGTAGGAAAACAACACCCATTTTTAAGCCACACCCATTTTAAGCCACACCTATTTACACGCACCTTTTCCTAAAACATATACAAGTAGGGGTGCAGTCAAACAGTTGAAAAAAAATAAATTGGAATGAGATCAGAACAGTTCACATTCTGGCCAGCGGCTCTCCTGACCAGAATGTGACAGCTGCATATATTTCTATGCAACTGTCTCACTTGACTGCGGCAAGCATGAAAAGAGAGAGTAGTCACTGAGCCCGGATCACGGCCCTGGACCTCCCCGGTTCAGGGAACCGGCTGCTCCATTGAACCGGGGAGAACCCTCCGAATCACACCCCTAGGACTATACACGGCTGCCGGACACAGGGGTGGGGGGATTTGAAGACATTTATGGGGAGTGATCGGCGTTTAATCAGCAGGTAAATTAAAAATGCGGCTTCATGCGTCACTGATAACGTTCTGATCCGTTCTCGCCATCTGTCACATGCCAATGGTGCGCTAATGAGAGTGAGATTGAGAATCAAGAATCAAATAAAATTTTGTTTATCGTGATTTGGTATGACGACCTGCTCTGTAAGGAACAACAGGAGGCCACAAGCGTCACTGACCACACAACCAGTCAAAGAGCAGCTCTCATCTCCAAATCCACACTGGGAAAATAAAAGCTGAGCTCTCATTGAGTTTACATGACTACAGATTGTTACCAGACCAGTATATAAATACACTATATACACAGGAGCCGCATCCGTGACCATAGTGGCCCCCTGTCTACACCGGTAGACACACTGACACATACACTGTGAGTCTGTGACACTGGTGAGGTGACCTGCGCTCTGCTCTCCTGATCACCGCGGCCTAGCTATGGTCCAGCAGGCCTATCCTTGCACTGGGAAGAGGACGCGCACAATCCATCCGCGCACTCTGAAGACATAACCGGTGAGGTCTGTAACCATCCAGCTCTGCCATGCTAGAAGGCGCGGTTATGCTAGTTTAAGGGATGGGATGTCACCGTCACATCCAGGCTTGTGTGTAGGCCGTGGGCGGAGTAGTCACGACTGATGTGGCCAGCATGAGTGGAGACTGAGAGAAGCTAGTGGCAGTACCCAGGGTCGGCTCCCGGTTTTCCTGGGCCCCGGACGAAAGAGTCTCAGTGGGCCCCTTTAACACATACCACTATTCATGATGCACAGATACAGCAGAGAAATATAGTTATAGCACAATACCAATGAATTCACTTACTTCTTACATTACATGAGTGATAGCTATTGTAAATTCTACAATAAGTCAGAAACCGGCGAATCCTCACAGCACACAGGACATAGTGACTGCAGACTTATTTTAGACCGGACAGTATAGTCCTCCATACAGTATTATGGGCACCACACAGAGCTCCATACAAAATAATGAGTCCTATATATTGCTCCGTACAGAATGATGAGCCCCATATATTGCTCCATACAGTATTATGGGCCCCATATATTGCTCCATGCAGAATAATGAGCCCCATATATTGCTCCATGCAGAATAATGAGCCCCATATATTGATCCATACAGTATAATGGGTCCCATATATTGCTCCATGCATAATAATGAGCCCCATAAATTGATCCATACTGAATGGACCCCATTTAATGATCCATACAGTATAATGATCTCCATATAATTCTCCTTACAGTATCATGAACCACATACATTGCTCCATACAGAAAAATGGGCTTAAAGGGAATCTGTCACCTATTTTTTCGCCTATCAGCTGCTGGCACCGCCATGAGGGGCTTATCTACAGCATTCTGTAATGCCGTAATTAAGCCCCCAATGTAAACTGAAAGAGAAGAAAAATGAGTTATATTATACTCATCCAGGGGCGGTCCGGGTCCGTTCTTGGTCCGATGGGTGTCTCGGTCCGGTCCAGCGCCTCCCTTCTAGTGGTGACGGCCTTTTCATTGCTTCCCGTCGTGGCTCAGGCATACTAAACTCTGCCCTGTTGAGGGCAGAGCAAAGGACTGCAGTGCGCAGGCACCGGGAAAGGTCAGAGAGAGGTCCGGTGCCTGCGCACTGCAGGACTCTCCTCTGTCCTCAACAGGGCAGAGTGTCACGCTCGTGCCTTGGCTGAATGGCGCGAGCCGGGGGGTTGTGGCCCCACTGTGCCACAAACCAGAAGGGGCGTAACTACAGCAGCTACCTTGGTCTTCACTGGAGCCTCTGATGGTGAGGTCAGGCTTGTGCGGCAGGTAGCTGCCGGGTGCCACTCCAGGGTGGTGTCTGGCTGTGGCTGCTGATCCCACTCGGGAACAGGACCCCTGGACAGGTGCCAGTGACAAGCAGGCTGAGACACGGCAAGCTGGCACGGCTTGGAGACACAGGACAGGCGGGCACGGCTTGGAGACACAGGACAGGCGGGTACGGCTTGGAGACACAGGACAGGCGGGCACGGCTTGGAAACACAGGACAGGCGGGCACGGCTTGGAGACACAGGACAGGCGGGCACGGCTTGGAGACACAGGACAGGCGGGCACGGCTTGGAGACACAGGACAGGCGGGCACGGCTTGGAGACACAGGACAGGCGGGCATGGCATATGAGAGAACAGGTTTGGACCTGTTCACACAAGAGGTGCAGGTATGGATATAGGCAGGAAGGAGTGGAATATGAAGGAACAGGTTTGGACCTGTTCACACAGGAGGTGCAGGTAGGCGGAGCCTCAGGAGTGCGGAGTAGGCTGGGCTCCAAGGGAGCCGGGCAGGCAGAGCGGCTAGGGAGCCGAGCAGACAGAGCGGCTAGGGAGCCGTGCAGACAGAGCGGCTAGGGAGCCGTGCACAGATAAAGCTGCGAGGGTGCAGATGCACAGAAAAAGCTGCGAGGGTGCAGATGCACAGACAGGGAGGACACAAGGAAAGACACGGCAGAGAAGGAACCACAAACAAGGAGACTGACAGACAGAGGTAAGGCTGAGTTCAGACAGAGACACAGGGACAAAGACACAAGGACCAGGATATTCTGCCTCCTGGCAGGCGGATAGAGAACAGACAAGGCACTGGGAACAAGACTCAAGGGCCAGGATATTCTGCCTCCTGGCAGGCGGACAAGGTACAAAGCGAGACAAAGAGTATTCCTACAGAGAAGGAGATACACAGAACAGGGCCTGGCTTCCTCAGCAGCAAGATACTAACTGAGTATAGACATTGCACAGGCAATGTTTCAGTGGGTGTGGCGAAACTAAATAGTCAAGGGCTCTAGGTGATTGGTAAGGGACAGATTACACAGGTGCACCCTGACTGCATAAGAACCAGAGAGTTCAGGTGCCGCCCCCCTATACACACAGTCTGGAAACATGGAGAGCAGAGGCACAGAGCTGGCAACAGACAGAATTCACAGCATGGCTTGAAGCAGAAAGTAAGTTGGTGTGCGGGGGATGGGAGGCCATGCAGTGATGCCAGCAGGGTTGTTACAGTACCCCTTCCTTTACGGCCCCTCTTCCTCAAGCCTGCTAGAATGACCAGAAGAAGGTGTACGGGACCACACACAGTCCAGGTTGACAAGACATCCTTCAGGTAGGGTGGAATACGTGTGCCATCTGGAATCACCGAGTGCCAAGTTTCTTGGTGCCCAACAGTTTCCAACACAGAGGGTACAAGGACTTCTTCCTCCTGATTGGCAGAAGGCAGGTACCTGGAAGCTTCAAACTTGACCCCTACATCAGCCGGCCAGCTAGAAACAGAAGACACCTTCACTGAGTCCAACTTCAGCCCGACATGCCAGAAAAATTGGACCTCCTCCTCCCGGTTGGTGAGAAACGGAGATACGTAGGTCACTGTTCCAACCTCTTCACTCACCTGCCAAATGGAAGCTGGAGGCATACATACAGGGAGCCACTTCAGCCTGTTACCCTGAAAAAACTGGACCACATCTTCCTGGTTAGATGATGAGTGAAGCTCTGTCTTGGGACCTTCATCCCTAGGCCACAGGGGAGCTGAAGGCATACACTCTGGATCCATCTTCAGCCCTTTATCCTGGGGAAGACAATCAAGAGGCAGGGGTGCTAGAACACTGGTATAGTCGCTGGGGATGTGTGAGGAGACTGAGACCGCCTCCCCCTCTTCAGAGGCATCCTCACACCTTGACTCGGCAACTAGCAAACCAGGCGAAGAAGACGACCTTGCTGACTGAATGCGACGCAAGGGAACCAGACACCTCTTGTCACTTGGTTGTTTCAAGTGTGGTGCCTTGCTGGGTCTCCAAACATAAATGGGCATCAGGATCTCTGGTTCAGAATGACCCATGGGCATACCAGACAGCCAATGGAAGACGAACTTCTTCGTATACAAAGCTCCGACCTGGAGCTGTAGTTGTCCTTGCAGGACTAGACTGTTCTCCAATAGGGCTCGGCCACCTCGAGACAACGCCCATGCCGGCTTCGGGAGCTGTATGACAGAGACCACACACTGACTCTGTAAGACTGGTGACTTAAACACACCAAAGCACCCTGAAGGCAGAGAAACAGTTAAAGAGTTTAATGGAGAGGGAGTACTCTCATCAGGGGCAGCCTCTTCTACTGGCCCAGGGTTCTGGAGTACAGGCTTCACAGGGCAGAGGCCAGATTCCGGCTGCAACTTGGCCCGCTTCTTCTTTTTAGACCTCTTGGATCTTGCACGGGAGGCCGCATCGGCAGACTGTGGAACAGGTGATGGCTGGACGGTCATAGGTGGTTGAGATGTTTCACCCACAGGTTCCTTTTGTCTAGTCTGTCTCTGGAAGCTTGGAGGGGAAGACTTTTCAGGAGCAACTGGTCGAGGCACATCAAAGGCTTTACGGAAGGCCACCAGGAAGGCCCCCAGGCTCAAGACGACAGGGTCCCCTGCTTCCCAAAGGGGACAGATCCACATCAAGGCATCACCAGCTAGGTAGGACATGATGTATCCCACCTTGACCCGGTCAGAGGGGAAACAAGCTGCATTCTGCAGGATGTAGTGCAGGCACTTTTTCAGGAACCCTTCGCACTCTTTAGGGTCCCCATAGAACCTAGGCGGGTCTGCTGGGTCGTGCTCTTCATAGGCCAGGAGCTGATTGTAGAGAGCATTGGAGATGATGATTGGTTCAGAGGTCTCCACAATCGGAACCACGCAGGATGGAACAAATTCCTCTGGTTGCTCATACTGGCAGGGAGAAAGTTCATGATGTTCCGCAAGCGGAAGGACATGGGACTCAGCGGGGACCATGGCCTGTGCAAACTGTCACGCTCGTGCCTTGGCTGAATGGCGTGAGCCGGGGGGTTGTGGCCCCACTGTGCCACAAACCAGACTACCCTGGAAGGGACGTAACTACGGCAGCTACCTTGGTCTTCACTGGAGCCTCTGATGGTGAGGTCAGGCTTGTGCGGCAGGTAGCTGCCGGGTGCCACTCCAGGGTGATGTCTGGCTGTGGCTGCTGATCCCACTCAGGAACAGGACACCTGGACAGATGCCAGTGACAAGCAGGCTGAGACACAGGGCAAGCTGGCACGGCTTGGAGACACAGGACAGGCGGGCACGGCTTGGAGATACAGGACAGGCGGGCGCGGCTTGGAGACACAGGACAGGCAGGCGCGGCTTGGAGACACAGGACAGGTGGGCGCGGCTTGGAGACACAGGACAGGCGGGCACGGCTTGGAGACACAGGACAGGCGGGCACGGCTTGGAGACACAGGACAGGCGGGCACGGCTTGGAGACACAGGACAGGCGGGCACGGCTTGGAGACACTGGGCAGGCGGGCATGGCATATGAGAGAACAGGTTTGGAGCTGTTCACACAAGAGGTGCAGGTATGGATATAGGCAGGAAGGAGTGGAATATGAAGGAACAGGTTTGGACCTGTTCACACAGGAGGTGCAGGTAAGCGGAGCCGCAGGAGTGCGGAGTAGGCTTGGTTCCAAGGGAGCCGGGCAGGCAGAGCGGCTAGGGAGCCGAGCAGACAGAGCGGCTAGGGAGCCATGCAGACAGAGGGGCTAGGGAGCCATGCACAGATAAAGCTGCGAGGGTGCAGATGCACAGATAAAGCTGCAAGGGTGCAGATGCACAGATAAAGCTGCGAGGGTGCAGATGCACAGATAAAGCTGCGAGGGTGCAGATGCACAGATAAAGCTGTGAGGGTGCAGATGCACAGACAGGGAGGACACAAGGAAAGACACGGCAGAGAAGGAACCACAAACAAGGAGACTGACAGACAGAGGTAAGTCTGAGTTCAGACAGAGACACAGGGACAAAGACACAAGGACCAGGATATTCTGCCACCTGGCAGGCGGACAGAGAACAGACAAGGCACTGGGAACAAGACTCAAGGGCCAGGATATTCTGCCTCCTGGCAGGCGGACAAGGTACAAAGCGAGACAAAGAGTATTCCTACAGAGAAGGAGATACACAGAACAGGGCCTGGCTTCCTCAGCAGCAAGATACTAACTGAGTATAGACATTGCACAGGCAATGTTTCAGTGGGTGTGGCGAAACTAAATAGTCAAGGGCTCTAGGTGATTGGTAAGGGACAGATTACACAGGTGCACCCTGACTGCATAAGAACCAGAGAGTTCAGGCGCCGCCCCCTATACACACAGTCTGGAAACATGGAGAGCAGAGGCACAGAGCTGGCAATAGACAGAATTCACAGCATGGCTTGAAGCAGAAAGTAAGTTGGTGTGCGGGGGATGGGAGGCCATGCAGTGATGCCAGCAGGGTTGTTACACAGAGAAAGTACACCTGCGTCAGAGCCGCGACGGGAAACAAAGAAGAGGATGTCATCATTAAAAGATGGGAGGCGCCGGACCGGACCACGACACCCATCGGACCAAGTCCGGACCCGGACCGCCCCTGGGTGAGTATAATATAACTCCTTTTTCTTCTCTTTCAGTTTACATCGGGGGCTTATCTACAGCATTACAGAATGCTGTACATAAGCCCCTGATGGCGGTGCCGGCAGCTGATAGGCGAAAAAATAGGTGACAGATTCCCTTTAATATAATGCTACATACAGGATAATGGCCACATATATTGCTACATACAGAATGGACCCATATAATTCTCCATACAGTATAATGAGCCCCATATATTGCTCCAAACTGTATAATGGGCCCTATATAATGCTCCATAAAGAATAATGAGCCCCATATATTGCCCCATATATAATAGGTCCCATATAATATGCCATACAGTATAGGATGGGCGTCATAGAGTATAATGAGACTCGTAAATTGCTCCATATAGTATAATGAGTCCTATATATTTCTCCAATGTATAATGGTCCCCATATATGATGCTCCTGTGTATGATGGTCCCCATATATGATGCTCCTGTGTATGATGGTCCCCATATATTGCTCCAAACGTTTAAAAAAAGAAAATTAAACACTCATCTGTCCTCGCTTTCCGCTGCTCTGGTCTGGACTCCTCATTGCCGCCATCATCCGGCTGTCTGCACTGTGAGTGTTCAGGCAGAGTGTGTACAGACTTGATGTTATAGCGCCCTGTGACCTGAACATCGCAGTCAGGAGATGTGGAAGATGCCGCAGAGGTAGAGCGGGGAGAGGCAAGTATCGCAAGTGCCGGGTCCCTGAGCAAGCAGGGGGCCCTTTTGTGGCCTCCGACATTGGCACAGGCACCAGGCACCCATAGCATGCCGGTATCCCTGACAGCCAGTGGACCCCCCACCTGCTCAGGACTCTGGCACTTGACCAGGTGCGCAAGGTGCTTACGCCGACCCAGGGTGGCACATGTTAAGGAGCTGAAACTCCTAAACCCTTCATCCAATTTTAATGTGGATACCCTCAAATGAAAGCTGAAAGTCTGAACTTCAACTGCATCTGAATTGTTTTGTTTAAAATTTATTGTGGTAATGTCTAGAACCAAAATTAGAAAAATGTTGTCTCTGTCCAAATATATATGGACCTAACTGTATCTCTTTGCAAAGGCTCCTGTGTTCAAATCCCAACAAGGACAACATCTGCAAGGAGTTTGTATGTTCTTCCCGTGTTTGCGTGAGTTTCCTCCGGGTTCTCCGGTTTCCTCCCATACTCCAAAGACATACTGATAGGTAATTTAGATTGTGAGCCCCATCGGGGACAGTGCTAATAATGTCTGTAAAGCACTGTGGAATTAATGGCGCTATATAAATGAGTAAAATAAAAAAAAAGGCTGGGATTCTTTGCGATACTGAGTCACTTCTAACAGACTAGCTGTGAGTTAGAGTAGTCAAGGAGTCTGAGGTCAAGAGCCAGAAAGGTACATCATTAACAGAGGAAAGAGACAAAGGAGTAGTCAGGTCACAAACCAGAGTCAGAATTTCAAGGTCACAGTATGCCAGGGCAAAAGGGGTAATATAAATGGATAGTCAGTAGGCAAATCCAGGGTTTGACAACAAAAGATCAGAATATCTGAGTTTACAACACAAAGCATAGCAAACACCACACTGAGCTGAAAGCTAAGCTCAGCAACTCCCAGTCACAGATTGGACGGCTGAGCTGTCAATCAAAATACTGATAGCTCAGCACATTCCTGCACTAGATTTGATGACTGAGCTGTCTATAAAGATAATGATAGCTCAGCATGTTCCTGCACTAGATTGGACAACTGAGCTGTCTATCAAAATACTGAGCAGTGATTCACTGTGTCCAAGACACACTGTGCAGTGGAATCGTGACAGAACCCCCAGGTTTCCCAGGTAATTTCAGATGGAAGGCCCTGACTAACAGATCAGCCTTCACATTTCAGGCTGGAACCCAGGATCTCTCCTCGGGTCTGTATTCGCTCCGGTGGATGAGGTATTGGAGGGAATTTTGGACCCTATGAGAATCTACAATCCTTTGCACTTCCTACTCCAAGCCACCATCAACCGAAACTGGAGGAGGCAGGGTTGAGGGAGACACTGCCGAAGGGACAAACTCGAGTATCATGGTGCTTGGATGTGTTCGTTTCTCAGCAAGTAATGAACTGTGCTCGATATAAAACTTGAATCCCCAACCCGCATCTTTGGCGCATGTTAAACTGACAATAAGGATGCAGTGGTTTCCTATGAGTCACTGTAATTCTGTAGCTGTGCCACCATTACACGGCCCCTACAGTCACGGTACTGGTGCAAGGCGGTTCCGGGTGCTGGTATGGTCCGGCCAGGGGTGTGCGCCAGTCTTTGTCAATTGTGGGGGTTTATAATAAAATTTTAAAAAGTTTGTGACGCCTGTTGGGATGTTCGGCCTGGTGTGGCAGGGCACTGATGAGGGTCCCTGGAGTTGGTGCAGGGATGGTGCAGCAGAGAATAATCAGCATTAGACAGGGTGATGATCAGTTTGTATCTTTACTGCAGCTCTGCAAACAGTCCCTCAAGTTTCCATACAGTTCACATACAGGGTGTTTGTCAGACCTGCCTAGGGAGGGTTCAGTTTCTCTGCTGTGAGGTTGTGTAGCCTTCCTGCTGCCAATTATACTTCTGATAAACGATTCTTTGGATCCCTAGGGCCAGCCCACCTCTGCCCAGGGGTTCAAGATAAACAGTTATTAGATCAGTGATCACTTCCAGCGAGCAGGCAACGTGAATCCTGTCAGAATACTTGCTTCTTATAACAGTGTCCTTGATTCCATGCAGTTGCTGAACTCCTGGGTAAGCACTCTTCTGCTAGTTATATAAAGTCTGAGCAGACTCACAGCTTAGCACAGACTCTAGAAGCCTCTGTACTCCAGGGACTAGTACCCTGCCTTAGGCAGCTGTTTTTGCAGAGAGCATGCTGCATCTTTCTACATGCAGGACCTCCATGGTGCAAGTCCTTCTTCCTCACAACTACAACTACTCAAACCCCTCCCCTGAGGGATCTGCACACTTCCTGGATCAGGCAAAGGTGTACAATCTATCAGTAAAGAATTGGGTAAAATGTGTGCAATCTATAATATAACCGTGGGACCGTCACTCTGTCTGAAGCCTTTATAGACTGTGCAAGCGCGACGTGCCTGCGCAGTCTGGCTCCAGACAGGATGAGGCATCCAGCGGTAAGGTGTGTATATGGCGTCGGAGATGGCGGTACCGTACACACTGCATACCGCGATTTCCGGTGCCATACTTGCATACTTACCTGACCGGGAGGAGCGTTGCCGAGGCGCTTCTCTTCGGCCGGAGAACGGGGCCAGAGTGCACGTGAGTATCGCGCATGCGCATAGCGCTATGCACATGCGCGATACTCACGCGTACTCCGGTCCCGTTCTCCGGACGAAGAGAAGCACATGCGCGATACTCACACGCACTCCGGCACCGTTCTCCGGCTGAAGAGAAGCGCCGCGGCAACGCTCCTCCCGGTCAGGTAAGTATGCAAGTATTCCAACGCCATTTTACTGAAGACACATTTGCAGTGTGTCTTCAGCAATATGGCGCCAGACCGTGCGCTATGGGCATGCGCGTACTCCGCACTCCTCCCCCGGCCTCCAGCAGAATTTGACAGCGCTGGAACACAGGGAAGAAAGGTGAGTATAATTTTTTTTTTGTATGTGTGCAGTTTAATATGGGTGAGGGGACCATGCATACCAGGAAAGGGGGTGAGAGGACCATGCATACCAGGAAAGGGGGGGTGAGAGTACTGTGGCGCCCCTGAGGCTCAGTCGCCACAGAGGTACTTCACCTTCTCCTAAGGTGTAGTGCCCCACCACCTAGGTAAGTTGGGAGCTCCTTTCCTCACTCCAACACCTGCACCCACACACAGGATAGATCAGCAATGGACCAGATTGCGGCTCCATGCTTAGAGGATAGCAGAGCACCTTTCATGGGTCCTTGCTTCGTAACACGAGATGTGCTGGGAGGTGGGTGGAGTTGAGATATATAAAAGGTTGGGAAGGTTTAGAATTACTGTTCAGTCAGACGGGGAGTCTGAGTCAGAGAGCAGGCTGACAGGAGGTCAGTCTGACGGGAGGTCAAGGCGGAGGAAAACAGTCAGTCAGGAAAGGCTGAGGACTGGTGTTAGTGGAACAAGCTCCCTAGGAGAGGAAGAAAAGAAGGAGTGCTGCAGCTGTCTCTGTGATTTGAGTCAGCTGGTACTTGAAAGGAACAGAAGGAGAAAGACGTAGAACTGCAACCTAAGCTTCCATAAGAGAGAGAAGGAACAGCACGGAACGAAGGAGTAGGAGAACAGAGAGGAGTTGTGGGTTGGAAGAGGAACCCTGCCTATAGATTCTCAGCGCAAGGCCGGGGCCCGGTCCCCGAGCTTGTATGGACACTTATGGTTCTGCAGCAGACACCGGTGGAGCAGTTGGCTGTAAATGCACTACTCCCATCTAAGACTTGGGGCACAACAGCAACTGAATAGAGAGCCAGGACTCCGGAGAAGGGAGTCCCTGAGAGAGGCTACAGCTGTCTGTCATACAAGTAGAGTTGTTAGGAACATCTGACAGGAGCAACTTCAGAGTACCACGGTACTGGAGCTCTTCACACTAAAAGGCGCAATAGAGGAGTTGTTCAGGAAAGGTACATGTTGGCGGAGTGTTGGAGAGGAGAAGCCTGACTTGCCCGGGAGGTTGATTGAGTCTCTGCCCCGGAGGACACGGCACGGAGGCAGGCACCAGTGTGTACCACGAACTGTGAGTAAAGCTTTGGAACTACAATCCCTGCTGTCTTCCATTCAATTGTGCGCCAATGCCGCCAGCACTGCTACATCTGGGTACCAACATTCCTCACACCGCCTGCACCTATACACTGCCCTGGGGTTACAGCTTCACCTGTGGGGAGCTACACCATCTATGCTGCAACACACCATCAGCCCCAGAGGATCTGCACGCAGCGTTGGCTTAACATCTTGCTTGCCAAACACCACAGGTGGCGTCACGAACTATCACATAAACTATATTACAAACCACCATTGAGTTGGGCGCCCAGGGCCACGGACCGGGTCACCACTGCTGTGACACATCCCCCTGACACTGGCCCGGTACCAAGTACCCCACAGCCCTGGGACGGGGACGACCCAATTTTTGGCGTCACGAACAGGATGACGAGACTCGATGCCATCGGGTTCTGTGCGCCTGAAATTTGTGAGACTTTGTACTTTTGAAAATGTGCAGAAGACCTGATTTGATAGACTGTAAAATGGACATTAGAAATGGCCGCTGGCGCGGAGAAGAAGGGCGTGAAGAGATGGGAGGTCCTAGGAAAAGACCGCGAAGAGTATTGGGCCTTCCCTGCCTGAATTACTATGTGACAGCGACATGGCCCACCCCCCGTGGGGTTCGTATACTGGCTTGATATGGAGGCGCTGGAAGAAGATGCCGCCCCCGGAAGGAGGGGCAGAAGAAGCCAGGAGCGGGAAAGGGGCCGAGACAGGAAGAAGAACGCCAGAACGCCATGATGGCTGGAGCGCGGAGGCCAGAAGAAAATGACGGGGGGGAAGCCACCCTCCCCCAGGCAGCGCTCGCGGAGCGTACCACCGCTCCGACACCATTTACAGCACCCGCGCTGCCGCCAGGCCGGTGCTGTCATAGGATGCGGCCTGCCAGGAGAAGATACATGAGAGTCCCGGAGATTGTGGGACGGGAGCGGAGTCCCAGCCCGAAGCCGGCACGGCTGCGCAGGCTCCTGCCGGCCTGTCCTGGTTCTGAACCGGAACGGATGCAGCTACCGGCCGCACGACAGACAACCCTGGGGGTTGCAGCTGCCATCAACCCTGAAAGGGGTTAAAATGTCTGTTATTACAGAGTCCAATATCCTTTTGATCCCATCTCATGGACAGGCGAAGAGCCTTACGTTGTCTAAACTGCTTGTCATATTATAACCACCCTTGTCCACCAATTGCTCTATAGGCTTCCCCAATGGAGTCCATATAACAGAACAATTGCAAGCAGTTTTGTGGTGCCTTTTCCCCTATGACACTAGCCAGTATCACAAAGGCTTGCCACCAGTTAGAAAACGTTTGTGGTACAGCCTGAGCTCAACGCCATTCTTCGTTATCCTTTTTTCCACCCCCTCTTCCAAATCTATCAAAAACTCGTCTTTTCCATTGGTAACAATGAGAAGATATCAATGTACTCATCTTTCCAACTTTTTTCTTTAACCTCCTGTTTAAGGTGAGCGCCAAGGGGGCCAGAAAAACAAATGTATACTTCCCTCTGCGCCCTGTCATTTAAATGACCATTCTCTTGCTTCCCCACTATTAATGTTTCAGGCACAACCCTTTCACTTCCGCCTGTGTTCCCACCTTGAACAGTGTTGGGAGTAGTCCAGGCTGCTAAATGACTTGGCCCAGACCCTTCAAAGCGTTCCAGCCCATCCTTAAGACTTGTTAGCAGGGCTATCAACTGCCTGCTGGGTGAGTCAGTGGGGGATATAATGTTGTTGTGCATTACTGCTGACCCTGTCTATCCCCCCTCCTCTGTACAATGTCACTCAGTAAGGACGAACATAACATGAAATCTTAATAACGGGCCGTCTGGGAGGTGAACTCCCTCCGGCCGATGCGGTTCCGGAATCCTCGGTGTCATCATCTTTGTCATACTGTACTCAGGTCCGTTGCCGGGTGCCATCCCAGCGGCATACTTCAAAGGCCCTAACGGGCTGCTCCATATCATGGTGGTGATGCTGCTCCTCTTCCGGGCCATTGCCCCTTTCCTTTGCTCTGCCGAAAACCCCTCTCCGATGATGTAGCTTCAATTCCCCCCTCGGAATAAAATGACGCCCCCGGGCATCCATGGGCGCATGGGCTCCTAATGGGGTCCCTCCCTGGCCATGTCGTGTTGTAACCCTCCCTATAATTGCCCGGGGTATCTCCTGCCTCCTGGATGACCGCTGGGACTTGCCGCGGCTCCCCCGCTACCCCCGATAATACCGCTGATGGTTTCTTCCAGTCAGCCAGGGGGATGCAGGCTGGCCACCGCCTGGAGCTGCTCCATCAGCGCCTCCATACCGGTAAGAAGGGGAGTAGCACCTGGGCCCAGGGGTCCTTTGTTGGTCTTTGGCTGTGGGAATTTCTTCCTCCTTGCAGGTCTTCTGAGGACAAAGAGGATGAATCACCCCTTGCCCTGTCCTTTTGTCCTCATTTAACCCCACCTCCCTATGTCATTTCCTTTCTTAGCCCCCTATTCCCTTATTCGTCGTCTCATCCCCCCCACAGCCTTCTCGTCCCTCCCTACCATCGTCATGTCAGCCTCCCCCTACTACTTCGCTTTCATGTCCGGCTGATACTTTACCTCGACCATTACCTCTACATAACAAAACACTTTATACAAAGTCCAATGATGCCAGAATACAACACCTACTACATAACCACTGAAATAAAATAAGCTGTTACTAAATAAAATAAGGGAAAAAAAAATACTACTAAGAGCAATAGTAGATTCCAGTCCCGCAGAACATACACGTGATTGCAGTACAGTTATATATAGCAACTTACAGATAATGATCTTTCTGATTCAGGTTGTTTACTTTTCCCATCTTTTCCATTTGTCCCAGACCTCCATTATCAGTCACGACTCGTCTGCACAGATTACAACAAAAACACATTTGACTTCTAACATCTCTAGCGACATCTCCATCTATTCCCAACCTACAAAAACTCCCCACTCTGCCTACACCTGAGGCATGGACACTGACCCCCAACATTAAAGGATTATGTCATTACTAGGATTACTGAAGGTCCCCACTGCTCCCCACATGTATAGTATGATGGTCCACACTGCACCATATATATAACATGATGGCCCCAGTTCCCCCCCATATATATAGTAGGATGGCCCCAGTTCCTCCCATATATAGTAGGATGGCCCCAGTTCCCCCCATATATATAGTATGATGGCCCCGATTCCTCCAATATACATATAGTATGATGGGCCCGGTTCCACCCATATATAGTTTGATGGCCTCAGTTCCCCATATATATAGTACGATGACCACAGTTCCCCCATATATATAGTATGATGGCCCCAGTTCCCCTCATATATATAGTATGATGGCACCAGTTCCCCCATTTATATAGTATGATGGCCCCAGTTCTCCCCATGCAAATAGTATGATGGCCCTACTTCTCCCCATATATAAAGTATGGTGGTCCCAGTTCCCCATATAGAGAGATAGATAGATAGATAGATAGATAGATAGATAGATAGATAGTCTGATGGCCCCATTTCCCCATATACAGTGGGTTTGGAAAGTATTCAGTCCTCTTAAAATTTTTCACTCTTTGTTTCATTGCAGTCATTTGGTAAATTCAAAAAAGTTCATTTTTTTCTCATTAATGTACACTCTGCACCCCATCTTGACTGAGAAAAAAACAAATGTGGAAATTTTTGCAAATTTATTAAAAAAGAAAAACTGAAATATCACATGGTCATAAGTATTCAGACGCTTTGCCAAGACACTCATAGAGAAGATAACATGCGAAAATTGTGATGGAGAGTAATAAAATTGAAAAGTAAAGGAAAAGTTAGAAACGAAAACTAGTTTCAGGTTTTGTTTACTTCAATGTACATGTTATTTCTCTTTATAACACTTATAATTGTGTGCATTTGTCATATCTGACTTTACAATTTTGAAATAAACTAAAAAAATGCTTACTTATTTTTTTTTTGGTCAATTCCTTCCATATAAGTTGCAAACGGGCCTAAAAGGCCCAGGAATGTCATGCATCGTAGGGTTAAAAAAGAAAAACTGAAATATCACATGGTCATAAGTATTCAGACACTTTGCCAAGACACTCATATGTTGTGAATTCACTTTCTGGCCTAACTCTGGTTACTAGTGAAGGTAGTGGAGCTGGTTATATTGACACAGGGATCGCGAGTTCTCTTTCTGGGCTCCCTCTGGTGGTTACAGGAGGTAATGGAGCTGATCTAATTAACAGAGGCTTGCCACCTGATAATGAGGAGGACGGGAGTTTCTGACTGGATTTAAGACAGCCAACTCCCTCTATCCCTGCTGGTGATTTTTTCCTGCCTCCTGAGGTCTTAGTTTCCAGCTCAGTCCCTGCATGCTCAAGCTAAGTGTTCTTTTGCTATTGTTGTTGTTGCTATTTGATTTGGTTTTGTCTGCTTCAGTTTTGTGTGGTCAGCCAGCCCAGGCTGGGGCTGTGCTGAATTTCCATCCTTATGTTATTGTTTGTGCCAGTTTGTTTTTGTCCCTTATTATATTGGCCTCTCTTTGCTCTGCTTTCAGAATATACCAGAGTGCTGATATAGTGGGCGAAGTCTAGTGACTTCAGTATTTTTTCTATCAGACGTGTTGGGCATTTCTTGCAGGGTTTTTTGCGTGATTGCAGACAGTATCTTTCCTTTCCTGTCCTGTCTAGTTAGTGTGGGCCCCATCGTTTTCTCAGCCTATTTTCCTACCTGTGTTTGTTTTTTCATCTTGTCTCACCGACAATATATGTTTGGGGGCTATCTATTCCTTTGGGGTCTGCTCTGGGGCAGTTTAGATTTCTCCTTTCTTGCTTTAGGCTTATTTAGTTCTCGGGCTGTATCAAGGCATCTAGAATCATCGTAGGTACGCTCCACGGCTACTGCTAGTTGTGTGGATAGGATCAGGGGTCTGCAATCCTCTTAGTTATCAACCTCTCTAGTTTTCTGTGGCTTAGCTTGGTCTTGCTTTCCCTCCTCGGTGACCCAATCATAACAGAATCACCAGCCTAAACCGCAGATTCTAGGGTACTCAAAAGCAGGAGAGAATTGTAAAAAAAAAAAAAAGAGAAAAAGTGTCAGATTTTTTTTTTTATATATATATATATTTTTTCCTCTTTTTCTCTGGGGCCGTAGGAGGATTTTTTCTTTAATGGAGATTAAGAAATTGTCTGATCGTGTTGAGCAGCTCGCTGCTGAAGTGCGGGGAATTTCCGCTATCTCAATCACCTGCTGTTGAACCAAAAATCCCTACTCCTGATGTGTTTTCTGGGGATCGGTCTAAATTTTTGAATTTTAAGAATAATTGTAAACTATTTCTTGCCTTGAAGCCTAACTCATCGGGGAGCTCTGTGCAGCAGGTTAAAATTGTCATCTCCTTGCTGCGCGGCGATCCCCAGGATTGGTCTTTTTCTCTGACACCTGGAAATCCTATTCAGACTAATGTGGACGCATTTTTTCAATCCTTGGGGTTGTTGTATGATGAACCTAATGCTATTGATCAAGCTAAGAAAACCCTATTGGCATTGAACCAGGGTCAGGATTCTGCAGAGTTATACTGTCAAAAATTCCGAAAGTGGGCGGTCCTTACTACATGGAATGACAGTGCCTTAGCAGCTCTCTTTTTCAGAAGGGTTTATCAGAAACCGTAAAAGATGTTATAGTGGGATTTTCTGTTCCCTCTGGTCTTGATGATTCTATGTCATTAGCCATTCAAGTTGATCGGCATTTACGTGAACGTAAAACTACACGAGAGTCTTTGCCGCCTTTTGAACAAACGTCTGAACCCATGCAATGCGATAGGGTTTTGTCTAGGGCGCAACATCAGGAGTTTAGAAGGCGTAATAAGCTGTGCTTTTTTGTGGGGACGACTCTCATACTATTTCTGTCTGCCCTAAACGAGAGAAGCGTTTTGCGCACACATTTGCTGTGGGCAGTGTACAACCTAAGTTCCTTTTGGCAATTACTTTGATCGGCTCCTTATCTACATTTTCCACTAAGGCTTTTGTAGATTCAGGAAAAGCTTTGAATCTGATGGTGTCACGTGGACCCAGCCTGTGTGACGCGACCAGCAGGCCGGTAACTAGAACAACAGGACGCGGCACGTGACACTGTACTGTGCGACACGGCTCGCAGGCCGGTAACTAAAACAACAAGACAAAGGGAAGGGAAACAGTTACAATGGTCCCTAATGCTCCTAACGTTCCCTATGCCGGTTCCGCACCGGGCACCCATCAGGAACCTGTCGCCCTAGCATACCCTACACCTATCCCTTGCTAGGGAGCTGGGTGGCGCAGGCACTGCCAACAGAGTCCACCACCAGCATGCAACTCTCCTCCTGAGTCGCTGCCACCAAGCTCTGTCAGCGCTACAAGGAAATCCCCTATGACTCCTTTCACACCAGGCTAAGACAGTGCTGCAAGGAACGCTCTCCAGCTCCTTCCTCCACAAGGATGGTTGAAATGAACACTATCACCAACACTGATTGCAACACCTGTGACTCTTTTATAGCAGAGCCAGCAATCACACCTGCATTATAATCATGTGCACTTAACTAAAGAAACTAGAGTGCAATGACGCTCACCACCACCGGTGGTAAACTTAGAACAAGCGACACCACAGTGCAATAATCCTAATGGCCACTGGGGGCAAAGACCAACCTTAAGCACAGCTTAGGAAAAAAAAAAAAGGTTACCTGTGCTTTTTATATGTCCTGATCCAGCATGGATCATGACAGATGAATTTGGTCTTCGCTAAACATTGTGGTTTTCCTATGATACCCCTGCGGACTCCTATCCCTTTGAGGGGTATTGATGCTACTCTTTTGGTGGAGAATAAATTTCAGTTTTGGACACAGGTGATAATGTGGGTCGCCCTGAACCACCAAGAAAATTGTAAATTTTTGGTGCTGCACAATTTGCATGATACTATTGTTCTGGGTTTTCCCTGGTTGTAAACTCATAATCCTGTTTTGGATATTGGAAATCTGTGTCTGTGGTGAGTTGGGGTTGTCAGTGTGATCTTAGTGACACTCCTGTTTTCTCCACCTCTCCCCAGTTTCATGATATTCCTGATTATTTGGCTGATTTTTCTGATGTATGTAGCGAGAGTAAGTCTGCGTCTTTGCCTCCTCATATGAGTTATGACTGTGCAATTGAGCTGATGCCCGGGTGTAAATTTCCCAAGAGTCGGCTTTTCAGCTTATCGGTACCCGAACATGATGCTATGCGATCTTATATCATGGAGTCGTTGGAGAAGGGTCATATTAGACCATCCTCTTCACCCTTAGGTGCTGGGTTTTTTTTTTGTGACCAAGAAAGATGGTTCATTAAGGCCTTGTATTGAATATCGTTCCCTTAACAAAATCACTGTTAAATATCAGGACCCGTTACCCCTGATTTCTGATTTATTTTCCAGAGCTAAAAGTGCCTGCTGGTTTACCAAGCTTGACAAGAGGGGGTGTATAATCTTACTCGCATCAAGCACGGGGATGAATGGAAGATGGCGTTTAATACTCCGGAGGGACATTTTGAGTACCTGGTGATACCTTTTGGGCTCACTAATGCCCCTTCAGTCTTCCAATCTTTTATGAACGATATTTTCCGGGACATTGTGGATAAGTTTTTGATCATTTATCTGGATGATATTTTTATCTTTCCTAGTGATTGGGATTCTCATGTGGAACATGTCCGGACTGTGTTCCGGATTTTGAGGGAAAATTCTCTGTATGTTAAGGGATCGAAATGCCTCTTTGGTGTACAGAGGATTTCATTTTTGGGATTTATTTAGTCTCCGTCGGCGATTGAAATGGACTCGGCAAAGGTACAGGCCATTTATGATTGGGTTCAGCCCACTTCTTTGAAGGCTCTCCAGAAGTTTTTGGTTTTTGCTAATTTCTATCATAAATTTATAGGTAATTTTTCTGGTATTGTCAAACCACTGACTGATCTGACCAAAAAGGGCGCTGATGTGGTGAATTGGTCTCCAGAGGCAGTCTCGGCATTTCAGGAGCTTAAGCGGAGATTCACTTCTGCTCCGGTTCTACGGCAACCTGATGTCTCACTTCCATTTCAGGTGGAAAAAGATGCTTCTGAGATTGGTGCAGGAGCTGTTTGTCCCAAAAAGATCCGGTGACTTCTAAAATGAATCCCTGTGCCTTCTTTTCTCGAAAATTGTCCCCATCTGAACGTACAGTCATATGTAAAAGTTTGGGCACCCCTATTAATGTTAACCTTTTTTCTTTATAACAATTTTGGTTTTTGCAACAGGTATTTCAGTTTCATATATCTAATAACTGATGGACTCAGTTATATTTCTAGATTCAAATGAAGTTTATTGTACTAACAGAAAATGTGCAATCTGCATTTAAACACAATTTGACCGGTGCAAAAGTATGGGCACCCTTATCATTTTCTTGATTTGAACACTCCTAACTACTTTTTACTGACTTCCTGAAGCACTAAATTGGTTTTGTAACCTCATTGAGCTTTGAACTTCATAGCCAGGTGTATCAAATCATGAGAAAAGGTATTTAAAGTGGCCACTTGCAAGTAGTTCTCCTATTTGATTCTCCTATGAAGAGTGGCATCATGGGCTCCTCAAAACAACTCTCAAATGATCTGAAAACAAAGATTATTCAACATAGCTTTTCAGGGGAAGGATACAAAAAGTTGTCTCAGAGATTTATCCTGTCAGTTTCCACTGTGAGGAACATAGTAAGGAAATGGAAGAACACAGGTACAGTTCTTGTTAAGCCCAGAAGTGGCAGGCCAAGAAAAATATCAGAAAGGCAGAGAAGAAGAATGGTGAGAACAGTCAAGGACAATCCACAGACCACCTCCAAAGACCTGCAGCATCATCTTGCTGCAGATGGTGTCACTGTGCATCGGTCAACAATACAGCGCACTTTGCACAAGGAGAAGCTGTATGGGAGAGTGATGCGAAAGAAGCCGTTTCTGCAAGCACGCCACAAACAGAGTCGCCTGAGGTATGCAAAAGCACATTTGGACAAGCCAGTTACATTTTGGAAGAAGGTCCTGTGGACTGATGAAACAAAGATTGAGTTGTTTGGTCATACAAAAAGGCGTTATGCATGCGCTGTATTGTTGACCGATGCACAGTGACACCATCTGCAGCAAGATGATGCTGCAGGTCTTTGGAGGTGGTCTGTGGATTGTCCTTGACTGTTCTCACCATTCTTCTTCTCTGCCTTTCCGATATTTTTCTTGGCCTGCCACTTCTGGGCTTAACAAGAACTGTACCTGTGTTCTTCCATTTCCTTACTATGTTCCTCACAGTGGAAACTGACAGGTTAAATCTCTGAGACAACTTTTTGTATCCTTCCCCTGAAAAGCTATGTTGAATAATCTTTGTTTTCAGATCATTTGAGAGTTGTTTTGAGGAGCCCATAATGCCACTCTTCATAGGAGAATCAAATAGGAGAACTACTTGCAAGTGGCCACCTTAATTACCTTTTCTCATGATTTGATACACCTGGCTATGAAGTTCAAAGCTCAATGAGGTTACAAAACCAATTTAGTGCTACAGGAAGTAAGTAAAAAGTAGTTAGGAGTGTTCAAATCAAGAAAACGATAAGGGTGCCCATACTTTTGCACCGGTCAAATTTTGTTTAAATGCAGATTGCACATTTTCTGTTAGTACAATAAACCTCATTTGAATCCAGAAATATAACTGAGTCCATCAGTTATTAGATATATGAAACTGAAATACCTGTTGCAAAAACCAAAATTGTTATAAAGAAAAAAGGTTAACATTAATAGGGGTGCCCAAACTTTTACATATGACTGTAACTATGATGTGGGGAATCGGGAATTGTTGGCCATGAAATGGGCATTTGAAGAGTGGAGACATTGGTTGGAGGGAGCTAGACATCAAGTTGTGGTCCTCACCAACCACAAGAATTTGATTTATCTTGAATCAGCCAAACGCTTGAATCCTAGACAGGCTAGGTGGGCCTTGTTTTTCACTCATTTTAATTTTGTGGTCTCTTTTCTTCCGGGCACTAAGAATGTTAAGGCGGACGCTCTTTCTAGGAGTTTCTTTGCGGATTCTCTTATTGTGACCGAGCCTACTGCCATTCTAGGTGAGGGGGTAGTTCTTTTCGCCATCTCGCACGATGTGAGACGTGCCCTGGAGGAATTTCAGGAGGACAAACCTGAGCGTTGCCCTATGGGAAAATTGTATGTTCCTGACCAGTGGAGGAAGAGAGTAATGTCTGAAATTCATTGCTCCGCATTGGCTGGTCATCCAGGTATTTTTGGTACCAGAGATTTGGTGAGTCGGTCTTTTTGGTGGCCTGCCTTATCTCGTGATGTCAGGAATTTTGTGCAGTCCTGTGGGACTTTTTCTCGGTCTAAACCCTATTCTCGCTCTTGTGGGTTGTTGATGCCCCTGCCGGTGCCCAAGAGGCCATGGACCCATATCTCAATGCATTTTATTTCTGATCTTCCTGTCTCTCAGAGAATGACTGTTATCTGGGTAATTTATGATAGATTTTCTAAGATGATCCATCTTGTACCGCTCCCAAAGTTGCCATCTTCTTCAGAGTTGGTGCCCTTGTTTTTACAACAGGTGGTTCGGTTGCATGGGATTCCTGAGAACGTTGTGTCGGACAGAGGAGTCCAGTTTGTTTCCAGATTTTGGAGAACTTTTTGTTCCAATCTGGGAATTCAGTTATCTTTCTCCTCTGCGTTTCATTCTCAGACCAATGGGCAGACTGAGAGAACAAACCAGACTTTGGAGTCCTATTTGAGATGTTTTATATCTGCTGATTAGGATGACTGGGTCTCATTTTTGCCCTTGGCCGAATTCGCGCTAAACAATACAGCTAGTTCTGCCACTTTGATGTCGCCCTTTTTCTGTAACTTTGGGTTTCATCCTCGATTTTCTTCAGGGCAAGTGGAATCTTCGACCTGCCCAAGTGTGGACACTGTGGTAGAGAGAATGCAGCGGATTTGGGACCAAGTGGTGGATAAGTTGTCCCTCTCAGGAAAAAGCCCAATGGTTTTCCAACCGGCATAGGACCATTGGCCCCCGGTTTAAAGTGGGTGATATGGTTTGGTTGTCGTCAAAGAATATTCCTATGAAGGTTGTGTCTCCAAAGCTCAAGCCAAGATTCATTGGACCATAAGATTTTGGAGATTCTTAATCCTGGTTCTTTTCGATTGGCTCTTCCAGTTACGTTTAAGATCCATAACGTGTTTCATAAATCTCTGTTGAAGAGGTTTGTGGAGCCAGTAGTTCCTATGGCATAACCTCCTGACCCTGTATTGGTTAAAGGCAATGTGGAATATGAGGTAGAGAAAATATTGGATTCTCGTTTGGCTAGACGGAGACTCCAGTACTTGGTCAAATGGAAGGGTTATGGCCAGGAGGAAAATTCTTGGGTCTCTGCTTCTGACATTCATGCCGAAAGATTGGTTCGTGTTTTTCACCGGACCCATCCTGATCGGCCTGGTGGCGTGGATGAGGGTTCGGTGACCCCTCCTCAAGGGGGGGTACTGTTGTGAATTCACTTTCTGGCCTATCTCTGGTTACTAGTGAAGGTAGTGGAGCTGGTTATATTGACAGAGGGGTCGTGAGTTCTCTTTCTGGGTTCCCTCTGGTGGTTACAGGAGGTAATGGAGCTGATCTAATTAACAGAGGCCTGCCACCTGATAATGAGGAGGATGATTGGACATTTGGAGTTTCTGACTGGATTTAAGACAGCTGACTCCCTCTATCCCTGCTGATGATTTTTTCCTGCCTCCTGAGGTCTTAGTTTCCAGCTCAGTCCCTGCATGCTCAAGCTAAGTGTTCTTTTGCTATTGTTCACATTTGATTTGGTTTTGTCTATTTCACCTTTGTGTGGTCAGCCGGCCCCGGCTTGGACTGTGCTAAATTTCCATCCTTACGTTACTGTTTGTGCCAGTTTGTTTTTGTCCCTTATTAGATTGGCCTCTCTTTGCTCTGCTTTCAGAATATAACAGAGTGCTGATATAGTGGGCGAAGTCTAGTGACTTCAGTATTTTTTCTATCAGACATGTTGGGCATTTTTTGCAGGGTTTTTTGCGTGATTACAGACAGTGTCTTTCCTTTCCTGTCCAGTCTAGTTAGTGTGGGCCCCATCGTTTGCTCATCCTATTTTCCTACCTGCATTTGTGTTTTCATCTTGTCTCACCGACAATATATGTTTGGGGGCTATCTATTCCTTTGGGGTCTGCTCTGGGGCAGTTTAGATTTCCCTTTTCTTGCTTTAGGCTTATTTAGTTCTCCGGCTGTGTCGAGGCATCTAGAATCATCGTAGGTACACTCCACGGCTACTGCTAGTTGTGTGGATACGATCAGGGGTCTGCAATCCGCTTAGTTACCAACCCCTCTGGTTTTCTGTGGCTTAGCTTGGTCTTGCTTTCCTCCTCGGTGACCCAATCATAGCACTCATATTTTAAGTTACATGCTGTCTATTTCCTTGTGATCCTTTTTGAGATCGTTCTACTCCTAGATTGAAGTCCAGTTGTGTTTAAATAAACTGGTAGGACTTGATTTGGAAAGGCACACACCTGTCTATATAAGACCTCGCAGCTAACCATGCATGTCAGACCAAATGAGAATCATGAGGTCAAAGGAACTGGCCAAGGAGGTCAGAGACAGAACTGTGGCAAGGCACAAATCTGGCCAAGGTTACATAAGAATTTCTGCAGTACTCAAGGTTCTAAAGAGCACAGTGGCCTCCATAATCCTTATATGGAAGAAGCTTGAGACCACCAGATGTCTTCCTAGATCTTGCCTTCCAGCCAAACTGAGCAATCTTGGGATAAGAGCCTTGGTGAGAGAGGTAAAGAACCTCAAGATCACTGTAGCTGAGCTTCACAGATGCAGTAGAGAGATGGGAGAAAGTTCCACAGTCAACTATCACTGCAGCCCACCACCAGTTAGGCCTTTATGGCAGAGTGGCCCAACGGAAGCCTCTCCTTAGTGCAAGACATATGAAAACCCGCATAGAGTTTGCTAAAAAACACATGAAGGACTCCCAGACTATGAGAAATAAGATTCTTTGGTCTGAGGAGACGAAGATAGAACTTTTTGGTGATAACTCTAAGCGGTATGTGTGGAGAAAACCAGGCACTGCTCATCACCTGCCCAATACAATCCCAACAGTGAAACATGGTGGTAGCAGCATCATGCTATGGGGGTGTTCCTGCAGGGACAGGACGACTGGTTGTAACTGAAGGAAACATGAATGTGGCCAAATACAGAGATATCCTGGATGAAATCCTATTCCAGAGTGCTCTGAACCTCAGATTTTGCCAAAGGTTCACCTTCCAACAAGATAATGACCCTAAGCACACAGCTAAAATAAAGGAGTGGCTTCAGAACAACTCTGTGACGATTCTTGACTGGCCCAGCCAGAGCCCTGACCTAAACCCAATTGAGCATCTCTGTAGAGACCTGAAAATGGCTGTTCACCAACGTTCAGCATTCAGCCTGATGGAATTGGAGAGGAACTGCTGGAAGAAAGACAGTGGATCCCCAAATCCAGGTGTGAAAAACTTTTTGCATCATTCCCAAGAAGACTCATAGCTGTACTAGCTCAAAAGGGTGCTTCTACTCAATAATGAACAAGGGGTCTGAATACTTATGACCATGTGATTTTTTTATTTTTCTTTATTAATAAATTTGCAAAAATTTCTACATTTCTGTTTTTTTAAGTTAAGATGGGGTGCAGAGTATACATTAATGAGAAAAAAATGAACTTTTTTTAATTTACCAAATGGCTGCAATGAAACAAAAAGTGAAATATTTTAAGAGGCCTGAATACTTTCCGAACCCACTGTATATAGTATGATGGCCCCAGTTCTTCCCATAGAGTATGATGGCCCTAGTTCCCCCTTTATATATATAGTATGATGGCCCCAGTATACCCCATATATACTGTTTAATATGATAGCCCCAGTTCTCCCATATATATGGTGTGGTGGACCCAGTTCCCCACATATATATTGTATGATGGCCTCAGCTCCCCTCATATACATATATACAGTCATATGTAAAAGTTTGGCCACTCCTATTAATGTTAACCTTTTTTCTTTATAACAATTTTGGGTTTTGCAACAGCTATTTCAGTTTCATATATCTAATAACTGATGGACTCAGTTATATTTCTGGATTCAAATGAGGTTTATTGTACTAACAGAAAATGTGCAATCTGCATTTAAACAAAATTTGACCAGTGCAAAAGTATGGGCACCCTTATCATTTTCTTGATTTGAACACTCCTAACTACTTTTTACTGACTTCCTGAAGCACTAAATTGGTTTTGTAACCTCATTGAGCTTTGAACTTCATAGCCAGGTGTATCAAATCATGAGAAAAGGTATTTAAAGTGGCCACTTGCAAGTAGTTCTCCTATTTGATTCTCCTATGAAGAGTGGCATCATGGGCTCCTCAAAACAACTCTCAAATGATCTGAAAACAAAGATTATTCAACATAGCTTTTCAGGGGAAGGATACAAAAAGTTGTCTCAGAGATTTAACCTGTCAGTTTCCACTGTGAGGAACATAGTAAGGAAATGGAAGAACACAGGTACAGTTCTTGTTAAGCCCAGAAGTGGCAGGCCAAGAAAAATATCAGAAAGGCAGAGAAGAAGAATGGTGAGAACAGTCAAGGACAATCCACAGACCACCTCCAAAGACCTGCAGCATCATCTTGCTGCAGATGGTGTCACTGTGCATCGGTCAACAATACAGCGCATGCATAACGCCTTTTTGTATGACCAAAGAACTCAATCTTTGTTTCATCAGTCCACAGGACCTTCTTCCAAAATGTAACTGGCTTGTCCAAATGTGCTTTTGCATACCTCAGGCGACTCTGTTTGTGGCGTGCTTGCAGAAACGGCTTCTTTTGCATCACTCTCCCATACAGCTTCTCCTTGTGCAAAGTGCGCTGTATTGTTGACCAATGCACAGTGACACCATCTGCAGCAAGATGATGCTGCAGGTCTTTGGAGGTGGTCTGTGGATTGTCCTTGACTGTTCTCACCATTCTTCTTCTCTGCCTTTCTGATATTTTTCTTGGCCTGCCACTTCTGGGCTTAACAAGAACTGTATCTGTGTTCTTCCATTTCCTTACTATGTTCCTCACAGTGGAAACTGACAGGTTAAATCTCTGAGACAACTTTTTGTATCCTTCCCCTGAAAAGCTATGTTGAATAATCTTTGTTTTCAGATCATTTGAGAGTTGTTTTGAGGAGCCCATGATGCCACTCTTCATAGGAGAATCAAATAGGAGAACTACTTGCAAGTGGCCACCTTAATTACCTTTTCTCATGATTTGATACACCTGGCTATGAAGTTCAAAGCTCAATGAGGTTACAAAACCAATTTAGTGCTTCAGGAAGTCAGTAAAAAGTAGTTAGGAGTGTTCAAATCAAGAAAATGATAAGGGTGCTCATACTTTTGCACCGGTCAAATTTTGTTTAAATGCAGATTGCACATTTTCTGTTAGTACAATAAACCTCATTTGAATCCAGAAATATAACTGAGTCCATCAGTTATTAGATATATGAAACTGAAATAGCTGAGCAAAAAACAAAATTGTTATAAAGAAAAAAAGTTAACATTAATAGGTGTGCCCAAACTTTTACATATGACTGTATATATGTTAGGGACGGCGGAACGCACTAAATATAAATAATAGGAAGTGCGTTCGCCGCCCGGGGTCCACCGTGCAGTAGGTGTAACAACCGCTGCTGAGTAATGGCAGACTCGCTATATGGCGGTATACTACGCTCGGGTTAAACGTCACCCGAGGTGCGCAGAGCGGACTCTGTTAAACTCACAGAGGCGCTTTAGTACAAATAAAGCATAAACGCCGAGCCTGGTAGCTTCACAGGTCTCAGCTGGCGTGCACACACGGTATATGGTCACAGGACACGGCCCAAGGCAGAGGTCGGTGTCCGTCTTGACCTACCGTGCGTGCGGCGTCGCTACCGCGGACGCCAGTAAGTGCTGCTAACTGCAGTGCGGCGGTAACTACTGCCGCTGTACGACAGTGCCGTGAGGCATCAGACTATCGGACGCTAGTGTAGCGGTGCGGTATGCCCTGTGGCGTATGGCTTGCCACTGACTGGTGCTGACTATAACTCTAATTCCCTATCCACATGCATAATATCAGAGGGAAGGGGTTTCATAATGAGTCAGTCACCAGAATCATACATCCATCACCATTCACACATAGCAAGTATAGTCTATACTAGCGCATGGGCAAACGGCCATTTGGGCCTTTTATAGCCATGCTCTTTCGGGACCTTCCAGACCTCTGAGATGGGGCAATCAGATCAGGACAAGGACCTGAGCACGTGACCCCCGATCTCCACTGGGAGATCGTCTCATGGGTATGCCCAGTAGCGCGGCGAGAGGACTTAGCCTCTGGAGTGGTTTCCTGCAAAGCAGGTTGCGCTACCATTGCTGGTCCAGAGGTGGCAGCAAAATCCAGACCCAGAGAGCTGGTCTGAGCAGGGCGCCTGGATCGCGAGATTGCTGTGCAGGTCCCTGAGCAGTTGGAGAGGAATGTGAGATCGCTGGATGTATGTCTCGGGATTCCCGCTGTGCAGCTGCAGGAATCCGACGCCTAACGTATATATACATATATTTATATAGTTTGATGGCCTCAGTTCCCTATATATATATATATATATATATATATAGTATGATGGCCCCAGCTCCCCCCATATATATAGTATGATACCCTCAGTTCCCTTTTAAATATGATATGATGGCTCCAGTTCCTCCTTATATAGTATGATGGCCTCAGTTCCCCCTATACTGTATATATTGTATGAAGGCCCCAGCTCCCCATATATATATATATATATATATATATATATATATAGTATGATACCCTCAGTTCCCCTTTATATATAATATATGATAATATATGATGGACCCCGATTCCCCCATATATATAGTATGATGGCCCCAGTTCTCTCCATACATATAATATGATGGTCCTAGTTCCTAAGTATATATATATATATTTATTATGATGGCCCCAGTGCTCCCCATATATATAGTATGATGGCCCCAGTTCTCCCCATACATATAATATGATGGTCCTAGTTCCTATATATATAGTATGATGGCCCCAGTTCTCCCCTGAATATATATATATATATATATATATAGTGGGGAATAGATAACTCAGCTGGGATCTTTGCTTTGGCACAAGCGTGTGGCTATGAAGTCACTTCAGCAGACTAGCAATTTCCACATGGATATGGACACGGCATATTTAATGTTACACATGCCAAACATGAAATAAAACATCTAAGGCCGTCTGGCCACTAACTAACAATAGCAGGCTAACTACAAAATAAACCTACATAACAGCAAACAAGTCCATGTAATCTTACTGTGTCAGCTCCCAGCTCAGCAGGTGAGATAGACTGAGAGCTCCCAGCTCCTCCTGATTATATCAGCTGGACCAGTCAGGAAACCAAAACCTGGATTGAATAAGTGGAGGGGGAACTACCAGTCCTTTCCATGCTGATCACTAAGGAAACCAGGACTGGATTACAGTGAAATAAACTGGCTTCATCATCAGTACAGGGAGACATATGAAATGAAACGGGGAGAAATATACCTGTTTTCTAGTACCTCTCCCCTTGGCACCTCACACACCCCCCTCCTCTGTTCGAGCCCGTGGGGTCGGACACGACGAGTCACCAAGCAGTGCCTTCTAGACAACGCATCTGCATTTCTGTGCGCTGTGCCCGCCCTGTGCTCAACGGAAAATTTAAACCCTTGTAATGCTAAGAACCAGCATGTCACCCGCGCATTGCCTTCTTTTTCCCGGGACATCCACGTTAGGGGCGAATGGTCCGTCACTAGTCTAAACTGGCGACCTAGTAAATAATAGCGCAAGGTGCACAGGGCCCATTTCACAGCCAGGGCTTCCCGCTCAACTACACTGTAGTTCTTTTCTGCTCTCGTAAGATTTCTGCTTAGATAGGCCACTGGGTGTTCCTCGCCATTTACTTCTTGAGACAAAACCGCGCCGAGGCCCACCCCAGAGGCGTCCGTTTGGACAATAAACTCCAGTTTAAAGTTTGGTGCAACCAACACTGGTTGGTCACAGAGGACTGTTTTCAATCGCTGAAAGGCCTCCTCTGCTTCTGCGTTCCACTTTATTGTGACAGATTTCGACCCCTTAGTAAGATCTGTGAGAGGAGCTGCGATGGTCGCAAAATGTTTGATGAACCGCCTATAATAACCAACGATCCCTAAAAAAGCTCCAATCTGTTTTTTGGTTACCGGTCGTGGCCAATTTTGAATAGCGTCCACTTTATTGGCTTGAGGCTTCACGACGCCTCTCCCTATGCTATATCCCAGATAGCGAGCCTCTTCCAATCCCAACGTACATTTCTTGGGATTGGCAGTCAACCCAGCTGTTTTTAGGGAGTCTAAGACGACTTGTACTTTTGACAAATGCGTGTCTCAGTCATCGCTAAAGATAATGATGTCGTCCAAGTATGCGGATGCATACTGGCCATGGGGTTTTAGGACAATATCCATTAGACGTTGGAAGGTGACTGCGGCACCATGCAACCCAAATGGCATATCTCGGTACTGGAATAATCCCTGGGGCGTAACAAAGGCAGTTTTCTCTTTGGCTGATTCCGTGAGGGGAATTTGCCAATAACCTTTTGTTAAGTCAATAGTGGATATGCACCTGGCCGAACCCAGTCTCTCTATCAGTTCATCGACTCTTGGCATCGGGTAGGCATCGAATTTCGATACTTCATTTACTTTCCGAAAATCGTTACAAAATCGGATAGTCCAATCGGGTTTGGGCACCAGTACGATAGGGCTAGCCCAATCACTCCGGGACTCCTCAAATGACCCCGAGCTCTAATATCTTCTTCACTTCCTGGGCAATGGCTTGTCTCCGAGCCTCCGGAATTCAATATGGTTTTAGCCGTACCCGCGCCTGTGGATCAGTAACAATATCATACTTAATTAGGTGAGTCCGGCCAGGAAGTTCCGAGAAAATATCTGCGTTCTTCTGTATGAACTCCCTGGTCTCTCGTTTTTGGCTTTCGGATAGCGTGTCTGCAATACCCACTTCTGGCGGAGCTACCTGGGGGTCCTTTACCTTAGAAGGTGGTGCCCCTCGAGGCCCATCCTCAAGGGCAGCGCCTGCTACCAGACTCTCCCTGTCCCGCCAGGCCTTAAGCAAGTTTATGTGGTATATTTGTTCGGGCTTTCTCTTGTCTGGTTGGTGTATCTTATAATTTACTTCACCTATTCGTTCCAGCACTTCGTATGGTCCCTGCCATTTCGCAAGAAATTTATTCTCTACGGTAGGCACCAATACCAACACACTGTCTCCGGGTTGAAAGACTCGTGTTTTTGCCGCTCGGTTGTATACCGTGCTTTGGGCATGTTGTGCGCGCTCTAAACACTCTTTAACTATTGGCATAACTGCTGCAATTCGGTCCTGCATAAGTGTTATGTGTTCAATTACACTGCGATAAGGAGTCACCTCTTGTTCCCAAGTCTCCTTGGCAATATCTAACAGGCCTCTAGGACAGCGCCCATAAACCAACTCAAAAGGTGAAAAGCCTGTGGAGGATTGGGGTACCTCACGTATAGCGAACAGGAGGTATGGTAGTAGGGCATCCCAATCTCTCCCGTCCTTATCCACCACCCTTTTCAACATTCCCTTTAAGGTTTTGTTAAAGCGCTCCACCAAACCGTCAGTCTGAGGGTGATATACTGAGGTACGCAAATGGGAGATTTTTAGTAGTTTACATAAATCCTTAAGTATACGAGACATAAAGGGGGTCCCTTGATCCGTAAGTATCTCTTTCGGAATGCCGGTGCGGGAAAACATATTAACCAGCTCCTTTGAAATTGATTTCGCATTGGCATTCCGCAAGGGCACTGCTTCGGGATAACGCGTGGCATAATCCAATACTACCAAAATGTACTGATGACCCCTGGCAGATTTAACTAATGGGCCGACTATATCCATTGCTATCCTCTCGAAGGGCACCTCTATTATTGGTAAGGGCACTAAGGGGCTTCTAAAATGTGACATAGGTGCGGTCAATTGACACGTAGGACATGACCGACAGTACTGGGTCACGTCTCCCACTAGACCCGGCCAAAAGAAACGTTGCAGAATATGGTGTTTTGTCTTTTCTACTGCCAGGTGTCCTCCCAAGGGATGTTTATGTGCCAACTCCAAAACTACCTGGCGAAAGGACTTAGGTACCACTAGTTGTTCTACCACCACCCCTCGCACCTTGTCTATGTGATACAACATATCCTGCTGCACCGCCACGTGTGGGAACTCGTTTTGAGCCCCTGGGTACAATGGTCTTCCCTCGGAGACCTTTATATTTTCCCACGCCCTTGCTAGAGTAGGATCCTGGTGCTGAGCGGTCCCGAACTTACCACGGGCCACCTCAAGATCAGGCATTTCTAAAACATCCTCTAGCTGGTCTGCCTCGCCTGCATACACAGCCAGAGGAGAGTCCGCAGATTCTAGTACTTCCTCTGAGATGGATTCTCCGTCGTCTTGCTGCAATGGTTCAGGGGCTAGCTCCGGAGTACCGTCTTCACCTAGAGGGTTCATGCCACTTTTGAAGTTCCACAAGTCCCAAAATAAGGGAAAGTCTCTCCCCAGGATTACACTGTGTCCCATAGACTTTATGACTGCCGCCTGATGTCTTTTGGTCCCTACTGGCGTGGCAAGAGTAACCCAGGCAGTGGGGTAGTTCTTAGTATCCCCATGGATGCAACTAATGCCCACAGTTAAGTTCGTTAGGGCGCTAGAGTCCACCAAACTGGCATGTACCAAAGTTACTTGACTGCCGGAATCCAAGACGGCATTCACACTATAACCGTCAACCTCGACGTGGCACACGTGTTGTTCATTTCCCGTGAGGGTCTCCGCCACACAGACTGACTGCACATATAACGAAAGACGCCTCATAGCGTTAAAGTCCATTGGCTCTGTAGTCATTGGGCAGTTAGCTGCTACATGGCCAAGCCCGCAACATCGCCAACATTGTATAGGCCCTTGTCTCCTCGATGGAGATCCCAGATGAGGTCTGCTGGCTTGATGTGAGCCCGTACCACCTCCATAGTCCTTTGTAGGTCTGCTACCCTTCATTATGACGTTCTCTTCTTTTGAAGATGAAGTAGGTTTCGCAGGACTCTCCAGCGATTTCTTGGGGAGCCAGTGGGGTGCTAACGTCCCTTGGAGTAGGCTTTCAGAAGCATTGTAGCGTTCAACCATATTCACCAACTGGTCAGCGGTAGTTGGGTCACCCTGTCCAACCCACCTCTGGATCTTAGCGGGTAAGGACCGCAGGTACTTGTCTAGAACAACACGCTCCACCATCTATGCGGACGTCAAAGCCTCTGGTTTTAGCCATTTTTTTACTAGATGGATGAGATCATGCATTTGTGAGCGGGCTGGCTGATGCTCCACAAAATTCCATAAATGCACCCTCTGTGCGCGTACATACGTGTTTACTCCCAGCCGTGCCAGGATTTCGCCTTTGAGTTTGATATAGTCCATAGCATCCGCTCCACTCAGATCGTAATAGGCCTTTTGTGGATCTCCGCTCAGAAATGGAGCAACTACCTCAGCCCATCTGTCCAGTGGTAAGTGCTCACGTTCTGCAATACGTTCAAACACGGTGAGGTATGCTTCCTCATCATCGTCTGCGGTCATTTTAAGCAAAGTCTTCTGTACGGCTTTCTGCGTGCTAGCAGCGCTTTGTGCATGGTCTACCTCATCTCGGGGTTGCCGAACCAAGGCCTGTTTTATTGCCTCCAACTGCTCTTGCTGCATCTGGTGTTGCTGCTCCAGAGCCTTCTGGAAGCAAGCATTAGTCAGCTGTTGTTGCACATTTGCTTGCAATAACTGCTTCACTAGTTCCTCCATATTACTGGACTCTTGGCTCTTCAAAAGCGCAGAAGCTTTCAGCCAGGACATACACAGCGTTTTCTCTGCAGTCACAGTCCAGCAGCCACAAGTGCCCGCATTCGAAACACCATTTGTGGGGATAGATAGCTCAGCTGGGATCTTTGCTTTGGCACAAGCATGTGGCTATGAAGTTACTTCAGCAGACTAGCAATTTCCACATGGATATGGACACGGCATATTTATTGTGCACACTTGTTATTCAATGTTACACATGCCAAACATGAAATAAAACATCTAAGGCCATCTGGCCACTAACTAACAATAGCAGGCTAACTACAAAATAAACCTATATAACAGCAAACAAGTCCATGTAATCTTACTGTGTCAGCTCCCAGCTCAGCAGGTGAGATAGACTGAGAGCTCCCAGCTCCTCCTGATTATATCAGCTGGACCAGTCAGGAAATCAAAACCTGGACTGAATAAGTGGAGGGGGAACTACCAGTCCTTTCCATGCTGATCACTAAGGAAACCAGGACTGGATTACAGTGAAATAAACTGGCTTCATCATCAGTACAGGGAGACATATGAAATGAAACGGGGAGAAATATACCTGTTTTCTAGTACCTCTCCCCTTGGCACCTCACAATATATATATATATAGTATGATGGCCCTAGTACCCTCTATATATACAGTATGATGGCCCCAGTTTCCTATATATATAGTACAATAGCCTCACAGTCCGTTCAGCAGCTTAGGGCTTAGGAAACCGTTGGTCATGGGGGACGGAGTTACAGGGAACCAGGTTTGGTATAAATACTGAGGGAGGGTTCCAGAAAGTTCCAGTCCCCAGGGGGAGCTCAAGTGATAGGAGAACTGCGACAGTTTGGGCACTCTGAGGAAAACCAAACCAGGGGGACTGAGGAGAGAGAACGTCAGGGGGTGGTCCTGACAGGAATACCGCAATATAGACGAGACACAGAAGTTATTTTGGCGAGGCACAGAAGTTACGGATACCGTTTTAAGGAAGACGTTGCGACCAGTGAAATTACTGTTGGTATGGGCCTAAGGCGGCCACAGTGACCTGTCAAAAGCGTCAACAAGAGTGAAGGGACGGGACGTATATACACGTCCCTGGTGAAAGTACGGTGTTCTGTGAAGTATTGTAACCGGTGAGCCTCGAAGGGAATTGCGGAGTGCTGTGAGGCTGTCAGGCGGACAGCGAGCGAATAAACTTGGACCTGTTTTACCCGAAAACGGACTCTACTTGTCTCTGTTCGTCTCTGCGCGGTATGATGAGGGACCACCCCCCCAGCTCGGCCCGCACCTCTACATGTATATCAATCAATAATTTTATTAAACACATATATACAGAAATGAATAAAAGGGTGCCTCATATCAGAATCAATACCAGGAAAAACTGGCTAACCACTAGTTGTGGATTATGGAAATATTGCCCAAAAACCTAAATGGTTCCATGAATCACATACACATGAATTAAGTTTGACAATGTAAGCTGAAATTGACTATGTACATATTTTAATAAATAGATAATAATTCATAAGCCTACGCGAAAAGCGCGTAGGGGCTGGCATTGTGGTGACAGCTTTGTGACTGATATGGGTGAGGATCAATTTTGAACTATCCACTATACTGTTTGCCTCTTGAAGGCCCATACACACTGGTAATTATGGTTTAGCCTTTACAAGAACTTGGTCCTACTGGTCATATATTTTTATTACAGTGCTGCCTTCCAGACTTTCCTATTTTTGTCCTGTGTCCTTCGCTAGAGTTGAGCGACTTTGGTCGGATCGGGTTTCATGAAACAAAATTTGTTTCAGATGAAACTGGTCCGACTAGGGCAAAAAAAGTCGGAGTTTCGTCCGAAACCCGACCCCAATGCAAGTCAATGTGGAATAAAAGTCGGCATTGAGTGGATGACATTCATCCACTCAATGCCGACTTTTGCACACAATTTTTGCACACAATATTTGAAGGAACTTAGAGAAGAGTTTGTTCCACACGTCTTGGAGAAAAGACCACAGCTCTTCTGTGGATATTGTCCTGTGCAAATCCTTCTATACCAGGAAAGATCTTTGAACAAATTATTAAACAACATGTAAGTCAATACCTGGATAAGAATGAAGTGATCAAACAGAGTCAGCATGGGTTTGTAACTAATAAGTCATGTCAGACTAACTTAATTTCCTTCTATGACGGTATCACTGATTGGGTGGATCAAGGAAATGCTGTAGATATAGTATATCTTGACTTCAGCAAAGCATTTGACAAAGTCTCTCATACAATCCTTATTGAAAAAATGACTAAGTATGGAATGGACAAGGCAACTGTTAGGTGGATTCATAGCTGGCTTAGTGATCGGACCCAAAGAGTGGTCGTAAATGGCTGCACATCCAGTTGGAAGAATGTCTCAAGTGGGGTACCACAGGGCTCTGTCCTGGGCCCTGTATTGTTCAACATCTTTATCAACGATTTAGATGAAGGAATTGAGGGTAAACTGATTAAATTTGCTGATGACACAAAGCTAGGAGGGATAGCTAATACTAGAGAAGAGAGAGAGAGGATTCAAAAAGATTTAAATAAACTGGAGAAGTGGGCAGTAACTAACAGAATGGTTTTTAACAGGGAGAAATGCAAAGTACTACATCTGGGCAATAAAAATGAAAAAAGCATATATAGAATGGGAGGAATAGGGCTAAGTGACAGCACATGTGAAAAAGACTTGGGTATACTAATAGATCACAGACTGAATATGAGTCAACAGTGTGATGCAGCAGCAAAAAAGGCAAATGCAGTTCTAGGATGTATTAACAGAAGCATACAGTCTAGATCACGTGAAGTCATTAT
This sequence comes from Dendrobates tinctorius, assembly GCF_039654945.1. Lineage (NCBI taxonomy): Eukaryota > Metazoa > Chordata > Amphibia > Anura > Dendrobatidae > Dendrobates > Dendrobates tinctorius. The sequence continues at coordinate 5,819,352 of NW_027361891.1, forward strand.
TTCCCTCTACTCCTCTTTGGTCAGACCTCATCTGGAATATTGTGTCCAGTTTTGGGCACCACATTTTAAAAAAGACATCAACAAACTGGAGCAAGTTCAGAAAAGAGCGACCAGAATGGTGACCGGTCTGCAAACCCTGTCTTATGAGGAAAGGTTGCAGGATTTGGGAATGTTTAGTTTGCAAAAAAAGGGGGAGACAAAAAAGCGCAATAGGGTCTTATCCACGTTACAAAAGACAGTATATCATGAAATATGCTCACCTGGTTAGGATGAGATAAGAGCGTGTAGGTAGCGGCTGCTGCAGATCTACAGGTCTTCAGTGACCAAAGAAATGATGAATCCAAAGGGAGTTTGTAGCTATATTCCGCGCTGCCGCTTTAGACAAATTCCAGGAGAAAGCTGTATGATTGCAGTGGTTTTATTCTACGCGTTTCAGGGGTCTCATGCCCCCTTCATCAGGAAATACCACCTGGTATTGGTAGGTGGTATTTCCTGATGAAGGGGGCATGAGACCCCTGAAACGCGTAGAATAAAACCACTGCAATCATACAGCTTTCTCCTGGAATTTGTCTAAAGCGGCAGCGCGGAATATAGCTACAAACTCCCTTTGGATTCATAGTTTGCAAAAGAGAAGACTGAGAGGAGACTTAATTGCTGTCTACAAATATCTAAAGGGCTGTCACATTGTAGAAGGATCAACTTTATTCTCATTTGCACAAGGAAAGACTAGAAGCAATGGGATGAAACTGAATGGGAGGAGACACAGATTAGATATTAGAAAAAACTTTTTGACAGTTAGAGTGATCAATGAGTGGAACAGGCTGCCACAAGAAGTGGTGAGTTCTCCTTCAATGGAAGTCTTCAAACAGAGGCTGGACAGACATCTGACTGGGATGATTTAGCGAATCCTGCTTTGAGCAGGGGGTTGGACCAGATGGCCCAGGAGGTCCCTTCCAACTCTACGATTCTATGATTCTATGATTCTGTCTCTTCATTTAATCGAAGACAAATTGGATGACAAACTGCACTCTGATCTTCTTTCATGCCACATGTCATTTACCATGGGAAAACTGAGAAAGCAACAAGACCCAAAGTAGGCTGAGCTCCATAAGGCCCTGTGCACACGGTGCAGATTCTGTGCAGTTCTGCAGCAGATTTGGCCCAACAGAACTGCAGCAGAACTGCACATGATGTACAGTACCATTTAAGGCTATGTAAAACAAAAAACGCTGTGCACAAGCTGCAGATTTTTCTGCGCAGGTTTGGTGCAGAATAAAAGAAGCAGCATGTCGCTTCTTTTGTGCGGTTTTGCTGCAGTTTTCCACATGCTCCATTATAGAAATCTTCAGGTGAAAACTGCAGGGGAAATCCACACAAAATCCGCACAAAAACTGCACTAAATCTGCACTAAAATGCAGGTCATTTTGCCTGCAGATTTCGCAAAATCTGCGTGGAAAATTCCACAGCAGAATCCGCACCATGTGCACATAGAGAATCACAATTTTACTATTACTATGGTAATGCAGTACATCATTGATTGAACAATCACGGGTTCAAGTCCCCTAAAAAGGCTAAGAAAAAGTAAAGTAGAAAAGATATACATACAGTATTTTAAGTCCCCCCATGTCCTCATACAAAAATAACAAACTTATGAAAAATTAATCATATATTGTTGTGTACCCCAAAATTAGATCTATAAAACTATACAGTTATTTAACCCCTTAGCGACAGAGCCAGTTTGCAGCTTAATGACCAGGCCAATTTTTACAATTCTGACCACTGTCCCTTTATGAGGTTATAACTCTGGAACGCTTTAATGGATCCTGCTGATTCTGAGATTGTTTTTTCGTGACATATTGTGCTTCATGTTAGTGGTAAAATTTCTTTGATAAGTCTTGTGTTTATTTATGAAAAAAACAGAAATATGGCAAAAATTTTTAAAATTTTGCAATTTTAAAACTTTAAATTTTTATGCCCTTAAATCAGAGAGATGTGTCACATAAATTTCTTAATAAATAACATTTCCCACATGTCTACTTTACATCAGCACAATTTTGGATCCAAATTTTTTTTTTGTTAGGAAGTTATAAGGGTTAAAAGTTGACCAGCTATTTCTCATTTTTACAACAAAATTTACAAAGCCATTTTTTTTAGGGACCACATCATATTTAAAGTCATTTTGAGGGGTGTACATGACAGAAAATACCCAAAAGTGGCACCATTCTAAAAACTAGACCCCTCAAGGTGCTCAAAACCACATTCAAGAAGTTTATTAACCCTTTAAGTGCTTCACAGGAACGAAAGCAATGTGGATGGAAAAAATTAACATTTAACTTTTTTTTGGAAAAAAATTACTTCAGAACCAATTTTTTTTTATTTTCACAAGTGTTAAAAGAGAAAATCAACCACAAAATTTGTTGTACAATTTCTCCTGAATACGCCGATACACCATATGTGGGGGTAAACCCCTTTTTCAGCACACGGCAGAGCTCGCAAGGGATGGAGCACCGTTTGACTTTTTCAACGCAGAATTGGCTGGAATTAAGATCGGATGCCATGTTGCGTTCGGAGAGCCCTTAATGTGCCTAAACAGTGGAAAACTCCAACAAGTGACCCCATTTTGGAAACTAGACCCATTAAGGAACTTATCTAGATGTGTGGTGAGCACTTTGAACCTTCAAGTGCTTCACAGAAGTTTATAACGTAGAGCCGTGAAAATAAGAAATCCATTTTTTTTTCCACAAAAATGATCTTTTCACCCCCAAATTTTTATTTTTACAAGGGTAACAGGAGAAATCATACCCCCACAGTTATTATGCGATTTGTCCTGAGTACGCTGATACCCCATATGTGGGGAGGAACCACTGTTTGGGCGCATGGGAGAGCTCGGAAGGGAAGGAGTGCCATTTTGGAATGCAGACTTTGATGGAATGGTCTGCGGGCATCATGTTGCGTTTGCAGAGCCCCTGATGGGCCTAAACAGTGGAAACTCCCAACAAGTGACTCCATTTTGGAAACTAGACCCATGAAGGAACTTATCTAGATGTGTGGTGAGCACTTTGAACCTTCAAGTGCTTCACAGAAGTTTATAAACGCAGAGCCATGAAAATAAGAAATCCATTTTTTTTCCACAAAAATGATCTTTTCGCGCCCAAATTTTTATTTTTACAAGGGTAACAGGAGAAATCATACCCCCACAGTTATTATGCAATTTGTCCTGAGTACACTGATACCCCATATGTGGGGGGGAACCACTGTTTGGGCGCATGGGAGAGCTCGGAAGGGAAGGAGTGCCATTTTGGAATGCAGACTTTGATGGAATGGTCTGCGGGCATCATGTTGCTTTTGCAGAGCCCCTGATGGGCCTAAACAGTGGAAACCCCCCACAAGTGACCCCATTTTGGAAATTAGACCCCCTAAGGAACTTATCTAGATGTGTGGTGAGCACTTTGAACCCCCAAGCGCGTCACAGAAGTTTATAAACGCAGAGCCGTGAAAATAAAAAGTCTTTTTTATTTCCACAAAAGTGATTTTTTAGACCCCAATTTTTAGACCCCCAAAGTTGGTAAATAGTGGAAACCCCTCAATTCTTGCTCCAACCCTAACCCCAACACACCCCTAACCCTAATCCCAACCCTAATCCCTAATCCTAACCCTAATCCTAGTTCGCCCTAACCCTAGCCCAACCCTAGCCCAACCCTAATCCTTAACCCTAGCCCAACCCTAACCCTTAACCCTAGCCCAACCCTAACCCTTAACCCTAGCCCAACCCTAACCCTAGCCCAACCCTAACCCTTAACCCTAGCCCAACCCTAACCCTAGCCTAGCCCTAACCCTAGCCTAACCCTAGCCTAACCCTAACCCTAGCCTAACCCTAACCCTAGCCTAACCCTAATCCTAGCCTAACCCTAACCCTAGCCTAACCCTAGCCTAACCCTAACCCTAGCCTAACCCTAGCCTAACCCTAACCCTAGCCTAACCCTAACCCTAGCCGAACCCTAACCCTAGCCTAACCCTAACCCTAGCCTAACCCTAGCCTAACCCTAGCCTAACCCTAACCCTAGCCTAACCCTAACCCTAACCCTAGCCTAACCCTAACCCTAGCCTAACCCTAACCCTAACCCTAGCCTAACCCTAACCCTAACCCTACCCTAACCCTAGCCTAACCCTAACCCTAACCCTTATGGAAAACTGAAAAAAAAAATATTTTTTTTATTTCATTATGTGTGCCAGAATAAGGGGGTGATAAAAGGGGGGGTTATGTACTATTTTTATTATTTTGATCACTATGATCGTTTATCATAGTGATCAAAATAATGAATGGAATCTGCCAGCCGGAGCCAGCAGATTCCCGGCGGGCGCACTGTGCATGCGCCCGCCATTTTCAAGATGGCGGCGCCCATCGGATGACGCTGGCGGGCGCGGGACCACCGGGAGGGGATGGAGGACAAGGGAGAGGTACCGGGAGGGGACCGGGGGGATCGGGGACCCTATTTCTCTATCCTCTGATGTGCGATCACATCAGAGGAAAGAGAAATTAAATGTAAAATCGCGGCTTTTTTTTTTTTGCGGTCGCCGTTATACGGTTAATAACGGCGATCGCAAAAGCGGGGGTCGGTAAAAACCGACCGATTCATGTTCTCTGGGGTCTCGGCTACCCCTGGCAGCCAAGACCCCGGAGAAAATCCGACACTGGGGGGCGCTATTCACTTAAATCACAGCGCCGTGAATTAACGGCGCTGTGGTTTAAGTACCCTTAATTACCGCCGTTAAAAGGCGTATCGGCGGTCGTTAAGGGGTTAAATTATACATACCAAAAGAAAATAAAGAGTAATGCAAAATTTGCCATTATTCAGTTGCAAATTCAAAAACCATACTATAAAAACATATGTATGCCTGATACCAATAAAAATAAATTTCAACTCAGAGTGTAAGCAAACAAGCTGTTACACAGCTCCATCAAAGTAAAAACAAGTTATTTATTACTTAACAGCATTCGACTTCCATCTTGAGCCATGATGACTTTATGGATGAACGATCTGTAAGAAGATCGATCTTCTACAAGCCTAGATAGGTCCACCGGGGTCTTCTCTGCCATTATTTTGACTGTATAAAGCCATCAAGATACTGGTCTTCCCGCGCTGTGTGCCTTATATTCTTCCGACCACCATGTCCTCCTCCACTGAGTGCTCTCTTAGTATGATGTGTCCAAAGTAGGCAAGTCATAGCTTGTTAAGCAATGATTTTGGAAAATTGCAGAAAGTAAAACATAATTAAACTTACTTTCTGGCTATAAGTAAAACTCAGAAAAGCAAAAAAAAAAGATCAATAGAACATAAAAACAATAAGTCTTTATTAACCATTTATAAAAACCAATAAAAATATTAACTATTATGCCTCAAAAAAGGGGACACTAAAGTAACCTGATCAAAGAAAAAATATTCAAAAGCTCCTTTGTCATTATTTACAATAGTTGAATATAAAATGTAAAAAATAATACAAAATCGAAATATATATGCATAATTAAGTCAAGTGACCGCCCAATATACTGGGCTAATATTATTGGCAGTTTATATAGTTAACAACTCTCCGAAAAACTATGACACTTTATTGAGAAAAGATGACTTGATTATGTCTATACAAAGGAGGAATAGGACAACATAATAACTTAACATATTTTATTTTTATTATTCTATTTTTTACATATCAATTTTTGTCTTCCACATTTATATTGTAATATAAATTCAATGTCTTATCTCAAGTCAAACGCATTTGGTGCCCCTGCTCCTCGACGACTATCACTTCTAGCCCTATAAGGCCCTGGCAAAGGGGCCAAAAAAGGAATATAGGGACACAAATGTTGGACACTGCCTACGAGCAGAGGTTGGCACCCTATGTAAGCCCAAGTGGCGCCCCTGCTCCTGACGGCTTACCTTCGTCCATATTGGCTCAATCAGTGAGAGGGTCAGTCTGGTGCGGTCCGGTCTGATGGGTGTTGCAGGTCCAGGTCCTGCGTCTCCCATCTTCTTGTGACACCGCCCTCCTGCTTGCTTCATCACTCTCTGACATCACGCTCCTTCGCAGGCGTACTTATCTGCCCTGTTGAGGGAAGAGCAAAGTACTGCAGTGCGCAGGCGCTGGGCCTCTCTCACCAGAGAAGTATGCCAGGGCAAGAGCACAATTCCGGGGAGTCATGAAGTATGCAGGAGGGCGGTGTCGCAAGAAGATGGGAGGCGCCGGACTAGGACTTGCGACACCCATCGAACCGGACCGCCCCACTGGTGAGTTTATTAAAACTTATTTTTCTTGTCTTGCAGGTCGGATCGGGGACTTATCTACAGCTTTTTAGAATGCTGTAGATAAGCCCTGAAAGACAGTGGCCGCATCTTATAGCGACCAAAACAGCTGACAGGTTCCCTTTACCCCCGAGGGTGGTTTGCACGTTAATGACTGGGCCAATTTTTACAATTCTTACCACTGTCCCTTTATGAGGTAATAATTCTGGAATGCTTCCATGTATCCCAGTGATTCTGACATTGTTTTCTCGTGACATATTGTACTTCATGTTAGTGGTAAAATTTAATTCATATAACTTGCGTTTATTTGTGAAAAACACGGAAATTTGGCAAAAATTTTGAAAATTTCACAACTTTCCAACTTTGAATTTTTATGCCCTTAAATCACGGAGATATGGTGCACATAAAACTTAATAACTAACATTTCCCACATGTTTACTTTACATCAGCAAAATTTTGGAACCAACATTTTTTTTTGTTAGGAAGTTATAAGGGTTAAAAGTTGACCAGCGATTTCTCATTTTTACAACACCATTTTTTTTTTTAGGGACCACATCACATTTGAAGTCATTTTGAGGGGTCTATATGACAGAAAATACCCCAAAGTGACACCATTCTAAAAACTGCACCCCTAAAGGTGCTCAAAACCAGATTCAAGAAGTTTATTAACTTCACAGAAATTTTTTGAATGTCTAAAAAACAAAAATGAACATTTAACTTTTTTTCACAAAAAAATTACTTCAGGTCCAATTTTTTTTATTTTACCAAGGGTAACAGGAGAAATTGGTCTGCAAAAGTTATTGTGCAATTTGTCCTGAGTACGCTGATACCTGGTATGTTGGGGGGAACCACTGTTTCGGCGCATGGCATAGCTCGGAAGGGAAGAAGCGCCGTTTGACTTTTTCTATGCAGAATTAGCTGGAATTGAGATCAGACGCCATGTCACGTTTGGAGAGCCCCTGATATGCCTAAACAGTGGAAACCCCCCACATATGACACCATTTTGGAAATTATACCCCCCAAGGAACTTATCTAGATGTGTGGTGAGATGTTTGACCCCCCAAGGGCTTCACAGAAGTTTATAACGTACAGCCATACAATTAAAAAATCATATTTTTTCCAAAAAAAGATCTTTTCACCCCAATTTTTATTTTCTCAAGTAGAACAGGAGAAATTGGACCCTAAAAGTTGTTGTCCAATTTGAGTACGGTGATACCTCATACGTGGGGGTAAACCACTATTTGGGCGCATGGCACAGCTCGGAAGGGAGGCAGTGTCATTTGACTTTTTTGGCTGGAATTGAGATCGGACGCCATGTTGCATTTGGAGAGCCCCTGATGTGCCTAAACAGTGGAAACCCCCCACAAATGACACCATTTTGAAACTACACCCCCCAATAAACTTATCTAGATGTGTGGTGAGAACTTTAAACCCCCATGGGCTTCACATAAGTTTATAACGTACAGCTGTAAAATTAAAACATCATATTTTTCCCACAAACATGATTTTAGTCCCCATTTTTTTATATTCCCAAGAGTAACAGGAGAAATTGGATGCTAAAAGTTATTGTCCAATTTGTCCTGAGTATGCTTATACCACATATGTGGGAGAAAACTACTGTATGGGCACACGTCGGGGCTCGTAAGGGAAGTAATGACATTTTGGAATGCAGACTTTGATGGAATGGTCTGCATGTGTCATGTTAATAATGATAATAATCTTTATTTATATAGTGCCAACATATTCCGCAGCGCTTTACAGTTTAACAGTTTGAACACACAAGTCATAAGTAGAGTTGAGCGAAACGGGTCGAAAAAATTCAAAAGTCGCCGACTTTTGGCAAAGTCGGGTTTCATGAAACGAAACCCGACCCTAGGATGAGGTAGGCCACGAGGTCGGCGACTTACGCGCCAAAGTCGCGTTTCAAAAGTTTGTTTTGCGCTCTTTTTCAGCCAATCAGGATCCACGGACACTGTGGGCAACGTGATGACATAGGCACGGGTCACCACCATCTTTCAGAAGGGCATGCAAGTGATTGGCTTGCTTTGGTGGGCGTCACAGGGGGTATAAAAGGGCGTGCACGCCGACCGCCATCTTACTTCTGCCGATCTCAGTATAGGGAGAGGTTGCTGCTGATTCTGTAGGGAGAGCGTTAGGCAGGGAAGAAGACCAAAAATCTGCTTCTGCTGCTAGCGATTTGGCCTGCACAACACACCAGTCACTGTGTGTGCAGTGCAAGGGGAGGCTATATAGTGGTGTATCAGTGGTGTTGGTTGTTGGGCTGCCTTCTAAGGCTTCCTGACAGGCTGGCATTGCTGTTTACCCACTGCTCCGCAAACTGCTTTTTTAAAAGCAATCCAATCTCCCTTATCCTCTAGTCACTTTGGTCACAGCTGTGCCATCGAGCCTGTCACATAGCGCTCAGATATTCATTGGGCCTCAAACTGCTTTTTTAAAAGCAATCCCAATTTTTTTTTTTGTCCTGCTGAGAAGAAAAAAAAACTGCTTCTGCTGCTGATAGCAATTTGGCCTGCACAACACACCAGTCACTGTGTGCAGTGCAAGGGGAGGCTATATAGTGGTGTATCAGTGGTGTTGGTTGTTGGGCTGCCTTTTAAGGCTTCCTGACAGACTGGCATTGCTATTTACCCACTGCTCCGCAAACTGCTTTTTTAAAAGCAATCCAATCTCCCTTATCCTCTAGTCACTTAGGTCACAGCTGTGCCATCGAGCTTGTCACATAGCGCTCAGATATTCATTGGGCCTCACACAATCCAAAAGTGTCCAGTGTCCAAAAGTGTGTGCAGAGATTCAAACTCTCACTTATCCTCTAGTCACTTAGGTCACAGCTGTGCCATCGAGCTTGTCACATAGCGCTCAGATATTCATTGGGCCTCACACAATCCAAAAGTGTCCAGTGTCCAAAAGTGTGTGCAGAGATTCAAAATCTCACTTATTCTCTAGTCACTTAGGTCACAGCTGTGCCATCGAGCTTGTCACATAGCGCTCAGATATTCATTGGGCCTCACACAATCCAAAAGTGTCCAGTGTCCAAAAGTGTGTGCAGAGATTCAAACTCTCACTTATCCTCTAGTCACTTAGGTCACAGCTGTGCCATCGAGCTTGTCACATAGCGCTCAGATATTCATTGGGCCTCACACAATCCAAAAGTGTCCAGTGTCCAAAAGTGTGTGCAGAGATTCAAAATCTCACTTATTCTCTAGTCACTTAGGTCACAGCTGTGCCATCGAGCTTGTCACATAGCGCTCAGATATTCATTGGGCCTCACACAATCCAAAAGTGTCCAGTGTCCAAAAGTGTGTGCAGAGATTCAAACTCTCACTTATCCTCTAGTCACTTAGGTCACAGCTGTGCCATCGAGCTTGTCACATAGCGCTCAGATATTCATTGGGCCTCACACAATCCAAAAGTGTCCAGTGTCCAAAAGTGTGTGCAGAGATTCAAAATCTCACTTATTCTCTAGTCACTTAGGTCACAGCTGTGCCATCGAGCTTGTCACATAGCGCTCAGATATTCATTGGGCCTCACACAATCCAAAAGTGTCCAGTGTCCAAAAGTGTGTGCAGAGATTCAAACTCTCACTTATCCTCTAGTCACTTAGGTCACAGCTGTGCCATCGAGCTTGTCACATAGCGCTCAGATATTCATTGGGCCTCACACAATCCAAAAGTGTCCAGTGTCCAAAAGTGTGTGCAGAGATTCAAACTCTCACTTATCCTCTAGTCACTTAGGTCACAGCTGTGCCATCGAGCTTGTCACATAGCGCTCAGATATTCATTGGGCCTCACACAATCCAAAAGTGTCCAGTGTCCAAAAGTGTGTGCAGAGATTCAAAATCTCACTTATTCTCTAGTCACTTAGGTCACAGCTGTGCCATCGAGCCTGTCACATAGCGCTCAGATATCAGTGGGCCTCACACAATCCAAAAGTGTCCAGTGTCCAAAAGTGTGTGCAGAGATTCAAACTCTCACTTATCCTCTAGTCACTTAGGTCACAGCTGTGCCATCGAGCTTGTCACATAGCGCTCAGATATTCATTGGGCCTCACACAATCCAAAAGTGTCCATTGTCCAAAAGTGTGTGCAGAGATTCAAACTCTCACTTATCCTCTAGTCACTTAGGTCACAGCTGTGCCATCGAGCTTGTCACATAGCGCTCAGATATTCATTGGGCCTCACACAATCCAAAAGTGTCCAGTGTCCAAAAGTGTGTGCAGAGATTCAAAATCTCACGTATTCTCTAGTCACTTAGGTCACAGCTGTGCCATCGAGCCTGTCACATAGCGCTCAGATATTCATTGGGCCTCACACAATCCAAAAGTGTCCAGTGTCCAAAAGTGTGTGCAGAGATTCAAAATCTCACTTATTCTCTAGTCACTTAGGTCACAGCTGTGCCATCGAGCTTGTCACATAGCGATCAGATATTCATTGGGCCTCACACAATCCAAAAGTGTCCAGTGTCCAAAAGTGTGTGCAGAGATTCAAAATCTCACTTATTCTCTAGTCACTTAGGTCACAGCTGTGCCATCGAGCCTGTCACACAGCGCTCAGATATCAGTGGGCCTCACACAATCCAAAAGTGTCCAGTGTCCAAAAGTGTGTGCAGAGATTCAAAATCTCACTTATTCTCTAGTCACTTAGGTCACAGCTGTGCCATCGAGCCTGTCACTTAGCGCTCAGATATCAGTGGGCCTCACACAATCCAAAAGTGTCCAGTGTCCAAAAGTGTGTGCAGAAATTCAAAATCTCCCCTGTCCTATAGACACCTTGTTTTACATACTATATAGTTTGTTGGATTTTGTCTACATTTCTACCAAAAATGAGGAAGGCTGGTGGAAGAGGCCGTGGAATTGGGCGGGGGTTGGCAGCTGGTAATGATGGTGTTGGTGGTAGATCTGATGGTAGTGGCAAGAGCAAAATAGGACCGAATGCAGGAGGTGTTGAGCCTGCGTCATCGTCTGGCTACATAAGGCCTCGAACGCTTAGTTTTCTAGGAGTTGGCAAACCGCTTTTAAAGCCAGAGCATCAGGAAAAAGTTTTGTCTTACATTGCTGACTCAGCCTCCAGCTCTATCGCCTCCTCTTCTTCAGTTGTAAAAAGTAAAACCACTGAGTCGTCATTGGAGGCTCATGTTCATGAACCACACCTTTCCTTGTGTCCTTCACCCCAACCAAGATTGAAGGATGACGCAGGCCATACTACTGATTACTCCATGCAGTTGTTTTCACATACCATGCCTGGATTATCAAGTGAAATGGTGAATTACCCAGGCCAAGATGAATCTGACATGGAGTGCACTGATGCACAGCCGCTGATGGATGATTCTGCTGGTACATTCACTCAGAGCACTACATTGTCCTCGCAGTGTACAGAGCCAGATTCTGACCCTGATGAGACTCAGGTGCCCCTTCCCGCACACTATACCACCATACACGGTGACACAGAGGAAGGTGCACATGACATAGAAGAGGAGGTGATGGATGACCCAGTTGTTGACCCAGATTGGCATCCATTGGGGGAAGAGGGTGCTGCTTCCAATAGCTCAGATGAGGAGCATCCACAGCAGACATCGACATCGCAACAGCTGTTATCTGGCAGGCCCGGGGCACTCCAAAGACAGGTTCCAAACATCAAAAGAGTTGCTGGACACCTTGTCCAGAGGGTCAAAAGATCACAGCGTGCTAGGCCGCAAAATGTCTGCCAAAGTAGGAAGAGTGCAGTGTGGCACTTTTTTGAACAAAATCCTCATGATCAGGCCAAGGTTATCTATAAGAAGTGCGCAAAGACCTTTAGCCGAGGGAAAAATCTGAAAAATTTGAATACCAGTTGCATGCTTAGACATTTAACCAGCATGCACTTGCAAGCGTGGACACAACACCAAACCTCAAGTGCCACATGTGCAACTGATCACAATGAAGGTAGTCAGCAACGCTACATTGTTTCCCCCACTGTAAGCCCACCGGTTAGCACAGCAGCAAATGTTGAGGTGTCGTTGCAAGGCCACAGCAGTCAGGGAATCCCACTGTTATATCAACGAAAGACTGATTCTAGGCCATCAGAAAGAACACCAACTCCATCACCATCATCAACCCTCTCTCAGTCCGCCCTGCCCACCGCTACTTCCACCATATGCAGCTCTCAAGTCCAGCTCACCCTCCCAGACACTATGAGTAGGTCAAGAAAGTACTCAGTCTCTCATCCGCGTACACTGGGTTTGAACGCCCACATTGCCAAACTAATCTCGTTTGAGATGATGCCCTTTCGGTTGGTGGAAAGCACAGCTTTCCGCGAACTCATGGCCTATGCAGTACCACGCTATGACCTACCCAGTCGCCACTTCTTCTCTCGCAAAGCCATCCCAGCCCTCCACCATCATGTGAAAGACCGCATTGTCCATGCACTCCAGCAGTCAGTGAGCGGAAAGGTGCACCTCACAACTGATGCATGGTCCAGTCGGCATGGCCAGGGCCGTTACGTGTCCATCACTGCGCACTGGGTTAATGTGGTGGATGCAGGGTCCACAGGGGACAGCGGTGGTGGGACAGTGCTGCCTAGCCCACGGTATAGGAAACAGTTGGCTGTAGGCGTTCGACCCTCCTCCTCCTCCACCTCCTCCAGAAGCGAAAGCTCATCCACAGAGCGCAGTCGTACGAGCACTCCATCTGCAGCTGCCACTGTTGCACATGATGTGTCCCCCTATCGAGCAGCTAGTGGAAAGCATCAGCAGGCTGTGTTGCAGATGATGTGTTTGGGCGACAGACACACCGCCGAGGTGCTGGCCGAATACTTGAAGCGACAAACTGAGTCATGGCTGGGCAGTGTACATCTTGAGGCAGGCAAGGTAGTTAGTGATAACGGCCGTAATTTTGTGGCAGCCATAGCCCTTTCAAAACTCAGCCACATACCTTGCTTGGCTCACACCTTGAACCTGGTGGTGCAGTGCTTCCTCAAAAATTATCCGGAGTTAACAGCCCTGCTCCAGAAGGTGCGAAGACTGTGCGCGCACATCCGCCGGTCGCCTGTACACTCCGTTCGTATGCAGAAGCTGCAGCGATTGCTCCACCTTCCCAACCACCGCCTCATTATCGACATTGCAACAAGGTGGAACTCCACCCTGCACATGGTGGAGCGGCTGTGCGAGCAGAGGCAGGCCATAATGCATTTGTGGGAGGATACACGGCCAGGCACTTTGAGAGCAGACATGGAGTTGACAGGTGTGCAGTGGTCGAAGCTGAAAGACCTTTGTAAAGTCCTTCAGTGTTTTGAGGAATGCACACGGCTGGTAAGCGCAGACGACGCCATCCTAAGCATGAGCATCCCACTTATGCGTCTGCTCATGCAAACTTTGACGTACCTTAAGGAGCAGGCGTCTGCAGCCAATGTTGATGAGGAGGAAGAGGAGGAGGGAATCCTTGATGACATTCAGCCATTGTCTGCTCAGGGACCTCTCCTGGACGAGGTGGAGGAAGAAGAGGAGGAGGAGGAGGATGATGGGGATGATTACTTAGGGGAGGAGGATGCATCTCGTGGGGCAAGTGAAAATGTTGGCGTGGCAAGGTCTGGTACAGGGTTTGTGCGTGACTGGAGGGATGTGGATTTGCCAGAAAGTGCTCCTCCACCCAGCACTCGCAGTGCATCATTGACACCGGGAACATTGGCCCACATGTCAGATTATGCCTTGCAGATCCTAAAAAGGGACCCCCGCATTGCCAAAATGATGAACGATGATGACTACTGGTTGGCCAGCATCCTGGATCCACGCTATAAAGGCAAATTACAAAACATCATGCCACAGGAGAACCTTGACCTAATATTGGCTAATAAACAAGCAACTCTGGTAAATCGGTTGCTTGAGGCATTCCCAGCACACAGCAGCGGTGATGGTTCTCACACGAGCCATACGGGCCGGGGGCAGCTTGGCAGAGGTGTTCGTGGTGCACACAGCAGAAGTGGCGTTGGAGACAGGGGTTTCATGACAATGTTGTGGACTGATTTTTCAAATACCGCTCACACAACTGGTAATACTGCATCGATGGAAAGTGACAGGAGACAGCAGTTGTCAACTATGGTAACAAACTACTTTTCCTCCCATATCGATGTTCTCCCACACAGGTCATTCCCCTTTGACTATTGGGCCGCTAAACTGGACACCTGGCCTGAATTGGCCCAATATGCCTTACAGGAGCTCGCTTGCCCAGCTGCAAGTGTGCTATCGGAAAGAGTCTTCAGTGCAGCTGGATCAATCCTGACAGAAAAAAGGACCCGTCTGTCAACCCAAAATGTGGATGATCTAACCTTCATTAAAATGAACCACGCATGGGTTTCCAAGGATTTTGTCCCACCTTCCCCTGATGACACATAGGGTGACAGAAAAATGGCTTGCTTTGGTCCACCTCTTCCTGGTACTTCACCTATTTCGCCTTTTGCATCAGCTGAATGTCCAACATCAACATATGCCACTTTCTAAAACTCCCTAACTGTGCTGCCTCCCCCCCCATGGCCGGGGTCACCACCTACCGCACGACACCGTGCGAGTGCCGTTGCCCTGGACAGGTGGGTAGGCCGACTCTTGGGCGCGGGCACTGGCACAGGGTCCCTCATAGTGCAATCAAGTGTCTCTGACGGTGGTGGTGCACACCCGCCATCAGACACACTGCTGTACTATGAGGGGCCCAGTGCCAGTACCGACGCCCACGAGTGGGCCCCCCTTGCTTGGGCAGGGCCCCAGCATTTGCAATCTTTACCTCTCCCTGCTCCACCGCTGTGTAATCTGGGCCGTCAAATCCATACTGTGCCTGACACCGTCTGAGCCTGCCTCCTGAGACATATATTTTGAATGTGTACGCTATACATACATGTTATCCAGGGATACGGTACCCTTTCTAACCTTTGTGCAATCACGTGCAATCCATACTGGGCCTAACACCGTCTGAGCCTGCCTCATGCTGTATAGACATATATTTTGAATGTGTACGCTATCCATACATGTTATCCAGGGATACGGTACCCTTTCTAACCTTTGTGCAATCACGTGCAATCCATACTGGGCCTAACACCGTCTGAGCCTGCCTCATGCTGTATAGACATATATTTTGAATGTGTACGCTATCCATACATGTTATCCGGGGATACGGTACCCTTTCTAACCTTTGTGCAATCACGTGCAATCCATACTGGGCCTAACACCGTCTGAGCCTGCCTCATGCTGTATAGACATATATTTTGAATGTGTACGCTATCCATACATGTTATCCGGGGATACGGTACCTTTTCTAACCTTTGTGCAATCATGTGCAATCCATACTGGGCCTAACACCGTCTGAGCCTGCCTCATGCTGTATAGACATATATTTTGAATGTGTACGCTATCCATACATGTTATCCGGCGATACTGTACCCTTTCTAACCTTTGTGCAATCACGTGCAATCCATACTGGGCCTAACACCGTCTGAGCCTGCCTCCTGAGACATATATTTTGAATGTGTACGCTATCCATACATGTTATCCGGGGATACGGTACCCTTTCTAACCTTTGTGCAATCACGTGCAATCCATACTGGGCCTAACACCGTCTGAGCCTGCCTCATGCTGTATAGACATATATTTTGAATGTGTACGCTATCCATACATGTTATCCAGGGATACGGTACCCTTTCTAACCTTTGTGCAATCACGTGCAATCCATACTGGGCCTAACACCGTCTGAGCCTGCCTCATGCTGTATAGACATATATTTTGAATGTGTACGCTATCCATACATGTTATCCGGGGATACGGTACCCTTTCTAACCTTTGTGCAATCACGTGCATTCCATACTGGGCCTAACACCGTCTGAGCCTGCCTCATGCTGTATAGACATATATTTTGAATGTGTACGCTATCCATACATGTTATCCAGGGATACGGTACCCTTTCTAACCTTTGTGCAATCACGTGCAATCCATACTGGGCCTAATACCGTCTGAGCCTGCCTCATGCTGTATAGACATATATTTTGAATGTGTACGCTATCCATACATGTTATCCGGGGATACGGTACCCTTTCTAACCTTTGTGCAATCACGTGCAATCCATACTGGGCCTAACACCGTCTGAGCCTGCCTCCTGAGACATATATTTTGAATGTGTACGCTATCCATACATGTTATCCAGGGATACGGTACCCTTTCTAACCTTTGTGCAATCACGTGCAATCCATACTGGGCCTAACACCGTCTGAGCCTGCCTCATGCTGTATAGACATATATTTTGAATGTGTACGCTATCCATACATGTTATCCGGTGATACGGTACCCTTTCTAACCTTTGTGCAATCACGTGCAATCCATACTGGGCCTAACACCGTCTGAGCCTGCCTCATGCTGTATAGACATATATTTTGAATGTGTACGCTATCCATACATGTTATCCAGGGATACGGTACCCTTTCTAACCTTTGTGCAATCACGTGCAATCCATACTGGGCCTAATACCGTCTGAGCCTGCCTCATGCTGTATAGACATATATTTTGAATGTGTACGCTATCCATACATGTTATCCGGGGATACGGTACCCTTTCTAACCTTTGTGCAATCACGTGCAATCCATACTGGGCCTAACACCGTCTGAGCCTGCCTCATGCTGTATAGACATATATTTTGAATGTGTACGCTATCCATACATGTTATCCAGGGATACGGTACCCTTTCTAACCTTTGTGCAATCACGTGCAATCCATACTGGGCCTAACACCATCTGAGCCTGCCTCATGCTGTATAGACATATATTTTGAATGTGTACGCTATCCATACATGTTATCCAGGGATACGGTACCCTTTCTAACCTTTGTGCAATCACGTGCAATCCATACTGGGCCTAATACCGTCTGAGCCTGCCTCATGCTGTATAGACATATATTTTGAATGTGTACGCTATCCATACATGTTATCCAGGGATACGGTACCCTTTCTAACCTTTGTGCAATCACGTGCAATCCATACTGGGCCTAACACCTTTCATTTCATATATATTTAGCTCTGGCTGGGATAGCACGCGTGCGGGCTTACGCGTGCAACAGATTAAGTGCAACAGGATAAAGTGTTTTGCAGTTAGACAATGCATTGAAGCTGATGTTCCTCTCTTCTCTTCTTCACACAGGTATTTCATTCCATCATCCATGTATGCTGTCTGACAAGTGTGAACTGCATCATATAGTGCCAGATATTTTTATGGTATTTCATTCCATCATCCATGTATGCTGTCTGACAAGTGTGAACTGCATCATATAGTGCCAGATATTTTTATGGTATTTCATTCCATCACTCCTGTGGTGGGTCTTTATTTTTTATCTATTTGGTTTCTGCTTTGAAGTGTAGAAAGGTGTGTTTTTTTTTTTTTTCTCCCTTTCTCAGTTTGATGGCCTTGTCCAGCGTTAGTTATTTACCCTGCATAGTAATGCCTGCTCTGGCCTTGTGCTAATTGGTTAATTACTGATTGTGGCCTTTTGGTGGCTGAAGCTAGCAGACATTTCATTTCATATATATTTAGCTCTGGCTGGGATAGCACGCGTGCGGGCTTACGCGTGCAACAGATTAAGTGCAACAGGATAAAGTGTTTTGCAGTTAGACAATGCATTGAAGCTGATGTTCCTCTCTTCTCTTCTTCACACAGGTATTTCATTCCATCATCCATGTATGCTGTCTGACAAGTGTGAACTGCATCATATAGTGCCAGATATTTTTATGGTATTTCATTCCATCATCCATGTATGCTGTCTGACAAGTGTGAACTGCATCATATAGTGCCAGATATTTTTATGGTATTTCATTCCATCACTCCTGTGGTGGGTCTTTATTTTTTATCTATTTGGTTTCTGCTTTGAAGTGTAGAAAGTTGTGTTTTTTTTTTTTTTTTTTTTTCTCCCTTTCTCAGTTTGATGGCCTTGTCCAGCGTTAGTTATTTACCCTGCATAGTAATGCCTGCTCTGGCCTTGTGCTAATTGGTTAATTACTGATTGTGGCCTTTTGGTGGCTGAAGCTAGCAGACATTTCATTTCATATATATTTAGCTCTGGCTGGGATAGCACGCGTGCGGGCTTACGCGTGCAACAGATTAAGTGTTTTGCAGTTAGACAATGCATTGAAGCTGATGTTCCTCTCTTCTCTTCTTCACACAGGTATTTCATTCCATCATCCATGTATGCTGTCTGACAAGTGTGAACTGCATCATATAGTGCCAGATATTTTTATGGTATTTCATTCCATCATCCATGTATGCTGTCTGACAAGTGTGAACTGCATCATATAGTGCCAGATATTTTTATGGTATTTCATTCCATCATCCATGTATGCTGTCTGACAAGTGTGAACTGCATCATATAGTGCCAGATATTTTTATGGTATTTCATTCCATCACTCCTGTGGTGGGTCTTTATTTTTTATCTATTTGGTTTCTGCTTTGAAGTGTAGAAAGTTGTGTTTTTTTTTTTTTTTTTTTTTCTCCCTTTCTCAGTTTGATGGCCTTGTCCAGCGTTAGTTATTTACCCTGCATAGTAATGCCTGCTCTGGCCTTGTGCTAATTGGTTAATTACTGATTGTGGCCTTTTGGTGGCTGAAGCTAGCAGACATTTCATTTCATATATATTTAGCTCTGGCTGGGATAGCACGCGTGCGGGCTTACGCGTGCAACAGATTAAGTGCAACAGGATAAAGTGTTTTGCAGTTAGACAATGCATTGAAGCTGATGTTCCTCTCTTCTCTTCTTCACACAGGTATTTCATTCCATCATCCATGTATGCTGTCTGACAAGTGTGAACTGCATCATATAGTGCCAGATATTTTTATGGTATTTCATTCCATCATCCATGTATGCTGTCTGACAAGTGTGAACTGCATCATATAGTGCCAGATATTTTTATGGTATTTCATTCCATCACTCCTGTGGTGGGTCTTTATTTTTTATCTATTTGGTTTCTGCTTTGAAGTGTAGAAAGTTGTGTTTTTTTTTTTTTTTTTTTTTCTCCCTTTCTCAGTTTGATGGCCTTGTCCAGCGTTAGTTATTTACCCTGCATAGTAATGCCTGCTCTGGCCTTGTGCTAATTGGTTAATTACTGATTGTGGCCTTTTGGTGGCTGAAGCTAGCAGACATTTCATTTCATATATATTTAGCTCTGGCTGGGATAGCACGCGTGCGGGCTTACGCGTGCAACAGATTAAGTGCAACAGGATAAAGTGTTTTGCAGTTAGACAATGCATTGAAGCTGATGTTCCTCTCTTCTCTTCTTCACACAGGTATTTCATTCCATCATCCATGTATGCTGTCTGACAAGTGTGAACTGCATCATATAGTGCCAGATATTTTTATGGTATTTCATTCCATCATCCATGTATGCTGTCTGACAAGTGTGAACTGCATCATATAGTGCCAGATATTTTTATGGTATTTCATTCCATCATCCATGTATGCTGTCTGACAAGTGTGAACTGCATCATATAGTGCCAGATATTTTTATGGTATTTCATTCCATCACTCCTGTGGTGGGTCTTTATTTTTTATCTATTTGGTTTCTGCTTTGAAGTGTAGAAAGTTGTGTTTTTTTTTTTTTTTTTTTTTCTCCCTTTCTCAGTTTGATGGCCTTGTCCAGCGTTAGTTATTTACCCTGCATAGTAATGCCTGCTCTGGCCTTGTGCTAATTGGTTAATTACTGATTGTGGCCTTTTGGTGGCTGAAGCTAGCAGACATTTCATTTCATATATATTTAGCTCTGGCTGGGATAGCACGCGTGCGGGCTTACGCGTGCAACAGATTAAGTGCAACAGGATAAAGTGTTTTGCAGTTAGACAATGCATTGAAGCTGATGTTCCTCTCTTCTCTTCTTCACACAGGTATTTCATTCCATCATCCATGTATGCTGTCTGACAAGTGTGAACTGCATCATATAGTGCCAGATATTTTTATGGTATTTCATTCCATCATCCATGTATGCTGTCTGACAAGTGTGAACTGCATCATATAGTGCCAGATATTTTTATGGTATTTCATTCCATCATCCATGTATGCTGTCTGACAAGTGTGAACTGCATCATATAGTGCCAGATATTTTTATGGTATTTCATTCCATCACTCCTGTGGTGGGTCTTTATTTTTTATCTATTTGGTTTCTGCTTTGAAGTGTAGAAAGTTGTGTTTTTTTTTTGTTTTTTTTTTTCTCCCTTTCTCAGTTTGATGGCCTTGTCCAGCGTTAGTTATTTACCCTGCATAGTAATGCCTGCTCTGGCCTTGTGCTAATTGGTTAATTACTGATTGTGGCCTTTTGGTGGCTGAAGCTAGCAGACATTTCATTTCATATATATTTAGCTCTGGCTGGGATAGCACGCGTGCGGGCTTACGCGTGCAACAGATTAAGTGCAACAGGATAAAGTGTTTTGCAGTTAGACAATGCATTGAAGCTGATGTTCCTCTCTTCTCTTCTTCACACAGGTATTTCATTCCATCATCCATGTATGCTGTCTGACAAGTGTGAACTGCATCATATAGTGCCAGATATTTTTATGGTATTTCATTCCATCATCCATGTATGCTGTCTGACAAGTGTGAACTGCATCATATAGTGCCAGATATTTTTATGGTATTTCATTCCATCACTCCTGTGGTGGGTCTTTATTTTTTATCTATTTGGTTTCTGCTTTGAAGTGTAGAAAGTTGTGTTTTTTTTTTTTTTTTTTTTTCTCCCTTTCTCAGTTTGATGGCCTTGTCCAGCGTTAGTTATTTACCCTGCATAGTAATGCCTGCTCTGGCCTTGTGCTAATTGGTTAATTACTGATTGTGGCCTTTTGGTGGCTGAAGCTAGCAGACATTTCATTTCATATATATTTAGCTCTGGCTGGGATAGCACGCGTGCGGGCTTACGCGTGCAACAGATTAAGTGCAACAGGATAAAGTGTTTTGCAGTTAGACAATGCATTGAAGCTGATGTTCCTCTCTTCTCTTCTTCACACAGGTATTTCATTCCATCATCCATGTATGCTGTCTGACAAGTGTGAACTGCATCATATAGTGCCAGATATTTTTATGGTATTTCATTCCATCATCCATGTATGCTGTCTGACAAGTGTGAACTGCATCATATAGTGCCAGATATTTTTATGGTATTTCATTCCATCATCCATGTATGCTGTCTGACAAGTGTGAACTGCATCATATAGTGCCAGATATTTTTATGGTATTTCATTCCATCACTCCTGTGGTGGGTCTTTATTTTTTATCTATTTGGTTTCTGCTTTGAAGTGTAGAAAGTTGTGTTTTTTTTTTTTTTTTTTTTTTCTCCCTTTCTCAGTTTGATGGCCTTGTCCAGCGTTAGTTATTTACCCTGCATAGTAATGCCTGCTCTGGCCTTGTGCTAATTGGTTAATTACTGATTGTGGCCTTTTGGTGGCTGAAGCTAGCAGACATTTCATTTCATATATATTTAGCTCTGGCTGGGATAGCACGCGTGCGGGCTTACGCGTGCAACAGATTAAGTGCAACAGGATAAAGTGTTTTGCAGTTAGACAATGCATTGAAGCTGATGTTCCTCTCTTCTCTTCTTCACACAGGTATTTCATTCCATCATCCATGTATGCTGTCTGACAAGTGTGAACTGCATCATATAGTGCCAGATATTTTTATGGTATTTCATTCCATCATCCATGTATGCTGTCTGACAAGTGTGAACTGCATCATATAGTGCCAGATATTTTTATGGTATTTCATTCCATCACTCCTGTGGTGGGTCTTTATTTTTTATCTATTTGGTTTCTGCTTTGAAGTGTAGAAAGTTGTGTTTTTTTTTTTTTTTTTTTTTTCTCCCTTTCTCAGTTTGATGGCCTTGTCCAGCGTTAGTTATTTACCCTGCATAGTAATGCCTGCTCTGGCCTTGTGCTAATTGGTTAATTACTGATTGTGGCCTTTTGGTGGCTGAAGCTAGCAGACATTTCATTTCATATATATTTAGCTCTGGCTGGGATAGCACGCGTGCGGGCTTACGCGTGCAACAGATTAAGTGCAACAGGATAAAGTGTTTTGCAGTTAGACAATGCATTGAAGCTGATGTTCCTCTCTTCTCTTCTTCACACAGGTATTTCATTCCATCATCCATGTATGCTGTCTGACAAGTGTGAACTGCATCATATAGTGCCAGATATTTTTATGGTATTTCATTCCATCATCCATGTATGCTGTCTGACAAGTGTGAACTGCATCATATAGTGCCAGATATTTTTATGGTATTTCATTCCATCATCCATGTATGCTGTCTGACAAGTGTGAACTGCATCATATAGTGCCAGATATTTTTATGGTATTTCATTCCATCACTCCTGTGGTGGGTCTTTATTTTTTATCTATTTGGTTTCTGCTTTGAAGTGTAGAAAGTTGTGTTTTTTTTTTTTTTTTTTTTCTCCCTTTCTCAGTTTGATGGCCTTGTCCAGCGTTAGTTATTTACCCTGCATAGTAATGCCTGCTCTGGCCTTGTGCTAATTGGTTAATTACTGATTGTGGCCTTTTGGTGGCTGAAGCTAGCAGACATTTCATTTCATATATATTTAGCTCTGGCTGGGATAGCACGCGTGCGGGCTTACGCGTGCAACAGATTAAGTGCAACAGGATAAAGTGTTTTGCAGTTAGACAATGCATTGAAGCTGATGTTCCTCTCTTCTCTTCTTCACACAGGTATTTCATTCCATCATCCATGTATGCTGTCTGACAAGTGTGAACTGCATCATATAGTGCCAGATATTTTTATGGTATTTCATTCCATCATCCATGTATGCTGTCTGACAAGTGTGAACTGCATCATATAGTGCCAGATATTTTTATGGTATTTCATTCCATCATCCATGTATGCTGTCTGACAAGTGTGAACTGCATCATATAGTGCCAGATATTTTTATGGTATTTCATTCCATCACTCCTGTGGTGGGTCTTTATTTTTTATCTATTTGGTTTCTGCTTTGAAGTGTAGAAAGTTGTGTTTTTTTTTTTTTTTTTTTTTCTCCCTTTCTCAGTTTGATGGCCTTGTCCAGCGTTAGTTATTTACCCTGCATAGTAATGCCTGCTCTGGCCTTGTGCTAATTGGTTAATTACTGATTGTGGCCTTTTGGTGGCTGAAGCTAGCAGACATTTCATTTCATATATATTTAGCTCTGGCTGGGATAGCACGCGTGCGGGCTTACGCGTGCAACAGATTAAGTGCAACAGGATAAAGTGTTTTGCAGTTAGACAATGCATTGAAGCTGATGTTCCTCTCTTCTCTTCTTCACACAGGTATTTCATTCCATCATCCATGTATGCTGTCTGACAAGTGTGAACTGCATCATATAGTGCCAGATATTTTTATGGTATTTCATTCCATCATCCATGTATGCTGTCTGACAAGTGTGAACTGCATCATATAGTGCCAGATATTTTTATGGTATTTCATTCCATCACTCCTGTGGTGGGTCTTTATTTTTTATCTATTTGGTTTCTGCTTTGAAGTGTAGAAAGTTGTGTTTTTTTTTTTTTTTTTTTTTCTCCCTTTCTCAGTTTGATGGCCTTGTCCAGCGTTAGTTATTTACCCTGCATAGTAATGCCTGCTCTGGCCTTGTGCTAATTGGTTAATTACTGATTGTGGCCTTTTGGTGGCTGAAGCTAGCAGACATTTCATTTCATATATATTTAGCTCTGGCTGGGATAGCACGCGTGCAACAGATTAAGTGCAACAGGATAAAGTGTTTTGCAGTTAGACAATGCAGTTGGACAGGGCAGGAGACAGGTAAGGTGCATAAGTTTTTCATGCACGCTTGCTTCTTGGTCAGTCGTACTACGTATGCATTGATCATATTAACCTGCTGCTTATTTGTCTTCACTTCTGCTTTTTAACAACTCGCCTGCCCTTTTACACATTCTGTGCACTCTCTGCATATCCACCCCTCCCTTTTCCCCTCTCCCATGTTTAACTCTGAGGCTCTATTGACATTTCTTACCCACACCAAACCATCCAAAACCTCCATGCAGCACTCAAAACGTTCATACAAATCATCCCACCACCTGCTTTTTCTGTTTTTTCTCCTTTTAATAGTTGCAGGTGACATCTCCCCCAACCCTGGGCCTCCCTCCACCAGCATACATTACTCTCCTCCAGCTGCATATAGAAACCCTGCTAATCTTATTAACATTCAGTGCATGCCTTCTCCTCTCACTTTCCAATGTGCTCTCTGGAATGCACGGTCTGTGTGTAACAAACTGACTTACATTCACGATCTTTTTCTCTCTAATTCCCTTAACCTTCTGGCTATTACAGAAACCTGGATCCAGCATTCAGACACCACCGCTGCTGCCTCTCTCTCGTTTGGTGGGCTGAAATTTTCACATACCCCCAGACCTGAGAACAGACAGGGTGGAGGTGTTGGTTTGCTCCTTTCATCACAATGTGCTTTCCAGGTCATCCCCCCGGTTCCATCACTTACATTTCCTTCCTTTGAAGTCCACGCCATCAGACTCTTTAAGCCCTTCTCCTTACGAGTGGCGGTCGTTTATCGCCCTCCAGGCTCCTCCCGCCAGTTTCTAGACCACTTCACCACCTGGCTTACTCACTTTCTGTCCTGTGACATCCCCACCCTCATCATGGGAGACTTTAACATCCCCATCAATGATCCGCTCTCCCAGTCTGCCTCTCATCTTCTTTCTCTAACTTCTTCATTCGGCCTCTCACAGTTTACTTATTCTCCTACACATGAGGACGGGAATACTCTGGACCTGGTTTTCTCCCGTCTCGGCTCGCTGCACGACTTTACTAATTCACCTCTCCCGCTCTCGGACCACAACCTTCTTTCCTTCTCTGTCAAGAATTGTCTCCTCACCCGGGACACCCCCACTTACCACACTTATCGGAATACACGTACCATTAATACCCAACAGCTTAGGGACAATCTCCACACATCTTTAGCCCCCATCTCCACCCTCTCCTGTCCAGACATAGCATTGTCACACTTCAATAATACACTGAAGAATGCCCTAGATGAAGCAGCACCTTCTATACGCAGAAAGACCCGACACAGACAACGGCAGCCCTGGCACACAACGCAAACACGCTTTCTTCAGCGCTGCTCGAGGTGTGCAGAGCGGCAGTGGAGAAAATCTCTCTTAGCAGAAGACTTCATCCACTATAAGTTCATGCTCAAAACCTATAACTCTGCCCTTCATCTGGCCAAACAATCCTACTTCACCACCCTCATCACCTCACTATCCAACAACCCAAGACGACTTTTTGAAACCTTAAACTCCCTCCTGAAACCTAAAGTACAGGCCCCCATCACCAACCTCAGCGGTGAGGATCTAGCCACTTATTTCCTAGAAAAAATCAACCACATCCATCAGGATATCTCAGCCCTATCTCCTCAGTGCCTGGATCCCCTTCTCTGCCGCACCTCAAGCTCACTAGACATCTTTGAGCCTGTTTCAGAAGAAGAAGTTTCCAAGCTCCTCACTTCTGCTCGGCCTACAACCTGCAGCAGTGACCCTATTCCTTCACAGCTCCTGCAGTCTCTCTCACCAGTGGTCACCACTCACCTGACTAAAATATTTAACCTCTCTCTTTCTTCAGGTATATTTCCCTCCTCATTTAAACATGCCATCATAACCCCTTTACTTAAAAAGCCATCCCTGGACCAGAACTGCACTGCTAACTACAGACCTGTCTCTAACCTTCCCTTCATCTCTAAACTCCTGGAACGCCTGGTCCACTCCCGTCTAATCCGCTATCTCTCGGATAACTCTCTTCTCGACCCCTTACAATCTGGTTTCCGCTCTTTACACTCTACTGAAACTGCCCTCACTAAAGTCTCTAATGATTTAATAACAGCTAAATCGAAAGGTCATTGCTCCCTGCTGATTCTCCTGGATCTCTCTGCCGCATTTGACACTGTGGATCACCAGCTCCTCCTCACTATGCTCCGCTCTATAGGCCTCAAGGACACAGCCCTCTCCTGGTTCTCCTCCTACCTCTCTGACCGCTCCTTCACTGTATCTTTTTCCGGCTCCTCTTCCTCTTCTCGTCCCCTTACTATCGGGGTCCCGCAGGGCTCAGTCCTAGGCCCCCTCCTCTTCTCTTTATACACTGCCCCTATTGGACAAACAATCAGCAGATTTGGGTTCCAGTATCATCTCTATGCTGATGACACCCAATTATACACTTCTTCCCCTGACATCACCCCTACCCTAATTCAAAATACCAAGGATTGTCTGTCTGCTGTCTCTAGCATCATGTCCTCCCTCTATCTGAAACTAAATCTCTCTAAAACTGAACTTCTTGTGTTTCTCCCCTCTACTAACCTCACTCTACCTAACATCGAAATAACCCTGGAGGGTTCAACCATAACTCCCAAGCAGCATGCCCGCTGTCTTGGGGTCATATTCGACACTGAACTTTCCTTTACTCCCTACATCCGATCACTCAGTCGCTCTTGTCACCTGCATCTTAAAAACATCTCCAGAATCCGACCTTTTCTCACCTTTGAAACTGCTAAGACTCTTACTGTCGCTCTTATTCATTCTCGTCTGGACTACTGCAACTCTCTTCTGATCGGTCTCCCTCTTACCAAACTTTCTCCTCTCCAATCCATCTTGAATGCGGCAGCCAGGGTCATATTTCTGTCCAGCCGCTTCACCGATGCCTCCATCTTATGCCAGTCATTACACTGGCTACCTATTCGCTACAGGGTCCAGTATAAACTCATCTCTCTCACCCATAAAGCTCTCCACTGTTCTGCACCGCCTTATATCTCCTCTCTCATCTCTGTCTATCGCCCTACACGTGCCCTCCGTTCTACAAATGACCTAAGACTAACATCCCCCGTAATCCGAACCTCGCACCTCCGTCTCCAAGACTTCTCTCGTGCTGCTCCAGCTCTCTGGAATGCACTTCCCCAGACGATCAGACTGATACCTAGCCCTGACCTATTCAAGCGCGCTTTGAAAACCCATCTCTTCAAAGAAGCCTATCACATCAACTACTCAGCAAGCTAACTTTGCCCTGTTCCCTCCTTCCAAATATTATTCTGAATCTGCACCCTACTATTCATCTGTCTCCACACCCTTCATGCACATAACTGCACTTGATACTTGTCTATTGCACTTAAACACACGGGCTGATGACCGGATCATGCAGCTTTATATGAAAATCCCTATTATAATTGCCAGACCTGAATTAACAAGCATTTCTCACCTACTGTGTCCCCCCATTTCCTTGTAGATTGTAAGCTTGCGAGCAGGGACCTCACTCCTAATGTCATTGTTTGAATTGTCTTAACTTGTATTGAATTTATTGTCTGTACATGTCCCCGCTTAATTGTAAAGTGCTGCGGAATATGTTGGCGCTATATAAATAAAAATTATTATTATTATTATTAACACCGTCTGAGCCTGCCTCATGCTGTACGGACATATATTTTGAATGTGTACGCTATCCATACATGTTATCCGGGGATACAGTACCCTTTCTAACCTTTGTACAATCACGTGCATTCCATACTGGGCCTAACACCGTCTGAGCCTGCCTCATGCTGTATAGACATATATTTTGAATGTGTACGCTATCCATACATGTTATCCAGGGATACGGTACCCTTTCTAACCTTTGTGCAATCACGTGCAATCCATACTGGGCCTAATACCGTCTGAGCCTGCCTCATGCTGTATAGACATATATTTTGAATGTGTACGCTATCCATACATGTTATCCGGGGATACGGTACCCTTACTAACCTTTGTGCAATCACGTGCAATCCATACTGGGCCTAACACCGTCTGAGCCTGCCTCCTGAGACATATATTTTGAATGTGTACGCTATCCATACATGTTATCCAGGGATACGGTACCCTTTCTAACCTTTGTGCAATCACGTGCAATCCATACTGGGCCTAACACCGTCTGAGCCTGCCTCATGCTGTATAGACATATATTTTGAATGTGTACGCTATCCATACATGTTATCCGGGGATACGGTACCCTTTCTAACCTTTGTGCAATCACGTGCAATCCATACTGGGCCTAACACCGTCTGAGCCTGCCTCATGCTGTATAGACATATATTTTGAATGTGTATGCTATCCATACATGTTATCCAGGGATACGGTACCCTTTCTAACCTTTGTGCAATCACGTGCAATCCATACTGGGCCTAATACCGTCTGAGCCTGCCTCATGCTGTATAGACATATATTTTGAATGTGTACGCTATCCATACATGTTATCCGGGGATACGGTACCCTTTCTAACCTTTGTGCAATCACGTGCAATCCATACTGGGCCTAACACCGTCTGAGCCTGCCTCATGCTGTATAGACATATATTTTGAATGTGTACGCTATCCATACATGTTATCCAGGGATACGGTACCCTTTCTAACCTTTGTGCAATCACGTGCAATCCATACTGGGCCTAATACCGTCTGAGCCTGCCTCATGCTGTATAGACATATATTTTGAATGTGTACGCTATCCATACATGTTATCCGGGGATACGGTACCCTTTCTAACCTTTGTGCAATCACGTGCAATCCATACTGGGCCTAACACCGTCTGAGCCTGCCTCCTGAGACATATATTTTGAATGTGTACGCTATCCATACATGTTATCCAGGGATACGGTACCCTTTCTAACCTTTGTGCAATCACGTGCAATCCATACTGGGCCTAACACCGTCTGAGCCTGCCTCATGCTGTATAGACATATATTTTGAATGTGTACGCTATCCATACATGTTATCCGGGGATACGGTACCCTTTCTAACCTTTGTGCAATCACGTGCAATCCCATACTGGGCCTAACACCGTCTGAGCCTGCCTCCTGAGACATATATTTTGAATGTGTACGCTATCCATACATGTTATCTGGGGATACGGTACCCTTTCTCACCTTTGTGCAATCACGTGTAATCCATACTGGGTGTGAGAACGGCTGGCGAGCTGTTAAGCAAGCTATAGCACCTGTCCAGACTAGTACAGGGATTCCCTAGCGAGGAGACTTATTTGATTGTTTTCAATGTTGGGACAGCAATTTTTGGGGAGCACTATACTCTGGAGAATGATAGATGGGGCCCACCATACACTGGAACATTCCAAAGGTGGACATCAGACACTGGAGCAGCATTTACAGGGCCCATTATACACTAGAGCATTAGAAATGGGGCCCATTATGTTTGGAGCATTATTTGGGCCCATAAGACAGTGGAGCTTCATCCATGGGGACCAACATATACTGTAGCATTATGTGGAGCTCATCATATACTGTTTCAAACATTATATGGGACCAATGATTCTGTATGGAGAAATAGATGGGCCTCGTCATGAGATGTAAAAAGTGAGGTATTTTTCATTGTACTATACCGCTATTTCTCTGCCGTATCGGAGCATGATGAGTTGTGGTATGTGTTAAAGGGGCGCTCTTTCGCCCAGGGCACATGAAAACCTGGAGCCAGCCCTCCCCCCCCCCAGTTTGTAGCCAAATAACCCCCATTTTTCAGTGCGTAACTTGTATTATGAAGTTAATTAAGGTTGACAAGCTTAAGAAAGAAGAATTGATGCTTTTGGCATTCAAATGGGCACTGTAGGTGTGTTTCCTGTCCTCCTCTCACTGCCGACTTTTATTCCCCATTGACTTACATTGGGTTTCGTGTTTCGGGACGACCCCGACTTTTCCCTATAATCGGACGATCTTGCTCGACCCGACTTTTGGAAAAGTCGGGTTTCACGAAACGAAACGCGACCCTAAGAAACCAAAAGTCGCTCAACTCTAGTCATAAGTAACAACGTTAACAATACAGTAATTAAAGTAAAATAAGACGACCCTGCTTGTGAGAGCTTACAATCTACAATGAGGTGGGGGAGATACAAAGTACAGGTGTGTATTTACAATGATGTATTTACAATGATGGTCCAGCCATTTTGAGAAGGTGGGGGACAGAGATAGTGAATGGGCTACATACTCACACTTGCACGTAAAATGACTTTTTTTTGTTGCATTTGGAGAGCCCCTAATGTGCCTAAACTGTGGAAACCCCCCACAAGTGACCCCATTTTGGAAACTAGACTCCCAAAGGAACTTATCTAGGTGTGTGGTGAGCACTTTGAACCCCAAAATGCTTCACAGAAGTTTATAACGCCCTGTGTGAAAATAAAAAAATCATGTTTTTTCCACAAACATGACCTTTTAGTCCCCATTTTTTTTATTTTCCCAAGGGTAACATGAGAAATGGGACCCCAAATGTTGTTTTGCAATTTGTCTTGAGTAGGCTGATACCCCATATGAGGGGGTAAACTACTGTTTGGGCGCATGGCAGGGCTTGGAAGGGAATGAGCACTGTTTGACTTTTTCAAAGCAGAATTGGCTAGAATTGACATCAGACGCCATGTTGGATTTGGAGAGCCCCTGATGTGCCCAAACAGTGGAAACCCCCAATTCTAACTCCAACCCTAACCCCAACACACCTCTAACCCTAGCCCTAACCCTAATGGGAAAATGGAAATAAATACATTTTATTTAATTTTATTATTTTGCCCTAAATAAAGGGGTGATAAAGGGGGGTTTGATTTACTAGTTTTAGCGGGTTTTTATGTTTGTCAGCTGCAATACGCTGAAAGACGCTTTTTATTGTAAAAATAGTTTTTGCATCACCACATTTTGAGAGCTATAATTTTTCCATATTTTGACCCACAGAGTCATGTGAGGTCTTATTTTTTGTGGGACGAGTTGTCGTATTTATTGGCACCATTTTCTGTCACGTGACATTTTTTGATCGCTTTTTATTCCGATTTTTGGGACGCAGAATGAAAAACAAACAGCATTTCATGAATTTCTTTTGGGGGGCGTTTACACCGTTCCACATATGGTAAAATTCATAAAGCGGTTTTATTCTTCGGGTCAGTACGATTACAGCGATGCCTCATTTATATTTTTTTTATGTTTTGTCGCTCTTATACAATAAAAACAATTATATAAATAATAATTATTTTTGCATCGCTTTATTCTGCAAGCTATAACTTCATTTTTTCGCTGATGATGCTGTGTGGCTGCTTGTTTTTTGCGGGACAAGATGATGTTTTCAGCGGTACCATGTTTATTCATATCCGTCTTTTTGATAGCACGTTATTGCAGTTTTTGTTCTGCGGTATGATGATAAACCATTGTATTTTGCCTAGTTTTTTTTTTCTGAAGGGGTTCACTAAAGGGGATAACTAGTGGGACAGTTTTATAGGGTGGGTCGTTACGGACACGGCGATACTAAATGTGTATTTTAATTGTTTTTTTTATTTACACAAAAAAAAATTATTAGGGAATATATTTTTTTAATTTAGGAATTTTTTTTTAAATTATTTTTACATTTTTTTTAACTTTATTAGTTTGTCCCAGTGTGGGACATCACTATGAAGTGTCAGATTGCTGATCTGACACTTTGCAGTGCAGTGTCACATCAGCGATCTGACACAAGCACTGCAGCAGGCTTTCTCGGCGACTGCTCTCAGCAGGCACTGAGGAAGCCACCTCCCTGCAGGCCCCCGCGGCCATATTAGATCCAGGAGCCTGCAGGGAGGAGACCTTCAGTGCAGTGCAGCACATCGCGCTGCTCCGAGGGTCTCGGGGAAGCACGCAAGGAGGCCCCTCCCTGCGCGATTCTTCTCTAATTCCCCAGTACACTGCGATCATATTTGATCCCAGTGTGCCAGGGGTTAATGTGCCAGGGGCGATCCGTGACCACCCCTGACACATAGTGCTGGGTGTCAGCTGTGATAATCAGCTAACACCCGGCCGCGATCAGCGGCGCTTCCCCCACGGGGGCGCCGCTGATCGCTATGACGTACTATCCCGTCCTTGGGAATTAAGTCCCAGGGCACATGGACGGGATAGTATGTCATATGGCAGAAAGGGGTAAAGCAAATTACAAATAAATAATCACAGTCAACCTTCAATAGAGGAAAACAGGCTATTAAATCAATATAAAAAAATTAATGACATATAAAGTGCATAGTGCATAATGTACACATTCATCAAAATTAATGTATATTAAAGAAAAAGCCAAATCTCAATAAGAAAGCACAAAGTGCATTAGTAAAGAGAGGCTACTGACTGGCTCATGATACAAGCCAGCGCCTACAAGTGGGCCCCCCCTTGCTTATGGACCCAGTACTAGCAATACTTACCTCTCCCTGTTCATCCGCTGCATCGTCTTTCACGTGTTCTCACTCTGTGATGCTTCACGTCAGAAGGTGCGATGACGTGACTAGTGTACGCTCTCTGTTCTGAACAGTTACAGTGCAAAAAGCCGAATGACTGCGACGCTGAGGATTCTGGGGCAGAGCAGTGGCCAGCGAGTAGAGGTGAGCTTTTCATTTTTTTAAATTTTTTTTACACTTTGCGCAATATATGGGCCCATCGTATACTGGAGCATTATATGGGGCCCATCATCCTGTATGGAGAGCTATGTGGAGCACATAATACTGTATAGAGAACTAAACTGTCCGGTTTCTGAGCTAAATAGGGAACACTCATGTAATGTAAGAAGTAAGTGAAATCTTTGGCATTGTACTATACCTGTATTTTTCTGCCGTATCTGTGAATCATGTATCGTGGTATGTGTTAAAGGGACCCACTGAGACGCTTTCACCCGGGGCCAACGAAAACCTGGAGCCGGCCCTGTACATATCCACTATGCTTTCCTGATGTATATTGATTAATCACTGATTTTTGAGTGTAACCATGTACTGTGTTTATACTCTGTGAATGTTGATAGCTTGAGAAAGGTTCACAGTTTGAAAAGCTGAAATGTCGCGCATATCTGGGTGAATAAAGATCACAGTTTTTTTCACTATATCATGCATAGAGTACTGCTATTTTTTTTGCCATATATCAGTATAATTAAATGTGTATCTACATCAATCTGTATTCATATGGTTGCTGTAATGTTAAGTAAGATATGACTTCTGGAACATTCCATAATCTTCCATTCCTCTACACTACAGATGAGAAATCTGCCTGTCACAGCTGCAAACCCCCCCCTTATTCACCCACTGCTTTGCCTGCATCTGTAATTGGACACCAGCCATTTCCTGTACAGACATTCTCTCCAGCTAAGGAATGTTGATTAGCTAAGTGAAAGGATTTCTTTTGTTTGAAGCCATGAGGCCAATTCAGCTATGGGGAATATTAAAAGAAGCCCTAGCGTGCTCTCCATTTGCAGCAGAAAAATGAAACGGACATTTCTGTGATATGCACTGACCCGGCTTCACTACGGTAGCTCTTGCGAAGTTCTAACCTCAGCAGAAACAGAGGACTGGATTTCTCCATTATGGTGTAACATAACTACTGCATGTTTGGCTTTGAATTATTGTATTCGGCCAGCTAAAAAGAATGATACCATGTGCGAGTTTATACGAGGTACCCTCTATGAGATAGTTATTATAAGTTTTGTAGTTAGATTACAACTCCAAGAGTAGGGGGCTGACCCTCTCCAGACTGCCCCTTTCGTGAGGTCACAAAGCCAAAGCTTTAAGGTATACCCTGCCAAAAATCATTCAGATGAGCTGGAGGTTTTTATGCATGCCTAAAGGATCCCCCAGATGCAGGGTGACGTGTGGCTGCTGCCCCTCCCCCCCCCCACATGGTAGCCTACAGACCATCTAAGTAACTGTAAGTTTAATTTCTGCTGTTAATCCCTTTTATTTTATATTTGCATTGTACATATCTAATGTCTCAACTTTATAACATCTTTTATCTGTGTAATCACTGCCCCTTTTGGGGAATAAACTATAAAATTTATTACATATCCTAAAAAAAGGGCCTACCAAAAAATGGCACTTCAAAATATCAAATTCATCCAACTAGACAAGGAAGTTCAGCCATAAAAATTACAACTTTATTGAAACAGCAGTGTGCAACCAATAAAACACATACTTAAAAGGAGATGCCAATCCATTCACCAAACAAGGTAAGTATGCAAATGTATATCCTATACATGAAAAATGTACCTACTAGGGATATCTGAATTGCAAATGCCCAAATAGTGGCTGCTCAATCACCATTCCCTGCAGGATACAATATATGTCCTCATTGCATAATACTATTGAGGAAAAATTTTGGGTAACCGCATGTAGAGTGCACTCAGCACTCAATATATGCCTGCTCAGAGGGGTGAGACTGTTGCCCAGACCCTATGTGACTATTACTAAATATGGCTTGCAAAATAATGGTCAGTGTTGAATAGAATTATGCCGCAGAGTCGGCTGTGTACTTAAGGTGCAGATTTATGTAATCACTGATCACAAAAACGTTCCCGGATATCAGAGAACAACTATTTCCTGCAATGGAGATCAATATATATCTCTCTCATTCCTACTAGTGCAGGCAGAGACTGACCATAGTGCAATAGTTGAGCATATTATACAAAACAGCCACCATGCAATTTCTCAAGCATATAAGCAGAGTGCCTAAATAAAGTGCAAAGTGCATTGAGGAAACATACAACCTTGTGTGGTGTTATCCCCGACACGCGTTTCGCCACAGCTTCGTCCAGGGGGGTAAATTGTGTGGTTCTCATGGGCTAGTATCCTTATATAACTCCATAATGCTCGAAAATTATACAGCATGTGTGCTAAAGATAGTCCCGCCATATCGTGCTGATATTCAACTTGTTGTGCTTTGACACACACTGCACCCAACTCCTGTCAGTGTGTACACACACCTCTGTATCATACCGTGCCTCCACCGCCACAATGGCGATCGTTAAGCAGCCGTGTGTGCTCGGCGTCTGACGTCATCCCAAGGCACGCCCACCCACCGCCTCGGCATTCCCCCGTCCTACACGTCAGAGAGGAGGAGGAGCCAGAGATGCCCGGGGTGAAGCGACCGCAGCATGGCGCACCACACAGTGAAAACACGCCGTATAAGTTTTTAGTTAAATTGCAACCCAGACAAAACCTACAAAAGACAAAATGAAAAAAAACCCTGCTGTAATTAAATAAGTAATAAGCAAAAGTGCATTTAAATCATACAGAATTCTTAGTAATACTGTATTTGATCAAACATAGCATAAAAGCTGTCCCACCATCGACAAGGTGACTCTGTGGTCGGGGCGGTCCTACACTGTCTAATATTAAAAACCTTATCATGTGTCAAATTTGACATCTGTGTGAATAAGGGCAGACAAGGACCGTGTCCCAACCACCGGACGCCAGTCAGGGGAAGCCTTTAAATACAATTTCCAGCTCAGGAGAGGGAGGCCACACCCCAGCTTGCACAGAATGCAAAAATACAGAGAAAAAACACAAAAATTGAGTTTGGTTTGAGTTGGTACACATGCAGCATATAAATGCATGTTCACATGGCCAAAAAGCATACAAAACCTACAAAAGACAAAATGAAAAAAACCCTGCTGTAATTAATTAAGTAAAAAGCAAAAGTGCATTTAAATCATACAGAGTTCTTAGTAATACTGTATTTGATCAAACATAGCATAAAAGCCGTCCCACCATCGACAAGGTGACTTTGTGGTCGGGACGGTCCTACACTGTCTAATATTAAAAACCTTATCATTTTTTTCAGTGTTCAGCCCAGGTAGTTGAGCTGCAGATTCCATGCTGAAGGGATCACCAGATGTCTGGGGATGTATGGCTGCTGCCTATCCCCCCTGCCACATAGTTTGCCTAATACCAACTAAGCACATGTAAGTGTTAATCTCTGTTCTTTTTAATCCTTGCTATTTTATATTTGCAATGTACATATTTAATGTCTCAACCTTGTTACAACTTTTATCTATGTAATCACTGCCCCACTTTGGGGAATTAATCTCAAACTTATTAGCTCTGTCTCCATGCTCTAAGAAACGAACACGTGCCTTTAAGATAATCGCTACTAATTTGGGGGTTTGCTACGGACCCTCTTAATTAACTCATTGATTAAGTCAATCGTAGCTGGTGGCAGCGAAGTGTGATTTGGACCCCGGGCACTGCTGGCTGTGACGGAAAGGAACTTTATAAGCTAATTGGGTGGCTGCGGCCAGAGCGTTAATAATTCCCTCACTGCTGCATGCCGGGTGGCAAGACCTCATTGAAGCAGCTGGCTGATGACCAATTATCCCAGGTGTAGTTCCCTGACTGACCTGAGGGTAAGGGGGGCGCCGGAGAGCTGCGAGTTCCAAAGTGGAACCGAAAAGTGGGCTATCCATAAATCCCCGCAGTTCTTGGAAGGTTGTTAGCAGTGGTGGGGTATCCAAAATAACCCCCCTGCGAAAAAATTGTTAGGGCAAGACTAGCTTGCTGTATTTTTGTCACATGGTTCCAGTGGTGGGATAACTAAGATAAGCCCCCACTGTGCCTGTGATAGCCGTGTGTCGGCAGTGCGTCGCATCCCTCTGTCCACTGACATACCCGTGTCAGCGGTGGGATCGTGACACCACGCAATGCAGGAATCCCCCATTCCATCATTTTTACCAGCTTCGAGGACCGACCAATCCTCCAAATTATCAATCCATTTAGTGTACAGAAAACCTCCGGCTCACGAAGAGCCATCCGACGCCAGTCAGGAGAGGAAAAACCCCCTGTGGGGGAAACCTCCAGGGAACCATGGCTCCGGATTGCCATTCTCCTGGGCTTGTAAGGTAACTGCCAAATTAACTCCGCATGAAATTGGTATTATTAAATTAACATTGTTGATGTGGCCACTGCAACCCGATCGATCCTCTCCTCCTTAGGTTGGGTAGTTGGGTCTTGCTTGTCCGGACGTCCGTGTTCAAAGAGGGTGAATAGCCCCTTTCACATCCTTTTGTTGTCCTGACCCTTCCTCTGCCTATGTCACTTCCTACCCCTTTCCCCCCTGCTTTTTTCCCAATTTATTCCCATATGTCCTTTCTTCATTCGCTCCCTGCCAGTGTCTTGCCCGCCTCCCCTTCAAACTTCCGGGTCTCGTCTGGCGGCTACTGGATCTCTACTAAGTCAGTTCCAATGTTGGAATGAATGATAGTATCTGGCCCAGCACTGATCTCTAAGGCTAGGTTCACATTAGCGTTTGTGTACGCAGCGTATCGTCTGCATGCACAGACGCATGTCAAAACGCATACAAATTCATGTTTACGCCACATTTTTATCCGCATCAGGTTAAGCATGACGGAAAAAAAACACTGTGTTTGCATGCGTTTTTTGCATGTGTTTGCGGTGTTTTTCAGCGCATGCGTTGGGAGAATTTCCTTGAGATTAGCCAAACCCAATGGGTGTGTCTCATTTCCCCGACATGATTATGTGAAAAACGCATGCATTTCTAATGCATGAGTACTCACGTCCTTGCGTTAGCATGCGTTCCCTTAGACAGCAATGCTTTGATTTGACACACTCATTCGCATGCACATGAATGCGCATATTTGACGGATTTTTGCCACTTCCAAAAAATCAACATGATGCGTTCGCCAAACTCCGCCGCACACTGAAAAACAACGCATGCATATGCTGATGCATGCGAACTGATGCAAACGCATCCCCCTGCGTACATGTTAAAGATAGGGAAACATGATGCATACAGATTGCTGCGGATGAAACGCTGCGCAAACAGATGCAAATGTGAAAACAGCCTAACAGCCAATGATTGTGTAGTGGGTGGGAAGAGGGCAGCGTTGGGCACTTAGGCCAGGCAGTGATAGCTCTGGTTGAGAATTTAGATAATAAAGCATAGCAATTTGCCTAGTGTAGGGAGCAGCATGTAATCAAACTCTGTGCAGGCAATGAAGTGAAATTCAGGATGTCATAAATTCAATAGAGGAAGATTTATTAAACCACCAGTGTGTACAGCATGGTCTTGGGCTTCTGGTGCAGCATGGTCTCGGGCTGCGGGTGCAGCATGGTCTCGGGCTGCGGGTGCAGCATGGTCTCGGGCTGCAGGTGCACCATGGTCTCGGGCTGCGGGTGCACCATGGTCTCGGGCTGTGGGTGCACCATGGTCTTGGGCTGTGGGTGCACCAT
The DNA here is from genome assembly GCF_039654945.1 of Dendrobates tinctorius. NCBI lineage: Eukaryota > Metazoa > Chordata > Amphibia > Anura > Dendrobatidae > Dendrobates > Dendrobates tinctorius. The sequence goes on from NW_027361891.1 coordinate 5,857,665, forward strand.
GGTCTTGAGCTGCAGGTACAACATGGTCTCGGTCTGCAGGTACAGTGTGGTCTCGAGCTGCGGGTACTGCTTGGCCTCAGGCTGCGGGTACAGCATGGTATCGGGGTGCAGGTACAGCATGGTCTCGGGAGGCGGGCACAGCATGGTCTCGGGCTGCGGGTACAGCATGGTCTCGGGCTGCGGGTATAGCATGGTCTCGGGCTGCGGGTACAGCATGGTCTCGTGCTGCTGGTACAGCATGGTCTCAGGCTGCTGGTACAGCATGGTCTCTGGCTGCTGGTACAGCATGGTCTCTGGCTGCTGGTTCAGCATGGTCTCAGGCTGCAGATACAGCATGGCCTCGGGCTGCGGGTACAGCATGGCCTCGGGCTGCGGGTACAGCATGGCCTCGGGCTGCGGGTACAGCATGGCCTCGGGCTGCGGGTATAGCATGGCCTCGGGCTGCGGGTACAGCATGGTCTCAGGCTGCGGGTACTGCATGGTCTCGGACTGCGCGCTTCACACGGTCTCGGGCTGCTGGTACAGCATCATCTCGGGCTGCGGGTACAGCAAAGTCTCTGGCTGCGGGTACTGCATAGTCTCGGGCTGCGGGTAGAGCAACATCTCGGGCTGCGGATAGAGCAACGTCTCAGGCTGCAGGTACAGCACGGTCTCGGGCTGCGGGTACAGCACGGTCTCGGGCTGCGGGTACAGCACGGTCTCGGGCTGCGGGTACAGCACGGTCTCTGGCTGTGGGTACAGCACGGTCTCGGGCTGCGGGTACATCACGGTCTCGGGCTGCGGGTGGAGCATATTTTCAAGCTGGGGTTACAGCACAGTCTCAGGCTGCAGGTAGAGCACCGTCTCGAGCTGCGGGTAGAGCACAGTCTCAGGCTGCAGGTAGAGCACCGTCTCGAGCTGCGGGTAGAGCACCGTCTCGGGCTGTTTGTACAGCACGGTCTCGGGCTGCGGGTACTGCACGGTCTCGGGCTGGGCGTATAGTATGGTCTCGGGCTGCTGGTAGAGCACAGTCTCGGGCTGCAGGTAGAGCACAGTCTCGGGCTGCAGGTAGAGCACAGTCTCGGGCTGTGGGTAAAGCACAGTCTCGGGCTGCGGGTAGAGCACAGTCTCGGGCTGCGGGTAGAGCACCGTCTCGGGCTGCGGGTAGAGCACAGTCTCGGGCTGCGGGTAGAGCACTGTCTCGGGCTGAGCGTACAGCACGGTCTCGGGCTGGGGGTACAGCACGGTCTCGGTCTGCGGGTACAGCACGGTCTCGGGCTGTGGGTAGAGCACCGTCTCGGGGTGTGGGTACTGCATGGTCTCGGGTTGCAGGTACAGCATGGTGTCGGGCTGCGGGTACTGCATGGTCTCGGGGTGTGGGTACTGCATGGTCTCGGGTTGCAGGTACAGCATGGTGTCGGGCTGCGGGTACTGCATGGTCTCGGGCTGCGGGTACTGCATGGTCTCGGGCTGCGGGTACACCATGGTCTCGGGCTGTGGGTACACCATGGTCTCGGGCTGCTGGTACAGCATGGTCTCGGGCTGCTGGTACAGCATGGTCTCGGGCTGCTGGTACAGCATGGTCTCGGGCTGTGGGTACTGCATGGTCTCGGGCTGCAGGTACAGCATGGTCTTGGGCTGCGGATACAGCATAGTCTCAGGCAGTGGGTACAGCATGGTCTCGGGCTGCGGGTACTGCATGGTCTCGGGGTGCAGGTACAGCATGGTGTCGGGCTGTGGGTACTGCATGGTCTCGGGCTGCAGGTACAGCATGGTCTGGGGCTGCGGATACAGCATAGTCTCAGACAGCGGGTACAGCATGGTCTCGGGCTGCGGGTACTGCATGGTCTCGGGCTGCCCGTACAACATGGTCTCGGGCTGCGGGTACAGCAAAGTCTCTGGCTGCGGGTACTGCATAGTCTCGGGCTGCGGGTAGAGCAACGTCTCAGGCTGCAGGTACAGCACGGTCTCAGGCTGCGGGTACAGCACGGTCTCGGGCTGCGGGTACAGCACTGTCTCGGGCTGCGGGTACAGCACTGTCTCGGGCTGCGGGTAGAGCATGGTCTCAGGCTGTGGGTAGAGCACGGTCTCGGGCTGTGGGTAGAGCACGGTCTCGAGCTGTGGGTAGAGCACGGTCTCGAGCTGTGGGTAGAGCACGGTCTCGAGCTGTGGGTAGAGCACGGTCTTAGGCTGCGGATAGCGCACAGTCTCGGGCTGTGGGTACAACACGGTCTCGGGCTGCGGGTGGAGCACATTTTCAAGCTGGGGGTACAGCACAGTCTCAGGCTGCAGGTAGAGCACCGTCTCGGGCTGCGGGTAGAGCACCGTCTCAGGCTGTTTGTACAGCACGGTCTCGGGCTGCGGGTACTGCACGGTCTTGGGCTGGGCGTATAGCACGGTCTCAGGCTGCGGGTAGAGCACAGTCTCGGGCTGCGGGTAGAGCACCGTCTCGGGCTGCGGGTAGAGCACAGTCTCGGGCTGTGGGTAGAGCACAGTCTCGGGCTGCGGGTAGAGCACAGTCTCGGGCTGCGGGTAGAGCACAGTCTCGGGCTGCGGGTAGAGCACAGTCTCGGGCTGCGGGTAGAGCACAGTCTCGGGCTGCGGGTAGAGCACAGTCTCGGGCTGCGGGTAGAGCACAGTCTCGGGCTGCGGGTAGAGCACAGTCTCGGGCTGCGGGTAGAGCACAGTCTCGGGCTGTGGGTAGAGCACAGTCTCGGGCTGCGGGTAGAGCACAGTCTCGGCTGCGGGTAGAGCACAGTCTCGGGCTGTGGGTAAAGCACAGTCTCGGGATGCGGGTAGAGCACAGTCTCAGGCTGTGGGTAGAGCACCGTCTCGGGCTGAGCGTACAGCACGGTCTTGGTCTGCGGGTACAGCACGGTCTTGGTCTGCGGGTACAGCACGGTCTTGGTCTGCGGGTACAGCACGGTCTCAGGCTGCAGGTACAGCATAGTCTCGGGGTGTGGGTACTGCATGGTCTCGGGGTGTGGGTACTGCATGGTCTCGGGTTGCAGGTACTGCATGGTGTCGGGCTGCGGGTACTGCATGGTCTCGGGGTGTGGGTACTGCATGGTCTCGGGTTGCAGGTACAGCATGGTGTCGGGCTGCGGGTACTGCATGGTCTCGGGCTGCGGGTACTGCATGGTCTCGGGCTGCAGGTACACCATGGTCTCGGGCTGCGGGTACACCATGGTCTCGGGCTGTGGGTACACCATGGTCTCGGGCTGCTGGTACAGCATGGTCTCGGGATGCTGGTACAGCATGGTCTTGGGCTGCTGGTACAGCATGGTCTCGGGCTGTGGGTACTGCATGGTCTCGGGCTGCAGGTACAGCATGGTCTGGGGCTGCGGATACAGCATAGTCTCAGGCAGCGGGTACAGCATGGTCTCGGGCTGCGGGTACTGCATGGTCTCGGGCTGCACGTACCACACGGTCTCGGGCTGCTGGTACAACATGGTCTCGGGCTGCGGGTAGAGCAACATCTCAGGCTGCAGGTACAGCACGGTCTCGGGCTGCGGGTACAGCACAGTCTCTGGCTGCGGGTACAGCACTGTCTCGGGCTGCGGGTAGAGCATGGTCTCGGGCTGCGGGTAGAGCACGGTCTCGGGCTGTGGGTAGAGCACGGTCTCGAGCTGTGGGTAGAGCACGGTCTCGAGCTGTGGGTAGAGCACGGTCTTAGCCTGCGGATAGCGCACAGTCTCGGGCTGTGGGTACATCAAGGTCTCGGGTTGCGGGTAGAGCACGGTCTCGAGCTGTGGGTAGAGCACGGTCTTAGGCTGTGGATAGAGCACAGTCTCGGGCTGTGGGTACAACACGGTCTCGGGCTGCGGGTGGAGCACATTTTCAAGCTGGGGGTACAGCACAGTCTCAGGCTGCAGGTAGAGCACCGTCTCGGGCTGCGGGTAGAGCACCGTCTCAGGCTGTTTGTACAGCACGGTCTCGGGCTGCGGGTACTGCACGGTCTCGGGCTGAGCGTAGAGCACAGTCTCGGGCTGCGGGTAGAGCACAGTCTCGGGCTGCGGGTAGAGCACAGTCTCGGGCTGCGGGTAGAGCACAGTCTCGGGCTGCGGGTAGAGCACAGTCTCGGGCTGCGGGTAGAGCACCATCTCTGGATGAGCGTACAGCATGGTCTCGGGCTGGGGGTACAGCACGGTCTCGGGCTGGGGGTACAGCACGGTCTCGGTCTGCGGGTACAGCACGGTCTCAGGCTGCAGGTACAGCATAGTCTCGGGGTGTGGGTACTGCATGGTCTCGGGGTGTGGGTACTGCATGGTCTCGGGTTGCAGGTACTGCATGGTCTCGGGCTGCGGGTACACCATGGTCTCGGGCTGCGGGTACACCATGGTCTCGGGCTGCGGGTACACCATGGTCTCGGGCTGCGGGTACACCATGGTCTCGGGCTGCTGGTACACCATGGTCTCGGGCTGCTGGTACACCATGGTCTCGGGCTGCGGGTACACCATGGTCTCGGGCTGCTGGTACAGCATGGTCTCGGGCTGCTGGTACAGCATGGTCTCAGGCTGTGGGTACTGCATGGTCTCGGGCTGCAGGTACAGCATGGTCTGGGGCTGCGGATACAGCATAGTCTCAGGCAGCGGGTACAGCATGGTCTTGGGCTGCGGGTACTGCATGGTCTCGGGCTGCGCGTACCACACGGTCTCGGGCTGCTGGTACAACATGGTCTCGGGCTGCGGGTACAGCAAAGTCTCTGGCTGCGGGTACTGCATAGTCTCGGGCTGCGGGTACTGCACAGTCTCGGGCTGCGGGTAGAGCAACGTCTCGGGCTGCAGGTACAGCACCATCTCAGGCTGAGCGTACAGCACCATCTCGGGCTGAGCGTACAGCACCATCTCGGGCTGAGCGTACAGCACCATCTCGGGCAGAGCGTACAGCACCATCTCGGGCAGAGCGTACAGCACAGTTTCGGGCTATGGGTACAGCACGGTCTCGGGCTGCGGGTACTGCGCGGTCTCGGGCTTAGCGTATAGCACGGTCTCATGCTGCAGGTAGAGCACAGTCTCGGACTGCGGGTAGAGGACAGTCTCGGGCTGTGGGTAGAGCACTGTCTCGGGCTGCGGGTAGAGCACCATCTCTGGCTGAGCGTACTGCACGGTCTCGGGCTGGGGGTACAGCACGGTCTTGGGCTGTGGGTACTGCACGGTCTCGGGCTGCGGGTACTGCACGGTCTCGGGCTGAGTGTATAGCACGGTCTCGGGCTGAGCGTACAGCACGGTCTCGGGCTGAGCGTACAGCACGGTCTCGGGCTGAGCGTACAGCACGGTCTCGGGCTGCGGGTACAGCACGCTCTCGGGCTGTGGGTCCTGCATGGTCTCAGGCTGCGGGTACTGCACGGTCTCAGGCTGCGGGTACTGCACGGTCTCGGGCTGAGCGTACAGCACGGTCTTGGGCTGCGGATACTGCACGGTTTCAGGCTGCAGGTACATCATGGTCTCAGGCTGCGGGTACAGTACGATCTCGGGTTGTGGGTACATCAATGTCTCGGGCTGCGGGTGCTGCATATGCTCGTCCTGCGGGTACTGCATAGTCTCGGACTGCGGGTACTGCATAGTCTCGGGCTGCCGGTACAGCACGGTCTCGGGCTGCGGGTACAGCACGGTCTCGGGCTGCGGGTACAGCACGGTCTCGGGCTGCGGGTACAGCACGGTCTCGGGCTGCGGGTACAGCACGGTCTCTGGCGGCGGGTACATCATGGTCTCTGGCGGCGGGTACATCACGGTCTCAGACTGCGGGTACAGTTCGATCCCGGGCTGCGGGTAAAGCAATGTCTCAGGCTGCGAGTACTGCATAGGCTCGGGCTGCGGGTACTGCATAGGCTCAGGCTGCGGGTACTGCATAGGCTCGGGCTGCGGGTACTGCATAGGCTCGGTCTGCGGGTACTGCATAGTCTCGGGCTGCGGGTACTGCATAGTCTCGGGCTGCGGGTACAGCACGGTCTCAGGCTGCGGGTACAGCACGGTCTCAGGCTGCTAGTAGAGCAACGTCTTGGGCTGCGGGTACTGCATAGTCTCGGGCTGCGAGTACTGCATAGTCTCGTGCTGAGGGTAGAGCAACGTCTCGGGCTGCGGATACAGCACGGTCTCTGGCGGCGGGTACAGCACGGTCTCGGGCTGAGGGTAGAGCACGGTCTCGGGCTGCGGGCAGAGCACGGTCTCGGGCTGCGGGCAGAGCACGGTCTCGGGCTGCGGGCAGAGCACGGTCTCAGGCTGCGGGTACAGCATGATCTCTGGCGGCCGGTACAGCACGGTCTTGGGCTGCGGGTACTGCATAGTCTCGGGCTGCGGGTACAGCACGGTCTCGGGCTGCGAGTACAGCACCGTCTCGGGCTGCGGGTACATCACAGTCTCAGGCTGCTGGTAGAGCACGGTCTCGGACTGCAGGTAGAGCACAGTCTCAGGCTGCGGGTAGAGCACCGTCTCAGACTGCGGATACAGCACGGTCTCGGGCTGAGGGTAGAGCACGGTCTCGGGCTGCGGGTAGAGAACGGTCTCGGGCTGCGGGTAGAGAATGGTCTCGGGCTGCGGGTACAGCACGATCTCTGGCGGCCGGTACAGCACGGTCTCGGGCTGCGGGTACTGCATAGTCTCAGACTGCGGGTGCTGCATAGTCTCGGGCTGCAGGTACAGCACGGTCTCGGGCTGCGAGTACAGCACGGTCTCGGGCTGCGGGTATATCACAGTCTCAGGCTGCTGGTAGAGCACGGTCTCGGACTGCAGGTATAGCACCGTCTCAGGCTGCGGATACTGCACGGTCTCGGGCTGCAGGTACAGCATGTTCTCAGGCTTCTGGTACATTACGATCTCGGGCTGCGGGTACAGCAAAGTCTCGGGTTGCCGGTACAGCAAAGTCTCGGGCTGCGGGTACAGCAAAGTCTCGGACTGCGGGTACAGCAAAGTCTCGGTCTGCGGGTACAGCAAAGTCTTGGTCTGCGGGTACTGCATAGGCTCGGGCTGCTGGTACTGCATAGTCTTGGACTGTGGGTACTGCATAGTCTCGGGCTGCAGGTACAGCACGTTCTCGTGCTGCGGGTAGAGCATGGTCTCGGACTGCGGGTACATCACGGTCTCGGGCTGCGGGTAGAGGACCATCCCACGCTGTGAGTAGAGAACCGTCTCGGGCTGCGGGTTCAGCATCGTCTCAGGCTGTGGGTTCAGCATCGTCTCGGGCTGCGGGTTCAACATCTTCTCGGGCTGCGGGTTCAACATCTTCTCAGGCTGCGGATACTGCACAGTCTTGGGCTGCGGGTACAGCCTGGTCTCAGGCTGCGGGTACAGTACGATCTCGGGCTGTGGGTACAGCAAAGTCTCGGGCAGCGGGCACTGCATAGTCTCGGGCTGCGGGTGCTGCATAGTCTTGGACTGCGGGTGCTGCATAGTCTCGGACTGCGGGTACAGCACGGTCTCGTGCTGCGGGTACAGCCCGGTCTCGGGCTGTGGGTACATCACGGTCTCAGGTTGCTGGTAGAGCACGGTCTCAGACTGCGGGTAGTGCACAGTCTCGGGCTGCTGGTAGAGCACAGTCTCGATCTGCGGGTAGAGCACAGTATCGGGCTGCGGGTAGAGCACCGTCTCAGGCTGCGGATACTGCACGGTCTCGGGCTACGGGTACAGCACGGTCTCAGGCTGCGGGTACAGTACGATCTCGGGCTGCGGGTACAGTATGATCTCGGGCTGCGGGTACAGCAATGTCTCGGGCTGTGGGTACAGCAAAGTCTCGGGCTGTGGGGACGGCATAGGCTCGGGCTGCAGGTACTGCATAGCCTTGGACTGTGGGTACTGCATAGTCTTTGGCTGCAGGTACAGCACGGTCTCGGGCTGCGGGTACAGCGCGATCTCGGGCTGCGGGTACATCACGGTATCAGGCTGCTGGTAGAGCACGGTCTCGTGCTGCAAGTAGAGCACCGTCTCAGGCTGCGGGTAGAGCACCAACTCAGGCTGCGCGTAGAGCATCGTCTCAGGCTGCGAGTTCAGCATTGTCTCGGGCTGCAGGTACATCTCTGTTTTCCTATATAAAGTGGGGATACAACAAACAAATTTAAACAGAATTCTAGCTAGAAAATATTGATGTGCTATCCTCAGGACCTACAGTATATCACAAAATTGAGTACACTCCTCACATTTTTGTAAATACTTTGTTTTCATGGGACAACAATGTATCAAGGTGTCAAATATTCAAAGTAAAGTGGTACAGCTTGTATAAATGTGGTGCTTCCTCTACATAACTCAACGCACAGCCATTAATATCTAAATTGCTTTAAAAAAACTGAGTGAAATGGCTAAGTTGTGCCCAGTTTAGTATTTTACCTCCCCGGTTTCACGTAACTCATTAGTGTTACAAGATCTCAGGTGTGAATGGGGAGCACGTGGGTTAAATTTGGTGTTATCACTCACACACTCTCATACTGGTAAATGGAAGTTCAACATGGCTCCTCAGGGCAAAGAACTCTCTGAGGATCTGTAGAAAAGAATTGTTGCTCTACATAAAGATGGCCTAGGCTGTAAAAAGATTGCCAACACCCTGAAACTGAGGTGCAGCATCTTGGGCAAAACCATACAGTGGTTTAACAAGACAGGTTCCACTCAGAACTGTCCTCACCATAGTTGAACAAAGGAGTTGAGTACATGTGCTCAACATCATATCCAGAGGTTGTCCTTTCAAAATAGAAGTATTGGTGCTGCCAGCATTACTGCAGATGTTACAGAGGTGGGGTGGGGGGGTAAGCCTGTCCGTGCTCTATCCATATGACACACACTGCATCAAATTCGTCTGCATGGCTGTCATCCCATAAGGAAGCCTCTTCTAAAGATGATGCACAAGAAAGCCCGCACTTTGCTAAAGACAAGCAGACTAAGAACATGGATTACTGGAACTAAGTCCTGTGGGCTGTGACCAAGATAAACATATTTGGTTCAGATGGTGTCAAGTGTGTGTGGCAGCAACCAGGTGAGGAGTACAATGACAAGTGTGCCTTACCTACAGTCAAGCATGGTGGTGGGAGTGTCATGGTTTGGTGCTGCATGAGTGCTGCCATCTGTGTGCAGCTATAGTTCAATGAGGGAACCATGAATGCCAACATGGTGTGCTTCAGTATGTCACAGTACATGATCCCCTTCAGAAACTGGGCCGCAGGGCAGTATTTCAACATGATAATTACCCCAAACACACCTCTAACATGACCACTGCCTTGCTAAAGAAACTGAGGGTAAAGGAGCTGGACTGGCCAAGCATGTCACCAGGCCAAAATCCTATTGAACATCTGCGTGGCATCTTCAAATGAAGGTGGAGGAGCGCAAGGTCTCCAACATCCACCAGCTCCGTTATGTTGTCATGGAGGAGTGGAAAAGGATTCCAGTGACAACCTGTGAAGCTATAGTGAACTCCATGCCCAAGAGAGTAAAGGCAATGCTTGAAAATAATGGTGGCCACACAAAATATTGACACTTTGGGCACAATTTGGCCATTTTCAATCAGAGTTGTACTCACTATTGTTGCCAGCAATTTAGACATTAATGGTTGTGTGTGGAGTTATTTAGAGGTCACACCGAATTGACACTATTATAAAAGCTGTACCCTGACTACTGTACACTGTATCAAAGTGTCACATCTTCAGCGTTGTCCCATGAAAAGATTTAATAAAATATTTACTTTTGTGATATACTCTATCCCCAAAGATCAGCTGTTATAAGCTGTTCTAGGACCTGATCTGCATTGTCTGGTGATGACCACTATACAGTGACTGGTATGACATATTGGAACTCGGCTTATATGAACCCCTTTACCCCCAAGGGTGGTTTGCACGTTCATGACCGGGCCAATTTTTACAATTCTGACCACTGTCCCTTTATGAGGTAATAACTCTGAAACGCTTTCATGGATCCTGGTGATTCTGACATTGTTTTCTCGTGACATATTGTACTTCATGATAGTTGTAAAATTTCATTGATATAACTTGCGTTTATTTGTGAAAAATACGGAAATTTGGCGACAATTTTGAAAATTTTGCAATTTTCCAACTTTTAATTTTTATGCCCTTAAACCACAGAGATATGGCACACAAAAAACTTAATAAGTAACATTTCCCACATGTTTACTTTACATCAGCACAATTTTGGAACCAAATTTTTTTTTTGTTAGGAAGTTATAAGGGTTAAATTTTAACCAGCGATTTTTCATTTTTGCAACACCATTTTATTTTTACGGACCACATCACATTTGAAGTCACTTTTGAGGGGTCTATATGATAGAAAATCCCCAAAAGGGACACTATTCTAAAAACTGCACCCCTCAAAGTGCTCAAAACCACATTCAAGAAGTTTATTAACCCTTCAGGTGCTTCACAAAAGTTTATAACGTACAGCCGTACAATTAAAAAATCATATTTTTTCCACAAAATGATCTTTTCACCCCCAATTTTTATTTTCCCAAGGGTAACAGGACCATAAAAGTTATTGTGCAATTTGTCTTGAGTACGCTGATACCCCATATGTGGATGTAAACGACTATTTGGGCGCATGGCAGAGCTCGGAAGGGAAGCAGCGCCATTTGGCTTTTTTGGCTGGAATTTGGGATTGGACGCCATGCTGCGTTTGGCTTTTTTGGCTGGAAGTGAGATCGGACACCATGTCGCGTTTGGAAAGCCCCTGATGTACCAAAACAGTGGAAACTCCCCACAAATGACACCATTTTGTGGAAACTAGACCCCCCCAAGGAACTTATCTAGATGCGTGGTGAGAATTTTGAACCCCCAAGGGCTTCACAGAAGTTTATAACGTACAGATGTACAATTAAAAAATCATCTCTTCACCCTCAATTTTTATTTTTCCAAGGGTGAAAGGACCCCAAAAGTTATTGTGCAATTTGTCCTACTGTTTAGGCACATCAGGGGCTTTCCAAACGCGGCATGGCGTCCAATCCCAATTCCAGCCAAAAAAGTCAAATGGCGCTGATACCCCATATGTGGCGATAAACCACTATTTGGGCGCATGGCAGAGCTCGGAAGGGAAGCAGCGCCATTTGACTTTTTTGGCTGGAATTTGGGATTGGACGCCATGCCGCGTTTGGAAAGCCCCTGATGTGCCTAAACAGTGGAAACCCCCCACAATTGACACCATTTTGGAAACTAGACCCCCTAAGGAACTTATCTAGATGTGTGGTGAGCACTTTGAACCCCCCAGTGCTTCATAGAAGCTTATAACGCCCGGGCGTGAAAATAAAAAAATCATATTTTTTCCACAAACATGATATTTTAGTCCCCAATTTTTATTTTTCCAAAGGTAAGAGGAGAAATTGGACCCCAAAAGTTGTTGTCCAATTTGTCCTGAGTACACTGATACCCCATATGTGGGAGAAAACTACTGTCTGGGCACACCTCAGGGCTCGGAAGGGAAGTAGTGACGTTTTGGAATGCAGACTTTGATGGAATGGTCTGCTGGTGTCATGTTGCCTTTGGAGAGCTCCTGATGTACCTAAACAGTGGAAACCCCCCACAAGTGACCCCATTTTGGAAACTATATCCCCTAAGTAACTTATCTAGATGTGTGGTGAGCACATTGAACCCCCCAGGGCTTCACAGAAGTTTATAACGCCCGGGCGTGAAAATAAAAAAATCATATTTTTTTCCCAAACATGATCTTTTAGTCCCCAATTTTTTTTATTTTCCCAAGATTAACAGGAGAAATTGGACCCCAACAGTTGTTGTCCAATTTGTCCTGAGTACGCTGATACCAAATATGTGGGAGAAAACTACTGTATGGGCGCATGGCAGAGGTTGGAAGGGAAGGAGCACCATTTGACTTTTTCAACGCAGAATTGGCTGGAATTGAGATCAGACGCCATGTTGCGTTTGGAGAGCACCTGATGTGCCCAAACAGTGGAAACCCCCCCAATTCTAACTCCAACCCTAACCCCAACACACCCCTAACCCTAATCTCAGCCCTAGCCCTAACCCTAAACCTAACCCTTGCCCAAACCCTAACTGGAAAATGGAAATAAATACTTTTTTTTAAAATTTTATGATTTTTCCCTAACAAAGGGGGTGATAACGGGGGGGTTTGATTTACTATTTATAGCAGGTTTTTATGTTTGGCAGCTGTCACACGCTAAAAGACGCTTTTTATTGTAAAAATAGTTTTTGGCATCATTTTGAGACCTATAATTTTTCCGTATTTTGACCCACAGAATCATGTGAGGTCTTATTTTTTGCGGGACGAGTTGACGTTTTTATTGGTATCATGTTCGGGTACATGACACTTTTTGATCGCTTTTTATTCCAATTTTTGGGACGCAGAATGAACAAAAAACAGCATTTCAAGAATTTCTTTTGGAGGGTGCGTTTACACCGTTCTGCGTGCAGTAAAATTGATAAGGCGGTTTTATTCTTCGGTTCAGTATGGTTACAGTGATACCTAATTTATGTCTTTTTTTATGTTTTGGTGCTTTTATCCAATGAAAACAATTTTATATAAAAAATAATTATTTTTGCATCGCTTTATTCTGCGAGCTATAACTTTTTAATTTTTTCACTGATGACGCTGTATGGTGGATCGTTTTTTGCGGGAAAGATGACGTTTTCAGTGGTACCATAGATATTTATATGCATCTTTTTGATTGTGCGTTATTGCACTTTTTGTTCGGCGGTATGATAATAAATCATTATTTTTTGCTTTGTTTTTTATTTTTATTTTTTAAGGGGTTCGCTAAAGGGGTTAACTAATGGGACTGTTTTATAGGGCGGGTCGTTACAGACGAGGCAATACCAAATATGTGTACTTTTATTGTTTTGTTTTTTTTATTTCCAAAATATGAATTTATTAGGGAATATTTTTTTTTTAAATTATTTAGCGATTTTTTTAAAATTATGTTTACACTTTTTTTTTTTACTTTATTAGGTTGTCCCAGGGGGGACATCACTGTCCTGTGACAGATCGCTGATCTGTCGCATCACAGATCACTGTGACAGATCAGCGATCTGTCACAGGCATAGACGCAGACTTCCTCATGCCTGCGCTATGCAGGCACTGAGGAAGCCAGCTCCCTGCAGGCCCCCGAAGGTCTCCGTCGCCATCTTGGATTCGGGGACCTGCAGGGATGGAGCCCCCCCGCAGCAGCGCTGCACATTGCGCTGCTGTGGGGGGCTCAGGGAAGCACGGAGGGAGCCCCCTCCCTGCCGATGCTTCCCTTTAACCCCTGGTACAGCGCAATCGTGTTTGATCGCGGTGTGCAAGGGGAGAACGTGTCGGGGGTGGTCCGTGACCCCCCAACACATTGTGCCGGGTGTCAGCTGTGATAATCAGCTGACACCCGGCCGCAATCAGCTGCGCTCCCCCCGTGAGCACAGCTGATCGTGCTAGACGTACTATCCCGTCCATAGGCATAGGGACCCGGGTCCCAGGGACGGTATAGTACGTCTGATGTCAGAAAGGGGTTAAGCTGGAGCTTATAATAGCTGATCAGCGGTGGTGCTGGGTGTTGGACCCTCCACACACTAATCTGATATTGATTGCCTATGCTTAATATCATTATCTTGTGACATGACAGGGCAACCCCTATAACAGACAAGCTAAATTTTTATGTTTTTTAACATTTAACCATCCTGGTTAAGAATGAATAAATTATTCACTACTTAATTTATTAGAACTACAAGGATGTCGTTTAATGCTGAAACCATTCCTGCATGTGATGGCTTAGTGCTGCATGATTTTGCAGAAAAAATTAAGGAAATGCTTTTAAAATTATGTGATCATTGGTATCTGCATTCACTGTAAAAATATTTATTTGTTTTAATAACCATTCACTTAAAAGGGCACTCCCAAAATCATAATACAGTAGGAGAAAAAAGGTATTTAGTCGGCCACCAATTGTGCAATTTCTCCCACTTAAAAGATGTGAGAGGCCTGTAATTGACATTACAAAACCAAACTAATTTTCATCAGTGCTTCCGATTTTCATCTTGTTTTAGTCCATGTGTCCATTTTTTTGCCATCAGTATGTCATCCATTTCTATTGTATGCAAAAAACAAACAAAAGCTGATGGAAGTTTCCCAAGTTTCTTCTAGTAGTCAGTCAGTGGGTGAGTGTGATCCACAATTCGCCCCACAGCTGACATGTTACCAGCTCCATAGAATATAAGGGCCAGTGATAAAGCTGGCAGCACCCCTGGTACATAGACACACATGTGACTGAGCCCTTCCTTTACAACGTGATTGTACAGAGACTTCCTTACACAATATCGTATCTGATCTGGCATCCAGGTTTCGGCTCTACTGTCACTACTGGAGTGCAGGGGCGTTACATCAATAGTGGGGGGCCACACGACCCGTGAGTCCTGGGGAGTGTTGGCTTTGTTTCCCCATCAACCCAACCATCATCATAATTTTACCATCGGCTTCATGTTCCATCATTCAGCCTGAGACTCGGATCAGCATGCGCGATAGGCAGGCAGCAATAGATTGCGCCTGCTGTAGAAAGCCTCAGTCCCACACTGCACAGACCGGAGCAGGGCGCTGGGGGACACGGCCAGGCATAAATGCTATAAATGCATGTGAGAAGAATGTGATACTTACATGGGATGTCAATCACTGCAGGCTGTAAAAGTAAAACAGAGAAGTGTAAAAAGTCTATGAAATATTTCATCTTCTTACATTGTCCTGTACATCACATACTCATAGGCCTCCATTACACCCATTACACTAGACAATGAATGTGACATTATCACACAAGATGGACTGCACTAGTATTAATAAATCTATGAGCAGAGCGCCAATCCGTGCCCCATGCAGCATTCATACAGTCCATAAACAGCACGCCTGGTATGTGACCTGGCATCTGCTGACAACTATAGTATAAGATGTATGGAATATATTTATACATTAGTTGTGTATTATGAATCTCTGGGGCTGCGTCCATTATGTACATATTTATTTGGGTTTAAAAATGGGGATAAACTGGCATCGCTGCATTACTACATCTGCTTTAATGTAACACAGAGGTGTGTGTATTTCATAGTACTATGTGCAGCACGGTGGCTCAGTGGTTAGCACTGCAGCCTTGCAGCACTAGAGTCCTGGGTTCAAATGCCACCAAGGACAACATCTGCAAGGAGTTTGTATGTTCTCCCCGTGTCTGCGTGGGTTTCCTCCAGGTTCTCTGGTTTCCTTCCACATTCAAAAGATATACTGATAGGGAATCTAGATTGTGAGCCCCATCGGGGACAGTGATGATAATGTGTGCAAACTGTAAAGCGCTGCAGAATATGTTAGCGCTATATAAAAGTAAAGGTTATTATTATGCTACATAGATTTAACTCTTTAAAAGAGTTGTCCACTACTAGGACAATCCCTTCTTGAACTAAATGTTTGGTCCTGATTAAATAATAAAGCTTATACTCACCTCCCATGCTGGTGCTGTTCCAGCGGTGTCAGCACTTGTGGTCCCCGGAGCTCTGGTGCGGTGTTGTGACACGTGGTGCTCGGTGCCCAATCAGCGCTGGCATCACTGTCCCCGCCTTTGTACAGATTGAACATGAAGAGGAAGTCCAGGCTGCAGCTGATCTTAGACTTCCTTTTTATGTTCAATCCGTACAATGGTGAGGACAGTGACTGATTGGGCAGCGGGCGCCATGTGTCATTCCACTGCACCAAAGCTCCGGGACCGCGAGTGCTGACACTGCTGGAACAGCACCAGCACGGGAGGTGAGTACAGGCTTTTTAATTTTATCGGGAGCAAACATTTAGTTAAGGAAGGGGGTTTTCCTAGTAGTGGACAACCCCTTTAAGGCCCCAAGACTAGAGATGGGCAAACCCAAACAGTAAAGTTAGGCATCCTTACTGAACACCTACTATTTGGGCATGGACACCAGGAAGTCCGTGTTACTGTTTGGGTTCGGCCACCCAGAACACCAGCTGTTTATCGCGCTGTCATGCACATGATACTGCTTCTGATCAGTGGTAAAATCATTACTCCTCCCATCAGCCGACGCCTGCTGCCACTTATAACAATGAGAGCAGGAGCGGCTGATGGGAGTATTCATCAGCTGGCGCCTGGGCTCTAAATGCATAATAAAAATAAAATGGGGTGGGTTGCCCTGTATTTTGGAAAACCAGACAGGCAAAACTCACAGCTGGGGGTTGCAACCCTTGACTATTAGTGTTAGCAAGGTTGGTTATCAAGAATTGAGTGGTCCCCAAGCTGTTTTTTTTAATTATTTAAATAACTGGCACCATCAAGGTTGAAAACTATTTATCCCCAGACGTGGACTACAGCGTGGAACAGAACATCGGACAGGTGAGGGATATTGTTGTTTTTTTACTTTTGTTTAATTACATGAGACTAGGGATTCAATGGAATGGGTGTTAGGTAAGTATAATTGTGTTTTGTTATTTTTAAACAAAAAAGGAAAAGTGTGGTTTCTTTTTATTTCAAATAAAAGACTTTATTCTGGCTGTGTCTTTATTTATCATACAACTATAGGATTAGTAATGGATAGGTGTCTTATAGCCGCCTCTCCATTACTAAGCCTAGGGCTTGATGTCACCGGCAAAACAAAGGTGACATCAACGCCACAAATATGAACCCCATTTGCCACCGCTATAGGGCAAGTGGGAAGAGCCAGGCAAAGTGCCAGAATTAGCGCATCTAATAGATGTGTTTTTTTCTGGGTGGCTGTGGGCTGCTATTTTTTTTTGCCTGGGGGGCAATATCTATCACCACTTTCCAGCCTGAGAATACAAGCCCCCAGCTGTTTGCTTTAGCAAGGCTGGTCGTCAAAAAAGCGGGGACCCCACGCCATTTTTTAAAAATATTTATTTAAATAATTCAAAAAACAGCGTGGGAACCCCTCTATTCTTGATACCCAGCCTTGCTGAAGCTGACAGCTGAGCGTTGCAGCCCCAATCAGTTAGTTTTGCCTGGCAGGCTATCAAAAATGCAGGGGAACCCACACTTTTTTTATTATTTATTTAGAGAGCATGAGTCATCACCTGCTCTCAGTGTTATTAGCAGCAGCAGGCGTGGAATGATGGGAGCAGATGTCTCATCAGCCGACACCAGTGACCGGATGTAACCTTTGTACCTCCGATCACAGCTGTGGGCTCACGCTGTGATTTGTAGTAGTAGTGCTTGGCAGACACTGGATATTCGGGCTCCCCATTCAAGTGAATGGGGTTCGGGTCTGTGTACTGTTCTGGTACCCGAACCTGAATGTTTTTTTTAACAGTTTGGCCGAACCCACCGGACCCAAACAACCCGGGGTCCACCCATCTCTACCCATAACAGATACATTAATCATAGAGCGTGCCAGGAACTTTGGAGCAAGCTCAGAAGCAGCGCCAACTCCTCCCTGATCTCAGCTATATTATATTGATGGCATCTGCCTCTATCAGCAGTGAATGGCGTGCCCGCAGATTGCTGCTGTTAATTTGTTTAATGCTGTTGTCAGTTGCTAACTGCGGCATTTAAGCGTGATGTAATCACAGAGAGCGGATTGGCTGCTATGACAGCCGGGCACCGGCTAACTGTTCCCCTGCTTGTTATGTGATCTCTCCTGTAAAGTCCAGCCTGTGGTTGGGCGTCATATAGCGCAGTGATTTTTACTCTATACCTCACTGCTGCTGTATTGCTTTATACAGCACAAGCGATCAGACAATAGCAGGTTCAAGTCCCCTAAGAAGACTAACAAATTATGTGAAAAGTAAAGAAAAAAGTTATTCAAATTGTAAAAAGATAAAAATTCAAATCAACCCCCTTTCCTCCAGTTAATATTACAGAAAGGGAAAAGTAAAAAACACATACGGTATTTGGTATCAACCTGTTCAGAAAAGTCTGACCTATGAAAATATAGAATTAATTGACCTAATCTGTAGAAATTGTAAAGCACAAAAAAAATAAACAAAATTGCAGGTTTTTGGTTGCTACAACTCCACAAAAAATACATAACAGCAATCAAAGCATCGTAACTACCTCAAAATATTATTAATACATCAGGATACCATGCAAAACAAGAAAGTGTATAAAGAACAGATATCAGACAACAGAAAGTCATTATTATTTACACATATAGAGACAGCATTACTGTAATTATTCTGAATTACACGGCTTTTCTTCTTTGGAACTTACATAGATCGGTCTCTCATTATTGCTCGACATCTTCCTAGTCCAAATAATCGCACAATCCTGAATAGGACAAAGAGAGAGGTTTCCATATAAATAGCCTAATCTCAAATGCCAACTTTATCAATAGTGAATATTGCTGTAACTAATTAACAAATATAAGGTTTTCTTTTTTAAAAATGTATGGGACATGAGAATTGGGAAATAGGGGAAACTTATCACAAGAAACCAGAAACTTGTACAGCTAGGAAATGGGGAATAATAAGGGCAGGACAGGAGCATCAGACGCGCATACTCACTCTCATCGCCTACTGTAACCATCAAAGGAGTTCCGGTAGAGCGGTGGACAATAGCTCCGATCTTGTGATGTCACAGCATTCTAGAATGTCTCCTGCAGCCAATCAGATCCAGTATAATCCTGCATATTAAAGTATTGGAGGATTTATAAATATATGTAAATAATGTGATACAGCAAATTATAGAAAACACCCCCGCGCCCCCCCCACTCCACACACACATGAACACATGTATAAAAAAGAGTATTATAATCCAATGTTGTTCTTATATTGTAATTATACTTATGGACATAAGTGTAGGGATACAGAATTTTATAACATCTCATTCTAAATCCATAGGCAATAATGTGGAGTTTGTTTTTTTCTACAAGATTTTGGAGGTGTCTGGGGATTTTTGCCCCTTCAATCAGGATAGCGTTTGCGACAGTAGACACTGATGCTGGATGGGTGGTCCTGGCTAGCAATCTCCATTCTCGTTCATCCCAAATGTGTTGGATGGGGTTGAAGTCAGGGCTCTGGCCGGCCTTAGCTGCTGCAGGTCCCTCAGTGCTCCTTTACATGATGCTGCTCCTCTGCCCTGGAAATATTCAGTGCACACTCAATTTGGATCAAGCAAAAGTGATGATTTGTATACATTTCCATAGGTACAGGGAATGGATTCAAAAGGAATCCCTTGTCTCAGTCAAGAAGCAATTTCTTCATGTTTTGATTCAATTAATCTTTCTCAAATATGTCACAGGGTATTCCAGAGCCACAGTTATATAGGTTGTCCTGTAAGGACACTATGCAGCGTCATATGTTTTGGTACACCATATACTATATACACAAGCCACATACTATATACACACACAAGCCACATGCTATACACACGCACACAAGCCACATACTATATACACACACCACATACTATATATACACACCACATACTATATACACAAGACACATACTATATACACACACCACATACTATATACACACACACCACATACTATATACACACACCACATACTATATACCCAAGACACATACTATATACACACACCACATACTATATACACACACCACATACTATATACACACACCACATACTATATACACACACAAGCCATATGCTATATACACACACCACATACTATATACATAAAAGGTGAGTGGCAGATGGTGAGAGGGGAAGAGCAATGGGGATGTTGAAATCTCCCATGATGAGGGTAGGGATGTCACAGGAGAGAAAATGTGGAAGCCAAGTGGCAAAATGATCCAGGAACTGATGGGAGGGGCCGGGAGGACGATACACCACCGCCACTCGCATGGAGAGGGGGGTGTAGAGTCTGACGGCATGGACCTCAAAAGAAGGGAAGACTAGTGAGGGTACTTGAGGGATAACCTGAAAGGTACATTTTGATGATAGGAGCAGACCAACGCCTCCACCTGCTCTATTGTCTGATCTTGGGGTATGAGAGAAGTGTAGCCCCCCGTATGAAAGTGCAGCAGCAGCGGTAGTGTCTGACTGCTGGATCCAGGTTTCAGTAAGTGCCAGGAGGTTAAGAGAATTAGAAAGGAAGAAGTCATGGATGAAGGAGAGTTTGTTACACACTGAGCGAGAATTCCAAAGTGCACAACTAAGAGAGACAGATGGCAGGCAGGGAATATTAATCAGATTAGAGGGGTTTCTAAGTGTAGCAGTTGGGGGGTTTGACTTTCTATAACATGGGGGACCAGGGTTGGGAGCAATGTCTCCTGCGACTAGGAGAAGGAGGATAGAAAGAGTGAGCAGATAGTTAAGTGATTTGTGAGAGCGTCTCTGATGTTGAATGGTTGGACTGACTGGATCTGTGCAATTTAACAATGTGAAAAGAGCGTGAGTGCTATACATAGGAGAGGAAAGAAGCGAGGGGCCAATATGGATGGAGTGTAGAGAGTTAATGCCAGGGCAGTGGATGTGTGTGAATGCAGCGGCCAGGATATAAATTACACAAATGCATATGGTATATATTTGTTGTACTCCAAATGTACAGGGAGTAGATGTATATAAATGTCTTACCTGTCTCCTGCCCTGTCTAACTGCCATGTTATAACTGCCAATAGTACTTTGATACATGTACTATGATTACATGTGCATAAATGCCCCCTGCATAAATGCTCCCCCTAGCTAGGTCTGAATATATAGGAGGTTAAGGCTATGTTTTTTTTTTTTGTTGGCTCTCTCTTCTCGTTAATCACTCACACTAAATTGAGACACCAGGACCCAATAAAATGTTGTGGTCAAATAAACACATGTCCAGCACTACATGGATCATAAAGCACTTTGAAAAGTTTCTTGACCTCACAACATAAGGGGACAAGCAGAGTAAGTTGAAAAAAACTATATACACACACCGCATACTATATACGTACACCACATACTATATACACAAGCTACATACTATATGCACACACTACATACTATATACACAAACCACATACTATATACACAAGCCACATACTATATACACACACAAGCCACATACTATATACATACACCACATACTATATACACACACCACATGCAATATGCACACACCACATACTATATACACAAGCCACATGCTATATACACATACAAGCCACATACTATATACACACAAGCCACATACTATATACACACACGCAAGCCACATAGTATATACACACACCACATACGATACACAAGCCACATACTATAAACATACACAAACCACATACTATATACATACACACAAGCCACATACTATATACATAAGCCACATACTATATGCACACACCACATACTATATACACACACGAGCCACATACTATATACACACAAGGCACATACTATATACACAATCCACATACTATGTACACACTCCACATACTTTATACACACCATATACTATATACACACACCACATACTATATACATACCACATACTATGTACACACAAGCCACATACTATATACAAACATCACATACTATATACACACACAAGTCACATACTATATACACACACCACATGCTATATACACAAGCCACTCACTATATTCACACACCACATACTATATACACAAGCCACTCACTATATTCACACACCACATACTATTTACACACACCACATACTATATACACAAGCCACATACTATATACACACACAAGCCACATAGTATATTTGCACACACCATATACTATATACACGCCACATGCTATATACACACCACATGCTATACACACAAGCCACATACTATATACATTCACCACATACTATATACACACACAAGTCACATATCATATACAGACACAAAAGCCACATATTATATACACACAAGCCACGTACTATATACACAAACGAAAGCCACGTATTATATACACACACAATAGCCATATACTATATACACACACAAGCCACATCCTATATACACACAAGCCACATACTATATACACTCACAAGCCACATACTATATACACTTACAAATCACATACTATATACACACAAGCCACATACTATATACACATACAAGCCACATACTATATACACATACAAGCCAGATACTGTATACACACAAGCCACATACTATATACACTCCATATACTATATAAACAACACATACTATATACACACATCACATGCTATACACACACACCACATGCTATATACACACATACAAGCCACATATTATATACACACACCACATACTATATAAACACCACATACTATATACATACACACAAGCCACATATTATATACACACCACATACTATATACACAAGCCACATACTGTATACACACACCACATACTATATACACAAGTCACATACTATATACACTCACAAGCCCCATACTATATACACACAAGCCACATACTATATACACATAAGCCACATACTATAAACACACACAAGCCACATACTACACACACTCACAAGCCACATACTATATACACACACAAGCCACTTACTATATACACAAACAAGCCACTTACACTATATACACACAAGCCACATACTATATACACACACCTCATACTATATACACACCACATACTATGTACACACACCACATACTATATACACACCACATACTACATACATAACCACATACTATATACACTCACAAGCCACATACTATATACACACACAAGCCACTTACTATATACACACAAGCCACATACTATATACACACTCCACTTGCTATATACACACATACAGGCCGCATATTATATACACACAACACATAATATATAAACATCACAAACTATATAAATACACACAAGCCACATATTATATACACACCACATACTATATACACACCCCACGTACTACACACACACCACATACTATATACACACATACAAGCCACATATTATATACGCACACACACCATACTATATACACACCACTTATATACACCTCATACTACACACACATCACATACTAAATTAGGAGCATTGCTAGAGTCCTTGAACATCAGGGGCCCAAGCCCCAAAGTGCATATTTCCCCATATGTCCCCTCTAAGCCATTTAAAATAACATCTATACATATATAAATACAGTATACCAATGTTGCTAACCAAAAATACACAATGCAAAGACCAATATTATCAACATGCTACTTAAAAATATAGCTACACAATGTCCAATACAATCATCACTGCACAGCGAATACATAATATTATAATAAGCAATATTATTAAATGCAAGCTGACTACATAGACACGAATGGAACCAAGATTACTACCTATATAAGGGAACTGAGCTATTGGAGCAGAACCGATCTTACTACAAAGATAAGGGACAAATCAAAAAGGGGGAAGAAAACGGAAACTATGTGCCATAAAATAAATGAAATTTTAATAATACATCATTAAAATGCACAACAATACAATGTAATATATAAGGGAGCAATAAATGCAAAAATCAGACCTATACACAGGTATAGAATATGCTCCAAAAAAAGATTATTATGCACAAGTGTAAATCCTATAGTTCATTTATCAAAGTGTATTATATATCAATGGTAGCCCAACTGAAATCAATAGGACTAAAAAAAACAGAGATTATAATGAAAAAGGTTTTTATTTCTAAATAGAGTTTATCTATAATGAATTCCAAGGATCATAAAATTTATTCTAATAAGAAGCCAATATAAGTCTCAATCACATGGAGGCAACAGTATGCAAATATTTAATCAAAACAATGCATAGTGCAAAATATAAGCAAAATGTGCTAGAGTAAATATAGCTATGACATGCAGCAGAAAATTATGAATCTCCAGATAATAAATGTATATGCATATAAAGAATCAATCCTGAACCTGATGTAACAAGCTAACATGCTGAAGAGTAATGCATAGTGCAATCATAAAAACGCATGAGCTATTATGGACATAAGGTGGTTTCAAGTAAAGTAAAGTTGGAGAAGAAAGCGTTAAAGACTGCTGCTGCAAGGCAGAAACTGTATCTGGATGGCCATGGCACCCCTAGTGTCATCTTGCATATTGCCCCCATTAAAAACAGTGTCCAAACAGGACAGCCAATCTTGGTCCTTGGCCTTAATATCCATCCTGGCAAAAAAAGCTGTAAACTAAGTACAGCACACAATTTTTGATTTGTGTATTTTTGGAAATGCCATTTTTTCTAGGCAAATAATAATACTGTGATGTTACAAAGATAAGGGAGCAGAACCAAGCTTGCTACAGAGCTATAGGAGCAGAACCAAGACTACAACAGAGCTATGGGACCAGAACCAAGCCTACTAGAGAGATATGGCAGCAGAACCGGGCTTACTAGAGAGATATGGGTGCAGAACCAAGCTTACTACAGAGATATGGGAGTAGAACCGAGTTTACTAGAGAGATATGGGAGCATAACCGGGCTTACTAGAGAGATATGGGTGCAGAACCGAGCTTACTACAGTAGCCCATTCACTATCTCCATCCATCCCTCACTCCCTCAAGATGGCTGGACCATCATTGTAAATACACCATTGTAAATACACACCTGTACTTTGTATCTCCCCCACCGCATTGTAGATTGTAAGATCTCACGAGCAGGGTGGTCTTATTTTGTCTTATTTTGCTTTAATTATTGAATTGTTAACCCCTTTCTGCCATTAGACGGACTATCCCGTCCATGTGCCCTGGGACTTGATTCCCAGGGACGGGATAGTACGTCTAATGCGATCAGTGGCGCCCACGTGGTGAGCGCCGCTGATCGCGGCCGGGTGTCAGCTGATTATCACAGCTGACACCCGGCACAATGTGTCCCCGACACATTGACCCCTTGTACACCGCGATCAAACACGATCGCGGTGTACCGGGGGTTAAAGGGAAGCATCGGCAGGGAGGGGGCTCCCTCCGTGCTTCCCTGAGCCCCCCACGGCAGCGCAATGTGCAGCGCTGCTGCGGGGGACTCCTTCCCTACAGGCCCCCGGATCCAAGATGGCGACGGGGGCCTTCGGGGGCCTGTAGGGAGCTGACTTCCTCACTGCCTGCAAAGCGCAGGCATGAGGAAGTCTGCAGAACTGCCTGTGACAGATTGCTGATCTGTCACAGAGTGATCTGTGATGTGATTGATCAGCGATCTGTCACAGGACAGTGATGTCCCACCTGGGACTATGTAATAAAGTAAAAAAAAAAAAAAAAAAAAAAGTGAAAAGTGTTAAAAATAATTTTAGAAAAATCGCTAAATAAATTAGTAAAAAAAAAAAAAAAAATACCCCAATAAATTCATTTTTTGAAAATAATAAAAAAAAACAATAAAAGTACACATATTTGGTATCGCCGCGTCCGTAGTGACCCGCCCTATAAAACTGTCCCATTAGTTAACCCCTTTAGCGAACCCCTTAAAAAATAAAAATAAAAAACGGAGCAAAAAATAATGATTTATTATCATACCACCGAACAAAAAGTGCAATAACGTGCGATCAAAAAGACGCATATAAATATCCATGGTACCGCTGAAAATGTCATCTTGTCCCACAAAAAAAGAGCCACAATACAGCATAATATGCAAAAAAATAAAAAAGTTATAGCTCGCAGAATAAAGCGATGCAAAAATAAATATTTTTTCTATAAATTTGTTTTCATTGCAAAAAACCGACAAAACATAAAAAAACGACCTAAATGAGGTATCGCTGTAACGGTACTGACCCGAAGAATAAAACCGCTTTATCAGTTTTACCGCACGCGGAACGGTGTAAACGCACCCCCCCAAAAGAAATTAATGAAACGCTGGTTTTTGTTCATTCTGCGTCCCAATAATCGGAATAAAAAGCGATCAAAAAATGTCACGTGCCCGAAAATGGTACCAATAAAAACGTCAACTTGTCCCGCAAAGAATAAGACCTGACATGACTCGGTGAGTCAAAATACGGAAAAATTATAGCTCTCAATATGTGGTGATGCAAAAACTATTTTTACAATAAAAAGCGTCTTTTAGCGTGCGATAGCCGCCAAACATAAAAACCGCCATAAATAGTAAATCAAACCCCCCGTTATCACCCCCTTAGTTAGGGAAAAATAATAAAACTAAAAGAAAATGTATTTATTTCCATGTTCCTATTAGGGTTAGGGCTAGGGTTAGGGTTAGGGCTAGGGTTAGGGCTAGGGTTAGGGCTCAGATTAGGGTTAGGGGTGTGCTGGGGTTAGGGTTGGAGTTAGAATTGGGGGGTTTCCACTGTTTGGGCGCATCAGGTGCTCTCCAAATGCAACATGGCGTCTGATCTCAATTCCAGCCAATTCTGCAATGAAAAAGTCAAATGGTGCTCCTTCCCTTCCAAGCTCTGCCATGCGCCCAAACAGTGTTTTACCCCCACATATGGGGTATCAGCCTACTCAGGACAAATTACAAAACAACTTTTGGGGTCCAATTTCTCCTGTTACCCTTAGGGAAATAAAAAACTGGGGGCAAAAATATCATTTTTGTGGAAAAAAATGATTTTTTTATTTTCACGCCCAGGCGTTATAAACTTCTGTGAAGCACTTGGGGGTTCAAAGTGCTCACCACACATCTAGATAAGTTCCGTGGGGGGTCTAGTTTCCAAAATGGGGTCACTTGTGGGGAGTTTCAATAGTTTCGGTACATCAGTGGCTCTCCAAACGCACATGACACCCGCAGACCATTCCATCAAAGTCTGCATTCCAAAACGTCACTACTTCCCTTCCGAGCCCCGACGTGTGCCCATACAGTAGTTTTCTCCCACATATGAGGTATCAGCGTACTCAGGACAAATTGGACAACAACTTTTGGGGTCCAATTTCTCCTGTTACCCTTGGGAAAATAAAAAAACTGGAGACTAATTGATCATGTTTGTGGAAAAAATACGATTTTTTTATTTTCATGCCTGGGCATTATAAACTTCTGTGAAGCCCTTGGGGGTTCAAAGTGCTCACCACACATCTAGATAAGTTCCTTAGGGGGTCTCGTTTCCAAAATGGGGTCATTTCTGGGGGGTTTCCACTGTTTAGGTACATTAGGGGCTCTCCAAAGGCAACATGACATCCGCAGACCATTCCATCAAAGTCTGCATTCCAAAACGTCACTACTTCCCTTCCGAGCCCCGACGTGTCCCCATACAGTAGTTTTCTCCCACATATGGGGTGTCAGCGTACTCAGGACAAATTGGACAACAACTTTTGGGGTCCAATTTCTCCTGTTACCCTTGGGAAAATAAAAAAAATGGGGACTAAACCATGATGTTTGTTGAAAAAATACGATATTTTTATTTTCACGCCCGGTCGTTATAAACTTTATAAACGTTATAAACTTTCCACTGTTTAGGTACATCAGGGGCTCTCCAAAAGCAACATGACACCTGCAGACCATGCCATAAAAGTCTGCATTCCAAAACGTCACTACTTCCCTTCCGAGCCACGACGTGTGCCCATACAGTAGTTTTCTCCCACATATGAGGTATCAGCGTACTCAGGACAAATTGGACAACTTTTGGGGTCCAATTTCTCCTGTTACCCTTGGGAAAATGAAAAAATTGGTGACTAAAAGATCACGTTTGTGGAAAAAATACGATTTTTTTATTTTCACGCCCGGGCGTTATAAACTTCTGTGAAGCATTGGGGGGTTCAAAGTGCTCACCACACATCTAGATAAGTTCCTTGGGGGGTCTAGTTTCCAAAATGGTGTCATTTGTGGGGGGGTTTCTACTGTTTTGGTACATCAGGGGCTTTCCAAACGCGACATGGCGTCCGATCTCAATTCCAGCCAAAAACGTCAAATGGCGCTGCTTCCCTTCCGAGCTCTGCCATGCGCCCAAATAGTGGTTTACTCCCACATGTGGGGTATCAGCGCACTCAGGACAAATTGCACAATATCTTTTAGGGTCCTGTTACTCTTGAAAAAATAAGAATTGAGGGTGAAAAGATCATTTTTGTGGAAAAATATGATTTTTTAATTGTACGGCTGTATGTTATAAACTTCTGTGAAGCCCTTGGGAGTTCAAAGTTCTCACCGCACATCTAGATAAGTTCCTTGGGGGGTCTAGTTTACAAAATGGTGTCATTTGTGGGGGGTTTCCACTGTTTTGGTACATCAGGGGTTTTCCAATCGCGACATGGTGTCCGATCTCAATTCCAGCCAAAAAAGTCAAATGGCGCTGCTTCCCTTCTGAGCTCTGCTATGCGCCCAAATAGTCATTTACACCCACATATGGGGTATCAGCGTACTCAGGACAAATTGCACAATAACTTTTATGGTCCTGTTACCCTTGGAAAAATAAAAATTGGGGGTGAAAAGATCATTTTTGTGTAAAAAATATGATTTTTTAATTGTACCGCTGTACGTTATAAACTTCTGTGAAGCCCTTGTGGGTTCAAAGTTCTCACCACATATCTAGATAAGTTCCTTGGGAGGTCTAGTTTCCAAAATGGGGTCACTTGGGGGGTTTCCACTGTTTAGGTACATCAGGGGCTCTCCAAACGCGACATGGCGTCCAATCTGAATTCCAACCAATTTTGCATTGAAAAAGTCAAACGGCGCTCCTTCCCTTCTGAGCTCTGCCATGCGCCGAAACAGTGGTCCCCCCCCACATATCAGGTGTCAGCGTACTCAGGACAAATTGCACAATAACTTTTGCAGTCCAATTTCTCCTGTTACCCTTGGTAAAATAAAAAAAATTGAACCTGAAGTATTTTTTTAGTGAAAAAAAGTTAAATGTTCATTTTTTTTAAACATTCAAAAAATTCCTGTGAAACACCTAAAGGATTAATAAACTTCTCGAGTGTGGTTTTGAGCACCTTAAGGGGTGCAGTTTTTAGAATGGTGTCACTTTTGGGTATTTTCTATCATATAGACCCCTCAAAGTGGCTTCAAATGTGATGTGGTCCGTAAAAATAAAATGGTGCTGCAAAAATGAGAAATCGCTGGTCAATTTTTAACCCTTATAACTTCCTAACAAAAAAAATTTTGGTTCCAAAATTGTGCTGATGTAAAGTAAACATGTGGGAAATGTTATTTATTAAGTTTTTTGTGTACCGTATCTCTGTCATTTAAGGGCATAAAAATTCAAATTTGGAAAATTGCGAAATTTTCTAAATTTTCGCCAAATTTCCATTTTTTTCACAAATAAACGCAAGTTATTTGAATGAAATTTTACCACTAGCATGAAGTACAATATGTCACGAGAAAACAATGTCAGAATCACTGGGATCCATGGAAGCGTTTCAGAGTTATTACCTCATAAAGGGACAGTGGTCAGAATTGTAAAAATTGGCCTGGTCATTAACGTGCAAACCACCCTTGGGGCTTAAGGGGTTAAAGTTGTTACTTATGACTTGTGTTTTCAAACTGTTAAACTGTAAAGTGCTGCGGAATATGTTGGCGCTATATAAATAAAGATTATTATTATTACTACAGAAATATGGGAGTAGAACCAAGTTTACTAGAGAGATATGGGAGCAGGACCAAGCTTACTAGAGAGATATAAGAGCAAAACTGACCTTACTACAGAATTATGGGAGCAGAACTGAACTTACTACAGAGATATAGGAGCAGAACTGAGCTTGCTACAGAGATATCAGACCAAACACAGCTTACTACAGAGATATCAGTCCAGATCCGAGCTTACAACAGAGATATCAGTCCAGAGCCGAGCTTACAACAGAGATATCAGTCCAGAGCCGAGCTTACAACAGAGATATCAGTCCAGAACCGAGCTTACAACAGAGATATCAGTCCAGAACCGAGCTTACTACAGAGATATCGGTCCAGAACCGAGCTTACTACAGAGATATCAGTCCAGAACCGAGCTTACAACAGAGATATCAGTCCAGAACCGAGCTTACTACAGAGATATCAGTCCAGAACCGAGCTTACTACAGAGATATCAGTCCAGAACCGAGCTTACTACAGAGATATCAGTCCAGAACTGAGCTTACTACAGAGATATCAGTCCAGAGCCGAGCTTACAACAGAGATAAGGGAGCAGAGCCAAGCTTACTATAGAAATACGAGAGCAGAATCGAGCTTACTAGGTCTACAACATAGATACAGGAACAGAACCAAGCTTACAGCAAAGATATGGTGTCAGAATCTAGATTACTACATCAATAGAGTACCAGAACCAAGCTTACTGCCTAGATATGGTACCATAACTGAGCTTATTTACAAACATACATACAACTCCAGAAACATGGACATGTAAGCATACAGTATGACAGGTGTGTTACTAAGGTCCTAAAAAATCAGGAGCCCAAGCTCCAAAGTGCATGTCTCCTCATAGACTCCCCTATAGCCATTTAAAATAGCATCTATACATATATAATTACAGTATATCACTGTTGCTAACCAAAAACACACAATGCAAAGACCAATATTATCAACATGCTACTATAAAAGACCAAAACGATATGGCTTAAACAATGGCTACCATCAACACTACACAGCGAATACATAATATAATATGACCATTACCTCTACATAGCAAAACACTCTATACAAAGTCCAATGATGCCAGCATACACCACCTACTGCATAACCACTGAAATATAATAAGCTGTTACTAAATAAAGTAAGGGGAAAAAAAGCAAATGCTTCTAAGAAGAGCAATATAACCACCGTACAGTAACTGTATATTGGTAGATTCCAGTCCCGCAGAACGTACACGTGATTACAGTACAGTTATATATAGTAACTTACAGATAATGCTCTTTCTGATTCGGGTTGTTTATTTTTCCATTTGTCCCAGACCTCCATTATCAGTTACGACTCATCTGCACAGATTACAACAAAAACACATTTGACTTCTAACACTTCTAGCAAGATCACCATCTATTTCCAACCTACGAAAATTCCCCACTCTGCCTACACCTGAGGCGTGGACACTGACCCCCAACATTAAAGGATTATGTCATTACTAGGATTACTGAAGGTCCCCACTGCTCCCCACATATATAGTATGATGGTCCACACTGCACCATATATATAACATGATGGCCCCAGTTCCCCCCATATATATAGTAGGATGGCCCCAGTTCCTCCGATATATAGTAGGATGGCCCCAGTTCCCCCCATATATATAGTGTGATGGTCCACACTGCACCATATATATACCATGATGGCTCCAGTTCCCCCCCATATATATAGTAGGATGGCCCCAGTTCCCCCCATATATATAGTATGATGGCCCCGATTCTTCCAATATACATATAGTATGATGGGCCCAGTTCCACCCATATATAGTTTGATGGACTCAGTTCCCCATATATATAGTACGATGGCCACAGTTCCCCCATATATATAGTATGATGGCCCCAGTTTCCCCCATATATATAGTATGATGGCCCCAGTTCCCCCATTTATATAGTATGATGGCCACTGTTCTCCCCATGCAAATAGTATGATGGCCCTACTTCTCCCCATATATAAAGTATGGTGGTCCCAGTTCCATATATATATATATATATATATATATATATATATATATATATATATATATAGTCTGATGGCCCCATTTCCCCATATACAGTGGGTTCGGAAAGTATTCAGTCCCCTTAAAAATTTTTCACTCTTTGTTCCATTGCAGTCATTTGGTAAATTCAAAAAAGTTCATTTTTTTCTCATTAATGTACACTCTGCACCCCATCTTGACTGAGAAAAAAACAGAAATGTTGAAATTTTTGCAAATTTATTAAAAAAGAAAATCTGAAATATCAGCTGGTTATAAGTATTCAGACCCTTTGCTCAGACACTCATATTTAAGTTACATGCTGTCTATTTCCTTGTGATCCTCCTTGAGATCGTTCTACTTCATTGGAGTCCAGTTGTGTTTAATTAAACTGATAGGACTTGATTTGTAAAGGCACACACCTGTCTGTATAAGACCTCGCAGCTCACCATGCATGTCAGACCAAATGAGAATCCTGAGCTCAAAGGAACTGGCCAAGGAGGTCAGAGACAGAATTGTAGCAAGGCACAGATCTGGCCAAAGTTACATAAGAATTTCTCCAGTACCCAAGGTTCTTAAGAGCACAGTGGCCTCCATAATCCTTATATGGAAGAAGCTTGGGACCACCAGATGTCTTCCTAGATCTGGCCATCCAGCCAAACTGAGCAATCATGGGAGAAGAGCCTTGGTGAGAGAGGTAAAGAAGAACCTCAAGATCACTGTAGCTGAGCTCCACAGATGCAGTAGGGAGATGGGAGAAAGTTCCACAGTCAACTATCACTGCAGCCCTCTGTGACGCCCGTCTGCGGATCTGGACTGCAGTAGGGACAGCACCCCGAGACCCTTAACCCCTATACAGGGATCTGGAATTGTAGCAAGGCCCAGGGGGTGGCTGCCTAGAAGCAGTGCACCAGAGCAGGACGGTCGCCAATAGGGAAGAAGGCAGGGAGCCAAAAACGTAGTCAGAAACCGGGCGGGCAGCGGAGGTACAGAAACGGCAGGCAGTGGCAGAGTCGAGAGTCCAGGCCAAGGTCACAAAACGGGAGGGCGGTAAAGGTACAAAAACGGCAGGCAGTAGCAGAGTCGAACATCCAGGCCAAGGTCACAAACCAGGAGAAAAGCAGAGGTACAAAATCGTCAGGCAGTAGAGGGGTCAGAAATCCAGGCTGAGGTCAGAGACAAACAATAGTAAATTGTTGTGAGTTCATTTTCCCCTTCGTCACTGAGGTCTGGTGAACTCCCTATTCTGGTAAAGGAAGGTAATGAGCCTGATTATCAGGCACCTGAGTCTAATGAGGATGACTGGCTGAGTGGAGTCACTGACTGGATATAAGGCTGCCGACGCCCTTCTGCCCTGCGGGTGATTTCTTTGTGGACTTCTAGGACACCAGTCTGATTCCTGCTTCCCTAAAGCTAAGTTTTCTGCTTTGCCTGTTTGCATTTATGTTTTGTTTTTGTTTTCCTTGCTTTTCTGGATTCTGCCATTCCCTGCTGGGATGAGCTGAATCTCCTTTTGCCGGTTGCTCTGTCTTCAGAATATTCCTGAGTACTGACATAGCTTTTTGAAGCCTAGCGTCTTCAGGGCCTTTTTCACTGTCAGTCTGTTGGCTCTTATTTTCATAGGGTTTTTCACGGATTGCAGACAGCAGCCTTCCTGTCCTTTCCTATCTAGGTAGTTTGGGCCCCGTCTTTGCTCAGTCTATCTTTCTGTTTGTGTTAGTGTTTTCATCTTGCTTCACCGTCATTATATGTTGGGGGCTGCCTATTGCTTTGGGGTCTGCTCTGGGGCAGTTTAGATTTCCCCTTTCTTTCTTTAGGCTTATTTAATTCTCCGGCTGTGATCGAGGGGTCTAGGGCATCGTAGGAACCCCCCACGGCTACTGTTAGTTGTTGTGATAGGATCAGGGGTCTGCAATCCGATAGCTGCCAACTGCTCTGGTTTTCTGGACTTAGCTAGCATTTCTGTTTTTGCCTCCTACAGGGACTCATTCATAACAGTAAATCACACAGTAGCACATAGGGGAACCAAGAATATATCCGGCAGCTTGCAAGACCAGTCCCAAGGTATTTGAGGGATCAGGTCATCCCTCACTGGCTCCCGGACTGATGATGTCATCAGGACCGCCCCCAGGACCAGGCCACATGGCGATGCACCAACCCCTCCATGACCGACCGAGGAGCGGAGCCTGCGTCCATCAGATGCCTGCACAGGAGCCCCTTCTCTGTCGCCGCCATCACTCGGGGGCGAACCATGGTGCCTCCCAGTGGCCGAGGCAGGAACAGCAGGCCCCGAGTCTGACGGCGATGTGACAGTCCGGCGCCTCCTAGTGGCCGAGGCCGGCGGGAAAGTAGGCCCCGAGTCTGATGGCGACATGGCAGTCCGGCGCCTCCTAGTGGCCGAGGCCAGGACAGCAGGCCCCGAGTCTGACGGCGACGTGACAGTACCCCTCCTCTAAAAGGGGCCTCTGGACCCTCAAAACCCGGTTTGTCAGGATGAAGGAGATGAAATCTCCTAATTAATGCTTTGGCATGGATGTTCCCTGCGGGGACCCAGGACCTTTCCTCCGGGCCATAGCCCTTCCAGAGTACAAGATACTGTACGGAGCCTCTCATGTGTGGCCTGCAACTAGCAGTAGCCGTGGAGCGTACCTACGATGATCCTAGACGCCTCGTCACAGCCAGAGAACTAAATAAGCCTAAAGCAAGAAAAGGGGAAATCTAAACTGCCCCAGAGCAGACCCTAAAGCAATAGACAGCCCCCAAACATGTATTGACAGTGAGACAAGATGAAAACACAAACACAGATAGAAAAATAGGCTGAGCAAACGATGGGGTCCACACTAACTAGAAAGGACAGGAAAGGAAAGATGCTGTCTGTAATCACGCACAAAACCCTGCCAAAAAATGTCCAACACTTTCTGATAACAAAAACCCTGAAGTCGCTAGACTTCAATTCCCTATATCAGCACACTGGTATATTCTGAAGACAGAGCAAAAAAGACCAATCTGATCAGGGACAAAAAGCAAACTGGCATAAACAGAGACATAAGAATGGAAATTCAGCAAAGCCCCAGCAGGGGCTGGCTGACCACAAAAACTGAGTAAACCAGACCAAATCTCATGTGAAAGATAGCAAAGCACACTGAGCTTGAGAAGGCAGGAACAGAACTGGAAACCAGAACCTCAGGGCAGGAGAAAATCACCATCCAAAATTAGGGAGTCGGCTGTCTTAAATCCAGTCAGAGACTCCTGATGTCCACTCACAGTCCTCCTCCTCAGGTGGCAGGTCTCTGCAATTTAGATCAGCTTCATTACCTGCTGTCACCACCAGAGGAAGCCCGGATGGAGAACTCACGACTCCTCTGTGAACACAGCCATCTCCACCACCCTCACCAGAAGCCAGAGGTAAACCAGAAAATGAGTTCACAACAGTACCCCCACTTGAGGAAGGGTCACCGAACCCTCATCCACATCACCAGGCCGATCAGGATGGGCCCGGTGAAAAGCACGAACTAATCTATCGGCATGAATGTCAGAGGCAGAGACCCAAGAATTGTCCTCCTGGCTATAACTCTTCCACTTGACCAAATACTAGAGTCTCCATCTAGCCAGACGAGAATCCAGTATTTATCGGTCGTCCATGACAGCGCGAGAACCCTGCTGACCCAGACAAGGAGGCCTTAAAAGGCAGGAGGTGACGCTGCTGGGGTGCTTCTGAAGGCCAGCGATGGATACGACAGAAGCCCCCTTAGAGCAGCTGGACGAGGTGGAGGAGCACCCACAGAAACAGGCCACAGTGAAACCGCATGCGAGTGGCCAGCAGAAGAAACAGAAATGGACGGGCGAACAAAGCCACAGAAGTTCCTCCAGGCTAAAGGACCCTCCTGCCTCCCTCCGTGATCCGGTACCTGCCTCATCTGCATGGGTAAGAGATCTCCGTGAATGTACCCTGATGCAGTGTTCCCTTATGTTTTGTTCGCAGGGGAGGAAAGCTACGGGAAAACAGAAGCACAGGGAATGTGCCCTCTGTAGTTGCCCCTTGCCGGACGGCCACCCTAAAAAGTTGTGTCAGCCATGCGTGAGACAAACGGTAGGGGTGGAAGGGGACGTTGGCCCTGGGGTAGATTGACAGGTCCTTACACTCTCCCCCATCCATACAGGTAGCGGAAGAAACGCCGGACTTCACCACAAGCCTGAGGGACATAATCAGGACAGAGATAAAGGCCCTATCGAAAAAGGATTCCTCTAGGGGAAGAGAATGTAGTTTCTCAGGTTCAGAGTCCTCGATCGCCCTAAGGATCGATGACTCTTCAGATTCCCCGGCCTCCACTTCGTCTTCTTCAGAGGAAGACTCGAGTCGATTCTGCTTCCCCTTAGACCAGATGGATAAGCTAGTTAAAGCAATAAGGTCCACCATGGGGGTAGCAGACACAAAACCGGAACTTTCAGCTCAGGACGTGATGTTCGGGGGTCTAGATCCCAGGAAGCGGAAGGCCTTTCCATTAAATGATAAAGTCCAGAGCCTAATAGATAGGGAATGGAAGAGACCTGAAAAAAGAGGCTCTTTACCTCCGGCCTTCAAGCGGAGGTACCCGTTTGATGACCCAGTGGTAAACAGATGGGATAAAGCCCCTAAACTGGACGCAGCAGTAGCCAAAGCCTCCAAAAAATCCTCCACTCCCTTCGACGACATGGCCTCCTTAAAAGACCCGTTAGATAAGAAAGCAGACTCCTTTTTGAAGGGAACTTGGGAGATGTCTGCAGGTGCTCTAAGACCAGCGATAGCTGCCACATGTACGGCCAGATCCATGATGGTCTGGCTAGACCAATTGGATTCCCAACTAAAGGACGGAGTCTCAAGAGCTTCTATCAGGAAAATTCTGCCAATCATCCAAAGTGCGGCAGCTTTTTTGGCGGATGCTTCAGCGGACTCTGTGAGGATGGCAGCCAGAACTGCAAGTTTATCTAACGCAGCTCGAAGGGCCCTTTGGTTAAAATGCTGGCCGGGAGATATCCAGGCCAGAACATGACTCTGCTCCATTCCATGTGAGGGTGAATATCTGTTTGGCCCAGTCTTGGATGAACTCTTAGAGAAAGCCGGGGATGATAAAAGGAAGTTCCCCAGTCTACCGAATCCTTCTTACAGACGTCCCTTTACCAGGAAAGGCTATTTCCGTAGAAGGCCGTCCAGAGATCAGGGCAGATGGGAGGACAAAAGAAGGAGAGGTACAGGTTTCATGTTCGGAGGAGGGGGACGTCAAGAAGGTCCAGCACGTGACACTAAAAAACCTCCCCAATGACTAGTTGCCCCAGTAGGGGGGAGACTAGCTGCCTTCTACCCAGCCTGGTCCTTGATTTCCAATAGTAAATGGATACTGGGGGTGATAGCTGCGGGTCTACGCCTAGAATTCGCCCGGGTTCCCCAAGATTGATTTAAGGTCACCCCGCTCAGGTCTTCCACACCAGAACAAGCTGCCCTGGAGGCCGAGGTGCATGATCTCTGCCGTAAGAGGGTCCTGACGGTGGTCCCAGAGGGAGAAACGGGGAAAGGGTTTTACTCCCCCCTGTTCCTGGTCCGCAAACCAGACGGGTCCTTCAGAACTATAATAAACCTTAAATCCCTCAATGAATTCCTGGTCATACGCCCGTTTAAGATGGAGACAATTAAATCAACAATAAAATTACTGTTTCAAAACTGTTTTATGGTGGTGTTAGATTTAAAAGACGCTTACTACCATATTCCCATTCATGCAGCCCATCAGCGGTTTCTCAGAGTGGCGGTTCAGCTAGATGGGTCAGTCCAACATTTTCAATATGCGGCCCTCCCCTTTGGGGTGGCAGTCACTCCCCGTGTGTTTACCAAAGTTGTAGCAGAAGTTATGGCCCATCTACGTGAATCGGACATTCTTGTGATCCCCTACTTAGATGACTTCCTGATCAAAGGGAAAACAGCAATACATTGTCTGGAACAACTACAAAGGGCAATGTCTGCCCTAGAGGGGTTAGGATGGCTGCTTAACATTAAAAAGTCTCGGTTACAACCGGTGAGAGTCCAACAGTTCTTGGGCCTGATCCTAGACTCTGAGAAACAGGAATGCCGTCTGCCCCCGGAGAAGCTTGTTCGCCTACACTATCAGGTCCTGAACGCTTGCAATAACCCTACCATGTCCCTCAGGAAAGCCATGTCCCTTCTGGGTTCCCTCTCATCCTGTATCCCAGCAGTCCAGTGGGCACAGTTTCATACAAGAAAACTGCAGGGCGAGGTCTTAAGGCATCAAAGAGTCCTTGGGGTTACTTGGAGGGTCAGCTAACCTTGTCCTGAAACACAAGGGAGTCCCTAGAGTGGTGGCTAGTCAAGGATAATTTATCCAAAGGGGTCCCCTGGGAGTATGACATATCCCGCATAATCACCACGGATGCTAGCCCTTCCGGTTGGGGGGCTCATATGGGTGAGATTCTGGTACAGGGCCTATGGGAGCATCATCAGATAGAAATGTCATCTAATTTGAAAGAGTTGACAGCGGTAGAGCAGGCAGCTAAGGAGCTACTTGTGTATCTACAGGGCTATCATGTGCGAGTGTTCTCCGACAATCAGGTCACCGTGGCTTATATCAACCACCAAGGCGGGACTCATTCCATCCCCTGATGAATGTGGCAGAACAGCTATTCCGGCTAGCAGAGCAGCATTTTCAATCTTTAACAGCTCTACATATAAAAGGGAAGGAAAATATCACAGCAGATTTCCTAAGCCGCAATCCACTAAAACAAGGAGAATGGTCCCTAAGCACCTCCATCTTCGACCTGATTGTACAAAGATGGGGACAACCAGAGGTAGACCTCTTCGCTACCAGGGGAAACAGAAAATTAAAACAATTTTGCTCCCTAAATCCCAGAGAGAACCCCCTGGCGGTAGATGCCTTTCTGATAAAGTGGGACTTCGGGCTAGCATACGCCTTCCCTCCCCTATCGCTACTACCCCTGGTGATGAAGAAAATCAGGAGAGACAGAGCAAGGGTGATAGTTATCGCTCCATTTTGGCCCAGGAGGGCTTGGTTTTCTTGCCTCAGGACCATGTCAGTGTCCGACCCTTGGGTCCTTCCGGACATCCCGGATTTCCTATCCCAGGGCCCAGTGTTCCATCCTCAGGTGGCTGGCCTACATCTGACGGCGTGGAGTTTGAACGGACACTACTGAGAGAAAAAGGCTTCTCCCCAGACCTGATTAGCACCCTACTTAAAAGTAGAAAAGTTATCACTACCAAAATCTATGTCAGAATTTGTAAAAAATTCCTGCAGAACTCTGGAGTGGTCGCTGGCGCTTCAGCACCTGTAAACCAAATCTTAAAGTTTCTTCAGAAAGGTCTGGATATGGGGCTCTCCACTAGTACCCTTAAAGTACAAGTATCAGCCTTGGGGGCCCTCTTTAGCTGCAACATCGCGGGTAATTACTGGATCAGTAGATTCATTAAGGCAGCAGGTAGATCCAGGCCAATAGCGAAGGATAGATTCATGCCTTGGGACTTGAACCTAGTCCTCACGGCTATGACAGAAGCCCCATTCGAACCTATCTCATCAGCTTCCATAAAGAACCTGTCCCTTAAAGTAGCCTTCCTGGTAGCTCTAACCTCAGCTCGTAGGGTAAGCGACATCCAGGCATTATCTAGACGTCCTCCTTATATACAGTTCAAGGACGATAGGGTAATACTCAGACCTGATCCGGCATATTTACCTAAGGTAGTTTCCAGCTTTCATAGGACACAGGAGATAGTCCTTCCATCTTTCCTCCCTAATCCAGCTAATGAGAAGGAAGAGAAGCTTCACACCTTGGATGTTAGAAAATGCCTCATAGAATATCTGGCAGTTACCGATCCCTGGAAGAAAGATAATGCCCTGTTTGTCTCTCATCATGGCCCTAGGAAAGGTTATAGAGCGTCAAAAAGTACACTAGCCAGGTGGGTTAGTGAAGCGATCTCAATAGCATGCACCTCAAAAGGCAGGTCGCCACCCCAGAAGCTGAGGGCGCATTCCACCAGAGCCATGGCGACCTCGTGGGCCGAAAGGTCAGAAGTGTCCATTGACCAGATATGTAAGGCGGCTACTTGGTCCTCTCCGAGCACCTTTTATAGTCATTATAGGCTAGACTTGGGTGCTTCCACCGACCTCTCTTTTGGTATAAGGGTACTGCAGGCTGTAGTCCCTCCCTAAATAGTTTTACTCTCTGTAATTCTCTCAGGTGGTGCTGTCATGGACGACCGATAAAGTCTTAGTTACTCACCGGTTAACGGTGTTTTTCGGAGTCCATGACAGCACCCGTATATTCCCTCCCTTTAGTTTAAATTTGGGTGTGCACTTCTTCCTCTTGTATGTACACTGGTAAAGAATAGTTGTGTAAAGTACTGTATATAATTTTGCTATTAACCATTGTGGTCTTCTTGTGCTCTGTAATCCAACTGATGCGTGGGAGAGGTGCCGCCCTTTTGTATCTGTAGGTTTCCTGTTCCTGAAGGGCGGATCCCCTCTCTCAGGTGGTGCTGTCATGGACTCCGAAAAACACAGTTAACTGGTGAGTAACTAGGACTTTTCTCTACCTCATATTGCACATTACCTTCAACCAACACAGAGTCAGGAGGTGCCGCCATAGGAACCACTGGTGTTGTGAGTTCATTTTCCCCATCATTACTGAGGCCCGAGGAACTCCCTCTTCTGGTAAAGAAAGGTAGTGAGCCTGATTATCAAACACCTGAGGCTGATGATGATGACTGGCTGAGTGGAGTTACTGACTGGATATAAGGCTGCCGACGCCCTTCTGCCCTGCGGGTGATTTCTCTGTGGGATCCTTGGAGACCAGTCTGAATTCCTGCTCCTCTAAAGCTAAGTTTGCTGCTCGGCCTTTTGCTTTGGTGCTTTGACTTTGTTTTGCTTTGTTTTTCTGGATTTCTGCCATTCCCTGCTGGGGTGTGCTGAATTCTTTTAGCTCTGTCTTCTGAAAATACCTGAGTGCTGATTTAGTTTTTGAAGCCTAGCTGCTTCAGGGCCTTTTTCATATCAGCTCGTTGGCTTATGTCTTTGATAGGGTTTTGGCAGATTGCAGACAGCAGCCTTCCTGTCCTTTCCTATCTAGGTAGTTTTGGGCCCCGTCTTTGCTCAATCTATCTTTCTGTCTGTGTTAGTATTTTCATCTTGCTTCACCGTCATTATATGTTGGGGGCTGCCTATTGCTTTGGGGTCTGCTCTGGGGCAGTTTAGATTTCCCCTTTCTTTCTTTAGGCCTATGTAATTCTCCGGCTGTGATCGAGGGGTCTAGGGCATCGTAGGAACCCCCCACGGCTACTGCTAGTTGTGTTGATAGGTTCAGGAGTCTGCAATCTGATAGTTGTCAACTTCTCTGGTTTTCTGGACTTAGCTTGTATTTCTGCTTTTGCCTCCTACGGTGACTCATTCATAACAGAATCACCCGCCATACCGCAGATTCTAGGGTACTCAATAGCAGGAAAGAATTGTAAAAAAAAAAAAAAAGTGTGTATATTTTTTCCTCTATATCTCTGAGGCCATAGGGGGAATTTTTTTCTCTCTCAATGGAGATAAAGCAATTGTCTGATCGTGTGGAGCAGCTCGCTGTGGAAGTGCGGGGAATTTCCGCCTACCTTGCTCATTCACATGCTGCTGAACCAAAGATTCCTACACCTGATGTATTTTTTGGGGATCGATCTAAATTTTTGAATTTCAAAAATAATTGTAAATTATTTTTTGCCTTGAAGCCTAACTCGTCAGGGAGCTCCGCACAGCAGGTTAAAATTGTCATCTCTTTGCTGCGTGGCGATCCCCAGGATTGGGCGTTTTCTTTCAAACCAGATGATCCTATTCTGACTAATGTGAACGCATTCTTTCAAGCTTTGGGGTTGTTGTATGACGAACCTAATGCCATCAATCAGGCTGAAAAGACCCTGCTGGCATTGAGCCAGGGTCGTGATTCTGCAGAATTGTACTGTCAAAAATTCCGAAAGTGGGCAGTACTTACTACCTGGAATGATAATGCCTTGGCTGCTCTCTTTCGGAAGGGGTTGTCAGAAGCCATAAAAGATACTATGGTGGGATTTCCTGTTCCCTCTGGTCTTGACGATTCTATGTCATTAGCCTTTCAGGTTGATCGGCGTTTGCGCGAACGCAAAGCTGCACGAGAGGTGTTGCCACCTGATGAACAAATGTCTGAACCTATGCAATGTGATAGAGTTTTTTTCAGAGAGCAGCGTCAGGAGTTCAGAAGGCGTAATAAGTAGAGTTGAGCGAAACGGGTCGAAAAAATTCAAAAGTCGCCGACTTTTGGCAAAGTCGGGTTTCATGAAACGAAACCCGACCCTAGGATGAGGTCGGCCACGAGGTCGGCGACTTACGCGCCAAAGTCGCGTTTCAAAAGTTTGTTTTGCGCTCTTTTTCAGCCAATCAGGATCCACGGACACTGTGGGCAACGTGATGACATAGGCACGGGTCACCACCATCTTTCAGAAGGGCATGCAAGAGATTGGCTTGCTTTGGTGGGCGTCACAGGGGGTATAAAAGGGCGTGCACGCCGACGCCATCTTACTTCTGCCGATCTTAGTATAGGGAGAGGTTGCTGCTGATTCTGTAGGGAGAGCGTTAGGCAGGGAAGAAGACCAAAAAACTGCTTCTGCTGCTAGCGATTTGGCCTGCACAACACACAAGTCACTGTGTGTGCAGTGCAAGGGGAGGCTATATTGTGGTGTATCAGTGGTGTTGGTTGTTGGGCTGCCTTCTAAGGCTTCCTGACACGCTGGCATTGCTGTTTACCCACTGCTCTGCAAACTGCTTTTTTAAAAGCAATCCAATCTCCATTATCCTCTCATCACTTTGGTCACAGGCAGCTGTGCCATCGAGCGTGTCACATAGCGCTCAGATATCAGTGGGCCGCACACAATCCACAAGTGTCCAGTGTCCAAAAGTGTACGCAGAGATTCAAAATCTCCATTATCCTCTCGTCACTTTGGTCACAGGCAGCTGTGCCATCGAGCGTGTCACATAGCGCTCAGATATCAGTGGGCCGCACACAATCCACAAGTGTCCAGTGTCCAAAAGTGTACGCAGAGATTCAAAATCTCCATTATCCTCTCGTCACTTTGGTCACAGGCAGCTGTGCCATCGAGCGTGTCACATAGCGCTCAGATATCAGTGGGCCGCACACAATCCACAAGTGTCCAGTGTCCAAAAGTGTACGCAGAGATTCAAAATCTCCATTATCCTCTCATCACTTTGGTCACAGGCAGCTGTGCCATCGAGCGTGTCACATAGCGCTCAGATATCAGTGGGCCGCACACAATCCACAAGTGTCCACTGTCCACAAGTGTACGCAGAGATTCAAAATCTCCATTATCCTCTCGTCACTTTGGTCACAGGCAGCTGTGCCATCGAGCGTGTCACATAGCGCTCAGATATCAGTGGGCAGCACACAATCCACAAGTGTCCACTGTCCACAAGTGTACGCAGAGATTCAAAATCTCCATTATCCTCTCGTCACTTTGGTCACAGGCAGCTGTGCCATCGAGCGTGTCACATAGCGCTCAGATATCAGTGGGCCGCACACAATCCACAAGTGTCCACTGTCCACAAGTGTACGCAGAGATTCAAAATCTCCATTATCCTCTCGTCACTTTGGTCACAGGCAGCTGTGCCATCGAGCGTGTCACATAGCGCTCAGATATCAGTGGGCCGCACACAATCCACAAGTGTCCACTGTCCACAAGTGTACGCAGAGATTCAAAATCTCCATTATCCTCTCGTCACTTTGGTCACAGGCAGCTGTGCCATCGAGCGTGTCACATAGCGCTCA
Organism: Dendrobates tinctorius; assembly: GCF_039654945.1. Taxonomy (NCBI): domain Eukaryota; kingdom Metazoa; phylum Chordata; class Amphibia; order Anura; family Dendrobatidae; genus Dendrobates; species Dendrobates tinctorius. The sequence goes on from NW_027361891.1 coordinate 5,900,790, forward strand.
GATATCAGTGGGCCGCACACAATCCACAAGTGTCCACTGTCCAATAGTGTACGCAGTGATTCAAAATCTCCATTATCCTCTCGTCACTTTGGTCACAGGCAGATGTGCCATCGAGCGTGTCACATAGCGCTCAGATATCAGTGGGCCGCACACAATCCACAAGTGTCCAGTGTCCAAAAGTGTACGCAGAGATTCAAAATCTCCATTATCCTCTCGTCACTTTGGTCACAGGCAGCTGTGCCATCGAGCGTGTCACAAAGCGCTCAGATATCAGTGGGCCGCACACAATCCACAAGTGTCCACTGTCCACAAGTGTACGCAGAGATTCAAAATCTCCATTATCCTCTCGTCACTTTGGTCACAGGCAGCTGTGCCATCGAGCGTGTCACATAGCGCTCAGATATCAGTGGGCCGCACACAATCGACACGTGTCCACTGTCCACAAGTGTACGCAGAGATTCAAAATCTCCATTATCCTCTCGTCACTTTGGTCACAGGCAGCTGTGCCATCGAGCGTGTCACATAGCGCTCAGATATCAGTGGGCCGCACACAATCCACAAGTGTCCAGTGTCCAAAAGTGTACGCAGAGATTCAAAATCTCCATTATCCTCTCGTCACTTTGGTCACAGGCAGCTGTGCCATCGAGCGTGTCACATAGCGCTCAGATATCAGTGGGCCGCACACAATCCACAAGTGTCCAGTGTCCAAAAGTGTACGCAGAGATTCAAAATCTCCATTATCCTCTCGTCACTTTGGTCACAGGCAGCTGTGCCATCGAGCGTGTCACATAGCGCTCAGATATCAGTGGGCCGCACACAATCCACAAGTGTCCAGTGTCCAAAAGTGTACGCAGAGATTCAAAATCTCCACTATCCTCTCGTCACTTTGGTCACAGGCAGCTGTGCCATCGAGCGTGTCACATAGCGCTCAGATATCAGTGGGCCGCACACAATCCACAAGTGTCCAGTGTCCAAAAGTGTACGCAGAGATTCAAAATCTCCATTATCCTCTCGTCACTTTGGTCACAGGCAGCTGTGCCATCGAGCGTGTCACATAGCGCTCAGATATCAGTGGGCCGCACACAATCCACAAGTGTCCACTGTCCAATAGTGTACGCAGAGATTCAAAATCTCCATTATCCTCTCGTCACTTTGGTCACAGGCAGCTGTGCCATCGAGCATGTCACATAGCGCTCAGATATCAGTGGGCCGCACACAATCCACAAGTGTCCAGTGTCCAAAAGTGTACGCAGAGATTCAAAATCTCCATTATCCTCTCGTCACTTTGGTCACAGGCAGCTGTGCCATCGAGCGTGTCACATAGCGCTCAGATATCAGTGGGCCGCACACAATCCACAAGTGTCCACTGTCCAATAGTGTACGCAGAGATTCAAAATCTCCATTATCCTCTCGTCACTTTGGTCACAGGCAGCTGTGCCATCGAGCGTGTCACATAGCGCTCAGATATCAGTGGGCCGCACACAATCCACAAGTGTCCACTGTCCAATAGTGTACACAGAGATTCAAAATCTCCATTATCCTCTCGTCACTTTGGTCACAGGCAGCTGTGCCATCGAGCGTGTCACATAGCGCTCAGATATCAGTGGGCCGCACACAATCCACAAGTGTCCACTGTCTACAAGTGTGTGCAGAAATTCTAAAACTCCCCTGTCCTATAGACACCTTGTACCTTGTTTTACATTACTACTATATAGTTTGTTGGATTTTGTGTACATTTCTACCAAAAATGAGGAAGGCTGGTGGAAGAGGCCGTGGAATTGGGCGGGGGTTGGCAGCTGGTAATGATGGTGTTGGTGGTGGATCTGATGGTAGTGGCAAGAGCAAAATAGGACCAAATGCAGGAGGTGCTGACCCTGCGTCATCGTCTGTCTACATAAGGCCTCGAACGCTTAGTTTTCTAGGAGTTGGCAAACCGCTTTTAAAGGCAGAGCATCGGGAAAAAGTTTTGTCTTACATTGCTGACTCAGCCTCCAGCTCTATCGCCTCCTCTTCTTCAGTTGTAAAAAGTAAAAGCACTGAGTCGTCATTGGAGGCTCATGTTCATGAACCACACCTTTCCTTGTGTCCTTCACCCCAACCAAGATTGAAGGATGACGCAGGCCATACTACTGATTACTCCATGGAGCTGTTTTCACATACCATGCCTGGATTATCAAGTCAAATGGTGAATTACCCAGGCCAAGATGAATCTGACATGGAGTGCACTGATGCACAGCCGCTGATGGATGATTCTGCTGGTACATTCACTCAGAGCACTACATTGTCCTCGCAGTGTACAGAGCCAGATTTTGACCCTGATGAGACTCAGGTGCCCCTTCCCGCACACTATACCACCATACACGGTGACACAGAGAAAGGTGCACATGACATAGAAGAGGAGGTGATGGATGACCCAGTTGTTGACCCAGATTGGCATCCATTGCGGGAAGAGGGTGCTGCTTCCAATAGCTCAGATGAGGAGCATCCACAGCAGACATCGACATCGCAACAGCTGTTATCTGGCAGGCCCGGAGCACTCCAAAGACAGGTTCCAAACATCAAAAGAGTTGCTGGACAGCTTGTCCAGAGGGTCAAAAGATCACAGCGTGCTAGGCCGCAAAATGTCTGCCAAAGTAGGAAGAGTGCAGTGTGGCAGTTTTTTGACCAAAATCCTCATGATCAGGCCAAGGTTATCTGTAAGAAGTGCGCAAAGACCTTTAGCCGAGGGAAAAATCTGAAAAATTTGAATACCAGTTGCATGCTTAGACATTTAACCAGCATGCACTTGCAAGCGTGGACACAACACCAAACCTCAAGTGCCACATGTGCAACTGATCACAACGAAGGTAGTCAGCAACGCTACATTGTTTCCCCCACTGTAAGCCCACCGGTTAGCACAGCAGCAAATGTTGAGGTGTCGTTGCAAGGCCACAGCAGTCAGGGAATCCCACTGTTATATCAACGAAAGACTGATTCTAGGCCATCAGAAAGAACACCAACTCCATCACCATCATCAACCCTCTCTCAGTCCGCCCTGTCCACCGCTACTTCCACCATATGCAGCTCTCAAGTCCAGCTCACCCTCCCAGACACTATGAGTAGGTCAAGAAAGTACTCAGTCTCTCATCCGCGTACACTGGGTTTGAACGCCCACATTGCCAAACTAATCTCGTTTGAGATGATGCCCTTTCGGTTGGTGGAAAGCACAGCTTTCCGCGAACTCATGGCCTATGCAGTACCACGCTATGACCTACCCAGTCGCCACTTCTTCTCTCGCAAAGCCATCCCAGCCCTCCACCATCATGTGAAAGACCGCATTGTCCATGCACTCAAGCAGTCAGTGAGCGGAAAGGTGCACCTCACAACTGATGCATGGTCCAGTCGGCATGGCCAGGGCCGTTACGTGTCCATCACTGCGCACTGGGTTAATGTGGTGGATGCAGGGTCCACAGGGGACAGCGGTGGTGGGACAGTGCTGCCTAGCCCACGGTCTAGGAAACAGTTGGCTGTAGGCGTTCGACCCTCCTCCTCCTCCTCCAGAAGCGACAGCTCGTCCACAGAGCGCAGTCGTACGAGCACTCCATCTGCAGCTGCCACTGTTGCACACGATGTGTCCCCCTATCGAGCAGCTAGTGGAAAGCATCAGCAGGCTGTGTTGCAGATGATGTGTTTGGGCGACAGACACACCGCCGAGGTGCTGGCCGAGTACTTGAAGCGACAAACTGAGTCATGGCTGGGCAGTGTACATCTTGAGGCAGGCAAGGTAGTTAGTGATAACGGCCGTAATTTTGTGGCAGCCATAGCCCTTTCAAAACTCAGCCACATACCTTGCTTGGCTCACACCTTGAACCTGGTGGTGCAGTGCTTCCTCAAAAATTATCCGGAGTTAACAGCCCTGCTCCAGAAGGTGCGAAGACTGTGCGCGCACATCCGCCGGTCGCCTGTACACTCCGTTCGTATGCAGAAGCTGCAGCGATTGCTCCACCTTCCCAACCACCGCCTCATTATCGACATAGCAACAAGGTGGAACTCCACCCTGCACATGGTGGAGCGGCTGTGCGAGCAGAGGCAGGCCATAATGCATTTGTGGGAGGATACACGGCCAGGCACTTTGAGAGCAGACATGGAGTTGACAGGCGTGCAGTGGTCGAAGCTGAAAGACCTTTGTAAAGTCCTTCAGTGTTTTGAGGAATGCACACGGCTGGTAAGCGCAGACGACGCCATCCTAAGCATGAGCATCCCACTTATGCGTCTGCTCATGCAAACTTTGACGCACCTTAAGGAGCAGGCGTCTGCAGCCAATGTTGATGAGGAGGAAGAGGAGGAGGGAATCCTTGATGACATTCAGCCATTGTCTGCTCAGGGACCTCTCCTGGACGAGGTGGAGGAAGAAGAGGAGGAGGAGGAGGAGGATGATGGGGATGATTACTTAGGGGAGGAGGATGCATCTCGTGGGGCAAGTGAAAATGTTGGCGTGGCAAGGTCTGGTACAGGGTTTGTGCGTGACTGGAGGGATGTGGATTTGCCAGAAAGTGCTCCTCCACCCAGCACTCGCAGTGCATCATTGACACCGGGAACATTGGCCCACATGTCAGATTATGCCTTGCGGATCCTAAAAAGGGACCCCCGCATTGCCAAAATGATGAACGATGACGACTACTGGTTGGCCAGCATCCTGGATCCACGCTATAAAGGCAAATTACAAAACATCATGCCACAGGAGAACCTTGACCTAATATTGGCTAATAAACAAGCAACTCTGGTAAATCGGTTGCTTGAGGCATTCCCAGCACACAGCAGCGGTGATGGTTCTCACACGAGCCGTACGGGCCGGGGGCAGCTTGGCAGAGGTGTTCGTGGTAAATACAGCAGAAGTGGCGTTGGAGACAGGGGTTTCATGACAATGTTGTGGACTGATTTTTCAAATACCGCTCACACAACTGGTAATACTGCATCGATGGAAAGTGACAGGAGACAGCAGTTGTCAACTATGGTTACAAACTACTTTTCCTCCCATATCGATGTTCTCCCACACAGGTCATTCCCCTTTGACTATTGGGCCGCTAAACTGGACACCTGGCCTGAATTGGCCCAATATGCCTTACAGGAGCTCGCTTGCCCAGCTGCAAGTGTGCTATCGGAAAGAGTCTTCAGTGCAGCTGGATCAATCCTGACAGAAAAAAGGACCCGTCTGTCAACCCAAAATGTGGATGATCTAACCTTCATTAAAATGAACCACGCATGGGTTTCCAAGGATTTTGTCCCACCTTCCCCTGATGACACATAGGGTGACAGGAAAATGGCTTGCTTTGGTCCACCTCTTCCTGGTACTTCACCTATTTCGCCTTTTGCATCAGTTGAATGTCCAACATCAACATATGCCACTTTCTAAAACTCCCTAACTGTGCTGCCTCCCCCCCCATGGCCGGGGTCACCACCTAGCGCACGACACCGTGCGAGTGCCGTTGCCCTGGACAGGTGGGTAGGCCGACTCTTGGGTGCGGGCACTGGCACAGGGTCCCTCATAGTGCAATCAAGTGTCTCTGACGGTGGTGGTGCACACCCGCCGTCAGACACACCGCTGTACTATGAGGGGCCCAGTGCCAGTACCGACGCCCACGAGTGGGCCCCCCTTGCTTGGCCAGGGCCCCAGCATTTGCAATCTTTACCTCTCCCTGCTCCTCCGCTGTGTAATCTGGGCCGTCAAATCCATACTGTGCCTGACACCGTCTGAGCCTGCCTCCTGATGTATAGACATATATTTTGAATGTGTACGCTATCCATACATGTTATCCGGGGATACGGTACCCCTTCTAACCTTTGTGCAATGACGTGCAATCCATACTGGGCCTAACACCGTCTGAGCCTGCCTCATGCTGTATAGACATATATTTTGAATGTGTACGCTATCCATACATATTATCCGTGGATACGGTACCCCTTCTAACCTTTGTGCAATGACGTGCAATCCATACTGGGCCTAACATCGTCTGAGCCTGCCTCATGCTGTATAGACATATATTTTGAATGTGTACGCTATCCATACATGTTATCCGGGGATACGGTACCCCTTCTAACCTTTGTGCAATGACGTGCAATCCATACTGGGCCTAACACCGTCTGAGCCTGCCTCATGCTGTATAGACATATATTTTGAATGTGTACGCTATCCATACATGTTATCCGTGGATACGGTACCCCTTCTAACCTTTGTGCAATGACGTGCAATCCATACTGGGCCTAACACCGTCTGAGCCTGCCTCATGCTGTATAGACATATATTTTGAATGTGTACGCTATCCATACATGTTATCCGGGGATACGGTACCCCTTCTAACCTTTGTGCAATGACGTGCAATCCATACTGGGCCTAACACCGTCTGAGCCTGCCTCATGCTGTATAGACATATATTTTGAATGTGTACGCTATCCATACATGTTATCCGGGGATACGGTACCCTTTCTAACCTTTGTGCAATGACGTGCAATCCATACTGGGCCTAACACCGTCTGAGCCTGCCTCATGCTGTATAGACATATATTTTGAATGTGTACGCTATCCATACATGTTATCCGGGGATACGGTACCCCTTCTAACCTTTGTGCAATGACGTGCAATCCATACTGGGCCTAACACCATCTGAGCCTGCCTCATGCTGTATAGACATATATTTTGAATGTGTACGCTATCCATACATGTTATCCGGGGATACGGTACCCCTTCTAACCTTTGTGCAATGACGTGCAATCCATACTGGGCCTAACACCGTCTGAGCCTGCCTCATGCTGTATAGACATATATTTTGAATGTGTACGCTATCCATACATGTTATCCGGGGATACGGTACCCCTTCTAACCTTTGTGCAATGATGTGCAATCCATACTGGGCCTAACACCGTCTGAGCCTGCCTCATGCTGTATAGACATATATTTTGAATGTGTACGCTATCCATACATGTTATCCAGGGATACGGTACCCTTTCTAACCTTTGTGCAATGACGTGCAATCCATACTGGGCCTAACACCGTCTGAGCCTGCCTCATGCTGTATAGACATATATTTTGAATGTGTACGCTATCCATACATGTTATCCAGGGATACGGTACCCTTTCTAACCTTTGTGCAATGACGTGCAATCCATACTGGGCCTAACACCGTCTGAGCCTGCCTCATGCTGTATAGACATATATTTTGAATGTGTACGCTATCCATACATGTTATCCAGGGATACGGTACCCTTTCTAACCTTTGTGCAATGACGTGCAATCCATACTGGGCCTAACACCGTCTGAGCCTGCCTCATGCTGTATAGACATATATTTTGAATGTGTACGCTATCCATACATGTTATCCGGGGATACGGTACCCCTTCTAACCTTTGTGCAATGACGTGCAATCCATACTGGGCCTAACACCGTCTGAGCCTGCCTCATGCTGTATAGACATATATTTTGAATGTGTACGCTATCCATACATGTTATCCGGGGATACGGTACCCCTTCTAACCTTTGTGCAATGACGTGCAATCCATACTGGGCCTAACACCGTCTGAGCCTGCCTCATGCTGTATAGACATATATTTTGAATGTGTACGCTATCCATACATGTTATCCAGGGATACGGTACCCTTTCTAACCTTTGTGCAATGACGTGCAATCCATACTGGGCCTAACACCGTCTGAGCCTGCCTCATGCTGTATAGACATATATTTTGAATGTGTACGCTATCCATACATGTTATCCAGGGATACGGTACCCTTTCTAACCTTTGTGCAATGACGTGCAATCCATACTGGGCCTAACACCGTCTGAGCCTGCCTCATGCTGTATAGACATATATTTTGAATGTGTACGCTATCCATACATGTTATCCAGGGATACGGTACCCTTTCTAACCTTTGTGCAATGACGTGCAATCCATACTGGACCTAACACCGTCTGAGCCTGCCTCATGCTGTATAGACATATATTTTGAATGTGTACGCTATCCATACATGTTATCCAGGGATACGGTACCCTTTCTAACCTTTGTGCAATGACGTGCAATCCATACTGGGCCTAACACCGTCTGAGCCTGCCTCATGCTGTATAGACATATATTTTGAATGTGTACGCTATCCATACATGTTATCCGGGGATACGGTACCCCTTCTAACCTTTGTGCAATGACGTGCAATCCATACTGGGCCTAACACCGTCTGAGCCTGCCTCATGCTGTATAGACATATATTTTGAATGTGTACGCTATCCATACATGTTATCCAGGGATACGGTACCCCTTCTAACCTTTGTGCAATGACGTGCAATCCATACTGGGCCTAACACCGTCTGAGCCTGCCTCATGCTGTATAGACATATATTTTGAATTTGTACGCTATCCATACATGTTATCCAGGGATACGGTACCCTTTCTAACCTTTGTGCAATGACGTGCAATCCATACTGGGCCTAACACCGTCTGAGCCTGCCTCATGCTGTATAGACATATATTTTGAATGTGTACGCTATCCATACATGTTATCCAGGGATACGGTACCCTTTCTAACCTTTGTGCAATGACGTGCAATCCATACTGGGCCTAACACCGTCTGAGCCTGCCTCATGCTGTATAGACATATATTTTGAATGTGTACGCTATCCATACATGTTATCCAGGGATACGGTACCCTTTCTAACCTTTGTGCAATGACGTGCAATCCATACTGGGCCTAACACCGTCTGAGCCTGCCTCATGCTGTATAGACATATATTTTGAATGTGTACGCTATCCATACATGTTATCCAGGGATACGGTACCCTTTCTAACCTTTGTGCAATGACGTGCAATCCATACTGGGCCTAACACCGTCTGAGCCTGCCTCATGCTGTATAGACATATATTTTGAATGTGTACGCTATCCATACATGTTATCCGGGGATACGGTACCCCTTCTAACCTTTGTGCAATGACGTGCAATCCATACTGGGCCTAACACCGTCTGAGCCTGCCTCATGCTGTATAGACATATATTTTGAATGTGTACGCTATCCATACATGTTATCCGTGGATACGGTACCCCTTCTAACCTTTGTGCAATGACGTGCAATCCATACTGGGCCTAACACCGTCTGAGCCTGCCTCATGCTGTATAGACATATATTTTGAATGTGTACGCTATCCATACATGTTATCCAGGGATACGGTACCCTTTCTAACCTTTGTGCAATGACGTGCAATCCATACTGGGCCTAACACCGTCTGAGCCTGCCTCATGCTGTATAGACATATATTTTGAATGTGTACGCTATCCATACATGTCATCCAGGGATACGGTACCCTTTCTAACCTTTGTGCAATGACGTGCAATCCATACTGGGCCTAACACCGTCTGAGCCTGCCTCATGCTGTATAGACAGATATTTTGAATGTGTACGCTATCCATACATGTTATCCAGGGATACGGTACCCTTTCTAACCTTTGTGCAATCACGTGCAATCCATACTGGGCGTGAGAACGGCTGGCGAGCTGTTAAGCAAGCTACAGCACCTGTCCAGACAAGTACAGGGATTCCCTAGCGAGGAGACTTATTTGATTGTTTTCTATGTTGGGACAGCAATTTTTGGGGAGCACTATACTCTGGAGAATGATAGATGGGGCCCACCATACACTGGAACATTCCTAAGGTGGACATCAGACACTGGAGCAGCATTTACAGGGCCCATTATACACTAGAGCATTAGAAATGGGGCCCATTATGTTTGGAGCATTATTTGGGCCCATAAGACAGTGGAGCTTCATCCATGGGGACCAACATATACTGTAGCATTATGTGGAGCTCATCATATACTGTTTCAAACATTATATGGGACCAATGATTTTGTATGGAGAAATAGATGGGCCTCGTCATGAGATGTAAAAAGTGAGGTATTTTTCATTGTACTATACCGCTATTTCTCTGCCGTATCGGAGCATGATGAGTTGTGGTATGTGTTAAAGGGGCGCTCTTTCGCCCAGGGCACATGAAAACCTGCAGCCAGCCCTCCCCCCCCACAACTTTTGCCAAATAACCCCCATTTTTCAGTGCGTAACTTGTATTATGAAGTTAATTAAGGTTGACAAGCTTAAGTAAGAAGAATTGATGCTTTTGGCATTCAAATGGGCACTGTAGGTGTGTTTCCTGTCCTCCTCTCACTGCCGACTTTTATTCCCCATTGACTTACATTGGGTTTCGTGTTTCGGGACGACCCCGACTTTTCCCTATAATCGGACGATCTTGCTCGACCCGACTTTTGGAAAAGTCGGGTTTCACGAAACGAAACGCGACCCTAAAAAAGCAAAAGTCGCTCAACTCTAGTAATACGTTGTGTTTTTTCTGTGGAGATGCCTCACATATTATTTCTGTCTGTCCTAAACGAGAGAAACGCTTTGCACACACGTTTTCTGTTGGGGGTGTTCAACCTAAGTTTCTTCTGGCTATTACTCTGATCTGCTCCCTGTCCACATTTTCCGCCAAGGCTTTTGTGGATTCGGGAGCAGCCCTAAACCTAATGGACTTGGATTTTGCTAAACATTGTGGATTTCCGATGACACCTCTGCAGACGCCTATCCCTTTGAGGGGGATTGATGCTACTCCTTTGGCTAAAAATAAACCCCAGTTTTGGACCCAGGTGGTAATGCGGGTCGCCCCAGACCATCAAGAAAATTGCAGATTTTTGGTGTTGCATAATCTGCATGATACTATTGTTCTGGGGTTTCCCTGGTTACAGATTCATAATCCAGTTTTGGATTGGAAATCTGTGTCTGTGGTGAGGTGGGGTTGTCGGTGTGCCTTTAGTGAGGCTCCGGTGTTTTCCACCTCTCCTCAGTCGCATGATATTCCTGATTATTTGGCGGACTTTTATGATGTATTTAGTGAGAATGAGTCTGCGTCTCTGCCTCCTCATAGGAGTTATGACTGTGCAATTGAACTGAGCCCGGGGTGTAAATTTCCCAAGGGTCGGCTCTTCAATTTATCTGTACCCGAGCACGAGGCTATGCGATCCTATATTAAGGAGGCATTGGAGAAGGGTCATATTAGACCATCCTCGTCACCCTTAGGTGCCGGTTTTTTTTTTGTAGCCAAAAAGGATGGATCATTAAGACCTTGTATTGATTATCGTGCCCTCAGCAAAATTACTGTTAAATATCAGTATCCGTTACCCCTGATTTCTGATCTATTCTCCAGAGTTAAAGGTGCTTGCTGGTTTACCAAGCTTGACCTCAGGGGGGCGTATAATCTTATTCGCATTAAGCATGGGGATGAATGGAAGACGGCGTTTAATACTCCGGAGGGACATTTTGAGTACCTGGTGATGCCTTTTGGGCTCACTAATGCCCCTTCTGTCTTCCAGTGCTTCATGAACGATATTTTCCGAGATTTTGTCGATAAATTTTTGATTATCTATCTGGATGATATTTTGGTCTTCTCCAAGGATTGGGATTCTCATGTGGAACATATTCGAACTGTGTTCCGGATCTTGAGGGAGAATTCCCTGTATGTCAAAGGATCTAAATGCCTTTTTGGAGTACAGAGGATTTCTTTTTTGGGATTTATTTTGTCCCCGTCAACTATTGAAATGGACCTGGCCAAGGTACAGGCCATTCACGATTGGGTTCAGCCCACTTCTTTGAAGGCCCTCCAGAAGTTTTTGGGTTTTGCTAATTTTTATCGGAAATTTAGAGCAAAATTTTCTAGTATTGCCAAGCCATTGACTGATTTGACTAAAAAGGGTGCTGATGTGTTAAATTGGTCTCCGGAGGCTGTTTCTTCCTTTCAGGAGCTGAAGCGAAGATTCACCTCCGCCCCGGTTTTGCGGCAACCTGATGTCTCACTTCCATTCCAGGTAGAGGTGGATGCTTCTGAGATTGGTGCAGGAGCTGTTTTGTCCCAAAAGGATCCTGTAACATCTAAAATGAATCCCTGTGCTTTCTTTTCCCGAAAGTTCTCTCCATCTGAACGTAACTATGATGTGGGGAATAGGGAACTGTTGGCCATGAAATGGGCATTTGAGGAGTGGAGACATTGGTTGGAGGGAGCTAAGCATCAAGTCGTGGTCCTCACTGAGTCGGCTAAGCGCTTGAACCCTAGACAGGCTAGGTGGGCCTTGTTTTTTACACGTTTTGATTTTGTGGTTTCTTTTCTTCCTGGAACAAAGAATGTCAAGGCAGACGCCCTCTCTAGGAGCTTCTTTGCTGATTCTCCTGTGGTGACCAAGCCTGCTACCATCCAGTGGCGTAGCAACTGTTTGTGGCGCCCGGGGCGGTCGAAAAATTTGCCGCCCCTTTGGTCGATGATAATCCGGAAGCATCAGGAGAGCCCACACTACACTCAAAGATCTAATTTTTAGTCTGCTACTAACTCTGCTGTTATTATTTCTACATTTCTAGACTTTCATCTTCTTGCAGTTCTCTCTCTATATATATATGTATGTATTAGCTTGATGATGCTGGATGAAGACCTAATGGCTTTTTTTAATAATAATTTTTAATAATGTGACAGAAAAAAACAGAAAATATATGGGGAGGAGATGTACGAGGACACGTATAGGGGGAGATGTACGAGGACACGTATATATGGATATGGGGGATGTACGAGGACACGTATATATGGGGGGGATGTACGAGGACACGTATAGGGGGATGTACGAGGACACGTATATATGGGGGGATGTACGAGAACACTTATATGGGGGATGATTATTGTATTAGGACACCTGTGGTTTGATGTCTATGTGGCATGTGACAGCTGTCTGTGGCTTCTCCCGTACAGATGTTGGTGGTGCATTCTCCGGTAATGGCCGCGGTGCACCCAGCAGCCTCTCCCACAAATCGCCCCCATACCATGCTCCCCAGTATCCCACCTCACCCCGTGCAGTACTGTCCTACCCTTTTCCTCTCGCTCCCAGCCGGGGCAGCAGCACCGCCATATTCTTTCCTCCTCCCGGGAGCATCAATAGGGCGGAGCCTCTGCAGCTGCTACGGTGCCAGGACGGGACAGAAAACCTAGGAAAGCAGAGCTGCTGCTGTGCTGACACATGCGCAGAGTGTACACACACAGGTGTATACACACACACAGACACACACACACAGGCATACACACACACATAGGTGTATATACACACACACACACACAGGTGTATACACACACACACGTGTATACACACACACACAGACACACACACACAGGCATACACAAACACAGGCATACACACACTCATAGGTGTATATACACACACAGGTGTATACACACACACAGGCATACACAAACACAGGCATACACACACACATAGGTGTATATACACAGACACACACACACAGGCGTACACACACACAGGTGTATACACACACACACACAGACACAGACACACACACAGGCGTACACACACACACATAGGTGTATATACACACACACACACAGACACACACACACACAGGCGTACACACACACACATAGGTGTATATACACACACACACAGACACACACACAGGTGTATACACACACACAGACACACACACACAGGCATACACAAACACAGGTGTACACACACATAGGTGGATACACACACAGGCGTACACACACACAGGTGTATACATACACACACATAGGTGGATACACACACACAGGTGTACACACACACACATAGGTGTACATACACACACATAGGTGGATACACACAAACAGGTGTACACACACACACATAGGTGTACATACACACACATAGGTGGATACACACACACGGGCGTACACACACACACACACAGGTGTATACACACACACACACAGGCATACACAAACACAGGCATACACACACACATAGGTGTATATACACAGACACACACACAGGCGTACACACACACACACACACAGACACACACACACACAGGCATACACACACACATAGGTGTATATACACAGACACACACACAGGCGTACACACACACACACACACACACAGACACACACACACACAGGCATACACAAATACAGGTGTACACACACATAGGTGGATACACACACACAGGTGTACACACACAGACACACACACACAGGTGTACACACACACACAGGTGTACACACACACACACAGGTGTATACATACACACACAGACATACACACACACAGGTGTACATACACACACACACAGGTGTACATACACACACACACACACACACAGGTGTACATACACACACACACACAGGTGTACACACACACACACACACAGGTGTACATACACACACACATACAGGTGTACATACACACACACACACAGGTGTACATACACACACACACACAGGTGTACATACACACACACACACACACACAGGTGTACATACACACACACAGGTGTACATACACACACACACAGGTGTACATACACACACACACACATAAGTGTACATACACACACACACAGTGTGGCTGCATGCACAGATCCTTTCGCTGCTGCACATGGTGAGACACAGGCAGCGGTGTTGGTGGCACATAACTGCACACAATGGAGGCAGACACACACCCAGCGCAGCCTGTGATGAGGATGACAGCTGCCTGCACACAGGGCCGCCGGGGGCAGCCGCAGACCACCTTACCCCAGCCCCGCACTCACCAGCTCACTGCTTGGCTCTTCCTAACATGGCTCCTTGTGTGCATCACATTCCTGGCAGTCGCGACCATCCCACCATGACAGTCCTCCAGTGCAGCGGGGCTGACGTCAGCACTGCCTCTGCCCAGCGCAGCGCTGCTCACTGAGGGTCCAGGCGGAGAGGAGGGAGAAGCTGCTAGGTAGCAGGGGTACAGAGACTCCCGATAGGTGGAGGAGAAGGATGGAGGAAGGGTGGGAAGAGGCTGCATTACATTACCCCCTCACTGCACAGCCCCGCAGGCCGAAATGTACAGTCAGTGAGTCCAGGCTCCGCGCTTCTCCCACAGAGGAGAGGAATTGCTTCTGCTGCCGCGCCGCCCCCACACGCGTGCCGCCTGGGGCGGACCGCCCCCCCGCCCCCCCCACGCTACGCCACTGCTACCATCTTAGGTGAAGGGGTAGTTCTTTCTGCCATCTCGCCCGATTTGAGACGTGCTCTGGAAGAGTTCCAGGAGGACAAACCTGAGCGTTGTCCCAGTGGAAAGTTGTATGTTCCTGACCAGTGGAAGAAGAGAGTGATGTCTGAAGTTCATTGCTCTGCTTTGGCTGGTCATCCAGGTATTTTTGGTACTAGAGATCTGGTGAGTCGGTATTTTTGGTGGCACCTCCTTGTCTCGTGATGTCAGGAATTTTGTGCAGTCCTGTGGAACGTGCTCCCGGTCTAAATCGTGTTCTCGCTCTAGTGGGTTGTTGATGCCTTTGCCTGTCCCCAAGAGGCCATGGACCCATATTTCAATGGATTTCATCTCTGATATGCCTGTCTCTCAGAGGATGACTGTTATTTGGGTGATTTGTGATAGGTTCTCTAAGATGGTTCATCTTGTACCACTCCCTAAGTTGCCGTCTTCCTCTGAGTTGGTGCCCCTGTTTTTACAACAGGTGGTTCATTTGCACGGGATTCCTGAGAACATTGTATCTGACAGAGGAGTCCAGTTTGTGTCTAGATTTTGGAGAACTTTCTGTTCCAGGCTGGGAATTCAGTTGTCCTTCTCCTCTGCTTTTCACCCTCAGACCAATGGGCAGACACAGAGAACAAACCAGTCCATAATGTGTTCCATAAGTCCTTG
The DNA here is from genome assembly GCF_039654945.1 of Dendrobates tinctorius. Lineage (NCBI taxonomy): Eukaryota > Metazoa > Chordata > Amphibia > Anura > Dendrobatidae > Dendrobates > Dendrobates tinctorius. Next base: position 5,916,519 of record NW_027361891.1, read on the forward strand.
TTGAAGAGGTTTGTTGAACCAGTTGTTCCTGGGGTGGCACCTCCAGACCCTGTATTGGTTGAAGGTAACATGGAATATGAGGTAGAGAAAGTACTGGATTCCCGTCTGGCTAGACGGAGACTCCAGTATTTGGTTAAGTGGAAGGGTTATGGTCAGGAGGATAATTCCTGGGTCTCTGCCTCTGATATTCATGCCAAAAGATTGGTGCGTGCCTTTCATCGGGCTCACCCTGATCGCCCTGGTGGCGTAGTTGAGGGTTCGGTGACCCCTCCTCAAGGGGGAGGTACTGTTGTGAGTTCATTTTCCCCTTCATTACTGAGGCCCGAGGAACTCCCTCTTCTGGTAAAGAAAGGTAGTGAGCCTGATTATCAAACACCTGAGGCTGATGATGATGACTGGCTGAGTGGAGATACTGACTGGATATAAGGCTGCTGACGCCCTTCTGCCCTGCGGGTGATTTCTCTGTGGGATCCTTGGAGACCAGTCTGAATTCCTGCTCCTCTAAAGCTAAGTTTGCTGCTCGGCCTTTTGCTTTGGTGCTTTGACTTTGTTTTGCTTTGTTTTTCTGGATTTCTGCCATTCCCTGCTGGGGTGTGCTGAATTCTTTTAGCTCTGTCTTCTGAAAATACCTGAGTGCTGATTTAGTTTTTGAAGCCTAGCTGCTTCAGGGCCTTTTTCATATCAGCTCGTTGGCTTATGTCTTTGATAGGGTTTTGGCAGATTGCAGACAGCAGCCTTCCTGTCCTTTCCTATCTAGGTAGTTTTGGGCCCCGTCTTTGCTCAATCTATCTTTCTGTCTGTGTTAGTATTTTCATCTTGCTTCACCGTCATTATATGTTGGGGGCTGCCTATTGCTTTGGGGTCTGCTCTGGGGCAGTTTAGATTTCCCCTTTCTTTCTTTAGGCCTATGTAATTCTCCGGCTGTGATCGAGGGGTCTAGGGCATCGTAGGAACCCCCCACGGCTACTGCTAGTTGTGTTGATAGGTTCAGGGGTCTGCAATCTGATAGTTGCCAACTTCTCTGGTTTTCTGGACTTAGCTTGTATTTCTGCTTTTGGCTCCTACGGTGACTCATTCATAACACACTGGCTCAACAAACCTCTTCAACAGAGACTTATGAAGCACGTTATGGATCTTAAACGTAACTGGAAGAGCCAATCGAAAAGAAACCGGGTAAAGAATCTCCAAAATCCTATAAGGCCCAGTAAATCTTGGCTTGAACTTTGGAGACGCAACCTTCATAGAGATATTTTTTTACGACAACCAAACCATATCACCCACTTTAACCCCTTCATGACCCAGCCTATTTTGACCTTAATGACCTGGCCATTTTTTGCAATTCTGACCAGTGTCCCTTTATGAGGTAATAACTCTGGAACGCTTCAACGCATCCTAGCGATTCTGAGATTGTTTTTTCGTGACATATTGGGCTTCATGTTAGTGGTAAATTTAGGTCGATAATTTTTGCGTTTATTTGTGAAAAAATCAGAAATTTGGCGAAAATTTTGAAAATTTCGCAATTTTCAAATTTTGAATTTTTATTCTGTTAAACTAGAGAGTTATGTGACACAAAATAGTTACTAAATAACATTTCCCACATGTCTACTTTACATCAGCACAATTTTGGAAGCAAAATATTTTTTTGTTAGGAAGTTATAAGGGTTAAAAGTTGACCAGTGATTTCTCATTTTTACAACAAAATTTACAAAACCATTTTTTTTAGGGACCACCTCACATTTGAAGTCACTTTGAGGGGTCTATATGGCAGAAAATACCCAAAAGTGACACCATTCTAAAAACTGCACCCCACAAGCTACTCAAAACCACATTCAAGAAGATTATTAACCCTTCAGGTGTTTCACAGCAGCTAAAGCAATGTGGAAGGAAAAAATGGACATTTTAATTTTTCCAACACAAATTTTCTTTCAGCATCAATTTTTTCATTTTCACATGGGCAACAGGATAAAATGGATCCTAAAATTTGTTGGGCAATTTCCCCTGAGTACACCGATACCACATATGTGGTCATAAACCACTGTTTGGGCGCACGGCAGGGCTCAGAAGGGAAGGAGCGCCATTTGACTTTTTGAATGGAAAATATGCTGGAATATTTAGCGCTTGCCATGTCGCGTTTGGAGAGTCGCTGTGTGCCTAAACACTGGAGCTCCCCCACAAGTGACCCCATTTTGGAAACTAGACCCCCCAAGGAACTTATCTAGATGCATAGTGATCACTTTGAACCCCCAGGTGCTTCTCAAATTGATCCGTAAAAAAAAAAAAGTACTTTTTTTTCACAAAAATTATCTTTTAGCCTGTTTTTTCATTTTCACATGGGCAACAGGATAAAATGGATCCTAAAATTTGTTGGGCAATTTCTCCTGAGTACACTGATATCTCATATGTGGTCATAAACCACTGTTTAGGTGCACGGCAGGGCCCGGAAGGGAAGGAGCGCCATTTAACTTTTTGAATGGAAAATTAGCTCCAATCGTTATCGGACACCATGTCGCGTTTGGAGAGCCCCTGTGTGCCTAAACATTGGAGCTCCCCCACAAGTGACACCATTTTGGAAACTAGAACCCATAAGGAACTTATCTAGATGTGTAGTGAGCACTTTGAACCCCCAATTGCTTCACAAAAGTTTATTACATAGAGCAGTGAAAATAAAAAATCATTTGTTTTTCCTCAAAAATGATTTTTTAGCATGCTATTTTTTATTTTCACAAGGGTAACAGGAGAAATTGGACCGCAAATTGTTATGATTGAGTCACCGTAGGAGGCAAAAACAGAAATGCTAGCTAAGTCCTGAAAACCAGAGAAGTTGGCAACTATCAGATTGCAGACCCCTGAACCTATCAACACAACTAGCAGTAGCCGTGGGGGGTTCCTACGATGACCTAGACCCCTCGATCACAGCCGGAGAGATACATAGGCCTAAAGAAGGAAAGGGGAAATCTAACTGCCGCAGAGCAGACCCCAAAGCAATAGGCAGCCCCCCACATATAATGACGGTGAAGCAAGATGAAAACACTTACACAGACAAAAAGACAGGCTGAGCAAAGACGGGGCCCAAAAACTACCTAGATTGGAACGGATAGGAAGGCTGCTGTCTGCAATCTGCCAAAACCCTATCAGAGACAAAAGCCAACAAGCTGATATAAAAATGGCCCTGAAGCAACTAAGCTTCAAAAACTAAATCAGCACTCAGGTACTTTCAGAAGACAGAGCTCACGGAACACTGCACACTCCAGCAGGGAGTGGCAGAATCCAAAAAGCAAGAAAAACAAAAACAAATCTTAGATGCAAAAAGGCAAAACAGAAAACTTAGCTTTAGGAGAGCAGGAATCAGACTGGTGTCCAAGAGTCCACAGAGAAATCACCCGCAGGGCAGAAAGGGCGTAGGCTGCCTTAAATCCTGTCAGTGACTCCACTCAGCCAATCGTCTTCATTAGTCCCAGGTGCCTGATAATCAGGCTCACTACCTTCCTTCACTAGAATAGGGAGTTCACCAGGCCTCAGTGACGGAGGAGAAAATGAACTCACAACACAAATGTTGTTGTCCAGATTGTCCTGAGTACGCTGGTACCTCATATTGGGGGGGGGGCACTGTTTGGGTGCACGGCAGGGCGCAGAAGGGAATGAGCGCCATTTGGCTTTTTGAAATGAAAATTAGCTCCAATCGTTAGCGGACACCATGTCGTGTTTGGAGAGCCCCTGTGTGCCTAAACATTGGCGCACCCCCACAATGACCCCATTTTGGAAACTAGACCCCCTAAGGAACTTATCTAGATGCATAGTGAGCACTTTGAACCCCCAGGTGATTCATAGAAGTTTATAATGCAGAGCAGTGAAAATAAAAAATCTTTTTTTTTCCTACAAAAAATTTTTTTAGTTGAGAATTTTTTATTTTCACAAGGGTACCAGGATAAATTGGACCCCATAAGTTGTTGTCCAGTTTGTCCTGAGTACGCTGGTACCCCATATGTGGGGGGGAACCACTGTTTGGGCACACATTGGGGCTCAGCAGGGAAGTAGTGACATTTTGAAATGCTGACTTTGATGGAATGGTCTGCGGGCATCATGTTACATTTGCTGAGCCCCTGTGTGCCTAAACAGTAGAAACCCCCCACAAGTGACCCCATTTTGGAAACTAGACCCCCCATGGAACTTATCTAGATGTGAGATGTGCACCTTGAACCCCCAAGTGCTTCACAGAAGTTTATAACGCAGAGCCGTGAAAATAAAAAATCATTTTTTTCCCTAAAAAAAAATGATTTTTAGCACGCAATTTTTTTTTCACAAGGGTAACAGGATAAATTGGACCCCAAAAGTTGTTGTCCAGTTTGTCCTGAGTACGCTGATACCCCATATGTGGGGGATGACCACTGTATGGACAGACGTCAGGGCTCGGAAGGGAAGTAGTAACGTTTTGGTATGCAGACTTTGATGGAATGGTCTGCGGGCATCATGTTACATTTGCAGAGCCCTTGATGTACCTAAACTGTGGAAACCCCCCACAAGTGACCCCATTTTGGAATCTAGACCCCATAAGGAACTTGCCTAGATGTGTGGTGAGCACTTTGAACCCCGAAGTGCTTCACAGAAGATTGTAACGCAGAGCCATGAAAATAAAAAATCTTTTTTTTCCCTCAAAAAATGAATTTTTAGCTCGCAATTTTTTATTTTCACAAGGGTAACAGGAGAAATTGGACAGCAAAAGTTGTTGTCCAGTTTGTCCTGAGTACGCTGATACCCCATATGTGGGGAAGAACCACTGTTTGGGCACACGTCGGGGCTCGGAAGGGAAGTAGTGACGTTTTGAAATACCGACTTGATCGAAAGGTCTGCGGGCATCATGTTACGTTTGCAGAGCCTCTGATGTGCTTAAACAGTGGAAACCCCCCCCAAGTGACCCCATTTTGGAAACTAGACCACCCAAGGAACTTATCTAGATGTGTGGTGTGCACTTTGAACCCCCAAGTGCTTCACAGAAGTTTATAATGCAGAACCGTGAAAATAAAAAATCTTTTTTTTTCTCAAAAAATGATTTTTTAGCCCGCAATTTTTTATTTTCACAATGGTAACAGGAGAAATTGGACCCCAAAAGTTGTTGTCCAGTTTGTCCTGAGTACGCTGGTACCCAATATGTGGGGAGGGATCACTGTTTGGGCACACGTCAGGGCTCGGAATGGAAGTAGTGACGTTTTGAAATGCAGACTTTGATGGAATAGTCTGCGGTCGTCATTACGTTTGCAGAGCCCCTGATGTGCCTAAACAGTGGAAACCCCCCACAAGTGACCCCATTTTGGAAACTAGACCTTCCAAGGAACTTATGTAGATGTGTGGTGAGCACTTTCAACCCCCAAGTGCTTCGCAGAAGTTTATAATGCAGAGACATGAAAATGAAAAAAACATTTTTTTCCTCAAAAATAATTTTTTAGCCCCCAATTTTTTTTTCCCAAGGGTAACAGGAGAAATTAGTCCCCAAAAGTTGTTGTGCAATTTTTCCTGAGTACGCTGATACCCCATATGTTGGGGTAAACCACTGTTTGGGCACACGGCGGGGCTCGAAATGGAGGGAGCACCGTTTGACTTTTTGAACGCAAAATTGGCTGGAATCAATGGTGGTGCCATATCGCGTTTGGAGACCCCCTGATGTGCCTAAACAGTGGAAACCCCTCAATTCTAACTCCAACCCTAACCCCAACACATCCCTAACCCTAATCCCAACCCTATCCATAACCCTAACCCCAACACACCCCTAACCCCAACACTAACCATAACACTAACCACAAGCCTAACCCTAATTCTAACCCTAACCCTAATTACAATGCTAATCCTAATTCTAGCCCTAATTCCAACCCTAACCCTAATTCCAACCCTAACCCTAATTCCATCCTAACCCTAATTCGAACCCTAAGCCTAATTCCAACCCTAACCCTCTTTCCAACCCTAACCCTCTTTCCAACCCAAACCCTCTTTCCAACCCTAACTCTAACCCTCTTTCCAACCCTAACCCTAACCCTCTTTCCAACCCTAATCCTCTTTCCAACCCTAACCCTAACCCTCTTTCCAACCCTAACCCTCTTTCCAACCCTAACCCTAACCCTACCCTCTTTCCAACCCTAACCCTAATGGAAAAATAAAAATAAAAATATTTTCTTTATTTTATTAGTTATGCCTACCTATGGGGGTGATAATCGGGGGGTTCATTTACTTTTTATTTCATTTTGATCACTGTGAGAGTGATCAAAATGAAATAATGGAATCTGCAGTCGGCAGATTCGGGCGGGCGCACTGCGCATGCGCCCGCCATTTTCTAAGATGGCGGCGCCCATGAACCAGACCCGCCGGACACCGGGAGCGACGGGGGGACTTAGAAGGTGCCGGGGGCGGTGAGAGTGGGTGAGGGGGTTATTGGATGCTGGCGGGGAGCGGAGGGAATGGCAGGGGGGCAGATGATGACAGCAGCGGCAGATCGCCGCTGTCATTCAGTGGCGGGGGGGCGATCGCCGGTGGGGGGGTCGAATAGGTGTCTCCAGCCATGTCCGATGCTACAGCAGCATCGGCCATGGCTGGATTGTAATATTTCATCAATTTTCATTGATGAAATATTACTATCGCTCTGATTGGCTGTTTCACTTTTAACAGCCAGTCAGAGCGATCGTAGCCACGTGGGGGCGAAGCGACGCCCCCTGTGGTGAATTACAAAGCCCCCTGTATCTGCGGGTCAGGTGACCTTTCAGTGACCCCAGTCACCCGACCCGCATGGGGGCTTTGAATTCATGACACAGGGTATGCGTCATAGGTCGGATTGGCACCGACTTTCATGACGCATACGCTGTGTCACAGGTCGGGAACCGGTTAAACCGGGGACCAATGGTCCTATGCTGGTTGGAAAACCGCTGAGCCTTTTCTTGAGAGAGGGGCAACTTATCCACCACTTGGTCCCAAATCTGCTGCATTCTCTCTACCACAGTGTCAACACCTGGGCAGGCTGAAGATTCCACTTGCCCTGAAGAAAATCGAGGATGAAACCCAAAGTTACAGAAAAAGGGCGACATCAATGTGGCAGAACTAGCTCTATTATTTAGGGCGAATTCGGCCAAGGGCAAAAATGAGACCCAATCATTCTGATCAGCAGAAATAAAACACCTCAAATAGGACTTCAAAGTCTGGTTTGTTCTCTCAGTCTGCCCATTGGTCTGTGGGTGAAACGCAGAGGAGAAGGATAACTGAATTCCCAGCTTGGAACAAAAGGCTTTCCAAAATCTGGAGACAAAGTGGACTCCTCTGTCCGACACAATGTTCTCAGGAATCCCATGCAACCGAACCACCTGTTGTAAAAACAAGGGCACCAACTCTGAGGAAGATGGCAGCTTTGGGAGTGGTACAAGATGGGCCATCTTAGAAAATCTATCACAAATCACCCAGATAACAGTCATTCTCTGAGAGACAGGAAGATCAGAAATAAAATCCATTGAGATATGGGTCCATGGCGTCTTGGGCACCGGCAAGGGCATCAACAACCCACTAGAATGAGAACAGGGTTTAGACCGGGAACAAGTCCCACAAGACTGCACAAAATTCCTGACATCACGAGATAAGGCGGGCCACCAAAAACACCGACTCACCAAATCTCTGGTACCAAAAATACCTGGATGACCAGCCAACGCGGAGCAATGAACTTCAGACATCACTCTCTTCCTCCACTGGTCAGGAACATACAATTTTCCCATAGGACAACGCTCAGGTTTGTCCTCCTGAAATTCTTCCAGGGCACGTCTCAAATTGGGCGAGATGGCAGAAAGAACTACCCCCTTACCTAGGATGGTAGTAGGTTTGGTCACAACAGGAGAATCAGCAAAGAAACTCCTAGAAAGGACGTCTGCCTTAACATTCTTAGTGCCCGGAAGAAAGGAGAACACAAAATCAAAACGCGTGAAAAATAAGGCCCACCTAGCCTGTCTAGGATTCAAGCGTTTGGCCGACTACAGGTAAATCAAATTCTTGTGGTCAGTGAGGACCACAACTTGATGTCTAGCTCCCTCCAACCAATGTCTCCACTCCTCGAATGCCCACTTCATGGCCAACAATTCCCGATTCCCCACAACATAGTTGCGTTCAGATGGGAAGAACTTTCTGGAAAAGAAGGCACAGGGATTCATTTTAGAAGTCACCTGATCTTTTTGGGACAAAACAGCTCCTGCACCAATTTCCAAAGCATCTACTTCTACCTGAAATGGAAGTGAGACATCAGGTTGCCGTAAAACCAGAGCAGAAGTGAACCTCCGCTTCAGCTCCTGAAATGCCAAAACAGCCTCTGGAGACCAATTCAGCAAATCAGCGCCCTTCTTGGTCAGATCAGTCAGTGGCTTGGCAATACCTGAAAAATTAGCTATAAATTTACTATAAAAATTAGAAAAACCGAAAAACTTCTGGAGAGCCTTCAAAGAAGTGGGCCGAACACAATCATAAATGGCCCGCACCTTGGCCGGGTCCATTTCAATAGTTGACGGAGACAAAATAAATCCCAAAAATGAAATCCTCAGGGCACATGAAAACCTGGCGCCAGCCCTACCCCCCCACAACTTTAGCCAAATAACCCCCAGTTTTCAATGCGTAACTATTATTATAAAGTAAATTAAGGTTGACAAGCTTAAGTAGTGAAGAATTGATGTCGTTGCCATTGAAATGGGCACTGTAGGTGTGTTTCCTGTCCTCCACTCCCTGCCGACTTTGCTTCCCCATTGACTTGCATTGGGTTTCATGTTTCAGTCTGACCCCGACTTTTCCATATAGTTGGCCGATTTCTTTCGACCCCACTTTTAAGAAAGTCAGGTTTCATGAAACCCGACTCGACCCGATAAAAAGGCAAAGTCGCTCATCTCTACTTATAACCATGTGATATTTCCATTTTTCTTTTTTAATAAATTTGCAAAAATTTCTACATTTCTGTTTTTTCAGTTAAGATGGGGTGCAGAGTGTACATTAATGAGAAAAAAATTAACTTTTTTGATTTTACCAAATGGCTGCAATGAAACAAAGAGTGAAAAATTTTAAGAGGTCTGAATACTTTCCGAACCCACTGTATATAGTATGATGGCCCCAGTTCTCCCCATACAGTATGAGGGCCCTAGATCCCCCCATATATATAGTATGATGGCCCCAGTATACCCCATATATATAATATGATAGGCCCAGTTCTCCCATATATATATATATAGTATGATATCCCCAGTTCTCCCATATATATGGTATGGTGGACCCAATTCCCCACATATATTGTATGATGGCCTCAGCTCCCCTCATATATATATATATATATATATACAGTACAGACCAAAAGTTTGGACACACCTTCTCATTCAAAGAGTTTTCTTTATTTTCATGACTATGAAAATTGTAGATTCACTCTGAAGGCGTCAAAACTATGAATTTACACATGTAGAATTATATAATTAACAAAAAAGTGTGAAACAACTGAAAATATGTCTTATATTCTAGGTTCTTCAAAGTAGCCACCTTTTGCTTTGATTACTGCTTTGCACACTCTTGGCATTCTCTTGATGAGCTTCAAGAGGTAGTTTGGTTTACACTTCACAGGTGTGCCCTGTCAGGTTTAATAAGTGGGATTTCTTGCCTTATAAATGGGGTTGGGACCATCATTTGTGTTGTGCAGAAGTCTGGTGGATACACAGCTGATAGTCCTACTGAATAGACTGTTAGAATATGTATTATGGCAAGAAAAAAGCAGCTAAGTAAAGAAAAACGAGTGGCCATCATTACTTTAAGAAATGAAGGTCAGTCAGTCCGAAAGATTGGGAAAACTTTGAAAGTGTCCCCAAGTGCAGTGGCAGAAACCATCAAGCGCTACAAAGAAACTAGCTCACATGAGGACCGCCCCAGGAAAGGAAGACCAAAAGTCATCTCTGCTGCGGAGGATAAGTTCATCCGAGTCACCAGCCTCAGAAATCGCAGGTTAACAGCAGCTCAGATTAGAGACCAGGTCAATGCCACACAGAGTTCTAGAAGCAGACACATCTCAACAACAACTGTTAAGAGGAGATTTTGTGCAGCAGGCCTTCATGGTAAAATAGCTGCTAGGAAACCACTGCTAAGGACAGGCAACAAGCAGAAGAGACTTGTTGGGGCTAAAGAACACAAGGAATGGACATTAGACCAGTGGAAATCTGTGCTTTGGTCTGATGAGTCCAAATTTGAGATCTTTGGTTCCAACCACCGTGTCTTTGTGCAATGCAGAAAAGGCGAACGGATGGACTCAACATGCCTGGTTCCCACCGTGAAGCATGGAGGAGGAGGTGTGATGGTGTGGGGGTGCTTTGCTGGTGACACTGTTCGGGATTTATTCAAAATTGAAGGCATACTGAACCAGCATGGCTACCACAGCATCTTGCAGCGGCATGCTATTCCATCCGGTTTGCGTTTAGTTGGATCATCATTTATTTTTCAAGAAGACAATGACCCCAAACACACCTCCAGGCTGTGTAAGGGCTATTTGACCAAGAAGGAGAGTGATGGGGTGCTACGCCAGATGACCTGGCCTCCACAGTCACCAGACCTGAACCCAATCGAGAAGGTTTGGGGTGAGCTGGATCACAGAGTGAAGGCAAAAGGGCCAACAAGTGCTAAGCATCTCTGGGAACGCCTTCAAGACTGTTGGAAGACCATTTCCAGTGACTACCTCTTGAAGCTCATCAAAAGAATGCCAAGAGTGTGCAAAACCATAGTCAAAGCAAAAGGTGGCTACTTTGAAGAACCTAGACTATAAGACATATTTTCAGTTGTTTCAGGCTATGTGCACATGTAGTTTTTTTGGTGTGCGGATTTTGGAGAGAAAACCGCAGGTAAATCTGCAGGACAAAAGTCTTGCGGTTTATCTGCGGTTTTGCCTGCGGTTTTACACCTCATAATGGATGAGGTGTAAAACTGCAGCGTTTCTGCACCAAACAATTGACATGCTGCGGATTGAAAACCGCGCGGAAAAATCCGCAGCATGTGCACAACGTTTTTTAATTTCCATAGGAAATAAAGGTACTGTACAACGCAGTAGAATCTGCTGCGGACCCGCAGCTGCAGAAACGCTGCAGAACCGCAGCAGAATCCGCACCGTGTGCACATACCCTTACACTTTTTTGTTAATTATATAATTTCACAGGTGTTAATTCATAGTTTTGATGCCTACAGAGTGAATCTACAATTCTCATAGTCATGAAAATAAAGAAAACGCTTTGAATGAGAAGGTGTGTCCAAACTTTTGGTCTGTACTGTATATATATATATATATATATAGTATGATGGCCTCGGTTCCCCCTGTATATATAGTATGATGGCCCCAGTTCCCCATATATATATATATATATATATATATATATATATAGATATATGTATAGTATGATACCCTCAATTCCCCTTTATATATAATATGATGGCCCCAATTCCCCCATATATAGTATAATGGCCTCAGCTCCCCCTATACTGTATATATAGTACTAGCTATGAACCCGTTCTACGCCTGGGTGGCGGGCATTTTTATTGGTATATGGTCTCCCATCCTGGTATGTGCTGCCCCCTCCTATCCTGGTGTGCATGGCACCCCTCTTCCCTTTCCCGGTATGCATGGTACCCTCACCCCCCCCAATCCTGGTAACCTTGGCACCCTATTCCTCATCCTGTTATGCATGGTCCCCTCATCCCCCCTATCCTGGTATGCATGGCCCCCTCACCCCCAATCCTCGTATGCATGGTCCTCTCACCCCCCCCAATCCTGGTATGCATGGACCCCTCACCCCCCAATCCTAATATGCATGGTCCCCTCACCCCCCTTTCGTGGTATGCATGGTCCTCTCACCCCCTATCCTGGTATGCATGGTCCGCTCACCCCCTATCCTGGTGTACATGGTCCCCTCACCCCCCTTTCGTGGTATGCATGGTCCTCTCGCCCCCCAATCCTGGTATGCATGGTCCCCTTGCCCCCCAATCCTGGTGTACATGGTCCCCTCACCCCCCTTTTTGTGATATGCATGGTCTCCTCACCCCCCTTTCGTGGTATGCATAGTCCCCTCACCCCCTATCCTGGTATGCATGGCCCCCTCACCCCCCAATCCTGGTATGCATGGTCCTCTCACAACCCTATCCTGGTATGCATGGTCCTCTCACCCCTCCCTATCCTGGTATGCATGGTCCTCTCACCCCCCTATCCTGGTATGCATGGTCCTCTCACCCCCCCTATCCTGGTATGCATGGTCCTCTCACCCCCCATCCTGGTATGCATGGTCCTCTCACCACCCATCCTGGTATGCATGGTCCTCTCACCCCCCCATCCTGGTATGCATGGTCCTCTCACCCCCCCATCCTGGTATGCATGGTCCCCTCACCCCCCAATCCTGGTATGCATGCTACCCCTCGCCACCCAATCCTGTTATGCATGGTCCCCTCGCCCCCCAATCCTGGTATACATGGTCCCCTCATCCCCCTTTCGTGGTATGTGTGGTCCCCTCACCCTCCTTTCGTGGTATGCATGGTCCCCTCACCCCCCTTTTGTGGTATGCATGGTCCCCTCACCCCCCTTTCATGGTATGCATGGTCCCCTCACCCCCCTTTCGTGGTATGCATGGTCCCCTCACCCTCCTTTCGTGGTATGCGTGGTCCCCTCACCCTCCTTTCGTGGTATGCGTGGTCCCCTCACCCCCCTTTCATGGTATGCATTGTCCCTTCACCCCCCTTATCCTGATATGCATGGTCCCCTCACCCCCCAATCCTGGAATGCATGGTCCCCTCACCCTCCTTTTGTGGTATGCATGGTCCCCTCACTCCCCTTTCGTGGTATGCATGGTCCCCTCAACCCCAATCCTGGTATGCATGGTCCCCTCACCCTCCTTTCGTGGTATGCATGGTCCCCTCACCCCCCTTTTGTGGTATACATGGTCCCCTCACCCCCCTTTCGTGGTATGCATGGTCCCCTCACCCTCCTTTCATGGTATGCATGGTCCCCTCACTCCCTTTTCGTGGTATGCATGGTCCCATCAACCCCAATCCTGGTATGCATGGTCCCCTCACCCTCCTTTCGTGGTATGCATGGTCCCCTCACCCCCCTTTTGTGGTATGCATGGTCCCCTCACCCCCCTTTTGTGGTATGCATGGTCCCCCATCCCTCTATCCTGGTATGCATGGTCCCCTCACCCCCCAATCCTGGTATGCATGGTCCCCTCACCCTCCTTTCGTGGTATGCGTGGTCCTATCACGCTCCTTTCATGGTATGCGTGGTCCCCTCACCCTCCTTTCGTGGTATGCGTGGTCCCCTCACCCCCTATTCTGGTATGCATGGTCCCCTCACCCCCCCTTATCCTGATATGCATGGTCCCTCTCACCCCTATTAATCTACACGCAAACAAAAAAAAAATACTCACCCTTCTTCCCTGTGCTCCAGCGCTGCCTGTCCATTTCTGCTGGAGGCCGGGGGGAGGAGTCTGGCACTGGAGTACGCACATGCCCATAGTGCTGTCCGGCGCAATATTGCTGAAGACACACTGCAAATGTGTCTTCAGTAAAATGGCGCCGGATCGCGCTATGCGCATGCGCGATTCCGGCCGCACTCCTGCGCCGGTCTCCGGCCGAAAAGAAGCGCCGCGGCAACGCTTCTCCCGGTCAGGTAAGTATGTAAGTATGGCGCCGGACATAGCGGTATGCAGTGTGTATGCATACCACCATCTCCGACGCCATACACACTCCTCACCGCGCTGCCTCATTTTGTCTGGAGCCAGACTGAGCAGGCGCGTCGTACTTGCGCAGTCTATAAAGTCTTCGGACAGAGTGACGCTTAGCCGGTTATATTATAGATGATGGCCCCAGTTCCCCCCATATATATATAGTATGATACCCTCAGTTCCCCTTTATATATAATATGATGGACCCAGATCCCCCCATATATATAGTATGATGGCCCTAGTACTTCCTATATATATAGTATGATGGCCCCAGTTTCCCATATATATAGTACAATAGCCCCACAGTCCGTTCATATAAAAAATAATTACGTTTATACTCGCCTCATTCTGATTCCTGACACTGCAGTTTCCGTCTTCTATTCCAGCCTGCAGAGCAGCGCCAAACAATGATGTAAGTGCGCCATCTGCTTGAGCACGCTGATGTAGTAAGCCATGGTCTGCGGCTAATGAGACAGACTGTGATGCGTGCAACCATGTCTACTGCTGGCCACATCACAGTACAGTACAGCAGACACGGCCTGTGTGCGGCCATCAGGCGGACAGGCCAGCATTTGCCTCCCTGCTCCCCGCCGAAGCCCACCCCAACCACATACTATATACACACGGCATAGTATACACAAATACATACACATCACATACTATATACAAACACACCACATGCTTTATACACGCGACATACTATATACACATACTACATACTCACCACATGCTATATACACATACTACATACACACCACACAATGCTGTGCAAAACTTTTAGGCAAAGTACTTGGGGTCAGATTCATTATATGCTTTTTTTTCCCAAGTCACATTTTCTTGTATTTGTTGATTTTTTTTACCAAATTCTTCAAAATGACTCACATGGTTCATGAATTTTGCAAAAACAATTGAATGCTTCATGTTTCTTTGATCGACGTTTTGACTTTTCAGTGCAAAAAGTCACACATTTCTCAAAATAGAGTACGATTTGCACCAGAAAATCTGGCATATGTAAAATTACTCTGGGGGCAACAAAAATACATTTGTGAAAATGTTGCACCTTTTTAAAAAGTAATAATTGATGAATAAGTCAAATACATCCAGAAAACAAAAACAGAACCCCTACTGGTGAGCATGAAAAAGGAGAAAACATAAAATAGGCTTTCAAAAAGGTTCAAATTGAAAGAAGAATTAGGAGCGAAAGAAATACAGGAGATGAACAGCAAAAACTGGACAAAAAACATGTGCAAACACAACAATGAATCAGGTCCTAGAAATTTTGCCTACTACTGTGTATACATATCGAACTTTCCCTCACAAATATAATAAAGGGAAAGAGGAGTGTGTATATCAATCAATAATTTTATTAAACACATACATACAGAAATGAATAAAAGAATGCCTCATATCAGGCTCAATACCAGGAAAAAGTGGCTAACTACTAGTTGTGGATTATGTAAATATTGCCCAAAAACCTAAATGGTTCCATGAATCACATACAGTTGTGGACAAAAGTATTGACACCCCTGCAATTCTGTCAGATAATACTCAGTTTCTTCCTGAAAATGATTGCAAACACAAATTCGTTGGTATTATTATCTTCATTTAATTTGTCTTAAATGAAAAATCACACAGACAATGAAGCAAAATATTGATCATTTCACACAAAACTCCAAAAATGGACCAGACAAAAGTATTGGCACCCTCAGCCTAATACTTGGTTGCACAACCTTTAGCCAAAATAACTGCGACCAACCGCTTCCGGTAACCATCAATGAGTTTGTTACAATGCTCTGCTGGAATTTTAGACCATTCTTCTTTGGCAAACTGTTCCAGGTCCCTGATATTTGAAGGGTGCCTTCTCCAAACTGCCATTTTTAGATCTCTCCACAGGTGTTCTATGGGATTCAGGTCTGGACTCATTGCTGGCCACCTTAGAAGTCACCGTGTTCTTTTCTTTGAATGCCTCTTTTTTTCTCCTGTAAACTCTATGTTGATGCCTTTGCCCAAAAAGCTCTACTTTTGTCTCATCTGACCAGAGAACATTCTTCCAAAACATTTTAGGCCTTTTCAGGTAAGTTTTGGCAAACTCCAGCCTGGCTTTTTTATGTCTTGTGGTAAGAAGTGGAGTCTTCCTGGGTCTCCTACCATACAGTCCCTTTTCATTCAGATGCCGACGGATAGTACGGGTTGACACTGTTGTACCCTTGGACTGCAGGGCAGCTTGAACTTGTTTGGATGTTAGTCGAGGTTCTTTATCCAACATCCGTACAATCTTGCGTTGAAATCTCTTGTCAATTTTTCTTTTCCGTCCACATCTAGGGAGGTTAGCCACAGTGCCATGGGCTTTAAACTTCTTGATGACACTGCACGGTAGACACAGGAACATTCAAGCCTTTGGAGATGGACTTGTATCCTTGGGATTGCTCATGCTTCCTCACAATTTGGTTTCTCAAGTCCACAGACAGTTCTTTGGTCTTCTCTCTTTTCTCCATGCTCAATGTGGTACACACAAGGACACATGACAGAGGTTGAGTCAACTTTAATCCATGTCAACTGGCTGCAAGTGTGATATAGTTATTGCCAACACCTGTTAGGTGCCACAGGTTAGTTACAGGTGCTGTTAATTACACAAATTAGAGAAGCATCACATGATTTTTCGAACAGTGCCAATACTTTTGTCCACCCTCTTTTTTATGTTTGGTGTGGAATTATATCCAATTTGGCTTTAGGACAATTCTTTTTGTGTTTTTTCATTTAAGACAAATTAAATGAAGATAATTATAACAAAGAATTTGTGTTTGCAATCATTTTCAGGAAGAAACTGAGTATTATCTGACAGAATTGCAGGGGTGTCAATACTTTTGGCCGCAACTGTACACATGAATTAAGCTTGACAATGTAAGCTGAAATTGACTATGTACATATTTTAATAAATAGATAATAATTCATAAGCCTACGCGAAAAGCGCGTAGGGGCTGGCATTGTGGTGACAGGTTTGTGACCGATATGGGTGAGGATCAATTTTGAACTATCCACTATACTGGTTGCCTCTTAAAGGCCCATACACACTGGTAATTATGGTTTAGCCTTTAGAACTTGGTCCTACCGGTCATATACTTTCATTATCGTGCTGCCTTCCAGACTTTCCTATTTTTGTCCTGTGTCCTTTGCATGAAATTCTACCTATATAATACTCTTACATCTAGTATTCTAGTGATTTTATTGTTATCTATACTTTGTCTATGTAGAAATAAACTAATTTTGATATACCTTTAAGACAGATTTTATGACTCTAATTGTTCTAATTTTATACATTTATGGGAGTTTTTCTGTCGTTTTGACAAATTTGAGGAAGTCATCTCTGACATGGTCAGACATTGTATGATCTGGATTTTTGCTCTTATTTAAATTGTTCAGGTCTAGAAAATAATGCTGCAAAGGAAGAATGCTTTTCAAAACTAGAAGTTCTAATAGTTTATTGTTATTTATTTTTTACATTTTACAGAATGCAAAGTGAATGAGCATCGGTTCTTCTAGGTACACTTGCACACAATTTTTGTAGGAACTTAGAAAAGTGTTTGTTCCACACATCTTGGAGAAAAGACCACAGCTCTTCTGTGGATGTTGTCTTGTGCAAATCCTTCTGTCTCTTCATTTAATCGAATGCAAACGGGATGACAAACTGGATGACAAACTGCACTCTGTTCTAATTTCATGCCACATGTCATTTACCTTGGTAAAACTGAGAAAGCAACAAGACACAAAGTAGGCTGAGCTCCATAAGAGAATCACAATTTTACTATTACTATGGTAATGCAGTACATCATTGATTGAACAATCACAGGATCAAGTCCCCTAAAAAGGCTAAAAAAAAGTAAAGTATAAAAGATAAATACACACAATTTTAAATCCTCCTCATACAAAAATAACAAACTTATGAAAAATTAAACATATATATTGTTGCGTACCCCAAAAATTAGATCTATAAAATTATACAGTTATTTAAATTATGCATCCCAAAAGAAAATAAATAGTAATGCAAAATTTGCCGTTATTCAGTTGCACTTTCCAAAACAACACAATAAAAACATATGTATGCCTGATACCAATAAAAATAAATATCAGCTCAGAGTATAAGAAAACAAGCTGTTACACAGCTCCATCAAAGTAAAAATAAGTTATTATTTATTACTTAACAGCATTCGACTCCATCTCGAGCCATGGTGACTTTATGGAGGAGCGATCTGTAGGAAGATCAATCTTGTACAAGCCTAGATAGGTCCACCAGGGTCTTCTCTGCCATTATTTTGACTGTATCAAGCCATCGAGTTACTGGTCTTCCCTCTCTGTGTTCCTTCTATTCTTCCGACCACGATGTCCTCCTCCACTGACTGCTCTCTTAGTATGATGTGTCCAAAGTAGGCAAGTCATAGCTTGTTGAGCAATGATTTTGGAAAACTGCAGAAAGTAAAACGTAATTAAACTTATTTTCTGGCTGTAAGTAAAACTCAGAAAAAAACAAACAAAGAGATCAATAGAACATAAAAACAATAAGTCTTTATTAACTATGTATAAAACCAGTAAAAATATTAACTATTATGCCTCAAAAAAGGGAACACTAAAGTAATCTGATCAAGGAAAAAATATTTAAAATCTCCTATGTAATTATTAACAATAGTTGAATATAAAAGGTAAAAAAAAATACAAAATTGAAATATATATGCATAATTAAGTCATGTGACCACCTAATACACTGGGCTAATATTATTGGCAGTTTATATAGCTAACCACTATCAGAAAAAATATGACACTATATTGACAAAAGATGACTTGATTATGTCTATACAAAGGAGGAATAGGACAACAAAATAACTTAACTTTTTTTTATTATTCTATTTTTTACATATTAATTTTGGTCTTTCACATTTATATTCTAATATAAATTCAATGTCTTATCTCAAGTCAAACGCAATTGGTGCCCCTGCTCCTTGACGACTATCCCTTCTAGCCCTATAAGGCCCTGGCAAAGAGGCCAAGAAAGGAATATAGGGACACAAATGTTGGACACTGCCTATGAGCGGAGGTTGGCACCCTATGTAAGCCCAAGTGGCACCCCCTGCTCCTGACGGCTTACCCTTCTGTCCACATTGGCACAATCTGTGAAGGGGGGCGGTCTGGTGCGGTCCGGTCTGATGGGTGTTGCAGGTCCAGGTCCGGCGCCTCCCATCTTCTTGCGACACGCCCTCCTGTTTGCTTCATCACTCTTCGGCATCGCACTCCTGCACAGGTGTACTTATCTGCCCTATTGAGGGCAGAGCAAAGTACTGCAGTGCGCAGGCGTTGAGCAACTCTCACCAGAGAAGTACGCATGTGCAGGAGCACGATGCCGGGGAGTCATGAAGTAAGCAGGAGGGCGTCGTCGCAAGAAGGTGGGAGGCACTGGACCAGGACTTGCGACACCCATTGGACTGGACCACCCCACCGGTGAGTATATTAAAACTTATTTTTCTTATCTTGCAGGTCGGATCGAGGACTTATCTACAGCATTATAGAATGCTGTAGATAAGCCCTGAAAGACAGTGGCCGCATCTTATAGCGGCCAAAACAGCTGACAGGTTCCCTTTAGCTATCAACATTGAGATACTGAAAAATCCTGTCTGTTTCATATTGAATCTGTTCATTATGGTACTAACAAATTACATAATCTTAATCATTAATACCAATGGTAGAGAGGTTTTTTTTGCCATGTGTCAATATTGTAGTATGTGAAAACACAAAACTAGCATCAATCAAAGTGGAAGCTTTATATAGCAGTATCCTACATGAGAACAGAATTCTATCTTAGGTCTAGAGGTGTGCACCTAACTCCACATAATCAATTTATTTGTGAACTCCTGAGATTTATACTAACGCACATTTATTTTTTATTTGATGTCCGGATCCACCACGAGCTCTGAGGCATGGCTATGGGGAGACCTTGCAGCTGCACTTATGTCAACCTGCTCCTGGGCTGGTGGGAGGACACTGTAGTGTTTGGTGAGGACAGATCCTCTCTTAGTGGTGCCCCCAGATATTATTCTGGGCGCACTACACAGACGATATCCTAATTTTAACCCCTTTACCCCCGAGGGTGGTTTGCATGTTAATGACCAGGCCAATTTTTACAATTTTGACCACTGTCCCGTTATAAGGTAATAACTCTGGAATGCTTCCATGGATCCTGGTGATTCTGACATATTGTACTTCATGATAGTGGTAACATTTCTTTGATATGACTTGAATTTATTTGTGAAAAAAATGGGAATTTGGAGAAAATTCTGAAAATTTCGCAATTTTCCAACTTTAAATATTCATGCCCTTAAATTACAGAGATATATCACACAAAATCCTTAATAATTAACATTTCCCACATGTCTACATTACATCAGCACAAATTTGGAACCAAGATTTTTTTTAGTTAGGAAGTTATAAGGGTTAAAAGTTGACCAGCGATTTCTCATTTTTACAACACCATTTTATTTTTACGGACCACATCACATTTGAAGCCACTTTGAGGGATATATGTGATATAAAATACCCAAAAGTGACACCATTCTAAAAACTGCACCTCTCAAGGTGCTCAAAACCACTGTCACGAAGTTTATTAACCCTTCAGGTGCTTCACAGGAATTTTTGGAATGTTTAAAAAAAAATGAACATTTAACTTTTTTCACAAAGTTTACTTCAGATCCAATTTGTTTTATTTTACCAAGGGTAACAGGAGAAATTAGACCCCAAAAGTTGTGAAATTTGTCCCGAGTACGCTGATACCCCATATATGTAGGGAAACCACTGTTTGGGTGCATGGCAGAGCTCGGAAGGGAAGGAGCGCTGTTTGACTTTTCAGTGCAAAATTAGCTGGAAATGAGATCGGACGCCACGTTGTGTTTGGAGAGCCCCTGATGTGCCTAAACAGTGGAAACCCCCAACAAGTGACACCATTTTGGAAAGTAGACCCCCTAAGTGAGCACTTTGAACCCCCAAGTGCTTCATAGAAGTTTATAATGTAGAGCCATAAAAATAAAAATTCATATTTTCCTCACAAAAATGATTTTTTACCCCCCAATTTTTTATTTTCCAAGGGTGACAGGAGAAATATGACCCCAAAAGTTGTTGTGCAATTTGTCCTGAGTATGCTGATACCCCATATGTGGGGGTAAACCACTGTTTGGGCGCATAGCAGAGCTCGGAAGGGAAGGAGCACCGTTTGACTTTTTCAACGTAGAATTGGCTGAAATTGAGATCAGACGCCATGTCGCGTTAGGAGAGCCCCTGATGTGCCTAATCAGTGGAAACCCCCCAATTCTAACTCCAACCCTAACCCCCACACCCCTCTAACCACAAACCTAACCCTAACATACCCCTAACCCTAATCCCAACCCTAACCCTATCTTAATCCCCAACCTTAACCCTAACTTTAGCCCCAATCCTAACACTAACTTTAGCCCCAACCCTAACCCTAACTTTAGCCCCAACCATAACCCTAACTTTAGCCCCAACCCTAACCTTAACCCCACCCCTAACTTTCACCCTAACCCTAATGGGAAAATGGAAATAAATATATTTTTTTTACTTTATTATTTTTCCCTATTTATGGGGGTGATAAAGGGGGATTGATTTACTATTTATAGCGGGTTTTTATGTTTGGCAGCTGCCATACGCTAAAAGATGCTTTTTATTGCAAAAAATAGTTTTTGCATCACCATATTTTGAGAGCTATAATTTTTCCATATTTTGGCACACAGAGTCATGTGAGGTCTTGTTATTTGCGGGATGAGTTGATGTTTTTATTGGTACCATTTTTGGGCACATGACATTTTTTGATCGCTTTCTCTTCCGATTTTTGACAGACAGAATGAGCAAAAACCAGCAATTCATGAATTTCTTTTGGGGGTGGGCGTTTACACAGTTCCGCGTGTGGTAAAATTGATAAGGCAGTTTTATTCTTCAGATCAGTATGATTACAGTGATGCCTCATTTATTTTTTTTAATGTTCTGGCACTTTTATATAATAAAAACTATTTTATAGAAAAAATAATCGTTTTTGCATCACTTTATTCTGACAGCTATAACTTTTTTATTTTTTCGCTGATGACTAGTGTTGAGCATTCCGATACCGCAAGTATCGGGTATCGGCCGATACTTGCTGTATCGGAATTCCGATACCGACTTCCGATATTTTTTCAATATCGGAATTCGGCATCGGAATCGGAAGTTCAGTTGATTGACGGCCTGACGTCATCATGATGCGCGGTGTGTGCGCATCATGATGCGCCGTCATTTCGGGCCTTCCGGGGGTCTCTGCCGGCCTGCCGGGGGGCTGTGCCGGCCTGCCGGGGGGCTGTGTGGACTGCCCGGGGTCTGTACCGGCCTGCCGGGGGGCTGTGCCGGCCTGCCGGTGGTCTGTGCACCCTGTGGGGGTCTGTACCGGCCTGCCGGGGGGCTGTGCCGGCCTGCCGGGGGGCTGTGCCGGCCTGCCGGGGGGCTGTGCCGGCCTGCCGGGGGGCTGTGCTGATGTCCGGGGGTCTGTGCAAGCATCGTCCGATGGGACTACAAGTCCCATCGGGCGATGCCTGCTACCATGACAGTGATTGACACATTAGCCAATGATGGGACAGTAGTAGTCCCATCATCCGGCTAATGTGTTAAATGTTAAAAAAAAAAAAAAAAAAAAAAATACTACATACATACTACATGCATGCTACATACATACTACATGCTACATACATACTACATACATGCTACATACATACTACATGCATGCTACATACATACTACATGCATGCTACATACATACTACATACATACTGCATGCTACATACATACTACATACATACTACATATATACTACATGCATGCTACATACATACTACATGCTACATACATACCACATACATACTACATATATACTACATGCATGCTACATATATACTACATGCTACATACATACCACATATATACTACATACATACTACATACATGCTACATACATACTACATGCATGCTACATACATACTACATGCATGCTACATACATACTACATACATACTGCATGCTACATACATACTACATACATACTACATATATACTACATGCATGCTACATACATACTACATGCTACATACATACCACATACATACTACATATATACTACATGCATGCTACATACATACTACATGCTACATACATACCACATATATACTACATACATACTACATATATACTGCATGCTACATACATACTACATATATACTACATGCATGCTACATACATAACACATATATACTACATACATACTACATACATACTACATGCTACATACATACTACATGCTACATACATACTACATATATACTACATGCATGCTACATACATACTACATATATACTACATGCATGCTACATACATACTACATGCTACATGCATGCTACATACATACTACATACATACTACATGCTACATACATACCACATATATACTACATACATACAATACATTCATACAATACATACATAGACATACAGTACATATAACATAGAGTAACATACTTACCAATACTTGTCACATTGTTCCCCGAAGCCATTGTCGTCTACGGAATAAATATTAACATAACAAACCACAAAAATACTCACCCACGATCCGAAGCAGTCCACGAGTGTGTCCCACGACGATCTTGGGTAGAGAACGGCAGCATCAGATGATGCTGCCGTTCTCTACGGGCTGCAGGAATCCAATGACGGAAGGTAGGTATCCTTCCGCACTGTATTCCTCCGCCACTTAAAAAAAAAAAGTCCCTAGTCTCACTTTATGCCATTGCTGTGTGGGAAATTCCCACACAGCAATGGCATAAAGTGAGACTAGGGACTTTTTTTTTTTAAGTGGCGGAGGAATACAGTGCGGAAGGATACCTACCTTCCGTCATTGGATTCCTGCAGCCCGTAGAGAACGGCAGCATCATCTGATGCTGCAGTTCTCTACCCAAGATCGTCGTGGGACACACTCGTGGACTGCTTCGGATCGTGGGTGAGTATTTTTGTGGTTTGTTATGTTAATATTTATTCCGTAGACGACAATGGCTTCGGGGAACAATGTGACAAGTATTGGTAAGTATGTTACTCTATGTTATATGTACTGTATGTCTATGTATGTATTGTATGAATGTATTGTATGTATGTAGTATATATGTGGTATGTATGTAGCATGTAGTATGTATGTAGTATGTATGTAGCATGCATGTAGTATATATGTAGTATGTATGTAGCATGCATGTAGTATATATGTAGTATGTATGTAGCATGTAGTATGTATGTAGCATGTAGTATGTATGTAGTATGTATGTGGTATGTATGTAGCATGTAGTATGTATGTAGCATGCATGTAGTATATATGTAGTATGTATGTAGCATGCAGTATATATGTAGTATGTATGTAGTATATATGTGGTATGTATGTAGCATGTAGTATGTATGTAGCATGCATGTAGTATATATGTAGTATGTATGTGGTATGTATGTAGCATGTAGTATGTATGTAGCATGCATGTAGTATATATGTAGTATGTATGTAGTATGTATGTGGTATGTATGTAGCATGCAGTATGTATGTAGCATGCATGTAGTATATATGTAGTATGTATGTAGCATGTATGTAGTATGTAGTATGAATGTAGTATGCATGTTGTATGTATGTAGCATGTAATTTTTTTTTTTTTTTTTTTTACATTTAACACATTAGCCGGATGATGGGACTACTACTGTCCCATCATTGGCTAATGTGTCAATCACTGTCATGGTAGCAGGCATCGCCCGATGGGACTTGTAGTCCCATCGGACGATGCCTGCACAGACCCCCGGAGCCTGCACAGCCCCCCGGCAGGCCGGCACAGCCCCCCGGAGCCGGCACAGCCCCCCGGCAGGCCGGCACAGCCCCCCGGCAGGCCGGCACAGCCCCCCGGAGCCTGCACAGACCACCGGCAGGCCGGCACAGACCACCGGAGCCTGCACAGACCCCCTGGCAGGCCGGCACAGCCCCCCGAAAGGCCCGTACAGACCCCAGAGAGGCTGTACAAGGGCAGGAAAGGGTTTTTCTTATTCCGATACCGGAAGTCCCATAGACTTGAATGGGACTTCCGGTATCGGAATCGGCGATACCGATACTTTTTTTAAAGATCGGCCGATACCATCCGATACGATACTTTGAAGTATCGGACGGTATCGCTCAACTCTACTGATGACTTTACATGAGAAGATGATGTTTTCAGTGGTACCATGTTTATTTCTATCCGTCTTTTTGATCATGTATTATTCCAATTATTGTTCGGCGGTATGATGATAAAGCATTGTTTTTTTGCGTTTTTTTATGGTGTTCACTAAAGGGGTTAACTAGTGGGACAGTTTTATAGGTCGAGTCATTATGGATGCGGCAATACAAAATATGTGTACTTTTTTGTTTAGATTTTGTTTATTCAAATATTGCTTTAATAAAAGAATAAATATTTTTTATTTTTTAAATATTTTTAAAATTATTATTTTTTTCAAATTTCATTCTTACTTTTACACATTGTCCCACTGACACTCATTTTGTGCAGGCTGATGGCTTCTATTGCATGCAGATGAAGCAGCATCTGCATGCTAGAGAAGCTTGCAGCGCTGCAATTCGTGCACAGTACTGACATGGAGACTTGCTGGCATGCACTACACATGACAGGAAGTCTCTCAGCTCTGGTAACCCGGATGTCGTCTTGACATCGGGTTACCATGGAAGTGATTGGGACCCAGCGTCATGCCGCGGGAACTCAGATACAAAGGCAGAGGGGCTGTCAGCACTTCTCCCGGCACTGGAACGCTGCTATCTTGTTTGATCGCAGTGTTCCGTGAGTTAAAGTGCCGGAAGCGGTCCGTGACTGCTCCTAGCACTTAGTGCCGAGTGTCAGCTGTGAGAATCAGCTGATACCCGGCCGCAATTGGCCGCGCTTCCCCCGTGAGCGCGACCAATTGCTATTGTGTACTATTCCATCCATGGTCAGACGGGCGCAGGGCACATGGATGGAATAGTACATCAGAGGTCGTAGAGGGGTTGATATCATGGTTTTTGTTTCCTGGAGAAGTGGGCTACACTTCAAAACGCGTAGAGAAAAAAAAGTCCACTATCTCCGGCATTTGATGTTTCTTCGTCACCTGGCAGCGCAGATACAAATCACAAGCCTTCACATTTCTCTGGTGAAATCACCTATGGATCTTTCTCTGGTGAAATCACCTGTGGATATTTCTCTGGTGAAATCACTTGTGGATCTGCAGCAGCCATACAACCTGGGATCAGGTCAGCATATATCTATACCATTTTTAGTAATTACTATCAGACCCTATTTTGCATTATTTTTTCTCTTCATCTGTTTATATCTCAGACTTTTATTTATGACACAATTCATATAAACTACTCCTTTCAGTACATATCATCATGGGCGGACATACCAGCTGTGCAGCCTATGCGGCTGCACCGGGCCTGGAGGTGGAGGGGGGTCCCTGCAGGACAGCTAATAATGAGGGCAATCTGGCCTGTTTCTCCGGGCCCGAAGCACCGGGAGGCCCCTGGCCAGATTGCCCTCATGTGCAGCGGGCAGGGAGCGATCTCAGCAGCTCTGCTGCTGCCTACAAGAGAAAATAGCAGTGGAGCGGACCTGCAGGGATCCATCCTGCTTCCTGCCCGGTGCCCGTGCTTCCTGTCTCTGACACAGACAGCAGCGCCGCTGGATGATGTCATCATTCAATGGTCAGCTGCGCTAGAGCAAGGAAGTAGCTGGCGATGGTGATGCTGCGGATGCAGATAGGTGAGAGGTGCTGTGTGTTTTGTATGTATGTGTTGTGTGTGTAGAGATGAGTTGTGTGTGTGTGTGCTGGAAGGCATAGCGCTGCGGGGGAATGTGCAGAGAAGTGAAGGGCTCTGTGTGTGTGTATGGTAAGAAGAGGGGAATGATTGGGGAGAAGGCAATGATGGGGGTGCTGGGGAGGAGGAAATATTGGGGGTGATGGGAAGAAGGCAATGATGGGGTGATGGAGATGGCAATGATGGGAGTGACGGGGAGGAGGCAATGATGGGAGTGATGGGGAGGAGGCAATGATGGGAGTGATGGAGAGGAGACAATGATGGGGGTGATGGAGAAGGCAATGATGGGGAGTAGGCAATGATGGGAGTGATGGGGAGAAGGCAATTATGGGGTGAAGGAGAAGGCAATGATGGGAGTGATTGGGAGAAGGCAATTATGGGGTGATGGAGATGGGAGTGATGGGGAGAAGGCAATGATGGGGGTGATGAGGAGAAGGCAATGATGGGGGTGATGGGGAGAAGGCAATGATGGGCATGGTGGTGGAGGAGGAAATAATGGAAGTTGTGGAATGGGCAAGGATGGGGATGTGGGGGAGGAGGAAATGATGGAGAGGGTGGAAGGGCAATGATGGGGGTGGGGGAGAAGGCAATGATGGAGATGGGGAGAAGGCAGTGATAGGAGTGGTGGGGTAGGAGATAATGATGGGGGTGGTGGAGAAGGCAATGATGGAGGTGGTGGAAAGGGAAATGATGGGGTGATGGAGAGGGCAATGATGGGGTGGTAGGGGAGAAGGCAATGATGGAGGTGGTGGAAAGGGCAATGATGGGGTGGTGCGGGAAAAAGCAATGATGATGGGGTGGTGGGGGAGAATGCAATGATGGTGGTGGTGGAAAGTGCAAAAATGGGGGAGGTGGGGGAGGAAATGTTGGAGGTAGTGGAATGGGCAATGATGGGGTAGCAGGGGAGAAAGCAATGATAGTGGTTGGGGAGAAGGCAATGATGGAGGTGGTGAAGAGGGGCAAGGATGGGGTGGGGAGAGGACAATGCGATGCGGGGGAGGAGGACAATGAGGGGTGTGGGGAATTGGGATGGGAGGATGGGGGACTTAAAATGGACTTAGGAACAGGGGGAGATGGCGGAAGACATTATTATCGCTTATTATGTCTAACATAGTCCCTTATTATATAGTGTACATACTTATTATGTATAACACAGTCCCTTAGCATATAGTGTACTCATTATTTCTAACACAGTCCCTTACTATATAGTGTACATACTTATTATGTCTAACACAGTTCATTAGTATAGAGTGTACGTACTTATAATGTATAACACAGTCCCTTAGTATATAATGTACTCACTAATTCTGTATAACATTATCCTTAGTTACATAGTTTCCTCTTTTATTATGTATAACACGGTCCCTTAATATGTACTATCCTCTCTATATATTGTGCCATCCCTTATTATATAGCTTCCTCTGCAGTTATGTATAGTGCTGTCTCTTACATAGTGTATTCTTGTTAATTTTGTTATTCACAACGCCCTCTTTTATTACATAGTCCCTTTTTTTTTAGATATAAAATGATTGCTGATGGAGGAGCCGGTGACCAGACTACCAATCCATCAGCTACTCCATTAGAAAGGAAGCTTTCCCATGCTCCATCAGCCATCATTGCATTATACAACTAACAAGACAGGATGGTATGTAATAAAAAACAGGGCTCTATATAATCCAATATGTAAGGGACGGTACTGTACATAACAAGAGATGGCCCTGTATAAGGGACAGCAATATATAGTTAGATCCATTTATATTTGGACAGAGACAACATTTTTCTGATTTTGGTTCTAGACATTACCACAATGAATTTTAAACAAAACAATTCAGATGAAGTTGAAGTTCAGACTTTCAGCTTTCATTTGAGGGTATCCACATTAAAATTGGATGAAAGGTTTAGGAGTTTCAGCTCCTTAACTTGTGCCACCCTGTTTTTAAAGAGACCAAAAGTAATTGGACAGATTAAATAATTGTAAATAAAATGTTCATTTCTAGTACTTGGTTGAAAACCCTTTGTTGGCAATGACTGCCTGAAGTCTTGAACTCATGGACATCACCAGACGCTGTGTTTCCTACTTTTTGATCCTCTGCCAGGCCTTCACTGCGGTGGTTTTCAGTTGCTGTTTGTTTGTAGGCCTTTCTGTCTGAAGTTTAGTCTTTAACAAGTGAAATGCATGCTCAATTGGGTTGAGATCAGGTGACTGACTTGGCCATTCAAGATTATTCCACTTCTTTGCTTTAATAAATTCCTGGGTTGCTTTGGCTTTATGTTTTGGGTCATTGTCCATCTGTAGTATGAAACGACGACCAATCAGTTTGGCTGCATTTGAGCACAGAGTATGGCTCTGAATACCTCAGAATTCATTCGGCTGCTTCCGTCCTGTGTCACATTATCAATAAACACTAGTGACCCAGTGCCACTGGCAGCCATACATGCCCAAGCCATCACACTGCCTCCGCCGTGTTTTACAGATGATGTGGTATGCTTTGGATCATGAGCTGTACCACGCCTTTGCCATACTTTTCTCTCTCCATCATTCTGGTAGAGGTTGATCTTGGTTTCATCTGTCCAAAGAATGTTCTTCCAGAACTGTGCTGGCTTTTTTAGATGTTTTTTAGCAAAGTCCAGTCTAGCCTTTTGATTCTTGATGCTTACAAGTGGCTTGCACCGTGCAGTGAACCCTCTGTATTTACTTTCATGCAGTCTTCTCTTTATGGTAGATTTGGATATTGATATGCCTACCTCCTGGAGAGTGTTGTTCACTTGGTTGGCTGTTGTGAAGGGGTTTCTGTTCACCATGGAGATTAATCTGCGATCATCCACCACTGTTGTCTTCCGTGGGCGCCCAGGTCTTTTTGCATTGATGAGTTCACCAGTGCTTTCTTTCTTTCTCAGGATGTACCAAACTGTAGATTTTGCCACTCCTAATGTTGTAGCAATTTCTCGGATGGGTTTTTTCTGTTTTTGCAGCTTAAGGATGGCTTGTTTCACCTGCATGGAGAGCTCCTTTGACCGCTGGTTTCCTTCAAGGCATAACCTTCCAAATGCAAGCATCACACCTCAAATCAACTCCAGGCCTTTTATCTGCTTAATTGAGAATGACATAACAAAGGGATTGCCCACACCTGTCCATGAAATAGCTTTGGAGTCAATTGTCCAATTACTTTTGGTCCCTTTAAAAACAGGGTGGCACATGTTAAGCGTCGCTCCTGATCGCAGCCTTTGAGCGTAGCAAGGCTCAGAGGGGGGGCCCCTAGGAGGGGTGGTAATGTTAGGTGTCGGATTCCTGCAGCTGCACAGCGGGAATCCAGAGCCATACATCCAGCGGTCTCCCATTCCTTTCCAACCACTCAGGGACCTGCACAGCAATCTCAGTGATCCAGGCGCCCTGCTCAGACCAGCTCTCTGGGTCTGGATATTGCTGCCACCTCTGGACCAGCAATGGTAGCGCAACCTGCTTTGCAGGAAACCACTCCAGAAGCTAAGTCCTTTCGCTGTGACGACCTCTCAGTGGAGATCGGGGGTCACGTGCTCAGGTCCTTCTCCTGATCTGATTGGCCCATCTCAGAGGTCTGGAAGGTCCCGGAAGCACATGGCTATAAAAGACCCGCATGGCCGCTTGGCCATGCGCTAGTATAGACTATACTTGCTATGTGTGAATGGTGACGGATGTATGATTCTGGTGACTGACTCATTTGAAACCCCTTCCCTCTGATATTAAGTATGTGGTTAGGGAATTAGAGTTATAGTCAGCGCCAGTCAGTGGCAAGCCTTACGCCACAGTGCATACCACACCGCTACACTAGCGTCCGATAGTGTTATGCCTCACGGCACTGTCGTACAGCGGCAGTAGTTACCGCCACTCTGCAGTTAGCAGCCGCACGCACGGTAGGTCAAGACGGACACAGACCTCTGCCTTGGGCCGTGTCCTGTAACCATATACCGTGTGTGCACACCAGCTGAGACCTATGAAGCTAACAGGCTCGGCGTTTATGCTTTATTTATAATAAAGCGCCTCTGTGAGCTTAACAGAGTCCGTTCTGCGCACCTTGGGTGACGTTTAACCCGAGCGCAGTATACCGCCATATAGCGAGTCTGCCATTACTCAGCAGCGGTTGTTACACCTACTGCACGGTGGACCCCGGGTGGCGAACGCACTTCCTATTATTTATATTTAGTGCGTTCCGCCGTCCCTAACATTATACTAGCGCCAGGGTCTGGCTAGTATTGGCAGACCTGCAGCAGCTGCAGCGGTACATTCGGCAGCTGGATAGCAGGTTGGCGGCTATCGAGAGCTCCACCTCAGCTGCGAATGCTACGGTAGCCGCTGGTCAGGCAGTCACAGAGGCTGTCTCACGCGTGCCCACACTCACACCTATGTCGACAATATCTCGCCTCCCGCTCCCCAAGTTTTTGGGTGACAGCGCCACCTGTAGGGGATTCGTGAGTCAGTGCTCTATCCAGCTTGAGTTACTGGCTGCATGGTTCCCTACAGAGCGGGCTAAGGTGGGGTTTATTGTTTCTCTTTTATCTGGCAGGGCATTAGAGTGGGCTACGCCATTGTGAGAGCGTGATGATCCCGTGGTTCAGGGTGCTGCTCAGTTCCTCGCGGCTCTGAAGCAGGTATTTTTGGGACCATGGATCTCGCACGACACCTCTCTCCAATTATTGGCCCTAACACAGGGGTCTCTCTCGGTCAGCCATTATGCCGTCCGATTCCGGACATTGGCTTTCCGAACTAGAGTGGCCTGATAAAGCACTCATCCCTGTGTTTTGGAGAGGGTTAGCAGAGCATGTCAAAGATGCTCTAGCAATCAGAGAGGTCCCCACAAGTCTGGAGGAAGTGATTGCCATCTCCACCCGCATTGATCTCCGGTTTAGGGAACGCGGGCTGGAACGTGCGCAATCCAGACGAAGGGTTAACTTGGCTCACACCTTCACCGGGCCGCTAAGATCTCCCACTCAGGAGCTTACATCCTCCAAACCTATGGAGGTGTCTCGCGCCAGCCCCAAGCCACGTCCGGTGCGAAGCTCCGCACGTTGTTACCAGTGCCGGCAGTTTGGTCACTCGGCTAGCACGTGTCCTCTGCGGTCGGAAAATCGATCAAGTCCAGTGGTCGTAGGTGGTGGTCAGACAAATATGAAACCCTTTTCTCCCAAAATGGTATTAAGAGGGACCTTACATAGCGGGCCTCCACCTGGGAGGTAGAGGTTACCATGGATTCCGGGGCTGAGGGGAACTTTATGTCCTCAACCTTCGCCCAGAAACACGCTATTCCACTGGTGTTACTGCCCCAACCTCTGACCATCAGGGTGGTTAATGGTGCACCTTTACCATCTCAGGTGACCCACCAGACAGCCCTACTCGGGCTCTCAATCTCACCCTCTCATCGTGAGATTCTGTCCTTGTTCATTTTGCCAGATGGCATCGACCAGGTGCTTCTCGGAGTTCCCTGCTCCGGTGTCACCTCCCTCATATTGATTGGGCTTCGGGGAATATACTGGGTTGGAGCAAGGACTATCAGGGAAGGTGCCTGAGGGGCAGTGTTCAGGTAGGTTCCACTGAAGTGCCCGCGGATCTCTCCGCGCTTCTTAAACCTTACCACCAGTAAGCGGACGTCTTCTCTAAAAAATCTGCGGAGACGCTCCCGCTGCACTGTCCTTACGATTGCCTGATATATCTTCTGCCAGGCACGGAACCTCCTAGAGGCTGTGTGTATCCGCTGTCACTCCCTGAGACAGAGGCTATGTCTCAATATATCCAGGAGAAACTGGCTAGAGGTTTTATCAGAAAGTCGGTGTCGCTGGCTGGTGCAGGGTTCTTCTTCATGCAGAAGAAGAGCGGAGAGTTACGTACCTGCATTGACTACAGAGGTCTCAATGCCATAACAGTTAAAAACAAATACCTCTCCCGTTGATCTCTGAGCTATTTGACAGGTTGCGAGGGGCCTGGATCTTTACGAAAGTAGATCTACGGGGGGCGTACAACTTGATCCGCATTCGCTAGGGAGACGAGTGGAAGACAGCCTTTAATACCGGGGATGGCCACTACGAATATCTGGTCATGCCCTTCGGCCTTTGTAATGCGCCTGCTGTCTTCCAGGATTTCGTCAACGGTCTATCTGGATGACATCCTCATCTTCTCGCCAAATTTGACCTCCCACCCGAGAGACGACTGCAGGGTCTTCGACCATCTGCGGGCGAACTCTCTTTTCGCCAAGCTGGAGAAGTGCCAATTTGAGCAGGAGGCCTTGCCGTTCCTGGGCTACATCTCGGCCCAGGGGTTGGCTATGGATCCGGCCAAACTGCAAGCGGTAATGGATTGGCAAGAACCACACTCACTCAAAACGGTGCAGCGCTTCCTAGGGTTCGTCAACTATTACCTCCAGTTCATACCTCACTTCTCCACACTGGTAGCTCCTTTGGTTGCTCTCACAAATAAAGGAGCTAATCCTAACGCTTGGTCTGAACAAGTCTCCAAGGCCTTCTCGTCTCTAAAATCCCATTTTGCTGGCGCTCACATCTTACACCGTCCCGATGTGGATAAACCGTTTATTCTGGAGGTAGATGCCTCTTCCATCGGTGCAGGAGCAGTCCTTTTCCAGAAGGATGCTCAAGGTCGGAAGCATCCCTGCTTCTTCTGTAAGACCTTCTCACCGGCAGAGAAGAATTACTCCATCGGGGACAGCGAGCTGCTAGTAATGAAGTTGGCCTTTTCCGAGTGGAGACATCTCCTTGGAGGGAGCCCGGTTTCCCTTCCAGGTGTATACGGACCATAAAAATCTGGTCTATTTACAAACGGCCCAGCGCTTGAACTTTCGTCAAGCTAGGTGGTCGCTCTTCTTCTCCCACTTCCGCTTCACCTTGCATTATCGCTCTGCAGAGAACGTCCGTGCGGATGCTCTCTCGCGCTCGGTGGTCTCAGCAGAGGAAGGGGAGGTTGAGCCACGGCTAATTCTCCCTTCAGAGAGCTTTACGACCGTGGCTCCAGTTGCTCTCGTGTCAGTGCCACCGGGCAAGACCTTTGTGCCTCCTCAGCTACGGCCGGAGGTTCTCGCCTGGGCACACGCGTCCAGGGTGGGTGGTCACTTTGGCAATAAGCGGACCACAGAACTCCTGGCAAGGTCGTATTGGTGGCCGCACATGGCTCAAGACACTAAGGAATGCATACAAGCATGCGTCTCGTGTGCACGGAACAGGTCCTCTAGACAGAGGCCAGCTGGGTTATTGTATCCTCTGCCGGTGGCGGATAGACCTTGGGAGATGGTTGGCATGGATTTTGTGGTTGGCCTGCCCAAGTCTGGTGGCAGTATGATCATCTGGGTGGTCACCGACCATTTTTCTAAAATGGTGCATCTGGTGCCACTCGCACGGTTGCCTTCCGCTCGTGGGCTTGCCACACTGTTCATAAAACATGTATTCCGTCTGTATGGCATGCCGGACAAGATTGTTAGTGATCGAGGTCCCCAGTTCGCGTCCCGGTTTTGGAGGGAGCTCTGCAGCCTACTCAGCATTGAGCTAAACCTGTCCTCCGCTTACCATCCTGAGACGAACGGGTTGATTGAGAGAGCCAACCAAACCTTGGTCAGGTACCTGCGGCATTTTGTCTCTGCCAGGCAGGATGACTGGGCATCCTTGCTACCATGGGCTGAATTTGCCTTGAATAATGCAGTGGCTGATTCCACTGGTCAGACGCCGTTCCTTCTAAATTACGACCAACATCCGCGCGTCCCTGTCCCGATGCCAGTGTCCTCTGCTGACTCCAGGGTGGCAGACTGGGCAGTGGAGGCTCACAACATTTGGGATCGCACTCAGGATGCTATTCTTGCCTCTAAAGAAAGAATGAGGGCATCCGCCGACACACATCGGCGTCCCGCTCCAACCTTTTCCCCCGGTGACTTGGTGTGGCTCTCTGCTCGAAACATCAAGCTGCGGGCCGAGTCCACCAAGTTTGCGCCGCGATACATCAGACCTTTTAAGGTTCTCGAGCAAATCAGCTCGATGGTCTACCGCCTGGCTCTTCCTCCACATTTAGTCATTTATGACGTTTTCCACGTGTCCCTTCTCAAACCTGTTCACATGGCCCGGTTCTCTGAGTCATCTGCCGGGTCATCAGACTTGTCTTTGGACAAGTTTGAGGTTAACGCCATTGTGGGATGCAGGATTGTGCGTGGCAAAAAGTTTTATTTGGTGGACTGGAAGGGTCCTGGTCCAGAGGCCCAGACCTGGGAGCCAGTGGAGAACATCCACGCTCCGCTTCTGATCGCAGCCTTTGAGTGTAGCGAGGCTCAGAGGTGGGGGCCCTAGGAGGGGGGGTAATGTTAGGCGGCAGATTCCTGCAGCTGCACAGCAAGAATCCAGAGCCACATACATCCAGCGGTCTCCCATTCCTTTCCAACCGCTCAGGGACTTGCACGGCAACCTCGGCGATCCAGGCGCCCTGCTCAGACTAGCTCTCTGGGTCTGGCTGTTGCTGCCACCTCTGGACCAGCAATGGTAGCGCAACCTGCTTTGCAGGAAACCACTCCAGAGGCTAAGTCCTCTCGCTGCGCTACTGGGCATACCCACGAGACGATCTCCCAGTGGAGATCGGGGGTCACGTGCTCAGGTCCTTCTCCTGATCTGATTGGCCCATCTCAGAGGTCTGGAAGGTCCTGGAAGCGCACGGCTATAAAAGGCCTGCATGGCCGCTCGGCCATGCGCTAGTATAGACTATACTTGCTATGTGTGAATGGTGACGGATGTATGATTCTGGTGACTGACTCATTTGAAACCCCTTCCCTCTGATATTACGTATGTGGTTAGGGAATTAGAGTTATAGTCAGCGCCAGTCAGTGGCAAGCCATACGCCACAGTGGATACCGCACCGCTACACTAGCGCCCGATAGTGTTATGCCTCACGGCACTGTCGTACAGCGGAAGTAGTTACCGCCGCGCTGCAGTTAGCAGCACTTACCGGCGTCCGCGGTAGCGACGCCGCACTCACGGTAGGTCAAGATGGAGACTGACCTCTGCCTTGGGCCGTGTCCTGTGAAGCTAAGGGTACCGTTACACCTAGCGATGCACCAGCGATCCCGACTAGCGATATGACGCGGTCAGGATCGCTGGTGCATCGCTAGGTGGTTGCTAGTGAGCTGCCACACAGGCAGATCTCACCAGCGACATCGCTGGGGACGGGGATCGCTACTTACCTGTCAGACGCTGCGATCCTGCGT
Source organism: Dendrobates tinctorius (assembly GCF_039654945.1). Taxonomy (NCBI): domain Eukaryota; kingdom Metazoa; phylum Chordata; class Amphibia; order Anura; family Dendrobatidae; genus Dendrobates; species Dendrobates tinctorius. Next base: position 5,952,388 of record NW_027361891.1, read on the forward strand.
CCTCCCGCCCGGCTCCACGCGTCGCTCGTCGGCGCCACAGGAAGCCCAGCAGGAAGTGGCCGATGAGGAATGGTCCAGGAGCTTCTCGTGCGATCAGCGATAACCAGCGGGGAGCCGGTCGGAGGTAAGTATCACATGCAGCGATATCGCTAGCAATATCGCTGCAACGTCACAAAATCGGTGACTTTACAGCGATATTGCTAGCGATATCGCAGTGTGTAACGGGGGCTTAACAGGCTCGGCATTTATGCTTTATTTATACTAAAGCGCCTCTGTGAGTTTAACAGAGTCCGCTCTGCGCACCTCGGGTGACGTTTAACCCGAACGCAGTATATCGCCATATAGTGAGTCTGCCATTACTCAGCAGCGGTTGTTACACCTACTGCACGGTGGACCCCGGGCAGTGAACGCACTTCCTATTATTTATATTTAGTGCGTTCCGACCGTCCCTTACATTAAGGAGCTGAAACTCCTAAACCCTTCATCCAATTTTGATGTGGATACCCTCAAATGAAAGCTGAAAGTCTGAACTTCAACTGCATCTGAATTGTTTGGTTTAAAATTCATTGTGGTAATGTCTAGAACCAAAATTAGTAAAAAAGGTTGTCTCTGTCCAAATATATATGGACCTAACTGTACATAATAAAGGAGACTATGTAATATATATACATGTATGTGTGTGTGGCTATATGTAGCTTTTTCGCCATAAAAGGAAGTGGGCCCAGACACATTTCTTGCACAGGGGCCATAAGCTGTCAGTGTCCGGCTCTGCATATCATGATGCACTTTACCTATCTGGGGCCTTATTGTACACAGGTATGTTGGATATGAAGTAAAAGAATATTTGCATATCTCATTATCACATTTTGTTATATTTGATTCATTTACTATGCTGAAAGCCCATATGTCTGTATCTATCAACTGTACCTGTTACACTTGATTTTATGTCTTGAACTATTATGATCGATTTAGATAGCTAAGGTAACCTAATTTGCATGTGCACGGCACTTTATATTATAGTTTACTGACTTACCTTAATTTGCACTGCACTTTATATAATTCCCTTTTCTCTCTTTTTTTTTTAATCCTTCTTTGGTTTGGATTTCACAACTATGGTGTGCATTTGCGCTTTATAAATAATATTCTCAAACTTATCATTAACCATCAGTGCTGTGTATGCTGGTATACTTGTATTTGTTTTTTTATATTATGTTGCTTTTTTTATTATGTTTGTATAATTTATGGTGTCTCCAATAAAATCATGTCATTTATTAGTACCTACTTTGTGGTTTCAATTATATTTTTCAAGTAGTTTTTGGAACACTGCAGTTTCTACCTGCCAACAAGGATGAATCCTCTAAACTCTTCAGGACTGAAGTACAGCATGTCCCATGAATTATGCATGTTTTACATTTAGCAATGCACCAGTGATCCGACCAGCGATACGACCCGGTCAGGATCGCTGGTGCATCGCTAAATGATCGCTAGTGAGCTTCCACACAGGAAGATCTCACAGCAATGCAGCAGCGACGCAGCGGACGATACTTACCTTTCACACACAGCGATCCTGCGTCCTCCCGCCCGCGTCCAGCGTTGCTCGTCTCACACAGCAGGAAGCCCAGCAGGAAGCAGACGACGAGAAATGGAGCCGCCCGATCTCGCACGATCAGCGACAGACAGCGGGGGAGCCGGTCAGAGGTAAGTATCACACATAGCGATAGTGCTAGCAATATCGCTATAACGTCACAAAATCAGTGACGTTTTAGCGATATTGCTAGCGATATCACTATGTGTAAAACCCCCTTTAGAGTCCATCACCATAAGCCACCAATCCTTACTTCTAACAGTCTAATCAGACTTTATGAAGATAACCACTAATCATAGACTCGGCCATCAGGTGTACGGTGCTAGCCAACATAAAACACTCACAGGTCCTCCTCCTTCAAGGCACAACTTAGACCTCTCACTGTTTGTTCATGGTCTGCTCCCTGACACCAGGCCCCATTTGGCAAGGCTGCCATATTGCTCTAAATTCTTCGGCATCAGCAGCCGACACCCCTACTCAGCTTTGTACAGACCTCCGTCACTCTTTAGCAGCCAGTAGCCCTGCTCAGCTTCATATAGACCTCCCTGTCACTCTTTAGCATCCGATAGCACTACTAAGCTTTTTACAAACTTCCCTGTCAATCTTCAGCAGCCGACAGCCCTGCTCAGCTAAGGTCTCTTTCACACTTCAGTCTTCTGGCGTTAGTCAAAATCCGTCATCGCAACGGATCGACAAATCCATCAAAAATAGTGAAAAACGGAAGTGACGGATCTGGATTTTCGACAGATCCGTCTAGCGGATCCGTTGAAAAAACGGATCCGTTGCATCAGTCGCATCCGGTTTTTCCATCCGCTTCTTCGACGGATTGGTTTTTTTCATATCTCCAAATGGGAGGCTCCCAAACATGATTGGATACTGGAAACCTATATATTGAGTGTTTTAACACCCCATCTTTGAGAGGTTGTAAAGCAAGTGGCAGAAATGGAAGGAGTTCTAGCAAATATTGTGACCATCTATGCGGATTTTGCTTTTGAGGCCAATAGGTTGGCAGTGATTGTTCGGGAAAAGGAGGAAGCAAGACAGCGCATCCTTCGTCTGCGGCATCGGCGAAGTCTTTGGATCCATCCGATCATTGCACAGCTCTTGACCCGTGGGGTCTATTCAACACTGGATATGGAATTGAGGCAAAACCCTGAGTTATTCAATTACGTACGCATGAGAGCTGAAAACTTTGACATTTTGGTGGAATGGGTTGGAGAACTAATCAGGAGAAAGGACACTTATTTGCGCTTTTCCATATCACCAGCGGAGCATCTGATGGTGACTCTTCGGTAAGCCTTTTTTTTTTGTTATGGTTTCTCATTCAGCAGACTTATAAGTGTCATGTTGTTGCTGGTAGTTTGTATTATTGTCTTTGTGTAACGCCGCTGTGTTTGGACCTTGATTCACGGCATTACTCTGCATCTCTGCTTTAACCCTTTGCTCTTTTTCCCTCTAATGTGCTGGAATCCTGTTGTCAGTTATCTGTGTGGATGCTGCCGTGTCCAGCACCGCCGCATAGCCGTACATGCGTGCGTGGTTCCTCTGCGCTGCATGACCACCCGTGTGTGCGGTCCCTGGCAGCCACCCGTGGGTTAATAGGTCTGCTAGACATTGCGTGTTTTACCACGTGTGTTCAGGCTTCAGCTTCTGCCAGGTGTCCTTTGCATTGCTGATTATGTTCTGTCTTGCTTAGGGCACACGTGGCCACACCTCCCTTCCTTTTATCAGGAAAGGGTGTGTGCTACAATTGCTGCTCCAGCCTATGGCTGTGTGGCAGCACCTGTATAAAGGTCCCTCCCCCCTTTGGGGCGTTGCCAGAGCTTCGCATTGAGTTCCTGAACCTTGCCATGTGAGTTAGTGATGGGCAGTCCGGCTCTTTTTGGTGATCTGGCTCACTCGGCTCCGCTTTGGCTCAAAAAGCGTCTCTTCTTGCAAAAAGTGCTCCTTTCCCCACTTTTATCACTCCAGTCTCTTAACTATAAAGCCTGGGCCTCATTATACTGCTGTACAAGTGTCTAGTGAAGGCTTTTTAGCCATTTTCTCAAAGTGTAAGCTCCTGGGATCAGGCCCTCACTCCTGTCCATATTGCTGATTTGTGTTCTCTAATATCTGATATTTGTCCATGTGGTTTCTACATTAGTCAGTGCTGTGACATCTGCCGGCACTGAATATTCTAAGGGTATGTGCACACGATGCAGATCCACAAGTGATTTACAGTACAATGTTATTCTATGGGGGAAAAAACCGCTGTGTACATGCTGCGGAAAAATCCAAGCGGAAACGCAGCAGTTTATTTTCCGCAGCATGTCAATACTTTGTGCGGATTCCACATCGTTTTTACACCCATTCCATTATAGGAATCCGCAGGTGTAAAAACACAGGCCAAATCCGCACAAAATCCACAATAAATCCGCATAAAAAACGTACAGATTTAGACCTGCGGATTATGCCAAGAGATGCAGATTCCGCACAGAAAATTTCACACAGCAATCCACAACATGTGCACATACCCTTATAAGTAAATCCTTGGAGACATGTTCCAGGTTCTTACAGAGTAACTCTGATATCTGCACCATACATGGCACCCCTTACCTACCAATTCTGGTATGCATGGTCCCCTCATCCCCAATCCTGGTATGCATGGTACCCCTCATCCCCCTAACCTGGTATGCCTGGTCCCCTCACCCCCCAATCCTGGTATGCATGGTACTCTCCCCCCCCAATCATGGTATGCATGGTCCTCTCACCCCCCAATTCTGATATGCATGGTCCCCCCTTATCCCTATCGTAGGATGTATGGTCCCCTCACCCCAATCTTGGTATGCATGGTCCCCTCACCCCCCAACCCTGGTATGCATGGTCACCTCACCCCCAATCCTGGTATGCATGGTGCCCTCACTCCCAACCCTGGTATGCATGGTCCCCTCACCCCCCAACCCTGGTATGCATGGTCACCTCACCCCTAATCCTGGTATGCATGGTCACCTCACCCTCCAATCCTGGTATGCATGGTCCCCCCATCCCTATCGTAGGATGTATGGTCCCCTCATCCCCAATCCTTGTATACATGGCACCCCTTACCTACCAATTCTGGTATGCATGGTACCCATCACCCCCCTATCCTGGAATGCATGGCCCCCTCACCCCCCTATCCTGGTATGCATGGTCCTCTCACTCCCCTATCCTGGTGTGCATGGTCCTCTCACCCCCCTATCCTGGTATGCATGGTCCTCTCACCCCTAATCCTGGTATGCATGGTCCTCTTACCCCCCCTATCCTGGTATGCATGCTGCCCCTCACCCCCCAATCCTGGTATGCATAGTCCTCTAACCCCCTATCCAGGTATGCATGGCGCCACAACCCGCCCTCTTCTGACTTCACGGCGAATACCCGATCGGTAATCTTTTGTGCCGTGATGTGAGGAGAGGGCGGGATGTTGGGCCGGAATTTGTGCCTGCGCATTCCTCTCTTTCTGGCGCCATTTTCTTGAAGACACTGCAGTGTGTCTTCCACAAAATGGTGCCGGAAAGTGCGGACTGCGCATGCGCCGATTCCAGCCCAACAACCCACCCTCTCCTTTCATCATTGCCAGATGCAAGACTTCGCGGCCACACCGAATCGGTAAGGTGTTGTGCCGTAGATCGCGGTATGCTTCAGTACTTACGCATACCGCGATCTCCTGGGGGGAGTGCGTCTACAGTGATCTCGTGGGGGGTGCGTCACTGTTGTTTGGAGCCAGACTGCGCAGGTGCGTCGCACTTGTGCAGTCTATAAAGGCTTCGGACAGAGTGACGCTTAGCCTGTTATATTATACATATACCCCGGATCTGTCCACAGAGTTTCTCTGCCTCAGATTTATATTATTACTTTCCCACTGTAGAGCAGCAGGAACTACAGAAAATAATGAGAGGGATAAGATGGCTGTCAGTGCTCATCCTGCAGCTGCCGGACATCCACTGTTATGTCAGTGACAGTCTGTGTGACTGCACATTGTGATCTATCACAGATCATGTGTGTGCACTCACTGCACTGAGCAGCCAATCACAGTACAGCTATGTGTTCATGTGGGAGGAGCCCAGTCGCAAGTCAAAGCATTGCCAGTCACTCCTCACTTGTACACATTGCTCTAAGTCTCCTCCTCAGCTCCTCCCAGCCCCCAGCCAGGCAGGAAGAAGCTACGCAAACAGCAGGGGAAAAAAAAAATTTGGCTCAGCTCCCAGTGGTGAGCCGACTCCCGTCGGTCACATGAAAGAGCCTGCTCTTTGTCTCGGTTCGTTCATGAACGACACATCACTAATGTGAGTCTGTGTTCTGCTCCTGCTCTGTTCAGTTCTGGGGGAACTGTTGCTCTTTATCCCTCTGTGAACTGTGTCTTGTATCTTGGCCTGCTCTGCGGGTATAATACCCAGATCGCTTTTCCTGGAGGCTGCATATCCTGGCCTGTCTGAATTGTGTCTTGTCTCTCCGCCTGCTCTGGGGGCAGTAATACCCAGATCGCCCTTCCTGGAGGCCGCATATCCAGGCCCCGTGTATGTTATGTGTTGTTTCCTGAGTCCTGGATCTGCTCCTTTACCTGACCCTGTCTGAACTGTGCTCACTGTGTGCTGTTTATGAGGTCCTTCCGTGCCTTGAACCCTGTGCCCAGTGACTGAGACTCTTTGTTACCTGACTTTCCGTGATCTAACCTGGGTTCATCTTGGAAGTAGAAGTCCAGTGTGTCCGCTGAGTTTCTGCTACTCAGTACTCAGCTGGGGATTCGGTGCAATTCCCTGCTGGCTCCTGTCCAACCTGGCAGGGTTTGCACCAGACCGCTTGGGTTCCTTTCTAGGTTGCTTCCAGATGTCCGGAGCCTGATGACCGTGGTCTCTCATCCGGAGCCTGTCGTCCATGGCCTGATGTCCGGTGTCTGACGACCCCTTCCAGATGTCCACCTGATCTGATGTCCACCAGATGTCCTGATGTCCACCAGATGTCCTGATGTCTTCCTGATGTCCACCCGGTGTCCTGATGTCCGCCTGGTGCCTTGTTGTCCACTCCATGTTCCTGATGTCCGCTTCGTAATCCTGATGTCCACTCCGTGATCCTGATGTCCACTCCGTGATCCTGATGTCCGACCTGAGTCCGGATGTCTCTCTGAGTTCTGATGTCCAGCCTGCGTCCAGATATCCAGTCCGTGGTTCTGGTGGTCCAAGTTGTGCTCTTAAGCCGGTCCCGTTCTCCTTCCTGGATGGAATCCTCCTCCATGGTTTCCGGGAGTTTCCAGCTCTGCTCCCTGGTGACGGTCCCACCTGCGAGTCCTGGATCTGACCAGCCTATGCCCGGTGCTGTAGTGCCACCACTCCTGGACCTGCATTATCCGAGTGCTGTTCTGTTGTCCTGCCAGTTCCCTGGGGTCTTACCCGTGATGACCTCTGCCATCATCTGAAGTCCACCTGTGGTCGGCGTCTGACGTTCTCCTGCTGTGCCTGTGCTACGCCCGTTGCCGTACATGCGTGCGTGGATCCGCTGCGCTGCATGACCACCCGCACGTGCGGTCCCCCCTGGTAAGCCCATGCCAGACAACCCTGGACCACGTCAACCCATGAAGACCTCCTGCTTCGCCTGTCAACCTGATGGGTTTCCTTCATGATGTGCATATTCCGGAACCTGGTGTTTCTATGTTTTTGCCTTATTTCAGTAAACTTTATTTTTTCTTCATACCTAAAGTTGTGCAGTGTCTTTTAGTCCTGCTTATGGCCATCTTGTCCGCAAGCTCAGCTGCCACAGACCCCGGTCGCTACCCTTCCCTAGTCCGGGTAGGTCCGGGTCCCCCCTGTGGTCCAGTGAGTCCACATTCCACGACCGCCTGGGACGCATACCCCATCGTCGTTATAGCTCGACGACACGGGAGCGTTGGCTGTAAGCCACGCTGTGTCCGCGATCGTAACACTTTGCCTTATTCCTTGCCACTGGTGAATCCTTTTCCTCCTTCCATTATCAATTCCGGCTTGGGATTTCTACTATACCAGGGATTGTAAAACAGACCTGCCGGGCACTGTGGGATTATTTATTGGAGGACTACATCCCACATCAAACACCGGAGAGGTGGCTGGAGATTGCCGATAATTTTCTCTAGATATGCCAGTTTCCTAACTGCTTGGGTGCTGTTGTTGGTAAGCACATAAGGATTGTTAAACCATCTGGATCAGAACATTTTAGTTATAATAAATATTTTTCAATTGTGTTGATGGCCATTGCAGATGCCCAATGCAAATTTATAGCGGTGGATATTGGTGCCTATGGCGGCTCAAATGATTCACAGGTTTTTAAAATGTCTGCAATGGGGCGTCGTTTACACCAGGGTTCCCCAACTCCAGTCCTCAAGGCCCACCAACAGATCATGTTTTCAGGATTTCCATTGTATTGCACAGGTGAAGCAATTATCACCTGAACAATACTAAGGAAATCCTGAAAACATGATCTGTTGGTGGGCCTTGAGGACTGGAGTTGGGGAACCCTGGTTTATACGGAGACACATTTGAATTTCCACCTAAAAGACCACTCCCTGGAACCGCTGGTCCACCAATGCCATTTGTGTGTTGGAGATGAAGCATTACAACTATCTCCACACCTGCTCAAGCCATATGGAAGTAGTGGATTGAAGCAAATTAAAAGAGTATTTAATTATCGTTTAACACGAGCACGAAGAGTGGTGGAGTGTGCCTTCGGGATTCTAACATCAAAATGGCAAGTTCTTTTGACCGCTATCAAGCTGAAAACTGAGACTGTGGATGAGGTGGTAAAGGCTTGTGTGGTCCTGCATAATTTTGTCATATCCAAGGAACAGGTATCCATGGAGGAAAATGTGTCTGAAACCACCTTGCAGGATTATCAAAATATAACTTTTCGGAGTGCTGTGGCAGTTTCCAGAATGAGGGACAAATTTGTGGAGTACTTTATGTCACCTCAAGGAAGAGTTGAATGGCAGGATGACATGGTTTGATATGTTTGTGTTTTCATATAATGTATGTTTGGATTACCAAACTTATTGCTGAACTCACACTTGTGAGTATACCATGTTTTTTGTATAACCCAATTTTTGTACCAGTCACATTTGTGATTACACCATGTTTTTTGTTATACCATATGCCATGTTTTTGTTATACCATGTTTTTTGTATTAACCCAAGTTTTGTACCTTCATCAAAATTGTCTTTTTTTTTTTTGGTAAACCCACAATTTTTTTACCTTTACAACTTATGTTGTATGTTTAGTACCTTTTATACAAAGTGTTGTAACTTAAATTAAATATAATTGACAGACAATAAATTATTTTTTAAACCAAAAACAAGTTTTATTTAACAAAAATTTTTACAAATTTGTAAACTGTTGGGTGGAGACAGTATCAGAGTGGCTGACAGGGTGGACCATGTCGATAGTGGGGGGAAAGGCGACCGGGTTGGGGTTGAACTGGAAAGGGTGGACAAAACATGAGGTTGAGCAGGGAGAACAGGTTGGGCGGGGGTTGGGTTGGTGTTGGTGGCAAATTATACACTCCAGGAAGCTGGGCCGGGGAAGGAATATGAAGCTGGGCTGGGGAAGGAAACTCTGGGGAAGGAATCTGGTACTGGGAAGAAGGATTCTGGAACTGGGAAGGATTATGGAACTGGGAAGGATTCTGGTAACGGCAAGGATTTTGGTATTGGGAAGGATTTTGGTACTGGGAAGGATTGGGAGGAGGGACAGTGGCTGGGGGGGCAGGTGTGGGAGGAACTACTGGGGTTGGTGGAGGGGCTTGGGAGATGGCCTGCGCTAGAGCAAGATGGCAGCTTTGCATTACATGCATCTGCTGGTCAGAAGTTAGCTTTTCCATTCTTGCGAGGACCGCCTGGAAAAAGTATGATTCGGCGATCTGCTTGCATCTGAATGCATCCTATCCAGACTACTGCCGAGTTCAAGGATGCTGGTGTTCAACATGTTGAACCCAGCAGTCACTTGCTCGGCCAAAAGTTTTATTGCGTTCTGGAAGGCTGCATTCAGATGGAAGAACTCGGGTACATAGCTCCTTTCCTGACCTCTCAGGTGCTGCCGGCCAGAACCCAAAGGTGTTCTAGAGGTAGCGGCAGTGTCAGAGGGGTGGGGTAAAGGGAAAGCTACCTCGTCACCAGCAGCTTCATGTGACGAAGTCTGACATGATGCTCCAGCGCTGGTTGATGGGGCCAAAGGACTAGAAGTGTGGGAAGGGTCAGATGGCTCGGGACTCTCAACGTGGTCCCCGGTCGCAGACTCCTGTGGGATCGCTCCAGAAGGGTCCAACTCAGCAGCAGGCTCCTGAGTGCTGCAGACGGTGCTGTCAAAGAAACGAAAAAAAAAAATTATATATTGATATTGCATTGCCCTGGCTGAAACCAAAAAATAAGGTTGGACATGTAAACATTTTGACTTGATAAATGGGTTGGGGAATATTTACCTTCTGCTGACCAACGTTGACCGGAGGAACAACAGGGCTCTAGCAGACTTGTACTGGCTCCTGTGTCCTCTCGATCCACTCTGGGCCTGCATCTCCTTGTTGAACTCCCTCTTGAAGCGATCCCTGAGTGACCTCCACCGCTAGATTACCCTTTCACCTGTAAAGTGAAAACCCAAATTGGTTACAACACATTCCGTCCTTCAACATAAATTACCGAACTGTGAGTACTTATGCGCTTGAGTCTGCTGCAGAGGGTTGAGGTACTCCCATTTTTCTACTACTACAAAACAAACTTGCTGCCAGAGCCAACGGGTGATGTGTTGATCCGCATGGCAGCGGTCCCCCGCGTTCCACAGCGGCTCCTGATCGTGTACCTCTTCGATGAGGAGGTCCACGTCCAGCCCCCTGTCCTCACCTTCCGAGTCGGGAGCACGCTGTGAAGACTGTTAAAAGATAAACAAAACAAGAACATTAAACTCAAATCCACATCTACTATAAAAAAAAAATATGGGTACTTACTCTAGGATGACCGCTGCAGCCATCGCGACGCCGACCCTGGGAGGTGCTGGAAGTACCTTCATGGTGATGACCAGAATGTGCAGCAGACTAGAAAAATAAAACATTATGTTGGAAGTAGGCATATGTTATGTGTGTACTGTGATGTATGATGATCTGTTATTTTATGTGTTGGGTGCACTGTGATGTCTGTAGGAACTGTTTGTGTGAAATTTACACGCGGCTGCTCCTGTCAATTCTCCACCCCGTCCATCTGCTTCTGGAAGGCTCTCTGCTACTTCAGCTTCCTGTGAAAACATATATAATGCATATAGTATTAACCCCAAAATTTACCATCAACCAAAAAGAAAAATTATTTTAATTACCTCAGTTCGCCGACGCTGTGAAGGAAGGCTCCCAGAAGCAGACATAATGGCTGTGTTTGGATATGCAATTATAAAAAAAACTTGTTAGCTACTATACAAATTATATTTTAAGCTTTCTGTCCTTTAATACTTACATCAGGAGTTTAAACGCTGGCCTGGTCCCTGTTTGGATCTGCAAGTAGAAAGAGATATTATAAAGATTATGTGTAGGCAGCTGAATTAGAAAATGAAAGATAGCTCCAGAGCTACTAGGATTTAACCCCCCTCCCCCAAAATAATCACCATAGGCCCCCCACAAAAAAAGTGCTAAGTGCTTTTATAGGTTTCTAAACCACCCCGCTCTAATTTTAGATATGAGCAAAAGTAATCTTAATAATCTTTATATAGCGCTAACATATTCTGCAGCGCTTTACAGTTCGCACACATCTTCATCACTGTCCCAGATGGGGCTCACAATCTATATTCCCTATCAGTATGTCTTTGGAGTGTGGGAGGAAACCCACGCAAACACGGGGAGAACATACAAACTCCTTGGTGGGATTCGAACCCAGGACTCCAGCGCTGCAAGGCTACAGCGCTAACCACTGAGCCACTGTGCTGTCCGGTGTGCAAGCAGACAAACCCCCACCCTTCTGTAATCCCAAATAATCTACCAAGGCACACAAGTCTGACCTTGATATCCTCCTTCGATAATATGCGAAATGCGCAAGCTTGGAAACCCTTCTGCTCTTGTAACCCCACAAAAAAAACAAACCTAGACCTTGCAAACAATACCCTCCTTCAAACTTGAAATAACTAAACCCCCACTTGAAGATCTATTGACCACAGATGCTATTTTTGTAAACCCCTTTTAAAAATTTAAATACCCAATTTCTGATATCCACAGTTTTATACACCTTTTATTTAAAAAATAGACCCTCAACCAACTCTGTATTGCATGTTGTGCTTTCCTGGTCTTCGCAAACCACAATTTAAAAGTTACCCTGGTGAAATGATACTACGGACAGTTTTTGTATAAATTTTTATTAATATTTTTTTTGTTTAATTTTTTTTTAAAACCAAATTGGAGCTACACTGCTCTTTATTTTAAATACAAGTACAGTAAATGCCAACTTAAAAAAAAAAAAAATATTGACACTCTCGGCACACACATACACACACGCCGCACACATGCTGGCAGGACTCACTTTGGCTGACAGGACTGTGGGTGGCAGGCTAACAGTCCTCTGGCTGGCAGAACTCTAGCTGGCAGTCCTCTGGCTTGCAGGAGTTGTTGCTGGCAGACTTCTTGGTGTCTTGATTTTTGCTGGCACATTGAGGAATGAAGCCACATGGCAGGTTTATATAGATTTGGGGCTGTCTGGCCAATTGGCTAATAAACACAGATTTGGAGCATGCTCAGTGTAAAAACACGGAATCCGTCGCTGGATTCCATCATTTGACGGACAGCGACGGATCCTGCGCCCATAGGCTTCCATTCTAGCCAACGACGGATGGCGCTGGATCCGTCGTTGTCTGACTTTTCAACGCAGACAAAAAAACGTTACTTTGTCCTTCCTCTCCAGACGACGGACAAACAAATTCCGACGGATCCAGCGCATGGCGGATGAAACGTGAGGCCATCCGTCATAATCCGTCGCTAATACAGTTATTCTACGGCCGATAATTAACATCAAGCTCCTCTCCTCTCTTCACACCGGTACAATCTCTGCTACTACTGCTACAATCCCTGTTTGCTGTCATCTAGTGCAACATTTCATTTAATGGTATATAACAGTGCCTACTGAATGTTTGCTAAATTCATTTGTTGCATTGAACTCAATACTTACTGCTGTATAGCCATGTTGGGACCAGTAGAGATGTTATCAGGTGTAAGGTGTTACTAGCTGTGAGAATCATGTGGGAATAGTGGATGATGGCAGGTATATCTTGCCCAGATACCTTTCCTATGTGGCCTAGTCTGGTCAGTATCTCACCTGGTTACTAATGAATAATGGGAGGTGGATATAAAAGGATGCCAGGTGGTTGTGTGAGTGTCTCAGCCTGGCGACACAGAGAGCCTGTCTGTGTGAGAGACACATGTGAATGAAAGCAGTGCCCACGGTAACTGTGGTTTGGCTGGACGGGAGAAGCCCGCCAGTTGGTAGTTAGGTTGTACCTCCTCACTACTCCTCCGCTTCTCCCCTCTGCAAATCTCTTCACTGGCTTCCATTCCCTCAGCGTATCCAGTTCAAACTACTAATACTGACCTACAAGGCCATCTATAACCTGTCTCCCCCATATTTCTCTGAACTAATCTCCCGATACCTTCCCTCACGTAATCTCCGGTCCTCCCAAGACCTCCTTCTCTCCTCCACACTTATTCGCTCCTCACCCAACCGCCTCCAAGACGTCTCCCGAACTGCCCCTATTCTCTGGAATTCTTTGCCCCAACAAGTCCTATCAACGACTTTTGGATCCTTCAGACAGAACCTGAAAACCCACCTCTTCAAGAAAGCCTACAGCCTGCAATGACCCCGCTACCGCCTTCTCTCTCACCACTACCGGTGATATTTGTTAGGCGTCGGATTTCTGCGATCTCATTGGTCCATATCAGAGATCTGGAGGCTTGCAGAAGGTCCCGGCTGTTATAAAAGGCGTGCATGGCTGTTTCGCCATGCGCTAGTATAGACTTACTTGCTGCTTTGTGTATGAGGACGGATGTATGATTCTGGTGAATGAATCATTATAAAACCCCTTCCCTCTGATATTACGTATGTGGTTAGGGACTGAGTTAGAATCAGCGCCAGCGCTCCTCTGCTGCAACATCCACAGCTGCTAGCGTCCAACATTGCGCTTGCGTTATAGCTTTGTCGTTTAGTGGCAGTTTCCACGCAGCGCTGCAGTAGCAGCTCTCCTTAGTGTCCGCAGCTGCGACGCCGCACACACGGTAGGTCTAGACGGACGTAGTGCCGCCGTCTTGGGCTACTCCTGTGACCTGATACCGTGTGTGTATTTATACTGAGTACTGTGACCGCTCAGTCTGTGTATTTGTGTTTATTTGGCATCTCTGTGACTTAAGAGATTGCTCTGCGCACCTGGGTGACGTTTAACCCTGTGAGCATTACCGCCATATTGCTCCTGCCACCACTTAGCAGCAGTTATATCATCTACTGCACGGTGGACCCCAAGCGGCGAACGCACTTTATTATTATTTTTATTTAGTGTGTTCCGCCGTTCCTAACATTATACTAGCGCCAGGGTCTAGCTAGTGATGGCAGAGTAGCAGCATCTCTTACAGTGTATTTGGCAGCTTGAGGGCCGGTTGGCCACTCTTGAGAGGGCTCTCTCAGCTGCACAATCCACCGAAGCTGCTGTAAAGGCAATAACAGACGCGGTTTCATGTATGTCCACGTCCTCCCTCGCACCGACAGTTACCCGCCTCCCGTTGCCCGATAAATTTTCTGGCGATGGCGCCTCCTGTAGGGGTTTCATCAGCCAGTGCTCTATCCAACTGGAGCTACTGGCTGCACGATTCCCTACGGAACGGGCCAAGGTGGGGTTTATTGTATCCCTTCTGTTGGGTAAGGCGTTGGAGTGGGCTACGCCACTATGGGAGCGTGGTGACCCAGAGGTTCGGACTGCTGCTTAGTTTTTAACAGCTATTAAGCAGGTCTTCCTCGGTCCATGGGTCACGCACGACACCTCTCTTCAGCTTCTCGCTTTGACTCAAAGTTCTCTCTCGGTTAGTTAGTATGCCGTCCGTTTTCGGACACTGGCTTCCGAGCTGGAGTGGTCCGACAAAGCCCTCATCCCTGTGTTTTGGAGAGGTTTGGCGGAGCACGTTAAAGATGCCCTACCAGAGAGGTTCCTGCAAGTTTGGAAGCACTGATTGCCATTTCCACCCGCATTGATCTCCGTTTTTTGGAGCGCGGTATGGAGCGTGCTCAATCCAAACGGAAGGTTACCTCGGCTCCCAATTCTTTTGAGCCTCTGGAATTACCCGAGCCAGAGGTTCCACCCCCAGAGCCCATGGAGGTGTCTCGCGCCGTTCTCCAGGTGCGTCCGGCACAAGGCTCCAGCTGCAGTTATCATTGTCAACAAGTTGTTTCTCAGGACAACAGTGCCCCGCAACGACCAAACTCTGTGCCGCCGGGCAAGACCCTTGTTCCTCCTCGCCTTCGGCCGAAGGTTCTCGCGTGGCCACACGCGTCCAGGAGGGGTGGTCACTGTGGCTATATGCAGACCACAAAACTCCTGGCAGGGTCTTAATGGTGGCCGCATAGGGCTCGGGATGTTAAAAAATATATTCGGGCCTGCGCCTTTTGTGCTCGGAATAGCCTCTCTAAACAAAGGGTGGAGACGCCTGCCGACACACGGTGGTGTTCCACTTTAACTTCCGCTCCCGTCGTCTCCCACGGGTCCCTTCTCAAACCTGGCGACCTTGCCGCCCCTGATACCTTCCACTTTTCCCGGGTCTCTCTGTCACCTACCGGGACATCTGACTTGCCTTCGGACGAGTCTGAGGTCTATACCTCTGATGGGCACAAGTTGCTGGATCAGAAGGCTCAGGGGGAGGGGTCCCTAGGAGGGGGGGTAATGTTAGGCGTCGGATTTCTGCGTTTACTCTGCAGGGATCCAGACCCTCACATTCTGCAGTCTCCTGCTGTTTATCTACTGCAGATGAGATTGCAGAGATTAATACTCCGGAGGGACATTTTGAGTACCTGGTGATGCCTTTTGGGCTCACTAATGCCCCTTCTGTCTTCCAGTGCTTCATGAACGATATTTTCCGAGACTTTGTCGATAAATTTTTGATTATCTATCTGGATGATATTTTGATCTTCTCCGAGGATTGGGATTCTCATGTGGAACATATTCGGACTGCGTTCCGGATCTTGAGGGAGAATTCCCTGTATGTCAAAGGATCGAAATGCCTTTTTGGAGTACAGAGGATTTCATTTTTGGGATTTATTTTGTTTCCGTCAACTACTGAAATGGACCCGGCCAAGGTACAGGCCATTTATGATTGGGTTCAGCCCACTTCTTTGAAGGCCCTCCAGAAGTTTTTGGGTTTTGCTAATTTTTATCGGAAATTTATAGCAAAATTTTCTAGTATTGCCAAGCCATTGACTGATCTGACTAAGAAGGGTGCTGATGTGTTCAATTGGTCTCCGGAGGCTGTTGCTTCCTTTCAGGAGCTGAAGCGAAGATTTACCTCCGCCCCGGTTTTGCGGCAACCTGATGTCTCACTCCCGTTCCAGGTAGAGGTGGATGCTTCTGAGATTGGTGCAGGAGCTGTTTTGTCCCAAAAGGATCCTGTAACATCTAAAATGAATCCCTGTGCTTTCTTTTCCCGAAAGTTCTCTCCATCTGAACGTAACTATGATGTGGGGAATCGGGAACTGTTGGCCATGAAATGGGCATTTGAGGAGTGGAGACATTGGTTGGAGGGAGCTAAACATCAAGTTGTGGTCCTCACTGACCACAAGAATTTGATTTACCTAGAGTCGGCTAAACGCTTGAACCCTAGACAGGCTAGGTGGGCCTTGTTTTTTACACGTTTTGATTTTGTGGT
This sequence comes from Dendrobates tinctorius, assembly GCF_039654945.1. Lineage (NCBI taxonomy): Eukaryota > Metazoa > Chordata > Amphibia > Anura > Dendrobatidae > Dendrobates > Dendrobates tinctorius. Next base: position 5,968,862 of record NW_027361891.1, read on the forward strand.
CTCTTTTCTTCCTGGAACTAAGAATGTCAAGGCAGACGCCCTCTCTAGGAGTTTCTTTGCTGATTCTCCTGTGGTGACCAAGCCTGCTACCATCTTAGGCGAAGGGGTAGTTCTTTCTGCCATCTCGCCCGATTTGAGACTTGTGCTGCAAGAGTTCCAGGAGGACAAACCTGAGCGTTGTCCCAGTGGAAAGTTGTATGTTCCTGACCAGTGGAAGAAGAGAGTGATGTCTGAAGTTCATTGCTCTGCATTGGCTGGTCATCCAGGTATTTTTGGTACTAGAGATCTGGTGAGTCGCTCTTTTTGGTGGCCCACCTTGTCTCATGATGTCAGGAATTTTGTTCAGTCCTGTGGGACTTGCTCCCGGTCTAAATCTTGTTCTCGCTCTAGTGGGTTGTTGATGCCTTTGCCGGTCCCCAGGAGGCCATGGACCCATATTTCAATGGATTTCATCTCTGATATGCCGGTTTCTCAAAGAATGACTGTTATTTGGGTGATTTGTGATAGGTTCTCTAAGATGGTTCATCTTGTACCACTCCCTAAGTTGCCATCTTCCTCTGAGTTGGTGCCCCTGTTTTTGCAACAGGTGGTTCGCTTGCACGGGATTCCTGAGAACATTGTATCTGACAGAGGAGTTCAGTTTGTGTTTAGATTTTGGAGGACTTTGTGTTCCAAGCTGGGAATTCAGTTGTCCTTCTCCTCTGCTTTTCACCCTCAGACCAATGGGCAGACAGAGAGAACAAACCAGACCTTGGAGTCGTATTTGAGATGTTTTATTTCCGCTGATCAGGATGATTGGGTTTCATTTTTGACCTTGGCCGAATTTGCTTTAAGTAATAAAGCTAGTTCTGCCACTTTGATGTCACCTTTTTTTTGTAACTTTGGGTTTCATCCTCGATTTTCTTCAGGGCAGGTGGAGCCTTCTGCCTGCCCAGGTGTTGACACTGTGGTGGAGAGAATGCACCAGATCTGGGACCAAGTGGTGGATAAGTTATCTCTCTCCCAGGAAAAGGCCCAGCGGTTTTCCACTCGACATAGGACCATTGGTCCCCAGTTTAAGATTGGTGATATGGTGTGGTTATCATCAAAAAATATTGCTATGAAAGTGGCTTCTCCTAAGTTTAAGCCTAGATTTATTGGACCTTACAAGATTTTGGAGATTATTAATCCGGTCTCTTTTCGTTTGGCTCTTCCTGTCACATTTAAAATCCATAATGTGTTCCATAAGTCCTTGTTGAAGAGGTTTGTTGAACCAGTTGTTCCTGGGGTGGCACCTCCAGACCCTGTATTGGTTGAAGGTAACATGGAATATGAGGTAGAGAAAATACTGGATTCCCATCTGGCTAGACGGAGACTCCAGTATTTGGTTAAGTGGAAGGGTTATGGTCAGGAGGATAATTCCTGGGTCTCTGCCTCTGATATTCATGCCAAAAGATTGGTGCGTGCCTTTCATCGGGCTCACCCTGATGGCACTGGTGGCGTGGTTGAGGGTTCGGTGACCCCTCCTCAAGGGGGAGGTACTGTTGTGAGTTCATTTTCCCCTTCGTCACTGAGGTCTGGTGAACTCCCTATTCTGGTAAAGGAAGGTAATGAGCCTGATTATCACTGAGGATGACTGGCTGAGTGGAGTCACTGACTGGATATAAGGCTGCCGACGCCCTTCTGCCCTGCGGGTGATTTCTCTGTGGACTTCTAGGACACCAGTCTGATTCCTGCTTCCCTAAAGCTAAGTTTTCTGCTTTGCCTGTTTGCATTTATGTTTTGTTTTTGTTTTCCTTGCTTTTATGGATTCTGCCATTCCCTGCTGGGATGAGCTGAATCTCCTTTTGCCGGTTGCTCTGTCTTCAGAATATTCCTGAGTGCTGACATAGCTTTTTTGAAGCCTAGCGTCTTCAGGGCCTTTTTCACTGTCAGTGTGTTGGCTCCTATTTTCATAGGGTTTTTCACGGATTGCAGACAGCAGCCTTCCTGTCCTTTCCTATCTAGGTAGTTTGGGCCCCGTATTTGCTCAGTCTATCTTTCTGTCTGTGTTAGTGTTTTCATCTTGCTTCACCGTCATTATATGTTGGGGGCTGCCTATTGCTTTGGGGTCTGCTCTGGGGCAGTTTACATTTCCCCTTTCTTTCTTTAGGCCTATTTAATTCTCCGGCTGTGATTGAGGGGTCTAGGGCATCGTAGGAACCCCCCACGGCTACTGTTAGTTGTTGTGATAGGATCAGGGGTCTGCAATCCGATAGCTGCCAACCTCTCTGGTTTTCTGGACTTCGGTGACTCAATCATAACAGTTGTCTATTGATTCGTCTCACTCTGTTATGCATGACAGGGGCGACCGAGTCAATGGCTGATGCAAGAGTGGCATTGTAGAAACTAGTGGCAGTGTCTGTGTCATGGAATGAAGATATGGAGGACAGTGGTAGGACAGAGTCAGAGAGCATGCGAGTGTCTAGATGTGCAAGGTTTCTGCGGGGGTGCAAATGTTGCTGGACATGGGTGACAGGTGAGGAGGACAGGGATGAGAAAGTGAGTAGATGGTGGTCAGATAGAGGGAGTGGTGAGGTTGTGAAGTTAGAAAGAGAGCAGAGGCGGGTGAAGACCAGGTCTAATGTGTGTCCGTCTGTGTGGGTGGCTGAGGAGGACCACTGAGTAAGTCCAAAGGAAGAAGTGAGCGACAGAAGTTTTGAGGCTGCTGACTGGTGGGTGTCAATGGGGATGTTGAAGTCACCCATGATGATGGTGGGAATGTCAGCAGAGAGAAAGTGGAGGAGCCAGGTGGAGAATTGGTCAATAAAGGCAGTGGTGGGGCCTGGAGGTCGGTATATGACAGCCACTTGGAGGTTGGAGGGAGAGGAGATGCGGACAGAGTGGACTTCAAAAGAGGGGAAGATAAGGGAGGGTAGAGGTGGGATTGGGTTGAAGGTGCAGTTGGAAGAAAAGAGAAGGCCCACTCCTCCACCATGTCTATTGCCAGGTCTATTGCCAAGTTATGTGTACCTGGAAGCCACGGTAAGGCATTTCTCATTTTCCAGGACCCTATCTAATGCCAATCCTCACTTAGACTGAATCATCTGTTTAGACTGAAGTCTATATCTCTGTGGAGGGGTAGTGGCCCTGCTTTGATTAAAAACGCCTGCGGCTAACAGGTGGAGTGCTCAGTCAGAAGGTTAATGAATACAAATTTCAAAAACTGACCGTCACATCCAAGTGTAAGCATAGTGTGAACAGGTGCCTAACCTAGAGTCACCAACTTTCATGTTTGCATGTTATGGCGCTACAGTGTGCTTCATTTTTTGTTTGAATGTATATGATTTGGTGACTCTAGGTTAAGCACCTGTTCACACTATACTTATACTTGGAAGTGACAGCCAGTTTTTGAAATTTGTACTCTTCAGCACCTACAGCCCTGCTAAGCTTCTTACAGATCTCCTGTCACTTTTTAGCAGCCGACAGCCCTTCTCAGCTTCCTCCAGACCTCCGTCACTCTTCAGCAGCTGACAGCCGTGATAAGTTTCTTACAGCCCTCCTCAACTTCGTACAGACCTCCCTGTCACTCTTCAGCAGTCGATAGCCCTGCTTAGCTTTGAACAGACCTCCCTGTTACTCTTCAGCAGTCGAAATTTCTGCTCAGCCATTTACAGACCTACCTGTCACTCTTCAGCAGTCGAGAGCCCTGCAAAGCTTCTTACATCCCTCCTGTCATTCTTTAGCAGCCGAAAAGTCCTGCTCAGCTTTGTACAGACCTACCTGTCACTCTTTAGCAGTTGAGAGCCCTGCTCAGCTTCTTACAGACCTCCGCGTCACTCTTCAGCAGCCGACAGCCCTGCTCAGCTTCTTACACACCTGTCACTCTCAGCCGCCAGCCCTGCTCAGCTTCTTACAGACCTCCGTCACTTTTCTGCAGCCAAAATTCCTGCTCAGCTTCCTACAGACCTCCCTGTCACTCTTTAGCAGCCGACAGCCCTGCTCAGCTTCTTACAGACCTCCCTGTCACTCTCCAGCAACCGGCAGCCCTGCTCAGCTTCTTACAGACGTCCCTGTCACTCTTCAGCAGCCGACAGCCCTGCTCAGCTTCTTACAGACCTCCCTGTCACTCTTCAGCAGCCGACAGCCCTGCTCAGCTTCGTACAGACATCCCTGTCACTCTTCAGCAGCCGACAGCACTGCTCAGCTTCTTACAGACCTCTGTCATGATCACGTGTGTCAGGACGCAGATGATGTCGCAAGGCGAACCCATAACACACGTGACCCTGGATACACCGCCTCCAGTGGGGCGAATTTAAATAATAAAGCGTGCAGGTGGATACGCCGCCTCCACCTGGCGGATTTAGGTATTACACGCCATGCATACATATATCTGGAAACACCGCCTCCAGTAAGGTGCATTTAAATAATAAGGGGGGAACCTGGGTAACTTTAACAATGGTGGGCCCTGCGATAGGGAATGGGGAAATGGAGACCTCCTGCACTCCCCTGAGCCAGTGTCCCTACACTCCTCACATTCCCTAAACAGGCTCCGCACCTGTCGCCGCACGCGTACCTTAACGCCCTTGCTCGCCCTGAGCCTAAACCCTCACTAGGGAATAGGTCGGTGCAGAGACTAATCCCACCACTGCACTAACAACACACATGAGGAAAGAGACAATACAGGGGAAACACCACTTATCTTTGCTCTGTTGCGTGCGCTCCTAGCAACAGAGCCCACCACCAGTGTGCATCTTCTCCTCCACCCTGATCCATCACATAACTGGATCCGTCACCATCGTGCAGCCTGGGAGCAGAGTCCATCACCACTTGCAGCAGTCCAGTACACAGAGTCCCAAGATGAGTCCAGCCTCTGCCAAGAATCCAAGCATGCTCGAGTCCAGTTCTCAGCAACCAAGTAGAGCATGCTGAGTGCAACTCTCTTCCTAGTCGCCACTCCTATAAGCCATGCCCGCACTTCCCGCCGACACCATAAACTGCGACTCCACCAAGCCATGCCAGTCCTTCCTGCAGACACCATTAGCTGGCACTCATTCTCTCTGGCTGACTGCGCAGGACTCCTATCCCGCTCCATCCTTCCACCAGGCTCTCCAACAACTCAGCAAGAAATATCACCAGCAGTGAGTGAACACCCTGAGACCCATTTATAGAGTGTCACACCTGATTCCCAATTAAGTGCAACCTAACCTAAACCTAAGGTGCGATACCGCTAACCACCACCGGGGACAGTCAAAACACCTTTGAACTCAACCAAAGTAAAAAAAGTTCACTTTGTGCTTTTAATACCGCCAGATCCAACACTGGATCATGACAGTACCCCCTCCTTAATGAGGGGCCTCTGGACCCTCAAGACCACCCCTCATTAGGGAAACACCTACAGCGGGGACGCCCAGACCCTGAGTTCACCCCACCATTCCCTGACACTTCAGGTTTATGACAAACACCGCTGATATTGGCAATATATGTTCCTTTTGGAGGGCAGCTGCTTAGTACCAGAGTCCCAAGGAAGTGTTCAGCTTCTGCCACGAAGACAAGCATGCTTGAGTCCAGTTCTCAGCAACCAAGTAGAGCATGCTGAGTGCAACTCTCTTCCTAGTCGCCACTCCTATAAGCCATGCCCGCACTTCCCGCCGACACCATAAACTGCGACTCCACCAAGCCATGCCAGTCCTTCCTGCAGACACCATTAGCTGGCACTCATTCTCTCTGGCTGACTGCGCAGGACTCCTATCCCGCTCCATCCTTCCACCAGGCTCTCCAACAACTCAGCAAGAAATATCACCAGCAGTGAGTGAACACCCTGAGCACACCTTTATAGGGAGTCACACCTGATTCCCAATTAAGTGCAACCTAACCTAAATCTAAGGTGCGATACCGCTAACCACCACCGGGGACAGTCAAAACACCTTTGAACTCAACCAAAGTAAAAAAAAGTTCACTTTGTGCTTTTAATACTGCCAGATCCAACACTGGATCATGACAACCTCCCTGTCACTCTTCAGCAACCGGCAGCCCTGCTCAGCTTCTTACAGACGTCCCTGTCACTCTTCAGCAGCCGACAGCCCTGCTCAGCTTCTTACAGACCTCCCTGTCGCTCTTCAGCAGCCGACAGCCCTGCTCAGCTTCGTACAGACCTCCCTGTCACTCTTCAGCAGCTGACAGCCCTGCTCAGCTTCTTACAGACGTCCCTGTCATTCTTCAGCAGACGACAGCCCTGTTCAGCTTCGTACAGACCTCCCTGTCACTCTTCAGCAGTCTAAATTTCTGCTCAGCCATTTACAGACCTACCTGTCACTCTTCAGCAGTCGAGAGCCCTGCAAAGCTTCTTACATCCCTCCTGTCATTCTTTAGCAGCCGAAAAGTCCTGCTCAGCTTCGTACAGACCTACCTGTCACTCTTCAGCAGTTGAGAGTCCTGCTCAGCTTCTTACAGACCTCCCTGTCACTCTTCAGCAGCCGACAGCCCTGCTCAGCTTCTTACACACCTGTCACTCTCAGCCGACAGCCCTGCTCAGCTTCTTACAGACCTCCCTGTCAATTTTCAGCAGTCGAAATTCCTGCTCAGCTTCTTACAGACCTCCATCACTCTTCAGCAGCCGACAGCCCTGCTCCGCTTCTTACAGACCTCACTGTCACTCTTCAGCAGCCGACAGCCCTGCTCAGCTTCTTAGAGACCTCACTGTCACTCTTCAGCAGCCTGTGAAAAATGAGGATGAATGAACTCATGGAGATCAACATCCAACACTGCGGAGACACCATCACATGTTTCTCAACACAGTGATTCTAGAGCAATGCCCCCATCCCTTATGGGAAATATGTAAAAACATGCAAAACACAAGCCGCGGAGACACCATCACGTTTCTCAACGCAAGCACTGACTAGCCAGGTCTTTCCCCGGGAAGGAACAACCACGGGAAGGGCAATCTTCCAATGAAGGAAACCACCTATGCCAAAACATGGTATCCATCCACAGACAGCTGTTTCGGGGTATTGCCCCTCATCAGTGTGGCATGAGGAAGTCTGCAGCAGTGCCTGTGACAGATCGTTGATCTGTCACAGTGATCTGTGATGTGACAGATCAGCGATCTGTCACAGGACAGTGATGTCCCACCTGTGACAATTTAATAAAGTTTAAAAAAAAAAAAAAAGTGTAAAAATAATTTAAAAAAAATCGCTAAATAAATTAGTAAAAAAAAAAAAAAAATTCCCCAATAAATTCTTTTTTTGAAAAAAAAACAAAAAAACAATCAAAGTACACATATTTGATATCGCCGCGTCCGTAACGACCCACCCTATAAAACTGTCCCATTAGTTAACCCCTTTAATGAACCCCTTAAAAAATAAAAATAAAAAACAAAGCAAAAAATAATGATTTATTATCATACCACCGAACAAAAAGTGCAATAACGCGCGATCAAAAAGATGCATATAAATATCCATGGTACCGCTGAAAACGTCAGCTTGTCCCGCAAAAAACGAGCCACCATACAGCGTCATCCGCAAAAAAATAAAAAAGTTATAGCTCGCAGAATAAAGCGATGCAAAAATAATTATTTTTTATATAAAATAGTTTTCATTGCATAGAACTGACAAAACATAAAAAAACGACCTAAATGAGGTATCGCTGTAACCGTACTGACCCGAAGAATAAAACCGCTTTATCAATTTTACCGCACGTGGAACGGTGTAAAGGCATCCCCCAAAAGAAATTCATGAAACGCTGGTTTTAGTTCATTCTGCGTCCCAAAAATCGGAATAAAAAGCGATCAAAAAATGTCACGTGCTCGAAAATGGTACAAAAAAAAATGTCAACTCGTCCCACAAAAAATAAGACCTCACATGACTCGGTGGGTCAAAATACGGAAAAATTAGAGCTCTCAATATGTGGTGATGCAAAAACTATTTTTACAATAAAAAGCGTCTTTTAGCCTATGACAGCTGCCAAACATAAAACCGGCCATAAATAGTAAATCAAACCCCCCGTTATCACCCCCTTAGTTAGGGAAAAATAATAAAATAAAAAAAATGTATTTATTTCCATTTTCCCTTTAAGGTTAGGGCTAGGGTTAGGGCTGAGATTAGGGTTAGGGGTGTGTTGGGGTTAGGGTTGGAGTTATAATTGGGGGGTTTCCACTGTTTGGGCACATCAGGTGCTCTCCAAATGCAACATGGCGTCTGATCTCAATTCCAGCCAATTCTGCGTTGAAAAAGTCAAATGGTGCTCCTTCCCTTCCAAGCTCTGCCATGCGTCCAAACAGTGTTTTACCCCCACATATAGGGTATCAGCATACTCAGGACAAATTGCAAAACAACTTTGAGGGTCCAATTTCTCCTGTTACCCTTAGGAAAATAAAAAATTGGGGGCAAAAATATCATTTCTGTGGAAAAAAATGATTTTTTTATTTTCACGCCCAGGCGTTATAAACTTCTGTGAAGCACTTGGGGGTTCAAAGTGCTCACCACACATCTAGATAAGTTCCGTGGGGGGTCTAGTTTCCAAAATGGGGTCACTGATGGGGAGCTTCAATAGTTTAGGTACATCAGGGGCTCTCCAAATGCACATGACACACGCAGACCAATCCATCAAAGTCTGCATTCCAAAACGTCACTACTTCCCTTCCGAGCCCCGACGTGTGCCCATACAGTAGTTTTCTCCCACATATGAGGTATCATTGTACTCAGGACAAATTGGACAACAACTTTTGGGGTCCAATTTCTCCTGTTACCCTTGGGAAAATAAAAAAATGGAGACTAATTGATCATGTTTGTGGAAAAAATAAGATTTTTTATTTTCATGCCTGGGCATTATAAACTTCTGTGAAGCCCTTTGGGGTTCAAAGTGCTCACCACACATCTAGATAAGTTCCTTAGGGGGTCTAGTTTCCAAAATGGGGTCATTTGTGGGGGTTTCCACTGTTTAGGTGCATTAGGGGCTCTCCATAGGCAACATGACACCTGCAGACCATTCCATCAAAGTCTGCATTCCAAAACGTCACTACTTCGCTTCCAAGCCCCGACGTGTGCCCATACAGTCGTTTTCTCCCACATATGGGGTGTCAGTGTACTCAGGACAAATTGGACAACAACTTTTGGGGTACAATTTTTCCTGTTACCCTTGGGAAAATAAAAAAAATGGGGACTAAAAGATGTTTGTTGAAAAAATACGATATTTTTATTTTCACGCCCGGTCGTTATAAACTTCTGTGAAGCACTGGGGGGTTCAAAGTGCTCACCACACATCTAGATAAGTTCCTTAGGGGGTCTAGTTTCCAAAATGGGGTCACTTGTGGGGGGGTTTCCACTGTTTAGGTACATCAGGGGCTCTCCAAAAGCAACATGACACCTACAGACCATTCCATCAAAGTCTGCATTCCAAAACGTCACTACTTCCCTTCCGAGCCCCGACGTGTGCCCATACAGTAGTTTTCTCCCACATATGGGGTGTCAGCGTACTCAGGACAAATTTAGCAACAACTTTTGGGGTCCAATTTTTCCTTGTACCCTTGGGAAAATAAAAAAATTGGTGACTAAAAGATTATGTTTGTGGAAAAAATACGATTTTTTTATTTTCACGCCTGGGCGTTATAAACTTCTGTGAAGCACAGGGGGGTTCAAAGTGCTCACCACACATCTAGATAAGTTCCTTGGGGGGTCTAGTTTCCAAAATGGTGTCATTTGTTGGGGGTTTCTACTGTTTTGGTACATCAGGAGCTTTCCAAACGCGACATGGTGTCCGAACTCAATTCCAGCCAAAAACGTCAAATGGCGCTGCTTCCCTTCCGAGCTCTGCCATGCGCCCAAATAGTGGTTTACCCCCCACATGTGGGGTATCAGCTCACTCAGGACAAATTGCACAATATCTTTTAGTGTCCTGTTACCCTTGGAGAAATAAGAATTGAGGGTGAAAAGATCATTTTTGTGGAAAAAATATGATTTTTTAATTGTTCGGCTGTATGTTATAAACTTCTGTGAAGCCCTTGGGGGTTCAAAGTTCTCACCACACATCTAGATAAGTTCCTTGGGGGGTCTAGTTTCCAAAATGGTGTCATTTGTGGGGGGTTTCCACTGTTTTGGTACATCAGGGGTTTTCCAATCGCGACATGGTGTCCGATCTCAATTCCAGCCAAAAACGTCAAATGGCGCTGCTTCCCTTCCGAGCTCTGCCATGCACCCAAATAGTCATTTACACCCACATATGGGGTATCAGCGTACTCAGGACAAATTGCACAATAACTATTAGGGTCCTGTTCCCCTTGGAAAAATAAAAATTGGGGGTGAAAAGATCATTTTTGTGGAAAAAATGATTTTTTAATTGTACCGCTGTACGTTATAAACTTCTATGAAGCCCTTGTGGGTTCAAAGTTCTCACCACATATCTAGATAATTTCCTTGGGGGGTCTAGTTTCCAAAATGGGGTCACTTGTGGGGGGTTTCCACTGTTTAGGTACATCAGGGGCTCTCCAAACGCGACATGGCGTCCGATCTGAATTCCAGCCTATTTTGCATTGAAAAAGTCAAACGGCGCTCCTTCCCTTCTGAGGTCTGCCATGCGCCGAAACAGTGGTTCTCCCCCCACATATCAGGTATCAGCATACTCAGGACAAATTGCACAATAACTTTTGCAGTCCAATTTCTCCTGTTACCCTTGGTAAAATAAAAAAAATTGAACCTGAAGTATATTTTTTGTGAAAAAAAGTTAAATGTTCATTTTTTTTTTAAATATTGAAAAAATTCCTGTGACGCACCTAAAGGGTTAATAAACTTCTTGAATGTGGTTTTGAGCACCTTAAGGCTGGGTTCACACGTGGCGTTTTTTTCGCGTTTCCGCGGCTGTTTTAACCGCGCGATTTTGCCGCGAAAACGCGAAAAATAAGCATCCCATGCATTCCTATGGGATTCCGCAATGCTGTGCTAATGCTGCGGTTTTTACCGCGGCGGAATTGCTTCGCGGTAAAAACCGCAGCATGCTCATTAATTTGCGGAATCGCGGCGATCCCGCACCCATAGGAATGCATTGTTCCGCTTATTTCCCGCATGTGGCTGTGCACACCATGCGGAAAGTAAGCAGAACATTTGCGGATGGTACCCACGGTCCGGAGGAGAGGAGACTGTCCTCCGGGCTTTGGGTACCATATCCCTGTAAAAAAAAGAATTTAAAAATAAAAAATATTGTTATTCTCACCCTCCGACGTCCCGCGCAGTCTTTCCGCTTCTCTCCACGCTCTCGTTCCCAGTAATCCTTTGCGAAAATGCCCGCGATGGCGTCCGATTTCGCGGGATCGCGAAGTCTCGCGGTCATTCGCGCGACGTCATCGCGAATTACCGCGAGACGTCGTGATCCCGCGAGAACTGACGTCATCGCGGGCATTTTCGCAAAGGATTACTGGGAACGGATGCGCGGGACGTCGGAGGGTAAGAATAACACCGTTTTTTATTTTTTTTTACATTTTATCTTTTACTACTGATGCTGCATACGCGGCCTCAGTAGTAAAAAGTTGGTCACACTCGTCAAACACTATGTTTGACGAGTGTGACCAACCTGTCAATCAGTTCTCCAAGCGATGCTACAGATCGCTTGGAGAACTCTAGCATTTTGCAAGCTAATTACGCTTGCAAAATGCTAGTTTTTCCGCGGGAAAATCGCGGGAATTTAAAATGCGATTTTCCCGCGGACTGGAATTCCGGAATTCTCGCGGTAATTTCCGCGAGAGTTCCGGTACGTGTGCACTTAGCCTAAGGGGTGCAGTTTTTAGAATGGTTTCACTTTTGGGTATTTTCTATCATATAGACCCCTCAAAGTGGCTTCAAATGTGATGTGGTCCGTAAAAATAAAATGGTGTTGCAAAAATGAGAAATCGTTGGTCAATTTTTAACCCTTATAACTTTCAAACAAAAAAAATTTTGGCTCCAAAATTGTGCTGATGTAAACATGTGGGAAATGTTATTTATTAAGTTTTTTGTGTGCCGTATCTCTGTGATTTAAGGGCATAAAAATTCAAATTTGGAAAATTGCGAAATTTTCTAAATTTTCGCCAAATTTCCGTTTTTTTCACAAATAAACGCAAGTTATATGAATGAAATTTTACCACTAACATGAAGTACAATATGTCACGAGAAAACAATGTCAGAATTACCGGGATCCATGGAAGCGTTCCAGAGTTATGGCCTCATAAAGGGACAGTGGTCAGAATTGTAAAAATTGGCCCGGTCATGAACGTGCAAACCACCCTTGTGGCTTAAGGGGTTAAAGGGAACCTGACAGCGACTCACTGGCAGCATCTATCAGACACTGGCTGTATAATTTCCTCAAGGTATGTGTGACTCAGAAACACTGCAGCAGACGGGAGCTGAGATGCACAGGAGACTTCTACGCCGCCACCTGCAGTTTTTGACAGGTCTTTCCTTATAAACACGCACACAAGAAGACCCGTCACTCCAGGACAGCGGCCGGCAGAAGTTGCAGGAGACCCTCCTGTCCGAATAGTCTATTTGGCGCAGTCCCCGGCAGGTACTAAGCTATGTCTAGCCAAACATACTTGGATCGGGCAGCATGTATCAGCTGTCAGGTTCCCTTTAAGGCTGTGTGCACATGCTGCGGATTCTGCTGCGGATCCACAGCGGATTTGGCCCTGTGGATCCGCAGCAGCTTGTACAGTACCATTATTCCCTGTGGGAATTGAAAACCGCTGTGCAGACGCTGCGGAATTTTCCGCGTGGATTTTGCTGCAGTTTCAAATCCGCAGCGGTTTACCATCTCCTCCATTGTGGAGATGATAAACCGCAGGCTAATCCGCAGATAAACCGCAGGTCTTTTAACCTGCGGATTTACCTGCGGATTTTGCACACAGCCTAATGTCATACAACTCTACAGCCAATGATGCCGATGTAGCAGCATTCACTGGAAACTGATGATAGTCATAATAATCCGCAGAAGTTTCTCCATCGTCATAAAGAGTCATGGACATGTCGCTTTTTTCTTTTTTTTTAAGTAAATGCTAAGGACTGTCCAGGAATATCTGGATGGTTGGCAACCCTGCCCGTCTCATTGATCTAGTTGACAGCCACTGTACAGACCTTCATCACTCCGCTCCGGGCACCTCAGGGCAACCGCACACTCGCAGAACAGTGCCGGGAATATATGGGCTCTGCATTGCCCCCCACCTGAGGTGCCCAGGTGTCCTGGGCCATACCCGACCTCTGCGAGGGTGGCCCAGAAGGCCGAATCTTGGATGGATCCGCTGCAGCCGCTAAATGCACGAAATTTAAAGGGAGAATTTTTTCGCCGCTCTCAGAACGCCGTTTAGGGTTAAACTGCATGACAGGGAATATCTTCTGCGCAGCTTACAATAGCGGTCCGCCGCTGGAAAAAACGTTACATTGTCTGTCTACTCCAGCCGGTGGATGCTAACATTCTAACGGATCCGTCAAGAAACGGATGCAACGGACGACCATCAGTCAAAATCTGCCGCTAATGCAAGTCTATGGGAAAAAACGGATCCACCACAAAAAATGGCGGCTCTGTTTTTTTCTAAAATCGGCGGATTTTGACTGACGTCAAATAACTGAAGTGTGAAACAGGCCTAATTGTGCATATGCAAGGGGGGTATTATAGAGCCTCCAGCTGCTCTACTGCCCTCTGTTATCAGCCCTTACTGGGTGCTGTCTGCAGAGTCCTCGGAGGGGTTGTGTGACAGGAGAGTCCATTCCCAGACTTGTCCTAGGCCGCACGGACCCGGCCACAGTGCACGGCCAGGCTGTGGGAAGCGCCTGTCACACGCAGGCATTTCAGGACAGCTTGTCAATCATCTAGACTGACAGCTCGCTCAGCCAATCAGAGTGTTGGGCTCACACAGCGCGGATGGCGCCAGAGGAGGCTTACTTTCCGACAGCCCCGCCTCCCCCTCCAGAGAGCTCCGCCTCCCCTCCAGAGAGCCCCGCCTCCCCTCCAGAGAGCCCCGCCTCGGCTGCGGGGCTTTGCGTGAGACGGAGGGGTCGCTGTGTATTTCCTCCCTTCCCTGGAGGCCTCGCTGCGGCCAGGCACAGACTTTGTGGGAGCGGATCTGGGCGGGGACAGCCGGGGACGCTCACGTATACTCACGTACACGGGGCAGGCGGCCTGCGGATACAGCATCGTGGACGCGCCCGGCCCTCTCCTCGTCTGCTGCAAGGAGCCTTGTCTGCGGCTGGAACCGGGGGATTCCACGCGCACGCACGGGGCCCCGGCGGGGGAGGATTCAGCAGCGATATCAGCGGAGGCAACCGCAGCGGCAACATGGCGAGCGCCTCATACCACATCTCCAACCTGCTGGAGAAAATGACGTCCAGCGACAAGGACTTCAGGTGAGAGGCCGCACAGAGCGGAGCCTTGTCACCTGGGACGTAGCGCCGTGTGCGGGGGACGGGTGCGGCCTGCCAGTCACTAGTGGGCGCTAGGCCGCGGCTGTGAGTGGCGGGGCCCGGGGTGAGCGGCCTGGTCTGCTCCATGTGCTGCCGCCGGTGCCTGCAGGTGGGGAGATGTTACTGCGGATGGGAATGGAGCAGACATGGCTGTCAGCTGTCTGTCACAACCAGCAGCATGCACGCTCCAGGCTGCCAGCTGTACCGGGCTGCAGACACATCCAGTGCCAAGGATCAGCCAGGCCATGCAGAGTGGTGGGCGCATCCTGTAGGCATCTGGGACGCCGCATATAGTAACAAGGCGCCCCCGCGTAGTGACGGGACGACCCGCGACTATGTAGTAACAAGGCGCCCCCGCGTAGTAACTGGACGACCCGCGACTATGTAGTAACAAGGCGCCCCCGCGTAGTAACTGGACGACCCGCGACTATGTAGTAACAAGGCGCCCCCGCGTAGTAACTGGACGACCCGCGACTATGTAGTAACAAGGCGCCCCCGCGTAGTAACTGGACGACCCGCGACTATGTAGTAACAAGGCACCCCCGCGTAGTAACGGGACGACCCGCGACTATGTAGTAACAAGGCACCCCCGCGTAGTAACGGGACGACCCGCGACTATGTAGTAACAAGGCGCCCCCGCGTAGTAACTGGATGACCCGCGACTATGTAGTAACAAGGCGCCCCCGCGTAGTAACGGGACTACCCGCGACTATGTAGTAACAAGGCGCCCCCGCGTAGTAACGGGACTACCCGCGACTATGTAGTAACAAGGCGCCCCCGCGTAGTAACGGGACTACCCGCGACTATGTAGTAACAAGGCGCCCCCGCGTAGTAACGGGACGACCCGCGACTATGTAGTAACAAGGCGCCCCCGCGTAGTGACGGGACGACCCGCGACTATGTAGTAACAAGGCGCCCCCGCGTAGTGACGGGACGACCCGCGACTATGTAGTAACAAGGAGCTCCCGCGTAGTGACGGGACGACCCGCGACTATGTAGTAACAAGGCACACCCGCGTAGTAACGGGATGACCCACGACGATGTAGTAACAAGGCACCCCCGCATGGTAACGGGATGACCCACGACTATGTAGTAACAAGGCGCCCCGCGTAGTAACGGGACGACCCGCGACTATGTAGTAGCAAGGCGCCCCCGCGTAGTAGCGAGACGACCCGCGACTATGTAGTAGCAAGGCGCCCCCGCGTAGTAGCGAGACGACCCGCGACTATGTAGTAACAAGGCGCCCCGCGTAGTAACGGGACGACCCGCGACTATGTAGTAACAAGGCGCCCCCGCGTAGTAACGGGACGACCCGCGACTATGTAGTAACAAGGCGCCCCCGCGTAGTAACGGGACGACCCGCGACTATGTAGTAACAAGGCGCCCCCGCGTAGTAACGGGACGACCCGCGACTATGTGGTAACAAGGCGCCCCCGCTTAGTAACGGGACGACCCGCGACTGTGGTAACAAGGCGCCCCCGCTTAGTAACGGGACGACCCGCGACTATGTAGTAACAAGGCGCCCCGCGTAGTAACGGGACGACCCGCGACTATGTAGCAAGAGGGCTGCCCCGTGACTATGTAATAACTGTGAGGTCAGTGAAGAGTCCCGCCACTAGGACTGAATCCGTTATCTCTGTATCTTGGGGTAGACAGAGAATCCCAGTGTCACATTGTGACTTTACATCTAGGGCTAAATACATATGTCCATTAATCAAACAGAAAACTGGCTTGTTAGTGGAGCCGTTTTCCATAGAATTGAATGTTTGTTTTTTTTTTAATAACAGATCAAGTTGTAATCCCTCTTTTAGCGGACAAAAAAATGTTATCTGGTCACCTTCTTTAGGATCACACGTGAGAAACTCGGCCGAGTCTCGCATGTCAATACTCGGGAGCGGAGCGGAGCGTTCAGCTCTATGTATTACTATGCGGCCGCACGCTCCGCTCCCAAGTGTTGGCAGCAGTGCAGGGTATTGACATGCAAGACTCAACCGTGTTTCTCGCATGTGTGATCCCGACCTTGTGGTAAGATAACTGGATCTGTTTCGAATGAATGATTACTGGCCATGTGACCTCTGCCTAATGATCGTCATTGGTCTGGTTGCTGCTGGGGGTGAGCAGAATGGACTTGGTCCATGGCCCGCTGGGACAGAGTCCTGTGAACCTCATCCTACCTGCCGGCATCCCTGACACCTCTTTTGATAAGAAGTTGTGATTTCTTGTGGGTGCCTGCAGATCAGGATATGATCCAGGGATGCCCAGGGTAGGATGAGGTTCAGAGCTCTGGTCCTGCTTCCAGGCACTCCCCATGTATCAACTTGGTCAGGGTCCTGTGACTCTTTTTGCTCAGCTCTAGTAGCAGTTTTTTATTTTAAGCTGGGATTGTCAGATAGTGGACAGCTCCTTTTAACTTTCCATGCTGGATATAATTATTTAAAAATATATATTTTTATGTAGATAAGCTCTGTCTTAGTACAAGGGTTGTTCATAGTAATGTGCCCTTATGAATGATGATGCTGAAGGGTGCAGACCTAATGTTATTAACTGGGAAGGTATCACATTGCATGGATGCTTATTAACCCTGAGTTTGTGAATAGATTTATTTCCATCAAGCAAAACAATAAATGTGTTAATGGCAGGGCTGTGGAGTCGGTAAGCCAAACCTGCGACTCCGACTCCACAACTCCGACTCCAACATATATTGCTTATATTTAAGTGAAAATGTATTGTAGTACAATGTGAACATCAGATATTTAATCATTTTTATGATACAATAATCAAGACATTTAGATAGAACATAATATATTTATTGGAATACAACTTTAGAACACAAAAAGCAGTACTAAATTGTAAATATGTAAAACACTATGTAATATCGATTATATATATATATATATATATATATATATACACTATGTAGTGAACTATGTAAGTGGCAAAAACAGTTTTCAACAAAAACATACTAAATAACATTTGTGCAGTCTATGAATTTGTTCTAAGAAATAGTATCGCCTCCTTCATAGATGACCTCACATCTGACCTAATAATTTTAAGGCCAGAGAACAACCTCTCTACACTAACTTGGGTTGGTGACAAAGCGGTAACCACATGGGCAACATCTTTAACAATTTCCGGATATAAAGGAATTGCCTCATGCACAGTCAGTTTTGATGAACGGTTGAATTTTTCTATTTCTTTGAGAGCAAGTGAAACATTTTGCTGAAATATGGTCAATCTGCTTGGCTATAGGAGACGGAGTGAAATCTTTTTCCTTGCGGCAAAGCTTTGCCTGCTCCATATCATCCAAATACTTGTCAAAGTCAAACTCCTCATCTGATGAGGATGAAGATATGGCAGCAGTAACACTGTCAGGACCCAAGTCCTTTTGCACCTGGCAGTCCTCCTGTAGGCCACTCATCCTAACTGCTACCTCAGTCAGAGCTTCTTTTCCTTTAGTAAGCTGTTGATTATCAAGCAGTATACGATGATTTGGGTCCACATAAACAGCTGCCAGAAAAATTTTATTTTCCAATAGCTGTGTCTCTCTCATTGAAGCAGAAATGCCATCTGCGATTAAATCTCCTCTTTGAGACAGGCAAAATAGCAAGTTCTTCCACTCCCTTATGAAAATGCCAGGAGATAAATTCTCAGCTTGTAATATTTTAGTCACGGTAAATGGGTGATTAAGCAATTCCTTCAATTCAGCCATCTGTGTCCATTGACCTTCATTTAGGGTTACCTGAGGGTTCACCATATCTATAAGAAACGGTTTTAGTTCAAGCAATCGCTCAATCATTAAATAAGTGCTGCCCCACCGAGTGGCTTGATCGACAATTGCCCCTTTCCCAGCACGTCTCTTCAAGATGGAATCAATATTAGGGGTTCTGGTGGCAATAACCAATTTCGTCACTTTTCCAATCAGATTTCCAGCATGTCCGTCTTGCAGACTATCTCATTGCCAGCTGCAGTATGTGCACAACTTTCTCACTTTCTCCAGCTCAGGGCCCAGGAATTGGATCCTGTGCAGGGCAGGCACCCCTCCCCCTCCTCTCTCTGGTGAAGACAGCAGAAGACAGGACAGAGGAGGGGAGATTGCCCCCTGCAGTCTGGAGCCGGTGCAGGACGGGAGCACTGCAGCATACAAGTGAGTTTTGATAGGTTCAGCGCATTCCTCAACCATGAAACCACAAAAACACTAGTGCACGCCCTTATCTCCCACCTCGACTACTGCAACCTCCTACACTCTGGCCTCCCCTCCAGCACTCTGGCACCACTCCAGTCTATCCTACACTCTGCTGCCCGACTAATCCACCTGTCCCCCCGCTATTCCCCAGCCTCCCCCCTATGCGAGGCCCTTCACTGGCTTCCTATTGTCCAGAGGCTCCAGTTCAAAACCCTAACCATGCCACCTACAACCTGTCTCCTCCGTACATCTGTGACATGGTCTCCCGGTACCTATCCGCACGCAACCTTCGATCCTCTCAAGATCTCCTTCTCTACTCCCCACTCATCTCTTCCCACAACCGCATACAAGACTTCTCCCGTGCTTCCCCCATACTCTGGGACTCTCTGCCGCAACTCATCAGACTCACCAACAACGGAAACCTTCAAGAAGAACCTGAAGACCCACCTGTTCCGACAAGCCTACAGCCTGTAATGATCCTCAGTCTACTGAATCACCGCACAACCAGCTCTCCCCTCTCCTAGTGTATCCTCACCCATCCCTGTAGACTGTGAGCCCTCGCGGGCAGGGTCCTCTCTCCTTCTGTACTTGTGTCCCTTGTCTTGCACATGTTTATTGTACTTGTCTATATTTTCCCTTTTCGCATGTAAAGCGCCATGGAATAAATGGCGCTGTATAATAAGTGCGTGCCCCTGCTTCTAGGGGGGGCAGCTGCCCCCCCGCCCTTCGCTGGCTACGGCCATGATTCACACAGCACTTTTGCGGATCCATCTTTTGCAGTAAAATGCAGTGACTGGGCATCCCAGCAAAGTCAATGGGTTTCAAGATATGACATTCAGACACATTGTTTTGTGATGATCCGTTTTTGGGCTGAATGAGCATGTCAGTATGTGTGGCTTTTTTCTAATCTGCTTTTGCTATTGAAAACATTATCTATGAGCTCAAAAACCTTTCAGGTGTTGCTGTTTTTTAAAAAGCTGATCTGCTTTTGCAGTTGAAAAACGTATCCTCAAAAAAAGCAGCAAAAACGCTGTGTGTGAATGTAGCCTTAGATCAGGAATAGAACAGTCATTTATAGGACATTTCATAACTTTCCCAAATTCCTATGAAAAAATCTTCAGCACATTCTGCATTGAACTACTGTACCCAATTTATTATATATTTTAGGAGTCGGTCCATTTTATACCGACTCCACCAAAATGAGCACCGACTCCACGACTCCGACTCCACAGCCCTGGTTAATGGACTGGATAAAGAGTGAAAGAAAAGCATTCTTTTTTTTTTTTTTTTTTACCATTGCGTCTCACTTGTCCTGTATCTTGTGGGTGCAAGTAATTTCTTAAGTCTATTTTTCATACTTTAATTGTTGAGTCATGTGACATTAAAGCTTCCTCTGTTCCATACATAATAGCTATTCGTGATGACCGAGTGTGCTCGGGTAAAATGTTAGACGAGCGTGCTCTAATACTGTGTTTGAGTTGTCATGGCTACATGTCTTGCAGCTGTTCGACAACTGCAAGACATGCATGGATTGCCTGGTTGTTAGAACAGCCACAAGACATGCAGCCACAGTGATTCAAACATAGTATTAGAGCACGACGAAGATGCTCTATTAGCACTCGCGCATGCTCGTCTAACACTTTATCCGACCACGCTCTCTCGTCACTAATGGCTATTTCTCCTAATATAGTATTACACCGGTGTTTCTCACCCCTTCTCAGCGGTACCCTACTCGTTTTGTTTACCGTTATGCTTCTCCAGTGGCAGACCATCTCCCTGAGCTGCCTTGTATTCACTGCCAGCTCTACTCATAGAGAGTCTCCACCTAGCTATAGGGAGACATGGCCAGATCCTGCAGAAATTTAACCCGGCTGTGTTGTGCAGGATTTGCCTCCTCCAGCCAATCCCTAGGCAGCACAGAGTTTTTAGGCAGCTTCTCCCAGTACTCTTGGTCAGATTGTTGGTTCCCAGGTGCTTGTCTGGATCCTGTGGACCTATTTTTGTTCTGTCTCTCCAGTTATCAACCTGGCTTGTATACCTGTCCTGTCTGATCTCTGCGCCCCTGACTTCAGCTTTATACTCTGATCCTGTCCTGTCTTGACCCTGGATTGACCATGTATTTGTCCTCCTGTTCCTCGTACCCATGTCTTTGATCCTCAAGTCACCTGTTGATGACCCAGGGACTGCCCTGGAGTGGTACCTGGTGACTACCTGTGGTCAAGTCTATCCTCACCCCCAGAGGCTTTAGTGAATACCAAGTAGTTGCTTAGTTACTCCCCCACAGGGTAATCCTGGCACATGGAGCAGAGAGGCCACACCAACCCGCGTTACGCACAAAAGATTGGTTCCGCCAAATTATATTATTAAATGGGTGATTAGACGTGTCCTGCCAGACCACTTTGTTAGATACCGGTACTTAATTCTTTAATAACAAAAGGATTAGGCGTTAAAATTCAAACTGCTTGCAACATAATCTGTCAGGGAAGAGTTAGGTGGCCCCATACAAATTGACTTCTGGCCGCCGATATTGATGTGTTTAGCCCACGGCCTAAATATGGGGACCTTTACTCTGACTACCCATTTGCTTCATGACTTGCTGTGTGGACTGGAGGTCTCTTGACTTCCTTTAAACTAGTGTGAAAAGGGTTTTGTACTAGTGTGACGCCTCTCAATTCGGCCTCCTTGCTCCTCCCCGTCACTGCTCTGCTGCTTCTCTGCTAACTGGAACAACCTTTTAGCTGTGAAACAGCACTCTTATTTTCAACTGCTACCCTCTGTAACCCTCAATAAAAAATGAAGCTGGGATATCATATTGGCCACACATTTACTGATTAAATCACACTTATTTTTTCTGAAAATCTCCCTTTGCTGTCAAATTGTGACAAAATGGCAGAAGTAAACTATGGCAGTTTGCCCCTATTTAGTTGTATTTGTTTTCAAACCAATTTTATTGAGAGTTTTACAATAGTGAGGAAGGTCTCAGGGGGAGGGTGGGAGGAATGGGGAGGGAAGGGAAGAAAGGGGGGAAGGACCAGTTGGTCCGAAGAGGTTTTTATTAATATAACAATATTTGTGAGATATGATTGACTAGGTTATTTTATAACCATAACCATGCTATAATATGTTTAATACAAGCCAGATTGTCTCTGGAGCAAAGAACAAACAACAAAATATCAGTGCAGCAATTGCTATAAAATTAGCTTGTAGGAAATAATGTAATCCATCTGTGCCATTTATGAGTGAAGAGGCTAATATTATCATTAATAGTGGCTAGTTTTAGTTCGAAAGATTTGTGTAAGGAGATTTTTTCCTTTATATCTTCAATTGTTGGAATATCCTGTCTTTTCCAATTAAAAGCTATGGAGCTTTTGGTAATAAGGAGGATGAGAATTATTAGAGGTGAAAGTGTTTGGAGTGATTCTTGTGAGGTAATAGAAAACAAGGCCAATTGGGGAGAGAGGGTGATGGGTTTTTGAAGAAGGGAGTTTATTAGGAGAGAAATATTTCTCCAGAGAGGTTTGATCACTGGGCAGTGCCAAAATATGTGAAAAAGATTCCCGTGATGTCCACATCCTCTCCAGCACAATGGGGAGATCTCAGGGTATATCTTGGCTAATCTGGCTGGTGTGTAGTACCAACGTGAAATAATTTTCTGGTGGGTTTCCAAGAGAGACATGGATAACGTGGCGGACATGGAGGAGGAGCATGCCTGTTCCCAGTCCTCTATTCCTGGATTTATCCCAAGTTCCGTCTCCCACTTGATTATATTATTTGTTTTGGTAAATTCGTGGCACTTATTGAGCCACATATAAATATATGAAATCTTCCAGAAAAGGCAGTGGTTTATGTTATTAATGAGATTGGAGAAAGGCTCAGAGGGTTTTGCGTCTTTCTTTTTAAGTTTGGTTGCTATTTCTTTTAGTTGAATATAGTCAAGAAATGATGATGATGGGATATTGAACTTATTTTTCAAATCGCTAAAGGGATAGATGTGGTTGTGTCCGTAAATGTCTCTGAATTTTTTGATACCGTGGTCAGACCAGATTGAGGGTAGATCTGACTCAAAAAGAGACGCTATAACAACGAGAGATAGAGACCCTAATGGGGCAGTATTCTTGACGCTACTTTTTTGTTTAGCTAGGAGTCTCCAAGCTTCCAGGGTAGCTTGAAAGATTGGATGAGTAGTGGAGAGAACCTTTTTAAGAAGGATGGATTCCAGAACGAGAAAAGAAGGAGATCTGTTGTTGTTTAGAGCCTTTTCAATGTCGGCCCATGCCGGAGGATCCACGGTTGACCACCAGTGGAGACTGTTTTTGACAAGGAATGCGGAGTAGTAGGCCGAAATATTTGGAAGGCCAGCTCCTCCAAATCTCCTGTTGCCATATAAAACATTTTTCGCAATTCTGGCTTTTTTTCCGTTCCAAACGAAATTGTTGGTCATGAGTTGAAGACTGGTAAGGGCAGAGGTGGAAATGGGTAGAGGGAGAGATCTAAAGAAATAGATTATTTTGGGGAGGATATAGGCTTTAAAAATTATAATTTTACCCCACCAGGAGAGGTTTTTCTCCCCGTATGTGTTTAGGTCTTTAGAGATGGACTCTGTGAGGGATTTTAAATTTAGAGGTATGAGGGAAGGGACTTTATTTGTGAATTTGATTCCCAAATATGTGATGTAATCTGTAGTCCAGCTCCATGGGCATGAGCAACTAATAGAGTTGGTTAGAGTGTTGTCCAGATTAAATGCTAGCATTTTGGATTTTGTTATGTTGATTTTGAAATGGGAGATGTCCGAAAACTTCTGCAGAAGTTCTTGGACTTTAACAATTGATTTAATTGGGTTTGATAAAGTGAGAATGTCGTCAGCGAAAAGGCAAATTTTATATTCTTTATCCCCTACTTTGATGCCTTGGATATCTGGGTTGTCTCTAATAGATTGAGCTAGGGGTTCAATTGCTAAGGGCAAAGAGAAGAGGGGAAAGTGGGCATCCTTGTCTGGTGCCGTTGGATATTTGGAAAACTTTTGAAAGGTGGTTATTAACATATATTTTGGCCGTTGGGTCGGTGTATAATGCTCTAATGCTCGTAATTAGTTCATGGTGAAAGCCGAATTTATGTAGGGTGGCGAAGAGGTAATCCCAATTTAATCTGTCGAAAGCCTTTTCGGCGTCAAGAGAAGCTATGACGGATTTGGTTTTGTGTTTATTGATGAGTTTTATAAGATTGATCAATCTTCTGGTGCCGTCTGTAGATTGTCTATTGATTATGAACCCGATTTGATCTTTATTGATCAGTTTGGGGAGTATGGAATTCAGTCTGTTTGATAGTAGTTTTGCATAAAGTTTGATATCTGTGTTTATTAGCGAAATTGGCCTAAAATTTTTCATAAGAGTGGTATCTGAATTGGGTTTGGGAATAAGGATTAGGGTGGCCTCAAGCATTTCCTTAGGGAAGTAACCCACAGTAGAGGCTGTGTTAAAAATTTTCGTCAAGTGAGGAGTGAGGATTTCGGCAAAAGTTTTATAGTAATTATTCGTAAATCCGTCGGGGCCAGGGGCCTTGAAGGATTTGAGGTGTTTTATGGCTTCTAGAGTTTCTTTTTCGGAAAAGGGGGATGACAGAAAAGATCTGTCATCCTCATCTAGTTTCGGGAGGTTAATTTTGGCCAGAAAAGAAGTGATATCTAGAGGATTAGGATGGGGGAGGGGTGAGTTTTGATTGATATTGTAGAGATTTTCGTAAAATGTGGCAAAGGAGTTAGCAATATCTTGTGGGTGGGACAGAGGGATAGCTTTAGGGGAAAGAATGGTGTCGATTCTGTTTTTCCGTCTATGGTTTTTCAAGATGTTAGTCATGTAACGCGATGGACGATTTAGATTTTGATATAGTCTAAAGCGGTTGTTTTTAACTGCTGAGTCATGGAACGAGAATATCAGGGCTTTAAGCTCTTGTCGTAATTTGAGGAGTTCCGAACGTACAACTGAACCCGAATTTGTGTTGTCAGTTATCATTGATTCTTTAGTTTTGATTTGATTCTGGAGATCTGTTATTTTCTCTCTATTTGCCCTTTTGTGTCTCGAGGATATTCTAATTAGGATGCCTCTTAGAACAGCTTTGTGGGCATTCCACAGGGTAAAAGAGTTAGAAAGTTCAGTATTGTTCTCTTTGAAGTAATTTAGGAGGGCTGTAGTAATCTCTGCATTATAATGTGGGATATTAATTAAAGAAGAGTTACACTTCCATAAAAATTGTTGGTTGGTAGCAGGGCCGAGGGTGAATGTAGCTACTACTGGAGCGTGATCAGAGATCGTTTTAGGGCGGATAGAAATGGAAGTAAATTTGGGGAGTGAAAAGACATCGGTTAAAATTAGGTCAATACGAGAAGCAGTGTGATGGACATCTGAAAAGTGAGTGTACTCCATTGAAGTCGTGTTTATGGAACGAAATGTGTCGAAGAATTCATTGAGATATATCCATTTGTTTAGTGTTTCTGCCTTGTGTCTATTGGGGGCTGAGGAATCCAGTTTTCCGTTTGGGACCATGTTAAAATCTCCCGCGAATATTAAAGAACCCTTTTTTATTAGGTTGATTTTCTTTAGAAGTTTGTTTAAGAATCTGATTTGACCTGTGGTGGGGACATAGACGTTTACAATAGTGACAGTTGAGTTATTGATATTGCAAACTAGAATGTGGTAATGGCCTTTCTCATCTCTTAGTTCTTCTATGAATTTAAAGTTGATGGAATTTTTTTATCATAGTAAGAACTCCTGCCTTTTTTTTAACTCCCGAAGATTCATATATGTGGGGAAAGTTTTTGTGGGAAAAGTTGGGGTGGGCCTCTCTTTTAAATTTCGTTTCCTGAAGACACACAACATCGGAGCCCAGCCTGTTGGCCTCGTAATGTATTACATGGCGCTTCCTAGGGCTGTTCAAACCCCTGACGTTGTACGTGGCCAGGTTTATTTTCATTGTCAGAGTGGTGTTTTGTGGTTGTGAAGGTACCTGTGATGCTGTTAAACTCGGTTGGGTTGTGGCTGACGAAGAAGTTTAGGCACGGATGGATAAAGTTGAGGTTGAATTGGCTGCAACTGAAACACAATATAATGGAAAAAACAAGACAAATTAGACAAATTTGTAGCAAATTTGGTCAGAATTATCTTATATGGACCAACAGGAGCAGATTTCTGCGACGAACTCTGCTCAACTCAGGGGGGGACCACCAGGAGAAGGTTGCCTAGGCAAACTCTTCTCTAACTCGGTGGAAAGTCCGTGGGAGAAAATCCCGAAAACAACCTTTAAAAGGAATAAACCAACATCCCAGCCAAGTAGGGCACTTGACAGGAAAAAAGAATCTGCAGTCCATCTTTGCAATTTAAATGATGATGACAAAATTAGTGGCCCAAAAGGTAAATACTGTGTGTCCTACTAAATAAGAGGAAGAAAGAAAAAAGTCTTGTGGTGGTTAAGACCGCTCGGGTGATCAGGTCGGAGTCTTGAAGTCTTGGGATGAAGCTGGTCTGTTCCTGGGTTTGATGTTCATTGATTTCAAAAATCTGTGGCCTTCTTCTATGGAGGAAAGGACTGTGGTTTTGCCATTGTGGAGGACCAGGAGTTTAAGGGGGAAGCCCCATTTGTATTGAATACCATTGTCTCTCAAGGGGATGGTGATATCTTGAAAAGCTTTTCTTCCTTCTATGGTGTGCTTTGAGAGGTCTGTGAAGATCTTGAGATGGGAATATGGGTCTGGGAAGCCTCCATTATCTCTGATGTTATTTTGGATTCGTTCTTTGGTGTGGAAAAAATGGATTCGAAGGATTGTGTCTCTTGGGGTGTCTTTAGGTAGGTGAGCCGGTTTTGGTAGTCTGTGTATTCTGTCAATGATGGTATCATGGGTTGAGAGAGTCGGTTCGATTTTTTTGAAGACTTTTTGGACATAGTCTTCTAGTTTGGAAGAGGTAACGGATTCTGGAATCCCTCTTATTTTTATATTGTTTCTTCTGCTGCGATCTTCCAGGTCTGCCAGCTTGTGTTTCAATTGGGTGATCTCTGTTCTGATTTGGTGACTCTCGTTAGTTGACTCCTCGGATTTCTTTTCTACTGTGACAATCCTGGATTCGAGGGTTTCTAATTTTTTGTTAAAAGATTCAAATGTAGATTGGAAGATTTTCATTTGAGATTCGAGGGTGGCTTCCAGGGTAATTTTGAGATTATTTATTTTTTCAGCCAAGGAGGTCATATATAGCTCAATAGAGTCAAGGTTTGCTTTGTCAAGGGAGTCCAGTTTTGGTTTGGATTTTGCTGGGCTGGAATTCGGAGATGAGGCCCATGAATCATTATCGGAGTCTTCTTTATGGTCGATTAGAGGTGCGAATCTCTCGTTTCGGGCTCCTGGGTGCCTTCTTTTTGTGGAGACAGAAGTGTCCATATTGGGAGCGATTTTATGTGGGGTCCTGGATCTAGTGGGGCTGATCGTGTTGACTTTGTCCGAGGCCGGATGAGATTTGCCCCCCTTGTCTCCACCCCCTTTAGGGGATAAGGAGGCCGAGGGGGCCGGAATTTTGGTTTGTTTAACATTATTTGATTTATTCTGGCTCATTTTTTTTTTTTTTTTTTTCTTTTCCTAAGCTACGTTTTTTGCGCAGCCGGGTAACGTAAGCTACGCAATTGGCGTAAGGAGTGTGCGCGCCTGCGCACTGAGGTATCTCTTAGTCAGCGGTGAACTCCGCTCTGATGTCGGGATACTGGAGGCTGCAGACAACCCGGGTGGCTCTCCACTGATGTCCAGCGAGGAGGGAAGGATCCCCCGGGATCTGAAGGAGTTGGGAGCGGTAATGTTTTAGCCTCCTTTTTATTACAATTACCCGCGGCAGACGGGGATGACAGGCGGGGTTGTGGCTAATGCGCCTGTGTGCCGGCTTGTATAATTAGCCTCCTAGCCGTGGCAGCAGATTCTCCTTATTTCCTCCTCACTCCCGATGGTCAGTGGGGGGTCCCGGTTAGTAGGAGGAAATGTTTTTGAGTGCGGGTAGGGGCCACAGGGTTTTTCGAAGTCAGCGGAGGTTGTGGAGGAATTAATAACAGTACTCCGGTTGCCGCTATTGTCCCTGTCGCCTCGGAGTTATCAGCCCAGGTGTGGGGCTGTTGCACATGCGCAGTAGGAAGGAAACTCGTTTGGCTGAGGCGGCAATGTAATAAAAGAAACGGCCGCGGCGGTTCTTACCGGGGATAGTAGTAGGAGTAAATTTGAGTACCGGCACCTTCTCGGGGAGCACCGGGGGCCCCTCTTTCTCTGTTCTTTGCTGCGATGTAACTTGAAGGAGCCGCGGTGCGGGCCGGAGAGGTGGGCCGACAGGAACAGGGAGACAGGGGCTATAATAGTTTTTCCTGGGCCAGATGAGCCCTTCTGTGAAAGGCACCCGTCAGGGAAGTCTGTGGGGATAGATTAGTCCACGGATAATCTTGGAGGGGACAGTCTTGGTAGAGATAGGACCGGTAGGCCTAGTAGGCCTCAGTAGGTCTCAGAAATGAGGTCAGGCCTTGCAGTTCTAATTTCTCCTGAATTACAATCAATGGGGGTTTCAAAGTAGGTCTGTGATAGCCGTTGAGTATTCTTTCAATGTAGAATTGGTCAGGATGGGTCTTTCCTGGTTGATGGATGTTGATTTAGAAAGGCTGTGTCAGGAGCTCTCGGGCTGCACCTCTTACTCCATTGCAGTCCAGGCCACGCCCTCATTTAGTTGTATTTGTAACAAAATGTTTCAACGTCCATGCACCTCGTGAACGCCGCAGATGGGTGAATGTAATAGTTGACAAAGCTAGACTGGCCCGTGGCAAGAGAGGGGAGCGATTTTCCAATAACCAGCTGATTACTCAAGTTCGAGGACAGTTGGATACCACTGAGCTGGCATCTCCTGGGAATAAAGGCTTGCCCTGCTGCCGATGTCCAGACCACTGGATATCACATGTCCCCTTACTGGGACTAAGAACTGTTGGTGCCCAATGCACTGGCTTCAAAGTGTGCTGGCCCTAAAGTTCAGGTCAAGTCTAATGCTGAATCATTCACGTGACGCCAGTATTTGAGCAAAATACAAATTATTGTGAATGTGTCTGCAGACATTTATCTTGTACACATACTGCACATCTGTATGTACTACATATCTGTGTGTGTATATTCAATATAACAACTGCATAAATTCCAGATACTCTGCAGACCTGCATGCACATTGTGTTCATCTGACTAGTTACTGACCTTTATACCCATCTCCAGACCCTTGAACACAATCACCATGTACAGGGTGGGCCATTTATATGGATACACCTGGGTGGGCCATTTATATGGATAAACCTAAATTAAATGGGAATGGTTGGTGATATCAACTTCCTGTTTGTGTGACATTAGTATATGAAGTCGGCCATTTTGGATTCCAACTTTATAAATAGCCCACCCTGTATATGCCCACTGCATGTATCTGTACTCTCCTGAGACTGACACCGTATGCTGCCTTGGTATGCAGTGGATAATTATAAGGCTGTGTTCGCATGTAACTTTTTTTGCGTTTTCGCAGCGATTTTGCCGCGAACACGCAAAAAAAAGCATCCCATGCAATCCTATGGCATTCCGCACATGCTGTGCTAATGCTGTGGACTTTTCCGCAGCGTAATTGCATCGCGGAAAAATACGCAGCATGCTCATTCTTTGTGCGGAATCGCAGGAAAATCCGCACACATAGGAATGCATTGTTCTGCTTACTTTCCGCATGTGGCTGTGCCCACCATGCGAAAAGTAAGCAGAACATTTGCGGATGGTACCCATGGGCTGGAGGAGAGGAGATCTCCAGGCTCTGGGTACCATATGCCTGTAAAAAATAGAATTAAAATAAAAAAAATTATCATATTCTCACCTTCTGATGTCCCTCGCAGCGTCCCCAGGCCTCAGCGATGCGCTCGGCAGGTCCCGTTCCCAGTGATGCATTGCGCCAATGACCTTTGACGTCGCCACAGCGTCATCAAAGATCATTGTCGCATTGCATCACTGGGAACGGGACCTGCCAAGGAGCATCACGATGATCGGGAACGCTGCACGGGACGTTGGAAGGTGAGAAAAGCATGATTTTTTTATAATTTAACATTAGATCTTTTTACTACTGATGCTGCATAGGCAGCTTCAATAGTAAAAAGTTGGTCACACTCGTCAAACACTGTTTGACGAGTGTGACAGGTTGGTCAATCACTTTTCCAAGCAATGCTACAGATTGCTTGGAAAACGCTAGCATTTTGCAAGCTAATTACGCTTGCAAATCGCTAGTTTTTCCGCAGGAAATAGGCGGGAATTAAATGCGGTTTTCTCGCATATTTCCCGTGGAATGGAATTCCATAATTCCCGTGGAAATTTCCACGGAAATTCCGAAACGTGTGATCATAGCCTAAAGATGGATGCTGGATAAAGAATGACAAAGTTGACAGCAATAAAACTCTTCGTATCACTTCTGAGTCTTTTGTCCAACGTATACTTTAGAAGCCTTTCCTGACATATACCTCCTATGGAAGATTCTGATATCTCACTGTATAGGCATATTTTAGTTTTTCTCATAGACTCACGTGAAACAATGCAAAATGTACTTTTTGCCAGATGTCACCACATTGGCAAGTAATTACCTTGTGGAGATTCTGCAGTAGAAACTTTTTAACCAGCTGCAGGTGTCACAGGTAGCATTTGTGCTTCTCTGGATGTTCTCCATCCCTTCCGACATTGAGCTTCTGCAGCTGCAGGTTGGGCACCTCTCCCAGTTAGTTCTGGGCACCTCTCCTAGTTCTAAATGGACGCATCTGATTAGTTGGAGCATTAATTAACCAAAAAAATAAATAAATGCAAGAGCAAGTAGTAGAAAGATAAATACGGTATATTCAAATTTTATTACTAAATATACAAAAAATGACAAGTAAAAATACGAGATATAAAATTCCTATAATAAAAAAGGAGATGGTGCCATGTCTAATATGGTTGGTATACAGATTAATAATTATGCCAAAACAGGGTACAAGGGTGTTTAATCCAAGAGAGAAGTACTCAAGGTTATATACTAATAATAGTGCACAGTAGAGTCAATCAAAAAAACCCTTTTCATTATAAAAGACTTTATCAAACTATATAAAGTGGCAAGTGCAGCAACGTGGTCATATCAGACCTACGCATAGGTAAAGAGAACTTTTTATAATACAAAAAAGCAGGGTTGTCCCAATCAATTTAGTGCAATTGAGAAAACACATCGATAATGAAAAGATGCAAGACCTGTATAGAAACCATGTGGTCAGCTAGGCATACAAAGCGATGAAGGGACCAAACTTAATGAGCACATGGAAAGAGGGACCCCAACGTGCGTTTCACAATCGTGCTTCTTCGGGGGGGCTGGATAATTTTCTGGTCCAGCAACCACACTGATTAATTGTTCTCAGTGGCAGTTGCGGAGCTGAACAGCACAGCTTTGTCACATGTAGTGACTGCACACGCCCTGCGCTGTTCAACTCTGCAACTGCTAGCCACCGGCCTTGGAGAACAGCTGATTGGTTGGGTTGGTGGTTGTCGGAACCACAGCAATCTGATATCGGTGACAAATATTTTGGATTATTCGTCAATATAAACGTAGTGGGACAACTTCCTCCTCTTGTCAAGAACACATACTTAGCATACATGAATATGCAGAGTCGTGAGTAATGGATAACTGTTGGCTGAACAAGTGTTCAGATGACAGCTAAGTTCTGTGGTCACCTTTAGACTGATGGGCTTTGCTTTGTAACCAATGAGCCGTTATCTTTGCTGCAGATGGCGCACTAGTCACACTGTCAGCATCTGTACTATATTAAGTCGCTCACCTATGGCACGGGGCAGTTATACGATAACTTCATGGGGTCCTGTAAAGTGGCTGCATTGTGCTGCTTTTTGTGTGGATACTTGCCTATCTCTGGATGGGACTCTACTCTCATGAGTTTTTATTCAGTAAATTTGTTCTTTCTAAAATTACAGTATATACTCGTGTATAAGCCGAGTTTTTCAGCCCCATTTTTTGGGCTGAAAAAGACCCTCTCAGCTTATACACGAGTCATACACCTGAAAGCCAGCGAGGGAGGGGGAGCAGGAGACATGATACTCACCCTCCTGGCGTCTGCATATCAGGCTCTGCTACATCTCAGTCCCAGCGTCTGTATCTCCCGTCTTCTTCCTGGGCAGTCACATGGTACTGCTCATTAAAGTCATGAATATGGATGTGTCTCCACTCTCATAGGGGTGGAGCCGCATAGTAATGACTTAGAATCGTAGAGTTGGAAGGGACCTCCTGGGCCATCTCGTCCAATCACCTGCTCAAAGCAGGATTCGCTAAATCATCCCAGACAGATGTGTCCAGCCTCTGTTTGAAGACTTCTTTTGAAGGAGAACTCACCACCTCTCGTGGCAGCCTGTTCCACTCATTGATCATGCTGTCAAAAAGTTTTTTCTAATATCTAATCTGTGCCTCCTCCCATTCAGTTTCATCCCATTGCTTCTAGTCTTTCCTTGTGCAAATGAGAATAAAGATGATCCTTCTACAATGTGACAGCCCTTCAGATATTTGTAGACAGCTATTAAGTCTCCTCTCAGTCTTCTATTCTGCAAGCTAAACATTCCCAAATCCTGCAACCTTTCCTCATAAGACAGGGTTTGCAGACCGGTCACCATTCTGGTCGCTCTTTTCTGAACTTGCTCCAGTTTGTTGATGTCTTTTTTAAAATGTGGCGCCCAAAACTGGACACAGTATTCCAGATGAGGTCTGACCAAAGGGGAGTAGAGGGCAATAATGACTTCATGTGATCTAGACTGTATGCTTCTGTTATTGCATCCTAGTGTACATGAAAATCCCCTTAAACACAATTTTATTAATGATCATAAAACACACCTTCCCAGTGACGTTGAAAAAATGTCAAAAATTAGACCTTGCATCCTAGAATTGCATTTGCCTTTTTTGCTGCTGCATCACACTGTTGACTATATTCAGTCTGTGATCTATTAGTATACCCAAGTCTTTTTCACATGTGCTGTTGCTTAGCCCAATTCCTCCCATTCTGTATAGGCTTTTTTCATTTTTATTGCCCAGATGTAGTACTTTGCATTTCTCCCTGTTAAAAACCATTCTGTTAGTTGCTGCCCACTGCTCCAGTTTATTTATATCTTTTTGAATACTCTCTCTCTTCTCTAGTATTAGCTATCCCTCCTAGCTTTGTGTCATCAGCAAATTTAATCAGTTTACCCTCAATTCCTTCATCTAAATCGTTGATAAAGATGTTTAACAATACAGGGCCCAGGACAGAGCCATGTGATACCCCACTTGAGACATTCTTTCAACTGGAAGTGCAGCCATTTACGACCACTCTTTGGGTCCGATCACTAAGCCAGTTTTGAATCCACCTAACAGTTGCCTTGTCCATTCCATACTTAGCCATTTTTTCAATAAGGATTGTATGAGAGACTTTGTCAAATGCTTTGCTGAAGTCAAGATATACTATATTTACAGCATTTCCCTGATCCACCCAATCAGTGATTCTGTCATAGAAGGAAATTAAGTTAGTCTGACACGACTTATTAGTTACAAACCCATGCTTACTCTGTTTAATCACTTCATTCTTATCCAGGTACTTACATACATGTTGTTTAATAATTTATTCAAAGATCTTTCCTGGTATAGAAGTCAGACTCACCGGCCTATAGTTGCCTGGGTCCACCTTCTTCCCCTTTTTGAAGATAGGAACAACATTTGCTCTTCTCCAGTCTTCTGGGACTTTAATGAGCGGTGCCATGTGACCGCACAAGGAAGGGAGATACAGACGCTGGGACTGAGATGTAGCAGAGCCGGATATGCAGACGCTAGGAGGGTGAGTTGCACTGGGGGTGGGTGAGCCAGCCATGCCATAATGATGTCATAAGGAGAGGTGAGTATGTCATTTTTGTTTTTTTTTAATCGC
Source organism: Dendrobates tinctorius (assembly GCF_039654945.1). Lineage (NCBI taxonomy): Eukaryota > Metazoa > Chordata > Amphibia > Anura > Dendrobatidae > Dendrobates > Dendrobates tinctorius. The sequence continues at coordinate 6,002,408 of NW_027361891.1, forward strand.
AGCAGCATTATTATATGGAGCATATTATGGGCCACCAGTAACCTTTGGGCAGCATTATTATATGGGGCATATATTAATATGGAGCATGTTGCATTTCCCACCATCGACTTATACTCGAGTCAATAAGTTTTCCCAGTTTTTGTGGCAAAATTGGGGGTCGGCTTATGCACAAGTATATACGGTAAGTTTGATAGTGGCCAAGTTGGCTTCCTGCTTTGGAATACTTTCTCTACATTTATTCTAATCATGGGGCATACTTTTTTGATACAGTTTAAAGCGGATCTATCACCGTATTACGAACACCCTTGTAAGGGCAATTTATCATGGAACCGTTCCACTGCCCTATTTGGGATAGGCAGGAAGCTCCGGTGACCAGTAGGCAATGCAGTTTTCAAATTGCTGTTTCACCTGCAAAACTGCTTGGCCAAATCCAGCCGTCTATAGTTGTTCATATAAGTGTTATCTGCGGATTAGCATGCGGTTTGACACCTCTACAATGGAGCAGGTGTGAAACCGCTGCGGTTTCCGCACACAGAAGTAACATGCTGCGGTTTTGAAACCGCAGCAAATTCGCGCGGAAAAATCCACACTGTGTGCACTGTGGTTTTCATTTTACATAGAAAATAAAGGTACTGTACACCGCAACAGAAACTGCTGCGGATCCGCAGGGCCAAATCCGCTGCGGAATCCGCAGCGTGTGCACACACCCTCACGATGGGAGGACTCCTGTGCCTCCTCAGAAAGTAGGAAAGCTGGTGTAGTACATATATTCTTTCATCAGCCTAACAAAGGGATTACAAGAAAGAGAAATGCAGGTTACATTCGCTTTACATCTTGTTTAGGCAGAGAACCTGTCATGAGGATTTTGTATCTCAAACTATTGTGTGATCAGGCACTTTCTTGCTGATTAAATCCCCATACCTTGATTGTAAAAGTCTGTTTTGTATTGGAAGCGGGGAATAGTGAAGGAGGACAGCACAGCTGCAAGTGCAATGTCCCATGTCGATACACTTGCAGCTTATTTGCATACGATTTCACTTCTGGATCTCTCAAACTTCTATACGTATTTCTACAATTGAGGTACAGATTTAGTCAGCATGAACACGCCTGTATGTACATGCCACTAACTTGAGGTACAAAATTGTCATGTTGGGTTCCCTTGAAAATTGCTAGATGCTGAATCTATGAAGGTATACATTGGTGTTCCCCCACCCCTCTACAATATAGTAAACCACCATAGAAAACATATATGAATAGCTTTGCATTTATTCTATTGTGGTCATTGTATGTTTGGCGAATTCTCTCATATACAGACATAATATTCCTACTTGCCATATATTCAGTAGATGTAACGTATGAAGGGATTCTTATTTTGTAATGTAAAGCATGCTTTGTTCTACAGTCAGTCCCTTGTTCAATTTTTTTTTTTCTTTTTAGATTTATGGCAACTAATGACTTAATGACTGAGCTCCAGAAGGATTCCATTAAACTGGATGATGATAGTGAGCGTAAAGTGGTAAAGATGATTTTAAAGCTTTTGGAAGATAAGAATGGTGAAGTGCAAAACCTAGCGGTGAAATGGTAAGTTGTATCAAGAAACGTAAGCTTGTCCTTCCACCTTTCTCGTCAGTCATTCCAGATAATGGATTCAAAGAAGGAATTTTTATGGATTAAGCGTGCGCTGCCAGACCATCACTCCTCACAAGTTGTGTGTTTCATACATTTAATTCCCAACGCGTTTCAAAGTTAAAAACTTCTTCCTCAGGGGATGATATGTCATGAAACACACAACTTGTGAGGAGTGATGGTCTGGCAGCGCACGCTTAATCCATAAAAATTCCTTCTTTGAATCTGATGATTTTATGGCCACGGCGTGGTCATTTGGATGTGCAGCAGGCTGACCTTGTTCCTTTATGTCTGATACTCTCCTGCACAGGGTGAGTATAACTAATTGTTTTATATTCTTATTTTCTCGGGTAAGACCCTATTGCGCTCTTTGTCTTTCAGTTTTCACTATTCCAGATAATGGAGAATTTTAATATTCACAGACTTCATGACACACCAAAGTAGTTACTACAGTGATTAACAAAAGTTAAAGTGTGACTCATTTTGGAAAAAAAAGTGTATATTGGAAGCACTGCAAAATATTGCTGACAGTGTCCAACTCCTGCTTGAGCTGCATGTACAGAGCGGTGTACGGGCTCAGTAGTAAGTCTATGGGTCTGTACACCGCACCGAGTGACTGTACAAACCCTTACTATTGAGCACTGCTCTGTGCACATACTTCATGCAGGAGCGCACACTTTAGGATCGTGTTTTGACCGATTAGTAGAGGACTCGGGACCTAAACACTATGCAACATTTGTAACATTAAACCTTCAAATTGACACACTTTAAAGCAGCATAAATGTAGAAAATATCTCTAATTCACATTGTAGTATGAAAAATACAGAAACATGTTTTTTGCAGTACTGTGGGAAAAATGGTGCAAAGAAAGAATACTTTAAAAAATACAAGTGTTAATAAAGATCTTTAGTGACCGAGCCAATTTTTTCCATTCTACATGACGGCACCACGAGAGAGAGGGGATCCGCCCTACGAGGACAGGAAACCTTCAAGATAAAAAGGGCGGCTCCTCTCTCCGCATCAGTTGGTTTCCTGTCCTCGATGGGGAACCCTCAAGATGAAAACCTCTTGATGGAAGAAAGAAGAGGATGCCTGGGCCTGGGTCGGGTGATTACTGGCAGGCACCGGTCTGCTACACCCGTCACCAGGTACCGGTAGTCGCCTCGGGGGCCATATATTCCTATGCCCCCCCTGAGCGAGAGCATGGCCACAGCCGGGCACATACCCAGGCGAACGGAGGCGAGGAGGTCCAGGGAGGCCACTGATAGTGTCCCTCCCTGTTGACATATAGTGGCCATGCAGCCCGGGAGGCACATCAGTGCCCGGGCAGAAGAGCTCCTCGGAGGCCACAGATTGTGTACCCTCCCTGTGAGCACCAGACACCGGACCCCGCAGCGGAGGTCGTTCCGCACATACCTGCGCCAGAGCAGGGAGATGGGGTCCACCATGCAGGTAAGAGGTGTCCGGGGGTCCCGAAATGCAGACGCTCACTCGGCCAGGCCGCACCGGGAGGCGCGCGCACTGAGAGCGCGCATCATGGCCGACGAACCGGAAGTGGTGCGGCGACCCGGAAGTAGAGCGGCGCGCACGACACCACGGGGCCTGGGAAAGGCAGAAGGTGTGCACGGTCCCGGGAGGGGCACGGAGCACGCATGCGCACGCACGTCCACACAGAGGCGCGGCAGGTGCAAGACCAGTTGGTCTAAAAAAAAAAAAAAAAAAAGACTGCTCTCATTTGGCTCCTGCTAAGCAGCTGGAAGCTGGGGGCTGCTATTTAAACCGGTAGTGGCTGGCGTCACTACACCATTACATGGTCAGGTGTGACTGCTCTCAGCACAGGATAGCAGCAGACATATACGGCAGGATGGAGAGCCCCTCGCCAGAGCATATACAACCACGCCAGGAAGCGAAGGAAAGGCGGTCAAGCTCACACGAAAAGAGCCAGACACGCCGCAGCAGCAGTGGAAGCCGCTCGGGCAGCGCACGGGCGGATCGTCAACGCAAGAAGGAGGGGTCCCTAGTCTCCTTAGGAGACAGTGAGAAGACCAGTCAGCCTCCAGATCCGGTACCCGTTTTGTGAAAGCGTCCGAGTGGTGAGTGAACTACGAGAAAGTCCAGTACTCTAATGTCTGTTCTCTTTCTCTTGTCTCCTCTCTTCCCTCTCCTCCCTCTCTTACATACATTGGCGGGGTGGAGTATAGAAAGTCCCTAAGAAAAGTAGGGGAAAATCTAAGAATAAAGAATGTGCTTTATGCAAAAGTCCCGTAGGAACAGCCTGGAATAAAAAGTTATGCCAGGAGTGTATTAACAAAACAATAGCGGAGGAGACTCCCTCATTCTCGGATAGTCTGAGGTCCCTAATTCAAACAGAGGTTTGTAAGTCAGTAAGTGCATTACAATCTGCGGATGCAGATAGGAAAACTAGGGGTAGATCCAGCCCCTCAGGGGTCTCTCAAGAAGACTATACAGGATCAGAGGAGGACTCAGATAAAACGCACTATTCAGATAGTAGCTCAGATGGGGAAGATACGTTCCCAGTACAATCTACGGATGAACTTATTAAAGCAATCAGATCTACCATGGGGCTGGTAGAGGAGCGAGCAAAAAAGACAGCCCAAGAACTCATGTTCAGTGGACTACAAAAGAAAAAGCGTAAGACCTTCCCTATTAATGAGCAAATAGAAGAGCTCATAAAACGCGAATGGGAAAAACCAGAGAAAAAGTCCCAGATATCTAATTCTCTGAAGAGGAGGTATCCCTTTGAGGAAGAGGCATCCTCATCCTGGGATAGGGCTCCCAAAATCGATGTAGCGATATCAAAAGTCGCCAGGAAAACCTCTCTACCCTTTGAGGATCTGGGGTTTCTGAAAGAACCGCTGGACCGGAAGACTGACAATTGCCTTAAGACAGCCTGGGAAACCTCGGCTGGGGCGCTAAGACCGGCTATCTCAGCTACGTGTGTGGCTAGGTCTCTAAAGATATGGGTAGACAACTTGGAGGATCAACTAGAACGTGGAGTTCCCAGAGAGTCAATTCTGGAAGCATTACCGGCTATTAGAGCGGCGGCAGACTTTCTCGCAGAGGCTTCTGCAGACTCGGCCAGACTAGCAGCAAAGTCAGCAGCCTTAACCAATGTAGGACGGCGCGCAGTATGGCTAAAATGCTGGCCGGGGGACACTCAGGCAAAGATGAAACTGTGCTCTCTGCCATGTGAGGGAAATTTCTTGTTCGGACCTGCATTGGATGACGTATTGGAAAAAGCGGGTGATACAAAGAAAAATTTTCCAAAACAACCATTTCAAGCGTTTCGGCGCTCCTTTCCATTTTTCAACGGATTATGCTTATGTGGGGGAAACCCATAATAGATCTCTTCGCCTCAAAAACCAACAGAAAGGTTCAAAAGTTCTGCTCTCTAAGTCCAGCAGACATGCCACTGGCGGTAGACGCCTTCAGGATAAAATGGACATCAGGTCTCCTGTACGCCTTCCCCCCGATATGCCTCATTCCGTTAGTCCTGAAGAAGATCAGGGAGGACCGAGCCAGAGTAATTATGATAGCTCCCTTTTGGCCAAAAAGGCCGTGGTTCTACTGGCTAAGAGTGATGTCGGTGACAGACCCATGGGTACTCCCAGAGGACCACGACCTCCTAACACAGGGTCCCTTCAATCACCCTCCGAACTCCAGGTTGCATTTGACAGCCTGGAATTTGAAAGGTCACTGTTAGAGAAAAAAGGGTTTTCACAAAGGTTAATTTCCACCCTAATCAGTAGCAGAAAGCCAGTGACTACAAAAATATACGGGAGAATATGGAGAAAATTTTTGTCCACCTCAGGCCCAATACGGGAGGGAGAAGTACCGGTGAGGGCAGTGCTAGAGTTTCTTCAAAGGGGTTTAGACTTGGGCTTAGCTGTCAGCACCCTCAAAGTACACGTTTCAGCCCTGGCAGCATTATTCAACTATGACCTAGCAAATGATAGATGGGTGGCCAGGTTTATCCGGGCCTGTACTAGGGCTAACTCTGTCCCATCTCCTAAACCTCCTCCCTGGGATCTAAACTTAGTCCTATCATCTCTAACAGAAAGTCCATTTGAACCACTAGACATGACATCAGATAAAGTGTTAACTTTAAAAACAGCCTTATTAGTGGCACTTACATCGGCACGTAGGGTGGGGGACTTACACGCACTGTCAGCAGACCCGCCATACACTCAGGTTATGGACGATAGAGTTGTCTTAAGATTAGACCCAGCATACCTCCCTAAGGTAGTGTCGAAATTCCACAGAGCTCAGGAAGTAGTCTTGCCATCCTTTTGTCCCAACCCCGGTAACAAGAAGGAGGAGAGGCTACATTGCTTAGATGTTAGGAGATGTATCCTACAATATTTAGAGATGACAAAACCCTGGAGGAAACAGAGGGCCCTGTTTGTTTCATACCAGGGGGCAAGGAAGGGCCTTAAAGCCTCTAAGCAAACTATATCTAGTTGGGTGAGAGAGGCCATCATACTAGCATATGGTAGTGCAGGCAGGGCTGTTCCAGAGGGCCTAAAAGCCCATTCCACGAGGGCCATGGCAACGTCCTGGGCGGAGAGAGCGGACGCCTCCATCGACCAAATCTGTAAGGCGGCCGCTTGGTCCTCTCCGTCTACCTTTTTCAAACATTATAGATTAGACCTATCTGCTACCTCTGATCTCACATTCGGGAGAAGAGTGTTACAGGCAGTGATCCCCCCCTAAAGAGAATACAAATCTCTGTAACTCTCTCGTGGTGCCGTCATGTAGAATGGAAAAACACTGGTATTACATACCTGGTAATGTGTTTTTTCATGAGACATGACGGCACCCTTATATTCCCGCCCTATCACGTCATTAGTTGGGTGTTTCGTTAGTATTATACACTCCCTTGGTGTTGGAAATTTAACAGTATTAAAGTTGTATTATTTATGTGTACACTAACCTGCGGAGTTCCTCTCGTGCTCTGTAAAACAACTGATGCGGAGAGAGGAGCCGCCCTTTTTATCTTGAAGGTTTCCTGTCCTCGTAGGGCGGATCCCCTCTCTCTCGTGGTGCCGTCATGTCTCATGAAAAAACACATTACCAGGTATGTAATACCCGTGTTTTACAATTCTGACCACCGCCACTCAAGAACGCTGCAATGTATCCCACTGGTTTTGAGATTTTTTTCGTGACGTATTGTATTTCACGTTAGTGGTAAAATTTCTTTGATATTTCTTGCGTTTATTTATGAAAAAGAGTGGAATTTTGGCAAAAAATTTGAAAATCTTGCACTTTTTAATTTTTGTGCCCTGAAATCAGTCGTGTCACACTAAATAGTTAATAAATAACATTTCCCACATGTCAACTTTACATCAGCACAATTTTTTTGGTAGGACGTTATAAGGGTTAAAAGTGGACCAGCGACTTCTCATTTTACCAACCAAATTTACAAGACCATTTTGTTAGGGACCACCTTACTTTTGAAGTGCGTTTGAGGGGCCTATATGACATAAAATACCCAAAAGTGACACCATTCTAAAAACTGCACCCCCTCAAGGTACTCAAAACCACATTCAAGAAGTGTATTAACCCTTCAGGTGCTTCACGAGAACTAAAGCTTATTGGAAGGAAAAAAAGGACATTTTACTTTTTTCACACAATTTTTTAGACCCAAACTTTCTTTTTTTTTTTTTCCACAAGGGTGTTAGGAGAACATGGACCACAAAATTTGTTGTGCAATTTCTCCTGAGTATACCAATACCCTGTATGTGTGGGGGAAAGCCACTTTTTGGGCGCATGGCAGAGCTCAAAAGGAAGGGACTTTTGACTTTTTGAACGCAAAATTGTCTGAAATCAATGGCGGGTGCCATGTCATGTTTGGAGACTTCCTGAGGTACCTAAACATTCTAATCCCAACCCTAGCCCAACACCATAACTCTAGCCCAAAATTAGAAAAAAAAATACTTATTTTTTTTATTTTATTATTTTTACCTAACTAAGGGGGTGATAAAGGGGGGTTTGATTTACTATTTTTTTTTTAGTGATCAAAATAGATCACTATGATAGGGTCTATAACATTGATAAAAATGAACCAATAGTAAAAATCTATTGTTGCCGAGTACTGGCCGGCAGATCTCTGCGGGTGCACGTCGCGTGTGCCGACCACTTCCGGGAAGTGAGAGCTGCAGCTGGCTGTTCACTTCCTGTTTGTGTCTGAAGGTGGGGAGAGTGACACTACTGCAGAATTGGGTGCATGGCTCACGTGACATATGTGAACCCCGGGAGAGCGAGTACTGACTCTAATTGAATTCCGCCGGCATGAGAGACGAGTATAAGCATAAGGATTGTTATGCATGTTCTTATGTGGCAGATATCTTGCAGAAATCAAAGTTTCCCATTCATTTGAATAGGACTTTAGCTTTCACATTTGTTCAACTTTTGCATTTATTTTTTTTTGTAGTTTAACAAGCTTACTTTTATAACGAAATAACATTGTTTTCTTATCAAACGTCGTGCTTGAAATGTACGTGTTCTTATTCTGTTTAGTCTCGGCCCTCTTGTAAGTAAAGTAAAAGAATATCAAGTAGAGACCATTGTGGACACTCTCTGCACCAATATGTTGTCCGACAAGGAACAGCTACGCGATATATCGAGCATTGGACTGAAAACTGTGATTGGAGAGCTTCCGCCAGCTTCTAGTGGTGAGTTACAGGATTCCCCTTACAATGAATGCTTATAGGGGTTTTCCCACAAGTAAAGATAATTTTAATCAACATTTTAATCTATAGTTCTTTGAATAATAATTCCACAATTGGATGTGTTTAAAAAACAGGAGCTGTGGTATGATCAGACTATGCTCCTGCACGGTAAGACATGGCCATTACACAGGTTATTACGGGTTCAGACAGCAAACATGTATCTAGAGGTTCTTCTTAATTTAAGTGGTAAAAAAAATTCCAAAATGTGGTTTAAAGAAGAAAAAAACATTTTCCGGGACCTGTATCTTCTCCATTTTTCGTGATCTGGGGTTGGGTGAGGGCTTATTTTTTGAGCACTGAGTTGACACTTTTATTGATACCGTTTTGGTGTATATACGATCTTTTGATCGCACGTTATTGTATTTTATTGCATTGCAGCAGTGACCAAAAAAATAATTCTGGCGTTTTTAATTTTTTTTCTCGTTACCCCATTTATCGATTGGGTTAATTGTTTTTTTTATATTGATCTAGCGATTCTGAACATGTCGATAACAAATGTGTGTATTTGATTTTTTTTTTTTTAATTTTTTTTTTTTATTTTGATTGGGGCAAAAGGGGGTGATTTGAATTTTTTTTATATTTTTAAAAGCATTATATTTTTGTACTTTCTGCATGCTGCAAAGCATGAATTGTGTCTGCTACACACAGACAATCATATCTCCTGTGTGTAGCAGAAATGCTCACTTGGTATGAGCGCCGACCACGGGGTGGCGCTCATAACAATCTGGCAACGATAACCATAGAGGTCTGCTGCAGACCTCTGGTTGTCATGACGACCCGTCTGTGACCCACGATTATGTGATGGGGTCTCTGATGGGCGGGATTAGTGACATGCTTCTGGTAAGCACGAGCTAAATGCCGCTTCCAGAGATTGACAGCGTCATTTAACTAGTTAACGGCCGCGGGTGGATCGCGATTCCACCCGCAGCTGTTGCAGGCACGTCAGCTGTAGAGATCAGCTGTTGTGCCCAGAAAGGTGCAGGCTCAGCACCAGAGCCCACACCAAACGGGGAGTCCGAAGTGGGCGTACTACTAAGCCCAATGTCGGAAAGAGGTTAAATTCTCTCCCCCACACACTAAACTTCGTATATGGGCCTGCAGGTCTTGGAAATGTTAGTGCATTGACTTTTATAGCTTCTATCCATACCTGCATTCCCAAGTAGCTAGCGTTTTCATATGGGAATTAATTCTTAAGTGCTCTGGGAGTGACCATGCACTTAAAACAAAAACAAAAAAACACTGCTTCCTTAGGTTGCTTCTCTGTCCAGCACCAGTCTCTAGCTTGATAGAAGGCTCAGTCTGAGAGGTCAGGCACCAAGTAAGGAAATCAAACAGTGTGCTGTCACTCAGTTCAAACTGATCACTTTAATCTTGTTAACATGATTTCCGTCACTAATGATTACATTTTACAGTTGCTTTCCTAATGTCGTGACCCACCCTCCAATATGAGATTTTTTAATAAGTAATTTTTTTAACCTGGTACTTTTAAGAAAATCTGAAACTCAGATTTGTGCTCGGTGTCTATTTATTGTTCTACAGGATCTGCTTTGGCTGCAAATGTTTGCAAGAAAATTACTGGACGTCTCACCAGTGCTATTGCAAAGCAGGAGGATGTGTCCGTGCAGCTGGAAGCCTTGGACATCATGGCTGATATGCTGAGCAGGTACAATTCATATTGGCTAATCCTGATACTTGACACACTAGAAAGTATTGACATTGATTACATTTTACATACCAAATGATTGATATTTAGGTTTCTGTCTTCAGACAGGGTGGCTTGCTTGTAAATTTCCACCCTTCAATTCTGAGCTGTTTGCTTCCACAATTAACAAGCCCAAGACTGGCCGTAAGGAAAAGAACCATCATTGCTCTTGGTCATCTGGTTATGAGTTGTGGGAATATTGTGTTCATTGATCTCATTGAGCACCTCTTGGCAGAGCTTTCTAAAAATGATTCAATGTCTACCACTAGGACCTACATACAGTGCATTGCTGCCATCAGTAGACAGGCAGGTCACAGGATTGGTAAGCATGTAATTTTTGTATGTTCTACATGTATCTCTTGACTGTATGGTATCTAAGCATTAAACACATGTCATCAAATTCTTCTTGCAGGTGAATATTTAGAGAAGATAATTCCTCTTGTGGTTAAATTTTGTAACATTGATGATGATGAACTAAGAGAATACTGCATTCAGGCTTTTGAATCATTTGTTAGACGGTAGGTTAAAATGTCTGCATTCACTCATACCTACACATGAGCCCAGACCTAGGGCCTATTAAGCTGTCATTCTGGTTCTATGCCAGGCAAAAGCTCCTGGCTTATCTGCCAGGTGTGTTCATTTAATCCAATGGAAGCTCAGGATGCTTTCCCACGATCAGTGTTTGTTGGGTTTCTGGCGTTGCGTAATTCTGCAACCATGTTAGTTTACTTGCGTTTTTTCCTTGCGTCTGTGTGCGTTTTTTACATGCACTTTTTTATGCGATTTTGTCTTCAAGTGGGCTGAGACACAAGCAGCAGAGCAAATACAAAGTTTCCCAAAGCAAAGAGTTAAATACTTAAACACATATGGACACAAAACAAAAATATATAAAGATATAGCTAGATAGATGATACAAATGATATCCTTCAAAAATCTAATTTCACAACACCTCCCTACATATTATAAGCTTTCACTCTTTAGTGCCTTTCATGTGGCACTAAAGGGTCATTAGCAGTGTTTAACCTAATAAATAATTAAAAAAAAAAAAAAAAAAAGTGGGCTCTCCCCTATTTTTTGCTAACCAGCAAAGGTAAAGCAGACAGCTGTGAGCTGATAGTATCTGGTTGGGAAGATCCATGGTTTTTGGGTCCTTCCCAGCCTAAAAATACCAAACCGAAGCCACGCCAGAAGTGGCACTATTAGATGCGCTAGTTCTGGCGCTTTTCCTCTCTTCCCCAATTGCCTTGTTGCAGTGGCAATTGGGGTAATGGTTTATTAGGTTGATGCCAGCTGTGTAGTGTCAGCTGACTTCAAGCCCTAGTGGTGTTAATGGACAGGCGCCTGTCTGACATCCCTATTACTAACTCAGTAAGTATAAAGATAGTTTTATCTTTGTGTGTTTTTATTTTTAAAAAGCACTCTCCAATTTAGTAAGAAAGCAGTTTCCTGCTTTGATGTAGTCCAATGGTTCCCACGACACTTCTCAATAACCTAGATCAATGTCTATGAATACTTAGAACGAGGCTCCGTAGGCTTTGAACAGCGGCCTCTTCCCGCTCACCCGAGACCCGGGGACTGATGAGCAGTGACGTCTGGAATCTGCACAGAAAACTTCAGCGTACCCGCAAGAGAAATTGACATGCTGTGACTTGGAAAAACGTAAAAAAGCACTGTGGGTATGAGACTTCTGTTAATCCCATCCACTTTGCTTGTACTATAAAACGCATCATTTTGGGTGCCGTGAAATTGTGCTGTCAACCGCTAGTAGCACTGATCGTGGGAACGTACCCTAAGAGTGTGCTATTTTGGCCTTTGCTTTAATAATCTGTATGTGTGCAGCCTTCCATGAGAGATGTATTTCAGGAGCTTCTCCCAGCATTTATTAAACACAGGCTCAAAATGTAATGTGGACAGTGTCTGAGTTAGATGTGAATGTCTTCAGTTCATACTGAAAATTCATCTACTTTGGAAAAAAATAAAAGTAGTAGGTTGAAACTTAGACTTACTTCTTGCTGCCCACTTCCAGTAGCTGGAGGTACTGCGTGACAGAACACACTGTCTGCATCATTATATTCAATGGCTTCATCTTTCTTTATGCTTGTATTTGTTTCTAAAAATAATTTTTGAAGGTGGGTTTCATTAAAAACTATTCAGTTTGGCTCTTTCATATGTTTTCTTGTACATTTAATATTGTATAGCAAAAATAGTGGAGAAACTATGATGGTCTTTGGAGGTTCCCCCCAATTTCCAAATGGAGAGAACCCCAAGTAAACCCTCACTAGAAGAAAATAAAATGTAACTTAGCTTTTATTTCTATTACCGTATTTTTCGGACCATAAGACGCACTTTTTTCCCCAAAAATTTTTGGGGAAAGTGGGGGGTGTGTCTTATGGTCACAATATACTCCTGTGGCTGGTGCGTGTGCGGCGGGGCTCTGTAGTGTGGTGGTGGCGGCAGGCTGTGCTCCGTTGCAGGGGCAGAGGCGCTCTGTGCTCCGTGGGGGGGGCTCAGCCGGCATTTCCTCAAAGCCCGGAGGCCCCCGCACATCCGTTGCTGCCATGTTGCGGTGGCCTCCGGGAACATGGACGCCGGGAAGATGGCCGCAGGTCATGATCTCGGGACGAGATTTGAACCTGAGCATGCGCCGTCCCCGGACCGGTGGCCATCTTCCCGACATCCGTGTTCCCGGAGGCCACCGCAACATGGCAGCAACAGATGTGCGAGGGCTTCCGGGCTTTGAGGAAATGCCGACAGAGCCACCGCCCCTGCACTGGAGCACAGTGCCCCGGCGCAGCCCCATCGCACCAGCCTGGACCACCGAATGACCCCTGTGACCACTCCTCCACCTGTGCCGGATCCCTTCCCTGGTAAGCTGAATTCGGACTGTAAGACGGACCCCCATTTGACACATAATTGTTTTTTCCTTATTTTCCTTCTGAAAATTTGGGGTGCGTCTTATGGTCCGGTGCATCTTATAGTCCGAAAAATACGGTAATTAAAGTATCTACAAAGGGTATAAAATGTTTTGTCACTAATCTCTCAGAAATCTGCAATTATTTTATGCAGTGTTCCTGCTAATACATATTGGTAGAATAGGACAGCAGATTTTAGCATCAGCATTCCCCCAACATGTTTCACCGCGCTAGCGGCGTCATTAGGGGATGGGACATAGGATTAATCTTAAATCTTGTAAATGTTCTGTGGTTAATATTCAGGGTCTAAAATTTGATATTTCTCTCCATATTGGCTCCTGGCATGTAATGTTTTATGGTATTTAGAAGGAGATTGTATTCACCAGCACAGAATGACTTTGCATCTTAATCTTTCTTATAGTTGTCCCAAGGAAGTGTATCCACATGTTTCCACTATCATAAATATTTGTCTTAAGTACTTGACTTATGATCCCAATTACAACTATGATGATGAGGATGAAGATGAAAATGCAATGGATGCTGATGGTGTCGATGATGACGATCAAGGTATTGTGAACAAGTGACTAAAATTCAACCAAAAGTTAAACTTCCGGCAAGCCAGCATATCTATCAAAAGAAAAAACAGCAGCCTGAAAGTTCTTCCTGTACTTTCCTTAAAGAATTAAGTGTCAACTATTGTAGTGCAATCACCTGCCAAGTATGAATGAAGTTATGCTATGTTTGGTGGCAGTAAGTGACTGTTGTTGTAACCTTCATGTAAAAGTGTGCCACTATAATACATCTATCTGGCTGCAGGTAGTGATGACGAGTATAGTGATGATGATGATATGAGTTGGAAGGTGCGACGTGCAGCTGCTAAGTGCCTGGATGCCGTGGTCAGCACTCGCCATGAGATGCTGCCAGAATTCTACAAGACTGTCTCTCCAGCACTAATAGCCAGGTTTAAGGAACGTGAAGAGAATGTTAAGGCTGATGTGTTCCATGCATATCTATCACTTCTAAAGCAAACCAGGCCGGTGCAAAGCTGGCTTTGTGACCCAGATGCGATGGAGCAGGGCGAGACGCCCTTGACGATGCTGCAGAGCCAGGTTGGTAACTTTACTGCCTTTTATTTTGTAATGCATCATTGAATGGCTTTATTTTATAGAACATAAACTAATAGGTCCTGTGCGCAATACTTGGTGTTGTGCAGTTGCAAGTTCTCACCTGATGTCTGAACTGTCATGAGACTGAAGTCATATGAAGTATGTGTCTCTTGTAACTTGAGCACAAACGTTACAGTCCTTTAAACTTTCTAATAGGCGAAGGAGTGTTTGTTTTTTTTGTTTTTTTTCCTGGAAAAACTTGTTCCCGTTTATTCATTAGGGTAAGTAAATAGTGATGAGTGCAAGTGCTTGTTCTAGTTTGCCTAGGGTGCTCGGGCATGCACTGTGTATCGCGGGTGCTTGAGTGACATGTTTGAGTCCCCACGACCACCTGTTTTGAGGCTGCTAGACAGCCAAAAAGCATGCTGGGATTGGTTTAACAGCTGCAAAACATTCAGTTGCGGGGACTCGAACGTGTCACTCCAGCACCCGCTATACTCGTGCATACCCGAGCACGCTAGGCAACCTCGAGTAACAAGCACTTGCGCTCATCCCTATAAATAATCACCTTACTCTGTGATTGGATTTTTATTCATGAAGTTAAATCACTTTTATTGGCAGCACGTAGCCCTGTGTAACATGCTGACAAGTTTGGTATACAGGGATAGAATGATGGTATATTTCATTGTATTGTTAATCAGCACCTGTTAATAGAATGGTAAAGGAGCACTGAATGACTAGAATACTGTCGATAGTGCTGGTTACTGGCCAGTGTACATGGGCCATAAGACAAAGATGATAGAATGTATGAATGAGTAGTGAAGTATAGAAATGTAAAATAAACCAATGCCCAGATCAGTTCAAAAAGATTACTGGGTTCTGAGCATGCTGTCCAGTGTCTGGGTGATCTCCATTTTCTTGAAGTGATGCAGAGAAGGTTTTCCAAGAATTGGGTAGAGGCAGGTATGGGGAGAGCTTCTAATTCTTTTTTTTTTTTTTTTTTTGTTTGTTTTTTGGCGCAGTTATTAAGAGTCAAAACCTAAGCTAAAAACAAAATTAACAAATACCCTGTAGTAAGTAAATAAATGGCATATAGTACTTGCAAATTACATGGGGTACTTGGTTGACTGCGATAAGGTGTACCCAATGGTGTCGTCACTTGCGTTCCCTGTGACTCGCATGAGGTTATGTCACGGGAGCCCTGTGCCCAGTTAGCGCTGGTGTCACTGTCGCCGCCTTCAGTTGTATATGTAATGAAGAGTAATTGAGCAGTCAGCTGCAGCTCTGACTTCCTGTTGATTACCTTTACGTCTGAAGGTGGGGACAGTGATGCCAGCGCTGAGTGAGTGCAGGGATTGATGTGACATTCTCACGAGACTGGGAACACGAATGTTGACACCACTGGAATGGTGGCAGCATGGGAGGGAAGTGTATGTGTTTTTATTTTAAAGAGGGGTTGAACACTCAGATTGAGAAGTGACTGATCCCTTTAAACATCACCCTGTGCCAGCAGGCCTTGAGGGGAGTTAAATTTAATTTTTTGGTAAGGTTAGTAATGGAGGTTAAGCCTACAAGTGCTTTTAAGATTGGTAACTGTGAGTTTTTAATGCACTTTGCAATAAAAAGGTTGCTTTATTATTAATCCATTATCATTCTTTGCTGTTTTATGTGCATCCTCCACCATAATGGAATTTTCTTAGCAGTGGTTCCTACAACTTCACAGAAGTAGCAAGACCCACTTTACCCCCTCCCTCCCCATCCTCTTTAATAATAATAATAATAATAATAATATATATATATATAATCATGTCTGTAACCGAAATCCCGCTGCGCTGATCAGCAACAGGCGCAGTCCGCATTTAGCAGGACGCACGCCACCGCTACCGTGCCGTTGGGTCATCTCCCGACGGTTGCCGTGGGTCATCTCCGGGCGCACGGGCGTCGGCGACGCAGCCGGAGATGCCCAGCGCTAGCCGGTACCCAGGGTCTGGAGGAGAAGAGACTCCTTCGGACCCTCGGTACCATAAACGTGTAAAAAATAGAATTAAAATAAAAAATAGTGATCTACTTACCTTCCGAAGGCCCCCGGAATCTGTCCCTCCTCTCCACGCTGCCGGCATCTTCCGTTCCCAGTACTGGTTTGCGCGAAATACCGCTGATGACGTCGCGCTCTCGCGAGAGGACGTCGGCAGCGGTCTTTGGTGCAAAGCAGTACTGGGAACGGAAGATGCCGGGAGCGTGGAGAGGAGGGACAGATTCCGGGGGCCGTCGGATGGTAAGTATATCACATTTTTTATTTTAATCTGCCGCTGGCCATATTCTAGAGTACCCGATGCTTTAGAATCGGGGCAGCAGCTAGTTACTATATAATCTTTATGTAGCAACAACATATTCTGCAGCGCTTTACAGTTCATATACAAGTCATAAGTAACTTCTATTTATATAATTGCCTTAAAGTGTCCGTCATCCACTTCCGTCTGTATGTCCTCGAATCCCACAATCCGCTGCATCGGAAGTACGCCGACCGCCATATTGGAATACCCAAGTGATGGGGTATTCTAATATGGCACCCGCTGGTGGTACCAGGCCCTTCCACAGTACCACCAGCGGAACACCGCCAGAACCCCCACGCCGGCTGGACCCGCCACCGAAACCCCCCCCCCCCCCCCCCCCCGCCGCTTGACCTGCCGCCATACCCGCCCCTGCTTGCCCACCCAGCTCCGTGCAGTCACAGCCGGCAGGAAAGACTGCGGCCTGTGCTGGAGATGGGGTGCGGGCGCACTCTGGTGGCGCCACACCCCATCTCCAGCACAGGCCGCAAACCACCGTCTTTCCCGCCGGCTGCCCACCGCCAGGACAGCCCCCCCGCCGCTGGACCGGCCTCCAGACACCCCCCCCACCCCCGGCTCCACCAGAGGGTGGCTGCACCCCATCTCCAGCACAGGCCGCAAAAGTCTTTCCTGCCGGCTGTGACTGCACGGAGGTGGGTGGGCCGCTGCCCCCATCGTGATGTCACTGCCCTCCCAATGCAATAGAATTGGGCCCACATCTAGTAATACAATAAAGCAAAATTAATGACGACCCTGGCCGTAAGAGCTTAGAATCTACATCCCTTCCTCTCAAACGCATATTCAAGAACATGGATATACAAAGATACCATAGTTTAATTTAATTTAGGGATACTCTCCATCCAATGGCAAAAACATCAAGAAAAACTGAGTGTTTATCCCTCTTGTTTCCTCCCTCTACTAACCTACCTATGCCCGACATTGCCATTTCCGTGTGTGGTTCCACCATTACTCCCCAGCAACATGCCCACTGTCTTGGGGTCATACTTGATTCAGAGCTTTCTTTCACCCCCCCACATCCGGTCATTGGCTCGCTCTTGTTATCTGCACCTCAAAAACATTTCTAGAATTCGACCTGTTCTTACTTTCAACTCTGCAAAAACTTACTGTTTCTCTTATTCATTCTCGTCTGGACTATTGTAACTCTCTACTAATCGGTCTCTCTTAACAAACTCTCCCCTCTCCAATCCATCCTGGATGCTGCTGCTTGGATCATATTCCTCACCAATCGTTATACCGATGCCTCTTCCTTGTGCCAGTTCTTACACTGGCTACCCATCCACTCCAGAATTCAGTATAAACTTATTACCCTCACCCACAAAGCCCTCCATGGCTCAGCACCACCCTACATCTCCTCCTTCATCTCAGCCTACCACCCTACCCATGCCCTCCGTTCTGCAAATGACCTGAGGTTAACATCCTCATTAATCAGAACCTCCCACTCCCGTCTCCAAGACTTTTCGCGTGCCGCGCCAATTCTTTGGAATGCACTACCCAGGCGAGTACGATTAATCCCCAATCCCCACAGTTTTAAGCGTGCCTTAAAAACACATTTGTTCACACTGGCCTATCGCCTCAACACATTAACCTCAATATCCCTGTGTGGCTCATTTCAAAATTTTTTACCATAACCAGGTTCCTCGCATCATGTTATCGCATGCTTTTTGCATTTAATAGCCCTCTGTGTCTGTACTGTTACATATTTAGACTGTTAACTGGTTCATGCAGCAACAGGAACACCTTTTTACACTAGGGATGGTCCAAACAATAATATATATATATATATATATATATATATATATATATATATATATATATATATATATATATATATACACTCACACACACTCACTTTATTAAGTACCAAGATTTCACCAAAGACAAGACATAATGTACAAGATTACAAAAAATTGCAAAAAGTAAGATACATAAAAAAGGCTGTATTAATGCATAAAATTGCCAACTCTTGGCATAGAGGTAAGCAGAGGTAAAGGGAAGCAATCACAATACAATCATCCAAGCAGCGTTAACAATAGTAACCATATTTTTAGACAGCAGGAGTTCCCTTACCCATCGTAAATGTGTCACCATGTCACGCGAGCACCCTGACGCGCGTTTCACACCTTGCTTCCTCGGGGGGCGATCCCTTCCTCTCTGTTGGGAACTGGCCATGTTTTCCACTCACATGGTGTATAAATACATAAGACCCGGCAGGTAGTTAGGACATCCTCAAATCTTTTTGGTGTCTTATTGTGCAGTTGAAAATATACATGCGCTGTCCATGCAGTCAGCGTTGTCCCCCATATGCACATTTTCAAATGCACAAAAGGATGCGCCAAAAACGTTTCACTTGCTAAGTGCAGGGTCCCTCTAATGTGACTAGTAAACATGAAAGGGTTACATAACTGCTGGGAAGTAGGCAAACCGGACACTTTTTGCTAATGTAAGTAATTTTCAAATCTCTTTATGTAATGAAACACGTTTTAGAACTGACAGCTTAGCATTAAAGCTAGTTTAGGCAGTATGCAATATTTCACCATCTCTAAGCCTTTGACCATTGACCATGTATACAGTCACTATATTTCCTTTGTGTATGTAGGTACCTAACATTGTTAAAGCGCTACATAAACAGATGAAGGAAAAAAGTGTGAAGACGCGGCAGTGTTGTTTTAATATGCTCACCGAGTTGGTGAATGTACTACCTGGGGCTCTGACACAGCATGTTCCTGTTCTTGTGCCAGGTAAGTGGTCATCTCCTTTCTGTGTATCTTTTTGTCCCCCTCTCCCCAGTCTTCAAAATATTCTGTGTAGAGTGAAATTTTAAAATCCTTAAAAAAACAAAAACGTTTTTTCTTAATGGTTCATTACTTTTTTTTTTTTTTTTTTTTTTTTTTTTTTTTACAGGAATTATCTTTTCATTAAATGACAAGTCAAGCTCCTCTAACCTGAAAATAGATGCTTTGTCATGTTTGTATGTAATCCTCTGCAATCATTCTCCTCAAGTCTTCCACCCACACGTCCAGGCCTTGGTGGCACCTGTAGTGATCTGTGTCGGAGATCCCTTTTACAAAATCACATCTGAAGCCCTGTTAGTTGCGCAGCAGCTTGTGAAAGTCATTAGACCGCTGGACCAACCTTCTTCCTTCGATGCAACCCCATACATAAAAGATTTGTTTACATGTACAATCAAGAGGTTGAAAGCCGCCGATATTGATCAAGAAGTAAAAGAACGTGCAATCTCCTGCATGGGTCAAATAATCTGTAGTCTCGGGGATAATTTGGGAAGTGACCTCCCTAGTACCCTTCAAATCTTCCTTGAGAGACTGAAGAATGAGATCACTCGGCTTACTACAGTGAAGGCTCTAACATTAATAGCTGGATCTCCATTGAAAATAGATCTGAGGCCAATCTTAGGAGAAGGAGTGCCTATCCTTGCCTCATTTCTCCGGAAAAATCAGAGGGCGTTAAAACTGGGCACTCTTTCTGCTCTAGATATCTTGATAAAAAATTATAGCGACAGCTTGACTGCTTCCATGATTGATGCAGTACTGGACGAGCTTCCGCCTCTCATTAGTGAAAGTGATATGCATGTGTCTCAGATGGCAATAAGCTTTCTGACCACATTAGCTAAAGTTTATCCATCTTCTCTGTCAAAGATTAGTGGATCTATCCTTAATGAACTGATTGGGCTTGTGAGGTCACCATTACTTCAAGGAGGAGCTCTTAGCGCAATGTTAGAGTTTTTCCAAGCCTTAGTCGTGACATCAACTGCGAGTTTGGGCTACATGGATTTGCTGCGCATGCTGACTGGTCCAGTATATGCCCAGAGTACTTCTCTCACCCACAAGCAGTCGTACTATTCTATTGCCAAATGCGTAGCAGCACTCACTCGGGCATGCCCAAAAGAAGGACCAGCTGTTGTTGGTCAGTTTATCCAAGATGTTAAAAACTCTAGGTCTACAGACTCCATTCGCCTCTTGGCTTTGCTTTCTTTAGGTGAAGTTGGACATCACATTGATTTGAGTGGACAGATAGAGCTAAAATCTGTTATATTAGAAGCCTTTTCCTCTCCTAGCGAAGAAGTAAAATCTGCAGCATCGTACGCACTTGGAAGTATCAGTGTAGGCAATCTACCAGAGTACCTGCCATTTGTCTTACAAGAGATAACTAGTCAACCCAAAAGGCAATACCTTCTACTTCATTCCTTAAAAGAAATAATAAGCTCTGCATCAGTAGTGGGCCTTAAACCATATGTGGAAAATATCTGGTCTTTATTACTGAAACACTCTGAATGTGCCGAGGAAGGAACCAGGAATGTTGTTGCTGAATGCTTGGGCAAGCTGACATTGATAGATCCCGAGACGCTCTTACCACGTCTCAAAGGATACTTGGCGGCCGGTATGTGTAGAAATATTAAGCTTATAGTGTACAGTCTTGTAGCTCTATATAATCAGTCTTATTCATTAAATTTACTGCTTAATTATAAGCTGTGCAGTATGGCTTCTTTTTAGAAATACCAGTGATATTATTTCTTATGGCTGTATTTTAGCCATGTAACTGCCATACTGTTTCTTGCATGTAGTCTTTTAATGTGTGGACACTTAAAACTCAATATGGTTAATTATTTATCTGATTAAATACACTTCTAGACTCCCTTGCAGGGCGAAACACATATTTTGCCTTTTGGTACTTTTCAGCCTGGAGCATTGACATATTGCCATGGTATTCTAGAACTCTAAAGGCATGAAACAATCTTCGAAGCCTCTGCGAAAACAAAGGAACAGAGCACTCTTGGGCATTCCCCATGCTCAGTGGCTGATCAGAAGTGTCTCTGTCCAGGGAAAACTTTTTAATGAAGATTTTATAGAGGTTGTCACATTTGAAATATTTTAGCCCACAGGCTCATTGATGTTCACATTAACAAACTGCGCTTTATTCACCCTTCCTGGATCCAGTGCTATATCGCTCTGCTCTTTGACTGGCTTCAGTGGTGACGTTACATTGGCAGTGCTGCAGCTAATCGTGGAGCTCAGAGGCTCATGCTGTTGATACAGGTTGAGCCGCTGAACTTAGCGACTGTCTGCAGTCCTGTAAATAAGACTTCATTGATGCTGTTGATCAAGAGTGATAAAGTTGTTCTGGACCTGGGAAGAGTAATTACAGCGCAGTTTCTTTTTATTTTTTATGCTAGTAAACCTGTGGGTTAAAAATATTTATATCTGGACAGCCATATAGCCCTTTCATTATGTGGATTATATGTGTCATTTGGGCTCTCAATAATTTGGAAGTGTTGGCATAAGGAAAGAAAAGTAGAACACAGGCATTTTTTTCTATTTAATCGGTTTAGCTAGGCCTCAAATGTCAGCCGTGGAGAGATGCAACTTCATACTGAGCGGGACTGTCGCTTAACAAAAAATGTTGGACATGTAGTGATCGTACATCAACACATTACATTATATGACATGATACCCATTATGAGTTGGTTCCTCAGCAATTGTCGCATCATGGGAAAAGTTGTCTCTGCACCATATCAGAAACAAGAGCCTGAGCAAGCCATTTTAATGTCTGCAGATTTGGTACCCTCATTATGTGTTTTATGTTTTATTTATTTTAATATTTCAAGGTTCATCATATGCACGGAGCTCTGTAGTAACGGCTGTTAAGTTTACAATTTCTGATCATCCTCAGCCCATTGATCCACTGCTGAAGAACTGTATTGGTAAGCTTCATATACTGATGATATATTCAATAGTCCCTGAGGCGGAGGGAGTTCATGTTGATGTGTGCCTATGTTGTTTTTTTTCACAGAACCGTTATAAAGTTAGTGTTTCACACCCCTTTATTACATGAAAACTCTTTTCCCTTTTCTAACAGGTGACTTTTTGAAGACCTTGGAGGATCCAGACTTAAATGTGAGACGAGTAGCCCTAGTGACATTTAACTCTGCTGCACACAACAAGCCATCATTAATTCGAGATTTGCTTGATTCTGTGCTTCCTCATCTTTACAACGAAACGAAAGTCAGAAAAGAACTAATAAGAGAGGTTAGTGAAGGACATTATGGTTTTCCTATAATTATCTTTCCATCTGTATTCCAATGTATTAAATATATTTATTTCAGGTGGAAATGGGTCCCTTCAAACATACAGTGGATGATGGCCTGGACATCCGGAAAGCTGCCTTTGAGTGTATGTACACCCTTCTTGACAGTTGTCTGGACAGGCTGGACATCTTTGAATTCTTAAACCATGTGGAAGATGGCTTAAAGGATCATTATGACATTAAGGTAATGCAAGACTAGATTGCTTTTACGTGCAGATAGACTTTACAATGTGTGATATTATACACTGTTCAAAAAATAAAATGAACACTAAAATTGAAATATTCCAGTTGAACATCTTTATTCATTACATAGTAGAATGCGTTGAGAACAATAAAGTAAAAATGATGAATGTAAATCAAAATTAATATCCTATGGAGGTCTAGATTTAGAATGGCACTCAAAATCGAAGTGGAAAATCAAATTATAGGCTGACCCAACTTCAGTGGAAATTCCTCAAGACAATGAAATAATGCTCAGTGTGTGTGGCCTCCACCTGCCTGTATGACCTCCCTACAATGCCTGGACATGAGAGGCAACAGATGTTCTCCTGAGGGATCTCCTCCCAGAACGGAATTAAAGCATCCAGTCAACTTCTGGACAGTCTGTGGGGAAACGTGGTGTTGGTGGATGGAACGAGACTTAATGTTCCAGATGTGCTCGATTGAATTCAGTTCTGGAGAACGGGCAGGCCAGTCAATAGCATAAATGCCTTCATCATGCAGGAACTGCTGACACACTTCAGCCACATGAGGCCTAGCATTGTCATGCATCACAAGGAACCCAAGGCCCACTGCATCTTCATATGGTCTCACAATGGGTCTGAGTATCTCATCCTGGTACCTAATGGCAGTCAGGTACCCCTGACTAGCACATGGAGGGCTGTGTGGCCCTCCAAAGATATGCCTCCCCACACCATTACTGACCCACTGCCGAACCTGTCATGCTGGAGGATGTTGCAAGCAACAGAATGTTCTCCACGGCGTCGCCAGACTGTCACGTCTGTCACGTATTCAGTTTGAACCTACTCTCAGCTGTAAAGAGCACAAGGCGCCAATATTGAATCTGCCAATATGTTTCTGACCATTTGAGCAGACACATGGATGTTAGTGGCCTGCTGGAGGTCATTTTGCAGGTCTGTGGCACTTCTCCTGTTCCGCCTTACACAAAGGAGGAGGTAGCGGTCCTGCTGCACAGTTGTTGCACCAACAAGGCGCCAATATTGAATCTGCCAATATGTTTCTGACCGTTTGAGCAGACACATGGATGTTAGTGGCCTGCTGGAGGTCATTTTGCAGGTCTGTGGCACTTCTCCTGTTCCGCCTTGCACAAAGGAGGAGGTAGCTGTCCTGCTGCACAGTTGTTGCCCTCCTACGGCCCCCTCCACGTCTCCTGGTATCTGCTTCATGCTCTGGACACAAGTGTTGACAGAAACATCTACCCTTCTTGCCACATCTCTCATTGATTTACCATCCTAAACCTCAACAACTTCTGTGGGTTGTTACTGTAGCTTTACGGGTGAGGGCAATGACAAAATGCAAAACTGACAGAGAACAGAGAAATGGTCTGAGGTCTCCCCCTGCAGAACCATTCCTTTATAGGGGTTGTCTTGCTAATTTGACTATCATTTCTACCTGTTTTCTGTTCCATTTGCACAACAGCAGGAGAAATGGATTCAAAATCATTGTTTCTTCTTAACTGGACAAGTTGATTTCACATAAGTGTGATTGTCTTGTAGTTAGTGTTGTTTAAGTGTTCTCTTTATTTTTTTGAGCAGTTTATATACATCCTACGGATCAATGGGTGTCCTTGCAAAATCTATGAACCTGTACACCGTTGTGGACACATGCTCATGCTGGATGTCAGCACGTGTCCTCAATTCAGCACTGTGTAGCAGTGTTTTGAATGATGAGTAGAGGTCTCAGGACCTGGCTCCCCTACTAATCTGCAGGATGTTTAGAAACGTTTCCATAATGTAAATCTAAAGTGCAGTTACGTTTTATAATTATTGCAGATTACTAATGTGTTACACCTTTCTTTATTGAATTCACAAACAACCAGTCAAATAGTCTATTTATTTATTTTTTCATTTTCTCCTGTACAGATGCTGACATTTTTAATGCTGGTAAGGTTGTCTACCTTATGTCCAAGTGCTGTACTGCAGAGGCTGGATAGATTAGTAGAACCCTTGCGTGCCACCTGTACAACCAAGGTTTGTTACTTTTTTTCCTATTCTCTTCTGATCTATTTTGGAACAATTCCATATTGGAGCATTATATATCAAAAGAGGGCTTGACCGCAGACTGAGAAGTTATAATGAAAATCTTTGCATCTCTTCTAATTATGGCTAACAAACGTTGATGCAAAATACAGACCAAATTGCTGCTATTTAACCCCTTTACAACCTTGGACATATCCATACGTTAGAATTTGTCACGTCGGTTGAGAACAGGACTGGAAACCAGGGAAGACTGATCAATGAGCATATTAACTCTTACACTATATGAGCTACACTTTTACACAAGGTTAGGGAGTATTAAAATTTGTTCGTTTGCTTCTTAGTAGTTTTAGTGCAATCCAAGGTCTATATAAATCCAGTCCTGCCTGCAAAACCACATATTTGCATTCTGAGATTTGAAGTGTGAAAGAGAGAGGGCATCAAACCATGTGCTGTGATCCTCTTAATAAGGAGTGCTGTGATCTTCTTAATGAGTTTTTTTTTTCATTTCATAGAATCTGGACTAATTTTTTTTTTTTTTTTTTTGCCATTGCAATTAAAACCCACATAGAGCAGTGACTACATTACACTAAGTCAGAACACTATGTAGCTTATTTCATCAGGGAGTTTAACCCCTTAACGACCGCCGATACGCCTTTTAACGGCGGTAATTAAGGGTACTTAAACCACAGCGCCGTTAATTCACGGCGCTGTGATTTAAGTGAATAGCGCCCCCCCAGTGTCGGATTTTCTCCGGGGTCTCGGCTGCCAGGGGTAGCCGAGACCCCAGAGAACATGAATCGGTCGGTTTTTACCGACCCCCGCTTTTGCGATCGCCGTTATTAACCCTATAACGGCGACCGCAAAGGAAAAAAAAAGCCGCAATTTTACATTTAATTTCTCTTTCCTCTGATGTGATCGCACATCAGAGGATAGAGAAATAGGGTCCCCGGTCCCCTCCCGGTACCTCTCCCTTGTCCTCCGTCCCCTCCCGGTGGTCCCGCACCCGCCGGCGTCATCCGATGGGCGCCGCCATCTTGAAAATGGCGGGCGCATGCGCAGTGCGCCCGCCGGGAATCTGCTGGCTCCAGCTGGCAGATTCCATTCATTATTTTGATCACTATGATAAACGATCATAGTGATCAAAATAATAAAAATAGTACATAACCCCCCCTGTTTATCACCCCCTTATATAGGCACACATAAATAATAAAAATATTTTTTTTTTCAGTTTTCCATAAGGGTTAGGGTTAGGCTAGGGTTAGACTAGGGTTAGGGTTAGGTTAGGGTTAGGCTAGGGTTAGGGTTAGGCTAGGGTTAGGGTTAGGCTAGGGTTAGGGTTAGGCTAGGGTTAGGCTAGGGTTAGGGTTAGGCTAGGGTTAGGTTAGGGTTAGGCTAGGGTTAGGCTAGGGTTAGGCTAGGGTTAGGCTAGGGTTAGGCTAGGGTTAGGCTAGGGTTAGGCTAGGGTTAGGCTAGGGTTAGGCTAGGGTTAGGCTAGGGTTAGGCTAGGGCTGGGCTAGGGTTAAGGGTTAGGGTTGGGCTAGGGTTAGGGTTGGGCTAGGGTTAAGGGTTAGGGTTGGGCTAGGGTTAGGGCTAGGGTTAGGGCGAACTAGGATTAGGGTTAGGATTAGGGATTATGGTTGGGATTAGGGTTAGGGGTGTGTTGGGGTTAGGGTTGGAGCAAGAATTGAGGGGTTTCCACTATTTACCAACTTTGGGGGTCTAAAAATTGGGGTCTAAAAAAATCACTTTTGTGGAAATAAAAAAGACTTTTTATTTTCACGGCTCTGCGTTTATAAACTTTTGTGACGCGCTTGGGGGTTCAAAGTGCTCACCACACATCTAGATAAGTTCCTTAGGGGGTCTAATTTCCAAAATGGGGTCACTTGTGGGGGGTTTCCACTGTTTAGGCCCATCAGGGGCTCTGCAAACGCAACATGATGCCCGCAGACCATTCCATCAAAGTCTGCATTCCAAAATGGCACTCCTTCCCTTCCGAGCTCTCCCATGCGCCCAAACAGTGGTTCCCCCCCCCACATATGGGGTATCAGTGTACTCAGGACAAATCGCATAATAACTGTGGGGGTATGATTTCTCCTGTTACCCTTGTAAAAATAAAAATTTGGGCGCGAAAAGATCATTTTTGTGGAAAAAAAAAATGGATTTCTTATTTTCACGGCTCTACGTTATAAACTTCTGTGAAGCACTTGAAGGTTCAAAGTGCTCACCACATATCTAGATAAGTTCCTTAATGGGTCTAGTTTCCAAAATGGGGTCACTTGTTGGAGTTTTCCACTGTTTAGGCACATTAAGGGCTCTCCGAACGCAACATGGCATCCGATCTTAATTCCAGCCAATTCTGAGTTGAAAAAGTCAAACGGTGCTCCATCCCTTGCGAGCTCTGCCGTGTGCTGAAAAAGGGGTTTACCCCCACATATGTGATATCGGCGTATTCAGGAGAAATTGTACAACAAATTTTGTGGTTGATTTTCTCTTTTAACACTTGTGAAAATAAAAAAAATTGGTTCTGAAGTAATTTTTTTCCAAAAAAAAGTTAAATGTTAATTTTTTCCATCCACATTGCTTTCGTTCCTGTGAAGCACTTAAAGGGTTAATAAACTTCTTGAATGTGGTTTTGAGCACCTTGAGGGGTCTAGTTTTTAGAATGGTGCCACTTTTGGGTATTTTCTGTCATGTACACCCCTCAAAATGACTTTAAATATGATGTGGTCCCTAAAAAAAAATGGCTTTGTAAATTTTGTTGTAAAAATTAGAAATCGCTGGTCAACTTTTAACCCTTATAACTTCCTAACAAAAAAAAATTTTTGCATCCAAAATTGTGCTGATGTAAAGTAGACATGTGGGAAATGTTATTTATTAAGAAATTTATGTGACACATCTCTCTGATTTAAGGGCATAAAAATTTAAAGTTTTAAAATTGCAAAATTTTAAAATTTTTTGCCATATTTGTTTTTTTCATAAACACAAGACTTATCGAAGAAATTTTACCACTAACATGAAGTACAATATGTCACGAAAAAACAGTCTCAGAATCAGCAGGATCCATTAAAGCGTTCCAGAGTTATAACCTCATAAAGGGCCAGTGGTCAGAATTGTAAAAATTGGCCTGGTCATTAAGCTGCAAACTGGCTCTGTCGCTAAGGGGTTAAGATATGTTAAAGCTTGGATGACACATTTTTTTTTTTTTAATTTGCAGGTGAAGGCAAACTCTGTGAAACAAGAATTTGAGAAGCAAGACGAACTAAAGCGCTCAGCAATGCGAGCAGTGGCAGCACTTTTAACCATTCCTGAAGCAGAGAAGAGCCCCTTAATGAGTGAATTCCAGTCCCAGATCAGCTCAAATCCTGAACTTGCCACAATATTTGAAAGTATTCAGAAAGATACTTCATCTGCCACCATGGAATTAATGGACACAACTTAAATATTCCTTAAGTGGGACCATAACATTGAACCATATAATGCACTGAAATTAAAAGGTTCTGAATAAGGCAAACGATTGAAATCTTGCGTATCAAGCTTCACAATGTTCCACATTCTATAAGGAGGGGGGTTGGCTTAATTCCATTGTTGCTTTTTGTAGCCTTTATTCCAAGACTATGTTTCCATGATAAAGAAGTTATTGGTTTAGCCATTTTAAAGATGGTCATCAGTTAGAATATATTATGTATGGGAATACCTTCCAGAATCCATTTCCACTGTATTGTTTAGGATTAAAACTGTTAAAACGGACCATGAACATATTTTTATTCCATTTTTGTCTCTGGTTTCAGAGCTGAAGACAAAACATCTAGATTTTTTTATATACTTCTGTTCCCTTCATTCCTCTATGTAAAAGGCTTCTGGCTTGCAGATCAAAGTCTTTGTAATATTTATTACATCAGACATAATTGAGACGTTCCCTTTTAAATTTGTTGTGGTAGAACTCTTTCCTTAATCTGCACTTAGATTGCATGACTGGGTTCACACACACAGTATATGAAGTCTGTAAGAGAGCATGCATTTCTACAGAAACTGCTGATTGTTTTCCGTGCAGTTTTAATGTTACAAATTTGAGAAGCATTTAAGTGTATTATAGCATTTTGTCCTAGTGTCTTTGCAGAACACTCAATAAGTTCTGTGTAGGCTCCTGACTGCTCTACATTAGAGTTGAGCGACTTTGGTCGGATCGGGTTTCGTGAAACCCGAATGAAACAAAATAAGTTTCAGATGAAACTCGTCCGACTAGAGCAAAACAAAGTCGGAGTTTCGTCCGACTTTTATTTCCCATTGACTTGCATTGGGGTCGGGTTTCGGACGAAACTCCGACTTTGTTTTGCTCTAGTCGGACCAGTTTCATCTGAAACTTATTTTGTTTCATTCGGGTTTCACGAAACCTGATCCGACCAAAGTCGCTCAACTCTACTCTACATAACCTATTTCACCAAGGTTTTTATAAGTGCTGTGAAAATATAGCTTTTGTTGGAGAGTTGGCCAATTCCAACAAATGAAAACCGAAAAAAATAATAGAAGTAAAGAGAATTGACATTTTGGAAATAAAACTCTGTTCATACTACATACCTGGGAACATCAATAAATACCTGGCTTATGTGCTCTTTTCATTTTGCATTTGTTTCACAACTTTTCAGTTGTGTACATTGTGATAATGTACCATACAAGTAGTAAGTGCAGAAAAAATATATTCTAAATATAAACAAGGGGCTAAGGTTTTGTTCTCTTTTGTTTGTTTTGATCACAGGAGCAGAGTTTCAACTAATTTTACCTTAACAATTCTACTAGTGAAATTAATGGTATAACTCTATATATCCTAGTATAACAATAAAAATGTTACCTCTTGTAGTAATTTGATGTGCTGATGCTGAGAAATAAAGCTGTGAAACCACATGTAAATTAGCCAAGGGAGTGGCTAGACTAATTTGCATGTGACACCAAAGTTTGATTTCTCAGCGCTTGCACTTCGGATTAATAAACTGTTATAATCATTAGTGTTATACTAGGACCTCCACAGCCATACCGCTAGTTTCACTAGAAAAATAGTTCTTGCAAAATTCATTATGTAACAAAAAATAATATACAGCGTATGACAGAATCTGACTATAATGGGCTCAGGCTAGTGTTCATGGGATAAAATGGCACAGCACACTGTTTTTTGCTTCACCTCAAGGCTGTGGAATTGGGATAAAATGGACCGACTCTTAAAATATATAATAAATTGGGTACAGTAGTACAATGCAGGATGGGCTGTAAATGTGTTTATAAGAATTTGGGAAAGTTATGAAATGTCCTATAAATGTCTATTCTATTCCTGATCCAAGGATCTTGGTTTTTAGCTGACATGAATCTGTGCTGCACTTTATGTACATGCTCAGTAGTGAGGCAGTGATGTGGGGTCGGGGTATGTACACGCTCAGTAATGAGGCAGTGCTGTGGGGTTGGAGTATGTATGCGCTCAGTAGTGAGGCAGGGCTGTGGGGTCAGGGTATGTACACGCTCAGTAGTGAGGCAGGGCTCTGAGGTCGGGGTATGTACACGCTCAGTAGTGAGGCAGGGGTCGGGGTATGTACACGCTCAGTAGTGAGGCTGGGGTCGGGGTATGTATACGCTCAGTAGTGAGGCAGGGCTCTGAGGTCGGGGTATGTACACGCTCAGTGAGGCAGGGGTCGGGGTATGTACACGCTCAGTAGTGAGGCAGGGGTTGGGGTATGTACACGCTCAGTAGTGAGGCAGGGGTCGGGGTATGCACACGCTCAGTAGTGAGGCTGGGGTCGGGGTATGCACACGCTCAGTAGTGAGGCTGGGGTCGGGGTATGCACACGCTCAGTAGTGAGGCTGGGGTCGGGGTATGCACACGCTCAGTAGTGAGGCAGTGCTGTGGGATTTGGGGTATGTACACGCTCAGGGCTGTGGTGTTGGGGAAACTGAGGCGTTTGAGGTTTGGCTTAGCGACTCTACTGCCCTGCTTAACCTACAGTGGAGGCTCCAGACAGCCTCAAGTGCCAGTGTGACCATACCAAAACTGTAATGCCAGACAGCTGTAGGCAAAAGTGATGGTGTTTTTGGGGGGATGGGATGTGATAAAACATGTTTTTTTTTTTTTTTTCCACAAAGAAATGCATAGTAAAGTTTGCCTCTGATTTTGTATCTATTAACTAGACATGCAATACCTCTGGTGGGTTAATATTTCAAAATCCTGTATGCAATCTCAAAAATACCTACACTTTGCTCATGTTGGGTATTTAAAAAAAAAAAAAAATCTGAGTGATTTAAAACCTTTTTAAATCTATCATTTGTTCAGTATAAGTGTTACATTAAAGCAATCTAGCTTTAAAATATATACAAAGTACCCGGAAGCCAGTAGCATGTCTCTACTGTTCAATACTCTTGACCATTATAAAAAAAAAAATGGCTGTTTTATTCGGACTCCTATGACAGCACTACGAGAGAGGGGATCCGCTCTTCAGGAACAGGAAACCTACAGCTACAACAGGGCGGCACCTCTCCCACACATCAGTTGGTTTCCTGAGGGGACGGGATCCTAAAGACGGAATCCGATGGATCCCAGTCTGACCGGTCGGTAAAGGTAGTGGGGGGGGTCTCCTACCTCGGCCAGGTGCGGAGCTCCTGGAAGACACCACGGTGGTCCTGGATGGGCAGCATGGCGGTGGCGTGTACAGCAGGGAGCGGTATCCGGAGGATGTCCGTCTCCAAGGAGTGATCAGCGCCGCCTGTAAGTATGCCCCCCCGGGGGTCTCCCAGCTCAGGCGGCGCTGCGGAGGGCCAGGGAGCGCTGTATGGACAATGCCCGGGCGTCCCGTGTGACTTCCGGTTACGGCGGGGTCCGGGTGACGTCGGGGCGGAGCCTGGAGGCGCTTCCGGGTCGGCGTCACTGCGCAGGCGCGGGGGCTCCAAGATGGCGGCGCCCATCAGAAGAGACGCTGGTATGCGCTGGGTCACTGGCCAGTGGCAGTGCCACCTGGGGAGGGGGGGAGCCCAATTAAGGAGGGGGCGCAGCATATCTGCTGTCCGGAGGAGGGGTATATAGGCAGGACCCAAGATGGGTTCCATGCTTTGGCCACATTATTGCACACAGTAATGGAGAGCGATCAAGAGCAGCGACAATCATCACTGCCGCCCCTAGAGGACCTACGGCAGGTCAAACAAGAAAAAGGAGTCCCATGACAGGAGCGTGCGTGATGAAGTGACCAATCCAGTCATAATAGCTCCTCTAGACAGACAGGAGCATCGGCTGAGAAATATCCCCCTCATTCTCAGGTACTTATTTTCGGCACTGGTAAGTGATCTACGTGAATGTTCACTCAGTGACGGGGCCTCCCACTGTGTTTATTTTTAGGGGAAGAAGTCTACGAGTAAAACAAAGCACAGAGAATGTGCGCTTTGTGCATGCCCGTTACCAGACTCATGCCCCAAAAGGTTGTGTCCCCCCTGTATCCAGCAGACAGTGGTGGAAGAATCGCTCGTAGTAGCTGCAAGCTTAAAGGACCTAGTCAGGGCAGAGATGAAGGAAACCCTGAAATCCCTGTCTCAACCGGAAATCTTAAGGGGTGGGGACCCGGTGGAGTCAGATTCCTCGGTAGAATGGAGAAGCAAGGACTCCCATGTTTCATCCTCGGAGGAAGAGGATTCTGGTCGGTTTTGTCTGCCGCTTGACCGGGTGGACAAGCTGGTAAAAGCGGTGAGAGGAACAATGGAAGTGGAGGAGGCTAAACCTCAGTTATCCATGCAGGATGTCATGTTCGGGGGGCTGAAGCAGAGGAAGCGAAGGGTCTTCCCCTTGAACGAAAAGATTCAAGATCTAATCCGTAGAGAGTGGAAGAAACCAGATAAGAGAGGTTCGCTACCACCAGCCCTCAACGTAGATACCCCTTCGATGATCCGACGGTGAACACTTGGGACAAAGCCCCCAAATTAGATGCGGCAATCGCAAAGGCATCAAAAAGATCCTCACTGCCTTTCGAGGACATGGGGTCCCTTAAAGATCCTTTAGATAGGAAGGCAGATGCCTTCCTTAAAAGTACCTGGGAGATGGCAGCCGGTTCCTTAAGACCAGCAGTAGCCTCAACATGTACGGCCAGGTCCATGATGATCTGGTTGGACCAGTTAGAGTCCCAGTTGAAACAAGGAACATCTAGACAGACAATTCTTGGGGCCCTACTAGTAGTCCAGGAGGCCACAGCCTTCCTAGCGGACGCCTCTGCAGATGCGGTAAGAATGGCCGCCAGGGCAGCAGGACTCTCTAATGTGGCTCGTAGAGACCTGTGGCTAAAGTGCTGGCAGGGCGATATTCAATCCAGAGCAAAACTCTACTATCCCATTTGAGGGGGAATATTTGGAGCAGTCCTGGATGAGCTGCTTGAGAAAGCCGGGGACGATAAGAAAAAGTTACCGAATATGTGGTCCGCATCCTACCGATGTCCATTCAATAGAAGGAGATTCGGTCAGGGGAGAAGGCGCAATCCTTCACCTAATAGAGACCGTCCCAGATGGGAGGATAGAAGGAGAAGAGGTACGGGCTTCATGTTCAGGCGTTCGTCAAGAGCGAAAGAAACCGAGCCAATGACTAGCAATTCCCGTGGGGGGTAGACTGTCAGCTTTCCTCCCATCATGGTTGCAGATCACCAATAGTGACTGGGTGCGGGATGTGATATCCCCCGGGCTCAGATTGGAGTTCAGTTATGTTCCACGGGATACCTTTAAATAAACTCCCTTAAGATCTTCACCCCTTGAACAAGCTGCGTTAGAGGCAGAAGTCTTGAGCCTGTGCTTGAAAAATGTCCTGGTGAAGGTTCCGGAATCGGAGAGAGGTAGAGGCTTCTACTCTCCCTTATTCCTGATCCAAAAACCGGATAAAACATTTAGAACCATTATTAATTTACGCTCCCTCAATGAATTTTTGGTTAATCGCACCTTTAAGATGGAATCCATCAGTTCAACAATAAAGATGTTGCTTGAAGGGTGTTTTATGGCAGTCGTGGATTTGAAAGACGCGTATTATCATGTGCCTATCCACATAGTCTTCCAGCAGTACCTGAGAGTAGCGGTTTCAATAGACGGTTTGATCCATCATTTTCAGTTTAGAGCTCTATCCCTTTGGTCTCTCAGCAGCGCCCCGGGTATTTACGAAAATAGTGGCCGAAGTCATGGCTCATTTACGGGAGGCCAATATCTTGATTGTCCCGTACTTAGATGATTTTTTGATTGTGGGGAACTCAGTGGACCATTGTCTATCCCAGATAGAGAAGGCTAGATCCAGACTAGAGAGCCTCGGATTGATAATAAATTACGAGAAATCCCGATTTAAGCCCCTAAGCGTCCAAAAGTTTCTAGGCTTACTGTTAAATTCAGAAACTCCGTAGTGTCTTTTGTCATCAGATAAATTAGAACATATACAACAGCAGGTACTTCGGGCAATTAATAGATCCTCCATGACCCTCAGACAAGCCATGTCGCTGTTAGGCTCTCTAACCTCATGTATCCCGGCGGTCAGGTGGGCACAATTTCACACTAGATCCCTTCAGAGAGATGTCCTTCTTAGCAGCAGGGCCTTAGAGGGGTCTCTACAGGGTAAAGTGTCTCTAAGCCCTATGACTCTTACATCTCTTAGATGGTGGCTCGATGACAAAAACTTTCCTCAGGGGTGCCCTGGGTGACGCAGATAACCTGCATAATAACCACAGATGCTAGCCCCTTGGGTTGGGGGGCCCATATGGGGGACATAGTGGTACCGGGACATTGGGACTCCGATGCTGAGACCTCATCTAACCAGAGGGAACTGTTGACAATTGAGTTAGCAGTTAAAAAACTCATTATGTACCTACAGGGTCAACTTGTGAGGATCCTCTCGGACAACCAGGTAGCAGTAGCCTATATCAACCACCAAGGGGGAACACACGCCGAGGCCCTGATGCAGATAACGGAACGTCTCTTTCAGATAGCCGAGGAAAATTTTTAATCTTTAACTGCGCTCCACATCAGGGGGAAAGACAACATGAAGGCAGACTTTCTAACTCGCAGGGCCCTAAGGCAAGGAGAATGGGCTTTAAACACGGACATTTACAACCTGATTGTCTGCAAATGGGGTCAGCCGGAGGTAGACCTCTTTGCCACCAAAGAAAACAGAAAGGAAAGAACATTCTGCTCTCTGAACCCCCAGGAAAAATCCACTGGCAGTGGATGCCTTCCTAATAAAATGGGACTTCTCTCTGGCATATGCCTTTCCACCATTAAGCCTCTTACTTCTGGTAGTAAGAAAGATCAGGGAAGATCGAGCAAGAGTCATATTAATTGCCCCCTTCTGGCCCAGAAGGACCTGGTTCGCATGGTTGAGGACCATGTCGGTAGGCGATCCCTGGGTACTGCTGAACCTTCCGGATCTCCTCTACCAGGGGCCAGTCAACCACCCACAGGTAGCGGGACTCCATTTGACGGCGTGGTGTTTGAGAGGGCACTATTGAAGAATAGAGGTTTCTCCAAAAATTTAATTGATACCCTCCTGAATAGCAGAAAACAAACTACCACAAATATCTATGCTAGAACCTGGAGGCGATTCCAGGTGTCAGGGATGGAATACCCACAAAACAAATTTTGGAATTCCTCCAGAGGAGTCTCGAATTGGGTCTCTCCACAAGTACATTGAAAGTACAGGTTTCAGCCTCGGGGGCCCTATTTGCATGTGATATTGCCAACAACTATTGGGTGGCCAGATTCATTAAAGCAGCTGCTAGATCTAGACCCATACACAAGGACAGATGTATACCAGGGGACTTAAATTTAGTCCTTACAGCCATGACAGTAAAACTATTCGAACCTCTAGATTCGGCCTCACTTAAGGTTATATCACTTAAGACAGCCTTTCTGGTAGCGATAACATCCGCACGTAGAATAAGCGATATACAGGCACTTTCCAGATTGCCTCCTTACACAGTATTCTTACAGGATAGAGTAATCCTAAGGCCGGACCCAGCATACCTTCCCAAAGTAGCATCACACTTTCACAGGACACAAGAGATAGTTCTGCCTTCCTTCCTCCCTAATCCGACCAATCCTAAGGAACAAAAGCTTCAGGCGTTAGATGTTAGAAGATGCCTGCTTAAGTATTTATCAGCCACTGATCCTTGGAGGAAAGAGAATGCATTATTTCTATCCTTCCAAGGTCCCAGGAAAGGGTTTAGAGTATCGAAACGCACGTTAGTAAGGTGGATTAGGGAGGCTATCTCTCTTGCCTACACAGCAGGTGGCGGTCTGGCTCTACAGAATTTGAGGGCGCGTTCCACTCGTGCCATGGCGTCATCTTGGGCAGAGAGATCTAGAGTGTCAATTGACCAGATATGTAAGGCGGCCACCTGGTCATCTCCTTCCACCCTTTTTAACCACTATCGGTTAGACATGGGTGCCTCCTCGGATCTCACCTTTGGGCTAAGGGTGCTGCAGGCTGTAGTCCCTCCCTAGCTTAGTTTACGTCTCTAATTCTCTCTTGGTGCTGTCATGGGAGTCCGAATAAAGTATTAAGTTACGTACCGGTAACGGTATTTTTTGGAAGCCCATGACAGCACCCTTAGTTCCCTCCCTTGTTCACATATAGGGGTGCACTCCTTTAGAAGATTGTTTCACTGATTTACCTTATGTTGGAGATGGTATAGAACTGTAAATAGGATAGATAGATTGTATATATTGTGCATATGCTGTGCACTAACTAGCCTCTCAAGCTCTGTAATCCAGCTGATGCGTGGGAAAGGTGCCGCCCTTTTGTATCTGTAGGTTTCCTGTTCCTGAATGG
The DNA here is from genome assembly GCF_039654945.1 of Dendrobates tinctorius. NCBI lineage: Eukaryota > Metazoa > Chordata > Amphibia > Anura > Dendrobatidae > Dendrobates > Dendrobates tinctorius. Next base: position 6,038,984 of record NW_027361891.1, read on the forward strand.
CGGATCCCCTCTCTCGTGGTGCTGTCATAGGCTTCCGAAAAATACCATTACCGGTACATAACTTAATACTTTCCTGTATCTTAAACAATACTGGTGTTTACCCTGAAAGTAAATTCAATAAAATGAGACCCCCTTCAGAATTGTCGCTCTCCCACTGTTAAAGGTGTATCTATATTCTGTTTCTCTTTTTTATAAGACACAGGAAAAACTTGCAAACGTGAGGACCTCCTGCTGTGTGTGGCACAAAATCCAAGAGATGTGGTTAGGAAAAGTCTAGTATGCTTTCTGCAGGACTCCTTGAAGGACAAGACTAAACCATGCCCTTGGATGCTATGCAAATTGTTTCATTAAGTAGCAGAAGAAAGTAAAATGCTTGTTTGTTGAATTCTAACCTTTCTTAAAAATAATCATTCTCTGCAGCACGTCTTATGTAACCGAGAGCAATAATAATGTGTGAACGCCTAGTGATAATTTGTCTAATCGGGCTATTAAATGATTGCCGAGTGACAGTCATTTAATAACTGCAGTTGGCCAGTGTAAATACAGGCACAGTCTCAAAATAAGATTTGTAAGCAAATATGGGAAGACGCTTCATTGAGATGAAATGTTACAGCTCTGCATGCGCGAGTCCTGACAGGCACTTTTGATGTCATGCAACGGAGCTGTTCATACTAGTGATGCACGAACGTGCTTGTGCGCTAACATTGTCTTCGGCGTGCTTGAATAACATGTTCGAGTCACCACGGCTGCATGTCTCGTGGCTGTCAAACAACCGCCAGATGTGCATGTGCGGGGACTCAAACATAATATTCGAGCACGCCAAAGACACTCTGCACACGAGCATGTTTGCTCATCACTAGTGCATACCTTTTTGCTATGATATTGGAGCCTCCAGCTGCGTATGAAAATGGAAATTGTCTAGTTAGAAACTTGCAGCTAAAAACAACCCAAAGATGCATATTTTGATGCACATGACTAATGCAAGATGAACCGCATTCATGAAGACCTTGCTATTGCTATGAATTGGCAGGTCACCAAGTGCAATGGCCAATTATTCCAGTCGCAAGTTTCTGTTCATCGTTCCATTATTTGTTACTTAAGCTTACCGCTGGCACTAGTTCTTTAAGTGTAACTGATTATATGAACAGAACTGATCCTTGTAATACATCATTCTCCCTGAACATGTATAATGGGGGGTGTTGCCAGGAATGGCTGTGGGCTCAATAAGCCTTCAATAAACAGCTTTCTTAGGCTGGTTTCACACTTGCGTTTTTTTGCGCTGTAGTTTAGCGCTAAAAAACGCATGCGTTTTTTCCCTATATCTTGCATGGGATGCGCTTATGTGCGCATACACATGCGTTTGTATGTGTTTTTACGCACATGCGTTTTTTTGTGGTGCGCTCGGGCGCACAAAATGCATCCTGTTGCATTTTTTGGGCGTCCGACTTGCCTCAAAAAAACGCATGCGCGCGCAATGCATTTTTTTTTACAGCAAGACACCCATTATAAGTCTATGGGTGCGCATTGGCATGCTCATGTATGCGTTTTTTGCACATGCGGTTTTTTTGTTGACCATTGGTTTGACAATGCAAATTAGGGGTTTGGGTTAGAGTTAGGGTTAGTTAAGGGGGGTTAGGGTTTGGGTTAGGGTTAGTATGGTTTGGTTAAGGGTTAGGGTTTTGGGTTAGTTAGGGGTTAGGGTTAGTATGGTTTGGTTAAGGGTCAAGGTCAGGGTTAGGGTTATGGTTAGTATGGTTTGGATAAGGGTTAGGATTAGGATTAGGGTATGGTTTGGTTAAGGGTTAGGGTTAGTAAAGTCATGGTTTGGGTAAGTGTGAGTGGCCAACTAATGTTGGAAAAAAACGCAAACGCTGTAAAAACGCACTACAAACGCATAAAAACGCGTTTTTTCATGCATGCGCATAAAAATGCTTGAAAAAAACGCAGCATTTGTATGTGTTTGTATGCGTTTTTTCCATGCGTTTTTTTGCGGGAAAAACGCGCTGCAAAAAAAGCAAGTGTGAAAGTAGCCTTAGGCCAAGTTCACACCATATTCAGCACTGTCAGGGGGGCTTGCGCCTATATAACAGTCTTTCAGATGTGACTCTGCTTTAGCCGTTGATTTGAATGAGAAAATATAAAATATATTTTGATCTCCCACCCGAGTCCATCTTGTTTGCCAGTCGCATACTTTGGTAAACTATGCTATTGTCTGTTCTTCTCAAAATGGGAACAATTACAATGTTAACATCAAGCTCTCGCACACCTCCATTGCTGAAAGGAGTGTGGCAAAAAAAAAAAAATATATTTTTTAAAATTGCTGCTTTTTAATTCATTCACACCGGTCTTGAGGGGGTGTGCTGGAGTTAGGCAATCCTGATTTACGAGGTTTGAAGAGGTGCACGGGTTTGATAAGCTGCATATACCTCTGTGCACTACACCTGAAGTCTTACTTAAGTAAGATTACTGGTGTATGGAACTCCACAACTCCCCATGAATTACACGCGTTATGGCATCCAACCACACACTCATCCCACTCCGCCCATTTTGATGGAGCTCGGAGGAAGTGGCATAAAAGTTGCAAAATTTTGTCGCAACACCGAGTTCCACCTAAATTTTATAACTTACCAAAACTTTTTCTCCAGAATTCTGGTGTGAAAGTTTTTTTTTAAATTGGAGCCATGGTGTCTGATGTGGATTTCTCTTAAAAGCCTACCAAGTTTTCCCCCCCCCCTCAATCTGTGTGATCATATTATATATTGCCAAAAATATCAACAATGGGAAAACCAGGGGCATGGCCTGTGACTGATTCTGAGACAGGCCTGCTCAAACTTCACTGCCTGACCTCAAAAATGCCCACAGACACATGCCAACACCTTGTAGAAATTTTAGGAAGGGTAGAGAAGATTTTTCACACTTACAAAAGAGTGCCAACCTGCATTGTTTTAGAAAAGTATTCCCGACAACGCATATAGATACAAGCAGAGGTGTAGCTAGGGGTTCAGCTCAGGAAGTGGTAGGGGGGGCGAAACATCTGAGTGCACCCTCAACTGGTAATCCTAATTACAATTACAGTGGCGCAGCCTAAGGCCGAGGTCACACTTGTGAGAAATTCACACGAGTCTCGCGTCTCAATACCCAGCACTACCGCCGCCACTCGGGACCGGAGCGCTCAGCTGCATAGAAATACGGCAGCCGCACTCTCCGGTCTCGAGTGACGGTGGCAGTGCCGGGTATTGAGACGCGAGACTCGCAAGTTTCTCGCAAGTGTGACCCCAGCCTAAATGTGGGTATAGGGGAACCTCAGCAGATGACTGTGCTGCTACTAGAAAAAAAAATCTATAAAGACCAAGATCTACACTACTCACAAAAAGTTATAGATATTTGGATTTCGGGCAAAATTTGAGGCTGAACAAAAAATGAACACTCACCTTTTCAGGTGAACTTAATGTGACCGTCTCTAAACTTTTGAATGCACATGTCCAACAGTTCAGTGTTTCAGTACATTTTGCACAACTTGCTGTTCACTAACAAGGAGCTCAACCCCTTAACGACCAGGGGTTTTGCATTTTCATTTTTTTGCTCCCCTTCTTCCCAGAGCCATAACTTTTTTTTACTTATTGGTCAAAATGGCAAGGTGAAGGCTTGTTTTTTGCGGGATGAGTTGTGCTTTTGAACAACACCATTGTTTTTACGATGTCGTGTAATAGAAAACGGGAAAAAAATTCCAAGTGCGGTGAAATTGAAAAAAAAAAGTGCAATCCCACACTTGTTTTTTGCTTGGCTTTTTTACTAGTTCAATGCTAAAATTGACCTGCCATAATGATTCTCCAGGTAATTACAAGTTCTTACACACCAAACATGTCTAGGTTCTTTTTTATCTAAGTGCTGAAAAAAAATCCAAAGTTTGTAAAAGAAAAAAAAAAAGTTGCCATTTTCCTAGACCTGTAGCGTCTCCATTTTTCAGGAACTGGGGCTGGGTGAGAGCTTATTATTTGCGTGCCGATCTGACGTTTTTATTGATATCATTTTGATGCAGATATGTTCTTCTGATCGCCCGTTATTGCAATGTTGCAGCGACCAAAAAGATGTAATTCTGGCATTTCGATTTGTTTTCTCGCTACGTTGTTTACTGATTGAATTAATAATTTTTATATATTGATAGATCGAGCAATTCTGAACACGGCGATGCCAAATATGTGTATGTTTGATTTTTTTTTTTTTATTTTGAGTTGGGTGAAAGGGGGTTGATTTGAACTTTTATTTTTTTTAATATTTTTTAAAACATTTTTTCTTTTACTTTTTACTTGCTTCAATAGTCTCCATGGGAGACTTGAAGCTGCAGTTGTCCGGTCACCTCTGCTACATAATGTAGGGCTGCAGCCATGCTCTATGTAGCAGGAATGCTCACTTGCTATGATTGCCGACCACCAGGCAGCGCTCATAGAAATCCAGCATTGACAACCAAAGGGGTCTTCTACTGACCCCAGGTTGTTATGCCAATCCATAACCATGGCGACCCGCGATGGGAGGTAAAGATGCGCTTCCCGCGCATGCATGTTAAATGCCATTGTCAGAGTTTGACAGCGGCATTTAACATGTTAACATCTGCAATTTCACCTGCGGCTGTTCCGAGCATGTGTCAGCTATACAGATAGGCTGTCATGTGCTGGAAAAAGTGCGGGCTTATCGCCGGAGCCCGCACCAAACAGGTGGAGTCATCCAATGACGGACTCTGTCCGTCATTGGACGTTAAAGGGTTAATGTCAAAATTCAAAACAGGTGTGTTTGATCCATGAATTAGCCAATACATTTTGGAGTTCAATTAGAATTGGTATTTAAACAGTCTTCCTCATCATGCTGTTCACATTTTGATATCATGGGACCAATATGTCACCTAACAATTGATCAACAGTATCTCCTAATTCCGAGGCTTCAAGCAGGATGTTCTCAGACAGAAGTGGTCACTGAGCTTAGAGTCACAGAGTCATCAGCAGGTTGCAACACAGATATAGAGAGATTGGAAGAGTCAAAGAAAGGCAGAGAAGTGGACTTCCTTTGGCTACATCCCACACTCATGAATAGAGGTAAGCAACTTTGCCTCTGGGAGGGTCGAGTCGGGTTTCGGACCACCCGACTTTACCAAAAGTCGAGTCGAACAAAATCGGCCAACTATCGGCAAAAGTCGGAGTTCCGACCGAAACCCGACCCCAATGCAAGTCAATGGAGAATAAAAGTCGGCAATGAGTGGAGGACAGTAAACACACCTACAGTTCCCATTTCAATGGCAACGACATCAATTTTTATTACTTAAGCTTGTCAGCCTTAATTTACTTTATAATTATAGTAACGCATTGAAAACTGGGGGTTATTTGGCTAAAGTTGTGGGGGGGTACAGCCCAGTTAGGGAGGTGGAAAAACTGGCATATGTTGAGGTGTAGCCAGGACGTTCAGCAGCTGCAAATGGAGGAATTGGAGAAGTCGGAGGAAGAGGAGGACAAAGCGAGCCATTTTGCTGGCAACCTATGTGTCATCAGGGGAAGGTGGTACAAAATCCTTTGAAACCCTGACGGTTCATTTTAATGAAGGTGAGATCACCTACATTTTGGGTCGACAGCCGGGTCCTTCCTTCTGTCAGGATTGATCCAGCAGCACTGAAGACTCTTTCTGATAGCACACTACCAGCAGGGCAAGCGAGCTCCTGTAAGTCATATTGTGTTAATTCAAGCCCTGTGTCCAGTTTACAGGCCCAGTAGTCAAAGGGGAATGAACTGTGAGGCTATGTGCACACGTATGCAGAAATTTCTGCATAAAAACCAGACTCCCTTCCCTGAAAACGCGCGTTTTTTTCCGCGTGTTTTTTATGCGCTTTTTGCCACGCGTTTACAGACTCATATAAAATAGCTAGAAACGCAGAATTTTCCGCAAAATTAATTAGCATGCTGCGTTTTTTACCGCGAAGCGTTTTTTCACGGTAAAAACGCATCAATATGCACAAAAAATGCAAAATGCATAGAAATGAATGGGAAGCTTATTTAAGCGTTTTTTGAGCGGATTTTTTGGCAAATCCGCGACAAAACGCTACGTGTGAACACAGCCTGAAGGAGAACATTGATAGGGGAGGAGAGGTAATTTTGAACCATATTTGACAACTGCTGTCTCCTGTCTGTTGCAATCGATTCAGTATTACCAGTCGTGTGAGCGGTACTCGAGAAATCAGTCCACAACATGGTCATGAAACCCCTGTCTCCAACGCCACTTCGGCTGTGTGCACCACGAACACCTCTTCCGTGTTGCCCCGTACGGCTCGTGGTAGAACCTGCACCGCTGCTGTGTGCTGGGAATGTCTCTAACAAACGGTTTACCAGAGTTGCTTGTTTGTTCGCCAGTATTAGCTCTAGGTTCTCTTGTGGCATGATGTTCTGTAATCTGCCTTTATAGCGTGTATCGAGGATGCTGGCCAACCAGTAGTCGTCATCCTTCATAATTTTGGCAATGCGGGGTCCCTTTTTAGGATCTGCAAGAGATAATCACACATGTGGGCCAATGTACCAGGTGTCAATGATACACTGCTAGTGGTGAGTGGAGGAGCACTTTCTGGCAAATCCACATCCCTCCAGTCACGCACAAACCCTGTACCTGACCTTGGCAAGCCAACATTTTCTCTTGCCCCCTGAAAAGCATCCTCCTCCCCAAAATAATCATCCCCCTCATTCTCCTCCTCCTCTTCTTCCTCCACCCCGTCCAGGACAGTTCCCTGAGCAGACAATGCCTGACTGTCATCAAGGCTTCCCTCCTCCTTTTCCTCCGCTGCAGACACCTGATCCTTAATGTGAGTCAAAGTTTTCATGAGCAGACGCATAAGTGGGATGTTCATGCTTATGATGGCGTCGTCTGCGCTTACCAGCCGTGTGCATTCCTAAAAACACTGAAGGAATTTACAGATTTCGTTTAGCTTTGATCACTGCACACCCGATAACTCGATGTCTGCCCTCAAACTGCCTGCCCGTGTATCCTCCCATAAATGCATTACAACCTACCTCTGTTCACACAGCCTCTCAACCATGTGCATGGTGGACTTCCACCTTGTTGCAACGTCTATGATTAGGTGGTGCTTGGGGAGGTGGAGTGATCGCTGCAGCCTCTGCATACGACTGGAGTCTACGGGCGAGTGACGGATGTGCTAGCACAGTCTTCGCACCTCATGGAGCAGGGCTGGTAACTCCAGACAATTATTTATGAAGCTCTGCACCACCAGGTTCAAGGTGTGAGCCAGGCAAGGTATGGGTCTGAGTTTTGCCAGGGCTATGGCCGCCACAAAATTACGTCCGTTATGACTGACTCCCTTGCCTGGCTCAAGATGTAAACTGCCCAGCCATGACTCAGTTTCTCGCTGCAAGTAGTCAGCCAGTACCTCCGCGGTGTGTCTGTTGTCGCCCAAAGACATCATCTTTAAAAAAGCCTGCTGACGCTTACCACTAGCTGTTTGACAGTGGGACAACTCTTGTGCAACACTGGCAGCTGTGGATGGAGTGCTCGTGCGACTGCACTCTGTTGATGAGCTTTCGCTTCTGGAGGAGGAGGAGGCAGAGGGTCGAACGCCTACAGCCAACTGTTGCCTATACCGTGGGCTAGGCAGCACTGTCCCACCGCCGCTGTCCCCTGTGGACCCTGCATCTGCCACATTCACCCAGTGCGCAGTGATGGAAGCGTAATGTAATGGCCCTGGCCATGCCTACTGACCAATGCATCTGTTGTGAGGTGCACCCTTCCATTCACTGATTGAGTGCATGGACAATGAGGTCTTTCACATGCGGGTGGAGGGCAGGCATGGCTTTTATAGAAAAGAAGTGCCGACTGGGTAGGTCATAGCGTGGGACAGCTGGCTACCTTCAGTCGAAGCAGGTGCACGTGTGCTACCTGGGGTTTTGTAGTCCGTCCACGCTTGCAAGTGCATGGTGTTTACATGTCTAAGCATGCAACTGGTATTCAAATTTCGGAGATTTTTCCCTCAGCTAAAGTTCCTTCCGCACTTCTTACAGATAACCTTTGCCTCATCAATAGGATATTGGTCAAAAAAGTTCCACACTGCACTCTTCCTACTATGGGAAAAATTTTCAAGGCTTGCACGCTGTGCTAATTTGACCGTCCGGCCAAGATGTCCTGCAACTATTTTTGTTTTTTTAACACGTGTTTGGACTGCTACGGGCCTGCCAGATAACTAGCTGCGATGTCGATGCCTGCTGCGGATCCTCCTCCTCTTTTGAGCTATTGCCAGAGGCACCCTATTCCCCCAATGGATGCCAATCCGGGTCAACAACTGGGTCATCCATCACCTCCTCTTCAATTTCATCTGCACCTTCCTCTGTGTCACCGTGTAAGGTGGTATAGTATGCGGGAAGGGGCACCTGAGTTACATCAGGGTCAGAATCTGGCTCAGTAGACTGCGAGGGCAATGCAGTGCTCTGGGTGAATGTACCAGCAGAATCATATAGCACTGGCTGTGCATCAGTGCACTCCATGTCATATTCATCTTGGACTGGGGAATTCAGGATTTCACTTGATAACTTAGGCATTGTATGTGAAAAGAGCTCCAGGGAGTAAACTAAAGTGTGGCCTGCCGCATCCTTCACTTTTGGTGGGGGTGAAGGACACAAGGAAAGGTGTTGTTCCTGACCAGGAGCCTGCACTGACGACTCAGTGCTTGCAGTTTTTGAAACTTCAGAAGAGGAGGCGATAGAGCTGGAGGCTGTTTCGGCAAAGTAAGCCAAAACCTGTTCCTGATGCTCTGGCTTTAAAAGCGGTTTACCTACTCCCAGAAAAGGGAGCCTTGCAGGCCTTCTGGAGCCAGACGATGACGCAGGCTCAACACCTCCTGCCTTAGGTGCTATTGTGCTTTTGGCACTACCAGCAGATGCACCACCACCACCATCAGTACCAGCTGGCTCCCCCGCCCACATCCGCGGCCTCTTCCACCATACTTCCTCATTTTTGGGAAAATGTACCAAAAATACCAGCAGATATACGGTACTGTATGAGGAGCGTACAGCTGTATACGGTGTAGGGGAAAATTTAAATCTCCGTATTTATTTCCAGAGTCACACACAGACGATTTCTCAGTATGGATTTCACCATAATACAAGCAGCAGATATACGGTACTGTATCAGAAGCGTACAGCTGTATATGGTGTAGGGAAAAATTTAAATCTCCATATATATTTCTGGAGTCACACTCAGGCGCTCACTCAGTATGTAGTTGACCATAATACAAACAGCAGATATACTGTACTGTATGAGGTGCGTACAGCTGTATACGATGTAGGAGAAAATTTAAATCTCTGTATTTATTTCCAGAGTCACACACAGCTCTATACGGTGTGGGAAAAAATGAATGGTTGGTAATTGTGCAGGAAAAAAGAATAAAAGTGTTAGTGCTGTGTAAAAAGCAGTCTGCACAGCAGTGTACACACAGCAATACAGCTATCAGGCAGCCTAATAACCAACGCTGCTGCACACAAGAAAATCCTCCCCTGTCACTAACTGTACAGCACAATTGCTATCAGCACAAGCACATAAGAACTTCTTATATCTTTACAACCCTAACTCTCTCCCTACTGATAAACAGCAACCTCTCCCTACTGTTAACATCGGCAGAAGTAAAATGGAGGTCGGCGGTCAGGGCTTTTATAGACACTATGATGCCCCCCAAAGCAAACCAATCACTGCAATGCCCTTCTCTACGATGGTGGTGGACGCTGCACATGTCATCTCGTTGCCCACAGTGTACATCTTTACTCATTGGCTGAAAAAAAGGCACCTGCAAGCATTCTGGGAAATCTGACTTGGGCGCTCATTTTGCCGACCGCATGGCCGACTTCACGCTATGGTCGGGTTTCGGTCGGCGAAACCCGACTTTGGCATAAGCCGGCGACTTATGAATCTGGCTGACCTGTTTCGCTCAAGTCTACTCATGAACACTTCATTGTGAAAGCAACGCGCTGTTATCGAGCTAATGCACATACACAAAATCACTGTACCAGGACTGTGACGTCAAGTGTATGCGTTGGCGCTCAACTGTTGGTTAGACAGCAGGCTCAGGGTTCACTCATATCTGCGTATAAATTGTACGAGTGCAATGTGAAAAAAACATTGTATTACACTCCAACCAATGTTAGTAAATGAGTCAGCACTCTCTGACTCTTTGGAGTGTTGGATTTAGGGTTCAATATTTGCTATATTTATATGTGACCCCTTGCTTACTTGCCTTATTTATTTACGAGCACATTATTTTCTGATTTATAGCGCTGTCTCTATATGTAAATATCTTTATATGCAGCTCTGGCAAAAATTAAGAGACCACTTTCAAATGTTCAGTTTCACTGTTTTTTCTCTTTATAAGTATATTTTTGAGTAAAATGTAAATTGCTCTTTTAGTCTACAAACTTCTGACAACACGTCTCTGAATTTCCAAGCAATAAATTTTGTATTTTTTTCTGACAAAGAAAAATGGTCCAAATTAAAAAAACAAACAAAACAAAACAGTGCTTTCAGACCTCAAATAATGCAAAGAAAACAAGTTCATAATCATTTAGAAACAACAATACTAATGTTTTAACTCAGGAAGAGTTCAGAAATCAATATTTTCTGGAATAACCATGACTTTTAGTCACAGCTTTCATGCATCTTGGCATGCTTTCCACCAGTCTTTCACACTGCTTTTGGGTGAGCTTATGCTACTCCTGGTAAAAAAATATAAGCAGTTCTTTGTTTGATGGCTTGTGACTATCCATCATCCTCTAGATTACATTCCAGAGGTTTTCAGTGGGGTTCAGGTCTGGAGAATGGGCTGGCCATGACAGGGTTTTGATGTTGTGGTCTTTTAATTTTTGCCAGAGCTGTATATAAAAGAGAGGAAAGTGCTTCGAAAAAGGCAAAAGTCAGTAAAGAAGATTATTACGTGAAGTTACTGTATTAAATGAATAAAGTACAGTACAATAGTTTTTTACACATTGAATAGTTTTTCATACTATACATTACTATGATGGTTGTTAATAAACTTATTTTTTCTTATTTAAAAACACAAAAAAATGGTGTGTTTTTGGGGGGCTGGAATAGATTAATAGCGCTTCAATTAATTTTAATGGGGAAACTTAATTTGATATATGAGCAAATTGAGTTTAGAGCTCGGTCACAGAACAATTTAAACTCGTAAGTCAAGGTATTACTTTACAGTTATGGGGTAGCAATTCTTTTTCGTGGGCCTCTCTGAGCATGGGCCCTGGAGAAACTGCACCCTCCACTCCAGGGGTCCTCAAACTTTTTAAACAGGGGGCCAGATCACGGTCCCTCAGACCATTGGTGGGTCAGAATATAGTTTTAAAAAAACTACAAACAAATTCCTATGCACACTGCACATACTGTATATTATTTTGAAGTAAAACAGCAAAACAGGAACAAATACAATATTTAAACTGAAGAAGTAAAGTTAAATCAACAAACTTACCAATTTTTCAATGGGTTACTTGAATATCCTACACTTCGAGTCAATTTTTTCTCTTTCTTGATATCATTGTTTCCTAGTGATTCCAAATTGCTATTAGTAAAATACCAATATATATACAGTGCTACAAAAAGAATATACCAGCAATAAAATTGCCCACACAGAGACATACAGATGCCCAACAATGCAGCCTCACCAGTGCCCATATTGGTGGAAGTCCACTTTTACCTCAGGCTCAGACTGGTGTGGCCCGAGAGTCCCCAATAGGCAGGTAAATGTCCCCAATAGGCAGCATAGGTCCCCAATAGGCAGTATAGGTCCACAATAGGCAGGTAAATGTCCCCAATAGGCAGCATAGGTCCCCAATAGGCAGCATAGGTCCCCAGTAGGCAGCACAGGTCCCGAATAGGCAGGATAGGTCCCTAATAGGCAGGTAAATTTCCCCAATAGGCAGCATAGTCCCCAATATGCAGGTAAATGTCCCCAATAGGCAGCATAGGTCCACAATAGGCAGGTAAATGTCCCCAATAGGCAGTATAAGTCCCCAGTAGGCAGCATAGGTCCTCAATAGACAGGTAAATGTCCTCAATAGGCAGCATAGGACCCCAATAGGCAGGTTAAGGTCCCCAATAGGCAGTATAGGTCCCCAGTAGGCAGCATAGGTCCTCAATAGACAGGTAAATGTCCTCAATAGGCAGCATAGGACCCCAATAGGCAGGTTAAGGTCCCCAATAGGCAGTATAGGTCTCCAGTGGGCAGCATAGTCCCCAATAGGCAGCATAGGTCCCCAATAGACAGGTAAAGGTCCCCTATAGGCAGCAAATGTCCCCAATAGGCAGGTAAATGTCCCCAATAGGAAGGTAAATGTCCCCAATAGGAAGCATAGGTCCAAAATAGGCAGGTAAATGTCCCCAATAGGCAGTATAGTTCTCCAGTAGGCAGCATAGTCCCCAATAGGCAGCATAATCCCCAATAGACAGGTAAAGGTCCCCTATAGGCAGCAAAGGGCCCCAATAGGCAGGTAAATGTCCCCAATAGGCAGTATAAGTCTCCAGTAGGCAGCATAGGTCCTCAATAGACAGGTAAATGTCCTCAATAGGCAGCATAGGACCCCAATAGGCAGGTTAAGGTCCCCAATAGGCAGCATAGGTCCACAATAGGCAGGTAAATGTCCCCAATAGGCAGTATAATTCCCCAGTAGGCAGCATAGGTCCTCAATAGACAGGTAAATGTCCTCAATAGGCAGCATAGGACCCCAATAGGCAGGTTAAGGTCCTCAATAGGCAGTATAGGTCCCCAGTGGGCAGCATAGTCCCCAATAGGCAGCATAGGTCCCCAATAGACAGGTAAAGGTCCCCTATAGGCAGCAAAGGGCCCCAATAGGCAGGTAAATGTCCCCAATATTAAGCAAAGGTCCAAAATAGGCAGGTAAATGTCCCCATTAGGCAGTATAGTTCTCCAGTAGGCAGCATAGTCCCCAATAGGCAGCATAGGTCCCCAATAGACAGGTAAAGGTCCCCTATAGGCAGCAAAGGGCCCCAATAGGCAGGTAAATGTCCCCAATAGGAAGCATAGGTCCAAAATAGGCAGGTAAATGTCCCCAATAGGCAGTATAGTTTTCCAGTAGGCAGCATAGTCCCCAATAGGCAGCATAGTCCCCAATAGGCAAGTAAATGTCCCCAATAGGCAGCATAGTCCCCAATAGACAGGTAAATGTCCCCAATAGGCAGCATAGTCCCCAATAGGCAGGTAAATGTCCCCAATAGACAGCACAGGTCCACAATAGGCAGGTAAATGTCCCCAATAGGCAGGTAAATGTCCCCAATAGGCAGCATAGTCCCCAATAGGCATGCAAATGTCCCCAATAGGCAGCATAGTCCCCAATAGACAGGTAACTGTCCCCAATAGGCAGCACAGGTCCCCAATAAACAGCATAGTCCCCAATAGGCAGGTAAATGTCCCCAATAGGCAGCACAGGTCCACAATAGGCAGGTAAATGTCCCCAATAGGCAGGTAAATGTCCCCAATAGGCAGCACAGGTCCACAATAGGCAGGTAAATGTCCCCAATAGGCAGGTAAATGTCCCCAATAGGCAGCACAGGTCCACAATAGGCAGGTAAATGTCCCCAATAGGCAGTATAGTCCTCAATAGACAGGTAAATGTCCCCAGTAGGCAGCACAGGTCCCCAATAGGCAGCACAGGTCCCCAATAGGCAGCATAGGTCCTCAATATGTAGCTAAATGTCCCCAATAGGCAGCATAGTCCCCAATAGGCAGGTAAATGTCCCCAATAGGCAGCATAGTCCCCAACAGGCAGGTAAATGTCCCCAATAGGAAGCACAGGTCCCCAATAGGCAGGTAAATATCCCCAATAGGACCGAGCGTTAAAAAAAGAAAAAAAATACCAGTACTCACCTATGTCCCCCGCTGCTCTGAAGAGGCACCCACTCAACTCCGTGTTCTTCTGGCACAGGCACAGGTGGCGTGATGACAATCATGCCGTCTGTGTGTGCTGCATACGGAGGGCTGCGCAACGCCTTTCCTGGCGCCTTGTTGTTCCACCCACGATTACAGGGTCCGCCGGCATTGAACTACAGTGAATTTCAATGTCAGCCGGGCCCAGGGGCCGGATAAAAGTCCTCGGCAGGCTGCATATGGCCCGCGGGCCGTAGTTTGAGGACTCCTGCTCTACTCAGTAGCTACGCTGCTGAGTGTGAGATGCAAGGGCCCCTGCAAAACATGGACATGTGTGAAGGACGCCTGATAGCTACGGTATATGTTTTATTAATTTCTGATTGGAAGGTAAAATTCTTGTTTTTTTTCTCTATCCTATCTATGCACACTTCGCTCTCCATACTTTGAGCTAGAATAATGCAGATTCATGCATTAGCTACTTTTACATGTGCTTAGATTTTCCTAGGAAAGCAACCTGCAGTCAATAAGCTTTGATCGGCTACATCTACTCAGTGACTACCACTTTTTCCTATTGATTGCACAGAAGTAGAGGGAATCTTTGCCTAAAACAATTTACTGTCTAAAAAGAATTAATTGCCATCCATTAAACTAATTATACTGATCAGGCATTTCCTGAATTTCAGCGAGGATACTACACTTGGTTTAGTAGATGTAGCGTACAATATTTAGCCAGAGCTAAGACATTAGCTAGTGAAGAAGAATCACCCTGTAGGATAAGCTTACAAATAGAAGATTTGCTGCATATTTTCCTGTACCATATCTGCATGTAGATTTCACTCTTTACAAAGCAAAGGGTGAAATTTGTGATGAGTTCCGCCCATTTTTTGTGCAGAAATTTTCAGCAATGTGTAGAAAATCCAACAGCAAATATTAAAGGGATCAGTTAGCAGGTTTTTGTTAACTAAAACGACAGCAGCTTGAGATAGGGTCAGAGATCTTGATTCCATTGATGCATGACATAATTTACTGGGTAAAAAGAAAGAAAAAATACTTAGTAACCCTCCAAGGGCTAAAGTCCCAAGATTCACATTTTCAGGGAGGGATGCACGGATAATTAACCAAGTTGGTTTACTAGGTGCAGAAGTGCCAATTATGGAGTAGAAATCCAGCAATGCCAAGAAATTACTTAAAGTTCAGCTTTAATCAACATTCTCTTAAAAATATTGTGAAAAGATAGAGAGAAAAAAGTATAAAGTCATGTGGGTGATGCATTTCGAACTGCACTGGTTCTTAATCATAGCCTATCAGTGCAAAAGCAATCAAACATATAAATAGAGGATGGGCCATTTATATGGAAACACCTAAATAAAATGGGAATGGGTATGGATATCAACTTCCTGTATGTGGCACATTAGTATATTGGAGGGGGAAAACTTTTCAAGATAGGTGGTGACCATGGTGGCCAGTTTGAAGTCTGCCATTTTGGATCCTACTTTATTTTTTTTAATGGGAAGAGGGTCGTGTGACACATCAAACATATTGATAATTCACAAGAAAAACAGTGGTGTGCTTGGTTTTAACGTAACTTTATTCTTTCATGAGTTATTTACAAGTTTATGACCACTTATAAAATGTGTACAAAGTGCTGGGCATTGTATTGGATTGTCAATGCAACCCTTTTCTCCCACTCTACCAGCCCATAAATTGTAGGCTTAGCCCAGTAGTGACATGTTTGTCCAAAATTGTAGACTGGTGGCCCAGAAGTGGCTTGTAGTGTAACATAGTAGCATAGTTTTGAAGGCTGAAGGAAGACCTCATGTCCATCTAGTTCAGCCTATTTTTAGTGCAGCTGTTCTGCATTGTTGATTCTGGGGAAGGCAAAAAACCCACAGAGTAGAAGCCAATTTTCTCCATAGGGAAAAAAATTCCTTCCCCTAAGCTGGGTCAACCATCTACCTATAATATTCTGTTATTCGTAACCTTCTATACTGTTACTCACAAGAAAAGCATCCATTCCTTTCTTAAATTCATTCAGTGAGTTGGCCATCACCACTTCCTCAGGAAGAGAATTCCAGAGCCTCACTGCTCTTACCGTGAAGAACCCTCTTCTATGCTGGTGCAGAAATTGTCTTTCCTCCAAACGACGAGAATGCCCCCTTGTTCTTGTCACAGTCCTTAGTACAAACAGTTCATTGGAGAGATTTCTGTATTGCCCTCTGATATACTTGTACATATATATTAGGTCTCCCCTAAGTCTTCTCTTTTCTAGAGTAAATAGACCTTATTTTGATAAGCTTTCTGGGTATTGTAGTGAACCAACTCCATTTATCATTTTAGTAGCCCGCCTTTGAACCCTTTCAAGTTCAGTAATGTCTTTCTTGAGCACCGGCGTCCAAAATTGCACACAATACTCCAAGTGTGGTCTGACGAGTGATTTGTACAGAAGGAGAATTATGTTTTCATCTCGTGTCCCCAGACCTCTTCTAATGCATCCCATGACCCTATTTGCTTTGGTGGCAGCTGCCTGACACTGGGCACTCCAATTTAGCTTCTTATTGACTAAGATGCCTAAGTCTTTTTCCATGTCTGATTTCCCCAGCAGTTTCCCATTTAGTAATTGTAGCATCTGTTTCTCCTTCCCATGCGCATAACCTTACACTTATCTGTGTTAAACCTCATTTGCCATTTTTCAGCCCAATTCTCCAATTTACTCAAATCTGTCTGTAGTTGCAAACTGTCCTCCTTTGTGTTAACTACCTTACATAGTTTTGTATCATCTGCAAATACTAATATTTTACTTTGTAAGCCATCCACTAGATCATTAATAAATATATTAAATAGTAGGGGGCCCAATACAGAACCATGTGGTACCCCACTAGTAACCCTGGCCCAATCTGAGTATGCCCCATTAATAACCACTCTTTGTTTTCTATCACTAAGCCAGCTACCTACCCATCTACACACATTTTCCCCTAGCCCAAGCTTTCTCATCTTACTTGCCAATTTTTTATGTGGGACAGGGTCAAATGCTTTAGAGAAGTCGAGATAAATGACATCCAATGATTCTCCTCGATCCATTTGAGAGCTTACATCCTCATAGAAGCTGATCAGGTGACTTTGACAGGAGCGATCCTTCATAAATCCATGTTGATATGGAGTTAAACATTTATTAACATTGAGATATTCCATAATGGTATCCCTTAGAAACCCTTCAAAAATTTTACCCACAACAGATGTTAAGCTTACCGGCCTATAGTTTCCAGGTTCCCTTTTACACCCCTTTTTGAATATTGGTACCACATTTGCTTGCCGCCAATTAAAAGAAACAGACCCTGATTCTATAGAGTCTTAAATACAGTTGTGGCCAAAAGTATTGACACCCCTGCAATTCTGTCAGATAATACTCAGTTTCTTCCTGAAAATGATTGAAAACACAAATTCTTTGGTATTATTATCTTCATTTAATTTGTTTTAAATGAAAAAACACAAAAGAGAATGATGCAAAAAGCAAAACATTGATCATTTCACACAAAACTCCAAAAATGGGCCAGACAAAAGTATTGGTACCCTCAGCCTAATACTTGGTTACACAACCTTTAGCCAAAATAAGTGTGACCAACCGCTTCCGGTAACCATCAATGAGTTTCTTACAATGCTCTGCTGGAATTTTAGACCATTCTTCTTTGGCAAACTGCTCCAGGTCCCTGATATTAGAAGGGTGCCTTCTCCTAACTGCCATTTTTAGATCTCTCCACAGGTGTTCTATGGGATTCAGGTCTGGACTCATTGCTGGCCACCTTAGAAGTCTCCAGTGCTTTCTCTCAAACCATTTTCTAGTGCTTTTTGGAGTGTGTTTTGGGTCATTGTCCTGCTGGAAGACCCATGACCTCTGAGGGAGACCCAGCTTTCTCACACTGGGCCCTACATTATGCTGCAAAATTTGTTGGTAGTCTTCAGACTTCATAATGCCATGCACACAGTCAAGCAGTCCAGTGCCAGAGGCAGCAAAGCAACCCCAAAACATCAGGGAACCTCCACCACGTTTGACTGTAGGGACCGTGTTCTTTTCTTTGAATGCCTCTTTTTTTCTCCTGTAAACTCTATGTTGATGCCTTTGCCCAAAAAGCTCTACTTTTGTCTCATCTGACCAGAGAACATTCTTCCAAAACGTTTTAGGCTTTTTCAGGTAAGTTTTGGCAAACTCCAGCCTGGCTTTTTTATGTCTCGGGGTAAGAAGTGGGGTCTTCCTGGGTCTCCTACCATACAGTCCCTTTTCATTCAGACGCCGACAGATAGTACGGGTTGACACCGTTGTACCCTCAGACTGCAGGGCAGCTTGAACTTGTTTGGATGTTAGTCGAGGTTCTTTATCCAACATCCGCACAATCTTGCGTTGAAATCTCTTGTCAATTTTTCTTTTCTGTCCACATCTAGGGAGGTTAGCCACAGTGCCATGGGCTTTAAACTTCTTGATGACACTGCGCACGGTAGACACAGGAACATTCAGGTCTTTGGAGATGGACTTGTAGCCTTGAGATTGCTCATGCTTCCTCACAATTTGGTTTCTCAAGTCCTCAGACAGTTCTTTGGTCTTCTTTCTTTTCTCCATTCTCAATGTGGTACACACAAGGACACAGGACAGAGGTTGAGTCAACTTTAATCCATGTCAACTGGCTGCAAGTGTGATTTAATTATTGCCAACACCTGTTAGGTGCCACAGGTAAGTTACAGGTGCTGGCTTTAGGACAATTCTTTTTGTGTTTTTTCATTTAAGACAAATTAAATGAGGATAATAATACCAAAGAATTTGTGTTTGCAATCATTTTCAGGAAGAAACTGAGTATTATCTGACAGAATTGCAGGGGTGTCAATACTTTTGGCCACAACTGTATAAGGAATAGAGGCCTGTCTATCACATTACTTAACTCCCTTAATACCCGAGGGTGAATGCCATCAGGGCCTGGTGATTTGTCAATTTTAAACTTACTAAGGCGGTTCTGCACTTCTTCCTTGGTTAGGCAGGTAATACTTAATGGGGAGTTTATATTACAGTATCACTCTGCTTTTGCCCTGGCAAATCCTTTTCCTGTGTGTAGAGCAGGGACACATCAGAGGGAGGTCACCTTGCCATGGTTGATGAGCATACATGAACTGGCCAATTTTTGCACTAAGAACCTTCATTTTTTCATCTATTACTGTAAGTAAAAAAAAATTTTGGAAAATTTTGCTAACTTGAATATTTTTAATGCTTTTCTGTGTTTTCACATGGCCTAGATTCATGCACATGTGCCGCTGTGTTCATTTTTTTGTGTGTGTATATATACTATATATATATATATATATATATATATATATACACTCACTGGCCACTTTATTAGGTACACCATGCTAGTAAGGGGTTGGACCCCCTTTTGCCTTCAGAACTGCCTCAATTCTTCGTGGCAGAGATTCAACAAGGTGCTGGAAGCATTCCTCAGAGATTTTGGACCATATTGACATGATGGCATCACACAGTTGGCGCAGATTTGTCGGCTGCACATCCCTGATGCGAATCTCCCGTTCCACCACATCCCAAAGATGCTCTATTGGATTGAGATCTGGTGACTGAGGAGGCCATTTGAGTACAGTAAACTCATTGTCATGTTCAAGAAACCAATCTGAGATGATTCGAGCTTTATGACATGGCGCATTATCCTGCTGAAAGTAGCCATCAGATGTTGGGTACATTGTGGTCATAAAGGGATGGACATGGTCAGCAACAATACTCAGGTAGGCTGTGGCGTTGCAACGATGCTCAATTGGTACCAAGGGGCCCAAAGAGTGCCCAGAAAAAATTCCCCACACCATGACACCACCACCACCAGCCTGAACCGTTGATACAAGGCAGGATGGATCCATGCTTTCATGTTGTTTACGCCAAATTCTGACCCTACCATCCGAATGTCGCAGCAGAAATCGTGACTCATCAGACCAGGCAACGTTTTTCCAATCTTCTACTGTCCAATTTCGATGAGCTTGTGCAAATTTTAGCCTCAGTTTCCTGTTCTTAGCTGAGAGGAGTGGTACCCATTGTGGTCTTCTGCTGCTGTAGCCCATCTGCCTCAAAGTTCGACGCACTGTGCGTTCAGAGATGCTCTTCTGCCTACCTTGGTTGTAACGGGTGGCAATTTGAGTCACTGTTGCCTTTCTATCAGCTCGAACCAGTCTGCCCATTCTCCTCTGACCTCTGGCATCAACATGGCATTTCCGGCCACAGAACTGCCGCTCACTGGATTTTTTTTCTTTTTCGGACCATTCTCTGTAAACCCTAGAGATGGTTGTGCTTGAAAATCCCAGTAGATCAGCAGTTTCTGAAATTCTCAGACCAGCCCTTCTGGCACCAACAATCATGCCACGTTCAAAGGCACTCAAATCACCTTTCTTCCCCATGCTGATGCTCGGTTTGAACTGCAGGAGATTGTCTTGACCATGTCTACATGCCTAAATGCACTGAGTTGCCGCCATGTGATTGGCTGATTAGAAATTAAGTCTTAACACACAGTTGGACAGGTGTACCTAATAAAGTGGCCAGTGAGTGTATATATATATATACACACACACAGTACAGACCAAAAGTTTGGACACACCTTCTTCAAAGAGTTTTCTTTATTTTCATGACTATGAAAATTGTAGATTCACTCTGAAGTCATCAAAACTATGAATTAACACATGTTATATAATTAACAAAAAAGTGTGAAACAACTGAAAATATGTCTTATATTCTAGGTTCTTCAAAGTAGCCACCTTTTGCTTTGATTACTGCTTTCACACTCTTGGCATTCTCTTGCTGAGCTTCAAGAGGTAGTCACTGGAAATGGTTTTCACTTCACAGGTGTGCCCTGTCAGGTTTAATAAGTGGGATTTCTTGCCTTATAAATGGGGTTGGAACCATCAGTCATTTAGAAACAACAATACTAATGTTTTAACTCAGAAAGAGTTAAGAAATCAATATTTTATGGAATAACCATGATTTTTAATCACAGTTTTTATGTGTCTTGGCATGCTTTCCACCAGTCTTTCACACTGCTTTTGGGTGACCTTATGCCACTCCTGGTACAAAAATTTAAGCAGTTCTTCTTTGTTTGATGGCTTGTGACTATCCATCTTCCTCTTGATTACATTCCAGAGGTTTTCAATGGAGTTCAGGTCTGGAGATTGGACTGGCCATGACACGGATTTGATGTGGTGGTCCTTCATCCACACATTGATTGACCTAGCTGTGTGGCATGGCGCATTGTCCTGCTGGAAAAACCAGTCCTCAAGAGTTGGGGAACATTGCCTGAGCAGAAGGAATCAACTGTTTTTCCAGGATAACCTTGTATGCGGCTTGATTCATACGTCCTTCGCAAAGATTAGGCTGCCCAATTCCAGCCTTGCTGAAGCATTCCCAGATCATCACCAATCCTCCACCAAATTTCACAGTGGATGCAAGACACTGTGCCTTGTATGCCTCTCCAGGTCTATGTCTAACCATTAGCCTGGCTCTCCTTTGCTTCTCATTCATGAAAGGCTTTTTCTAGCTTTACAAGACTTGAGCCCTGCCTCTAGGAACCTGTTGTGAATGGTTCTTGCCGTGCACTTCACCCCAGCTGCCATTTGCCATTCCTTTTGCAGCTCACTTGATGTCATCCTGCGGTTGCTGAGTGACATTCGAATAAGATGACGGTCATCCCGGTCAGTGGGGAGTTGTTTTCACCCTCTGCCGGTCTGTAGCTTTGTTGTCCCCAATGTCTGCTTCTTGACCTTGTTGTAATGGACTGCCATGTTAGAAATTTTAAGGATGGAGGCAACATGACGCTCACTGTATCCCTCTGCTAGTAAAGGCAGAATTGAGCCCTTCTTTTCCTCACTCAAGACTTTTCTTTTCAACTCCTTTGGCATTGTTAAAAGTTATTTTTTCATTCCTATTACTTTTGGGATATTACTAGCACTTGTTTTGCCATCCAGCTTGTCCTATTGCAAGAGGATTGTGAACACCACAGCAGGGTTTTTTATACTTTCCTTCGTTAAATAAGATTTGGTTCAGGTGATCACCTAATCAGAAGCACATTAAGTAGAATGAGGTGTACTCTGGTTGGAATTCAACTGACTCTGGAATGGGATGGCTGTCAGCATGTAGAGAAGCTGATTTTCATAAAACTGTGCAATGGTCTCTTAGTTTTTGCCAGAGCTGTATATATATACACACGTAAGCAACAGAAAGGAGAATCCGAAGATCAGTGGCCACACTGGTCAGTTGGATACAGTTACCATTATAGAAGTATCTGCAGATAAACAAGTAAATATTAAGATAAAACTATAATAAAATACATAGTCCAGGTATCAATGTAGAATATACATGGATGAACACTTTGGATGTATAAGATATATCACTTGTAAGTTCCAATGTGAATAATTGAAAAAGAAAATGTATGACATATACATATACTGCCCCCTAGTGGGCAATAAATAGATGACATTCTATTATCTTTTTGCTGTCAACCAGCCTCCCTTTCACAGGAATGCCACTCTTTCTGCTTTTGCAATGTGAAAAAGGGCATTTGGCAAATAAATTTAAAAATTATTTGCTTTTGTGGGTATAGATTAAAAGAAACACTATAGGTAAAATTGATGCATTGTGTTATGCAGAGTGAAATAGGCCGTACAGAACAGAGAAAATAAAAAAAAACTAAAAAACACTAAAGTGAGAGAACTTGTGCCATGCCAAACAGCTTCAATTGGTGGGTTTTCTTCCATGAACTGCTAGTCTAAATGGATGTTTAAGGTACAGGAAAACAGCCATTTTTTTTATTGGTCAGAGTATTAAACAAGTAGACACATGCTACTGGCTTTCTGCTACTTTTGATAGTCAGGTGAAGACTGCAAGATGTGAGTAGTCTGCATAAGAAATCCATTTGAAGATTGCTTTATTCATCATATATTTTTTCCGTTTATTGATTCATTAGGTTCTGTGATAATCTGCAGTTGGGTGTTGGCGTGGCTGCTATTAACCCCGTGCATATGTGTTTTACTTACTGAAAATTTGTGGCAAATATCCTGTTGACTTAACTATGTATAAGGTGTCTTAGGGAGAACATTTCTTCTTATACAAAGTGCCAAGTTACGTAAGGAGAATTAAAGGTCTTGTAATTCTCCTCTGGGAAATTATACAAGCAAATAGACTTTTCAGACAGTAAAAGAACTAAAACTCCAGTGCCTCCTATGGGATGTAGAAATCCTAAAAGTCAATATTTAACGAGCTTTGACATATGACTTAAAAAATGAATGTGAATAAAAATAATAATAAACATGAATAAAGTCCTAAACCAGAAATTCTATTTTCAGACACGTGTTTTGAGGTATTGGCTCCGCATCAGTGCAAAGGATATTTGCATAAATATGTATACAGTGCCTTGCGAAAGTATTCGGCCCCCTTGAACTTTTCAACCTTTTCCCACATATCATCATGCTTCAAACATAAAGATACCAAATGTAAATTTTTGGTGAAGAATCAGCAACAAGTGGGACACAATTGTGAAGTTGAGCGAAATGTATTGGTTATTTTAAATTTTTGTGGAAATTCAAAAACTGACAAGTGGGGGGGCAATATTATTCGGCCCCTTTAACTTAATACTTTGTTGCCCCACCTTTTGCTGCGATTACAGCTGCGAGTCGCTTGGGGTATGTCTCTATCAGTTTTGTACATCGAGAGACTGAAATTCTTGAAAAAGATAAATTTCAGCTCACCTCTTGTAAGTTCGTAAGAACTAATGAAAAGCTCTGAGCGCGGACACGTCTCTGCCAGGACGTATAATGACTCCAAGAAAAGGAAGAAAGGTCCAGCTCCAGAAATTTAAAATCCAGGATTTTTATTGTATCATGTTTAAAATACATTCATGGCTGCTTGTGATCAAGTAACTCTGAGTCTAAGAGCATTTGTGCTCGAAACGCGTACAGAGACCTGGAGAATATCCTCATGCGGTGAACTTTGTTGCCGTTACTTGATCACACGCAGCCATGCATGTATTTTAAACATGATACAATAAAAATCCTGGATTTTAAATTTCTGGAGCTGGACCTTTCTTCCTTTTCTTGGACTGAAATTCTTGCCCATTCTTCCTTGGCAAACAGCTCGAGCTCAGTGAGGTTTGATGGAGATCGTTTGTGAACAGCAGTTTTCAGCTCTTTCCACAGATTCTGAATTAGATTCAGTTCTGGACTTTGACTTGGCCATTCTAACACCTGGATACGTTTATTTGTGAACCATTCCATTGTAGATTTTGCTTTATGTTTGGGATCATTGTCTTGTTGGAAGACAAATCTCCGTCCCAGTCTCAGGTCTTTTGCAGACTTCAACAGGTTTTCTTCAAGAATGGTCCTGTATTTGGCTCCATCCATCTTCCCATCAATTTTAACCATCTTCCCTGTCCCTGCCGAATAAAAGCAGGCCCAAACCATTTAAGCTGACACCACCATGTTTGACAGTGGGGATGGTGTGTTCAGGGTGATTAGCTGTGCTTCCTGTACGCCAAACATATCGTTTGGCATTGTTGACAAAAAGTTTGATTTTGGTTTCATCTGACCAGAGCACCTTCTTCCACATGTTTGGTATGTCTCCCAGGTGGCTTGTTGCAAACTTTAAACAACACTTTTTATTATTATTTATTATTATTATTTATTTATATAGCGCCATTAATTCCATGGTGCTGTACATGCAAAGCTATAGATATCGTTAACATTAAACAAATTTACAATGACAGACTGGTACAGAGGGGAGGGGACCCTGTCCTTGCGGACTTACATTCAGGACAGTGGGGAAGAGGCAGAAGGTCGGGGGTGCAGCAGCTCTGGTGGTGATGAGGCGGCAGCTCAGGCGGTGGTGAGGTGGCAGAATGGTCATTGCAGGCTGTAAGCTTTCCTGAAAAGATGGGTTTTCAGGTTCCGTTTGAAGGATCCGAGCATGGTGGATAATCGGACGTGTTGAGGAATGGCATTCCAGAGGATAGGGGATATTCGGGAGAAATCTTGGAGGCGGTTGTGTGAGGAACGAATAAGTGTGGAGGAGAGTAGGAGGTCTTGGGAGGATCGAAGATTACATGAGGGAAGATATTGGGAGATTAGTTCAGAAATATAGGGAGGGGAAGGGTTGTGGATGGCTTTGTAGGTCAGTGTTAGTAGTTTGAACTGGATTCGTTGGGGAACTGGGAGCCAGTGGAGGGATTTTCAGTGGGGGGAGACAGGGGAGTAGCAAGGAGAGAGGTGGATTAGTCGGGCAGCAGAAAAGAGGACAGACTGGAATGGTGCAAGAGAGTTAGCAGGGAGGCCACAGAGGAGAGTGTTGCAGTAGTCAAGGCGGGAGATGATGAGGACATGTTCAAGAGTTTGAGTAGATTGAGGACTGAGGAAGGGACGGATTCTGGAAATATTTTTGAGTTGGAGGCGACGGGAGGTGGCAAGAGATTGGACGTGTGGTTTGAAGGACAGGGCAGAGTCGAGACTTACTCCGAGGCAGCGGATTTCAGGTGCAGGAGAGAGCGTGATGCCGTTTACCATAATAGAAAGATCGGGTGGGGAAGATATGTGAGATGGAGGAAAGATAATGAGTTCAGTTTTGTCTATGTTGAGTTTTAGGAAGCGGGAGGTGAAAAAGGAGGATATGGCTGATAGACACTCCGGGATTGTGGACAGCAGAGAGGTGACATCTGGGCCAGAGAGGTAGATCTGAGTGTCATCTGCATACAGGTGGTACTGGAAGTCATGGGACCTTATGAGTTGTCCTAGGCCAAGAGTATAGATGGAAAAAAGTAGGGGCCCCAGGACAGAGCCTTGGGGGACTCCAACAGAGAGGGGGCGGGATGAGGAGGTAGTGTGGGAGTGGGAAACGCTGATGTGCGGTCAGAAAGGTATGAGGAAATCCAGGACAGGGCAAGATCTTTGATGTCAAGGGAAGAAAGAATCTGTAGCAGTAGGCAGTGGTCAACTGTGTCAAAGGCAGAGGACAGGTCAAGAAGG
Organism: Dendrobates tinctorius; assembly: GCF_039654945.1. Classification (NCBI taxonomy): domain Eukaryota; kingdom Metazoa; phylum Chordata; class Amphibia; order Anura; family Dendrobatidae; genus Dendrobates; species Dendrobates tinctorius. The sequence goes on from NW_027361891.1 coordinate 6,064,929, forward strand.
AGGAGGATGGAGAACTGTCTGTTAGCTTTGGTTGTGAGTAAGTCATTAGTAATTTTGGTCAGGGCAGTTTCAGTGGAGTGGTGGGGGCGGAAGCCAGATTGCAGGATGTCAAGGAGGGAGTTAGATGAGAGATGGGAGGAAAGTTGAGCATGGACACGCTGTTCAAGGAGTTTGGAAGCAAGCGAGAGCAGTGATATGGGGCGATAGCTGGGCATAGCAATTGGATCAAGGTTTGATTTTTTGAGGATGGGTGTAATGGTGGCATGTTTGAAGGCAGAGGGGAAGGTACCAGAAGTTAGGGAAAGGTTGAAGAGATGGGTTAGGGCTGGAATTATCATGTTAGTGAGGTTGAGGAGCAGGTGGGAAGGGATGGGGTCAAGTGCACAGGTGGTGAGGCGTGATTTGGAAAGGAAATGAGTAAGCTCTCCTTCAGTGATGTTGGAGAGGGAGGTTATTAGGGAAGGGCAGAGGTCTGGTATGTGGAGTGGTTGGGGTGGTGGAACTGTAAAGGTTTGCCTTGTTTGGTCAATCTTGTTTCTGAAGTAGGTGGCAAAGTCCTCAGCAGAGATGAGGGGAGTTGGAGGTGGCAGTGGTGGGCGGAGGAGAGAGTTGAATGTGCTGAACAGTTGTTTTGGGTTGTGGGATAATGAAGATACAAGGTTTGTGAAATAGGTCTGTTTAGCAGAGGTGAGGCTGATTTAAAGGCAAATGTAGCTTATTTGAAAGCAGTGAAATCGTCTGGCAGGCGTGTTTTCTTCCAACGCCGCTCCTCGACCCTGGATGCTTGTCGAAGTTTTTTGGTGAGGTTGTTGTGCCAGGGTTGCCTATTGGTTTGTCGCACTTTGCCATGCATGAGAGGAGCGACTGAGTCTATGGCTGATGTGAGGGTGGCGTTGTAGAAAGCGGTGGCACTGTCCGTGTTGTGGTGTGAAGATATGGAGGACAGAGGTAGAAGAGAGTCTGAGAGTCTGTGGATGTCTAAGTGTGCGAGGTTTCTGCGAGGATGTGCTAGTGGCTGGACATGGGGGGCAGGTGAGAAGGACAAGGATGAGAAGGTGAGTAGATGGTAGTCAGATAGGGGGAAGGGAGATGTTGTGAGATTAGATAGGGAACAGAGGCGGGTGAAGATGAGGTCTAATGTCCATCTGTGTGGGTGGCTGTGGAGGACCACTGAGTTTGGAGGCTGCTGGCTGGTGGGTGTCAATGAGGATGTTGAAGTCCCCCATGATGATGGTGGGGATGTCAGCAGAGAGAAAGTGGGGGAGCCAGGTGGAGAATTGGTCGATGAAGGCAGTGGCTGAGCCCAGTGGTCAGTATATCACAGCCATTTGGAGATTAGAGGGAGATTAAATTCGGACAGAGTGAACCTCGAAAGAAGGGAGGATAAGGGAGGGTGGGGGTTGCATAGGGTTGAATGAACAGCTTTTAGAAAGGAGGAAACCCACTCCTCCACCTTGTCTGTTGCCAGGGCGAGGAGTGTGGGTAAAGTGGAGGCCGCCATAACTCAGTGCGGCCGGGGAGGCCGTGTAAGGGGGTATCAGCCAGGTCTCAGTGAGGGCTAGGAAGTAAAGGTTGCGGGAGGTAAAGAGGTTGTGGATCACGTGGAGCTTGTTGCAGATGGAGTGCACATTCCAAAGTGCTCCAGAGAGAGGGTGCGGGAGGGGGTAAGCGGCACAGATTTTAAGTGTGAGTGTGACGTCCGTCTGCGAATCTGGGCTGCTGTAGTAACAGCGCCCCGAGTAACCCCGAGACCCTTAACCCCTATACAGGGATCTGGAATTGTAGCAAGGCCCAGGGGGTAGCTGTCTAGGGGAGCAGTGGACCAGAGCAGAGAGGTCGTCAATGGGTTAAAACTAAAAACCCGTAATCGTGGTCCGGAGGCAGGAGTCGGAGGCAGGCGGGCAGCAGAGGTACAAAATCAGCAGGCAGAAGAAGGGTCTAAAGTCCGGGCCAAGGTCAGTAAAAAGCCAGGAGGGCAGCAAAGGTACAAAATCAGCAGGCAGAAGAAGGGTCAGGAATCCAAGCTAAGGTCAGCGTCACAAATCGGGAGAGAGGCAGAGGTACAAAAACAGCAGGCTATAGAATGGTCAGAAATCCAGGCTGAGGTCAAAGTTAACTATAGCAAATCACACAGTAGTACGCAGGGGAACCAAGAATATATCCGGCGGCTTGCAAGACCAGTCCCAGGGTATTTTAGGGATCAGGTCATCCCTCACAGGTTCCCAGGCTGATGATGTCATTAGGACCGCCCCCAGGACTAGGCCAGATGGTGATGCAGTAACCCTTTGATGACTGACAGAGGTGCGGAGCCTGCGCCCACTAGATGCCTGCGCAGGAGCCCCTTCTCTGTCCCCACCATCACCCATGGGCGAACCACGGCACCTCCCAGTGGCCGAGGCAGGAACAGCCATCCCCGAGTCTGACGGCGAAGTGACGGTCCGGCGCCTCCTAGTGGCCGAGACCGGAACAGCAGGCCCCGAGTCTGAAGGCGACGTGACAGACCAGCACCTCCTAGTGGCCAAGGCCGGAACAGTAGGCCCAGAGTCTGGCGGCGACGTGCCAGTCCGGTGCCTCCTAGTGGCTGAACCCGGAACAGCAGGCCCTGAGCCTGACAGCGACGTGACAGTGAGGGATTGCGGTAGTTTCTCTTAGTGTGAGAAAGATAGGGGTGAGGATTAGTGGGATGTATGAGGCAGGGGGGGCCAGGATTGGGGGATATGTCACCAGCAGTGAGAAGAAGCAGAGAAAGGGAAAGCAGGTGGGTGAAGGAGAGTGATTGTCTGGTATTGTATTTTAGTAGGAGAGGTCTGAGGTTAAGGAGTATGTCTGCAGATAAAGCGAGGTGGGGGGGTAAGAGAGAGGGGGAGATAGTTATTCGGTTCGATGGTGCAGGGGTTTGGGGATAGCAAAGGAGAGTGAAGATTAGTGGAGCAAAAACGGTCATGGCAAATGTGAGCATGGTTAAAGAGCAAGGTAAAAAAAAAAAAGCAAGTAAAGTAAGAAAGCAGTGGTTAGTCTTACCGTCTGACCGATTTCTGGACTATATCTGGTATATTTCTCATGTATCACTTAAAAGATGTCACTTCAAATTATGTCACATCTGACCAAGGTCATATCTGACCTGCTCTGTTCAACTTTTACCATTCAATTGTCCATGAAATGAAGCCAGGTGAGTGAGGGAGGGAGGAGGAGAAGGGGGCTGGAGGACAGTTCACAGAAGGGGGCAATTAACAGATTGCAGTTAATGGGACATTTGAGTAGCATCAAAGTTGAACAAAGAGGTGTGATAAAATGGAAGGTGTGAGGAGCATGGGTATTGAGCATACAGTCAATTTGAAGTATGATACATGGGATTAAAGTCAGGGGAAAAAACAGAGTACAGACATACCAATTAAAAACAGAGGGTGAACAATGCATGAGGGTTCAGGGGTTCAGTGAGTATTCTGGATTAAGAAGCGGGTTCAGCAGACATACCTGTGGATGAAAGCAGATGGATCAGGACATGGCAGCATGAAGGAGAATATACCATGGTTTATCAATCGGGTATATTTCTCATGTATCACTTTAAAGATGTCACTTCAAATGATGTCACATCTGACCAAGGTCATATCTGACCTGCACTTTTTATGGATATCTTTGAGAAATGGCTTTCTTCTTGCCACTCTTCCATAAAGGCCAGATTTGTGCAGTGTATGAATGAGTGTTGTCCTATGAACAGACTGTCCCACCTCAGCTGTAGATCTCTGCAGTTCATCCAGAGTGATCATGGGCCTCTTGGCTGCATCTCTGATCAGTCTTCTCCTTGTTTGAGATGAAAGTTTAGAGGGACGGCCGGGTCTTGGTAGATTTGCAGTGGTATGATACTCCTTCCATTTCAATATGATCGCTTGCACAGTGCTCCTTGGGATGTTTAAAGTTTTGGAAATCATTTTATATCCAAATCTGGCTTTAAACTTCTCCACAACAGTATCACGGACCTGTGATACTGTGTTCCTTTGTCTTCATGATGCTCTCTGTGCTTCAAACAGAACACTGAGACTATCACAGAGCAGGTGCATTTATACGGAGGCTTGATTACACACAGGTGGATTATATTTATCTTCATTAGTCATTTAGGACAACATTGGATTATTTAGAGATCCACAATGAACTTCTGGAGTGAGATTGCTGCACTGAAAGTAAAGGGGCCGAATAATATTGCACGCTCCACTTTTCAGCTTTTGAATTTCCACAAAAATTTAAAATAACCAATAAATTTCGTTCAACTTCACAATTATGTCCCACTTGTTGTTGATTCTTCAACAAAAATTTACATTTGGTATCTTTATGTTTGAAGCATGATATGTGGGAAAAGGTTGAAAAGTTCCAGGGGGCAGAATACTTTTGCAAGGCACTGTGTGTATATGTGTCTCAATGACATGTATATACAGTATATATATATATATATATATGTATTCTATGTGTATATATCTATTCTTTCGTTTGTGTTTTAACCTGTCATTGAGCTCCATTATACTCAAAAACTCGGCAGACGGATGTCACACGGATGTCAAACGGATACTTAGATGCGTCAAAATCGCTTCCTCGCATTAAAATCGGATGACATATGGATCACTGTTCATGAAACATTTGTGCGATTTTGGTCCATCAAAAACGGTCCTATTTTTTCATCGTTGTGTGTGACTCCAGCCTGAGAGTGAGAGTGTGAGTGTGTGAGTGTGTGATGCGTACAGCGTATACAGTGTGTGTGGTGCGACGGTGTTCTGCTGGTGGTACCGCACAATAGGTTGGTACCAGCAGCTGTTTCCATATTGAGACACCCATCACTTGGGTGTCCCAATATGGCGGTCGATGAACTTCCTCCGCTTGGAATTCTGGGATACGGTGACATCTGGACAGAACAGGAAATGAAAACATGACAAGGCAATTATATAAATAGATGATCAACACTTACTGAGTGTGTAGCTGGTTCAACTCTTGAGGTTGCTTCACAAACCTCGATCCGTTCTGAGGCTGAATTTTTAGGCAGGGATCACAGGGGTAGCATTTGACCTCCTACCACCACCAGAGAAATGCTCATGGCAGCAGTGTCCCTGCTTATCTGGCCAGCAGCCGCTCTGTGTACACAGCCCAGTGGATCTGTAGTTAGTTTAGATCCTCGTATAAGGGTTAAAGAGTGAAGACTGGGGTTCTTCTGAGATCTACTACATGGATCGGCTTGAGACAATTCTGTCCAAGGTAGCCTTTTTTGGACTGATGGCTTTTAAAAGACTTTACAGAATTCTTATCTATGAAAAGACAAATTTTCTGTTCCAACATGCACTGAGCTTATTGGTGATACTGGTGCTGATTTCACTATACAGTAGTCCAATACAAATTAGGCCACAAGATGGCATTACAATCCAATCCTAAAATTTTAAAAATATGTTCTAAAATGAAAAAATGATATATAGTTTTGAAAGATCACATATCCAAACCCTATAACCAGTTTCTGTTTAAAATAAAGCGGCCTTCCAATACAAGCTACAAACTGTTAATAAAGAGCAATTTCTGATTATATATCCTTATGGATAGATGATCTTTAATAAGGTCTGTGTTCTCAAACCATAGTCCCTTTCCGTTTTTGAAGATTTGACAACATTCTAATACTGAGGATAGGCATAAAACAATGCTGAAGTTGGTTTATTATTCAGTAGTTTCTTTTTTGGCAATTTTTTGTTTTGTTTTTACAGGTTTAATAACCAAAATAAAAAAATCACAATAATAAAAAAATATGCAGTGAGGTGCCCTTATGTGAATACACCCTAAGCCAGATACAAAAATCATAAAACTGGCAAAAATGATGGGCATCAAATAGGGTACCGAAGGGCATTATTGAAAGGATTAAATTACTTTGGCCCACCGATCTCACACCATTTTCACATGGATAATGATGCCCCACTACAAATTCAGGTAATCCAGCCTGACCCAAACAGCTTCTGAGCATTAGGGCTGGCATCAAATTGGGCACACAGTCAATTTTGATGATTTGAATTAGTAACTGCTGGGTTTTTTTTTTTAATTCTTTATTTTGAATTTTCACATAACAAGAAATATAAATGAAACATAGACTTACATCTGTAAGCAAACACGATGATGGCATCTTAAGGTAATCTCAATCTACGATGAGATAAAAGGTATCAGATGTAGGTCAATCCAACAAAACAAAATTAACATTTCAGGTATTTAGCAATGTTAAAATAATCTTGGAGCCGTAGCTCCGGGTAACAAGAATACGAAAACCGGAGCCATTATATAGGCCTGAGACAAGTAAGACCAATTAAGGCACATAAATTCAGAATAGACACATGGCGAGTAAATGAGAGTATAATGTGGGCAAAGCTAAGACAGCATACTTAAACTAAGAGTTCGGGTCCAGGCACCGTGGCTATAGGGCACCACCAAAAAACGAGAAAACCTAGACTCATAGAGAGGAGAGCGCAAGAATCATGTAGGTAAAGTGTATCCAGGGAAGCCATGTAGTAAAGAATTTGTCATGTGTATGTGAATCACAGCTAGACAATTCTTCCATCCTACGGATTTCATGGACTTTGGTTATCCATTCACTTAATGAAGGAGGGGACGCTTGTCTCCAATGTAACGAGATTAGGTGCTTTGCTGCAGCTACCAACAGAGGGAGCAAATCATGCTTTTTAGGATTATAAGAATTTGAGGGGAGAGATAACAGAACCTCTTGGGGAGATAAGTTTTTTTTAATTAAGCCCAACTGGCGAATATACTTAAATATTTCCTCCCAATAAGTTGCAATTATAGGACATTGCCAGATGATGTGTAGGAGAGAACCCACCGACCCCAAACATCTCCAACAGAGAGGGGACTCAGAAAGGCCTAGATGCTGTAGTCTTTCAGGGGTTCTGTACCAGCGTGAAAGGATTTTAAAAGCATTTTCCTGCAACAGGACACATCTGGAAAAACCGTGAGAATACCCCAGAATCCGCTTCGTCTCCGCAGGGGACAAAGACAAGTTAAGTTCTGTTTCCCATGAAGATAGATAATGCGGTTTAAAATGGGGGGGGAGAAACAAGGTTGGCATATATTTTAGAGATAAGTTTTGGAGGTAGGGATTTTAACCTAAGAAGAAATTCCAGCCAGAGCCAATCGGTGTTGTGAGTGACTTCGGACTTGAATTTAGAGATGATATGTTGTATGTGGTGTTTTCGTAGGAAGTCACAAGGTCGTTTTTTAGCATCTCGTGGCCACCCATCGTCACATTGAATCTGATTGGAGAGAAGACTCGAGATAGGTAGGTTAGGTAAGGATTCCCACAAATCAAATGCATCTACATAATTTGAGTCCGTGAGCCAGGGGATAATTTTTAAAGGGATGTTATCCAAAAACAGGCACTGCAGTAATCCATTGGGAATAAGCTTTCATCTAATGGCTAGAGTATTGCTTGTTATTGCATCTATTGAATGGGGTGGAGGTACAGAGGAGGTCCAAAGATAGATCTCCGCTTACTTACCTAATAGAATAAGTCCAAGATTGGGTGCTTTGCTGTCTGGTCTAGGTGTTACCAGGTTCAACCATCTGGCTATGTGCATTGCGTGGTAGTATGTCTTAAAATTGGGGAGGCCAAGACCTCCAGCATTTTTAGGTAAGGAAAGGATTTTGAAGGGGAGTCTGGCTCTCCTAGCTCTCCAAACGAACTTAGATATCAGTTTATTTAATAAAGAAAAGAACGACTCAGGAAGAGCAATGGGGATCATATTCATAGGGTAAAAATCTTTTGGGAGAATATAGGATTTGACTATATTAATCCTACCAATCCATGAGAGGTAGGGTAAATCGTATGATTTGAGTAGGGATTGCAATTTATCTAGCAAAGGAGGGAAATTATGTTTATATAGTGTAGATGGATCTGGTGTTAGGAACACTCCAAGGTATTTCAGCTTTTCTGGAGGCCATTTAAAAGGGGTAATTTGTTTAAGTCTGGAAACCACTGACCTCGGTGACGAGACATTCAAGGCTTCGGATTTGTCCATGTTGACCTTGAAGTTAGAGACAATACCAAACTCTTCAAGCAGGGTTAGGAGATTGGAAAAAGCTGTCTCAGGATTCGAAACAAGGAGTAAGAGGTCATCTTCAAAAGCTGCTGTCTTAAATTCAGACTGATCTGTTACAAAACCTCTAACCTCCGTTTCCTGTCTTAGTTTCTGAATCAGGGTCTCCATCACTAGCACAAAAAGGGTAGGGGAGAGTGGGCATCCCTGTCTGGTACCATTTCCAATCGCGAAAGAGTCTGAGAGCAAACCATTTACCCTAACCTTAGCAGTTGGGGTTGAGTAAAGGGTCATTATGGCATCAATAAAAGGGGAGGGAAATTCGAATTTCCGCAAGGTGCTTACCATATAATGCCAGCTGACTCTATCAAAGGTGTTATGAATGAGTCACCGTAGGAGGCAAAAACAGAAATACTAGCTAAGTCCAGAAAACCAGAGAAGTTGGCAGCTATCGGATTGCAGACCCCTGAACCTAACAACAACAACTAGCAGTAGCTGTGGGGGGTTCCTACGGTGCCCTAGACCCCTCGATCACAGCTGGAGAACTACATAGCCTAAAGACAGAAAGGGAAATCTAAACTGCCCCAGAGCAGACCCCAAAGCAATAGGCAGCCCCCAACATATAATGACGGTGAAGCAAGAAGAAAAAACACTAACACAGATAGAAAGATAGGCTGAGCAAATGATGGGGCCCAAGCTAACTAGATAGGACAGGATAGAAAAGCTGCTGTCTGCAATCCGCCAAAAACCCTATCAAAACAAGAGCCAACAGACTGACAGGGAAAAAGGCCCTGAAGACGCTAGGCTTCAAAAAGACTATATCAGTACTCAGGTATTTTCTGAAGACAGAGCAAAAAGACAAAAAGGAATTCAGCTCACCCAAGCAGGGAATGGCAGAATCCAGAAAAGCAAGGCAAAATAAAACCAAAACACAAATGCAAAAAGCAAAGCAGAAAACTTAGCTTTTGAGGAGCAGGAATCAGACTGGTCTCCTAGAATCCTTCAGAGAAATCACCAGCGAGGCAGAAGGGCGTCGGCTGCCTTATATCCAGTCAGCAATTCCCGTCACCCAGTCATCCTCTACCAGCTCAGGTGCTTGGTAATCAGCCTCACTACCTTCCTTCACCAGAAGAGGGAGTTCATCAGACCTCAATGGTGAAGGGGAAAATGAACTCATAACAATGTACCTTACTGAACAACTCCTCCAATGCGCCTTTAGGTGCGAAGCACTCCAGTACTTAGTTACCCTGGTATGCCTCTCTCTAGGTGTTCCTAGTCTCTATGAATTTTTTTCTATGACAGACAGCTGTAGCCTGCTTCGGGGACTCCTCTCTGTGTCCCGGCTCACTATCCAAGTGCTGTTGTGTCCCAAGTCTATGGTGGGAGTAAGGCGTTGGTGGCTCACTACTCCTCCGGTGTCTGTTGCCGGACATAAAGATCCAATCAACCTCGGGGACCGGGCCCCGGCCTTTGCCCTCTGGACTGGAAGGGTTCTCTCTCTTTCTCAACCTGCTTCCCACCATCCTTCTATTCTCCTTCGTTCCGATCTGTTCTATCTCTCTTATGGAATCTGTAGTCTCCAGTCTACATCTCTTTCTCCTTCTCTTCCTTCCCGTGCCAGCTGGCCCAGTTCAATGGGGCAGCTGCAGCACTCCTTCCTCCATCCCTTCTTCCAGGGATCCCCACTCCTCACCGAGTGGCTGTTCTCTCCTACTCCGCCTGCCTTCTTCTGCGGACTGACCTGAAATCCTACACCTTCCCTCTCTTTTATATCTAACTCCACCCGCCTCCCCAGCGCCTCTCGTGTTACAAAGCCAGGGACCACAAAAGGCACCCTATGACCTTTCCAGCATAAAGCATGGATGGGTCCCTGCTGAACTATCCTGTGTGTGGGGTGCAGGTGTGGGAATGTGGAAGGGAGTTCCCACCCTACCTGGATGGTGGGGTACCACACCTTAGGAGAAGGTGCAGTACCTCTGTGGCGACTGAAGCCTCAGGGGAGCCACATATGGACCAGCCATAATGTTAAGTGTGTAACAGTTCAGATGCAGAGGGCTAATGGATGCATAAAGCATGTGGGAACATGATGAGGGGAACCTGGTTATGGTAAAAAACTTTTGGCTGTGCCACATAGGGATAGATTAGGTTAATGTGTTGAGGCGGTAGGCCAGTCTGAATAAATGAGTTTTCAGGGCACGCTTAAAATTGTGGGGATTGGGGACTAATCATATTGACCTGGGAAGTGCATTCCAAAGAATTGGCGCAGCACGTGTATAGTCTTGAAGACGGGAGTGGGAGGTTCTGATTATTGAGGATGCTAACCTCAGGTCATCAGCAGAATGGAGGGCGCGGGTAGGATGGTATACTGAAACAAGGGAGGAGATGTAGGGTGATGCTGAGCCATGAAGAGCTTTGTGGGTGAGGGTAATAAGTTTGTACTGGATTCTGGGGTGGATGGGTAGCCAGTGTAATGACTGGCACAAGGTAGAGGCATCGGTGTAACAATTGGCGAGGAATATGATCCTGGCAGCAGCATTCAAGACAGATTGGAGGGGGGAGAGTTTGGTAAGAGGGAGACCGATTAGAAGGGAGTTACAATAGTCGAGACGAGAATGAATAAGAGAAACAGTCAGAGTTTTTGCAGAGTCAAAAGTAAGAAAACGTCAAATTCTAGAAATGTTTTTGAGGTGCAGATAACAAGAGCGAGCCAGTGATCGGATGTGGGGGGACAAAGCAAAGCTCAGAGTCAAGTATGACCCCAAGACAGCAGGCATGTTGCTGAAGAGTATTAGTAGAACCACACACGGAAATGGCAATGTCGGGTATAGGTACATTAGTAGCTGGAGGAAACACAAGGAATTCAGTCTTTGACAGGTTCAGTTTCAGATATAGTGAGGACATGATGTTAGACACAGCGTTTAGACAATTGCCGGTGTTTTCTAGAAAGGCTGGCGTGATGTCAGGAGAAGAAGCGTATAATTGGGTGTCGTCAGCATAAAGATGGTACTGGAAACCAAATCTACTGATTGTTTGACCAATAGGGGCAGTATACAAAGAGAAGAGGAGGGGGCCTAGGACTGATCCTTGAGGAACTCCAACAGTAAGGGGAAGATGAGAGGAGGAGGAGCAAGCAAAAGATACAGTAAAGGAGTGATCAGAGAGATCGGAGGAGAACCAGGAGAGAACGGTGTCCTTGAGGCCAAAGGAACAGAGCATAGTGAGGAGAAGCTGATGATCCACAGTGTCGAATGCTGCAGAGAGATCCAAGAGAATTAGCATGGAGTAATGACCCTTTGATTTAGCTGTTAGTAGATCATTAGAGACTTTAGTGAGGGCAGTTTCAGTAGAGTGTAAAGAGCGGAAACCGGATTGGAAAGGGTCGAGAAGAGAGTTTTCTGAGAGATAGCAGATAAGACGGGAGTGGACCAGGCGTTCCAGGAGTTTAGAGATAAAGGAAAGATTAGAAACAGGTCTATAGTTAGCGGCACAGTTTTGGTCGAGGGATGGTTTTTTAAGTAGTGGATGTATGATGGCATGCTTAAATGAGGATGGAAAGATACCATAAGAGAGAGAGAGGTTAAATATTTTAGTTAGGTGAGGGGTGACAGCAGGGGAAAGGGGCTGGAGTAGATGTGACGGAAATGTGTCACTGGTGCAAGTGGTTGGGCGAGAAGATGCAAGGACCCTGCTTACTTCTTCTGTGACTGGTTTAAAATCAGAGAGTGAGCTAGATGCAGTGGGGGAGGGAGGACAGTGCATGGTATGAGGTGATTGGGAGATAATTTCCTGTCGGATCTGGTCAACTTTTTCTTTGAAGTAATTGGCCAGATCGTCAGCTCGAAGCTCCGTGGTTGGGGCCTGTACTCTTGGGTTGAGTAGAGAATGAAAAGTGTCAAAGAGACGTTTAGGGTTATTGGACAGTGAAGTGATGAGGGTGTTGAAGTAGGTTTGTTTTGAGAGGTGAAGGGCAGTGTTGATTGTTCGAAGCATAAACTTATAATGGATGAAATCTTCGGGTAGGTTGGATTTTCTCCACAGACGTTCGGCGCACCTGGAGCACCGCTGCAGGAAACGTGTTTGCAGGGTGTGCCAGGGTTGTCGCCGTCTGTGTTGTGGTGTTCTAGGTATAGGAGGAGCAAATTCATCCAGGGCACTTTGAAGTGTTTCATTGTAATGCTTCAATGCAGAATCAGGACATGAGAGGGAGGAGATAGGGGCCAATGAAGACTGCAAGTTCTTCATAAGTTTCTGGTTGTTAATGGCCTGTATGTTTCTATAAATATGGACAGTGGGGGTCACCTGAGCAGCCTGGCGGTTCTTGATAGAGAATGAAAGAAGGTTGTGGTCAGAGAGCGGGAGAGGGGAGTTTGCAAAGTCATCCACTGCACAAAGCCGAGAGAAGACCAAGTCGAGGGAGTTTCCGTCTTCATGCATTGGAGAATTAGTAAGCTGCAAAAGGCCAAATGAGTTGGTTAGAGATAAAAGGTGAGTAGCAGATGGGGAGAGTGGAAGAGCAATGGGGATGTTGAAATCTCCCATTATGAGGGTAGGGATGTCACAGGAGAGAAAATGTGGAAGCCAAGTGGCAAAATGATCCAGGAACTGATGGGAGGGGCCGGGAGGACGATATACCACCGCCACTCGCATGGAGAAGGGGGTGTAGAGTCTGACGGCATGGACCTCAAAAGAAGGAAAGACAAGTGAGGGTACTTGAGGGATAACCTGAAAGGTACATTTTGATGATAGGAGCAGACCAACTCCTCCACCTGCTCTATTGTCTGATCTTGGGGATCATCCTAAAGGACGAATAATCACAGTCATCCATCTAGTCCATGTAACAGAGCCCAAGTTAGACGTGTTGTCTAGTCAGGGAATACTGATCACCCCTCTGCAGGATAAGTAATCATTCTGAGACTTGAGTAGAGTAATGTTTGGATTCGGCTTTACTGGGAGCTTAAGCAGTTGACACAGGACTGTAAGTATGCTTTTACCAACCAGATTCTCATCCATTTTACTTAAAGGGGTTATCTAGTCTAAATCCACGAGTCTGCATTCACGCAATATGTCACTAGTAAGTATATTGCAAGTGTGAATGTGGCCGGGTCAGAGCTGGACTGGCCATCTGGCAATTCTAGCAAATAGCAGAAGGGCCTGTCTGGTCATGGGCCACATTGCCTGCTACGTTGTAAACAGAATTGGTGTTCTCAAGACACCCATACTGTTAAGAGTTGTGACGGAGCACAAAGTCGCCGACTCCAACACTTATCCCAGCAGGCCACGGGTATCATTAGAAATATTGGTCATGTTGTAATTCTTGCTTTGCTCCATCCAGGGGATATACTGCCAGCAGCAGCCAGAGATATACTGCCAGCAGCAGCCAGAGATATACTGCCAGCAGCAGCAAGAGATATACTGCCAGCAGCAGCCAGAGATATACTGCCAGCAGCAGCCAGAGATATACTGCCAGCAGCAGCCAGAGATATACTGCCAGCAGCAGCCAGAGATATACTGCCAGCAGCAGCCAGAGATATACTGCCAGCAGCAGCCAGAGATATACTGTTGTTAGGCTGCCTTCTAAGGCTTCCTAACAGCTGCATTGCTGTTTCCCCACTGCTCTGCAAACTGCTTTTTTAAAAGCAATCCCAATTTTTTTTTTGTCCTGCTGAGGTACTGAGCATGCATTTATTCACACCATACAGCGATGTGCGCTCCTCACACAGTACCGTGTAACGGCTGTTATCACAGCCACAGTGAAGCTATCTGTGTGTCACTGTGGAATGATAAGTGGAGGACTTGTTCCGTTCTTACAGACCTACACTCTAGGGAGATTCCTATTCTGCCCAATTCTACTATTCACTTTTTTCACACCTGTGCCATCGAGCCTGTGACATAGCGCTCTGATATTCAGTGGGCCTCACACAATCCAAAAGTGTCCAGTGTCCACAAGTGTCTGCAGAAATTCAAAATCTCCCTTATCCTGTAGTCACTTTTTTCACACCTGTGCCATCGAGCCTGTGACATAGCGCTCTGATATTCAGTGGGCCTCACACAATCCAAAAGTGTCCAGTGTCCACAAGTGTCTGCAGAAATTCAAAATCTCCCTTATCCTGTAGTCACTTTTTTCACACCTGCTGCATCGAGCCTGTGACATAGCGCTCTGATATTCAGTGGGCCTCACACAATCCAAGTGTCCAGTGTCCACAAGTGTCTGCAGAAATTCAAAATCTCCCTTATCCTGTAGTCACTTTTTTCACACCTGCTGCATCGAGCCTGTGACATAGCGCTCTGATATTCAGTGGGCCTCACGCAATCCAAGTGTCCAGTGTCCACAAGTGTCTGCAGAAATTCAAAATCTCCCTTATCCTGTAGTCACTTTTTTCACACCTGCTGCATCGAGCCTGTGACATAGCGCTCTGATATTCAGTGGGCCTCACACAATCCAAGTGTCCAGTGTCCACAAGTGTCTGCAGAAATTCAAAATCTCCCTTATCCTGTAGTCACTTTTTTCACACCTGTGCCATCGAGCCTGTGACATAGCGCTCTGATATTCAGTGGGCCTCACACAATCCAAAAGTGTCCAGTGTCCACAAGTGTCTGCAGAAATTCAAAATCTCCCTTATCCTGTAGTCACTTTTTTCACACCTGTGCCATCGAGCCTGTGACATAGCGCTCTGATATTCAGTGGGCCTCACACAATCCAAGTGTCCAGTGTCCACAAGTGTCTGCAGAAATTCAAAATCTCCCTTATCCTGTAGTCACTTTTTTCACACCTGTTGCATCGAGCCTGTGACATAGCGCTCTGATATTCAGTGGGCCTCACACAATCCAAGTGTCCAGTGTCCACAAGTGTCTGCAGAAATTCAAAATCTCCCTTATCCTGTAGTCACTTTTTTCACACCTGTGCCATTGAGCCTGTGACATAGCGCTCTGATATTCAGTGGGCCTCACACAATCCAAGTGTCCAGTGTCCACAAGTGTCTGCAGAAATTCAAAATCTCCCTTATCCTGTAGTCACTTTTTTCACACCTGTGCCATCGAGCCTGTGACATAGCGCTCTGATATTCAGTGGGCCTCACACAATCCAAGTGTCCAGTGTCCACAAGTGTCTGCAGAAATTAAAAATCTCCCTTATCCTGTAGTCACTTTTTTCACACCTGTTGCATCGAGCCTGTGACATAGCGCTCTGATATTCAGTGGGCCTCACACAATCCAAGTGTCCAGTGTCCACAAGTGTCTGCAGAAAATCTAAATCTCCCCTGTCCTATAGACACCTTGTACCTTGTTTTACATTACTATATAGTTTGTTGGATTTTGTCTACATTTCTACCAAAAATGAGGAAGGCTGGTGGAAGAGGCCGTGGAATTGGGCGGGGGTTGGCAGCTGGTAATGATGGTGTTGGTGGTGGATCTGATGGTAGTGGCAAAAACAAAATAGGACCGAATGCAGGAGGTGTTGAGCCTGCGTCATCGTCTGGCTCCATAAGGCTTCGAAGGCTTAGTTTTCTAGGAGTTGGCAAACCGCTTTTAACGCCAGAGCATCAGGAAAAAGTTTTGTCTTACATTGCTGACTCAGCCTCCAGCTCTATCGCCTCCTCTTCTGAAGTTGTAAAAAGTAAAAGCACTGAGTCGTCATTGGAGGCTCATGTTCATGAACCACACCTTTCCTTGTGTCCTTCACCCCAACCAAGATTGAAGGATGACGCAGGCCATACTACTGATTACTCCATGGAGCTGTTTTCACATACCATGCCTGGATTATCAAGTGAAATGGTGAATTACCAAGGTCAAGATGAATCTGACATGGAGTGCACTGATGCACAGCCGCTGATAGATGATTCTGCTGGTACATTCACTCAGAGCACTACATTGTCCTCGCAGTGTACAGAGCCAGATTCTGACCCTGAAGAGACTCAGGTGCCCCTTCCCGCACACTATACCACCATACACGGTGACGCAGAGGAAGGTGCACATGACATTGAAGAGGAGGTGATGGATGACCCAGTTGTTGACCCAGATTGGCATCCATTGGGGGAAGAGGGTGCTGCTTCCAATAGCTCAGATGAGGAGCATCCACAGCAGACATCGACATCGCAACAGCTGTTATCTGGCAGGCCCGGAGCACTCCAAAGACAGGTTCCAAAAATCAAAAGAGTTGCTGGACAGCTTGTCCAGAGGGTCAAAACATCACAGCGTGCTAGGCCGCAAAATGTCTGCCAAAGTAGGAAGAGTGCAGTGTGGCACTTTTTTGAACAAAATCCTCATGATCAGGCCAAGGTTATCTGTAAGACGTGTGCAAAGACCTTTGGCCGAGGGAAAAATCTGAAAAATTTGAATGCCAGTTGCATGCTTAGACATTTAACCAGCATGCACTTGCAAGCGTGGACACAACACCAAACCTCAAGTGCCACATGTGCAACTGATCACAAAGAAGGTAGTCAGCAACGCTACATTGTTTCCCCCACTGTAAGCCCACCGGTTAGCACAGCAGCAAATGTTGAGGTGTCGTTGCAAGGCCACAGCAGTCAGGGAATCCCACTGTTATATCAACGAAATACTGAATCTAGGCCATCAGAAAGAACACCAACTCCATCACCATCATCAACCCTCTCTCAGTCCACCCTGTCCACCGCTACTTCCACCATATGCAGCTCTCAAGTCCAGCTCACCCTCCCAGACACTATGAGTAGGTCAAGAAAGTACTCAGTCTCTCATTCGCATACACAGGGTTTGAACGCCCACATTGCCAAATTAATCTCGTTTGAGATGATGCCCTATCGGTTGGTGGAAAGCGCAGCTTTCCGCGAACTCATGGCCTATGCAGTACCACGCTATGACCTACCCAGTCGCCACTTCTCTCACAAAGCCATCCCAGCCCTCTACCATCATGTGAAAGTCCGCATTGTCCATGCACTCAAGCAGTCAGTGAGTGGAAAGGTGCACCTCACAACTGATGCATGGTCCAGTCGGCATGGCCAGGGCCGTTACGTGTCCATCACTGCGCACTGGGTTAATGTGGTGGATGCAGGGTCCACAGGGGACAGCGGTGGTGGGACAGTGCTGCCTAGCCCACGGTATAGGAAACAGTTGGCTGTAGGCGTTCCACCCTCCTCCTCCTCCTCCAGAAGCGAAAGCTCGTCCACAGAGCGCAGTCGTACGAGCACTCCATCTGCAGCTGCCACTGTTGCACACGAGGTGTCCCCCTATTGAGCAGCTAGTGGAAAGCGTCAGCAGGCTGTGTTGCAGATGATGTGTTTGGGCGACAGACACACCGCCGAGGTGCTGGCCGAGTACTTGAAGCGACAAACTGAGTCATGGCTGGGCAGTGTACATCTTGAGGCAGGCAAGGTAGTTAGTGATAACGGCCGTAATTTTGTGGCAGCCATAGCCCTTTCAAAACTCAGCCACATACCTTGCTTGGCTCACACCTTGAACCTGGTGGTGCAGTGCTTCCTCAAAAATTATCCGGAGTTAACAGCCCTGCTCCATAAGGTGCGAAGACTGTGCGCGCACATCCGCCGGTCGCCTGTACACTCCGTTCGTATTCAGAAGCTGCAGCGATTGCTCCACCTTCCCAACCACCGCCTCATTATCGACATTGCAACAAGGTGGAACTCCACCCTGCACATGGTGTAGCGGCTGTGCGAGCAGAGGCAGGCCATAATGCATTTGTGGGAGGATACACGGCCAGGCACTTTGAGAGCAGACATGGAGTTGACAGGTGTGCAGTGGTCGAAGCTGAAAGACCTCTGTAAAGTCCTTCAGTGTTTTGAGGAATGCACACGGCTGGTAAGCGCAGACGACGCCATCCTAAGCATGAGCATCCCACTTATGCGTCTGCTCATGCAAACTTTGATGCACCTTAAGGAGCAGGCGTCTGCAGCCAATGTTGATGAGGAGGAAGAGGTGGAGGGAATCCTTGATGACATTCAGCCATTGTCTGCTCAGGGACCTCTCCTGGACGAGTTGGAGGAAGAAGAGGAGGAGGAGGATGATGATGGGGATGATTACTTAGGGGAGGAGGATGCATCTCGTGGGGCAAGTGAAAATGTTGGCGTGGCAAGGTCTGGTACAGGGTTTGTGCGTGACTGGAGGGATGTGGATTTGCCAGAAAGTGCTCCTCCTACCAGCACTCGCAGTGCATCATTGACACCGGGAACATTGGCCGACATGTCAGATTATGCCTTGCGGATCCTAAAAAGGGACCCCCGCATTGCCAAAATGATGAACGATGATGACTACTGGTTGGCCAGCATCCTGGATCCACGCTATAAAGGCAAATTACAAAACATCATGCCACAGGAGAACCTTGACCTAATATTGGCTAATAAACAAGCAACTCTGGTAAATCGGTTGCTTGAGGCATTCCCAGCACACAGCAGCGGTGATGGTTCTCACACGAGCCGTACGGGCTGGGGGCAGCTTGGCAGAGGTGTTCATGGTGCACACAGCAGAAGTGGCGTTGGAGACAGGGGTTTCATGACAATGTTGTGGACTGATTTTTCAAGTACCGCTCACACAACTGGTAATACAGCATCGATGGAAAGTGACAGGAGACAGCAGTTGTCAACTATGGTTACAAACTACTTTTCCTCCCATATCGATGTTCTCCCACACAGGTCATTCCCCTTTGACTATTGGGCCGCTAAACTGGACACCTGGCCTGAATTGGCCCAATATGCCTTACAGGAGCTCGCTTGGGTTTCCAAGGATTTTGTCCCACCTTCCCCTGATGACACATAGGGTGACAGAAAAATGGCTTGCTTTGATCCACCTCTTCCTGGGACTTGACCTATTTCGCCTTTTGCATCAGCTGAATGTCCAACATCAACATATGCCACTTTCTAAAACTCCCTAACTGTGCTGCCTCCCCCCCCATGGCCGGGGTCACCACCTAGCGCACGACACCGTGCGAGTGCCGTTGCCCTGGACAGGTGGGTAGGCCGACTCTTGGGCGCAGGCACTGGCACAGGGTCCCTCATAGTGCAATCAAGTGTCTCTGACGGTGGTGGTGCACACCCACCATCAAACACACCGCCGTACTATGAGGGGCCCAGTGCCAGTACCGACGCCCACAAGTGGACCCCCCTTGCTTGGGCAGGGCCCCAGCATTTGCAATCTTTACCTCTCCCTGCTCCTCCGCTGTGTAGTCTGGGCCGTCAAATCCATACTGTGCCTGACACCGTCTGAGCCTGCCTCCTGATGTATAGACATATCTTTTGAATGTGTACGCTATCCATACATGTTATCCGGGGATACGGTACCCTTTCTCACCTTTGTGCAATCACGTGCAAGCCATACTGGGCCTAACACCGTCTGAGCCTGCCTCCTGATGTATAGACATATCTTTTGAATGTGTACGCTATCCATACATGTTATCCGGGGATACGGTACCCTTTCTCACCTTTGTGCAATCACGTGCAAGCCATACTGGGCCTAACACCGTCTGAGCCTGCCTCCTGATGTATAGATATATCTTTTGAATGTGTATGCTATCCATACATGTTATCCGGGGATACGGTACCCTTTCTCACCTTTGTGCAATCACGTACAAGCCATACTGGGCCTAACACCGTCTGAGCCTGCCTCCTGATGTATAGACATATATTTTGAATGTGTACGCTATCCATACATGTTATCCTGGGATACGGTACCCTTTCTCACCTTTGTGCAATCACGTGCAAGCCATACTGGGCCTAACACCGTCTGAGCCTGCCTCCTGATGTATAGACATATCTTTTGAATGTGTACGCTATCCATACATGTTATCCGGGGATACGGTACCCTTTCTCACCTTTGTGCAATCACGTGCAAGCCATACTGGGCCTAACACCGTCTGAGCCTGCCTCCTGATGTATAGACATATATTTTGAATGTGTACGCTATCCATACATGTTATCCTGGGATACGGTACCCTATCTCACCTTTGTGCAATCACGTGCCAGCCATACTGGGCCTAACACCGACTGAGCCTGCCTCCTGATGTATAGACATATCTTTTGAATGTGTATGCTATCCATACATGTTATCCTGGGATACGGTACCCTTTCTCACCTTTGTGCAATCACGTGCAAGCCATACTGGGCCTAACACCGTCTGAGCCTGCCTCCTGATGTATAGACATATCTTTTGAATGTGTACGCTATCCATACATGTTATCCGGGGATACGGTACCCTTTCTCACCTTTGTGCAATCACGTGTAATCCATACTGGGCGTGAGAACGGCTGGCGAGCTGTTAAGCAAGCTACAGCACCTGTGGTTTGCACACGTAAGTTTTTCATTTTTTCAGGAATGACGGTTAGGCCTAATTCCGGAACTGCGGTTGACCTGCACTTACTGGGAAATCATCGTTCGCGGGTAATAATTGTAGTCAGTGATCCCCATCACTAACGTTGTTCAGCGGGTTATCTGCACCTGTAAGTGACAAACGCTGGCCTTTTCAGTGTAGCGCACATGCAGCCACGGACATGTAAGGGCATGACACACCAGTTATTGGCCAATCTCATGTGCCAGAGCCTCACGTGTCCCTCTAGTAAGCCGGACACGGACCGCGGGGCATGACGGAGTCTTGTTCGTTAACGAAATTAAGCTTGCAATGTGTGCATCTGTTCTGTAGCTGGCATGGTTGAGGTTTCCCAGGTGGAGTCGAATTTAACCGTAGGCTCCACTCCTGGTGGTGCCCTTCTGGACATTCCTTTAAGGTTCAGCTTTGCAACCATACTGCCCACGTAAAACAAACATTTTGCCTTCATGAACGCTGTTTGGAGGGTCATGACTCGTGGGAATAACGCCGCCCAATCAGTTAACCTGCTAGAGAGATCCTTCGTTGCTCCCAAGCATGACATTACACTCCCTAGGAGGAAGGTAATGCCACTGTGGCGACCGTACTCCTGGGGGCGACACAAGTGCACTGATGCCCAGCCACTGCTCGATGAATCTGCTGGTACATTGACCCAGACCACTACATTCCCCTCGCACGCTACACGGCCTGAATCTGACCCTGATGAAACTCAGGTTACCCTTCTCATATACAGTTCCATCTTACACGGTGACAAAGAGGAAGTTGCAGATGAAAGTGCAGGTTCGGCCCACCCGCCATCAGACACACCACCGTACTATCAGGGGCCCTGTGCCAGTGCCGTCGCCAACGAGTGGGCCCCCCCTGCTTGCTCAGGATCACAGCACTTGCAATTTGAAATACTGTGCAGTGAGATGGAAGATGGGGATGACGAGGAGTCCAGACTAGTACAGGGATTCCCTAGCGAGGAGACTTATTTGATTGTTTTCAATGTTGGGACAGCAATTTTTGGGGAGCACTATACTCTGGAGAATGATAGATGGGGCCCACCATACACTGGAACATTCCAAAGGTGGACATCAGACACTGGAGCAGCATTTACAGGGCCCATTATACACTAGAGCATTAGAAATGGGGCCCATTATGTTTGGAGCATTATTTGGGCCCATAAGACAGTGGAGCTTCATCCATGGGGACCAACATATACTGTAGCATTATGTGGAGCTCATCATATACTGTTTCAAACATTATATGGGACCAATGATTCTGTATGGTGAAATAGATGGGCCTCGTCATGAGATGTAAAAAGTGAAGTATTTTTCATTGTACTATACCGCTATTTCTCTGCCGTATCGGAGCATGATGAGTTGTGGTATGTGTTAAAGGGGCGCTCTTTCGCCCATGGCACATAAAAACCTGGAGCCAGCCCTACCCCCCACAACTTTAGCCAAATAACCCCCATTTTTCAGTGCGTAACTTGTATTATGAAGTTAATTAAGGTTGACAAGCTTAAGTAAGAAGAATTGATGCTTTTGGCATTCAAATGAGCACTGTAGGTGTGTTTCCTGTCCTCCTCTCACTGCTGACTTTTATTCCCCATGACTTACATTGGGTTTCGTGTTTCGGGACGACCCCGACTTTTCCCTATAATCGGCCGATCTTGCTCAACCCGACTTTTGGAAAAGTCGGGTTTCATGAAACGAAAGTCGACCCTAAAAAAACAAAAGTCGCTCAACTCTAGGCGTCAGTCAAAATCCTTCAAAGTGTGAAAAAACGGATCCAGTGAAGATTGGCTAAAAACTGAAGCACCGGATCTGTTTTTTTGACGGATCCGTCGAAGCTGCAGATTTTGGAATTTAAAGGAGGAGAGAGAGACAATTTTGCTGTGCCAGAACGCCTTTTGGAGTTAAATTAAATGAATGAAAAATCTTGCGGGCATGTTCAGTTTAAAAAACGGAATCCGTCACTTGTTTCCGTCATGTGACGGACAGCGACGGATCCGCCGCCCATAGGCATCCATTATAGCAGACAACGGACTGCGACGGATCCGTCACCATACGTCTTTTCAATGCAGACAAAAAACGTTACTATGTCCGTTGTATCCAGACGACGGATGCTGAAATTTCGAAGGAACCGTCAAATGACGGATGCAATGGATGGCCATCCATTGCAATCCGTCCTTAATGCAAGTCTATGAGAAAAAAAATGGATTCCGTTAAAGAAAATTATCCGTTTTTTTCAAAAAAGGGCGGATTTCGACTGACGTCAAAAGACTGAAGTGTGACAAGTGCTTGAACCACCTAATAAAGTCCAATCTGAACATTGCATTCTGTTAGTAATCAGCACTGGTGACTAAACATTTTCACTGGGTGGAAAACCCCTATAATAAGGATGTGCTGAGTATAAACTATAACTATTAGGCCGGGATAACACTACCGTGTGTGATGCGGGAAACTCGCACGAGTCTCTCGCATCAACACCAGGCACTGCCGCCGACACACAGGAGCGGAGCAGCTGCTGCATAGAAATACATATAGTCACACTATTGTTTAATCTGGATGTGCACCTGCTTTTCATCTTGTTCTTGATTACCGCACACCAACTGCTTGATCAATAATGTTTGCATTATTTATCACCATATCCTATATTGACCAGTTTTTTCGGCTTTACAGGTGTATATTATGCTTTTCTGTATCAGCTTAGTGCATTGTGAGGTTTTACAGGCAGCTGAGGTGTTCTTAATTTGCATCTAAGAATAATGTAACCATATGAATAAAGACTGATATAGATCCATATTCACTTACTGTGAGCATTGTAGCACAGCCAGATAGGACAGGGTTAAACCCAAACTCTGCAGGCTCTGATTATTAGCACCTGGCTGCTCTGCATATAATCGGGCTAGGTGCTCACATTAGTCAATCTGCTTGGGAAAAGCTGACCAGAGTGGGTGATAGTGGAGCTGAAGAGAGACTGCACAGGCTGTGTGCACCAAACTGCAAGTATCACTGGTTACTGTGGACAATAGCTGTTTTGTTTGACCGAACTGAGACTAGCTCAGCTGTGCCTGAGTAGCCAGGGTCTATATTGTGTAGTCAGCCCCTGGATAAGGCTAGGGATTTATGCTTATGGTTTTGTTTTTTGGTCCTGTACAACATGTGGAAAAAATGTCACATTATTCCACAAGAAACTGGGCCTGTGTGCAGAACTGCCATAAGAGCATTACTGCCCTTACTAGTGTATGGGGCATGGAGAGCAGAAGCAAAGAGGGGGGCGGTGTTCTTCTTCTTTAAAATCTATGCACAGCTATAGCTTTCTGCACGGCAATAGTTTAAAGTTGCCAGTCAATCAGAGGCCGGCAGCTGATGTCAGCATGTTATGTCATTGCCATGCACTGGCGCATCAAATGAATGAGGAAGAGGATGCTGCTGGACCGCGGCCAGGTAAAAAGAAACTTTTTTTCTACTGAAAGCTGCCATATGGGGGCTTGGATTGTAGATCATGTGGGGCCCAGGATTTGGGAGAGTATTACTGTAGGGGCTAAATAAGGGATATTATTAATGCTGTGATGTATTTTATTTTTGAGGATCCTGTTTTCAGTGTGGGATGTTATGTTACTGTGCAGTGCGACACTGTTGATTTTACTTTTTTTCATCTGGCGTAGTGTAGAAGTTGGGGAATGTGCTATGGAAGTGATCAGCTATTGAGAACTGTGTGCTTATTTTCTGCAGAGACGAGTCCTGGCTGGATGAAGTGATGTCAGTCTGCACTGGATGAAGAAGAAAAAGAGAAGTTGAAGGACTTCAAAAACAAATTTCACTGATGAGTCAGTGTATTGCATACCATATACAGAGCTCCTGTGTATAATGTCACTGCTGATTACTATTACCTGCACACCGACACTATATACAGAGCTCCTGTGTATAATGTCACTGGTGATCACTGTATTACCTGTCCACTGACACTACATATAGGGTTCCTATGTACAGTATGTCACTGGTGATCACTGTATTACTTGTACACTGTATACTATATACAGAGCCCCTGTGCATAATGTCACTAGTGATCCCTGTATTAACTGTACACTTACACTATACACTGCATACTATGTATAGAGTTCCTGTGTATAATGGTAATATTAATATTGTGGGTTTTTTTTTAATTAATGATCAGTTTTGGAGTATTCGGTCACTGTGGTCTGGTCATGATGTGGCGGTATTTATCCCTTGTATGTAATATTATTCGGACATTACTTTCACAAGGCACTGTATTCAGCCCCCTGGAACTTTTCCCACATATCATGCTTAATACATAAAGATACCAAATATAAATTTTTGGTGAAGAATCAACAACAAGTGGGACACAATGGTGAAATTGAATGAAATTTATTGGTTATTTTAAATTTTTGGGGAAATTCAAAAGCTGAAAAGTGGGGCGTGCAATATTATTAGGCCCCTTTACTTTCAGTGCAGCAAACTTACTCCAGATGTTCATTGTGGATCCCTGAATGATCCAATGTTCTCCTAAAATGATTAATGATGATAAATATAAACCACCTGTGTGTAAACAAGTCTCTGTATAAATGCACCTGCTCTGTGATAGTCTCAGGGTTATGTTTGAAGCACAGAGAGCATCATGAGACCAAGAAACACAACAGGCAGGTCCGTGATACTATTGTGGAGAAGTTTAAAGCTGGATTTGGGTACAAAATGATTTCCAAAACGTTAAACATCCCAAGGAGCACTGTGCAAGCGATCATATTGAATTGGAAGGAGTATCATACCACTGCAAATCTACCAAGACCCGGCCATCCCTCTAAACTTTCATCTCAAACAAGGAGAAGACTGATCAGAGATGCAGCCAAGAGGCCCATGATCACTCTGGATGAACTGAAGAGATCTACAGCGGAGGTGGGACAGTCTATCCATAGGACAACAATCAGTCGTACACTGAACAAATCTGGCCTTTATGGAGTGGCAAGAAGAAAGCCATTTCTCAAAGATATCCATAAAAAGTGTCATTTAAAGTTTGCAACAAGCCACCTGGGAGACACACCAAACACGTGGAAGAAGGTGCTCTGGTCAGATGAAACCAAAATTGAACATTTTGGCAAAAATGCCAAACGATATGTTTGGCATAAAGGCAACACAGCTCATCACCATGAACACACCATCCTAACCGTCAAACATGGTGGTGGCAGCATCATGGCTTGTGGTGGTAGCATCATGTTTTGGGCCTGCTTTTCTTCAGCAGGGACAGGGAAGATGGTTAAATTTGATGGGAAGATAGATGGAGCCAAATACAGGACCATTCTTGAAGAAAACCTGTTGGGAGTCTGCAAAAGACCTGAGACTGTGACGGAGATTTGTCTTCCAACAAGACAATGATCCCAAACATGAAGCAAAATCTACAATGGAAAGGTTTACAAATAAACGTATCCAGGTGTTAGAATGTCAGACCTGAAAACAATCGAGAATCTATGGAAAGAGCTGAAAACTACTGTTCACAAACGATCTCCATCAAAACTCACTGAGCGCGAGCTGTTTGCCAAGGAAGAATGGGCAAGAATTTCAGTCTCTCGACGTACCAAAACTGATAGAGACATACCCCCCAAGCGACTTGCAGCTGTAATCACAGCAAAAGGTGGCGCAACAA
Source organism: Dendrobates tinctorius (assembly GCF_039654945.1). Classification (NCBI taxonomy): domain Eukaryota; kingdom Metazoa; phylum Chordata; class Amphibia; order Anura; family Dendrobatidae; genus Dendrobates; species Dendrobates tinctorius. The sequence continues at coordinate 6,090,938 of NW_027361891.1, forward strand.
TGTAAAGTTAAAGGGGCCAAATAATATTGCACGCCCCACTTTTCAGTTTCTGAATCTTAACAAAAAATTAAAATAACCAATAACTTTCGTTCAACTTCACAATTGTGTCCCACTTGTTGTTGATTCTTCACCAAAAATTTACATTTGGTATCTTTATGTTTTGAAGCATGATATGTGGGAAACGGTTGAAAAGTTCCAGGGGGCCGAATACTTTCGCAAGGCACTGTATGTGGTTCGGCTATTGTAATACAGTATTTGTTCCTTTTATGTGGTATTATTCGGTCACTACGTGGTTTAGTCATAGTGTGATGGTATTTGTCCTTTGAATGTGGTATTATTAGTAATGTTAAAAAATGTTTGACACATACAGAAAAATAAATAAAACGTACCTAAAAAGAGTATTAGGTATTTTAAGAAATGTTTAATAGTTTAGAGTAGGGTCCGGCCAAAACAGTTTACCTTGCTGTTTGTGGTGGCGGCTTAAAAAAATCTTTTGCCCAAAACAAAAGCTGCTGGCTATGAATGTGATATGGTGTTAGATGGTAACTGTTATAAGGTATGTCTCCACGGGGCATGCTGGCAGTACTTTGGACGCAGCGGAAACCTGCTCTGCCCAAAGCGCCGCCCCCTTTGTATGCGCCTTGATACTGCATGTGTTCATTAAACATATGCAGAATCACCGCATCGTATCCATAGACAGGGTTATTTATCTTGCGGAGACGGAGCGTCTCCACAAGATAAATAGACATGCTGCGGTCAGGAAAGACACACTGCATGTCCAGATACGCAGGGCCGCCGGATGCAGCCCTGCACGCATAGTGGAGACGGGATTTCATAAAATCCCCTCCAATATGCTGTAACATTTGGATGCTGCAGCTGTACGCAGCGTCCAATCCACAGCAAATACTGAATGTTTCCGGACCGGGGAAACATACCCTAAATGTGTGAATGGTGAGGACATGATGCAGAAGTGGAGTTTTTCCAAGACTAGACAGTGGGACTGTGTATAATGTCACTGGTGATCACTGTATTACCTGTATACTTACACTACTGTATATGCAGAGCTCTTTGGTATAATGGCCCTTATGGTAATATTAGTATTGTGTTTTTTTAAATTAATGATCAGTATTGTAGTATCTGGTCACTATGTGGTCTGGTCATGGTGTGGTGGTATTTATCCCTTGTATGTAATATTGTTTGGTCATTATATTGTGGTAATATGTGGTCCAGCCATGGTATGACAGAATTTGTTCCTTGTATGTGGTATTAGTCATTTTTAAAAATGTACCTAAAGAGTATTGAATATTTTAAGAAATGTTTAACAGAGTAGGGCCCGATCAAAAGAGTCTTCCTTGTGGTGGGGGCTTAAAAAATCGATGGCTGTATGTGATCTGGTGTTCGATGGGAACTACTAATGTGTGATTGGTGAGGACGTGATGCAGAAGTGGAGTTTTTCCAAGACTGGGCAGGGGACTGTGGAAGGTTCAAGGGGTGGAGGAGGGCCTTTAGACGGAGCCTGGGCGGAGTCTCAAGGGGGCCAAAAAACTTTGCCAATATGGGGCTCCAAAATTCCTGGTGACAGCCCTGCCTGTGTGAATGCTACCTAATGTCTGATAGTAAGAAATCCTTCATTGTGTGGGTTTATATAATAGTATTTATGCACTCATAGAAATATAGATCTATCAATAAAAGTATCCTCTAAAGAAAGCAGCACTATACAAAACTGACATTGCAAACGAGAGCAAGCTTCAGAGTTTCGACCCAGTATCCTCCATATATACATGGCCCATCCTTTGTCACACTGGAGGGATGAGACCCATAGATGGGTGTCTGTCAATTTGGTAGACGGCACTAAATTATAATACATATAATGGGTGAGAGATACAGACAACCATCTGGATACTAACTAGTAGTCTGCCACGAATGGCACCCATTTCTTCTTATACCAGAAGCAGACTGGATAGATTCAATGTATCTGCAGTTTCCATCTGCTATGTGACCATTGCTCTTGGTTCACATAGGTCCCTGTTCAAACAAGGTGGCTCTTCTTCCTATGCTATTATTTATTACTTCCATACCATCTTTTTTATATACTAGATATATCTGTAATTCCGCTTATTTTGTCTATATTTTACTATTGAGAAACCAGAGCAATCTTCAAATTATCTACAAGCTTATACAGCCTGTGCGGGAGTGTGAGCATTCCCCACTCCAATATGGCAGGTACATATAACTGAGTGCAGTAGAAATTCACAGATTGAGGGCAGCTCCCTGATCTAATATGGCGCCACACAACTTGATGGAGAGAAGAGAGCTTGTGCAAATCAGTCAGTGCCGGGGTGTACACTGATAGCTTGGGGCCCCTGTGCAAAAAAAATGTTTGGGCCCCTCTATGTTTATGGCAACCAAGCTACAGATATTTGTCTCCTCTCAATATGAATATTACTGTCCCCTATTACATGATGCCCTCTTATGTACAGCACCATCCCTTACATATCGGAATCTCGTTATTTAGAGCATCCTGTTTTTATTATAGTATCCACTCTTGTTATATAAAAACTGAAGTGATTGCTGATGGAAGTTGGTAAAGCTACTTTTCTGATAGCAAAGTATGATTAACTGGTGAGATGTTGCTCCATCAGCAGTCATGTTATATCAAACAAGAGAGGACACTGTAGTAAAGAGAAAGCGCTGTGATTATCAAAAATAACAAGAAAGCAATATGTAAAGAATGGTGCTATATATAAGATGACATAATACTTTGTAATAATGGGACAATAATGTACATAAAAACAGAGGACGCTACATAATGGGGGACTGTCCCATACATAACTAAAGAGGATGGTACGTAATCAGGGATGCCCCTTCCTGGGATAATGTCCCCCATACTGGGACCATTCCTGGGATAGTGTGCCCCTTCCTGGGATAATGTCCCCCATACTGAGACTATTCCTGGGATAGTGTGCCCCTTCCTGGGATAATGTCCTCCATACTGAGACTATTCCTGGGATAGTGTGCCCCTTCCTGGGATAATGTCCCCCATACTGGGACCATTCCTGGGATAGTGTGCCCCTTCCTGGGATAATGTCCCCCATACTGAGACTATTCCTGGGATAGTGTGCCCCTTCCTGGGATAATGTGTTCTGTTCTCCAATACATAAAAAGAAATACTACTCGTCTTCCCCCTACGCTGCCCGGTGTTCGCTTCTACAGCCGCTGCAGTTGAGCTTCAGCATCCTCGCCATGGTGCATGATGTCGATGCCATGTGTCACCAGTCACGGGCACGCCGACGTCAGCTACCAGTCTCTGATAGGCCACTGGCATGTATTGCAGCTCAGGGAGACGGCGGGTCCCCTGCACCACAAAACATTTCAGCAGAATGTGGCTCCAAGGACTTGCATCCAGCTGATATAGTTGCTGGTGTTGGCGTGCCCCCTCCACCTCTGGGCCCCTGGTGTAGAGAGTAGCTGGGATCACTGACATCACAGTTGAGCCTAGAGCACATTCTATGTATATTACTACCGTAAGCAGTTATGTGAGCAATCATTAATTATAACACTTGTGTTATCACATTATCTCTATCAAGCAATTAAGGTTTTAATATTATATGCACAATACCTGTGAACTGGCACAGAATGAAAATCAATTATTGTTATATGCTTAATGACTCATGAGGAGATTGATATTATTGCACTGTATACATATGAGGGGCCAGCATCAGCTCTTGTGTAAGTGTCAGGGCCCTGAGCAGGCTGGGAGGCCCACTCACCATTGGGGACACCAGCACGCTATGGGGACCGGTGCCAGCACCTACAAGTTAGCCCCCCCCCCCGCTTGCTTGGGGCCCAAGTACTAGCAATACTTACCTCTCCCTGTTCATCCGCTGCAGTGTCTTCCACATCTTCTCACTCTGGGATGTTTCAGGTCAGATGGTGCGATGATGTGACTAGTGTGCTCCCTCTTCTCTGAACAGTCACAGTGCAAAAAGCCGGACGACTGCGACGCTGAGGAGTCTGGAGCAGAGCAGCGGCCAGCGAGGAGAGGTGAGCATTTTTTTTTTTTTTTTTTTTTTTTTTACGCTTGGCGCAATATATTGGACTCATCATATACTGGAGCATTGTATGGGGCCCATCATATACTGGAGCATTATATGGGGTCCACGATCCTGTATGGAGAGCTATGTGGAGCCCATAATACCGGAGCCCAAAACCAGAACTGCTGCAACCCACCAACCTACTGTCTCCTTCCCCACCATCCTGCAGCATGTAAGCCCGAAAGGGCAGGGTCCTCTCCCCTCTGTATCAGTCTGTCATTGTTAGTTTACTGTGATATCTGTAATTTGTATGTAACCCCTTCTCATATACAGCACCATGGAATCAATGGTACTATATAAATAAATAATAATACTGTATAGAGGACTAAACTGTCCGGTTTCTGAGCTAAATAGTTATTACTCATGTAATGTAAGAAGTAAGTGAAATCTTTGGCATTGTTCTATACCTATATTTCTCTGCCGTATCTGTGTATCGTGGTATGTCTTAACCCCTTCACGACCTTTGACGCCACGTAGGCGTCATGAAAAGTCGTGGCAAAACGACCCATGACGCCTATGCAGCGTCATGAAAAGATCTCCCTCCTGCGGGTCGGGTGAGCGGGTTCAATGAAAGTTCACCCGACCCGCCGGTACAGGGGGACCTAGACTTGACCCCAGGGGGGTGGCTTCGCCCCCCCGGGGATACGATCACTCCCAGTGACCTTTTTGTCACCCCCCTCGCATCTGATTGGAGCTAGCGTCCATGTGACGCTAGCCCTCCAATCAGATGTGGAGGGGCGGGGTAAAATCATGGCTGCCTCGTTCCTCAACTTCATCCTGTCCGTGGAAGCTGAGGAACGAGGTGCCAGACTGCCGCCCTGACCTGCGATCGCCGCTGTCACCGCTGTCATCGCCGCTGCCACCACTGCCTTCCGGTAGTATAACTTCCCCTCCACCGCCTAATTCCAGCCCCTCCCACCTCCGCTCACTCACCCCTGCCCCCTGATCTCCCCCCAGCACCCCGATCTCCCCCAGCACTCTCGATCATCCACCTGCTGTTACCTCTTCTGCGCTCCTCAGCCGCCTACTGCCTCCTGTGACTGAGAGCCCCAGTAATCACCCTCATTAACCCCTGCCCCCCTGGTTAACCCCTGCCCCCCTGATTAACCCCTGCCCCCCTGATTAACCCCTGCTGCTGCAGGTTCTTTTATTTCTTTATCTCCTCCGCCACCTCCTGCCCCCCGGTGCCTGACAGCCCCCCTCTGCCCCTGGTGATCCCCCAGCACCCCCCGATCTCCCCCAGCACTCCCGATCATCCACCTGCTGTTACTTCTTCTGCGCTCCTCAGCCGCCTACTGCCTCCTGTGACTGAGAGCCCCAGTAATCACCCTCATTAACCCCTGCCCCCCAATTAACCCCTGCCCCCCTGATTAACCCCTGTTGCTGCAGGTTCTTTTATTTCTTTATCTCCTCCGCCACCTTCTGCCCCCCCGGTGCCTGACAGCCCCCCTCTGCCCCTGGTGATCCCCCAGCACCCTTGATCATCCCCCAGCACCCTTGATCCTCCCCCAGCACCCTTGATCCTCCCCCAGCACCACCGATCTCCCCCAGCACCCCCGATCATCCACCTGTTGATCCACATCTGCAAGCTCCTCAGCCGCCTACTGCCTCCTGTGTCTGAGAGCCCCCACCTGTGTCCCAGTGATCACCCTCATTAACCTCTGCCCCCCCCTGATTAACCTCTGCCACCCCTGATTAACCCCTGCCCCCTTGATTAACCCCTGATTATCCCCTGCTGCTGCAGGTTTTTTTATTTCCTTATCTCCTCAGCCACCTCCTGCCCCCCGGTGCCTGACAGCCCCCCTCTGCCCCTGATCACCCCCCAGCACCCCTGATCACCCCCACTGTTGCTGCCGCCGCTGGTTCCGTCTCCACCTAATTCTCCTCAGCGCCTTCCTGCGCCTGACAGTCCCCTCCTGCCCCCCGCGCGCCTGACAGTCCCCTCCTGCCCCCCGCGCGCCTGACAGTCCCCTCCTGCCCCCCGCGCGCCTGACAGTCCCCTCCTGCCCCCCGCGCGCCTGACAGTCCCCTCCTGCCCCCCGCGCGCCTGACAGTCCCCTCCTGCCCCCCGCGCGCCTGACAGTCCCCTCCTGCCCCCCGCACACCTGACAGTCCCCTCCTGCCCCCTGTGCGCCTGACAGTCCCCTCCTGACAGCCCATTCTCCAGTAAAAAGTTTCACCAAACACTCGCACATACACACGCACACGTACACTATAATAAAGGATTTTTACACACGCACACACACCACACGCACAATGTCCCGCTCATCCCAGTCCCAAAGGGTCTACTCAGTTGAGGAGGCATATGAAATTATTGCCTCTGATACTGATAGTGAGAGAGATGACCCCACCTTTCTCTATTCCTCCCACGCTTCCTCTTCCAGCGACACAGACTTGCCACCACCGAGATGTCGCAGGACGAGAAATCGTCCGGAGGCCTTAGAGGAAGAGTCGGGTATCTCGGAGGAAGTCTCACAGCCAAGTGTGAGTTTCCCCCAACCTAGTGCTAGTGACGCCCAACCTAGCACTAGTGCTCCCTCCTGGACCCCCGTCCCTGAAAATTTTGCTCCACAGATTCCTGATTTTGTTCCCCAATCAGGAATCCAGTTTGAGACTGCCAACTTCAGGGAAATAGACTTTTTCAAAGTCTTTTTCTCGGAGTCAATCGTCAGTCTCATGGTGGTGCAAACAAACTTGTATGCCCAACAATTTTTGGCGGAACACCCAATTTCTTCATTCTCTACTTGGAGTCCTGTGGACTCTGTAGAAATGATTAAATATTGGGGACTGGTCCTTCACATGGGGATTGTGAAGAAACCAGAAATTCGCCAATACTGGAGTACTGATATTTTATATCAAACTCCAGTATTTGGCATGGTGATGACTCGGAAACGGTTTGAGGCTATTCATAAATTTCTTCATTTCAGGGACAACACTGAAATCCTTCCCCGCGATGACCCGAATTTTGATAGACTGTTCAAAATTCGGCCAGTCGTCGAACACTTCAACAACAAGTTTGCTGAAGTGTACATTCCCGAAAGGGAAATTTGTGTGGATGAATCCCTCATCCACTTCAAAGGGAGGCTTCAGTTCCGTCAGTACCTGCCCAGCAAAAGGGCAAGGTACGGGATGAAACTCTACAAGCTGTGTGAGAGTACCTCAGGGTACACTCTCAGCTTTAGAGTTTACCAAGGAAAGGACAGTAGGATCCAGCCACCAGAATGTCCACTTGCTTTGGGGGTGAGTGGGAAAATAGTGTGGGATTTGGTCCACCCTCTGCTTGATAAAGGTTACCATCTGTACGTTGATAACTTTTATACAAGCATCACACTATTTCAATCCCTCTCTGCCAGAGCTACCGTCGCTTGCGGTACCGTGCGCAGAAACCAGAGGGGTCTCCCTTTGCCGCTAATTGAGCAGCCTCTCCGAAAGGGTGAGACTCGAGCCCAATGTAGCGGCAACATGCTTGTGGTCAAGTTCAAAGACAAAAGAGATGTCTTTGTCTTGACCACAATCCATGGTCCCGGCACCACGGCCACCACCATTCGAGGTACCCCAGTACCGGTCCACAAACCGGACTGTGTCCTGGCGTACAACCATCACATGGGGGGGTTGATCTTTCTGATCAAGTCCTCCAGCCCTATAGTGCCATGCGGAAAACGAAGGTGTGGTACAAAAAACTGGCTGTGTACCTCGTACAAATGGCACTGTATAACGCATGCGTGCTATCACGATGTGCAGGCCAGAACCACTCCTTCCTTGATTTCCAGGAGGCGGTGATAAAGGCCATGATTTTTGGAGAGGAGGACGGAGCGCGCCCCAGCACCCCTGGAACTCAAGTTTCCCGTATGGTACCAGGGCAACATTTTCCCCGTGAGGAGAGAAAAAAAAAACGGTGCCGGGTATGCTATAAAAGGGGGACAAGAAGGGAAACTCGTTTCCAATGTGAAACGTGTCCCGACAAACCTGGACTGTGTTTGAATGAATGCTTCAGAATTCATCACACGTCCATGGACTAAACACATCCTGACACTCCACTACAGAACTCACCCACACCAGCCTGACATACACAACACCACACCACACACACCAACCTGACGTACACTACACCACACACACCAACCTGACGTACACTACACCACACACACCAACCTGATGTAGTATCAGGTTGGTATGTGTGGCGTAGTGTACGTCAGGTTGGTGTGTGTGTGTGTGTGTGGCGTAGTGTACATCAGGTTGGTGTGTGTGTGTGGTGTGTACTACACCACACACACCAACCAGACGTACACTACACCACACACCAACCTGACGTACACTACGCCACACACACCAACCTGATGTATCAGATTGGTATGTGTGGCGTAGTGTACGTCAGGTTGGTGTGTGTGTGGCATAGTGTACGTCAGGTTGGTGTGTGTGTGGTGTATACTATACCCCACACACCAACCTGACGTACACCACACCACACACCAACCTGATGTACACTACGCCACACACACCAACCTGATGTAGTGTCAGGTTGGTATGTGTGGGGTAGTGTACGTCAGGTTGTTGTGTGTGTGTGTGGCATAGTGTACGTCAGGTTGGTGTGTGGTGTATACTATACCACACACACCAACCTGACGTACACTACACCACACCACACACCAACCTGACGTACACTACGCCACACACACCAACCTGATGTAGTGTCAGGTTGGTATGTGTGGCGTAGTGTACGTCAGGTTGGTGTGTGTGTGTGTGGTGTGTACTACACCACACACACCAACCTGACGTACACTACACCACACACCAACCTGACGTACACTACGCCACACACACCAACCTGATGTAGTGCCAGGTTGGTATGTGTGGCGAAGTGTACGTCAGGTTGGTGTGTGTGTGTGTGGCGTAGTGTACGTCAGGTTGGTGTGTGTGTGGTGTATAGTATAACACACACAACAATCTGATGTACACTACACTACACCACACCACACATCAACCTGACGCACACTACGCCACACACACCAACCTGATGTAGTGTCAGGTTGGTATGTGTGGCGAAGTGTACGTCAGGTTGGTGTGTGTGTGTGGCGTAGTGTACGTCAGGTTGGTGGGTGTGTGGTGCATACCCTACCACACACACCAACCTGACGTACACTACATACTTTCCATAAGCGACCTGGTGTCCGCTAATGATTGGAGCTAACTTTCCATTCAAAAAGTCAAATGGCGCTCCTTCCCTCTAGGGGCCTGCCATGCGCCCAAACAGTGGTTTATGACTACATATGAGGTATCAGTGTACTCAGGAGAAATTGCCCAACAAATTTTAGGATCCATTTAATCCTGTTGCCCATGAAAAAATGAAAAAATGTAGGCAAAAAGAATTTTTTTGTGAAAAAAAAAGTACTTTTTCATTTTTACAGATCAATTTGTGAATTACCTGGGGGTTCAAAGTGCTCATTATGCATCTAGATAAGATCGTTGGGGTGTCTAGTTTCCAAAATGGGGTCACTTGTGGGGGTACTCCAATGTTTAGGCACACAGGGGCAGTCCAAACACGACATGGTGTCCGCTAACTATTGGAGCTAATTTTCCATTCCAAAAGTCAAATGGCGCTCCTTCCCTTCAGGGCCCTGCCGTGCGCCCAAACAGTGGTTTATGACTACATATGAGGTATCAGTGTACTCAGGAGAAATTGCTCAACAAATTTTAGGATCCATTTTATCCTGTTGCCCAGGTGAAAATGAAAACATTGATGCTAAAAAAAAATTTTTGTTGGAAAAATTAAAATGTCCTTTTTTTCCTTCCACGTTGCTTTAGTTCCTGTGAAGCACCTGAAGGGTTAATAATCTTCTTAAATGTAGCTTGAGGGGTGCAGTTTTTAGAATGGTGTCACTTTTGGGTATTTTCTGCCATATAGACCCCTCAAAGTGACTTTAAATGTGAGGTGGTCCCTAAAAAAATGGTTTTGTAAATTTTGTTGTAAAAATGAGAAATCACTGGTTAACTTTTAACCCTTATAACTTCCTAACAAAAAAAAATGTTGTTTCCAAAATTGTGCTGATGTAAAGTAGACATGTTGGAAATGTTATTTATTGACTAGTTTGTGTCACATAACTCTCTGGTTTAACAGAATAAAAATTAAAAAATTGAAAGTTGCAAAATTTTCAAAATTTTTGCTAAATTTCCATTTTTTTCACAAATAAACGCAAAAATTTTCAACCTAAATTTACCACTAACATGAAGCCCAATATGTCACGAAAAAACAATCTCAGAATCGCTAAGATGCGTTGAAGCGTTCCTGAGTTATTACCTCATAAAGGGACACTGGTCAGAAATGCAAAAAATGGCCAGGTCATTAAGGTCAAAATAGGCTGGGTCATGAAGGGGTTAAAGGGACCCACTGAGACCATTTCCCCAGGGCCCATGAAAACCTGGAGCCGGCCCTGTACATATCAACTATTCTTTCCTGATGTATATTGATTGATCACTGATTATAGAGTGTAACCTATATGTACTGTGCTTATACTCTGTGAATGTTGATGGCTTGAGAAAAGTTCACAGTTTGAAAAGCTGAAATGTCGCGCATATCTGGGTGAATAAAGACCACAGTTTATTTCACGATCTCATGCCTGGAGTGCTGCGTTTTTTTTTTTTGTTTTTTTTTGCCGTGTATCTACATCAATCCATATTCATATGGTTACATTTCTATATGAAAAACAGCTGCATACATGTGTCCATATATATATATATATATATATATATATATATATATATATATATATCAGTGTATAATACACAGACTTAATTATTCTGACACAAGCATCCTGGCTGAATGTGGCATGTAATACAAGAGTGTACTATTTCTTGACCAAATGTGTAACTTTCCATGACCCTAATTGTATTCCCATGGAGTCCTATAAATCTTTATATTCGGCTTTACAGTACACTGCATTATATACTGATTCTGGGTTACAGAATGATTTTGGCCATGGCACAGGTTGTGCAGCATAAAATCATTGTAAGCTGCTGCTACATGACATAGCAGCAGAAATAAAGTGATTAGGGTCACAATACATCCCCTGGGTATCACGACAAGCAGATTGAAAAAAAAAAAAATCAGAACTTGTCCCACCACTGCAGGGGTCGCAATGTGACCCTCCTCACCTGTATCAGAGGCATGAAGAGAAGTTTGGCAGCTTGAACTATGTTGTAACTAAACATCATTTTGCTTCAGCATATGTTTATGGGATAACGTTCCTGCCGTGCACGTCGCTGTCAGCTGCTATTTCCACGCTGCAACACACTTGGATGCACATACACCTGACGTGGGGTCCCCCTCCAGTATGGACCCCGTTGCACCCTCTGTAATTGCAATCATTACACCCATGAGTAATAGAGGACATGTGACAGTGCTATCACCATTGTGGTGTGAGGTGTAGTGATTGGTGCTGCACTGCCACAGATGGAAGCACAGGATCACTACTCAGTCAGTTTCAGTGCTGGAATGAATGATCGTATCTTCCCCAGCACTAATCTTAAAAGCCAATGATTGTGTAGTGCGTGGGAAGAGGGCAGCGCTGGATGAGAGTTTAGGGAAAAAAGGAGAGCAATTTGCCTAGTGTGGGGAGCAGCATGTAATCAAACTCTGTGCAGGCAATAAAGTGAAATTCAGGGTGTCATAAATTCAATAGAGGTGAAACAAGCTTTATTAAAATATTAGAATGTTATTTTTAATCAGTATATCTCTGGCTGCTGCTGGCAGTATATCTCTGGCTGCTGCTGGCAGTATATCTCTGGCTGCTGCTGGCAGTATATCTCTGGCTGCTGCTGGCAGTATATCTCTGGCTGCTGCTGGCAGTATATCTCTGGCTGCTGCTGGCAGTATATCTCTGGCTGCTGCTGGCAGTATATCTCTGGCTGCTGCTGGCAGTATATCTCTGGCTGCTGCTGGCAGTATATCTCTGGCTGCTGCTGGCAGTATATCTCTGGCTGCTGCTGGCAGTATATCTCTGGCTGCTGCTGGCAGTATATCTCTGGCTTCCTATATAGAGTGGGGATATAACAAACAATTTTAAAGCGCATTCCTGCTGCAAAATATTGATATGCTATCCTCAGGACCTACAGTATATCACAAAAGTGAGTGCACTCCACACATTTTTGTAAATACTTTGTTTTCATGGGACAACAATGTGTCAAATCTTCAAAGTAAAGTAGTACAGCTTGTATAAACGTGGCATTTCCTTTACATAACTCAACACGCAGCCATTAGTATCTAAATCGCTTTCAACAAAACTGAGTACGCCCCTAAGTGAAATGGCTAAGTTGTTCCTAGTTTAGTATTTTCCCTCCCCTGTTTCATGTAACTCATTAGTGTTACAAGATCTCAGGTGTGAATGGGTGGCAGGTGGGTTAAATTTGGTGTTATCGCTCTCACACATTCTCATACTGGTAAATGGAAGTTCAACCTGGCTCCTCAGGGCAAAGAAGCTCTCTGAGGATCTGGAAAAATCAATTGTTGCTCTACTAAAAGATGGCCTAAGCTGTAAGAAGATTGCCAACAACTTGAAACTGAGCTGGAGCATCGTGGGCAAAACCATACAGTAGTTTAACAAGACAGGTTCCACTCAGAACTGTCCTCGCCATAGTTGAACAAACGAGTTGAGTACATGTGCTCAACATCATATCCAGAAGTTGTCCTTTCAAAATAGACGTATTAGTGCTGCCAGCATTACTGCAGAGGTTACAGGAGTGGTGGGTCAGCCTGTCAGTGCTCAAACCATATGACGCACACTGCATCAAATTCGTCTGCATGGCTGTCATCTCATAAAGAAGCCTCTTCTAAAGATAATGCACAAGAAAGCCTGCAAACACTGCTAAAGACAAGCAGACTAAGAGCATGGATTACTGGAATTAAGTCCTGTGGGCTGAGACCAACATAAACATATTTGGTTCAGATGGTGTCAAGTGTGTGGCAGCAACCAGGTGAGGAGTACAAAGACCTACAGTCAAGCATGATGGTGGGAGTGTCATGGTTTGGGGCTGCATGAGTGCTGCCATCTGTGGGCAGCTATAGTTCACTGAGGGAACCATGGATGCCAACATGGTCTGCTTCAGTATTTCACAGTACATGATCCCCTCTCTTCAGAAACTGGGCCGCAGGGCAGTATTTCAACATGATAATTACCCCAAACACACCTCTAACATGACCACTGCCTTGCTAAAGAAACTGAGGGTAAAGGAGCTGGACTGGCCAAGCATGTCACCAGACCAAAACCCTACTGAACTTCTGCATGGCATCTTCAAACAAAGGTGGAGGAGTGCAAGGTCTTCAACATCTACCAGCTCCGTTATGTTGTCATGGAGGAGTGGAAAAGGATTCCAGTGACAATCTGTGAAGTTCTAGTGAACTCCATGCCCAAGAGAGTAAAGGCAATGCTTGAAAATAATGGTGGCCACACAAAATATTGACACTTTGGGCACAATTTGGCCATTTTCACTTAGAGGTGTACTCACTATTGTTACCAGCGGTTTACACAATAATGGCTGTGTGTGGAGTTATTTACAGGCCACACCAAATTGACACTCTTATACAAGCTGTACCCTGACTGACAGGGATTAGCGCAGACAACATATGCACTAGGCAGGGAAAAGTGATGAGAATATCTGCACTACGCAGACAATAGTGTGGAGAATATCTGCACTAGGCAGGGAATAGTGTGGAGAATATGTGCACTAGGCAGGGAATAGTGCAGAGAATAAATGCACTAGGCAGGGAATAGTGCAGAGAATATATGCACTAGGCATGAAATCGTGTGGAGAATATGTGCACCAGGCAGGAAAGAGTGCAGAGAATATATGCACTAGGCAAGGATTATTGCAGAGAATATATGCACTAGGCAGGGAATAGTGTGGAGAATATATGCACTAGGCAGGAAATAGTGCAAAGAATATATGCTCTAGGTAGGGATTAGTGCAGAGAATATATGCACTTGGCAGGTAATAGTGCAGAGAATATATGCTCTAGGCAGGGAATAGTGAGGAGAATATATGCTCTAGGCAGGGAATAGTGAGGAGAATATATGGACTAAGCAGGGAATAGTGCAAAGAATATATGCCCTAGGCAGGGAATAGTGTGGAGAATATGTGCACTAGGTAGGAAAGAGTGCTGAGAATATATGCACTAAGCAGGGAATAGTGCAAAGAATATATGCCCTAGGCAGGGAATAGTGTGGAGAATATATGCACTAGGCAGGAAAGAGTGCTGAGAATATATGCTCTAGGCAGGGATTAGTGCATAGAATATATACACTTGGCAGGTAATAGTGCAGAGAATATGTGCACTAGGCAGGGATTAGTGCAGATAAAATATGCTCTAGGCAGGGAATAGTCAGGAGAATATATGCACTAAGCAGGGAATAGTGCAAAGAATATATTCAATAGGCAGGGAATAGTGTGGAGAATATATGCACCAGGAAGACAATAGTGTGGAGAATATATGCACTAAGCAGGGAATAGTACAGAGAATGTATGCAATAGGCACGAAATAGTACGGAACATATATACTGTACATTAGGCAGGGATTAGTGCACATATTCATAGCACTGTGTGAGCAAGGCCACTTACAAACCTGGATCAGTTAAACTAGTTTTGTCAGGAGGAATGGGCCCAAATTCCAACCAACTATTGTGAGAAGCTTGTGGAACGATATCCCAAATATTTGACCTAAGTCATTCAGTTTAAGGGCAATGGTACCAAATACTAATTAAATGTATATAAACTTTTGACTTTGCAGTAAGCAATAAAAATGCCTTAAAGGTAACCTGTCAGCAGGATTGTGCTCAGTAACCTACAGACAGTGTCAGGTCTGCACCATTAGGCCGGGGTCACACTAACCGATGCAAAATACGGTCCGTAGTTTACATGCGTAATACGGATGAATGACCCCTAAATAGTGCTCCGTATGTCATCCGTAAGCAAGGTGTGGTTGCATATTTTGCGCATGTCTGCATCCGTATGTAATCCGTATGGCATCCGTATGCAATCCGTATGGCGAGATTTTCTCGCCGCCCTGCAAAATGGACATATAATGGAGCCCTATGACAGAGTTTCTAACAGAAACGAAATAATAGATATAGACACATAGAATGCGCATATATATATATATATATATATATATACACTGTATATATATATACACACAAGTCATTGAGACAAACATATATATATATATATATATTTATATTTCACAGAGTTCTTCATAGCAGAATAGCCGCTAATTAAATTGCCGGCTTCTATCAAATCATTCCCCAACCCGACATGAAATGACACATGGTTTACATTCAGTAAAGCATTTCATTTCATGTTTTTTAATATGTCCCAGACTAATAATTAGATGAGGGTTTGTGTGCAAAATTTGGGAGTTGTAGTTGTTATTTAAAGGGGTTAATTCGTTGTTAAAAAATGTGTGGGCTTCCCTTTGCCCTGTAGCGGTGGCGAATGGGTTAATCTAACAAAGGGTTAAAGTCACCTTACAATCGAATGGTGACATTAACCCTTTGTTAGATTAAACCACTCGTCACCACTATAGGGCAATGGGAAGCCCACGCATTTTTTAACAACAAATTAACCCCTTAAAATAACAACTAGAACTCCCAAATTTTGCACACAAACCCTCATCTAATTATTAGTCAGGGACATATAAAAAACATGAAATGAAATGCTTTACTGAATGTAAACCATGTGTCATTTCATGTCGGGTTGGGGAATGATTTGATAGAAGCCGCCAATTTAATTAGCGGCTATTCTGCTATGAAGAACTCTGTGAAATATAAATATATATATATGTTTGTCACAATGACATGTATGTATGTATGTGTATATATATATATATATATGTATGTATTCTATGTGTATATATCTATTCTTTCATTTCTTTATTAAACCTGTCAGTGTGAGTTTACTGTATAGCGCACTGAATTGCCGGCTTTTATAAAAGACACTGGGTGCGTATTTCTCGCAAGTCACATGTGTGGTCCGTGTGTAATCCTTTTTTTTTGCGCACCCATAGACTTGCGTTGGCGTATTACGGGCGTAGTACGCTGACAATCGCAGCATGCTGCGATTGGCACGGACCGTAGAATACGCCCGAGAAATATACGGCTGTTGGGAGCAAACCCATAGAGAATAATTGTCCATGTGTAATGCGTGCTTTTAACGCCTCTCACTCGTCCGTACTCCTCGCCAGTGTGACCCCCGGCCTTATACTTAATAAAATGATGCCTTGGTTGATGAAATCTGTCTTGTGCTTCTTTTTGCCGTCTAGTTTGCATAGTGAATATATTAATGTGTATATTTAAAAAGACATGTCACTTCATCAAAATGGCGGCGTCTATGGGGCCTGTGCACTTGTCAGTTAGTGCCTATTATTTTGCTGTTTTTAAAATAAAAATTCACCATCAAAATGGCGCCGCTGGCTGCGCCTGCACATTGGCATCTATCGCATACCGATAGATAGTACTGCGCAAACACCTCCGCCTACCCCTTGTTGTTACAGCCAAAAAATTTTACACTACAACAAAATGGCGCAGGGGGCGACTCTTTTACAGTAGTATCTATTGGTACACGATAGATGCAAATGCACAGGCGCAGCCGACGGTGCCATTTTGATGGTGATTTTTTTTTTTTTTTTCAACACCACAATATAATAGGCACTAACTGACAAGTGATAATGTGCAGATGCTGGAGGCACCGCCTTTTTGATGAAGTAACATTTTTTTTTTTCAAATACACACATTCATTATGCAAACTAGGGGGCAGGACAGTGAGGGATCAGTGACCTGTCAGCAGTCTGCATTATGAATACCTATCAGAGCACCATAAACACCAACCCCGTCTTAGAGCAGAAGCATATCATAAACACAAAACTAAAAATAAGGATTAAAAAAGTACAAGACGGATTTCATCAACCAAGGTATAATTTTATTAAGTGTAACAGCACCAACCTGACAGTGTGTGTAGGTTACTCAGCACAATTCTGCTGACAGGTTCCCTTTAAAGCATTCTCTCTCTCTCTCTCATTATTCTGACATTTGGCAAATATTAATAATTATGGTAATTCTAATTGACATAAATAAGAAAAGTCTATTCTGATTTCACGTTAGATATTGAGAAAAACATGTATATGTGCCTTTGTATATAGTGTATGTAAACTTCTGGTTTCAACTGTATACTCATTTATTTATATGTAATAATTGAGCTGTCAATAAATACATACATGATAAGGTATATATATATATTTATCTCTCTCTATGTGTATATATATACTGTGTGTGTAAATATATATATACATATATATATACACACTCATATTATGTATATCTATATATATGTGCGTGTATATACATCTATCGTCACGGCGCATGTGTAGATTGCCGATGAACAATGTGCAAGCGCATGTAAGAAACATACTGCGCAAGCACAGCTCCACTCTCTGACCCGGTGGGGGTCCGACTACCATTCGTCCTCCCACAGATCCTGAGAGTGGAGAGCCCACAGTGCTGGTCAGTGCCGCATCCTCTCTATTATTCCAGGTACCACAGTGCTCTCAGCCATGTCTGTATTGGGGGCAGCACTGCCTCAGTCACCTACATGGAGCGGTGGTTAGCCCCCTGTAAAGTAGGGGGTTTTAATTGAATTTTGCTGGTCACTATTGTTCTACCCAGTCAAGTTCTGATGTTTCCCTGTAACTTAGTGTAAAGTGTAACTAAACCCCCAGTAAGTCATAGTCCACAGTGGGAGGCAGTAATTCTATAAATCACTGTGCAATCTGTGAGGTTTGCTGTTATTAGCTCAATAAATCTCAGCACTTACAGAGTCAGATGTACTATCTCCATCTCCATGATCTCCGTGCTAACTTCTTCTTCCTGCCACTGTATGGTCTGCTCCCTATGGTACATGGAACATATATATCTCATATTGAAAGGTACAAATACCATTAATTGTTAGGATGTTCAATACCATTAGTGATCATGACAAATGTGGCTTCATTCCTCCCCTCCTCCCTCCATTCTAGGTACTTTCTTTACGAACATTTTACATTGACTACATTCCAGAGATACAAAAAATCTGTCAGCAGGTTTCTGCTGTTTAATCTGAGAACAGCATTGTGTAGGGGCAAAGAGCATGATTCCAGCAAGTTGTCACTTACTGGGCTGCTTGCTGTAGTTTCAATAAAATTATTGTTTTATTAGCAGGATATTATCATTAGAGGACTAGTTGCCTCATGCCATGTAGTCCTCCTGCTCTGTATAACTCCGTCCCCACCGATGATTAGCAGCTTTCTGGCAAAGTATAATTTACCTAGAAAGCTGTCAATCAGTAGTGTGGGAGGGGTTATACAGGGCTCAACATTCAGAGCACTGATAGATCTGTACCAGAGAAAACAGGGATTTTAATAAAACTGCACCAAGAAGCCCAGTAAGTGGCACATTGCTGGAATCATTTTCTCTGTCCCTACATCATACCATTTTCAGATTATGTAGCAAAAACTTGGTTTCAGATTCCCTTTAAAGAGAATTTGTCACCAGGATTTTGCCTCCTAATCTGAGAGTAGCATAACTTAGAGCTGGAAACCTTGCATCCAGGGATGTGTCACTTGCTGAATCAGCGACGCAAGCTTCATGATATGTGACATCGACACGTCTCTGGTGAATGCGCATCCATAATCATGGAGCTGTTTGCTGAAGCTTTGATAAAATCACTCTTTTATCAGCAGAAGATTATCTCTAGAGGACTAGTAAACCTGCTGCCATGTAGTCCTCCTTATTTATGAGCTCTGCACCCACCCCTGATTGGCAGTCTTTTGCCTATGCACAGTGTACATTGAGCTGCCGATCAGTGGTGTGGGCGGAGTTATACAGGGCTCAACATTCAGAGCACTGCTAGATCTGCAGCAGATAAAATAATTTTATCAAAACTGTAAGCAGCCCAGTAATGAGAAACATTGCTGAAATTGTTGCTTTTAGATGCGGCAGCAAAAACCTGGTGATAGATTGAAATCCTCAAATTCTGTCTGGCAGCAGCTGCCAATAGAGGATGTTTCTGTACGGGGATACCGAGAGAACTAGAAGATTATTGGCAGAAAAAGATCCCATGGCCTTTCTTGTCTTTATTATTTCCCTTTTTAAATTTACAATAGATGATTATTCCAAACATAATGAATTTAATTTAGTGGTGATTTTCTAACTATACACTGTTCATTGGGAAAACTGTCAGATGAGCTCTGAATACAGATCCCTAGAGAAGGTATACGTCCTTCCTTTCTAAGAAGCCATACTACCATAATGGCTCCTGTGTTTTCTCCTCCTACCATTGAACAAGTGAAATAATAATCCCTGTGTTGTGGCATCTTTGTGCTGTAAGATACGATCCATGAGCGGTGCCCAATACATGGCGGCTCTCTGTGTAGACAGATATTGTGTGCAGACAGGATCTACAGGGGAACATCCCTCCCAGAATATAATGACTCAGTCATCAGAGATAAGGAGACAGCGCCATCATTATGGAATCCAGAAGGTTGGTTTATATTAGAGCGTTACATTTTTATCACTTACAAAATTGTGATCTTTTCTATATATCTGATCGTCAGTGTGGTAATTTTACATAATCCTGTGAAGTCCATCCTATAGTACAAGGAAATACATCAATGCATAGATTAGGTAAGGGTTAACTAGAAGGTATGGTAACACTAGTAATTGATGGGAACTGTTAAAATAGATGTTCCCACTTATTTATCCCCAATCCACAGTATAGGGAATAAGCTGCTGTTTGCTGGGGGTGCGTTCCCCGGACCCTCCAGCCCTGAGATGCCCCTGTAGCATGGAGCCGAGGTGGCGCATGCGCCCCACACACTGTACAATGATGAGAAAGACTCTTACCTGCGATTTACACCTTCAGCTGAAAAAGAAACAACAGTTTGCAATTAGATTTATTGAAGTATTTAATAACAGTTGCAGCGGACAACTTATTTTTGGGTCGTATTCACACGTCTTTGTTTTTCTCATCTGCACAAACCCAAACTAATTTTCATCAGTGCGCTGCTTCCAATTTTCATCTAGTTTTAGTCCATGTGTCCATTTTTTTACCATCAGTATCTCATCCTTTTCTATTGTATGCAAAAAGAAAACCAAAACCTGATGGAAGTTTCCCAAATTTCTCCTAGTAGTCAGTGGGTGAGTGTGATCCACAATTCGCCCCACAGCTGACATGTTACCAGCTCCATAGAATATAAGGGCCAGTGAAAAATACTGGCAGCACCCCTGGTACATAGACACACATGTGACTGAGACCTTCCTTTACAACGTGATTGTACAGAGACTTCCTTACACAATATCTGATCTGATCTGGCATCCAGGTTTCGGCTATAGAGTCCCTACTGGAGTGCAGGGGCGTTACATCAAGAGTGGGGGGCCACACGACCCGTGAGTCCTGGGGAGTGTTGGCTTTGTTTCCCCATCAACCCAACCATCATCATAATTTTACCTTCGGCTTCTTGCTCCACCATTCAGCCTGAGACTCGGATCAGCATGCGCGATAGGCAGCAATAGATCGCGCCTGCTGTAGAAAACCTCAGTCCCACACTGCACAGACCGGAGCAGGGCGCTGGGGGACACGGCCAGGCATAAATGCTATAAATGCATGTGAGAAGAATGTGATACTTACATGGGATGTCAATCACTGCAGGCTGTAAAAGTAAAACAGAGAAGTGTAAAAAGTCTATGAAATATTTCATCTTCTCACATTGTCCTGTACATCACATACTCATAGGCTTCCATTACACCCATTACACTAGACAATGAATGTGACATTATCACACAAGATGGACTGCGCTAGTATAAATAAATCTATGAGCAGAGCGCCAGTCCGTGCCCCATGCAGCATTCATACAGTCCATAAACAGCACGCCTGCTATGTGACCCGGCATCTGCTGACAACTATAAGATATGTGGAATATATTTATACATTAGTTGTGTATTAGGAATCTCTGGAGCTGCGTCCATTCTGTACATATTTATTGGGTTTAAAAATGGGGGTAAACTGGCATCGCTGCATTACTAAATCTGCCGTAATGTAACAAAGAGTTGTGTGTATTTCATGGCACTGCAGCCTTGCAGCGCTGGGGTTCAAATCCCACCAAGGACAACATCTGCAAGGAGTTTGTATGTTCTCCCCATACTGATAGGGAAAGTAGATTGTGTGCTCCATTGGGGACAGCGATGATAATGTATGCAAAGCACTGCACAATATGTTAGCGCTATATATAAGTAAACGTTATTATTATTATGCTACAAAGATTTAACTCTTTAAAAGAGTTGTCCACTACTTGGACAATTCCTTCTTGAACTAAATGTTTGGTCCCAATAAAATAATATAGCTTAGACTCCCCTCCCATGCTGGTAATGTTCCAGCAGTGTCAGCACTTGCGGTCCCCAGAGCTCTGGTGCCATGTTGTGACACGTGGTGCTCGGCGCCCAATCAGCGCTGGCATCATTGTCCCCACCTTCGTACAGATTGAACATGAAGAGGAAGTCCGGGCTGCAGCTGATCTCAGTCTTCCTTCCAGCCCTGACAACCCCTCTATACTTGATACCCAGCCTTGCTGAAGCTGGCAGCTGAGTGTTGGGGCCCCAAGCTGTCAGTTTTGCCTGGCAGGTTATCAAAAATACAGGGGAAGCCACACATTGTTTTTTTAATTATTTATTTAGAGAGCATGAGTCATCACCTGCTCTCAATGTTATTAGCAGCAGCTGGCGTCGGTTGATGGGAGCAGATGTCTCATCAGCCAACACCAGTGACTGGAGGTAAACTTTGTACCGCCGATCTCAGCGGTGGGTTCACGCTGTCATTTGTAGTAGTAGTGCATGGCAGACACTGGGTATTCGGGCTCCCCATTCAAGTGAATGGGGTCCGGGTTTGGGTCTGGGTGCTGTTCTGGTACCCGAACCTGAATGTTTTTTAACAGTTCGGCCGAACCCGCTGGACCCAAACAACCAGGGGTCCACTCATCTCTACCCATGAAAGAAAAAAGTTTTTAAAAATGTAAAAAGATAAAAATTCAAATCAACCCCCTTTCCTCCAGTTAATATTAAAGAAAGGGAAAAATAAAAGAAAAACACATATTTGGTATCAATCTGTTCAGAAAAGTCTGACCTATGAAAATATAAAATTAGCTGACCTAATCTGTAGAAACTGTAAAGCATAAAAAAGAATCAAAATGCCAAAGTTGCAGGTTTTTGGTTGCTACAACTCCACAAAAAAATACATAACAGCAATCAAATAATCATAACTAGCTCAAAATATTATTAATACATCAGGATACCATGCAAAACAAGAAAGTGTATAAAGAACGGACATCAGACAACAGAAATTTATTATTACATACACGTATAGAGACAGCATTACTATCACTATTCTGAATTCCACGGCTTTTCTTATTTGGAACTTACATAGATCGGTCTCTCGTCTGTGCTCAACATTCTTCTCCTAGAACCAATCGCACAATCCTGAAAAGGACAAATAGAGAGGTTTCCATATAAATAGCCTAATTTCAATTGCAAGCTTTATCAACAGTAAATATTACTGTCACTAATTAACAAATATAAGGTTTTCTTTCTAAAAATGTATGGGACATGAGAATTGGGAAATAGGGGAAGCTTATCACAAGAAATCAGAAACTTATATATCTAGGAAATGGGGAATACTAAGGGCAGGACAGGAGCATCAGACGCGCATACTCACTCTCATCGCAAACTGTAACCATCAAAGGAGTTCCGGTAGAGCGGTGGACAATAGCGCCGATCTTGTGATGTCACAGCATTCTAGAATGTCTCCTGCAGACAATCAGATCCAGTATAATCCTGTATAATACAGTATTGGAGGATTTATAAATATACGTAAATAATGTGATACAGCAAATTATAGAAAACAGCACCCCTGCACCACCCTCCACTCCACACACATGAACACATGTATAAAGAAGAGTATAATCCAATTTTTTTCTTATATTGTTATTATACATATGGACATAAGTGTAGTGATACGGAATTTTATAACATGTTACTCTAAATCCATAGGCATTAATGTGGAGGGTGTCTTTTTCTCCAAGATTTTGGAGGTGTCTGTGGAGATTTTTGCCTCTTCAATCAGGATCGCATTTGTGACAGTAGACATTGATGCTGGATGGGTGGTCCAGGCTAGCAATCTCCATTCTTGTTCATCCCAAATGTGTTGGATGGGGTTGAAGTCAGGGCTCTGTCCGGCCTTAGCGGCTGCAGGTCCCTCACTGCTCCTTTGCATGGTGCTGCTCCTCTATCCTGGAAATATTCACTGCACACTCAATTCAGTTCAAGCAAAATGGATGATTTGTATTTATTTCCATAGGTATAAGTCATGTATTCATGTATTGATTCAATGAATCTTTCTCAAATATGTCACAGGGTATTCCAGAGCCACGGTTATACAGGTGGTCCTGTAAGGACACTGTGCAGCGTCATATGTTATGGCACACCACATACTATTTGTACACACACAAGCCACACACACCATATACTAGATACACACACCATATACTAGATACACACACCACATACTATATACACACACCATATACTATATGCACACACCACATACTATATACACACATACAAGCCACATATATCATACACACAACGTACTATATACACACAACATATCATATATACACACACAAGCCACACATTATATACTCACACCATACTATATACACACCACATACTATATACACACAAGCCACATACTATATACACACACCATATACTAGATACACACACCACATACTATATACACACAAGCCACATACTATATACACACACCATATACTATACACACACACCATATACTATATAAACACCATATACTAGATACACACACCACATACTATATACACACATACAAGCCACATATAACATACACACAACGTACTATATACACACAACATACCATATATACACACTCAAGCCACACATTATATACTCACACCATACTATATACACACCACATACTATATACACACAAGCCACATACTATATACACACACCATATACTATATGCACACACCACATACTATATACACACATACAAGCCACATATAACATACACACAACATACTAAATACACACAACATACCATATATACACACACAAGCCACACATTATATACTCACACCATACTATATACACACACCACATACTATATACACACAAGCCACATACTATACACACACTATATACTATATACACACCACATATTACACAAACACCACATACTATATACACACATACAAGCCACATATAACATACACTCAACATACTATATACACATAACGTACCATATATACACACAAGCCACACATTATATACTCACACCATACTATATACACACACCACATACTATATACACACACCACATACTATATACACACAAGCCACATACTATATACACACCACATATTATACACACACCACATACTATATACACACAAACAAGTCACATATAACATACACACACCACATACAATATATACACAAGCCACATTTTATATACACACACCACATACTATATACACACCACATATTACTGTATATACACAAGCCACATACTATATACATGCCACATACCCACCTCATACTACACATACACAAGCCACATACTATGTATACACACCACATACTATATACACTGCACATACAATATATACACAAGCCACGTCTAATATATAAAGCTCAAGTGTGTGTATATATGCATGTACTGTATGTGTGTATGTCCGGGATTGGCATCCGCACCGTTGCAGTTACAGCCACAAAATTTGGCACAGTCACACGTCTGGACCCCGAGAGTGTCCTAGGCTATGTTGTGAGGTGAAATTTTATCCCCACGCGTTCCAATTCACCAAACAATTTTGCCCCTATCTACATAATGGGGAAAAAGTGTGTGTGTGTGTATCAAGCCCCGCCCCTCATTATGATGTCATAATGGTTGTCATGGCGACGCTGATGTCACCATAGGTTGCAAGCCCCGCCGCTCATTATGATGTCATAATGGTTGACTATGGGATGGAGGATGTGTGATGGGTATATGGGCACTGGACTATAGGATGGAGGATATGTATGACGGGCATATGGGCACGGGACTATGGGATGGAGGATATGCATGACAGGTATATGGGCATGGGACTATGGGATGGCGGATATGTATGATGGGTATATGGGCACGGGACTATGGGATGGAGGATATGTATGATGGGTATATGGGCATGGGACTATGAGATGAAGGATGTGTGATGGGTATATGGGCACTCGACTATGGGATGGCGAATATGTATGATGGGTATATGGGCATGGGACTATGGGATGGAGGATGTGTGATGGGTATATGGGCATGGGACTATGGGATGGAGGATGTGTGATGGGTATATGGGCACTCGACTATGGGATGGCGAATATGTATGATGGGTATATGGGCATGGGACTATGGGATGGAGAATATGTATGATGGGTATATGGGCATGGGACTATGGGATGGAGGATGTGTGATGGGTATATGGGCACTCGACTATGAGATGGAGGATATGTATGATGGGTATATGGGCACAGGCCTATGGGATCGTGGATATGTATGATGGGTATATGGGCACAGGACTATGGGATGGGGATAATTATAATTTGCTATAACGAACCACAGTTAGTTACTATGCCCGGGCAGCGCCGGGCTCTTCAGCTAGTATTATATAAAAGAAAAAAAGGGTTTGGTACCATGTTAGCCAGTTGAAAAATAATGCATAACATATTATATACACACACACCATACTATCTACACACCACATACACACCTCATACTATAAACCAGGAGCATTGCTAGAGTCCTATAAGATCAGGGGCCCAAGCCCCACAGTGCATATTTCCCCATTTAACTCCCCTAAGCCATTTAAAATATCATCTATACATACATAATTACAGTATACCAATGTTGCTAACCAAAAATACACAATGCAAAGACCAATATTATCAACATGCTACTTTAAAATATGGCTACACAATGTCCACTACCATCACCACTACACAGCGAATACATATTATAATAAGCAATATTATTATAAGCAAGCTGACTACATAGACACAAATGGAACCAAGATTAAGCTGGCTGACTTAGTGATAGAAAACAAAGAGTGGTTATTAATGGGGCATACTCAGATTGGGCCAGGGTTACTAGTGGGGTACCACAAGGTTCTGTATTGGGCCCCCTACTATTTAATATATTTATTAATGATCTAGTGGATGGCTTACACAGTAAAATATCAGTATTTGCAGATGATACAAAACTATGTAAGGTAGTTAACACAAAGGAGGACAGTTTGCAACTACAGACAGATTTGAGTAAATTGGAGAATTGGGCTGAAAAATGGCAAATGAGGTTTAACACAGATAAGTGTAAGGTTATGCACATGGGAAGGAGAAACAGATGCTACAATTACTTACTAAATGGGAAACTGCTGGGGAAATCAGACATGGAAAAAGACTTAGGCATCTTAGTCAATAAGAAGCTAAATTGGAGTGCCCAGTGTCAGGCAGCTGCCACCAAAGCAAATAGGGTCATGGGATGCATTAGAAGAGGTTCTGGGGACACGAGATGAAAACATAATTCTCCCTCTGTACAAATCACTCGTCAGACCACACTTGGAGTATTGTGTGCAATTTTGGACGCCGGTGCTCCAGAAAGACATTACTGAACTTGAAAGGGTTCAAAGGCGGGCTACTAAATTGATAAATGGAGTTGGTTAACTACAATACCCAGAAAGGTTATCAAAATTAGGTCTATTTACTCTAGAAAAGAGAAGACTTAGGGAAGACCTAATATATATGTACAAGTATATCAGAGGGCAATACAGAGATCTCTCCAATGAACTGTTTGTACCAAGGACTGTGACAAGAACAAGGGGGCATTCTCTTCGTTTGGAGGAAAGACAATTTCTGCACCAGCATAGAAGAGGGTTCTTCACGGTAAGAGCAGTGAGGCTCTGGAATTCTCTTCCTGAGGAAGTGGTGATGGCCAACTCACTGAATGAATTTAAGAAAGGAATGGATGATTTTCTTGTGAGTAACAGTATAGAAGGTTACGAATAACATAATATTATAGGTAGATAGTTGACCCAGCTTAGGGGAAGGAATTTTTTTCCCTATGGAGAAAAATGGCTTCTATTCAGTTGGTTTTTTGCCTTCCCCAGGATCAACAATGCAGAACAGCTGCACTAAAAATAGGCTGAACTAGATGGACATAAGGTCTTCCTTCAGCCTTCAAAACTATGTTACTATGTTATTACTACGTAGATAAGGGAACTGAGTTATGGGAGCAGAACCGATCTTACTACAAAGATAAGGGAGCAGAACCAAGCTTACTAGAGAGATATGGGAGTGGGTCGCCCTCCCAGGGCCGTGGGGTACTCGGTAACGGGCCGGTGTCAGTGGGTCGTGTCACAGCAGCGGTGACCCGGACCGTGGCCCTGGTCGCCCAAGTAATAGGAATATGTGAATAGTGAAATGTAGTTAGATGAATAGTTCGTGAAGCCACCTGTGGTGTTCGGCAAGGGAGGTGTTAAGCCGACGCTGCATGCAGATCCTCCGGGACAGATGGTGTGGTGCAGCAATGATGGTATAGCCCTCCACAGGCAGGGCTGTTGTCCCAGGGCAGTGTAGATGTGGAGACACTTAGGTGATGTAGTGTCTGGCGCAGGGGATGTAGCAGTGTCAGGCAGACGGACGCAGGAAGGAATGAAGGACACCAGAGCATGTAGTTCCAAACCTTTACTCACAGTCTGTAGTGCCCGCTTCTGTGCCGGTTCAGTCAACCTCCAGGCAAGATGGAAAGCTCCCTTCCACACTCCGCCAACTTATGTGCCTTTCCTGAAGGTCTCCTCTATAGCGCCTTTAAGTGTGAAGATCTCCAGTACCGTGTTACACTGGAGTTCCTCCTGACATATGTTCCCAAGAACTCTACTTGCACGGCAGACAGCTGTAGCCTGCTTCGGGGACTCTCTACTCCTAAGTCCCGGCTCTCTATCCGTATTGCTGTTGTGCCCTCAAGTCTTAGATGGGAGTAGTGCATTTACAACCCACTACTCCACCGGTGTCTGCTGCAGAACCATTAGCGTTCGTACAACCTCGGGGACCGGGCCCCGGCCTTGCGCTTAGAACTTCTAGGCAGGGTTCTTCCTCTAACCCACGTCCTCTGTGTTCCCTTTTACTCCTACGTTCCATGCTTGTCCTTTCCCTTCTATGGAAGCTCAGGCTTCAGGTCAATGTCCTTCTCCTCAGGGGCTGGCTGGCAAATTTTAGCCTGGGGGGAAAGCACAATGCAGTGGCCCACTGTGACGTGGGCCGCGGCCCTTCTGTCACCCCTTTTTTCGAATATGAGCTGCCAGCACCGACATCAGGGGCTTATCTACAGCATTCTGTAATGCTGTAGATAAGCCCCCGATGTAACCTGAAAGACAAGAAAAATGAGTTAGATTATACTCACCCAGGGGCGGTCCGGGTCCGGACAGATGGGTGTCGCGTTCCTGTCCAGCGCCTCCCATCTTCTAACGGTGACGTCCTCTTCTTTCCTTCCTGTCATGGCTCCTGGACAGGCGCACTGCTCTGCCCTGTTGAGGGCAGAGCAGAGTCCTGCAGTGCGCAGGCACTGGGAGAGATCCGGTGCCTGCGCACCGCAGTATTCTGCTCTGCTCTGCCCTCAGCAGGGCAGAGCAGTGCGACTGCGCTGGAGCCACGACAAGAAGGAAAGAAGAGGATGGCATAGCATTTAGAAGGGAGGCGCCGGACCACAACACCCATCGGACTAAGACCGGACCACCCACCCCGGTGAGTATAATATAACGTGTTTTTCTTCTCTTTCAGGTTACATCGGGGGCTTATCTACAGCATTACAGGTAAGCCCCTGATGTTGGTGCCGGCAGCTCATATTCGAAAAAAGGGGTGACAGATTACCTTTAAGGCTTCGGTCTCCTGTAGTAGCACTTGACTATAGCACATGTCCGACAGAAGTACACCTTCTAACAACCCATTTCATAAAAATGGTTGAGGAACAATAAATACTTATCAATAGAAAAAAGGCTCTGTTAGTGTATCACCACCGAAAACATAAGTAAGTGCTCAATTAACAAATTTATTTCTCTCATTTGCTTCATATCAGCGTGTTAGCCAGGGGTCCACAGCATACCATATATTGATATCAGCACAAATCCTGCCATGCTGCAGGTCCAGCTCTCTGAACCTTTGGCACACTATACCACCACCGTCAGTACATGGTAATAGTACCGTAATTTTACTAAATTATTGATAGTGGTTGTAGTAGTGCCTATACAACCAGCCGATAATTAAGAGACCACTACATCAAATCCCTGTCCTGGGCAGCCCATTCTCCAGACCTGAACCTCACTGAAAACCTCTGGAATGTAATCAAGAGGAAGACGGATAGTCACAAGCCATCAAACAAAGAAGAATTGCTTACATTTTTGT
Organism: Dendrobates tinctorius; assembly: GCF_039654945.1. NCBI lineage: Eukaryota > Metazoa > Chordata > Amphibia > Anura > Dendrobatidae > Dendrobates > Dendrobates tinctorius. The sequence continues at coordinate 6,120,621 of NW_027361891.1, forward strand.
ACCAGAAGAGGCATAAGTTCACCCAAAAGCAGTGTGACAGACTGGTGGAAAGCAGCCAAGACGCATGAAAGCTGTGATTAAAAATCATGGTTATTCCACAAAATATTGATTTCTGAACTCTTCCTGAGGTAAAACATTAGTATTGTTGTTTCTAAATTATTATGAACTTGTTTTCTTCGCATTAATTGAGGTCTGAAAGCACGCGAACCGGAGGCAGGGAGAGAAGCACAATGACAGGGAACAGGACGAAGAGAGTATGTGGTGTTTTTTTCCTTATGTGTATGGGCCATTTGGGTGGGCATGGGGAGGCTATGGGGTGACGACATGGTGCTGCACACCTGGGGTGACATGAGGGGGTGATATGGTGCTGCTGCTGCACATGGTGTATATAGGGAGGCTGTGTGGGGCTCATGCAGTATATGGGGAGGCTGTGTGGGGCTCATGCAGTGTATATATGGAGGCTGTTGGGGGGGCTCATGCAGTATATATAGGGAGGCTGTTGGGGGGGCTCATACAGTGTATATAGGGAGGCTGTTGGGGGGCTCATACAGTGTATATAGGGAGGCTGTTGGGGGGCTCATACAATATACAGAAGGGGTTGTGCTTGGGTTCAAATGATATATATGGGGTGTCAGCATACTTAATTCTGCTCAATATATTAAAATCTGATACAATTAATAATAAAATGATCAATAAAATATCAATATTAATATTGAGAAGAATTAATTTTGCCCTATTGGTTTGGCCTTCCACGACAGTCAGGCTGTGTGCACACGCTGCGGATTTTGCTGCGGTTCCGCAGCGGTTTTGGCCGCTGCGGACCTGCAGCAGTTTTTGCTGCGGTGTACAGTACCATGATTCCCTATGGGAATCAAAAACCGCAGTACAGACGGTGCGGATTTTTCCGCTCGGTTTTTCTGCGATTTTGAAACCGCAGAAAGAATTGACATGTCATTTCTTTCTGCGGATTCCGCTGCGGTCTGCCATCTCCTACATTGAGGAGATGAAAAACCGCAGGGCAGAACCGCAGAGCAATCCGCAGGTAAAACCGCAGGTCTTTTGACCTGTGGTTTTACCTGCGGATTGTACAAAATCCGCACGGATGAATCCACACCTAAATCCGCAGCGTGTGCACACAGCCTAATGATCTCTCATGTGGCCCCTCTGGAAAATCAATTTCCAACCCGTTATAGAGGGTCACACATCCACATTACAGAAGGTCATATCTACATTTTAGAGGATCACATGACTCACATCCACATTTTAGAGGGTCACATGACTCACATCCACATTTTAGAGGGTCACATCCACATTACACAATCTGTAATGTGGATGTGGCCCTCTGAAAAGTGAATGTGGCCCTCTAAAATGTTCATGTGACCCTCTAAAATGTGGATGTCACCTACATCCACATTTTTGAAGGTCACATCCACTTTTTAGAGGGTCACATCACATCCACATTTCAGAGGGCCACATCACATCCACATTTGAGGCTACTTTTAGATTTGCGTTTGGAGGCGCAGCGCAGGGTCGTCGCTAAGCTCCGCCCCGGTGGAGCCTCCTCCGGTCAGCTCCTCCTCTGATCGAATGACTCTGCATGCGATCAGCCGCGTACCTTAGAGTTAGCGTTGGGTACGCTGGTCGTGCGCTGGTACACTTTTGCCGATGCTTGAGTCCTTTCAGTGCAGCGCTAAGTGCACAAAAAAGCAACACGGCGCATTTTTGTGCGCTTGCCGCAGCGCCAAAAACGCGCAAGCACCAGCAAAAATGTACCAGCGCATGACCAGCATACCCAACGCTAACTATAGGGTACGCTGATTACATGCTGCGTCATGCGATCAGAGGAAGAGCTGACCGGAGGAGGTGGGACGGGGGCAGAGCTTAGCGGTGGCCCTGCACCTCCGAACGCAAATCTGAAAGTTGCCTTAGGCCTGTTTCACATGTCAGTTTTTTGCCATCAGTCAAGATCCGCCGTTTTCCTAAAAAAACGGATCCGCCATTTTGTTTGGCGGATCAGTTTTTTTTCCCATTGACTTGCATTACTGGCGGATCTTGACGGATGGGGATGGCCATCCGTTGAATCCGTTTTTTTGCGGATCCGCCATTTTTTTACCGTCCGCCAACATGCCCAGACGGAGCATGTAATGTTTTTTTGGCTGAATGATCCGCATTTTTGTATTGCGCATGCCCGGACGCATGAACTCAGCCGGCAATTTAACCCTGAAATACTTTCTGGCACACGGAAAAATTCTCTCTCTCTCTCTTTCTCTTCCCAAAACTGCGGTTCCCTAAAAATTCTTCAGCCAACGGATCCGTAAAAAAAACGGTCCGCTGCCGTCCGTTTGCATCAGTTACGAACGGATCCGCTTTCCGCCATTTTGGCGGATTGTAACTGACAAGAAAAAACTGACGTGTGAAACAGGCCTTAGAGGGACACATCAGTCACAGTCACATTAACATTTTAGAGGGCCACATCCACATTATTGATGTCTGTGAATGTGGCTAAAACACATTTTCCCATACTTGCTGTGCTGGAGGAGCCTGCCTGGGCTGGAGGACACACGATCAGTAGTGCACTCAGTGGAGCGAGTCACGAGTGGACAGTTTGAGGCCTGGCTGAGGGCTGAGGCTCTCACTGTGTGAGCAATGGCGGCTGATCTCTGCCTCTTCTCTCAGATATGGCTGGGGACGGTTCAGAGACGTGCTTACGTAGCACGCTGTACACATGACCCACCCACCCCCCTCTCTCTGAACCTCGGCCAGATCCTCCAATCACAGGCTGCCACGTCTGTGCTGTCTCACTGTCTCAGTCAGCCTGCAGTGACAGTCTGACTCTGTGTTCAGTGACTGAGTGCCCCTCCCCATGTCTCTGTACTGCTACACAGTACTATAATGAATGATGCAACCTATGTGTGCTGCCGTGGCCTGCCCACCCCCCCTGTGTCAGTTAATGTGCTATGTGTGTGCGGCGGCCCGCCCCCCCACCCGCCCCCCCGTGTCTGCTAATGCTATGATAATGTCACATAGCATTTAGCAGACACATGGAGGGAGGGCGAGTGGGCGGGGCACCGCATACACATAGCCTATGTGTGTGTGGCTGCATTAGTGCCCGGCCACCCGCCCAACAACCCTGTCTCAGCTAATGCTAGCCTATGCCTATGCTATGTCTGTGTGGCAGGCAGCCCGCCTGGCCCCCCTGTGTCTGCAGCTGCTAGTGCGGCGGCCGCTCTCCTCCTCCTGTCTCCAGTCCTCTGATGATGCCAACAGTACTATTATGTACACAACAAGTGCTGTGGCCCTGTTCTTCTGCCAATTAACCAGCCCGGGGGGAAAATTCCTCCCTGCCACCCGGCCCAGCCCGCCACTGCTTCTCCTTCTTTTCTTTCCTTTCCCATGCCAGCTGGCTCAGGTCACTGAGGCAGCTGCAGCACTTCTTCCTCCATCCCTTCTTCCAGGGATCCCCACTCCTCCCGAGTGGCTTCCTTCCTCACTGACCTCCTGTCAGACTGACTTGTCATCCTAAACCATCCCACTCATATATATATTCTGAACTCCATCCACCTCCCAGCACGTCTAGTGTTCCAAACAGGGAACCACAAAAGGTGCTCTGCCTCTCTCTAAGCAAAGAGCCGCAATGTGGTTGTGCTGAGCTACTCTATTGTGTGGGGTGCGAGTGTTGGAGCGTGGTCAAGAGCCTCCAACTTACCTGGATGGTCCTTAGGAGAAGGTGCATTACCTCTGTGGCGACTGAGCTTCAGGGGCGCCACATACCCCCCGTTAAACAAAGCACATCCGCGGGCTGCAAGGTAAACAAAGTTGACAGTACAGGAACATACAAATTTTTGCAATGCTGAATAAACATTTCTTATACTAAACTTCCCAATATGAGAGGCACTCATTCTTGAACGTTGCAAACAGTTATTAATTAACTACCTAAAATTCTAAGTCAAAAAGTGCAATTTTTCCATACCATACTTAATTCAAAGTGCTATTATTTGCTACTCACTATCACTTCAGTATTCTTCATCTTTCCATCTCTAGTACACATTTCTTTTCTCTCTCTAGTGCACATTTTCTACCTTCTCTCAAGTGACAACCGTAATGCCTGGTTCATCATATACTTTTTCAATTCTTTATTCAAATCTCTCATCTCTGTATCAAAACATTCCTAATTCTGTATAAAAGCTATCATAAGACACATTATGAAATACTTCACATTAAAACTTTCAACAATAATTCTTGTAAGTGCTGGACAGTGCTCCCAGCCGGGATCTCTTGCAGTGTCCTTTAATTGGAGTCATGCTCCAATGAGGTAGACTTAATCTTCGCAAACTGTCCATATGTAAAACCAAGAGAGGGCACCTAAAGAGGTGCAACTATTTACAAATAAAAGTTTTTGGATCACTCCAAGTTCATGATCGCTAGTTCAATATGAAGGCTGCCAAAAACACAGCGCAACACTGGGAAAGCAAAAACTAACCATGATGGTCAAAAATAAAACAAGAGGCACAACGGTGCAACTAAACCCTCCTGGGTCACGAGAGTTACAAATTTTAGTGCTGGTCCCCTCCTGGGGTTCTGGAAGCTGTTGCTGGGGTACTGCTACCAGATGAAACACTTTGGGTGTCTTCATCCTGCTGGTTACTTGCTAGTCGCATATACTCTGCCTCCCACAGGGAGAGATAGGGACTGGTCGGGGTAATTGAAAGGGCCATAGAAACGTCTACTGCCTGCGGGGATGGCATATCCGCCACCTCCGATGGCTCTTCTGCTGCCGTTGGAGACTCAGCCGGCGTTGTCACTGGTTCCTAGGGGTCCGACTCTTCGGTGTCCATCGGGATCTCGGCTGGCAGCACTGCAGCCTGAGGCTGCCGGCGGAGGTCAATTGGGCCATTCCTATCTGTGGGTTCCGTTCCCAAGACTAAGGTCAGGTCGGGGGCGGTGATCGTACCTTGTGCCTCCAGGCGAGGTTCCGGTCCCGGCACCGGGTAGTGGACAGTGGCAGCCGCAACTCCCGGAGTTGTTGATGGGATGGGTCGCAGTTGAATCCGGGCAGGGGCAAGGCCGGCCTCGGCCGGGGTCGTTGGTGGAGGCCGGTGCAACATCGCCTGGTCCAGACGGAGACGCGGTCCCGGCCCTCCGTTCTGCTCCAGAGCCCTCATATATCTCCTCCGGACAGGACTCACAACCGATATTGCCATTGGGTAAGGTGGTGGCGGCCACTGCAGAGGATGTATCAGCGGTCGCAGCCTCCACAGGGGCGGCCTGGGGGTGAGTCGCTTCTCCTCCCCCCGTTTTTCTGTCTTCTCTTCTCTTTTCATCATGGCATTCTGGCGTTCTTCTCCCTCCTCTCTCGGCCCCTTTCCCGCCACTGGCTTCTGCCCCTCCTTCTGGGGGCAGCGTCTTCTTCCAGTGCCTCCATACCAAGCCAGTATACGAACCCCTCGGGGGGTGGGCCATGTTGCTGTTACATAGTAATTCAGGCAGGGGAGGACCAAGACTCTTCGCGGTCTTTTCCTAGGACCTCCCATCTCTTCACGCCCTTCTTCTCCACGCCAACGGCCATTTTTAATGTTCATTTCACAGTCTATCAAACTGGGTCTTCTGCACATTGTCACAAGTTTTAAGTCCAACAAATATCAGGCGCACAGAACCTGATGGCATCGGGTCTCGTCATCCTGTTCATGACGCCAAGTTGGGTCGCCCTCCCAAGGCCGTGGGGTACTCGGTACCGGGCCGGTGTCAGTGGGACGTGTCACAGCAGCGGTGACCCGGACCGTGGCCCTGGGCGCCCAAGTAATAGGAAAATATTCAGGATTGAGAGTCCTCAGTAGTTGATACCTTTTAATGGCTAACTGAAAAGATGGTAATACATTGCAAGCTTTCGAGACTACTCAGGTCTCTTCATCAGGCTAGACTAATACAAAATCCTGTCAATACAATACAAAATACTCTCAATCCTGAATATTTTTCTATCCACTGGCTAACACGGTACAAAGATATACATCTTTCAAGTAATAGGATGATGTGAATAGTGAAATGTAGTTAGATGAATAGTTTGTGATGCCACCTGTGGTGTTCGGCAAGGGAGGTGTTAAGCTGACGCTGCATGCAGATCCTCCGGGACAGCTGGTGTGGTGCAGCAATGATGGTATAGCCCTCCACAGGCAGGGCTGTTGTCCCAGAGCAGTGTAGATGTGGAGACACTTAGGTGATGTAGTGTCTGGCGCAGGGGATGTAGCAGTGTCAGGCAGATGGACGCAGGAAGGAATGGAGGACACCAGGGCATGTAGTTCCAAAGCTTTACTCACAGTCTGTAGTGCCCGCTTCTGTGCCGTTTCCCCCGGGTCAGGGACTCAGTCAACCTCCAGGCAAGATGGAAAGCTCCCTTCCACACTCTGCCAACATATGTGCCTTTCCTGAACGTCTCCTCTATAGCGCCTTTAAGTGTGAAAATCTCCAGTACCGTGCTACACTGGAGTTCCTCCTGACAGATGTTCCCAAGAACTCTACTTGCATGACAGACAGCTGTAGCCTGCTTCAGGGACTCTCTACTCCTAAGTCCCGGCTCTCTATCCGTATTGCTATTGTGCCCTCAAGTCTTAGATGGGAGTAGTGCATTTACAGCCCACTACTCCACCAGTGTCTGCTGCAGAACCATTAGCATTCGTACAACCTCGGGGACCGGGCCCCGGCCTTGCGCTTAGAACTTCTAGGCAGGATTCTTCCTCTAACCCACGTCCTCTGTGTTCCCTTTTACTCCTACGTTCCGTGCTTGTCCTTTCCCTTCTATGGAAGCTCAGGCTTCAGGTCAACGTCCTTCTCCTTCTTTCCTTTTCTTTCCCATGCCAGCTGGCTCAGGTCACTGAGGCAGCTACAGCACTTCTTCCTCCATCCCTTCTTCCAGGGATCCCCACTCCTCCCGAGTGGCTTCCTTCCTCACTGACCTCCTGTCAGACTGACTTGTCATCCTAAACCATCCCACTCATATATATATTCTGAACTCCACCCACCTCCCAGCACGTCTAGTGTTCCAAGCAGGGAACCACCAAATGTGCTCTGCCTCTCTCTAAGCAAAGAGCCGCAATGTGGTTGTGCTGAGCTACTCTATTGTGTGGGGTGCGAGTGTTGGAGCGTGGTCAGGAGCCTCCAACTTACCTGGATGGTGGGGCATCACACCTTAGGAGAAGGTGCAGTACCTCTGTGGCGACTGAGCCTCAGGGGCGCCACAGGAGCAGAACTGAGCTTATTACAGAGCTATGGGAGCAGGACCAAGCTTAATAGAGAGATATGGGAGCAGAACCGAGCTTACTACAGAGCTATGGGAGCAGAACCGAACTTACTACAGAGCTATGGGAGCAGAACCGAGCCCACTACAGACTTATGGGAGCGGGACTGAGCTTAATACAGAGCTATTGGAGCAGAACAGAGCTTACTACAGAGCTATGGGAGCAGAACCAAGCTTACTAGAGAGATATGGGAGCAGAACCGAGCTTACTAGAGTGATATGGAAGCAGCACCAAGCTTACTACAGCTCTATGGGAGCAGAAGCAAGCTTACTACAAAAATAAGGGAGCAGAACTAAGCTTGCTACAGAGCTATGGAAGCAGAACCGAGATTACTACAGAGCTATGAGAACAGAACCAAGTTTACAAAAGAGCTATGGAAGCAGAACTGAGCTTACTACAGAGATATGGAAGCAGATCCGAGCTTACTAGAAAGATATGGGAGCAGAACCAAGCTTACTAGAGTGATATGGGAACAGAACCAACCTTACTAAGGATCTGTGGGAGCAGAAACAAGATTACTACAGAGCTATGGGAGCAGAGCAGAGCTTACTACAGAGCTATGGGAGCAGAACCAACTTACTGCAGAGATATGGGAGCAAAACCGAGCTTACTACAGACATATGGAAGCAGACCCGAGCTTATTACCGAGATATGGGAGCAGAACCAAGCTTACTAGAGAGACATGGGGGAAGAACGGAGCTTACTACAGAGATAAGGGAGCAGAACCGAGCTTGCTACAGAGATATCAGACCAGAACCCAGCTTACTACAGAGATATCAGTCCAGAACTGAGCTTATGGAGCGCCCACCAGGGCCGTGGGGAACTCGGTACCAGGCAGTTCTTAAAGGGGAAGTGTCACGATAGTGGTGACCCTGTCCGTGGCCCTGGGCATCCAATGAAAATGTTCAATAAAGTTTATAGTGGATGATTTAAAAGGAAATTAGTTCATGATGCTACCTGTGGTATTCGGCAAATAAGGTGTTAGCCGACGCTGCTTCAGAGTCCGCTGGGGCTGATGGCGATGCAGTAGAGTTGTTACAGCTCTCCACAGGTAGAGCTAGGCCCCAGGGTAATTGTATGTGTAAGTGATGAAATGATGGTGGTTGTAGTGCAGGGCAGATGGTATAGCAAACAAATCTGAGGACACATCAGGGTTGTATTTCCTTTACCTTTGCAGAATTTATAGAGGTGCCGATGGGAGCACTGGTTACAAGTGTCAATGAAGGTCCAGGCAGCCCGAAGCAACTTAGGATCCACTCAGCCAGGTGGCTTGGTGGCCTCCTTACTGCGCTGCTCTATTTGAGGTCCTTGCTGCCTAAAGCTCTGCTCAGTCCTCTGTTCCTCTCACTGTCTGTCAGAAAATGTTACCCGCATGACAGGCAGCTTGAGCTTTTCACAGGAGTCGCTCCTCGTGGCATCTCTGGCCTCTATCCTACTGCTGTGCCTTCAGGTGTGTGATAGGGGCCAGAAGACCTGCAATCTGTCCTCCGAATTTAACTGATGAGACTGTAGCGCTCTGCAGCCACAGACTCTGGTGTCCAGTTCTAGCACTGAGCTCTGGGATGAGCATGGTCACAACTTCTCTTCCCAAGCTTCCCTGTTGTGAGTTCATTTTTCCCTTCACCATTGAGGTCTGATGAACTCCCTCCTCTAGTGAAGGAAGGTAGTGAGACTGATTACCAAACACCTGGGCAGCTAGATGATGACTGGGTGGCTGGAATTGAGGACTGGATATAAGGCTGCCGACGCCCTTCTTCCTGGCTGGTGATTTTCCTGCTGGATTCTTGGAGATCAGTCTGATTCCTGCATCTCAAAGCTAAGTTTTTCTGCTCTGCTTTGTACTCTTCAGTTTTGTTTTTGTTTTGCCTTGTTTTTTGGGAGTTCTGCCATCCCCGGCCGGGGGTGAGCTGAATTCCATTTTTGTCTCTGATCTGTTGATCTTTTGCTCTGTCTTCAGAATATACCTGAGTGCTGATATAGTCTTTTGAAGCCTAGCGACTTCAGGGCCTGTTTTTCCTATCAGTCGGTTGGCTCATTTTGATAGGGTTTTTGCGGATGGCAGACAGCAGCTTTCCTATCCTGTCCTATGTAGTTAGCTTGGGCCCCATCATTTGCTCAACCTATCTTTCTATCTGTGTTAGTGTTTTCATCTTGCTTCACCGTCATTATATGTTGGGGGCTGCCTATTGCTTTGGGGTCTGCTCTGGGGCAGTTTAGTTTTCCCCTTTCTGTCTTTAGGCTATGTAGTTCTCCGGCTGTGATCGAGGGGTCTAGGGCACCGTAGGAAACCCCCACGGCTACTGCTAGTTGTTGTGGATAGGTTCAGGGGTCAGCAATCCGATAGCTGCCAACCTCTCTGGTTTTTCTGGACTTAGCTGGTATTTTGTTTTTTCCTCCTTCGGTGACTCATCATAACAGAATCACCAGCCTTACCGCAGATCCTAGGGTACTCAATAGCAGGAGAGAATTGTAAAAAAAAAAAAAAAAAAAAAAGTGTCAGAATTTTTTTTTTTTGTGTGCATATTTTTTCCTCTATATCTCTGAGGCCGTAAGGGGAATTTTTCTCTCAATGGAGATGAAGCAATTGTCTGATCGTGTGGAGCAGCTCGCTGCTGAAGTGCGGGGAATTTCCGCCTATCTTGCTCATTCACATGCTGCTGAACCAAAGATTCCTGCTCCTGATGTGTTTTTTGGGGATCGGTCTAAATTCTTGAATTTCAAGAATAATTGTAAATTATTTTTTGCCTTGAAGCCTAACTCGTCGGGGAACTCCGCGCAGCAGGCTAAAATTGTCATCTCTTTGCTGCGCGGCGATCCCCAGGATTGGGCGTTTTCTTTGAAACCTGATGATCCTATTCTGAATAATGTGAATGCATTTTTTCAAGCCTTGGGGTTGTTGTATGATGAACCTAATGCTATTGATCAGGCTGAAAAGACCCTGTTGGCATTAAGCCAGGGTCGGGATTTGGCAGAGTTGTACTGTCAAAAATTCCGAAAGTGGGCGGTCCTTACTACCTGGAATGATAGTGCCTTGGCAGCCCTCTTTCGGAAGGGTTTGTCAGAAACTGTAAAAGATACTATGGTGGGATTTCCTGTTCTCTCTGGTCTTGACGATTCTATGTCATTAGCCATTCAGGTGGATCGGCGTTTACGTGAACGCAAAACTACACGAGAAATGTTGCCACCTGTTGAACAAATGTTTAAACCTATGCAATGTGATAGAGTTTTGTCTAGGGTGCAACGTCAGGAGTTCAGAAGGCTTAATAAGCTGTGTTTTTTTTGTGGAGATGCCTCGCATATTATTTCTGTCTGCCCTAAACGAGAGAAACGTTGTGCACACACGTTTTCTGTGGGTGGTGTTCAACCTAAGTTTCTTCTGGCAATTACTCTGATCTGCTCCCTGTCCACATTTTCCGCCAAGGCTTTTGTGGATTCAGGAGCAGCTCTGAACCTGATGGACTTGGATTTTGCTAAACGTTGTGGATTTCCTATGGCACCTCTGCGGACGCCTATCCCTTTGAGGGGTATTGATGCTACTCCTTTGGCGAAAAATAAACCTCAGTTTTGGACCCAGGTGGTAATGCGGGTCACCCCAGACCATCAAGAAAATTGCAGATTTTTGGTGTTGCATAATTTGCATGATACCATTGTTCTGGGGTTTCCCTGGTTGCAAATTCATAATCCAGTTTTGGATTGGAAATCTGTGTCTGTGGTGAGTTGAGGTTGTCGGTGTGCCCTTAGTGAGGCTCCGGTTTTTTCCACCTCTCCTCAGTCACATGATGTTCCTGACTATTTGGCGGACTTTTATGATGTATTTAGTGAGAATGAGTCTGCGTCTTTGCCTCCTCATAGGAGTTATGACTGTGCAATTGAGCTGAACTCGGGGTGTAAATTCCCCAAGGGTCGGATTTTCAATTTATCTGTACCCGAACACGAGGCTATGCAATCCTATATTAAGGAGGCATTGGAGAAGGGTCATATTAGACCATCCTCTTCACCATTAGGTGCTGGGTTTTTTTTTGTGGCCAAAAAGGATGGTTCATTAAGGCCTTGTATTGATTATCGTACCCTCAACAAAATTACTATTAAATATCAGTATCCGTTACCCCTGATTTCGGATCTATTCTCCAGAGATAAAGGTGCTTGCTGGTTTACCAAGCTTGACCTCAGGGGGGCGTATAATCTTATTCGCATTAAGCATGGGGATGAATGGAAGACGGCGTTTAATACTCCGGAGGGACATTTTGAGTACCTGGTGATGCCTTTTGGGCTCACTAATGCCCCTTCTGTCTTCCAGTGCTTCATGAACGATATATTCCGAGACTTTGTGGATAAATTTTTGATTATCTATCTGGATGATATTTTTATTTTCTCCAAGAATTGGGACTCTCATGTGGAACATGTTCGGACTGTGTTCCGGATTTTGAGGGAGAATTCCCTGTATGTCAAGGGATCGAAATGCCTTTTTGGGGTACAGAGGATTTCATTTTTGGGATTTATTTTGTCTCCGTCAGCTATTGAAATGGACCCAGCCAAGGTACTGGCCATTTATGATTGGGTTCAGCCCACTTCTATGAAGGCCCTCCAGAAGTTTTTGGGTTTTGCTAATTTTTATCGGAAATTTCTAGCTAATTTTTCTGGTATTGCCAAGCCATTGACGGATTTGACTAGGAAGGGTGCTGATGTGCTGAATTGGTCTCCGGAGGCTGTTTCTTCCTTTCAGGAGCTGAAGCGAAGATTCACTTCTGCTCCGGTTTTGCGGCAACCTGATGTCTCACTCCTGTTTCAGGTGGAGGTGGACGCTTCTGAGATTGGTGCAGGAGCGGTGTTGTCCCAAAAAGATCCTGTGACATCTAAAATGAATCCTTGTGCTTTCTTTTCCCGAAAGTTCTCCCCATCCGAACGTAACTATGATGTGGGGAATCGGGAACTGTTGGCCATGAAATGGGCATTTGAGGAGTGGAGACATTGGTTGGAGGGAGCCAAACACCAAGTCGTGGTCCTTACTGACCACAAGAATTTGATTTACCTGGAGTTGGCCAAGCGCTTGAATCCTAGACAGGCTAGGAGGGCCTTGTTTTTCACACATTTTGATTTTGTGGTCTCTTTTCTTCCGTCACTAAGAATGTCAAGGCAGACGCCCTCTCTAGGAGTTTCCTTGCTGATTCTCCTGTTGTGACTAAGCCTGCTACCATCTTAGGCGAGGGGGTAGTTCTTTCTGCCATCTCGCCCGATTTGAGACGTGCTCTGGAAGAGTTTCAGGAGGACAAACCTGAGCGTTGTCCCAGTAGAAAGTTGTATGTTCCTGACCAGTGGAGGAAGAGAGTCATGTCTGAAGTTCATTGCTCTGCATTGGCTGGTCATCCAGGTATTTTTGGTACTAGAGATCTGGTGAGTCGGTCTTTTTGGTGGCATGCCTAAACCTTGTTCTCGCTCTAGTGGCTTGTTGATGCCTTTGCCGGTGCCCAGGAGGCCATGGACCCATATTTCAATGGATTTTATCTCTGATATGCCTGTCTCTCAGAGAATGACTGTTATTTGGGTGATTTGTGATAGATTCTCTAAGATGGTCCATCTTGTACCACGCCCTAAGTTGCCATCTTCCTCTGAGTTGGTGCCCTTGTTTTTGCAACAGGTGGTTCGCTTGCACGGGATTCCTGAGAGCATTGTATCTGACAGAGGAGTTCAGTTTGTGTCTAGATTTTGGAGGACTTTCTGTTCCAAGCTGGGAATTCAGTTGTCCTTCTCCTCTGCGTTTCACCCTCAGGCCAATGGGCAGACGGAGAGAACAAACCAGACTTTGGAGTCGTATTTGAGATGTTTTATTTCTGCCGATCAGGATGATTGGGTTTCATTTTTGCCCTTGGCCGAATTTGCTTTAAATAATAGAGCTAGTTCTGCCACTTTGATGTCACCTTTTCTTTGTAACTTTGGTTTTCACCCTCGATTTTCTTCAGGGCAGGTGGAGCCTTCTGCCTGCCCAGGTGTTGACACTGTGGTGGAGAGAATGCACCAGATCTGGGACCAAGTAGTGGATAAGTTGTCTCTCTCCCAGGAAAAGGCCCAGCGGTTTTCCAACTGGCGTAGGACCGTTGGTCCCCAGTTTAAGGTGGGTGATATGGTTTGGTTGTCATCAAAAAATATCGCTATGAAGGTGGCTTCTCCTAAGTTTAAGCCTAGATTTATTGGACCTTACAAGATTTTGGAGATTATTAATCCGGTCTCTTTTCGGTTGGCTCTTCCTGTCACATTTAAAAGTCATAATGTGTTTCATAAGTCCTTGTTGAAGAGGTTTGTTGAACCAGTCGTTCCTGTGGTGGCACCTCCTGACCCTGTATTGGTTGAAGGTAACATGGAATATGAGGTAGAGAAGATACTGGATTCCCATCTGGCTAGACGGAGACTCCAGTATTTGGTTAAGTGGAAGGGTTATGGTCAGGAGGATAATTCCCGGGTCTCTGCCTCTGATATTCATGCCGAAAGATTGGTGTGTGCCTTTCATCGGGCTCACCCGGATCACCCTGGTGGCATGGATGAGGGTTCGATGACCCCTCCTCAAGGGGGAGGTACTGTTGTGAGTTCATTTTTCCCTTCACCATTGAGGTCTGATGAACTCCCTCCTCTAGTGAAGGAAGGTAGTGAGACTGATTACCAAACACCTGGGCAGCTAGATGATGACTGGGTGGCTGGAATTGAGGACTGGATATAAGGCTGCCGACGCCCTTCTTCCTGGCTGGTGATTTTCCTGCTGGATTCTTGGAGACAAGTCTGATTCCTGCATCTCAAAGCTAAGTTTTTCTGCTCTGCTTTGTACTCTTCAGTTTTGTTTTTGTTTTGCCTTGTTTTTTGGGAGTTCTGCCATCCCTGGCCGGGGGTGAGCTGAATTCCATTTTTGTCTCTGATCTGTTGATCTTTTGCTCTGTCTTCAGAATATACCTGAGTGCTGATATAGTCTTTTGAAGCCTAGCGGCTTCAGGGCCTGTTTTTCCTATCAGTCGGTTGGCTCATTTTGATAGGGTTTTTCCGGATGGCAGACAGCAGCTTTCCTATCCTGTCCTATGTAGTTAGCTTGGGCCCCATCATTTGCTCAACCTATCTTTCTATCTGTATTAGTGTTTTCATCTTGCTTCACCGTCATTATATGTTGGGGGCTGCCTATTGCTTTGGGGTCTGCTCTGGGGCAGTTTAGTTTTTCCCCTTTCTGTCTTTAGGCTATGTAGTTCTCCGGCTGTGATCGAGGGGTCTAGGGCACCGTAGGAACCCCCCACGGCTACTGCTAGTTGTTGTGGATAGGTTCAGGGGTCTGCAATCCGATAGCTGCCAACCTCTCTGGTTTTTCTGGACTTAGCTGGTATTTTGTGTTTTCCTCCTTCGGTGACTCATCATAACACTTCCCTATACTTTTATCTTCCTCTCTGACTCAGAATGCACTCTAGTCTGGGGACAAGCTTCTCACTCGTCCAGTTCCCAGCACTGACTGACTGAAACTCTAACTAACTTCCTCCTCCTGACCAGAGAGAGCAGCTCCCCTGAAGTCAGGTTCAGAGCTCCCCCTGCTGGCCCAGAGCAGGAACTGTGTTACATGCTGTGTATACCTGGCCAGGGGATCCCTCCTCGCTTCAGGCCTGATATTATCCCCTGTGAGGAAGGCAATGCCCTTGTGGCAAACGGACTCCTGTGGTGCCACACTTACAACAGAGATAAGGGAGCAGAGCCAAGCTTACTACAGAGATAAGGGAGCAGAACGGAGCTTACTAGGTCAACTACATAGATACGGGAACAGAACCAAGCATACAGCATATATATGGTGCCAGAATCTAAATTACTACATCGATAGAGTACGAGAACCAAGCTTACTAGAGAGATAATGGGAGGAGAACCAAGCTTACTAGAGAGATATGGGAGCAGAACTGAGCTTACCACAGAGATATGGGAGCAGAACCGAGCTTACTAGAGAGCTATGGTGGAAGAACTGAGCTTACTACAGAGATAAGGGAGCAGAATCAAGCTTGCTACAGAGATATCAGACCAGAACCAACTAGGTCTGGTATATAGATACGGGAACAGAACCAAGTTTACAGCATAGATATGGTTTCAGAATCTAGATTACTACATTGATAGAGTCCCTGTTCCCACCATATGTATAGTATGATGGCCCCAGTTCCCCCATATATATAGTAGGATGGCCCCAGTTCCCAATATATTTAGTAGGATAGCCCCAGTTCCTCCGTATATCTAGTTCGATGGCCCCAGTTCTCCCCATATATATAGTATCATAGCCCCAGTTCTCCCCATATATAAATTATGATCGCCCCAGTTCCCCCTATATACAGTTGCTTCTCACAATATTAGAATATCATCAAAAGGTTAATTAATTTCAGTGAAACTCATTATATAGAGTCATTACAAACAGTAATCTATTTCAAGTGTTTATTTCTTTTAATGTTGATGATTATGGCTTACAGCCAATTAAAACCCAAAAGTCATTATCTCAGCAAATTAGAATACTTTATAACACCAGCTTGAAAAATTATCTTAAAATCCAAAATGTTAGCCTACTAAAATGTATGTTCACTAAATGCACTCAATACTTGGTCAGGGCTCCTTTTGCATCTGCATTGTTGGGTCTGGTGTCTCTCATCTTTCTCTTGACAATACCCTTTAGATTCTCTATGGGCTTAAGGTCAGGCGAGTTTGCTGGCCATTCAAGCACAGTGATTCTGTTGTTTTTAAACCAGGTATTGGTACTTTTGGCAGTGTAGACAGGTGCCAAGTTATGCTGGAGAATGAAATTTCCATCTCCAAAACCTTGTCGGCACAAGGAAGCATGAAGTGGACCTACACCAGCCGACGACATGGCTCCCCAAAACATCACTGATTGTGGAAACTTCACACTGGACCTCAAGCAGCTTGGATTGTGTGCCTCTCCACTCTTCCTCCAGACTCTGGGACCTTGATTTTCAAATGAAATGCAAAATTTACTTTCATGTGAAATCAACATCTTGGACCACTGAGCAACAGTCCAGTTCTTTTTCTCCTTGGCCCAGGGAAGGCGCTTCTCGTCTTGTCTATTGTTCATGAGTGGCTTGACACAAGGAATGAGACACTTGTAGCCCAAATCCTGGATACGTCTGTGTGTCCACAGCAGTCCACTCCTTGTGAATCTCCCCCCAAACTTTTAAATGGCCTTTTCTTAACAATCCTTTCAAGGCTGTGGTTATCTCAGTTGCTTGTGCACCTTTTTCTACCACACTTTTTCCTTCCATTCAACTTTCCATTAATATGCATGGATACAGCACCCTGTGAAAAGCCACCTTCTTTAGCAATGACTTTTTGTGGCTTAGTATGTTGGTCACAGTTCCCCCCCATATATATAGTAGGATGGCCCCAGTTACCGTATATATAGTAAGATGGCCCCAATTCCCCCATATATATAGTATGATGGCCCCAGTTCCCCATATATATAGTATGATGACCCCAGTTCCCCCCACACATATAGAATGATGGCCCCAGTATACCCCATATATATATAATATGATAGGCCCAGTTCTCCGATATATATATATATATATATATATATATATATATAGTATGATAGCCCCAGTTCTCCCATACATATGGTATGGTTGACCCAGTTCCCCTATATATACACAGTTGTGGCCAAAAGTATTGACACACCTGCAATTCTGTCAGATAATACTCAGTTTCTTCCTGAAAATGATTGCAAACACAAATTCTTTGGTATTATTATCTTCATTTAATTTGTCTTAAATAAGTAAACAAAAAAAAAGTTTGTCCTAAAGCCACTCCCACTCCCTGCCGACTTTGCTTCCCCATTGACTTGCATTGGGTTTCGTGTTTCAGTTGGACCTCCGACTTTTCCCTATAGTCGGCCGGTTTCGCTCGACCCGACTTTTGCGAAAGTCGGGTTTCATGAAACCCGACTCGACCCTAAAAAAGGCAAAGTCGCTCATCTCTATATTAAAAAATTTTTACAATTCTTTCCTTCTTTTGAGTACCCTAGAGTCTGCGGTTAGGCTGGTGATTCTGTTATGAATGGGTCACTGAGTAGGATGGCAGGAACAGGCTAAACCAGCAGAAGACCAGAGAGGTTGGTAACTAAGCGGATTGCAGACCCCTGATCCTATCCACATAACTAGCAGGAGCCATGGAGCGTTCCTACGATGCCCTAGATGCTTCGTCACAGCCGGAGAACTATCTAAGCCTAAAGACAGAAAGGTGAAATCTAAACTGTCCTGGAGCAGATCCCCAAAGGAATAGACAGCCCCCAAACATATATTGTCGGTGAGACAAGATGAGACACAAACACAGGCAGAGAACAGACTGAGCAAACGGGGGGGCCCAAGCTGTCTAGACAGAACAGGACAGAAAAGATACTGTCTGCAATCATGCACAAAACCCTAAAAAAGTCCAACACTTCTGATATACAAAAAACCTGAGGTCACATGACCTCACCCGGCTAGATCAACACTCTGGTATGAACTGGAAGCAAAGCAAAAAGATACTAACATGACAGGGGACTGAACAAGCTGCAACATATGAAGCAGGACCCAGCACTGCCCTCAGCAGGGAGCACGCTGAATCCTAGCAACAAAGCAGAAAGCAAAAAAAAGGGCAAAACCAGATTGGATGCAAAGGATTAGCAAAAGAATCACTTAGCTGAACAATGCAGATCAGGCAGGGGACAAAAGAACTCCAAATGCATAGGGAGGAAATCACCAGCAACCTCAAAGAGCAGCCAGCTCAATTATATGCTCCCAGCCAGTAGTCCCAGGTTTCCAATTATCATCGTCAGGTGGGGAACTTATATTCAACTGGCCAGGTCCACTACTCTCAGTAACAACCATAGGGAACAGAGGGAGCTTCGGCTCAGAACTCCGAGCAAGAGAATTCACAACAGTACCCCCCTTGAGGAGGGGTCACCGAACCCTCATCCATGCCACCAGGCCAATCAGGATGGGCTCGGTGAAAGGCACAAATCAATCTCTTGACATGGATGTCAGAAGCAGAGACCCAAGAATTATCCTCCTGGCCATAACCCTTCCACTTGACCAAGTACTGAAGTCTCCGTCTAGCCAGACGAGAATCCAATATCTTCTCTACCTCATACTCCAAATTACCCTTAACCACTAAAGGGTCAGGGGGCGCTGCCATGGGAATGACTGGCTCCACAAACGTTTTCAACTTTATGAAAGACGTTATGAATCTTAAACGTAACTGGAAGAGCCAAACGAAAAGAAACGGGGTTAAGGATTTCCAAAATCTTATAAGGTCCAATAAACCTTGGCTTGAATTTTGGAGATGCAACCTTCATGGGAAAATTTTTTGAGGACAACCAAACCATATCACCCACTTTAAACCGGGGACCAATGGTCCTATGCCGGTTGGAAAACCGTTGGGCCTTTTCCTGAGAGTGGGACAACTTATCCACTGCTTGGTCCCACAACTGCTGCATTCGCTCTACCACAGAATGCACACCTGGGCAAGCAGAAGCTTCTACCTGCCCCAAAGAAAAGCGAGGATGAAACTCAAAGTTACAAAAGAAAGGAGGCATCAAAGTGGCAGAGCAAGCCCTATTGTTTAGCGCGAATTCGGCCAAGGGCAAAAATGAGACCCAATCATCTTGATCAGCAGATATGAAACATCTCAAGTAGGACTCCAACATCTGGTTTGTTCACTCAGTCTGCCCATTGGTCTGAGGATGAAATGCAGAGGAGAAAGACAACTGAATTCCCAGTTTGGAACAAAAAGCCCTCCAAAATCTGAAAACAAACTGGACCCCTCTGTCCGACACAAAGTTCTCAGGAATCCCGTGCAAACGAACCACTTGTTGTAAAAACAAGGGCACCAACTCAGAAGAAGATGGCAACTTTGGGAGTGGTACAAGATGGACCATCTAAGAAAATCTATCACAGATCACCCAAATAGCAGTTATTCTCTGAGAGACAGGGAGATCAGAGATAAAATCTATTGAGATATGGGTCCATGGCCTCCTGGGCACTGGCAGAGGCATCAACAAACCACTAGCATGAGAACAGGGCTTAGACCGAGAACAAGTCCCACAGGACTGCACAAAATTCCTGACATCTTGAGATAAGGCAGGCCACCAAAAAGACAGACTCACCAAATCTCTGGTACCAAAGATACCTGGATGACCAGCCAACACAGAACAATGAATTTCAGACATTACTCTTTTCCTCCTCTGGTAAGGGACATAAAATTTTCCCATAAGGCATCGTTCAGGTTTAATCTCCTGAAATTCCTCCAGGGCACGTCTCAAATCAGGAGAGATGGCGGAAAGAACTACACCCTCATTTAGAATGGTCGTAGGCTTGGTCATGTCAAGAAAATCCGCAAAGAAACTCCTAGAAAGGACGTCCGCCTTAACATTCTTAGTGCCCGGAAGAAAAGAGAACACAAAATTAAAACGCGTGAAAAACAAGGCCCACCTAGCCTGCCTACCATTCAAGCGCTTGGCTGAGTCAAGATAAATCAAATTCTTGTGATTGGTGAGGACCACAATTTGATGTCTAGCGCCCACCAACCAATGTCTCCATTCTTCAAATGCCCACTTCATGGCCAATAATTACTGATTCCCCACATCATAGTTCCGTTCAGATGGGGAAAATTTTTGAGAAAAGGCACAGGGATTCGATTCATCTTAGAGGTTACTGGATCTCTTTGAGACAAAACGGCCCCTGCACCAGTCTCAGAAGCATCTATCTCCACCTGAAATGGGAGTGAAACATCAGGTTGCCGTAGAACCAGAGCAGAAGTGAATCTCTGCTTAAGCTCCTGAAATGCCGCGACTGCCTATGGACACCAATTCACCACATCAGCGCCCTTTTTGATCAAATCCTTCAGAGGTTTAACAATACCAGAAAAATTACTTATAAATTTATGGTAGAAACTAGCAAAACCCAAAAACTTCTGAAGAGCCTTCAGAGAAGTGGGCTGAACCCAATCATAAATGGCCTGTACCTTGGCCAGGTCCATTTCAATAGCAGACGGAGACAAAATGAATCCCAAAAACGAAATCCTCTGTACACCAAAAAGACATTTCGATCCATTAACATACAGAGTATTTTCCCTCAAAATCCAGAACACAGTCTGGACATGTTCCACATGAGAATCTCAATCACTGGAAAAAAATCAAAATATCATCCAGATAAATGATCAAAAACTTATCCACAAGGTCCCAGAAAATATCGCTCATAAATGATTGGAAGACGGAAGGGGCATTAGTGAGCCCAAAAGGCATCACCAGGTACTCAAAATGTCCCGCCGGAGTGTTAAACGCCATCTTCCATTCATCCCCGTGCTTGATGCGAATAAGATTATATGCTCCCCTGAGGTCAAGTTTGGTAAACCAACAAGCACTTTTAACTCTGGAAAATAAACCAGAAATCAGGGGTAACGGGTACTGATATTTAACAGTGAATTTGTTAAGGGAACGATAGTCAATACATGGCCTTAATGAGCCATCTTTTTTGGCCACAAAGATAAAAACAGCACCCAAAGGCGAAGAGGATGGTCTGATATAACCCTTCTCCAATGATTCCTTGATATAAAATCGCATAGCATCATGTTCAGGTACAGATAAGTTGAAAAGCCGACCCTTGGGAAATTTACAACCGGGCATTAACTCAATTGCGCAGTCATAACTCCTATGAGGAGGCAAAGACGCGGACTTACTCTCACTAAATACATCAGAAAAATCAGCCAAATAGTCAGGAACGTCTTGAGGCTGGGCAGAGGTGGAGAAAACAGGAGTGTCACTAAGAACACATTGACAACCCCAACTCACCACAGACAGAGAATTCCAATCTAAAACAGGATTATGGGTTTGCAAACAAGGAAAACCCAGTACAATAGTATCATGTAAATTGTGCAACACCAAAAATTTACAATTCTCTTGATGGGCCGGGGCGACCCGCATTACCACCTGGGTCCAAAACTGGGGTTTATTCTCCGCCAAAGGGGTAGCATCAATCCCCCTCAAGGGAATAGGGGTTCTCAGGGGCACCCTGGGGAAACCACAATGCTTGGCAAAGTCAAGATCCATCAGATTCAAAGCTGCTCCTGAATCAACAAAGGACTTAGCAGAAAAAGTAGACAAGGAGCAGATCAAGGTAACTGCCAACAGGAACTTAGGCTGTACACTGCCCACTGCAAATGTGTGAGCAAAACGGTTTTCTCGTTTAGGGTAGACAGAAATAACATGAGCGGCATCCCCACAAAAGAAGCATAACTTATTACGCCTTCTGAACTCTTGACGTTGCGCCCTCGACAAAACCCTATCACATTGCATGGGTTCAGAAGTTTGTTCAAAAGGCAGCACTGCCTCTCGCGTACTTTTACGTTCACATAAACGTCGATCAATTTGAATGGCTAATGACATGAAGTCGTTAAGATCAGATGGGGCAAGAAATCCCACCATAACATCTTTTATGGTTTCTGCTAGAACTTTCCGAAAGAGAGCTGTTAGGGCATCATCATTCCATTTAGTAATGACCACCCACTTTAAGAACTTCTGGCAGTAAAACTCCGCAGCATCCTGACCCTGGTTCAATGCCAATAAGGTCTTCTCAGCTTGATCATTAGCATTAGGTTCATCATACAACAATCCCAGGGCCTAAAAAAATGCATCCACATTAGCCAGAATAGGATCTCCAGGTGTCAGAGAAAAAGCCCAATCCTAGGGATCGATGCGCAGCAGGGAGATGACAATTTTAACCTGCAGCACCGAGCTCCCCGATGAATTAGGCTTCAAAGCAAGAAATAGTTTACAGTTATTCTTGAAATTCAAAAATTTTGACCGATCCCCCGAAAACTCATCAGGCGTAGGGATCTTTGGTTCTACAGCAGATGATTGAGCGAGATAGGCAGAAATTCCCCGCACTTCAGCAGCGAGCTGCTCAACACGATAGGACAATTTCTTAGTCTCCATTAAAGAAAAATTCCTCCTACGGCCCCAGAGAAAAAGGAAAAAATATATTAAAATAGAGTTGAGCCAAACGGGTCGGTCAAATTAAAAAATCACGTCTTTCGCCAAAGTCGGGTTTCATGAAATGAAACCCGACCATAGCTTGAGGTCTGCCATGAGGTCGCCGATCCGCACGCCAAAGTCGCGTTTCAAATGATGCATCCAGCGCCTTTTTTCAGCCAATGATGGAGGACGCACACTGTGGGCAATGCGATGACATGTGCAGCGGCCACCACCATCTTAGAGAAGGGCATTGAAGTGATTGGCTGTGAGTAGCTATAAAAGGCAGTGACCACCGACCGCCATCTTACTTCTGCCGATCTTAGAACAGGGAGAGGTGCTGCTGCTGTTGCTGAATAGGGAGAGCGTTAGGCAGGGAAATAGAAAAAAAATAGCTTCTGCTGCTAGCACTTTTCACTGCACAGTTAGTGTGCAGTAAAAGTGGAGGATTTTAGTTGTGTGCAGCAGCGCTAGTGGTGATTAGGCTGCCTTTTAAGGCTACCTGATAGCTGCATTGGTGTGTGCACACTGCTGTTCAAACTGCTTTTTTCAAAGCACTCCAACTTTTATTATTTTGTTCTGCTCATTTACCGAGCGTTCATTTTTTCACACACCGTATAGCAGTGTACGCTCCTCACACAGTACCGTGGACTGGCTGGGATCACGGACAAATACAAGCTATCTGGGTGTGACGCTGGAAAACCAAGCCGAGGCGATTTGCCAGTTTTCCAGACCTACACCGTATAGAGCTGTCGGCTTTGCAAACAGTTTAGTATATGTGCTGTTTGATACGGTCCAAACTATACAGAGACAGCGTGTGTCACTCACTCTGTATAAACATAGCCTGAGATTTACAATCTTCCATACAGACACCGTATAGCGGTGTACGCTCCTCACACAGTACCTTGTACCGGCTGGGATCACGGACGCATACAAGCTATCTGTGTGTGACTCTGGAAAAACAAGCCGCGGCGATTTGCCAGTTTTCCACACCTACACCGTATAGAGCTGTCGGCTTTGCAAACAGTTTAGTATATGTGCTGTTTGTTAACAGTCCAAACTATACAAAGACAGCGGGTGTGTGTGACACTCTTTAAAGGCTCTATGCATTTCTTCTTGTGTAGAGCAAGACAGGGAGGGGGGGAGCAGTTGAATAAGCCCCGCCCAGCGGACTGGACAGCAGCAGTTTACACACATCTGAACCGATATAAAAAAGGTATTTATGCATGAAAGGTGCGGGGTCAGGGGAAAGCAAAATTACGAAGAGAATCCTTATGTGACACACAATTGAATGATATCATTATATGATATCTCAAAAAAGGGGTTACAGATTCCCTTTAAATACATATACGGAGATTGTTAGTTACACAAAAAACGTATCCAGCTGTACACTTCTGATACAGTACCGTATATCTGCTTGTTGTATTACAGTCAAATATATACTGGGAGAGCGTCTGTGACTATCAAAAAATATACGTAGATTTAATTTTTTTTAATACACCTTACACAGCTGGATGCTCCTCATACAGTACCATCTCTCTGCTGGTATTTTGGGTACATTTTCCCAAACATGAGGAAGTATGGTGGAAGAGGCTGCGGACGTGGGCAGGGGTGCGCGGCTGGTACTGATGGTGATGGTGCATAGGCTGGTTCTGGCAAAAGCACAATAGCAGCTAAGGCAGGAGGTGTTGAGCCTGCGTCATCGTCTGGCCCAAGAAGGCCTGTAAGGTTACCTTTTCTTGGAGTAGGAAAACCGCTTTTAAAGCCGGAGCATCAGGAACAGGTTTTGGCGTACATTGCCAAAACAGCCACCAGCTCTATTGCCTCCTCTTCTGAACGTTCCAAACCTGCAAGCACGGAGTCATCAGTGCATGGTTCTGGTCAGGAACAACACCTTTCCTTGTGTCCTTCACCCCCACCAAAAGTGAAGGATTACTCTATGGAGCTCTTTTCACATACCATGAATGGGTTATCCAGTCAAATCCTGAATTCCCCAGTCCAAGATGAATCTGACATGGAGTGCACTGATGCACTGCCACTGCTAGATGATTCTGCTGGTACATTGACCCAGAGCACTACATTGCCCTCGCACTCTACTGAGTAGAGTTGAGCGACTTTTGGTTTTTTAGGGTCGCGTTTCGTTTCGTGAAACCCGACTTTTCCAAAAGTCGGGTCGAGCAAGATCATCCGATTATAGGGAAAAGTCGGGGTCGTCCCGAAACACGAAACCCAATGTAAGTCAATGGGGAATAAAAGTCGGCAGTGAGAGGAGGACAGGAAACACACCAACAGTGCCCATTTGAATGCCAAAAGCATCAATTCTTCTTACTTAAGCTTGTCAACCTTAATTAACTTCATAATACAAGTTACGCACTGAAAAATGGTGGTTATTTGGCTACAGACTGTGGGGGGGAGGGCTGGCTCCAGGTTTTCATGTGCCCTGGGCAAAAGAGCGCCCCTTTAACACATACCACAACTCATCATGCTCCGATACGGCAGAGAAATAGCGGTATAGTACAATGAAAAATACCTCACTTTTTACATCTCATGACGAGGCCCATCTATTTCTCCATACAGAATCATTGGTCCCATATAATGTTTGAAACAGTATATGATGAGGTCCACATAATGCTACAGTATATGTTGGTCCCCATGGATGAAGCTCCACTGTCTTATGGGCCCAAATAATGCTCCAAACATAATGGGCCCCATTTCTAATGCTCTAGTGTATAATGGGCCCTGTAAATGCTGCTCCAGTGTCTGATGTCCACCTTTGGAATGTTCCAGTGTATGGTGGGCCCCATCTATCATTCTCCAGAGTATAGTGCTCCCCAAAAATTGCTGTCCCAACATTGAAAACAATCAAATAAGTCTCCTCGCTAGGGAATCCCTGTACTAGTCTGGACTCCTCGTCATCCCCATCTTCCATCTCACTGCACAGTATTTCAACTTTGCAAGTGCTGTGATCCTGGGCAAGCAGGGGGGGCCCACTCGTTGGTGACGGCACTGGAACAGGGCCCCTGATAGTACGGTGGTGTGTCTGATGGCGGGTGGGCCGAACCTGCACTTTCATCTGCAGCTTCCTCTTTGTCACCGTGTAAGATGGAACTGTATATGGGAAGGGTAACCTGAGTTTCATCAGGGTCAGATTCAGGTCGTGTAGCGTGCGAGGGGAATGTCGTGGTCTGGGTCAATGTACCAGCAGATTCATCGAGCAGTGGCTGGGCATCAGTGCACTTGTGTCGCCCCCAGGAGTACGGTCGCCACAGTGGCATTACCTTCTTCCTAGGGAGTGTGATGTCATGCTTGGGAGCAACGAAGGATCTCTCTAGCAGGTTAACTGATTGGGCGGCGTTATTCCCACGAGTCATGACCCTCCAAACAGCGTTCATGAAGGCAAAGTGTTTGTTTTACGTGGGCAGTATGGTTGCAAAGCTGAACCTTAAAGGAATGTCCAGAAGGGCACCACCAGGAGTGGAGCCTACGGTTAAATTCGACTCCACCTGGGAAACCTCAACCATGCCAGCTACAGAACAGATGCACACATTGCAAGCTTAATTCCGTTAATGAACGAGACTCCGTCATGCCCCGCGGTCCGAGTCCGGCTTACTAGAGGGACACGTGAGGCTCTGGCACATGAGATTGGCCAATAACTGGTGTGTCATGCCCTTACATGTCCGTGGCTGCATGTGCGCTACACTGAAAAGGCCAGCGTTTGTCGCTTACAGGTGCAGATAACCCGCTGAACAACGTTAGTGATGGGGATCACTGATTACAATTATTACCCGCGAACAATGATTTCCCAGTAAGTGCAGGTCAACCGCAGTTCCGGAATTAGGCCTAACCGTCATTCCTGAAAAAATTA
The DNA here is from genome assembly GCF_039654945.1 of Dendrobates tinctorius. Classification (NCBI taxonomy): domain Eukaryota; kingdom Metazoa; phylum Chordata; class Amphibia; order Anura; family Dendrobatidae; genus Dendrobates; species Dendrobates tinctorius. The sequence goes on from NW_027361891.1 coordinate 6,146,782, forward strand.
AAAACTTACGTGTGCAAACCACAGGTGCTGCGGGATCGCATTTTTTAGATCAGAGTTATCCTCTAAGGAACCGTCAACATCCGGTACGGAAATAAGAATCATTCCTGAGGATAACTATTCTAATATTACTTTACCTATCAGTCTTGTCCCTAATTCAGCATCCTCATCGGTCGCTAACGGTATACAAGTGGTTAATCTGTCCTCCAGGGTGCTCAACCGTGAAGAACTACAGGTCTTGCAAAAGGGTCTTACATTTGTCCCCAGTACAGACTTTGATCTGTTTCGGTCTATAAAAGATCTTAATTTGTTTTTACGTAAGGTACGTTGGAGAAAGTTTTTTCTCCAACAGGATAACCGTACCTGTATAGATATGGGGATTCCTGTTGATTTGTTGCCAGACGTACGTCTGTTATCTAGTATTGGTGTAGTGAACCCCAACGATCTTGGAAGGGGTCCCTTTACTGATTTAAAAAACAGGAGCACTAAAATGCCCCCTCCCATTGGAGATGTGTCTGCTATAGATATTTTTGAAAACTTGGTTACAGAAGATTTGAAATCCTTACAAGGAAAGAAGATCTTTTCCAGGTATAATTGTACGAAAACAGAAATGGCAGTTATCAATAAGCTTGAGCAGGATGACCGCATTGTCATTAAACCCTCAGATAAGGGTGGCAATGTGGTCATCCTTGACTCTACACAATATTCCAAAATGTGTGAGACCCTCCTTGAGGACAGAGTGAGCTATGAGATTTTGGATCATAACCCTACCTCTGATTATTTGTTTGAACTTAAAAGCATCTTGGATGAAGGTCTATCCATGAGAGTTATTGACAAATCTGAATTTGATTTTTTAATGCCTAAAGATTCAATAGCTGCTACCTTTTACTGCCTACCGAAATTACACAAGGGTCTTTCCCCTTTAAAGGGGAGACCTATTGTGTCAGGAATGGGCAGTATTAGCCACAACATTGGCATTTATTTAGATCATGTCCTGAAACCCTTCGTCGCCTCTTTACGATCCTTCGTGCAGGATACCCCTGATCTTCTTCGGAGAATAGAGGGATTATGTGTTGATCCTGAGGTTAATCTGGGTAGTATTGATGTGGAGGCGCTTTACACTTCCATACCTCACGATAAGGGGCTTGAAGCTGTGTTATATTTCCTGAACACCAGAGGATGTCAATACCGGGCCCACAGCGAGTTTGTCATCAAACTACTTCGTTTCTGTCTCACTAAGAATTTCTTCTTGTTTGATCATAAGATCTACCACCAGCTCAGGGGCACCGCTATGGGGAGTCCATGTGCCCCGGCATATGCAAATTTGTTCCTGGGCTGGTGGGAGGAGACCCAGGTCTTCAGGAGTGGCTTGGATGTCATGGGACGAATCGAGCTGTGGGTTCGATATATTGATGACATCCTGATTTTGTGGAAGGGTTCTAAGGATAGTTTTTCTGTATTTGTAGATACACTGAATCACAATGAGTGTGGTCTATTTTTTACTTCTGTGATTGACCCGTTTTCATTGTCCTTTCTTGATATATTGATTGAGAGGAAAAATGATGGCACTATTACCACCTGCACTTACAGGAAACCCACGGCTACTAACTCTTTGTTGAGGTGGGATAGCAGTCACCCTATACATCTTAAACATGGAGTACCTAAGGGTCAATACCTCAGGATACGTAGAAATTGCTCTACAGATGAATCTTTTGAGAGACAGGCGAGAGAACTCAGAGACAGATTTTTGGATAGGGGTTATCCTCTTGATGTTTTGAAACGTGCCTACAAACATGCTAAGGGTAAAAACAGAATGGAACTCCTTAAACCCAGACCCAGAGTTGAAAATAAAGGTGAAATGAGGTTGATTACCACTTTTGATAATGGAGCAAGTGATGTACGTGCTATCCTGGCCAAACATTGGCCTGTGTTATTAATGGATAAGGATGTTGGAGGAGAACTTTCGATACGACCTCTAATCACGTACAAGAAAGGCCGTTCATTGAAGGATCGGCTGGTCAACAGTCATTTCACCAGACCTTCCCGTACAACTTGGTTGCCCACCAATGTGAATGGTTGCTTTAGATGTGGCCACTGTGTTGCTTGTTCCCACATTTCCCCTGGTGCTGGCTTTGTCAGTAATGTTACAGGACAGGCATATCAAATTAGGGAATTCATTAATTGTAGCAGCAAGGGAGTCATTTATAAGGCCACATGTACATGTGGCAAAGAATATGTGGGTAAAACCATTAGGGAATTCAAACGTAGGATTGGGGAACATATTGGAGACATTATCCATAAGAGAGATACCCCTATTTCACGCCACATTAATCAGTGTCAAGGAGGGAATGTTAATTCCATCCAATTTCTGGGGATTGAAAGGGTAAAAAAAACACCAAGGGGTGGTAATTGGGATCGCATCATTCTACAAAAAGAGACTAAGTGGATCTTTTGTTTGAACACCATGACCCCAAGAGGGCTTAATGACCAACTCAATTTTGGCTGCTATATCTAGGGTTTGATATGTGTGGGTTTTTTTTATTATTTCCTTTGTATACACTGTAAAATACCCCCTTTTTTATATATGTGTTTGCTACCTTCATATTCTGAGTTTGAATTTTTGTTATTTTCCACCTTTTTTTTATTTTGATTCTGGCAATGCTCTCTTGAGGCCTTCTGATTGGGACAATATCCATCCCATGATTTAGGTTGTTGGGTACTATTTTTCGCAATCATTTTGGTGGTTGAGGCCTTTTAGAGATGCATGATCTGTCTATCCGCTTGTTTAATATCGGCTCACGGACTGATTAAAGCGCGCATGACGATATTGCCTTCTAGCAGTATTGCGACCCTTGTCGCATGCTTTACTTCCGCCCTGCTGGCACTGCTTAAACATGAGTGCGCATGACCGGAAGTGTGGCGGCCATTTTTCTTGCTGGCACAGATGAGTGCGCATGACCGGAAGTGCGGCGGCCATTTTGCTTTTGGGCAGTATGACGCAACCGGAAATAGGGCGGCCTTTGCCGCGGGATACGCCGGCGTTTACACACTATTGCTTGGTATAGGAGGTGGGCGTTTCTTATTAACACACTCATAATGTGCCTGCGTCCCACAAGGGGTAATGGTGGACGGCGTGCGTTCCAAGTCATCTCAGGTGGATTTGTTCTATTTGATTGGCAGTTTATTTAAGTGCCCTCCTCATCAGTCTGCCTCACTCCATTGTCATCTTAGGAGGCAGCCTGTATACTCTGTGATGATGCCCAATTTGTGCTAATAGGTCCCCTGAAGAGTCATTAAGTGACGAAACGTGTCGGGATGCACAGGGACTTTGTAGGGCTATGGTTTATAGGGATTAGATGTGGACTGCCCTTGTTAGGGCGGGAGTCATGGGTGTCAGTATTTGTAGCTCAAATAGGGCTTGTATAGGGTGAACCCCCTTTTCTTCCTGACCTGATATGACTCTGATGGGACATCTGATCCTGGACATCCTCCATCTTCATGTGGTGAGATCTTTCCTTTTTACATTATGTTGATGGCCTTATTATTATGATGTCTTTGTTATATACATGAATAGGCATATTCCTTGATAACCTTTACAGGGTAGAGGTCTCTTTAATTCCTCTGATAAGGAAACTGTTCATTTTTTACTTGGCCTTTTTTGCACTGGTTTAGTCCAAGTACTTTTTTGGTCCAATCTCTCAAAATTTTGGACTTGGAATAGCCACATGTATATATTGGTAGTAATCTGTTACAGAGACTTATACAGTTACCTCCATTATGATTTGTGGCATTTGATTTAGTGATTTACTTGCACTACTATCTTTGGTAGCTTTTACATCAATTATTAAAAGTTATGTTTTATGTTATTTCTCTATTGCTGATTTGCTACTCTGTATAGTGAGAATTTGTGGGTATTTAATCCACTTTTGTGCTGTATTGCAAACCACAGGTGCTGTAGCTTGCTTAACAGCTTGCCAGCCGTTCTCACGCCCAGTATGGATTACACGTGATTGCACAAAGGTTAGAAAGGGTACCGTATCCCCGGATAACATGTATGGATAGCGTACACATTCAAAATATATGTCTCAGGAGGCAGGCTCAGACGGTGTCAGGCCCAGTATGGATTGCACGTGATTGCACAAAGGTTAGAAAGGGTACCGTATCCCCAGATAACATGTATGGATAGCGTACACATTCAAAATATATGTCTCAGGAGGCAGGCTCAGACGGTGTTAGGCCCAGTATGGATTGCACGTGATTGCACAAAGGTTAGAAAGGGTATCGTATCCCCAGATAACATGTATGGATAGCGTACACATTCAAAATATATGTCTCAGGAGGCAGGCTCAGACGGTGTCAGGCCCAGTATGGATTGCGGGGTACCACAGGGCTCTGTCCTGGGCCCTGTATTGTTCAACATCTTTATCAACGATTTAGATGAAGGAATTGAGGGTAAACTGATTAAATTTGCTGATGACACAAAGCTAGGAGGGATAGCTAATACTAGAGAAGAGAGAGAAAGGATTCAAAAAGATTTAAATAAACTGGAGAAGTGGGCAGCAACTAACAGAATGGTTTTTAACAGGGAGAAATGCAAAGTACTACATCTGGGCAATAAAAACGAAAAAAGCATATATAGAATGGGAGGAATAGGGCTAAGTGACAGCACATGTGAAAAAGACTTGGGTATACTAATAGATCACAGACTGAATATGAGTCAACAGTGTGATGCAGCAGCAAAAAAGGCAAATGCAATTCTAGGATGTATTAACAGAAGCATACAGTCTAGATCACGTGAAGTCATTATTTCCCTCTACTCCTCTTTGGTCAGACCTCATCTGGAATATTGTGTCCAGTTTTGGGCACCACATTTTAAAAAAGACATCAACAAACTGGAGCAAGTTCAGAAAAGAGCGACCAGAATGGTGACCGGTCTGCAAACCCTGTCTTATGAGGAAAGGTTGCAGGAATTGGGAATGTTTAGTTTGCAAAAGAGAAGACTGAGAGGAGACTTAATAGCTGTCTACAAATATCTAAAGGGCTGTCACATTGTAGAAGGATCAACTTTATTCTCATTTGCACAAGGAAAGACTAGAAGCAATGGGATGAAACTGAATGGGAGGAGACACAGATTAGATATTAGAAAAAACTTTTTGACAGTTAGAGTGATCAATGAGTGGAACAAGCTGCCACGAGAAGTGGTGAGTTCTCCTTCAATGGAAGTCTTTAAACAGAGGCTGGACAGACATCTGACTGGGATGATTTAGCGAATCCTGCTTTGAGCAGGGGGTTGGACCAGATGGCCCAGGAGGTCCCTTCCAACTCTACGGTTCTATGATTCTATGATTCTATGCACGTGATTGCACAAAGGTTAGAAAGGGTACCGTATCCCCAGATAACATGTATGGATAGCGTACACATTCAAAATATATGTCTCAGGAGGCAGGCTCAGACGGTGTTAGGCCCAGTATGGATTGCACATGATTGCACAAAGGTTAGAAAGGGTACCGTATCCCCAGATAACATGTATGGATAGCGTACACATTCAAAATATATGTCTCAGGAGGCAGGCTCAGATGGTGTCAGGCCCAGTATGGATTGCACGAGATTGCACAAAGGTTAGAAAGGGTACCGTATCCCCGGATAACATGTATGGATAGCGTACACATTCAAAATATATGTCTCAGGAGGCAGGCTCAGACGGTGTTAGGCCCAGTATGGATTGCACGTGATTGCACAAATGTTAGAAAGGGTACCGTATCCCCAGATAACATGTATGGATAGCGTACACATTCAAAATATATGTCTCAGGAGGCAGGCTCAGACGGTGTTAGGCCCAGTATGGATTGCACGTGATTGCACAAAGGTTAGAAAGGGTACCGTATCCCCGGATAACATGTATGGATAGCGTACACATTCAAAACATATGTCTCAGGAGGCAGGCTCAGACGGTGTCAGGCACAGTATGGATTTGACGGCCCAGATTACACAGCGGAGGAGCAGGGAGAGGTAAAGATTGCAAATGCTGGGGCCCTGCCCAAGCAAGGGGGGCCCACTCGTGGGCGTCGGTACTGGCACTGGGCCCCTCATAGTACAGTGGTGTGTCTGACGGCGGGTGTGCACCACCACCGTCAGAGACACTTGATTGCACTATGAGGGACCCTGTGCCAGTGCCCGCGCCCAAGAGTCGGCCTACCCACCTGTCCAGGGCAACGGCACTCGCACGGTGTCGTGCGCTAGGTGGTGACCCCGGCCATGGGGGGGGGAGGCAGCACAGTTAGGGAGTTTTAGAAAGTGGCATATGTTGATGTTGGACATTCAGCTGATGCAAAAGGCGAAATAGGTGAAGTACCAGGAAGAGGTGGACCAAAGCAAGCCATTTTTCTGTCACCCTATGTGTCATCAGGGGAAGGTGGGACAAAATCCTTGGAAACCCATGCGTGGTTCATTTTAATGAAGGTTAGATCATCCACATTTTGGGTTGACAGACGGGTCCTTTTTTCTGTCAGGATTGATCCAGCTGCACTGAAGACTCTTTCCGATAGCACACTTGCAGCTGGGCAAGCGAGCTCCTGTAAGGCATATTGGGCCAATTCAGGCCAGGTGTCCAGTTTAGCGGCCCAATAGTCAAAGGGGAATGACCTGTGTGGGAGAACATCGATATGGGAGGAAAAGTAGTTTGTAACCATAGTTGACAACTGCTGTCTCCTGTCACTTTCCATCAATGCAGTATTACCAGTTGTGTGAGCGGTATTTGAAAAATCAGTCCACAACATTGTCATGAAACCCCTGTCTCCAACGCCACTTCTGCTGTGTGCACCACGAACACCTCTGCCAAGCTGCCCCCGGCCCGTACGGCTCGTGTGAGAACCATCACTGCTGCTGTGTGCTGGGAATGCCTCAAGCAACCGATTTACCAGAGTTGCTTGTTTATTAGCCAATATTAGGTCAAGGTTCTCCTGTGGCATGATGTTTTGTAATTTGCCTTTATAGCGTGGATCCAGGATGCTGGCCAACCAGTAGTCGTCATCGTTCATCATTTTGGCAATGCGGGGGTCCCTTTTTAGGATCCGCAAGGCATAATCTGACATGTGGGCCAATGTTCCCGGTGTCAATGATGCACTGCGAGTGCTGGGTGGAGGAGCACTTTCTGGCAAATCCACATCCCTCCAGTCACGCACAAACCCTGTACCAGACCTTGCCACGCCAACATTTTCACTTGCCCCACGAGATGCATCCTCCTCCCCTAAGTAATCATCCCCATCATCATCCTCCTCTTCTTCCTCCACCTCGTCCAGGAGAGGTCCCTGAGCAGACAATGGCTGAATGTCATCAAGGATTCCCTCCTCCTCTTCCTCCTCATCAACATTGGCTGCAGACGCCTGCTCCTTAAGGTGCGTCAAAGTTTGCATGAGCAGACGCATAAGTGGGATGCTCATGCTTAGGATGGCGTCGTCTGCGCTTACCAGCCGTGTGCATTCCTCAAAACACTGAAGGACTTTACAAAGGTCTTTCAGCTTCGACCACTGCACACCTGTCAACTCCATGTCTGCTCTCAAAGTGCCTGGCCGTGTATCCTCCCACAAATGCATTATGGCCTGCCTCTGCTCGCACAGCCGCTCCACCATGTGCAGGGTGGAGTTCCACCTTGTTGCAATGTCGATAATGAGGCGGTGGTTGGGAAGGTGGAGCAATCGCTGCAGCTTCTGCATACGAACGGAGTGTACAGGCGACCGGCGGATGTGCGCGCACAGTCTTCGCACCTTCTGGAGCAGGGCTGTTAACTCCGGATAATTTTTGAGGAAGCACTGCACCACCAGGTTCAAGGTGTGAGCCAAGCAAGGTATGTGGCTGAGTTTTGAAAGGGCTATGGCTGCCACAAAATTACGGCCGTTATCACTAACTACCTTGCCTGCCTCAAGATGTACACTGCCCAGCCATGACTCAGTTTGTCGCTTCAAGTACTCGGCCAGCACCTCGGCGGTGTGTCTGTCGCCCAAACACATCATCTGCAACACAGTCTGCTGACGTTTTCCACTAGCTGCTCGATAGGGGGACACATCGTGTGCAACAGTGGCAGCTGCAGATGGAGTGCTCGCACGACTGCGCTCTGTGGACGAGCTTTCGCTTCTGGAGGAGGAGGAGGAGGGTCGAACGCCTACAGCCAACTGTTTCCTATACCGTGGGCTAGGCAGCACTGTCCCACCACCGCTGCCCCCTGTGGACCCTGCATCCACCACATTAACCCAGTGCGCAGTGATGGACACGTAACGGCCCTGGCCATGCCGACTGGACCATGCATCAGTTGTGAGGTGCACCTTTCCGCTCACTGACTGCTTGAGTGCATGGACAATGCGGTCTTTCACATGATGGTGGAGGGCTGGGATGGCTTTGCGAGAGAAGAAGTGGCGACTGGGTAGGTCATAGCGTGGTACTGCATAGGCCATGAGTTCGCGGAAAGCTGTGCTTTCCACCAACCGAAAGGGCATCATCTCAAACAAGATTAGTTTGGCAATGTGGGCGTTCAAACCCAGTGTACGCGGATGAGAGACTGAGTACTTTCTTGACCTACTCATAGTGTCTGGGAGGGTGAGCTGGACTTGAGAGCTGCATATGGTGGAAGTAGCGGTGGACAGGGCGGATTGAGAGAGGGTTGATGATGGTGATGGAGTTGGTGTTCTTTCTGATGGCCTAGAATCAGTCTTTCGTTGATATAACAGTGGGATTCCCTGACTGCTGTGGTCTTGCAACGACACCTCAACATTTGCTGCTGTGCTAACCGGTGGGCTTACAGTGGGGGAAACAATGTAGCGTTGCCGACTACCTTCGTTGTGATCAGTTGCACATGTGGCACTTGAGGTTTGGTGTTGTGTCCACGCTTGCAAGTGCATACTGGTTAAATGTCTAAGCATGCAACTGGTATTCAAATTTTTCAGATTTTTCCCTCGGCTAAAGGTCTTTGCGCACTTCTTACAGATAACCTTGGCCTGATCATGAGGATTTTGGTCAAAAAAGTGCCACACTGCACTCTTCCTACTTTGGCAGACATTTTGCAGCCTAGCAAGCTGTGATCTTTTGACCCTCTGGACAAGCTGTCCAGCAACTCTTTTGATGTTTGGAACCTGTCTTTGGAGTGCTCCGGGCCTGCCAGATAACAGCTGTTGCGATGTCGATGTCTGCTGTGGATGCTCCTCATCTGAGCTATTGGAAGCAGCACCCTCTTCCCCCAATGGATGCCAATCTGGGTCAACAACTGGGTCATCCATCACCTCCTCTTCTATGTCATGTGCACCTTCCTCTGTGTCACCGTGTATGGTGGTATAGTGTGCGGGAAGGGGCACCTGAGTCTCATCAGGGTCAGAATCTGGCTCTGTACACTGCGAGGACAATGTAGTGCTCTGAGTGAATGTACCAGCAGAATCATCCATCAGCGGCTGTGCATCAGTGCACTCCATGTCAGATTCATCTTGGCCTGGGTAATTCACCATTTCACTTGATAATCCAGGCATGGTATGTGAAAACAGCTCCATGGAGTAATCAGTAGTATGGCCTGCGTCATCCTTCAATCTTGGTTGGGGTGAAGGACACAAGGAAAGGTGTGGTTCATGAACATGAGCCTCCAATGACGACTCAGTGCTTTTACTTTTTACAACTGAAGAAGAGGAGGCGATAGAGCTGGAGGCTGAGTCAGCAATGTAAGACAAAACTTTTTCCTGATGCTCTGGCTTTAAAAGCGGTTTGCCAACTCCTAGAAAACTAAGCGTTCGAGGCCTTATGTAGCCAGACGATGACGCAGGGTCAGCACCTCCTGCATTCAGTCCTATTTTGCTCTTGCCACTACCATCAGATCCACCACCAACACCATCATTACCAGCTGCCAACCCCCGCCCAATTCCAAGGCCTCTACCACCAGCCTTCCTCATTTTTGGTAGAAATGTAGACAAAATCCAACAAACTATATAGTAATGTAAAACAAGGTACAAGGTGTCTATAGGACAGGGGAGATTTTGAATTTCTGCAGACACTTGTGGACACTGGACACTTTTAGATTGTGTGAGGCCCACTGATATCTGAGCGCTATGTGACAGGCTCGATGGCACAGCTGTGACCAAAGTGACTAGAGGATAAGGGAGATTTTGAATCTCTGCACACACTTTTGGACACTGGACACTTTTGGATTGTGTGAGGCCCAATGAATATCTGAGCGCTATGTGACAGGCTCGATGGCACAGCTGTGACCAAAGTGACTAGAGGATAAGGGAGATTTTGAATCTCTGCACACACTTTTGGACACTGGATGGACACTTTTGGATTGTGTGAGGCCCACTGATATCTGAGCGCTATGTGACAGGCTCGATGGCACAGCTGTGACCAAAGTGACTAGAGGAAAAGGGAGATTTTGAATCTCTGCACACACTTTTGGACACTGGACACTTTTGGATTGTGTGAGGCCCAATGAATATCTGAGCGCTATGTGACAGGCTCGATGGCACAGCTGTGACAAAAGTGACTAGAGGATAAGGGAGATTTTGAATCTCTGCACACACTTTTGGACACTGGATGGACACTTTTGGATTGTGTGAGGCCCACTGATATCTGAGCGCTATGTGACAGGCTCGATGGCACAGCTGTGACCAAAGTGACTAGAGGATAAGGGAGATTTTGAATCTCTGCACACACTTTTGGACACTGGACACTTTTGGATTGTGTGAGGCCCACTGATATCTGAGCGCTATGTGACAGGCTCGATGGCACAGCTGTGACCAAAGTGACTAGAGGATAAGGGAGATTTTGAATCTCTGCACACACTTTTGGACACTGGACACTTTTGGATTGTGTGAGGCCCAATGAATATCTGAGCGCTATGTGACAGGCTCGATGGCACAGCTGTGACCAAAGTGACTAGAGGATAAGGGAGATTTTGAATCTCTGCACACACTTTTGGACACTGGATGGACACTTTTGGATTGTGTGAGGCCCACTGATATCTGAGCGCTATGTGACAGGCTCGATGGCACAGCTGTGACCAAAGTGACTAGAGGATAAGGGAGATTTTGAATCTCTGCACACACTTTTGGACACTGGACACTTTTGGATTGTGTGAGGCCCACTGATATCTGAGCGCTATGTGACAGGCTCGATGGCACAGCTGTGACCAAAGTGACTAGAGGATAAGGGAGATTTTGAATCTCTGCACACACTTTTGGACACTGGACACTTTTGGATTGTGTGAGGCCCACTGATATCTGAGCGCTATGTGACAGGCTCGATGGCACAGCTGTGACCAAAGTGACTAGAGGATAAGGGAGATTTTGAATCTCTGCACACACTTTTGGACACTGGACACTTTTAGATTGTGTGAGGCCCACTGATATCTGAGCGCTATGTGACAGGCTCGATGGCACAGCTGTGACCAAAGTGACTAGAGGATAAGGGAGATTTTAAATCTCTGCACACACTTTTGGACACTGGACACTTTTGGATTGTGTGAGGCCCACTGATATCTGAGCGCTATGTGACAGGCTCGATGGCACAGCTGTGACCAAAGTGACTAGAGGATAAGGGAGATTTTGAATCTCTGCACACACTTTTGGACACTGGACACTTTTGGATTGTGTGAGGCCCACTGATATCTGAGCGCTATGTGACAGGCTCGATGGCACAGCTGTGACCAAAGTGACTAGAGGATAAGGGAGATTTTGAATCTCTGCACACACTTTTGGACACTGGACACTTTTGGATTGTGTGAGGCCCACTGATATCTGAGCGCTATGTGACAGGCTCGATGGCACAGCTGTGACCAAAGTGACTAGAGGATAAGGGAGATTTTGAATCTCTGCACACACTTTTGGACACTGGACACTTTTGGATTGTGTGAGGCCCAATGAATATCTGAGCGCTATGTGATAGGCTCGATGGCACAGCTGTGACAAAAGTGACTAGAGGATAAGGGAGATTTTGAATCTCTGCACACACTTTTGGACACTGGACACTTTTGGATTGTGTGAGGCCCACTGATATCTGAGCGCTATGTGACAGGCTCGATGGCACAGCTGTGACCAAAGTGACTAGAGGATAAGGGAGATTTTGAATCTCTGCACACACTTTTGGACACTGGACACTTTTGGATTGTGTGAGGCCCACTGATATCTGAGCGCTATGTGACAGGCTCGATGGCACAGATGTGACCAAAGTGACTAGAGGATAAGGGAGATTTTGAATCTCTGCACACACTTTTGGACACTGGACACTTTTGGATTGTGTGAGGCCCACTGATATCTGAGCGCTATGTGACAGGCTCGATGGCACAGCTGTGACCAAAGTGACTAGAGGATAAGGGAGATTTTGAATCTCTGCACACACTTTTGGACACTGGACACTTTTGGATTGTGTGAGGCCCACTGATATCTGAGCGCTATGTGACAGGCTCGATGGCACAGCTGTGACCAAAGTGACTAGAGGATAAGGGAGATTTTGAATCTCTGCACACACTTTTGGACACTGGACACTTTTGGATTGTGTGAGGCCCACTGATATCTGAGCGCTATGTGACAGGCTCGATGGCACAGCTGTGACCAAAGTGACTAGAGGATAAGGGAGATTTTGAATCTCTGCACACACTTTTGGACACTGGACACTTTTGGATTGTGTGAGGCCCACTGATATCTGAGCGCTATGTGACAGGCTCGATGGCACAGCTGTGACCAAAGTGACTAGAGGATAAGGGAGATTTTGAATCTCTGCACACACTTTTGGACACTGGACACTTTTGGATTGTGTGAGGCCCACTGATATCTGAGCGCTATGTGACAGGCTCGATGGCACAGATGTGACCAAAGTGACTAGAGGATAAGGGAGATTTTGAATCTCTGCACACACTTTTGGACACTGGATGGACACTTTTGGATTGTGTGAGGCCCACTGATATCTGAGCGCTATGTGACAGGCTCGATGGCACAGCTGTGACCAAAGTGACTAGAGGATAAGGGAGATTTTGAATCTCTGCACACACTTTTGGACACTGGACACTTTTGGATTGTGTGAGGCCCAATGAATATCTGAGCGCTATGTGACAGGCTCGATGGCACAGCTGTGACAAAAGTGACTAGAGGATAAGGGAGATTGGATTGCTTTTAAAAAAGCAGTTTGCGGAGCAGTGGGTAAACAGCAATGCAGGAATGTCAGGAAGCCTTAGAAGGCAGCCCAACAACCAACACCACTGATACACCACTATATAGCCTCCCCTTGCACTGCACACACAGTGACTGGTGTGTTGTGCAGGCCAAATTGCTAGCAGCAGAAGCAGTTTTTTTTTCTTCTCAGCAGGACAAAAAAAAAAAATTGGGATTGCTTTTAAAAAAGCAGTTTGCGGAGCAGTGGGTAAACAGCAATGCAGGAATGTCAGGAAGCCTTAGAAGGCAGCCCAACAACCAACACCACTGATACACCACTATATAGCCTCCCCTTGCACTGCACACACAGTGACTGGTGTGTTGTGCAGGCCAAATCGCTAGCAGCAGAAGCAGTTTTTTTGTCTTCTTCCCTGCCTAACGCTCTCTCTAGAGAATCAGCAGCAACCTCTCCCTATACTAAGATCGGCAGAAGTAAGATGGCGGTCGGCATGCACGCCCTTTTATACCCCCTGTGACGCCCACCAAAGCAAGCCAATCACTTGCATGCCCTTCTGAAAGATGGTGGTGACCCGTGCCTATGTCATCACGTTGCCCACAGTGTCCGTGGATCCTGATTGGCTGAAAAAGAGCGCAAAACAAACTTTTGAAACGCGACTTTGGCGCGTAAGTCGCCGACCTCGTGGCCGACCTCATCCTAGGGTCGGGTTTCGTTTCATGAAACCCGACTTTGCCAAAAGTCGGCGACTTTTGAATTTTTTCGACCCGTTTCGCTCAACTCTACTACTGAGCCAGTATCTGACCCTGATGAAACTCAGGTGCCCCTTCCCGCATACTATACCACCTTACACGGTGACACAGAGGAAGGTAAAGAGGAAGGTGCAGATGACTTTGAAGAGGCAGTGATGGGTGACCCAGTTCTTGATCCGGATTAGCATCCATTGGGGGAGGAGGGTGGCGCTGACAATAGTTCAGATAAAGAGAAAGATCCGCAGCAGGCATTGACATCACAGCAGCGGTTACCTAGCAGGCCCGTAGCTGTCCAAAAATGTGAACCAAAAAATAAAATAGTTGCAGGACAGCTTGGCCAGACGGTCAAGTTAGTAGAGCGTGCAAGGCCAGAAAATGTCTACCATAGTAGGAAGAGTGCAGTGTGGCACTTCTTTGTCTAAAATCCTATTGATGAGGCAAAGGTTTCCTGTAAGAAGTGCCGAAGGACCTTTAGCAGAGGTATACAATTCAGAAATTTGAATACCAGTTGCATGCTTAGACATTTAACCAACATGCACTTGCAAGCATGGACGGACTGCAAAATGTCAGGTAGCACATGTGCACCTGCTCCGACTAAAAGTAGCCAGCAACGCTCCATCACTTTCCCCACTGTAACACCACTGCCACCGTTAAGCACACCACCAGCACAAAATTTTGAGGTGTCGTCGCAAGGTCAAGGCACTCAGGGAATCACAATGGTTTTGCAACACAACAATGAATCTAGGCCATCAACACCAATAACATCACCAACCCCCTCTCACTCCATCCGGTCCACCGCTATTTCCCCCATATGCAGCTCTCCAGTACAGCTCACCATACCAGACACTCTGAGTAGGACAAGAAAGTACTCATCCTCCTATCCGCGTACACTGTGTTTGAATGCCTACATTGCCAAACTAATCTCGTTAGAGATGATGCCCTACCATTTGGTTGAAAGCTTCGCTTTCTGCGAGCTCATGGCCTACGCTGTCCCACGCTATGACCTACCCAGTCGGCACTTCTTTTCTCGAAAAGCCATTCCAGCCCTCCACCTGCATGTGAAAGACCGCGTTGTTCATGCCCTCAAGCAATTAGTGAGTGGAAAGGTACACCTCACAACAGATGCATGGTCCAGTAGGCATGGCCTGGGCCGTTACGTGTCCATCACTGCACACTGGGTTAATGTGGTGGATGCAGGCTCCACAGGGTACAGCGGTGGTGGAACAGTGCTGCCTAGCCCACGGTATAGAAAACAGGCGCCTGTAGGCTTTTGAGGCTCCTCCTCCTCCTCTATAAGTGAAAGCTCGTCCATAGAGCGCAGTCGCACGAGCACTCCATCCACAGCTGGCAGTGTTGCACACGAGGTGTCCCACTATCCAACAGCTAGTGGTAAGCGTCAGCAGGCTGTGTTAAAGATTATGTGTTTGGGCGACAACAGACACACCGCGGAGGTACTGGCCAACTACTTGCAGCAACAAACTGAGTCATGGCTGGGCAGTCTACATCTTGAGCCAGGCAAGGTAGTCAGTGATAACGGCCATAATTTTGTGGCAGCCATAGGCCTTGCAAAACTCACACACATACCTTGCCTGGCTCACACTT
The DNA here is from genome assembly GCF_039654945.1 of Dendrobates tinctorius. NCBI lineage: Eukaryota > Metazoa > Chordata > Amphibia > Anura > Dendrobatidae > Dendrobates > Dendrobates tinctorius. The sequence goes on from NW_027361891.1 coordinate 6,162,261, forward strand.
TGAACCTGGTGGTGCAGTGCTTCCTTAATTATCTGTAGTTAACATCCCTGCTCCATAAGGTGTGAAGACTGTGCTCGCACATCCGTCGCTCGCCCATACATTCCAGTCGTATGCAGAAGCTGCAGTGATTGCTCCACCTCCCCAAGCACCGCCTAATTATAGACGTTGCAACAAGGTGGAACTCCACCCTGCACATGGTTGAGAGGCTGTGCGAACAGAGACAGGCTGTCATGCATTTGTGGGAGGATACACGGGCAGGCAGTTTGAGGGCAGACATGGAATTGTCGGGTGTGCAGTGGTCAAAGCTGAAAGACCTCTGTAAAGTCCTTCAGTGTTTTGAGGAATGCACACGGCTGGTAAGCGCTGAAGATACCATCATTAGCATGAGCATCCCACTTATGCGTCTGATCATGCAAAGTTTGACGCACATTAAGGAACAGGCGTCTGCAGCGGAGGAGGAACAGGAGGAGGAGGGAAGCCTTGCTACAGTCAGCCATTGTCTGGTCAGGGAACTGTCCTGGACGAGGTGGAGGAAGAGGAGGAGGATGAGGGGGATGATTATTTTGGGCAGGAGGATGCTTCTCATGGGGCAAGAGAAAATGTTGGCATTCCAAGGTCAGGTACAGGGTTTGTGTGTGACTGTAGGGATGTGGATTTTCCAGAAAGTGCTCCTCCACCCAGCAGTGGCAGTGCATAATTGTCACCTGGAACATTGGCCCACATGTGCAATTATGCCTTACAGATCCTAAAAAGGGACCCCCGCATTGCCAAAATGATGAAGGATGACGACTACTGGCTGGCCAGCATCCTTGATCCATGCTACAAAGGCAAATTACACAACATCATGCCACAGGAGAACCTAGAGATAATATTGGCTAACAAACAAGCAACTCTGGTAAACCGTTTGTTTGAGGCTTTCCCAGCACACAGCAGCGGTGCTGTTTCTCCCACGAGCCGTAGTGGGCACAATGGAAGAGGTATTCGTGGTGCAAACATCCGAAGTGGCGTTGGAGACGGGTTTCATGACCATATTGTGGACTGATTTCTCAAGTACCACTCACACGACAGCTAATGCTGCATCGATTCAAAGTGACAGGAGACAGCAGTTGTCAACTATGGTTACAAACTATTTATCCTGCCATATCGATGTTCTCCCTCACAGGTCATTCCCTTTTGACTATCGGGCCTCTAAACTGGACACCTGGCCTGAATTGGCACAATATGCTTTACAGGAGCTCACTTGTCCTGCTGCTAGTGTGTTATCTGAAAGAGTCTTCAGTGCTGCTGGATCAATCCTGACAGAAAAAAGGACCAGTCTGTCAACCCAAAATGTTGATGATCTAACCTTCATAAAAATGAACCATGCATGGGTTTCCAAGGATTTTGTCCCACCGTCCCCTGATGACACCTAGGTTGCCAGAAAACTGCCTCGGTTTTGTTCTCCTCTTCCTCTGACTTGCCAAATTCTGCCATTTACAGCTGCTGAATGTCCAGCCTACACATCAACATATGCCATTTTTTAAACCTCCCTAACTGGGCTGCCCATTCCCCCCCCCAAGGGCTAGGGTCAACATCTGGCGCACCCGGGCAAGTGACGTTGTTTTGAACAGGTGGATAGGCTCACTCATGGCCGAATGCACTGGCACAGGGCCCCTCATAGTACAACACAGTGTCTCTGACGGTGGGGGGGCCCCCTCACCGTCAGACACACCAGCGTACTATGAGGGGCCCTGTGCCAGTACCGTCGCCCACGAGTGTGCTCCCCCTGCTTGGTCATGGCCACAGCACTTGCAAGTTGCAATACTTACCTCTCTGTGCTCCACCGATGTGTAGTCTGGGCAGTTAAATCCTTCACAGGGACGGCCAATAGAAATTTGGTATATTGATCAATGATGGTTAAGATGTAGCTATAGCCTGTCCTGCTGGCCTCTACCTTCAGATAATCATTGGCTACCATTTGTAATGGACGTCAACTCACAATCGGATGCAGTGGTGCTTTATTATCAGCTTTCACAGTTTTCCTAGTCACAGACGTGCGACATTCCTGCCACTATTTTCCAATGTCTCCTCTCATGCCAATCTAATAGAATCGCCTACGGCCTGTTGTTTCTGTCTTTCGCCCTCCAAAATGCCCAGACACATCATGATAGGCAGTGAGGACCATGTGTACATCTCTCCCTGTGATCACAATTTGATGGAGACGAGTAATGGTGATGTGATCCATGCTACTGCGATAAAGCTATCCTTTCTTCAAAAAGAAGCGTTTTCACTGTCTCCACAGACACAGTAATTGAGGGTCTGCATTGCCTCTGCAACATCTACCGTGAGGTTTTCCCGCGATGAATAAATCCCAAATTTCTGCAAACAATCGACTTTCCGTCTGTACTTTTATCCATGTAGTTTGCAGGAGCTGAGTATCTGGACTGGCTTACTGAAATTGAAAAATATACGAAGATTTAAAAGTACCACAACACTGTATACTGGTGTACGCCTCGAATACCTTTCCCTTTTTCTACTTTTTAAATTATAGAATCATAGAATCATAGAATCATAGAATCATAGAATCGTAGAGTTGGAAGGGACCTCCTGGGCCATCTGGTCCAACCCCCTGCTCAAAGCAGGATTCGCTAAATCATCCCAGTCAGATGTCTGTCCAGCCTCTGTTTGAAGACTTCCATTGAAGGAGAACTCACCACTTCTCGTGGCAGCCTGTTCCACTCATTGATCACTCTAACTGTCAAAAAGTTTTTTCTAATATCTAATCTGTGTCTCCTCCCATTCAGTTTCATCCCATTGCTTCTAGTCTTTCCTTGTGCAAATGAGAATAAAGTTGATCCTTCTACAATGTGACAGCCCTTTAGATATTTGTAGACAGCTATTAAGTCTCCTCTCAGTCTTCTCTTTTGCAAACTAAACATTCCCAAATCCTGCAACCTTTCCTCATAAGACAGGGTTTGCAGACCGGTCACCATTCTGGTCGCTCTTTTCTGAACTTGCTCCAGTTTGTTGATGTCTTTTTTAAAATGTGGTGCCCAAAACTGGACACAATATTCCAGATGAGGTCTGACCAAAGAGGAGTAGAGGGAAATAATGACTTCACGTGATCTAGACTGTATGCTTCTGTTAATACATCCTAGAATTGCATTTGCCTTTTTTGCTGCTGCATCACACTGTTGACTCATATTCAGTCTGTGATCTATTAGTATACCCAAGTCTTTTTCACATGTGCTGTCACTTAGCCCTATTCCTCCCATTCTATATATGCTTTTTCCATTTTTATTGCCCAGATGTAGTACTTTGCATTTCTCCCTGTTAAAAACCATTCTGTTAGTTGCTGCCCACTTCTCCAGTTTATTTAAATCTTTTTGAATCCTCTCTCTCTCTTCTCTAGTATTAGCTATCCCTCCTAGCTTTGTGTCATCAGCAAATTTAATCAGTTTACCCTCAATTCCTTCATCTAAATCGTTGATAAAGATGTTGAACAATACAGGGCCCAGGACAGAGCCCTGTGGTACCCCACTTGAGACATTCTTCCAACTGGATGTGCAGCCATTTACGACCACTCTTTGGGTCCGATCACTAAGCCAGTTATGAATCCACCTAACAGTTGCCTTGTCCATTCCATACTTAATCATTTTTTCAATAACGATTGTATGAGAGACTTTGTCAAATGCTTTGCTGAAGTCAAGATATACTATATCTACAGCATTTCCTTGATCCACCCAATCAGTGATACCGTCATAGAAGGAAATTAAGTTAGTCTGACATGACTTATTAGTTACAAACCCATGCTGACTCTGTTTAATCACTTCATTCTTATCCAGGTATTGACATACATGTTGTTTAATAATTTGTTCAAAGATCTTTCCTGGTATAGAAGTCAGACTCACCGGCCTATAGTTACCTGGGTCCACCTTCTTCCCCTTTTTGAAGATAGGAACAACATTTGCTCTTCTCCAGTCTTCTGGCACTTCTCCTGTTCTCCAAGAATTTTCAAAGATTATAGAGAGGGGTTCAAAAATTTCTTCTGCTATCTCCTTCAGTACTCTGGGGTGTAATTCATCTGGACCTGGAGACTTGAATTCATTTAGGCTAGCTAAGTGTTTCCTCACTATCTTTCTGTTTATAGATATCCTGGATTCTTCTATTCCCTTAATAGGACAGTGAATAACAGTTGATGTTACATTTCCTTTCTGAGAGAAAACAGATGCAAAATAGGAATTTAAAAGTTCAGCCTTCTCAACATCCTGTCTTACCATTTCATCATTTTCATCCTGTAAAAATCCTATAGCATCTTTGACTTTTCTTTTACTTTTGACATATCCCCAAAATCCTTTATTATTGCTTTTGACATCTCTTGCAAGCCTCATTTCATTTTCAGCTTTAGCTAATCTGATTTGTGCCCTGCAGGTTCTGCAGACAGCATTATATTCTTCTTTAGATATGCCTCCCTCTTTCCATTTTATAAACATTTTTTTCTTCCTTTTTAGCATGTGCTTAAGTTCTGTGTTCATCCATCCTGGTTTCCTTAACTGCTTCCTATTCTTCCCTCTTTTCGGAATTGTTAACAACTGTGCTTTGAGAATTTCATTTTTCAAGATTTCCCATCCTTCCTGGACATTTTTGTCTTTAAGGATATCCAGCCATTGGATCCCTCCAATTCTCTTTCTGAATCCCTTAAAATCTGCCTTTCTGAAATCTAACCTTGACGTCTGAGTCTTCACAGGTCTTCCGCCTCTAGTTATCCAAAATTCTAAAATAGCATGGTCGCTACCTCCTAGGGTCCCAGCCACTTTTACCTCCTCAACCATTTCCTCCCTGTTTATAAGGATTAGATCCAAGGTAGCAGTTCCCCTTGTTTTCTCCCTTACCTTTTGGAAGATAAAGTTGTCAGCAAGAGAGGATAAGAATTTCCTTGACCTGTTAGTTTTGCCTGAGAGAGATTCCCAACAAATGTCTGGATAGTTGAAATCTCCCATGACAACTATGTCATATTTTTTGGAGAACTTGGCCATTTGATGCATAAAGAGTTCATCCATAGCTTCAGCTTGCACAGGCGGCCTGTAGTAAATGCCTACAATGGTGTCCTTTCCATTGTTCTGTCCTTGTATTCTTACCCAAACAGTTTCCACAGAACTCCCAGTCTCTGAAGCTTCAATCTCTGTGCAGATATACGCGTTTCTAACATACAATGCGACACCCCCTCCTCGTTTATCAAGTCTGTTTCTTGCAAATAAGTTGTATCCTTCTAGTCTTGTATTCCATTCATGTGTATTGTCCCACCAAGTTCATAGAATCATAGAATCGTAGAGTTGGAAGGGACCTCCTGGGCCATCTGGTCCAACCCCCTGCTCAAAGCAGGATTCGCTAAATCATCCCAGTCAGATGTCTGTCCAGCCTCTGTTTGAAGACTTCCATTGAAGGAGAACGCACCACTTCTCGTGGCAGCCTGTTCCACTCATTGATCACTCTAACTGTCAAAAAGTTTTTTCTAATATCTAATCTGTGTCTCTTCCCATTCAGTTTCATCCCATTGCTTCTAGTCTTTCCTTGTGCAAATGAGAATAAAGTTGATCCTTCTACAATGTGACAGCCCTTTAGATATTTGTAGACAGCTATTAAGTCTCCTCTCAGTCTTCTCTTTTGCAAACTAAACATTCCCAAATCCTGCAACCTTTCCTCATAAGACAGGGTTTGCAGACCGGTCACCATTCTGGTCGCTCTTTTCTGAACTTGCTCCAGTTTGTTGATGTCTTTTTTAAAATGTGGTGCCCAAAACTGGACACAATATTCCAGATGAGGTCTGACCAAAGAGGAGTAGAGGGAAATAATGACTTCACGTGATCTAGACTGTATGCTTCTGTTAATACATCCTAGAATTGCATTTGCCTTTTTTGCTGCTGCATCACACTGTTGACTCATATTCAGTCTGTGATCTATTAGTATACCCAAGTCTTTTTCACATGTGCTGTCACTTAGCCCTATTCCTCCCATTCTATATATGCTTTTTTCATTTTTATTGCCCAGATGTAGTACTTTGCATTTCTCCCTGTTAAAAACCATTCTGTTAGTTGCTGCCCACTTCTCCAGTTTATTTAAATCTTTTTGAATCCTCTCTCTCTCTTCTCTAGTATTAGCTATCCCTCCTAGCTTTGTGTCATCAGCAAATTTAATCAGTTTACCCTCAATTCCTTCATCTAAATCGTTGATAAAGATGTTGAACAATACAGGGCCCAGGACAGAGCCCTGTGGTACCCCACTTGAGACATTCTTCCAACTGGATGTGCAGCCATTTACGACCACTCTTTGGGTCCGATCACTAAGCCAGTTATGAATCCACCTAACAGTTGCCTTGTCCATTCCATACTTAGTCATTTTTTCAATAAGGATTGTATGAGAGACTTTGTCAAATGCTTTGCTGAAGTCAAGATATACTATATCTACAGCATTTCCTTGATCCACCCAATCAGTGATACCGTCATAGAAGGAAATTAAGTTAGTCTGACATGACTTATTAGTTAGAAACCCATGCTGACTCTGTTTAATCACTTCATTCTTATCCAGGTATTGACATACATGTTGTTTAATAATTTGTTCAAAGATCTTTCCTGGTATAGAAGTCAGACTCACCGGCCTATAGTTGCCTGGGTCCACCTTCTTCCCCTTTTTGAAGATAGGAACAACATTTGCTCTTCTCCAGTCTTCTGGCACTTCTCCTGTTCTCCAAGAATTTTCAAAGATTATGGAGAGGGGTTCAAAAATTTCTTCTGCTATCTCCTTCAGTACTCTGGGGTGTAATTCATCTGGACCTGGAGACTTGAATTCATTTAGGTTAGCTAAGTGTTTCCTCACTATCTTTCTGTTTATAGATATCCTGGATTCTTCTATTCCCTTAATAGGACAGTGAATAACAGTTGATGTTGCATTTCCTTTCTGAGAGAAAACAGATGCAAAATAGGAATTTAAAAGTTCAGCCTTCTCAACATCCTGTCTTACCATTTCATCATTTTCATCCTGTAAAAATCCTATAGCATCTTTGACTTTTCTTTTACTTTTGACATATCCCCAAAATCCTTTATTATTGCTTTTGAGATCTCTTGCAAGCCTCAGTTCATTTTCAGCTTTAGATAATCTGATTTGTGCCCTGCAGGTTCTGCAGACAGCATTATATTCTTCTTTAGATATGTCTCCCTCTTTCCATTTTATAAACATTTTTTTCTTCCTTTTTAGCATGTGCTTAAGTTCTGTGTTCATCCATCCTGGTTTCCTTAAATGCTTCCTATTCTTCCCTCTTTTCGGAATTGTTAACAACTGTGCTTTGAGAATTTCATTTTTCAAGATTTCCCATCCTTCCTGGACATTTTTGTCTTTAAGGATATCCAGCCATTGGATCCCTCCAATTCTCTTTCTGAATCCCTTAAAATTTGCCTTTCTGAAATCTAACCTTGACGTCTGAGTCTTCACAGGTCTTCCACCTCTAGTAATCCAAAATTCTAAAATAGCATGGTCGCTACCTCCTAGGGTCCCAGCCACTTTTACCTCCTCAACCATTTCCTCCCTGTTTATAAGGATTAGATCCAAGGTAGCAGTTCCCCTTGTTTTCTCCCTTACCTTTTGGAAGATAAAGTTGTCAGCAAGAGAGGATAAGAATTTCCTTGACCTGTTAGTTTTGCCTGAGAGAGATTCCCAACAAATGTCTGGATAGTTGAAATCTCCCATGACAACTATGTCATATTTTTTGGAGAACTTGGCCATCTGATGCATAAAGAGTTCATCTATATCTTCGGCTTGCACAGGTGGCCTGTAGTAAATGCCTACAATGGTGTCCTTTCCATTGTTCTGTCCTTGTATTCTTACCCAAACAGTTTACACAGAACTCCCAGTCTCTGAAGCTTCAATCTCTGTGCAGATATACGCGTTTCGAACATACAATGCGACACCCCCTCCTCGTTTATCAAGTCTGTTTCTTGCAAATAAGTTGTATCCTTCTAGTCTTGTATTCCAATCATGTGTATTGTCCCACCAAGTTTCAGTGATTCCAATTACATCATATTTCTGTTCCTGTGTTAGTAGTTCCAATTCTCCTTGTTTGTTGCCCATGCTTTGTGCATTAGTATAGAAACATTTTAGTTTGTGATTGGTTTCTCTTTTTCCAATATTTTTATTAATTAGATTCTTTCGTCTTTGTTCTTCCTTTCCACTTCTAATAGCAGAGTTCTCAATAGCATTTGTCAGGTGTATGGCTTTTTCTGGTCTTTTGCTTCCCTTCCCATGTTGTTCTAGTTTAAAGCTCTCCTTACAAATGTAGCAAGGCGACTTCCAAATACATGCTTTCCAGTCTTCGTAAGGTGCACCCCATCTCTAGCAAGTAGTCCATCGTATAAGTAGTTCACTCCGTGATCCAGAAATCCAAATCGTTGCTGACGGCACCATCGACGTAGCCAGTTGTTCACCTGCAGAATCTTATTCCACCTCCTTGTTCCATGGCCATCCACTGGGAGGATGGAAGAGAAGACCACCTGCGCTCCCAGTTCTTTCACTTTCTTGCCTAAGTCTTCAAAGTCTCTGCAGATGATTTCCAGGTCGTTTCTTGCGGTGTCATTTGTCCCCACATGTAGTAGCAGGAATGGGTAGTCATCTGTAGGTCTGAAGAGTCCTGATATCCTGTCAGACACATCTTTAATTTTTGCACCTGGAAGACAGCACATTTCTCTTGTAGTTATATCCGGTCTGCAGATAGCGGCCTCTGTTCCTCTCAGCAGGGAATCCCCCATGACCACCACTCTCTGTTTCCTCTTCACAACATTTTTCTTTCTCCATCCAGGAGGACTCTGAGGGCGTACAAGGTTGCTGTTTGTTGGCAAAGTCTTATCCTGATGTATTTCTTCATCGTTTTCCTGCGTTAGAGCCTGGTACTGGTTCCTGAGCAGTATGGGTGCTGACTGCCTCCTGATCCTCCTGCTTCTCTGGGTCACATGTCTCCATTCCTCTGTTTCTTCAGGTGCACTTCGAATTTCTTCTCTTTCTGTAACATGAAGAGATAATTCTGCTCTGTCCAAGAACTCTTCACCTTCCTTAATGATCTTCAACGTAGCTAACCTCTCTTCGAGATTTTGCAACTTTTCCTCCAACAGGGACACAAGCTTGCATTTGTGGCATGTGAAGTTTGGCTTTTCCACTGGTAAATCTGTGAACATGTAGCAAGAAATGCAGCTCACCAAATGGCTCCTGGCCTCTTCCATCATGAGATTTCTTAAAAACGATGAAAGATGAGCCAAATTTCGCGCGCCGATAGGCGCGCGGTTTTTCCAATTTCCTCTTTTCAGCTGCAACGGCCAAAACCCAGTGATCGTTGAGCTCGCGGAGACTCTTCACTTATCCCAGAAGGCACTGGGAATATGCAAATGATCTCCTCAAGACTCTTCCCCTGGTTTTCCGATTTCCTCTTTTCAGCTGCAACGGCCAAAACCCAGTGATCGTTGAGCTCGCGGAGACTCTTCACTTATCCCAGAAGGCACTGGGAATATGCAAATGATCTCCTCAAGACTCTTCCCCTGGTTTTCCGATTTCCTCTTTTCAGCTGCAACGGCCAAAACCCAGTGATCGTTGAGCTCGCGGAGACTCTTCACTTATCCCAGAAGGCACTGGGAATATGCAAATGATCTCCTCAAGACTCTTCCCCTGGTTTTCCGATTTCCTCTTTTCAGCTGCAACGGCCAAAACCCAGTGATCGTTGAGCTCGCGGAGACTCTTCACTTATCCCAGAAGGCACTGGGAATATGCAAATGATCTCCTCAAGACTCTTCCCCTGGTTTTCCGATTTCCTCTTTTCAGCTGCAACGGCCAAAACCCAGTGATCGTTGAGCTCGCGGAGACTCTTCACTTATCCCAGAAGGCACTGGGAATATGCAAATGATCTCCTCAAGACTCTTCCCCTGGTTTTCCGATTTCCTCTTTTCAGCTGCAACGGCCAAAACCCAGTGATCGTTGAGCTCGCGGAGACTCTTCACTTATCCCAGAAGGCACTGGGAATATGCAAATGATCTCCTCAAGACTCTTCCCCTGGTTTCAGTGATTTCAGTGATTCCAATGACATCATATTTCTTTTCCTGTGTTAGTAGTTCCAATTCTCCTTGTTTGTTGCCCATGCTTTGTGCATTAGTATAGAAACATTTTAGTTTGTGATTGGTTTCTCTTTCTCCAATATTTTTATTAATTAGATTCTTTCGTCTTTGTTCTTCCTTTCCACTTCTAATAGCAGAGTTCTCAATAGCATTTGTCAGGTGTATGGCTTTTTCTGGTCTTTTGCTTCCCTTCCCATGTTGTTCTAGTTTAAAGCTCTCCTTACATATTATATTATATTATAGTGTAATACATACTGAGCCTGTGAGTGTCTGTGTCTGACTCCCGAAGTGTAGATGGAAATTTACAATTACCCCTAGACTGGATACACCTGGTATGTGCTGATACAGTACCTTTGTTCAAAATGTTTTAGTAAGGTATCCTCCATAGTGAGTGAGCGTGTGTGGTTTCCGCCTTCTATATAGATGGTGAATCGGAGATACCAATTTTTACTCTATACTGGATGCAGCTTGTTTCTTGTTATACAGTACCTTTGGTCGACATTTAGTGTTACGGTCACATCCATACTGAGTAAGCATCTGAGAGTGACTACGGGACTATGTATATGGAGATTTTATTTGTACCCTATATTATATATACTTGCTACCTTGATATCCAGTACCTTTTTAACAACATTTTTTATTATGGTCAAACCCTGACTGAGTGAGCATGTGAGGGTGACTCCGGAAATCTATACGGAGATTTCAAATTTGGCCAACACTGATTACAGCAGTACGCTTCTGATACAGTAACCTTTTTTGCTATTTAGTTTCAGGTGTAATCCATAATGAGCCTGTGAATGTCTGCCTGTTACTCCAAAAATATATTTTGAGATTTAAGATTACCCCAACACTGTATACAGCTGTACGCTTGTGTTACATTACCCATTTACAGCTTTTCATATTCTTGTGTAATCCATACTGGGCTTGAGAGCGTTTGTGTCTGCCTCCTGAAATATATACAGAGATTCAGAATGTTTACACTTAACTATATATACCTTGTATCTGGTGATACTGAACCCTTTTTCAACATGTTATTTCATTGGGTAATCCATACTGAGCCTGTGAGCGTCTGTGTATGACTCATGAAATATATACGGAGATTTACTGTTATCCGTTGACTGTATAGAGCTGTACGCTTCTGATACAGTACCATATATCTGCTGGTATTTTGGGTCCATTTTAAAAAACATGAGGCAGTATGGTGGAAGAGGATGCGGACGTGAGCGTAGGGGGCCACCTGTTAGTGATGGTGGTGGTGATGCATCTGCTAGTAGTGCCAAAAACACAATAGCAGCTTGGACAGGAGGTGTTGAGCCTGCGTCATGGTGTAGCTCCGGAAGGCCTGTAAGGCTCCCTTTTATGGGAATAGGTAGACTGCTTTTAAAGCCGGAGCATCAGGAACTAGTGTTGCCTTACATTCGTGAAACAGCCTCCAGCTTTATCGCCTACTGTCCTGAAGTTTAAAAAAAAAACAAGCACTGAGTTGTCAGTGCAGGCTTCTGGTCAGGAGCAACCCCTTTCCTTGTGTCCTTCACCCACATCAAAAGTGAAGAATGCGGCAACACACCCTTAAGATAACTCCATGGAGCTCTTTTCACATACTATGCCTCGGTTGATTAAAAATGGGGCCCATCATATACTGGAGCATTCCAAATGGGGGACATCAAACACTGGAGCGGCATTTACAGGGCCCATTATACACTGGATAATTAGAAATGAAGCACATTATATATGGAGCATTAGTAGGGCCCATCATACACTGGAGCATCTCCATAAGGCCCATCATATAATGGAGCATTCCAAATGGGGGATATCAGACACTGGAGCAGCATTTACGGGGCTCATTGTACACTGGAGCATTACAAATGGAGCCCACTATATATGGAGCATTATTTGGGCCCATCATACACTGGAGCATCGTCCATAGGGACCATCATATACTGTGGCATTATGTGGAGCTCATCATATACTGTATGGAACATTATATGAGACCAATTATTCTGTATGGAGAAATATATGGGGCTCATTATTCCATTATTCTGTATGGCGCACAATGTGGTGGCCATAATACTGTATGAGGTAATATACTGTCCTTTTTTTGAGCTATTGTAGAATTTAAAATAGATCAGTCATGTCATGTCATGTAAGCAGTGAAGTATTTGTCATTGTACTATACCTATATTTCTGTGCTGTATCGGAGCATCATGAGTTGTGGTATGTGTTAAAGGGGCACACTGACACTCTTTGGCCCAGGGCACATGAAAACCTGGAGCCAGCCCTACCCCCCCACATCTTTAGCCAAATAACCCCCAGTTTTCAATGCGTAACTATTATTATGAAGTAAATTAAGGTTGACAAGCTTCAGTAATAAGAATTGATGTTTTTGGCATTGAAATGGGCACTGTAGGTGTGTTTACTGTCCTCCACTCCCTGCCAACTTTGCTTCCTCATTGACTTGCATTGCGTTTCGTGTTTCAGTTGGACCTCCGACTTTTCCCTATAGTCGGCCGATTTCGTTCAACCTGACTTTTGCGAAAGTCGGGTTTCATGAAACCCGACTTGACCCTAAAAAAGGCAAAGTCGCTCATCTCTATATTAAAAAATTTTTTACAATTCTTTCCTTCTTTTGTGTACCCTAGAGTCTGCGGTTAGGCTGGTGATTCTGTTATGAATGGGTCACTGAGTAGGATGGCAGGAACAGGCTAAACCAGCAGAAGACCAGAGAGGTTGGTAACTAAGCGGATTGCAGACCCCTGATCCTATCCACATAACTAGCAGGAGCCATGGAGCGTTCCTACGATGCCCTAGACGCTTCGTCACAGCCGGAGAACTATCTAAGCCTAAAGACAGAAAGGTGAAATCTAAACTGTCCTGGAGCAGATCCCCAAAGGAATAGACAGCCCCCAAACATATTGTCGGTGAGACAAGATGAGACACAGACACAGGCAGAGAACAGACTGAGCAAACGGTGGGGCCCAAGCTGTCTAGACAGGACAGGACAGAAAAGATACTGTCTGCAATCACGCACAAAACCCTAAAAAAGTCTAACACTTCTGATATACAAAAAACCTGAGGTCACATGACCTCACCCCCGCTAGATCAGCACTCTGGTATGAACTGGAAGCAAAGCAAAAAGATACTAACATAACAGGGGACTGAACAAGCTGTAACATATGAAGCAGGGCCCAGCAGTGCCCCCAGCAGGGAGCACGCTGAATCCTAGCAACAAAGCAGAAAGCAAAAAAAAGGCAAAACCAGATTAGATGCAAAGGATTAGCAAAAGAATCACTTAGCTGAACAATGCAGATCAGGCAGGGGATAAAAGAACTCCAAATGCACAGGGAGGAAATCACCAGCAACCTCAAAGAGCAGCCAGCTCAATTATATGCTCCCAGCCAGTAATCCTAGGTTTCAAATTATCGTCGTCAGGTGAGGATCTTCCATCCACCTGGCCAGCTCCACTACTCTCAGTAACCATCAGAGGGAGCAGAGGGAGCTTCGGCTCAGAACTCCAAGCAAGAGAATTCACAACAGCTTCTGCTATAAACTGCTAATGTTTGACCATTTTATGTATATTTTATAAAAGATATTAACAGTCATATCTATACATGTAATATTAAATTCAATGCTCCGTTATTTAGGAATGGAAGAATACTTATAAAAACTGGCATACAAATATGTAAAGGAATCTTGTTCTAGCAATTTAAAGTACTTACAGCATTTGGGTAGCATTGTGAACCTGCCTACATGCACAATGTTTGTCTCAAAAACAGGAAAATTTAATGTCTGTACATTATGCACAGGGGATTTAAGTTGACTTCAGGTCATACTAGGTTCCAGTAACATACAGATAGACATAAATGTGCAAATAGATGGTGCAAGAGTGACACCAATAGATTGAAACACGCATTACACTTTAACTTTAAATCAGAAAAATCTTATTTTTGCAGTATTATACATAGTATAGTGGTTCTGCAGAATGATTAGCAAACATTTCCTTAGAGGCAGTTTGTCAGTAGTATCTGCCCTGCTAAGCCGTCTATATGGGCATGTAGGTCATAGGAAGCTGAATAAAGTAATATCTGCAATTTCAAATCCACCTTTTCCAGATTATCAGGAAGAGCTGGACTGCCCCAACATTAAGCAAGATCAAGATAGAAGCTATTACATGTCTCAAATTGGTAATTCAACATTTCATTTAAAACAAGCCTTAGGTCAGATTCTCTGCAGATCAGTGTCGGGCTCATTGCCTGGAACAGCTCAGTTACATATAGGACAAATGCGGAATTCTCTGGAATAAGAAGTTGGGTCGCAAATATAAAGGTATCATTTTATTCAGCTATTTATGACCTGCGTGTCCATATAGATGGGTTAGCAGGCCCGGATTTAGGGGGGCCCAAGGGGCCCGGTCCCTGGACCACCCACAAAGCGGGGGCCTCCCACCAATATAGAGATAAATATCTCAAAACATGTAAAATACACATCTCTTTGCTGTGAACTGTTTCTAATGATAAGGAACATTTAACAAAAGAGAATCTATAGAAAGTGCAGGGACCTGGCTATGGTCCTACATCTCAGGGGCTGGCGAAGAGCAGCAGAGTCATGGCACCTGACCTGCGTCAGCATCCACTGAACTGGCTAGCCAGACTTCCTTAGTACCCTGTACCTAATGCTTAGCTTGTGGCATGCAGCACGGGACACTCTTTAAATCTGGTTGCTAAAAATGCAGTAGAACGCTACTTGAGTGCTGTACATTTTTTTGACTTCCTTGAAAAGCTGTTCCTCTTCACAGTTTCAATGCATCGGCATCAGCTCCTGACTGAGGCTTGGAAAAATATTGACTCAGCAACAGCATTGACTCTCAAACGTGTCACAACAACGCGTTGGTCCTGCAGAGTTGACACTACTAAGGCCCTTAAGCATGACTATCAGCAGTTTAAAGATGTACTTAAACAGATTGCTGATGACTTTGAAGAAAAAAGCTGTGTACGGTGTGAAGCAGAAGGACTGTTAAGACAAATGAATCAGCTTGAAATTGGTATTAACACCACCTTCTGGAATGATATCCTGCAAAGAACAGATGCTACTTGTAAAAATCTACAAAATGCGAATCTAGATCTAAACACTGCTGTGGCATCACTGACCAGCTTAAAAGACTATGTCGCATCAAAGCGTGACTCCTTCAAAATTTATGAGAAGCAAGGCGAAGAGCTGTCTGGTTCATCTGAGTATGTTCAGACGATAACTCGACACTGGCGCCGAAACGTGTGTCTCAATCCATTGGATTATGGCCATACGGAAGAAGTACAACTCAGCCCTTCTGAAAAATACAGAACAGAAACTTTCTTGCCTATCATTGATCAGTTTTTCGCTTCTCTGGACCAACGTCTTCAAGCATATAAAGATATATCAAGCAAATTTAGCTTTTTTAGCCATCTGAAAGAACTGTCTTCAGAGGAGCTTAAGGCCACAGCAGAGCAACTCGTCAGGTCTTATTCAGATGACTTGGACATTACATTTATCGATGAACTGTGTCAGTTTGATTTGCCAATTTATTCACAGACGAGGAGCCAAAAGATATCAGCACTGAACTTTTCATGTACAAGCTTATCATGGAAAAGGGTGTGCAGGACATTTTCCCAAATATTGAGATAGCTCTAAGGATATATCTAATTTTGATGGTAAACTGCAGTGGTGAGCGTTCCTTCTCAAAACTCTAATTACTTGAAAACCTATTAAGAACATCCATGAAGCAGGAACAACTTGTAAATTTGGCTATCATGAGCATCGAGTCAAATATACTGCGTGAATTGGACTTTAATGGCATCATTAGTGATTTTGCAGCACGAAAATCAAGGAAAGTGCCTGCATAAATGATTTTTGTAAATAAATTTGCATTTGTTTCATTTTGTGTTTTTGCATTACATATTGCAACACCTTAAAAAATGGGCCTCCCTCCAAAATGGTCCCCGGGCCACCCACCTCTTAAATCCGGCCCTGCGTGTTAGGAGTTTTGAGCCAACTGACAGATTCCTTTAAGACTTATTCCTAATTGTATAATAGCTTTAGAATGGAAGTGTAAATTTACTTCTAAGGCCGGTTTCACATTAGCGCATTTTCAGCGCGCGCACGGCCGGGGGTAGCTCCGCCCCCGAGCCGGCTCTCTGCCCAGCGTGCCCGCCCCTTCCTTGTAGCGCCGCCTCCTAGCGGACAGCGGCGCCTGCGATCGGCGCACCCTATCTTTAGCATAGGGTGCGCCGATCGTGCGCAGGTCGTGCGCTAGTTGCGCTTTGACCTGCGCTGCGCACTTTTGACGGTGCGCCGTGCGCGCCAAAATCCAACTTTTCTGGCCATATGCCAGATGTTATGTCAACAGAACCTTCTGAATCCCGAGCAGGTGCGGTCTGTGATTGCTCTGTGCTGAGGAAGAACAGCGCTGGGCACAACAGACCGGTAAGTAGCAACTACCTGCCTGCTAATGGTTAGGTACGGTACATTTTTTGTTTTTTTTTTATAATGTCACGGATATACCGTTTAATAATAGGTCATCAATATAACAGACAACCCCTTTAAATGTATGCTGCATAATAGGTAATTTTCCCAGTATACAAAAGATGTAGAGCAAAAAACTGCCTGGAAGTTTTGTGTTTATCCTATTTAACCCCTTCACGACCTTGGATGTATCCATGTGTCCTTGTTAGCAAAGGCTCTCAACCCTCTGCGTATGGGTACATCCTTGCAATAGTGCGGGCACAGGTACTGTGTGCACGCTATTGCCACTGGGTGTTTTGCTTACATGACAGCCGATACCTGGCTCTCACAGCCAGGAGTGGTGCCCGCACCACCCACGGCTGTTTAACTCTCTAAATGCTGTGATTATTTTCAATCATAGTATTTAAAAGACAAGGAGAGAGAGAGTGCCCCCTATCTCTTCAGATCTGCACCCTCGCAAGTGCCCGATTGTTGTTATGGTGACCCGAGGTAGTCATGATGACTCAGAAAGCCTGTTAGACCATGGTCAGAGCAAATAAAAAAAGGACACATATTTATTATCATGGTGTCAGGAATGACCCAACCTATAAAACTGTCCCACTAGTTAACCCCTTCAGTGAATACTGTAAAAAAATAAATAAAAAATGAGACAAAAAACTATGGATTTTCAACATACCGACGAACAAAAAGTGGAATAAAACGCGATCAAAAAGACAAATGTAACTAAAAATAGTTCCGCTGAAAATGTAAGCTTGTTCCGCAAAAACCAAGGCACGATGCAGCTTCATTAGTGGAAAGTTACAAAACCTATAGCTTTCAGAATAAAGCAATGCAAAAATAATTTGTTTTTTTTAAATAGTTTTTATTGTGTAAAAGCGCCAAAACATAAAAAAATTCTATAAATGTGTTATAGCTGTAATCGTATTGACCAGAAGAATAAAACTGCCTTATCAATTTTGCCACATGCAGAAAATCATTAAAAAAATTAAAAAATAAACATTTCCTGAAATGCTGTTTTTCGTTCATTCCGTCTCATAAAAATCAGATTAGAAACTGATCAAAAAATGTTATGTGACCAAAAATGGTAGTAATAAAAACGTCAACTTGTCCTGTAAAAAGAAACCCTCACATGATTCTGTCAGGAGAAATATAGGAAATTTATAGCTCTCAAATATGCTGATTTAGTGTATGATGGCAGCCAAATATAAAAAAAAAACCTGTATAAATGGTATCAATGTAATTGCATGGACCTGAAGAATATATTTGTCTAATCACTTATATCGCACAAGCAATGGCGTGAAAAACAAGCAAAACAAATTCTTATCCAACTATTGATTTGTTCATTCTTCCTCTCAAAGATTGTAGTAAGGCTCAGCTCACATTTATCTTGCACTCTATGCTGAGCGCTTACACTGGGTCTTCCGTGTAAATCTCTGAAATAGGTTATTCAGACAGAACATCTGGCAGAAGAATCCCTATAATGAGATAGATGGAGACACTGATGACATCATCTGGCCTATGATGTGGCTGTGTCCATCTTTTTAAGTGTGCATAAAAGCGTGGTCTACTACAGTTTTGTGCACTTCTAAAAAGAAAGACAACGCTGAGCAGAGGCCAGACGGATTCCAGAGTATCTCTACTGCCTTATTATAGTGAATGGATCTCTCAGGGGTTTCATCTGAATCATGTCATTTGGAGATTTAGATGAAAACCTGGATGTAAGTGTTCACTACAGAGCGCTGGATAAATGTAATCCAAAGTGTCATGTAAAATGTTCCTAACAAAAGCTTCAAATCACTCTACAAAAAAAACAAGTCCCCAAACAGGTCTGTCATCTGTTAACAGAAATATCAGGTCTTCCACTTAGTCATACAAAGGCTCTGGAAAAGTGAAATGGCTCCTCGCTTCCCAAAAGAAATTCAGCAAATTCTGCGCTCCCAATCCAAATGTCCCCCTTCCTTCTAAGCCCCACAGTGTGCCTAGACCACATTTAGAGTCCACATGTTTGGCATTTTTGTAGCGATGAGAGCACGCTTAATTTACGGGTGTGACGCACCCCAGGGGCCGTGGGATACTCAGTGCCGGGACGGTCGTCTTAAAGGGATATGTCACAGTGGCAGTGACCCGGTCCGTGGCCCCAGGCGGTCATGTAAAAGGGGTAGACTTGAATGGGAATAAAGTTTATGTAGTGATTCGTGACGCCAGTTGGAGTGTTCGACTGTAGTATAGCCGGCACTGCAGATGATCCCTGGGGGAGTAGATGGTGATGGCAGTGCAGTGCAGGGCAGACCCCCAGAGATTGTGATGGAAGTAGAAGGCATGGAGTAATAAAGCTGGAGACAAGAAAAGTCAGTTAATCATTTACTGTAGTTCAGGTGCAGTTCAGAGGAGATATTACACCAGGTTACAGTCTGCTCTGGAGAATGTGAGTTATCCTTCCTCTGCTGTGACTCGGTGTAAGCTTCCTGCTATTCTAATCCCTTCTGGGACCAAGGCTTCCCAGAGTCAAGAACTTTCCAGTATAGCCACTACTCACTGTGTTTTCCTCCGCTGGCAACTTGCAGCTTGGATCCTTTGTGAAGCTCACGTTCCTTCTTGTACAATCCTCACTGATCCTAGTTTGCTGCTGTAATCCACGGGAAAACACTCTGCTGGTGGTTGTATAAACCCACACAGTCTCTCAGCTTACCACCCTGCTCTGAAAGCATGGATGATCTAGGGGCTGACTCCTTGATTCTTATTAGCTTTGCTCCAGAAAGGAGCACATGGCATGGCTCCCAGGAGCATTCTCCATCTTCCCTTCTTCTTCACTGAAACAACAACTTTTGACTCCTCCCTTTCCCAGTTAGGGCATGTCTGCAAAGCTCTAAGTTTCAGACAAGTAAGGGAGTGAGGTAAATTATGTGTTTGTGCTGTGGTCTCTAGCAGAGAAAGCATAACTCCCATTGCTCACAAAACACATACTAAACAATACATATGTAACCCTTTTGTGGTGGTAAAGACACAGGGCGCCACATTCCCCCTAGTTAAAGGTAGCATGTCCTCGGGCTACACAAGGAACATAAGCATGTAACAATATGACATAACATTTAACCTGGGTATGGGTGAACAGTCCCAGTAACTGAGTTGGGTCATGGATTACAGCCCAAAACCACTTCTGATTGCTTGGATCGTCCCTGAGTGCAGCTGGAGGGCACACAGACCATAATAGAAAATTCACTGCACTGGCTGTTTTAGATGGCTTCCTGCCAAGGCACGATGAACAGATTTTTCTTCTCAAGTTTAAGAGTCTTTACAAGAGTTCTTGTAGTAGAATGGGGCATAGTAACTACTAAAATCCATGTGGGCACAACTTCTTTAACACTTTTTGTAATGTTACATAAGGCAAAGTTCAATGTAAGTACAACTGAAAACTAACTTATTAATCCTAGACTATTTTACAAATAATTTCTATAACCAGAAGGGGTTTGGCCCTGTGTGCTACGCTGTGATCTGCTCAAGATAGGAATACTAGACGACTTCCTACAACTCTTTGAACCTACCATGGGTACAACAGGTTCACTGCTGACTGTGGGCAAGTTTTCTGATTCTGACTCATCGCTTCCAGAACAATTTGGTGTATCTAGTAAAGACCTTTGTGGGAACACCATCACTGGAAGGACCACTGCGTTGGTAACTTGTAGCCAAGAACTAGGAATTTCACCTAGAACAGTGCGAATCTTTGTATCAGTCTTTTCTTTTTGCAGAGGATCATCCTAAGTCTCAACTCTTTCACGCAATTGTGCTGGACATACTTTCAGATTGTCTCTGGATACGGTAGTACACGTTTTTCTGCCATCTTTGGAGATGGTACACACTTTGCTGTTGTCAGAGCTAAATGGTTGAATAGTGTAAGGCTGAGCCTCTCTTTGGTCATCTAACTTGTGGTTTCTTCTCTTTTTCTTTAGCACTTGTTCACCTGTTGGTAAAGGGGTTGCCACAGCATGTCTATTAAAGTTCCTTTTACTGTTTTTTCCTAGCTTGAGCAAGACTTTCCTCTACACATTGTTGAACTTTTTGATACTGCAGTTGTCTTTCTGTATCCCAATCCCTGTCCAATTGGCTGGATATGGTTTCAGGAGTTAGGACTCCCATTTCCAGGTCGATGGGGAGTTTACCTGGACATGCACGTATCAAGTAAGCTTGGGCATATCCTGCTGCGCTGGTTGGCATATGGTTGTACATTTCAATCAAATCAGGCAATTTCTCAGGCCATTGGTTCCTTTCTTCCAGTGGTAGGACCTGCAATAAATTGATCACCAGATGATTTAGTTTTTCGCAAAGACCACTGCCTTGTGGATGGTATGGTGTAGTTCTGATCTTTTTACATCCATAGAGGGAGCAAAATTCTTGAAAGACTTCTGCTTCGATGGCTGAACCTCTGTCTGTCACCACTTGATTTGGGTAGCCATGGGGTCTGCAGAAATATTCCTGGAATGCATTTGCAGCTGTTCTTGCTGTTTGGTCTTTCACCGGAACGACCACTAGGAAACGGGAATAGTGATCCACTATTGTTAAGGCATAGGTATACCCTGATCGGCTTGGGGTTAGTTGCACGTGGTCTAAGGCCACCAGTTCCAAAGGTTGTTTAGTGATGATGGGCTTCAAGGAGGCCCTTTGATTGGCAGAATTGTTTCTTCTGAGATTACATGGGCCGCATTCCCTACACCACTGTTCAATGGACCGTCTCATACCTGTCCAGAAGAAGCAGTCGCGGATGACTACTTCCAGCTTTTTCCAACCAAAGTGCCCCGCTTGATTGTGGTAAGCTTCCAAGACCATGGGCACGTCCTTTTTGGGGACCATGATCAACTTGCCTTCAAAAAGGAACAGCTTCTTTCTCTCTTTCCACAACTGTTGGACATCTGCAGGCGCATCAGGAGCTGGAGACGAATCTGCTTCTCCAAGGAGTTCTTTGACCATACATATAGCCGGGTCACTGCTCTGCGTCTCTGCCCAACCATGGTGAGGTAGTGGATTAAGGGAAACTTCGTGAATGGCAAGACTTCTCCCTGTCACGTGGTTAGAGTCTTGGGAGGCACCGTGGCGGTGGGATGCTGGCATCTCTATTTCTTCCAGGTCTTCAAGATGTTCTGCTGGATCAGGAACATTTGGCATATGGGACAAGGCATCAGCATTGGCGTTTTTAGTGCCAGCTCGGTATTTAATGACAAACTCATAATTGGACAACCGAGCCATCCATCTTTGTTCCAAGGCGCCGAGCCTGGCGTCTCCAGATGGGTTAACGGATTGTTGTCCGTGTAGATGGTAAATTTAGATGAGGCCAAATAGTGCTTGAACCTCTCGATCACTGCCCAAATGATAGCCAAGAATTCTAGATTGAAGGAGCTATAGTTGGTAGGGTTCCGCTCAGTAGGACAAAGCTTCCGACTGGCATAAGCAATGATTTTCTCCTTACTCTGCTGCACTTGAGATAGGACGGCTCCTAGCCCAACATTGCTGGCATCGGTGTGCAGGATAAACGGCTGATCATAGTCTGGCTATGCTAAGATCTCTAAGTAAGTGCTTGCTTAAGGCTGTTGAATGACTCATCCAACCTAGCATTCCACTCAATCAGGGGACTCTTGCCTCTGGCCTTTTTGGGTTGGCCAACTATGAGATCTTGAAGAGAGGCTGCCAATTTAGTGAAGTCTTTGATAAAGCGTCTGTTGTATCCCACCAGGCCTAGGAATTGTCTTACCTCTTGGATGTTGGTGGGTACTTGCCAGTCTCTGATGACAGTTACTTTGTCTGGGTCGAGTGCTGCTCCTTCTGCACTCACGACATGGCCTAAATGCTACACTTTGGGCTTTAGGAGATGACATTTAGATGGTTTTACCTTTAAGCCAAAGTTGGACAACGCCTCCAAGTCTGCCAGGTGTTGCAGATGTTCCTCATAGGTCCTGGAATATACTATCACATCGTCCAAGTACAATAGCACAGTCTCAAAGTTCATATGGCCCAGGCAACATTCCATAATTCTCTGAAAGGTACCAGGAGCACTGCTCAATCCGAACGGCATGTTTATTAAATTCACATAGCCCCATCGGAGTAGTGAACGCAGTTTTTTCTTTGTCTGCCTCAGCAACAGGAACCTGCCAGTACCCGCTGGTTAAGTCCAGAGTGGAGAAGTACCTAGCTGATTTTAATGCTGCTAGAGACTCCTCTATGTGCGGTAAGGGGTATGCATTTTTTTGAGTAATTTTGTTAAGTTGTCTGTAATCTACACACATGCGCATGGTACCATCTTTCTTTTTGACTAACACCAGGGGAGCTGCCCAAGGACTGTAGCTATCTCTGATTAACCCTGCTTGTTTTATTTCTCTTAGCATACCTTTTGCACACTGATAATGAGCTGGATGTACAGAACGATACCTTTCTTTGATAGGAGGGTGATCTCCTGTGGGGATGTTATGTTAAACCCTTTTACCTGCCCAAAATCCAAGGGATGCTTACTGAAAACCCTTTCGTATTCTTGCACCACCCGCTGCACTCCATTTTTCTGATGTACAGGAGTGGAGTCGGTGCCAACATGTATCTTTTGGAATCATTCCTCCGTCTGAACAGAAGAACCATTGCCAGCCGTCACTTCTGACGGAGTCAAGGGTTCTACAGCCTGGATATCATTGTTGCTGACTGTGAATAGTTTGGCTACGGTTGCATAACGGGCAAGCAAGCTTTCTCCTCTCCACAGTTCAGAACACATACCAGAACCCTGCCCCTTTTAACATCAACAATTCCCCTGGCCGTCAGCACAGTAGGTCTGCTATCTGAATAACAATCCAATCATATATTAGGGACAATCCAGAAGAAAAGGGTCGCACTCAACGGGATAATTGTGAATGTTTAATGACACATAGTTACATGTCAAGTCGGGGATGTGAAGACAAGAGTGTACAAAGGCTGACAACGGCCGTTTTGCGCTACTCGAGCGCTTCCACGGGTCAAAGTGCAGGGGGAAATGACGGATTCTTATGCTGTCCATGTCATCCAGTCACACCTCCAACACCTGCCACTGTTAATTAACAATGAAATGATAGACTACACAAGTGCACAGTGCAAACATGTACAATGAACATACAAATCACCGCCGTAGCGGGAAAAGAAACTAATACAAAGAAAGATAAATATCACAATGACTGCTTAATCATAAAAATCGTACAAATTATCCCTATTATAAAGTTAACCCTTCAGGGTGGTTAGATCTAAAAAATCTGCTGTTTGACTAAAGATCTAGGGACTACCCAGCACTGGATCTATAACGAATGTGTGCCGCCATAAATCGTGATCCATTGAATATGTATGTTTTTAATAATATCTTGGCCCCAACATTAGGAATTAATTATCACTACCATCTATGTTTTTTACTCATTAACCCCTTCACCCCCAAGGGTGGTTTGCACGTTCATGACCGGGCCAATTTTTACAATTCTGACCACTGTACCTTTATGAGGTCATAACTCTCGAACGCTTCCATGGATCCCGGTGATTCTGACATTGTTTTCTCGTGACATATTGTACTTCATGTTAGTGGTAAAATTTCATTCAAATAACTTGCGTTTATTTGTGAGAAAAACGGAAATTTGGCGAAAATTTTGAAAATTTCGCAATTTTCCAACTTTGAATTTTTATGCCCTTAAATCACAGAGATAAGGCACACAAAAAACTTGATAACTAACATTTCCCACATGTTTACTTTACATCAGCACAATTTTGGAACCAAAATTTTTTTTTGTTAGGAAGTTATAAGGGTTAAAAGTTGACCAGCGATTTCTCATTTTTACAACACCATTTTATTTTTAGGACCACATCACATTTGAAGCCACTTTGAGGGGTCTATATGATAGAAAATACACAAAAGTGACACCATTCTAAAAACTGCACCCCTTAAGGTGCTCAAAACCACATTCAAGAAGTTTATTAACCCTTTAGGTGCGTCACAGGAATTTTTTTGAATATTTAAAAAAAAATGAACATCTAACTTTTTTTCATAAAAAAAATACTTCAGGTTCAATTTTTTTTATTTTACCAAGGGTAACAGGAGAAATTGAACTGCAAAAGTTATTGTGCAATTTGTCCTGAGTACGCAGATACCTGATATGTGGGGGGGAACGACTGTTTCGGCGCATGGCAGAGCTCAGAATGGAAGGAGCGCCGTTTGACTTTTTCAATGCAAAATTGGCTGGAATTCAGATTGGACGCCATGTCACGTTTGGAGAGTCCCTGATGTACCTAAACAGTGGAAACCCCCTACAAGTGACCCCATTTTGGAAACTAGACCCCCCAAGGAACTTATCTAGATATGTGGTGAGAACTTTGAACCCACAAGGGCTTTACAGAAGTTTATAACGTACAGCGGTACAATTAAAAAATCATATTTTGTCCACAAAAATGATCTTTTCACCCCAATTTTTATTTTCCCAAGGGTAACAGGACCCTAAAAGTTATTGTGCAATTTGTCCTGAGTACGCTGATACCCCACATGTGGGGGTAAACCACTATTTGGGCGCATGGCAGAGCTCGGAAGGGAAGCAGCGCCATTTGACGTTTTTGGCTGGAATTGAGATCGGACACCATGTCGCGTTTGGAAAACCCCTGATGTACCAAAACAGTGGAAACCCCCCACAAATGACACCATTTTGGAAACTAGACCCCCTAAGGAACTT
This sequence comes from Dendrobates tinctorius, assembly GCF_039654945.1. Lineage (NCBI taxonomy): Eukaryota > Metazoa > Chordata > Amphibia > Anura > Dendrobatidae > Dendrobates > Dendrobates tinctorius. Next base: position 6,187,582 of record NW_027361891.1, read on the forward strand.
ATCTAGATGTGTGGTGAGAACTTTGAACCCCCATGGGCTTCACAGAAGTTTATAACATAAAGCCATACAATTAAAAAATCATATTTTTTAAACAAAAATGATCTTTTCACCCTCAATTCTTATTTTTCCAAGGGTAACAGGACCCTAAAAGTTATTGTGCAATTTGTCCTGAGTACGCTGATACCCCACATGTGGGGGTAAACCACTATTTGGGCGCATGGCAGAGCTCGGAAGGGAAGCAGCGCCATTTGACGTTTTTGGCTGGAATTGAGATCGGACACCATGTCGCGTTTGGAAAACCCCTGATGTACCAAAACAGTGGAAACCCCCCACAAATGACACCATTTTGGAAACTAGACACCCTAAGGAACTTATCTAGATGTGTGGTGAGAACTTTGAACCCCCATGGGCTTCACAGAAGTTTATAACATAAAGCCATACAATTAAAAAATCATATTTTTTCCACAAAAATGATCTTTTCACCCTCAATTCTTATTTTTCCAAGGGTAACAGGACCCTAAAAGTTATTGTGCAATTTGTCCTGAGTACGCTGATACCCCACATGTGGGGGTAAACCACTATTTGGGGGCATGGCAGAGCTCGGAAGGGAAGCAGCGCCATTTGACGTTTTTGGCTGGAATTGAGATCGGACACCATGTCGCGTTTGGAAAACTCCTGATGTACCAAAACAGTGGAACCCCCCACAAATGACACCATTTTGGAAACTAGACCCCCTAAGGAACTTATCTAGATGTGTGGTGAGCACTTTGACCCCCCCAGTGCTTCACAGAAGTTTACAACGCCCGGGCGTGAAAATAAAAAATTCGTATTTTTTCCACAAACATGATCTTTTAGTCACCATTTTTTTATTTTCCCAAGGGTACCAGGAGAAATTGGACCCCAAAAGTTGTTTTCCAATTTGTCCTGAGTACGCTGCTACCCCATATGTGGGAGAAAACTACTGTATGGGCACACCTCAGGGCTCGGAAGGGAAGTAGTGACGTTTTGGAATGCAGACTTTGATGGAATGGTCTGCGGGTGTCATGTTGCCTTTGGAGAGCCCCTAATGTACCTAAACAGTGGAAACCCCCCACAAATGACACCATTTTGTAAACTAGACCCCCCAAGGAACTTATCTAGATGTGTGGTGAGCACTTTGACCCCCCCAGTGCTTCACAGAAGTTTACAACGCCCGGGCGTGAAAATAAAAAATTCGTATTTTTTCCACAAACATGATCTTTTAGTCACCATTTTTTTTATTTTCCCAAGGGTACCAGGAGAAATTGGACCCCAAAAGTTGTTTTCCAATTTGTCCTGAGTACGCTGCTACCCCATATGTGGGAGAAAACTACTGTATGGGCACACCTCAGGGCTCGGAAGGGAAGTAGTGACGTTTTGGAATGCAGACTTTGATGGAATGGTCTGCGGGTGTCATGTTGCCTTTGGAGAGCCCCTAATGTACCTAAACAGTGGAAACCCCCCACAAATGACACCATTTTGTAAACTAGACCCCCCAAGGAACTTATCTAGATGTGTGGTGAGCACTTTGACCCCCCCAGTGCTTCACAGAAGTTTACAACGCCCGGGCGTGAAAATAAAAAATTCGTATTTTTTCCACAAACATGATCTTTTAGTCACCATTTTTTTTATTTTCCCAAGGGTACCAGGAGAAATTGGACCCCAAAAGTTGTTGTCCAATTTGTCCTGAGTACGCTGACACCCCATATGTGGGAGAAAACTACTGTATGGACACACGTCGGGGCTCGGAAGGGAAGCAGTGACGTTTTGGAACGCAGACTTTGATGGAATGGTCTGCGGGTGTCATGTGCGTTTGGAGAGCCCCTGATGTACCTAAACTATTGAAACTCCCCACAAGTGACCCCATTTTGGACACTAGACCCCCCACGGAACTTATCTAGATGTGTGGTGAGCACTTTGAACCCCCAAGTGCTTCACAGAAGTTTATAACACTCGGACGTGAAAATAAAAAAATCATTTTTTTTCCACAAAAATGATATTTTTGCCCCCAATTTTTTATTTTCCTAAGGGTAACAGGAGAAATTGGACCCCAAAAATTGTTTTGCAATTTGTCCTGAGTAGGCTGATACCCTACATGAGGGGGTAAAACACTGTTTGGGCGCATAGCAGAGCTTGGAAGGGAAGGAGCACCATTTGACTTTTTCAACTCAGAATTGGCTGGAATTGAGATCAGACGCCATGTTGCATTTGGAGAGCCCCTGATGTGCCCAAACAGTGGAAACCCCCAATTCTAACTCCAACCCGAACCCCAACACGCCCCTAACCCTAGCCCTAACCCTAGCCCTAACCCTAGCCCTAACCCTAGCCCTAACCCTAGCCCTAGCCCTAGCCCTAACCCTAGCCCTAACCCTAACCCTAGCCCTAACCCTACCCCAACACACCCCTAGCCCTAACCCTAGCCCTAACCCTAATGGAAAAATGGAAATAAATACATTTTTTTTATTTTATTATTTTTCCCTAACTAAAGGGGTGATAACGGGGGGTTTGATTTACTATTTATGGCGGTTTTTATGTTTGGCGGCTGTCGCACGCTAAAAGACGCTTTTTATTGTAAAAATAGTTTTTGCATCACCACATATTGAGAGCTATAATTTTTCCGTATTTTGACCCACCGAGTCATGTGAGGTCTTATTTTTTGCGGGACGAGTTGACGTTTTTATTGGTACCATTTTCGGGCACGTGAAATTTTTTGATCGCTTTTTATTCCGATTTTTGGGACGCAGAATGAACAAAAACCAGCGTTTCATGAATTTCTTTTGGGGGGGGTGCGTTTACACCGTTCCGCGTGCGGTAAAATTGATAAAGCGCTTTTATTCTTCGGGTCAGTACGGTTACAGCGATACCTCATTTAGGTCGTTTTTTTATGTTTTTGTCGGTTTTATGCAATGAAAACTATTTTATATAAAAAATAATTATTTTTGCATCGCTTTATTCTGCGAGTTATAACTTTTTTATTTTTTTGCTGATGATGCTGTGTGGCGGCTTGTTTTTTGCGGGACAAGATGACGTTTTCAGCGGTACCATGGATATTTATATGCGTCTTTTTGATCTCGCGTTATTGCACTTTTTGTTTGGCGGTATGATAATAAATCATTATTTTTTGCTTCGTTTTTTATTTTTATTTTTTAAGGGGTTCGCTAAAGGGGTTAACTAATGGGACAGTTTTATAGGGCAGGTCGTTACGGACGCGGCGATACCTAATATGTGTACATTTATTGTTTTTTTTTTTATTATTTTAAAAAAATGAATTTATTGGGGAATATTTTTTTTTTTTTTTACTAATTTATTTGGCGATTTTTTTTAATTTATTTTTACACTTTTTTTTTAATTTTTTTTTACTTTATTACATAGTCCCAGGTGGGACATCACTGTCCTGTGACAGATCGCTGATCTGTCACATCACAGATCACTGTGACAGATCAGCAATCTGTCACAGGCAGTGCACAAGGCTTCCTCATGCCTGCGCTTTGCAGGCACTGAGGAAGCCAGCTTCCCCAGGCCCCCGAAGGCCCCCGTCGCCATCTTGGATTCGGGGGCCTGGAGGATAGGAGTCCCCCGCAGCAGCGCTGCACATTGCGCTGCCGTGGGGGGCTCAGGGAAGCACGGAGGGAGCCCCCTCCCTGCCGATGCTTCCCTTTAACTCCCGGTACACCGCGATCGCGTTTGATCGCGGTGTGCAAGGGGTTAATGTGTCGGGGGCGGTCTGTGACCGCCCCTGACACATTGTGCCGGGTGTCAGCTGTGATAATCAGCTGACACCCGGCCGCGATCAGCGGCGCTCACCACGTGGGCGCCGCTGATCGCGGTAGACGTACTATCCCGTCCCCGGTCATACGGGCCCGGGTACCGTGGACGGGATAGTACGTCTCATGTCAGGAAGGGGTTAAGCCATACTGGTGATCATGATAAATGATCGTATTCCCGCTTTTACCGATGTTTAACCGAATTATAGATCGTAGGTCAAAATTAACTAATTAAAAGCCGTATCAAATTATGTACGTTTTAAACACTACATGTTATTTTATTGTCAAAAAAACATGATGTCATCTAGACATGATCCTGGAACTTCCAATATAACTAATTCCATATCATGTATTAAACCAGTGATCATAAAAAAATGGACATGTCTACTTTATCATTAAAACCTCCAGGACCAGTAGCTCGTGTATCCATAATCCATTTGGATTCTCTCTTCAACAGTAATTTATGCAAATTCCCCCCTTGTGGGGGGTAACGTCACTTTTTCAATACCCGCAAAGGAAAGGACACTTGGATCCATCCCATGTACACTCCTAACATGATTAATAAGCCGTGGTACTCCTTTACCTGTTTTTATCGACTTGAAGTGCTCTCGAAATCGTACATATAATGGGCGTATTGTCTTTCCTATGTAAAAAAACCGGCATGTACAGAAGATGACATAGACCACATAATCAGTCTTGCACGTAATTAGACTGGACACAGTGTGTCTAAATGGACCTATTTGTAGTGTACGATCTGTACAGTGATACCTACAATAGGAACATTGTCCGCATTTATAATTCCCTTTAGGGATTCCTGAATTCAACCATGTGTCACGTTGAATTGTTAATCGGTTTTTAACTAAAACATCCCTAATCCTTGTGCTTTGTTTGTTAGAAATAAGTGGTCCTCTTGACACTATATCGATCAGTTCCCTATCCTGTTCCAGAATATGCCAATGTTTCCTAATGACTGATCTAATCTGCCTATCCATCGGTCCGTAACGGAAACAAAAAGTAAATCTCTTTTCCTTCTTTTTAGATTTGTTCTGTTGATACACCATACATCTCCTATTGTCATCCTATTGTGATCTCAGCCTTTGTACACTCTTGTCTTCACATCCCCGACTTGACATGTAACTATGTGTCATTAAACATTCACAATTATCCCGTTGAGTGCGACCCTTTTCTTCTGTATTGTCCCATTTGTTTGCTACGAGGTCAAGCACCCGGGATCCTGGATGTGATCTTACCGCCGGCTGCAAGTCACGGATCCTAGCACGGTAACAGCGGTGCCGCCCGCTTCTCTTTGTACTATAAAAGTAACCGTTGTGTTAGCCAAAGTCCCTTTAACAAAAATATATCTGCCCTCTTGATCACTTAAGCTATCCTAGAGTAGGAAAGGCAGGCCCTTCCTTAAGGCTATACTGACACCCTGGGAGGAGGAAGTACTACAACTATTAAACCATATAGGGTAAGCGGAAAAGGATGTGTTGGGTACTCTACCTATTTTGAAATGAGTCTCTTGGAGAAAAACAATTTGTGAGTGTTGTTTTTTAAGAAGCGTAAGGATTTGGTTTCTTTTAGCAGGAGAATTAAGCCCCTTTACGTTAAAAGAAGCCACAGTGACGGACCCCGAACTCACCTGGCTACTCCCTCTCGACATGTCTTGTACATGTCTTGTAGAGAAATACGTCTCAACCGAATACCTGACACAAATAAAAAACGGCATAACCATCAAATTTTTTACATACGATTGCTCGCCTAACGTGGGGGGGGATTCATATACCCAAACATAGGCGAGGTAGTCCAAGTTGTGAACTAAAAAATGGGAATGATGAATAAAGCTTCAGATATTTGTAGACTAAAACAGCTTAATTAAAGTATGGTCCACGAGATCATGGACATCGAAAAGAGAAAAAGAACTTAGGAGAACCAGTCAGATGAGGTGAGGTCCAGAAGACTGTTTCTTCATTGAGGGTGTTTCTTGGGGTCATATTTCTTGACTTTCGGTGAAGCTTGCCTTTTCTTTAAGGACCATTCTTGTGGTCTGGTAAGCGGAGGAAGTCTCCAGCTGGAGTCCACAGGCATCCACGAGGGGAGCTCAATTGGGGAGATGTCAAGTGACTCCCAAAAATTTGGTAGGTCCTCTGGGGTGCGAATCACTCTCTGTCGACCTTTTGCGTTGACTGCTAGGCCAAAAGGAAAAAGCCATTTATACGGCAAATTCCTAGCTTTTAAAGCTGAGAGGAGGGGGCGTATAATCTGTCTTTTAGTCAAGGTGGAAGCCGCCAGGTCTTGGAACAGCTGAATTTGAGAGTCCTCACACAAAATCTTTTCTTGTTCTCTGGCGCTTGCCAAAATAGCTGCCGTGTCCACATAGCTAAGAATGCCACAAATGATATCTCTTGGCGGTTCATCAGTTTTTGGCTTAGGTCTCAGCGTTCGGTGATGCTCTTTCCTGGCCTATGAGATTGGCAAAAATTTCTCTGGTTACTTTCTCTAAGGCTTCACGTGCGAAGGATTCTGGAATGCCTCTCATGCGAATGTTTTTCCTCCTACTCCTATTTTCCTGATCCTCTGCTGCCAGCAGAGCAACATTGAGATTGTGTTGTTGTTTAAGGACCTGGTCTTGGAGACTAGACAATGCATCAGCAGTTTCTGCGGAGCCTGACTCCAGCACCTCCACTCTTTGTCCCAACTGTTGAAGGTCAGAGCGCATACCAGATAGCTCCTCCAGAAGAGTCTTCATGTTCTGGGCCATTAGTTTCTTCATAAAAGCTCTGGAAATCGGCGCTGTATCTTCAAGTGTGGAGTCGCAATCAGAGTGAGCCTCACTGAGGTCCGAGTCTTCCATATTATCCAGAGAAATAGATTTTTTAAGGGCACGTTTTGACGGCGTGTGGGAAGAATCAACCTTCTTCTTTAGATATTTGTCAAGTTCTCCATGAGCATTCTTCTTCTGTTCATCTGCAATAGCTTTATTTGCTAACTTTTCACGTTCTTTTTGTGATTTAACCATGATGAGGCTTTTAATAACGTGAATAGCTACGTACACAACTTGGACAAATGTGAAGAAATTACTTGCCCATATTTTAAAGCTAAAACAGCTTAGAAGGAATGGACACTAGGTGTCATTATAAGCGCATTAAGGGGAGATACCCAAGTGCAAAGCACCTTCCCTCTTTGTGTTGGAATGAGAGGACATGTTTAAATTCAAGTGTCTTTGTTTAAGACTCTGCCCAGAGCAGTCCAGCAGGCATAGGAGACAGCCCGGGAGGTATTTAGAGGCAGAAGACAGAGCGCCACACTATGTGATTAAAGAAATGTCCGTTGTCTCAGCAGATCGCCTGTTTGTCTGCAAAACACCTGTCTAAATGAATATAGAATGCTGGGTCTGGGGTAGCAGTAGGTGGTCAGAGTTTAACTGCAGGCAACCGATACCAGAGGAAAGATGAACTCCCACACCTCACCCACCGGCAATAAACAGGACTCCAACCGCGGAAGAGGAGCCCAAAATGGCATCGGCATTGGCGGTAAAATCTTCTGAACTGCCGCGTCTTCGCCGCTGCACTCCAAGTGTACTCCTAACCGGGGTCCACCGTCGGGACAGAAGAGCCACAGAGCGTCGCTGTATGCAAGTTAGTCGTACTCCACACCGCGCTCGGCTATGACTCTCTCCCCTCTCTGGAGCCCCCTCACACCGGAGCCGAGGGCGGGAGATATGGGAGACCGCAAGTCACAGCGGTGGAAAAGTCCCACCAACCCCAGGTCCAAATCTCAGACAGCAGGGACCAGATGTCGATAGATATTGTACCATTGTTGGGGGGGCGAGAGCAGTATTCAGCGATATCACCTCTATGAAGCCGCCTCACACACACCGCAGGGCAGGTCTCAAGATGGCATCTCCTCACAGTGCTGTTCTTCCAGCCCAGGTCACTCACCAGTCCAGAGCCAAAGCGAGCTTTATAAAGGCTTTCAAAGTCCTGCGACAGTTTCCAAATGTGGAGTGTAATGGGCTCTCCACACAGGGTCCAAAAATTGTCCCTTCTGTAACAGCGTATCCTGATAAAAACACTGTAATGTACGAGCTCCTGGATAGTGCGACTGGTCTGTGTAGCAGTCAGGTCACGCCCCCCCGTAACTGCTGTTTTTAAAGTGTTAAATGACCTAGAGCCACTGATTTTACACTGCAGACACATAGAGAAGAATGCCCCACATCAAATTCAGGTTCCAGCAGAATTCACATCAAATTGGGCATACAACATTTTGATGATTTGAATAAAGTAGCTGGTGTTTTTAAAGGGTTAAATGACCTTGGGTCACTGATCTCACACTATCGCCACAAAGATAGTGATGCCCTACATCAAATTCAGGGCATTAGAACTGGCTTCAAAGTGGGCAGATAGTCAAGTTTCACAAATTTGAATAAGTAATTGGTGTTTTTAAGGAGTTAAATGACTTTGGGTCACTGATGTCACATCACCATCACACAGATAGTGATGCATTGCATCAAACTCAGGTCATTCCAGCCTGGCCCAAACAGGTTCTGAGCATCAAAGTGGGCAATTTGCCAATTTTCACAGATTTGAATAAGTAACTGTTAAGGGGTTAAATGACTTTGGGCAACTGATCTCACACCACTAGACTCTTCATCTTTTGTAGTTGAAGATAACCATGACTTCAGAGTTTAGAGGAGGATCAGTGGCTGTGGGTCTGAAGGTGACTGATGAGGCCAATCCTGACCCTGAAGGCTCACCCAAGTATGTGACATAAGGAAGCAGGTGTATTCAGGACAGTAGATACTACTTATGCCTTGCTCACAGCTTGCTTTCTTTTTGCCTCAAAGATTTCCCTGTCATCAGTTGCTAGTGTTGAGCATTCCGATACTGCAAATATCGGGTATCGGCCGATATTCGCGGTATCGGAATTCCAATACTGAGTTCCGATACTTTTTGCATATCGAATACCGGAATCGGAAGTTCCCATAATGCTATGAGCCAGTTTGATTTGATTCAGCCAATGAGGAATCCTAAGAAGTGTGGGCACATCCTCTTTAGGCATGTTAACTAATGGCATGGCTGTAATTGGCTGCGAGCAGACCACCCGGCTGCTCCTCCCCCAGACACACGCTGAACAGTGATCTATGGAAAGTAAATCTAGTGAGGGAGGAGGAAACGACCAGTTCTCATTTCAATGCAAGAACACCCCCCCGGATGTTTATCTTAGAAGCAAGAGATGATATCTTGTAAACCGTGCAGACACAGAGGGTAAATTACTTATTGTCAGCATTCTGCAGCCTAGATATGCACTGAGATTATGTGAAAAGCCCGGACAACCTGTTCTGTTATGTATTTCCGCCAAGTTGGATCGCCCGCCAGGGCTGGTGGGGTACTCGGTACCGGGCCCGTTGGTTTCAATGGGAGATGTCACGGTAGCTGTGACCCGGTCCATGGCCCTGGGTGTCCATTGTAAAAGGGAAATGTTGAACGTGTGGATGATGATTAAAGTTCATGATTGAATGATTTGTGACGCCACCTGTGGTGTTCGGCAATGAAGATGTTAAGCCGACGCTGCAGACAGATCCTCTGGGACAGATGGTGTGGTGCAGCTTTGATGTTGTGGCCCTCCACAGGTAGGGCTGTAGTCCCAGGGCAGTGTAGATGGAGAGGTAGTGAAGAGACGTAGATGGTGCAGTGCCAGGCACAGAGATGTAGCAGTGCTGAGTGTGTTGGCGCAGGAATAACTGGAGGACACCAGGGCATGTAGTTCCAAAGCTTTACTCACAGTCTGTTGTGCATACAGGTGCCCACATCCGTGCCATGTCCTCCGGGTCAGGGGCTCAGTCAACCTCCAAGCTAGATGAAGCACTCCGTTCCAACACTCCGCCAACATGTGCCTTTTCTGAACGTCTCCCTCTATTGCTAAAACCCCTTTAACATAGTCAATATCTTTGTAACTCCGAACGTCTTAAAAAAAAATTAAATCCTGCTATTCCATTTGATTGGGCTAAACCTCTATGCCTTTAATGTCTCCTCTACCTCCCCCAATACGTTCTACATTATTCTTAGTTGTTTTCCTTCATGTAGAATTAACCTTCAAGGAAAGAAAGGGTTTATTTTAATTCCGATATTTCTGTCCCATTGACTTGCATTGGTTTCCGGTATCGGAATCGGTGATATCCGATACTTTTTGGGTATCGGTCCGATCCAATCCGATATTTCCCAATATCTGAAGGTATCGCTCAACACTATTAGTTGCATGTGCTACGGTGATCCTGATTCTCCAAGCTGGATGGTCGAGGGCAAGCTTCTCCCATTCGTTGATGTTGACTCCCAGGATTTTGAAAGACTCTCTAAAGCAGTTTTTGTAATGTTTCGTTCCCCCCCACCCCCGACTGATCACTTTCCCTGACACAGTTCTCCGTACAACCGTTGTTTAGGCAATTGGCTATCTGGCATTCTGATCACATGTCCAGCCCACCTGGCTTGGACTTTCAGAATTTCTGTGTCGGAGCCAGTCTTGCCACCTGTTGTGGAGAAGTCTGCGGAGACAGCTCAGATGAAAGTGATTGAGCTGTTTGACATGCCGGCTGTAAACAGTCCAGGTATTGCTGGCATAGAGAAGCGTGGTTAAGACCATTGCCCAGTAGAACTTCAACTTGGTGGTAAGGCTGAGTCCCCATCGTTCCCAGAATTTCTTACGCAGTATACTGAAGGCGGTGCTGGTTTTGGCAATCCTGTTGTTGACCTCAGTGTCTATGGTCACTATATGGGAGAGTGTGCTGCCCAGGTAGGTGAAATTGTTAACGGCTTTGAGGTTGTGCTCCTTCTTAGGTTTTAGTGGAGGAAAATCGATAATATGTGAAGCAAAAAATGTGGTCACATTTAAAGGAGAAAAAACGGGATTCCAGCATCCGTTTGATGTTGAGATTAAAACATGACTTTTAATGATAACATTTAAAATGAAGAATTCATAATGATAAAATAAAATATGGGTGAAGAAGGAGGTAAGTGAGGAGTGAGGTGAGGGAATTAGTTCATCTGTCTACGAGCTCAGGGCTCTTAGTCCTGACAATGAGTGTGTCCAGGCTAGATGTATATACAGTATATCCAACAGGAAGAAAAAGACACCTGAAACATATGGTGTAATCAGACATGAATGGACTGTTGGTTGCATATAAATGAACCTGCGCAGACAACAGCCTTCAGCAGAAAAACTACATACAACAAAATAAAAAACAAAATAAGAAAATATATCATATACAACTTAGAAGCCACACAATGGCAACAATACAAAGATGTAGGCACAATAGTTGTAATAAGGTTGGTTGTACCAAATTTCAAATATGAAGGCATTTTGTAAGTACCATATACTAAATTTCACACAGTCCCTATATTAGCCATCATGCGCAGTCAGGAAACAGCAATACATTAATGTATAGGCAGGGTCTGCGCATGTGTGGAAAAATAGTTTAAATACCCGTATAGATGAAAAGCAATACTTCATGGAGAGCATTCTATCAGGGAATGAAAAAGGAGAACATACCCGAATAATGATACTTGACAACATCATAGATTTAATAGATATTATAAAAATTTATCAAGGTACAACTATAAAACATGAGGTAAATATAATGCATCTTGCATAGTTTTTATACTGGACCTTGTGCACAAGTGAGGGAGCGCCAGGGCCGTAGTTGTGGCTGAACATCTATACTTTAACACGCCCTGTTCTCTCGTCACATGAATATAGTGTCCCCTTTGCAGCATACCTTCCGCTTCACTTTCTGCACCGTCAGGGTCCAATTGGGCTGGCTGAAGATCCACTGCTGCCGTTGTGGCATATAAAGACTCATAGTCCGTTTCAAACTTCAAACGCAAAACTTGACTCTCTTGTTTTTGAAGCACATCCATATTCGTTACAGCATCAACAACAGATTCCACACTGCACATTTCTTCTTCTTTCCCTGTACTCCTCTCCTTGTCATACAACACGTGCCTGGGTCGGACCATATCATACGGTTCCTCAGTGTCCTCCCTGTCCAGACTCTCTGCGCTTGGAGGTTCTCTCAGTCATTTTGTCCCGGATCTGAGGGCATCAGCCCATGTGATGATCTGCCACATGGTGAGGGACATGCCCTTCTGTACTGCCGTGACTTCTCCTGCAGCTCCGGTTCCTACTACTGCTGTCTGTTGTGAGTTCATTTTCCCCTTCACTACTGAGGCCCGAGGAACTCCCTCTTCTGGTGAAGAAAGGTAGTGAGCCTGATTGTCAAACACCTGGGGCTGATGATGATGACTGGCTGAGTGGAGTTAATGACTGGATATAAGGCTGCCGACGCCCTTCTGGCCTGTGGGTGATTTCTCTGTGGACTTCTAGGAAACCAGTCTTATTCCTGCTCATCTAAAGCTAAGATTTCTGCTTTGCCTTTTTGCATTAGTGTTTTGTTTTCCATGCTTTTCTGGATTCTGCCATTCCCTGCTCGGGTGAGCTGAATCTCCTTTTGCCTGTTGCTCTGTTTTCAGAATATTCCTGAGTACTGACATAGCCTTTTTTTGAAGCCTAGCGTCTTCAGGGCCTTTTTTACTGTCAGTTTTTTGGCTCTTATTTTCATAGGGTTTTTCACGGATTGCAGACAGCAGCCTTCCTGTCCTTTCCTATCTAAGCTAGCTTGGGCCCCATCTTTGCTTAGTCTATCTTTCTGTCTGTGTTTTGTTCTTTCTTCTTGCTTCACCGTCATTATATGTGGGGGGCTGCCTTTTGCTTTGGGGTCTGCTCTGGGGCAGTTTAGATTTCCCTTTCTGTCTTTAGGCTATGTAGTCCTCCGGCTGTGATCGAGGGGCCTAGGGCATCGTAGGAGCCCCCCACGGCTACTGCTAGTTGTGTTGATAGGTTCAGGGGTCTGCAATCCGATAGCTGCCAACTTCTCTGGTTTTCTGGACTTAGCTAGCATTTCTATTTTTGCCTCCTACGGTGACTCAATCATAACAGAATCACCCGCCATACCGCAGATCCTAAGGTACTCAATTGCAGGAAAGAATTGTATAAAGAAAAAAAAAAAAAAAAGGTGTGTATATTTTTTCCTCTATATCTCTGAGGCCGTAGGGGGAATTTTTTTTTCTCTCAATGGAGATAAAGCAATTGTCTGATCGTGTGGAGCAGCTCGCTGCGGAAGTGCGGGGAATTTCCGCCTACCTTGCTCATTCACATGCTGCTGAACCAAAGATTCCTACACCTGATGTATTTTTTGGGGATCGGTCTAAATTTTTGAATTTCAAAAATAATTGTAAATTATTTTTTGCCTTGAAGCCTAACTCGTCAGGGAGCTCCGCGCAGCAGGTTAAAATTGTCATCTCTTTGCTGCGTGGCGATCCCCCAGGATTGGGCATTTTCTTTGAAACCAGATGATCCTATTCTGACTAATGTGAATGCATTTTTTCAGGCCTTGGGGTTGTTGTATGACGAAACTAATGCCATTGATCAGGCTGAAAAGACCCTGCTGGCATTGAACCAGGGTCGTGATTCTGCAGAATTGTACTGTCAAAAATTCCGAAAGTGGGCAGTACTTACTACCTGGAATGATAATGCCTTGGCTGCTCTCTTTCGGAAGGGGTTGTCAGAAGCCATAAAAGATACTATGGTGGGATTTCCTGTTCCCTCTGGTCTTGACGATTCTATGTCTTTAGCCATTCAGGTTGATCGGCGTTTGCGCGAACGCAGAGCTGCACGAGAGGTGTTGCCACCTGTTGAACAGATGTCTGAACCTATGCAATGTGATAGAGTTTTTTCCAGAGAGCAGCGTCAGGAGTTCAGAAGGCGTAATAAGTTGTGTTTTTTCTGTGGAGATGCCTCACATATTATTTCTGTCTGTCCTAAACGCGAGAAACGCCTTGCACACACGTTTTCTGTTGGTGGTGTTCAACCTAAGTTTCTTCTGGCTATTACTCTGATCTGCTCCCTGTCCACATTTTCCGCCAAGGCTTTTGTGGATTCGGGAGCAGCTCTAAACCTAATGGACTTGGATTTTGCTAAACGTTGTGGATTTCCGATGACACCTCTGCAGACGCCTATCCCTTTGAGGGGGATTGATGCTACTCCTTTGGCTAAAAATAAACCTCAGTTTTGGACCCAGGTGGTAATGCGGGTCGCCCCAGACCATCAAGAAAATTGCAGGCTTTTGGTGTTACATAATCTGCATGATACTATTGTTCTGGGGTTTCCCTGGTTACAAATTCATAATCCAGTTTTGGATTGGAAATCTGTGTCTGTGGTGAGTTGGGGTTGTCGGTGTGCCTTTAGTGAGGCTCCGGTGTTTTCCACCTCTCCTCAGTCGCATGATGTTCCTGATTATTTGGCGGACTTTTATGATGTATTTAGTGAGAATGAGTCTGCGTCTCTGCCTCCTCATAGGAGTTATGACTGTGCAATTGAACTGAGCCCGGGGTGTAAATTTCCCAAGGGTCGGCTCTTCAATTTATCTGTACCCGAGCACGAGGCTATGCGATCCTATATTAAGGAGGCGTTGGAGAAAGGTCATATTAGACCATCCTAGTCACCCTTAGGTGCCGTTTTTTTTTTTGTAGCCAAAAAGGATGGATCATTAAGACCTTGTATTGATTATCGTGCTCTCAACAATATTACTGTTAAATATCAGTATCCATTACCCCTTATTTCTGATCTATTCTCCAGAGTTAAAGGTGCTTGCTGGTTTACCAAGCTTGACCTCAGGGGGGCGTATAATCTTATTCGCATTAAGCATGGGGATGAATGGAAGACGGCGTTTAATACTCCGGAGGGACATTTTGAGTACCTGGTGATGCCTTTTGGGCTCACTAATGCCCCTTCTGTCTTCCAGTGCTTCATGAACGATATTTTCCGAGATTTTGTCGATAAATTTTTGATTATCTATCTGGATGATATTTTGATCTTCTCCAAGGATTGGGATTCTCATGTGGAACATATTCGGACTTTGTTCCGGATCTTGAGGGAGAATTCCCTGTATGTCAAAGGATCTAAATGCCTTTTTGGAGTACAGAGGATTTCTTTTTTGGGATTTATTTTGTCCCCGTCAACTATTGGAATGGACCCGGCCAAGGTACAGGCCATTTACGATTGGGTTCAGCCCACTTCTTTGAAGGCCCTCCAGAAGTTTTTGGGTTTTGCTAATTTTTATCGGAAATTTATAGCAAAATTTTCTAGTATTGCCAAGCCATTGACTGATTTGACTAAGAAGGGTGCTGATGTCTTAAATTGGTCTCCGGAGGCTGTTTCTTCCTTTCAGGAGCTGAAGCGAAGATTCACCTCTGCCCCGGTTTTGCGGCAACCTGATGTCTCACTTCCGTTCCAGGTAGAGGTGGATGCTTCTGAGATTGGTGCAGGAGCTGTTTTGTCCCAAAAGGATCCTGTATCATCTAAAATGAATCCCTGTGCTTTCTTTTCCCGAAAGTTCTCTCCATCTGAACATAACTATGATGTGGGGAATCGGGAACTGTTGGCCATGAAATGGGCATTTGAGGAGTGGAGACATTGGTTGGAGGGAGCTAAGCATCAAGTCGTGGTCCTCACTGACCACAAGAATTTGATTTGCCTAGAGTCGGCTAAGCGCTTGAACCCTAGACAGGCTAGGTGGGCCTTGTTTTTTACACGTTTTGATTTTGTGGTTTCTTTTCTTCCTGGAACTAAGAATGTCAAGGCTGACGCCCTCTCTAGGAGCTTCTTTGCTGATTCTCCTGTGGTGACCAAGCCTGCTACCGTCTTAGGCGAAGGGGTAGTTCTTTCTGCCATCTCGCCCGATTTGAGACGTGCTCTGGAAGAGTTCCAGGAGGACAAACCTGAGCGTTGTCCCAGTGGAAAGTTGTATGTTCCTGACCAGTGGAGGAAGAGAGTGATGTCTGAAGTTCATTGCTCTGCTTTGGCTGGTCATCCAGGTATTTTTGGTACTAGAGATCTGGTGAGTCGGTCTTTTTGGTGGCCCTCCTTGTCTTGTGATGTCAGGAATTTTGTGCAGTCCTGTGGGACGTGCTCCCGGTCTAAATCGTGTTCTCGCTCGAGTGGGTTGTTGATGCCTTTGCCTGTCTCCAAGAGGCCATGGACCCATATTTCAATGGATTTCATCTCTGATATGCCTGTCTCTCAAAGGATGACTGTTATTTGGGTGATTTGTGATAGGTTCTCTAAGATGGTTCATCTTGTACCACTCCCTAAGTTGCCGTCTTCCTCTGAATTGGTGCCCCTGTTTTTACAACAGGTGGTTCACTTGCACGGGATTCCTGAGAACATTGTATCTGACAGAGGAGTCCAGTTTGTGTCTAGATTTTGGAGAACTTTCTGTTCCAAGCTGGGAATTCAGTTGTCCTTCTCCTCTGCTTTTCACCCTCAGACCAATGGGCAGACAGAGAGAACAAACCAGACCTTGGAGTCATATTTGAGATGTTTTATTTCTGCTGATCAGGATGATTGGGTTTCATTTTTGCCCTTGGCCGAATTTGCTTTAAATAATAGAGCCAGTTCTGCCACTTTGATGTCACCTTTTTTTTGCAACTTTGGGTTTCATCCTCGATTTTCTTCAGGGCAGGTGGAGCCCTCTGCCTGCCCAGGTGTTGACACTGTGGTGGAGAGAATGCACCAGATCTGGGACCAAGTGGTGGATAAGTTATCTCTCTCCCAGGAAAAGGCCCAGCGGTTTTCCAACCGACATAGGACCATTGGTCCCCAGTTTAAGGTTGGTGATATGGTGTGGTTATCATCAAAAAATATTGCTATGAAGGTGGCTTCTCCTAAGTTTAAGCCTAGATTTATTGGACCTTACAAGATTTTGGAGATTATTAATCCGGTCTCTTTTCGTTTGGCTCTTCCTGTCACATTTAAAATCCATAATATGTTCCATAAATCTTTGTTGAAGAGGTTTGTTGAACCTGTTGTTCCGGGGGTTGCACCTCCAGACCCTGTATTGGTTGAAGGTAACATGGAATATGAGGTAGAGAAAGTACTGGATTCCCATCTGGCTAGACGGAGACTCCAGTATTTGGTTAAGTGGAAGGGTTATGGTCAGGAGGATAATTCCTGGGTCTCTGCCTCTGATATTCATGCCAAAAGATTGGTGCGTGCCTTTCATCGGGCTCACCCTGATCGCCCTGGTGGCGTGGTTGAGGGTTCGGTGACCCCTCCTCAAGGGGGAGGTACTGTTGTGAGTTCATTTTCCCCTTCACTACTGAGGCCCGAGGAACTCCCTCTTCTGGTGAAGAAAGGTAGTGAGCCTGATTGTCAAACACCTGGGGCTGATGATGATGACTGGCTGAGTGGAGTTAATGACTGGATATAAGGCTGCCGACGCCCTTCTGGCCTGCGGGTGATTTCTCTGTGGACTTCTAGGAAACCAGTCTTATTCCTGCTCATCTAAAGCTAAGATTTCTGCTTTGCCTTTTTGCATTAGTGTTTTGTTTTCCTTGCTTTTCTGGATTCTGCCATTCCCTGCTGGGGTGAGCTGCATCTCCTTTTGCCTGTTGCTCTGTTTTCAGAATATTCCTGAGTACTGACATAGCCTTTTTTGAAGCCTAGCATCTTCAGGGCCTTTTTTACTGTCTGTTTGTTGGCTCTTATTTTCATAGGGTTTTTCACGGATTGCAGACAGCAGCCTTCCTGTCCTTTCCTATCTAAGCTAGCTTGGGCCCCATCTTTGCTCAGTCTATCTTTCTGTCTGTGTTTTGTTCTTTCTTCTTGCTTCACCGTCATTATATGTGGGGGCTGCCTTTTGCTTTGGGGTCTGCTCTGGGGCAGTTTAGATTTCCCTTTCTGTCTTTAGGCTATGTAGTCCTCCGGCTGTGATCGAGGGGCCTAGGGCATCGTAGGAGCCCCCCCCCACAGCAACTGCTAGTTGTGTTGATAGGTTCAGGAGTCTGCAATCCGATAGCTGCCAACTTCTCTGGTTTTCTGGACTTAGCTAGCATTTCTATTTTTGCCTCCTACGGTGACTCAATCATAACAGCTGTCACTGCTGTCTCTGCTGCTGTTCATTGGGCCCTGGATCGCTGGGTTCTTTGCTTCTATCGTTGCGGGGTCACTGAGCAGCATCTCATCTTTTGGCTTCATCCTTCTAATGTATTCCTGGTTTCTGTTGGTATACAATCTTTGAGTGCTAGATTTAGGGTGGAAACTTCCATGCATTGTGAGGAGCTTTCATGTCTTCACATCTGCAACCTCCAGCTCTTCTTTTGGCCAGCAAAACTTGACTATGGCAGTTCATATGTATTGATGGTGCAGATTTTACTCTTCCCATTGAGCTGGCTCTTCAGAACCTGTCTTACCCTTTGATGTATTTGGATGTTGCTGCATTCCTTGCCTCCTCATCATGGTTAAGGTATCCCTGTGGGGTGCCGAGATACTTTTAGCATGTCTGTACATCTGCTATGTGCCCTGCTGGTAATTCCACTCCATCGGTCTTGACTACCTTGCCTCTCTTTATTACCAACTGGCCGCATTTCTCCAGTCTGAAGGACATTTCGATGTCTTCACGGTAGATCCTTGTCAGGTGCATCAGGGAATCGATGTCTTGTTCGTTTTTCGCATACAGCTTGATGTCATCCATGTAGAGGAGGTGACTCTTAAACTTGTATCCATAGCCAGACTCTGTAATTATCTGACTGAGGGGGTTCAAGCCTATGCAGAACAGCAATGGGGAGAGTGCATCACCTTGGTATATGTCGCATTTCATGGTCACTTGTGCTAGTTGTCTTGAGTTGACTTCCAATGTTGTTTTCCACAGCCCCATTGAGTTTCCGAGGAAGGTTCTTAATTTTCTGTTGACATTGTAGAGAGCCAAGCACTCACAGATCCATGTGTGTGAAATTGAGTCATCCTGTAGTCAATCCAGGCTGTGCTGAGGTAAGTCTGTCTGGATCTTGAGTCTGGAGCGAATCAAGACCTTCTCTACTAGGAGCTGATGCTTAGAGCCTCTGGTGTTAGTCCCGATGCCTTTCTGAGCTGGATTCATGTACTGTAGCTTGGTGGCTATGATGCCTGACAGGAGTTTCTATGTTGTTGTAAGGGAGGTTATCGGGCGGTAGTTGGATGGAACTGTTCCTTTATGAGGATCTTTCAAGATCAGCACTCTTCTACCTTGTGCTAGCCAGACTGGGTGGTGGCCTTCTTCTAGCAGTTGGTTCATCTGCTTTGCCATGCGTTCATGTACCGCTGTTAATTTCTTTAGGCAGTGTGGATCATGTCTGGGTCAGTTGCTGTAAGCCCTTCATGTTTTTGACCCGCTGTTGGATGTTTGCTTCTGTAATGGTGACTGGTTCTTGCTGTAGGTGGTTGCTGTGTTTCATTCTTACATCTTGCAGCCACATTGCACTGGTGTTGTGTCTTTTTTCCTTTTTCCCCCCGTCTGTCCCTCCAGTAGTGTTCAGTCTCTGCTATTGGTGAGTTGCTGCCTTTGTGCTGTTGTTCTGTAGTTGGGAGTATACTTTGGATGGTTCTTTTGAGAGCAAGCCAGAGCTTCTCTAGTGTATCTCCCTAGTCTTGCCGTGTTTGATATAACCAATCCTATATAAGCTGGATGAAGTTCCATACTTAAAGTGAAACCCGAAAAATCAACTCACAGCACTGCAGACAAACCAAAAGAACCATATAGTAAAACTGTAGGTGCTCTGAAGATACTATTGTAGATGTTAATAGTAGATCGCATAACCCAGAGGGAGGACAGATCACAAAAGTTTGTTCACTGATATAGTCCCTGACAAATAAATATAAAAACAAATTAATTATTATACTGTATGTCTGCGAGAGAATTTAATGCAAATACAGTATATCCGTTCTATAGTTAAGCCCCTTGGGATACCTAGTGTCCTGTTTCAAAACCAGTGCGCTTCACATTTGAGGAGCGCCTTTTTCCAGTCCCCTCTTCGGGAAGGACAATTGACCCTTTCTATGCTAGCAAACATGAGAGATCACAAAACACCTCAAAGTGTGTCCAAAAAATGCTTAGAAACAACTGACAAAGATCTTCTAGTTTTGGTATTATCGGATGTAATATCATAAATATGCTCTGGTAATCTCATTTTTAGTTTCCTTGTGGTGCACCCCACATATTGTTTATTACATGTTTTGCGTTCAGCAAAGATAAACTACATGTGTGGTGCTGCAGTTGATAAAGGAATCAATGTTGAACCGCATCAAAGTGACGCATGATGAAAAAACTTTAGTTTTTGACATAAATTTGCTGTGTTATGCACAGGTGATTTCTGTTCTGTGGATATGGACTTCAGAGCCAAAGACAAGGCTTGGCTCGGCCAAATTAACCAGGTATTTGGAGCAGGTGGGATGGAGTCCCAGCCGCTAATGGATCAAAGCTTCGATAGCCAGGTCCTAGAGATTGAAAGGTTGCTGGTGAAACGAACGAAAATATGGTGGAATAGGGCCTTTCTGGAGAAGTATGTCTCATCAAAGATGATTCCCAGAGGACTCAGGGTCCGGGTGACCCCATCCTTTCCAGTTGATGATAAGGAGTTCATTGTGCGCTGGGAGGAGGCATGTGGTAGTTGCTCCGCTTCTTTAATACAGTTATTAATTGAGCATAATTCAAAAGCTATTACAGACCTTGATAAAACTATAGATGAATTGGAAAGTAAATTCAAGGCTGTATGTCCATCTGATAAAATGACGGGCTATGAATCCCGAATTGAGAAGAATTTAGATGCCTGTGTTAGCAGGATCCACAAGACGCAATCTGCTAAATTACAAAGGGATAGTAAAGATTTTGCAAGTGGGAATGTTTATTTCTGGAGAAAGCATAATACTCGAACTTCTAGGATGCAAGAAGCACCTTCTATGAGTTCCCTCTCTTCAGTAAGTGACTCGTCTGATTGGTCTACCACATCTATGACAACAAGGTCTGGGTCTAGACCTAAAAGAGTGAGAGATGTGAACTTTCATCCCTACAAAAGGATGCAATTTAAATCACCTGAATATAAGAGAAACAGTCACAAGGTAATTAACTTAAGTTCTTACCAGTTAACTGATTCTGATTTGTCATTATTAAGTAGGGGGCTAACATTTTCTCCAAAATCTAATTTTAATGCATTTGTGGCAATCAAGGACCTGCATTTGTTTGCAAGGTCTTTGATTTTCAAGAAATACTTTTTTGATTCTCACTTGCAAAAGTTATTCCCTACAGAAGAGGAGCAATTAGCACTCCAAGACCTTGAGGACTTATCTACAGAACACTGTCTTGGTGAGGGAGGTAAGATCCCCCCATCTATTCGTATTAAATCTAGGAAATTCCCCCCTCTTACAGCCTGTACAGCTGTTGACTTATTTGTGCAGGTGGTAACTAAAGGTTTTTTGGATATTCCAAAGGGGGTGGGTAGAGACAACCTCAGTTGTGAGGAGCGGAGGAGATTGGACGTCCTGAAGGG
The DNA here is from genome assembly GCF_039654945.1 of Dendrobates tinctorius. Lineage (NCBI taxonomy): Eukaryota > Metazoa > Chordata > Amphibia > Anura > Dendrobatidae > Dendrobates > Dendrobates tinctorius. The sequence continues at coordinate 6,208,775 of NW_027361891.1, forward strand.
GCTTCCTGACATTGTGTTGAAACCAGCCGATAAAGGGGGTAACATCGTCATATGGCCTAAGTCCCTCTACGAACAGGAGGCACTTAGGCAGTTGAATGACAAGGCTTGTTACAAGCGTTTAACATTTAATCCCCTTTTGTCTTTTACAACTCAATTAACGAAAATTCTGAATTTGGCTGTCCAGAACTGTGTTATTACTAAAGATCTAGCTTTGGCCCTTCAGGTACAGGAACCAGCTATCTCTACATTATATTTGTTACCGAAGGTACATAAGAGTCTTGAGGCCCCTCCAGGACGACCAATCATTTCTGGTACTGGTAACTTTTTGGAAAAAGTTAATCGGTGGATAGACTCAAAATTACAACCTTTGGTTGAGAGTTTACCATCATTTATCCTGGACACAGGGGAGTTCCTTAAACGGATAGATGGTCTTCATGTAAGTCAAGATATGATACTGGTGACAGGTGATGTTGAATCCCTGTACACCAGCATCAGACATACAGATTGGTTGGTTGCTACCCAATACTTTCTTAAGATGTCCAATTTGCCAGGTAACATAATTGCCTTAATTCTTGAGTTACTTGAGTTTTCCCTGACGCATAATTTCTTTTCTTTTATGGGGTCCTTCTACCTACAGCTCCAGGGTACCGCTATGGGGGCTTCTTTTGCCCCCACGTATGCTAATCTTTTCCTGGGGCTGTGGGAGAGGGACCTCCCCCTGTCAGATCACCTTTTGGGTGCGGTACATCGACGACATTTTTCTGATCTGGCAGGGGAATTCTTCCCAACTTTGTGATTTTATGACGGGTATAAACTCAAATGGTAAAAATATTCATATCACATATAATTGTGATGTGAATAAGATTAGCTTTTTGGACGTTACTGTCTGGAGGGATTTGGACAATAATTTGCAAACTAGCATTTTTAGGAAGGAGACATCCTCTAACATGCTGTTGCATGCTACCTCTGCACATCCCAAACATATAATTAGTTCTGTCCCAATAGGGCAGTTCCTGCGGTTGCGTAGGATCTGCTCTACTGAGCGGGAATTTGAGTTTCAGGCAAGGGATCTTGCCGACAGGTTTCGGGAGAGGGGTTATAGTGGGCGTGTGATTAAAAGAGCATTTAATCGTGCCAAATGGTCTACACGTCATTCTCTACTATACAAGAAAAAAGAGACAAAAGTAGACAACAAAGTAAGATTTATAACTAATTATAATGCGCAATTTGCTCGCATGAAAGGTTGTCTCGAACGGGCCTGGCCGATTCTTCAGACCGATCCTGTTCTAAATCAGTTTCTGCCATCAATGCCCAGTATTTCCATTAGGCGATCAAGAAACCTTCGGGATCATCTTGTTCGTAGTTGTTATCAGATGGAACCAAAAACTACTTTTCTCGATGCCGGTCGTCCTGGGAGTGGCTGTACTCCTTGTGGCCGATGTGTCGCCTGCCCTAATGTTGATTGTATTAAAGTGTTCTCTAATTCCTCGGGAACTAGAACATATGACATTAGAAGTTATATTACTTGTACGACACGGTATGTGGTGTATTTTGCCATATGCCCATGTAATCTTATATATATTGGGATGACTACTCGGCAATTAAAAACACGTGTTCGTGAGCATGTACTCGGGATACAGGCGGCAGTCGACCATGAGGACTTGGCCACTCTCAGGACGATACCAAGGCATTTTAAACTTAAACATAACTGTGACAGTTCATTACTTCGTGTTAGGGGTATTGACACAATCAAACCTGGTATTCGGGGTGGCAATCTAACGAAGAGGCTATCCCAGGTTGAAACTCGTTGGATCTGGGCCTTGGATACAGTACATCCAAAAGGACTTAATGAGGCTATTAGCTTTGCTCCATTCTTGTAGTCATCTTATGCGGCTTCATCATTGACTATCTCTTGCTCATGTGCTTTGTTTTTAATTTTGTTTTTATAATTTATTTTAGTGTGGTGTCCACTGATGTGTTGTGTCCTTACCCTCGATATTTTTGGATAAAGATGACAAGGACTTCCGCTTGTATGTGGGGATGAAGACTCAGCGCCTGGCAAATCTGTGATGCGGATCCATATTTATTATTTATGATGTGTTTATTTTTTGTTTTTATTTTTATTGATTTTTTGAGCTTTTGTTTTATTGTTTTTTATTATTATTATTTTTCATTATCTTTAATTATATAATTGAGTATATTATGGAGTATGTTTACTGCGGTCAGCAGTGGTTGACTATGATCATTAGATGATCTAAATATTAGGTACACACAATTATATATGCTGCCCTCGGGTAAAACTTATATTCCAAATATTGTTATATTTTGTTTTTCCTTATTTGTTTTTCTTTTTTTCTTTTTTCTTTTTTCTTTTTTGTTATGTTAATGTGTCCTGTCATCACATTTATGCCCCTCCTGTGATTCATTTTACTTTGCCCCACATGGTTTGTGTGCTCATGGATGGATGCGGATGTGTCCTGTAATTATGGATTAATTATTCTGCCTATTATCTTTATAGCCCTACCATTTACCCCTCCCCCCTGACGACCTTGTCCTCCCAGCACGCATGTGGGCCGCTGCTGCCTTTGCGCTCGGCGGCTTTCGGCATCTGGGTTGCCCGGTGACTGGTCACGTGCGCGTGACGTCATCGGTCAGGTGATGCCGACGCCATCTCGCGTCCGGGTTGCCGCGGCGTCGCCTGCGTCACCATGGGCGGGGCGAGGTGCGCCATGGGGCTAATGGAGTGAGGGATCTTCATTTGAAGTTTCCACCCACTGACATTGGAGCTATGTGACGCTATTGGAGGCGGAACTTTTGGTAGCCTCAGTATGCGGCGCCGGCCATGTGATGTTATGAGTGGCGGCGTTGTTGCTATGTTGGTGTTACTAGGGGCGGACCTTTGAAGGTTTTGCATGAGGATTTAGTCTTATTTTGAGGTGCATGGTAGTGGTTAGGCTGCGCCACTGATTATACAATCCATGGGGGCATTTTATTTGAAACATTAAGTGATCATGAGTGTTGGATTCATTCCTTTGTGCATAAGGAGCCAGTTAGGTTCCACTTCTATGATAATATATGTCATTTCCTGGGAGGGCGATATGATATACCATTTTATTGGTCTATCAGGTCAGGTGTTTAGTTCTCACAATTTTATTGGTGGCTCCATATTTTAAATACTCATCACTTCCTATGTTATTCACCCCTTGACAAAGGCTATCCGGCCGAAACGTGCGTTGGGGGGGGGGTACAACCAGGTAGGACCTTTACTATCGACCAGTCTGAGGTAATATTATGTAGTTTAAATTTTTTCTCTGGATGTTGACATGTTCAGTGCATAGTATGTGTGGTGGTAGGTTCCACCACAGGGGGTAATGATGCCTATGGGCCTCAATATACATTATGACTGGCTGTTTGTATTACTAAGGGATGATGTAGGATCTTCTAATTTTGTATTGCTTATTGTTGTATTCACTATTATCCCTGTGGTCGTATACCTGTATGCGCCCCATTTTTTGCCCATGTGCTTTTTATGGTCATATTGACTCTTATCTCACTGCTTCTTGTACCTTGGATTTATGCTAATAAAGTTATTTTTGTATTTTTGTATACATTTCTTGTATTGGACTTTTTTTCGCCTTTTTTCTTTTATATATTTGATAAATTTGCACATGCCACATTTGAAATTGTCCTTAAATGATAGCCATGTTTGGTAGATGGATGAGGGGCAATGGAATAGACTGGGGGACAATATGTCTGACGAACAGAGTGTCTGACACCCGATGACAAAATGGTGTTGAGGTAAGAAGAGGCTGCTTACACTGCTGTCGACCATGCCTTTATGAATGTTGAGTGAATTATGTGAGCTGTAGTTAGTCTGTCAGTACAGTACATGGTATAGGTTATCTCCAAATTATCTCAAGGTCACAGCAGTGGAGCTTTCCACCGCATGTGATTACAGGCACCTGTCCTATTAACATTAGTGTACTACAGTGATCACTTCCCTAAACAAAACAAGCATGATTTGATAATTAAAGGTACGGTATTTGGGAATGTATTTATATTGGTATTTATTTTAGTGCTGTTTTTAAGTTTTAAGTTCCCAGAGAAACCCTTTAAAAACATTTCCTGGGAGATAAAAAAACATGCTGGTAAATGTAGGTGTAATACTATTAACGGAAAGGAAATGCAGAACATACCTCCTTTATTCCAGAAACAGCACTACTCGTCCTTAATCTGTGTCTAGTACTGTAGCTCATTTCCATTCACTTTGATGAGAATTTAATGGGCATATGCTACACAATTCCATTCAGCTATGATTTTGCAATACTATGCAACCCTTCTAAATATTGAGTTGTTTATTATATCTGTTTATAAGGCAAATATAAGAAGGATGTTCCTATCTTGGACATTTATGAAATACTGATAGGATCTTTATCTACCTTGAGAATGGGGTCTGGTAATTTTCATAGTTCCCACTAAAATGAAGTGGAAATGGCCATGCATGGGTAGTTGCCTGCTCACTTTATGCGTATGGGCCCATTTTTGGGAAGTGAATCCCAACTTTGGGACTGGCATCTATTGGAAATTTATAGCATATCCTGTTAATATACCATATAGCTACCATTACAAATGTCACTGTAAGGGAGGAACAGGACTGTAGTTGTGACCTGAGATACTGTAACATCGATGTCCTGTCCTTCCCCTACAGAAAACTGTATTCTTCTCTTCAGCATACCTGCATCTCCACATCCAGACTGCCCTGGGCACTTTCTCCTTCAGGTGACCCCCAGTAATGGAGATACAGTCCAGGCTAACTTGAACATTCTCTTTACTTAACACTTCACATGTTACATCCACAGTTGGCACATCATGATATTCACTTGGTTCCTCATCTTTCCCTGCTTGGCTGTCACTTCTGTGCAGTACACGTCCGGATCAGACTGACCTAGACTGCTCCACAGTTCCTTCCTGGCTTGACCTTGCCATGATGACAATTCCTTCTGTCTGTTTCGCCCCAGACTCAAGATCATCAGTCACCAGGTTTGGTTGCCTCTGGTAAAGCATCCGGCCCATCTGTACTGATCTCGTTGAAGCTCCAACTTCCTTTATCTCCTCAGTCCAACCGACTTCTGCCCTAAAAGAATCTGTCCAGGCGATAAGTCGCCACATCTTCCCTTTCCTGTACTGGCCCACTGCTATGACACACAGTGGCCGTGGGTAACGTGGGCTGCAGCACTTTAACATTACATGGCTGCCAAGCTGTCCGGGTCTATAGCCAATGTGGACACTTGGGCACCCTGGCCCCATCTGACCTAATCTTCCTAGAAAATTCTGTCTTACTACCCGGCAGCCCCTCCTACTCTTAACCCTCTATAAACATCCTATAAGCTATACCTACAATGCCCACTAGCATGCCCCCATCTAGTGGCCCACAACAGAAATACACTTACCCTATGTATAAGAAGTATATACTAAAGTGCCCTCCTCTAATGTCCCCAAAAAGATGCACTTACTTACCCTAAACTGTACATGGATATCAGTATACATCACATTACATTATATACAGTATAACACTAAGAAACGCAGTCTCCAAAGCATGGCAACACATATATAAATGTGGCAGTATGAAAAAGGTGAGTGGTAATACATATTCCTATGTAGAAGTACCGCAATGATTCATCATAGACATTATCAACATTAGCAACATGTAAACATTAACAGATCAAAGACAATTAGAGAAAGAGAAGCAAGGAGGTAATTATATCTCACCCCCTTACATCATCAAGATGTCAGAGTTCCAAGGATTTCTTCAAAGTTTTAGTAACATACAATTTAAAGATGTATCACAACACAAGTTGTGTATTTCTGCTTTTAAATCTAAAGCCAACACTGTGTGCAAATTCAGGCAATTTGCATTTTTGAGGATTAATTTTATTATTGAACAACTACATTGATGTCAGTCCAAAGGTTAATAAACCTGAAATCTGAGTATTTAAGAAAGTACAAGTGTGGTTTTGACTTTCTTATGAGATATCTATGCGTGCAGAATTATTGGGCAACTATTAGAAGTGGAGAATTATGAGAAAATTTACATTTTTCATTTAGTTGTATTTCAATTGTTTATTCACCATAAATCTCCAATTTAAAAAGGGCCCACAAGTATTCAGTAGGGTTTGGGCCATGTGAAAAAGATGGTCATGTTATTATTCCTTGATCTTTAAGGCCTTTACTGGCAGCCAACCATCGGGGACTTTGATGCATGTGAAGGAGCATTGTCCTGTTTAAAAATCATGGTTATCTTCAAAGATGCATATTTTTTCCTGTACTCCTGTACCAATGCTTGAAGATTGTGTCTTCTAAAACTGGCAGTAGGTTTTGAAGCTAATTTTGAATCAATCTTCAACCCAAAAAGGTCCAACTAGTTCATTATTGAGAAAACCAAACCAAAACAGTACCCCACCTCCACCTCCTGGCATCTGAGTTAAGTAGAGGTCTGTGACTGTTATTGATCCAGCCATGGGCTCAACCATCTGGTCTATAAACTGTCACTCTCATCTCAACACTCCATAAAACCTTTGAAAAATCTGTTTTCTGAAATTTTTTGGCCCTCTCTTGACATTTCTCCTGTTGTATCTTCCTCAGTGGTGATCGAGTTTCAGCCCTTGTTACCCTGGTAAAGTCTCTGAGCACTGAACACTTTGTACTTCTGGGTACTGCAGGAAGATTGATCTGAAATATGACAGCACTGGAAGATTACGGGTTGCTGGTTGATTCCCATTTGATTCTTCTTTAGGCTGTGTGCCCACGTAGCGATTTTTAAGCGTTTTTGCCGTGATTTTCGGCACGAAAACGCTGCGAAAACGTTTAAAAATCGTGTACAGAAGGCCCCCCATGCATTCCTATGGCATTCCGCACATGCTGTGCTAATGCTGCACTTTTTTCCGCAGGGGAATCGCATTGCGGAAAAAATCGCAGCATGGTCATTCTTTTGTGCGGAATCGCAAAGAATTGCCGCGATTCTGCACCCATAGGAATGCATGAGAATCGCTTACTTCCCGCATGTGGCTATGCCCACCATGCGCGAAGTTAAGCGTCTCATGTGCGGTTGGTACCCACGGTGTGGAGGAGAGGAGACTGTCCTCCAGGCCCTGGGTACCATACCCCTGGAAAAAAAGAATAAAAAATAAAAAATCGGGGTATATTTACCTTCCGACGTCCCGCGCTGCATTCCCGGCCTCAGCGTTCCCAGTAATGCCTTGCGACAAGGTCCTGTGATGACGTAGTCTCGCGTGACTCTAACGGTCTCGTGAGATCGCTATAGCAACGCGAGACCAATGCAATCACAGGTCTCGCAAGGCATCGCTGGGAACGGGAGCGCCTCTGAGACTGCGCGGGACGTCGGAAGGTAAATATACCCCGATTTTTTATTTTTTTATCATTTTTAACATTATATCTTTTACTATTGATGCAGCATAGGCGGCCTCAATAGTAAAAATCCGCTCACACTTGTCAAACACTATGCTTGACAAGTGTGTCCAACCTGTCAATCACTTTCCAAGCGATGCTTCAAATTGCTTGGAAAGTGCTTGAATATCGCACGCAAAAATCGAGGCAAAATTGTGAACATAATCGCGGTAAAATCGCGGTGAAATCGCACGGAAAAAAACGCGCGATTTCTGGGAAGGAATCCGGTTTTCAGTGTGCGTTTTAAAACGCTACGTGGGCACATAGCCTTAATCTTTGGCAGTTAATGTGGTCTTTTTTCTAAACACATTTCTTGCAACACTGTTGGCTATTTTCAAAAAAAATCTTGATTTTTTTCAGTGATCACTTTGTAATATCTTAGCTATTTCGAGAGTGCTGCATCTCTACTTATGTAACAATTTTTGACTTTTTAGTCAGTTAAATCTATTTTTTGATTTATTTTGCCTAAAGAAAACAAGTTGCCTAATAATTCTGCACACCTTCATGAAGGGTGTTGTATCTTTAGGCAATGTCCTCCCCCATTATGCATGTACACATAACCTAATTTGCTGTCATGACTGTTGTCAGGTGTTCCAGGACTAGGGGCTCCTTCCCTGTCCCTAATGCAAGATGCACCCTTGTTGCCCTGTTCCCTGGATTACTTCTGATGGTGAAGACGCCAGGGCCACGTACCTTGCCTTAGCTCCCAAATCCGACCACAGCCTGCACTATTTCCCCTCTCAAGGAAGAGGAGAGTAGTAGTGTACCGAAATATACCAACCAGACTAAAAAGGTAATACGAACAGGAATAATGAAAGATACCAAACATGCAAATATACACACACAAACAACAGAGGAATACACTAGGGAGTGGAGGATGGGGTTAAACCAAAGTAGGAGAAGAAAGGGAATTATCACAAACTCAAACCTAGCAACAGTCTCAGATAAATCCACCAAACTTCTTCTTCAATAACAACCCACAACCACCTCCAGCCATGCAGCATAAGCTACTCTGACAATGAGTGCTAGTCAGGGCCCAGATTATATAGGAGATGGGAGTAGCTAATAGTGCACAGCTGAGAGTCTAAACACAGGAAAGTTTCCAGTAGCTCTCAACTGAACAGATTAACCCCTGCACTGCTAAAAGAAACTTGCACCTTTTAATATGAAGGTGAAATGCTTCTAATCAGTGCAGGAGTAGGAGAAAACAGACGCTGCAGTGTTTTGGCTCCTCTCTGTTGTGGTAAACCCGTGACATCTGCTTTATCCAATAAGCATTCAAGTTTATACAGCATGGAGTTGTAAAATCTGCATAAAAATGATGATATGGTCAAAATACTCACTTGCCTAATAATTCTACATACAATGTATGTGTGCAGCGCATTCATTATTCTACAAGGATTCTTTCAGCTGCATGTGAATGAGTAATAAAATATTCTATTCACTTGCGTTATTGGCACAATAATTTAAACCAATTTGCATTTTGTCATGTGCAGCAAGTTGTATTTTAGACTTCTGTCAATATTTGACAAGATTTCCTTTTAGAATGTCCAAATTATTACAATTTTTAAGAATTAGGATTTTACAGAAGCTTTACTAGATGTGGACTGCTTCACGTCTCCAGCTGTTCCTGTTGAACAGAAAGACAGCTACTGGAATGGAGATCACTCATAGGTCAAACTTGACTACTTTATGACTTTGTGCTATTTCTTGCACGCCTATACAGGGAATGTCCGGTCAGTGCTTTCTGAGAATCTGAACCTGAGCTTGCATGCAGCCTTCAGAAATGTAGCAGCCTAGATTTTGACCAGTTGCTGATACTGCTAATTGTAGTTTCTTGGCAATGTCAAACAGGAAAATAAACGTAGGAAGTAGTTTGTAGCTGGATGTTGTTTTGTCATTGCATCAAAACTACCATTTTATTTTAGTCATGGTAAGATTTAAAGGGAACCTGTCACTATGATAATGCAGTCCAATCTACAAGTACCATGTTATAGAGCAGGTGGAGCTGAGCAGATTTATATATACACTGTATATATAGTTTTATGAGAAAAGATACAGTATAACCTGTATTTCTCTTCCTGGGATTTCCGGTCCAGTGGACAGTCCTATTAGGGATTGGAAGAAACCTGTGTTTGCACTCTAATACAAAGGAAATTGCCAGTCACTGATGTGACCACCCACTGTACCAAAGATCCCAGAAAGAACAAAAGACTAATGAATAATATAAAGGTTATAGTGAATCTTTTCTCACCCAACCATATACAGTGAGGAAAATTAGTATTTGATACACTGCCAATTTTGCAAGTTTTCTCACCTACAAAGAATGGAGAGGTCGGTAATTTTTATTGTAGGTACACTTCAACTGTGAGAGACAGACTCTTAAACAAATTCCAGAAAATCAATTTGTATGATTTTTACATAATTAATTTGCATTTTATTTTATGAAATTAGTATTTGATACAATACAAAAACAGAACTTAATTGTCATGGGTTTACCGCAACAGAAAGGGGCCAGATGACCGTGGTGTCTGATTCCACATATTGTTGCACTGATTAGAATCAGTTCACCATCATATTAAATGGTGCAGGTTTCTGCTAGCAGTGCTGGCATTAAATCTGTTCAGTTGAGAGTCCTTGAAGATTTCTTGCTTTGATGGTCTCAGCTGTTCAGTGTTGGCCACTCCCCTCTGCTATATACACTCACTTCTGGCAGTCAGAATTGACATTGTTAGCTTTATACCGACTTGTGTGGAGTTGGAGGTGTTTGTTTAGAGTGTTGTTCTAAAGACTGTTGCTTGGTGATTTGTCTGTGTGCATATCCTCATCTTCTCCTATTTGGTTGGTCCTTCCATTTTCTTCCTGGTTTTCCACTCTGCTGTTTGTGAGTGCATATTTGTATGATTGGTATTTTCATTTATCCCTGTATGTCTTCTCTTGTAAGTCTGGTTTGTGAAATGTCCTTTATAACTACTCCCAATTTCCCTGGGTGTGGGAGGGGACATATAAAGGCTGATTCAAGAGCTCCGCAAACTATGTAGCCCGGGCATCTTCACCATTAGAAGTAATCTGAGGAACAGGGATAACTAGGGTGCTCCTAGCTTTAGGGTTAGAGAAGGAGCCCCTAGCCCTGGGATATCAAACTACAGTCACGTTAATACTTACTACAGAAACCTTTCTTTGCAATTACAGAGGTCAGACGTTTCCTGTAGCTCTTGACTAAGTTTACACTGCAGCAGGGATTTTGACGGACTCCTCCATACAGATCATCTCCAGATCTTTCAGGTTTCGGGGCTGTTGCTGGGCAACATTGAGTTTCAGCTCCCTCCAAAGATTTTCTATTGAGCTCAGGTCTGGTGACTGGCTAGACCACCCCAGGACCTTGAAATGCTACTTCCGGAGCCACTCCTTAGTTGCCCTGGCTGTGTGTTTTGGTTCATTGTCATGTTGGAAGATCCAGCTGTGATCCTTCTTCAATGCTATTACTGAGGGAAGGATGTTGTCGGTCAAAATCTTGCGATACATAACCCCTTTCATCTTTCCTTTAATACAGTACAGTTGTCCTGTCTCCTTTGCAGAAAAGCACATTAAAATATGATGTCTCCACCACCATGCTTCACAGTTGGGACAGTGTTTCTGGAGTTGTACTCATCCTTCTTTTTCCTACAAACACGGCAAGTAAAGTTGATATCAAAAAGTTCTATTTTGGTCTCATCTGACCACATGACCTTCTCCCATGCCTCCTCTGGATCATCCAGGTGTTCACTGTCAAATTTCAAATGGGCCTGCACAAGTGCATGGCGTGAGCAGTGGGAACTTGCGTGCCTTGCAGGATTTTAACCCATGTTGGTGTAGTGTGTTACTAACTAATTTTTGAGACTGTGGTCATAGCTCTCTTCAGGTCATTGACCAGGTCCTCTCCCATGTAGTTCTGGGCTGATTCCTGAACTTTCTCAGAATTATCCTTACCCCATGAGGCAAGATCTTGCATGGAGCCCCAGACTAAGGAAGACTGACAGTCATCCTTTGCTTCTTCCATTTTCTAATAATTGTGCCACCAATTCTTGCGTACTCCCCAAGTTTCTTGCCTATAGTCATGAAGCCCATCCCAACATTGTGCAGGTCTACACTTTTGTTCCTGCTGTCCTTAGACAGCTTTTTGATCTTAGCCATGGTAGAGAGGTTGGAATACTATTGAGTGTGTGGACAAGTGTCTTTTATACAGGTAACAAGTTCAAACAGGTGCAATTAATACAGGTAATGAATTCATAGTAGAAGGGCTTTTAAAAGAGCAAAAAACAAAAATGTGAGAACTATAGTTCTTGCTGGTTAGTATGTGTTCAAATTCATATTTCATGCAACAAAATGCAATTTAATTTATTTAAAATCATACAATGTTATTTTATGGTTTTTATTTTTAGATTCTGTCTGTCACAGTTGAAGCGTACTTACGATAAAAATTACAGACCTCTCCATTCAAAAGCAATAAAAAAGTATCTTGGTGGTATGTCAAAAGTAAAAAAAAGTTGAAGATGTTATAGGATTTTTACAGGATGAAAATGGTGAAGAGGTAAAAATGATATTGAGAAGACCAATTTTTTAAATTCCTATTTTGCATCTGTTTTCTCTCAGAAAGTAAATATAACATCTACTGAACTTCACCTTACTACTGAAGGAATAAAAGAATCCACACTATCTTTAAACAGAGAGATAATGAGGGAATATTTACCTAACATAAATTAATTCAAGTCTCCAGGACAAGATGAACTACATCCTAGGGTAGAGAAGGATTTAGCGAAGGAAATTATTGAACCACTTTCCATCCTGGGTAGATCAGGGAAACGCAGTAGATATAATAGATCTTGGCTTCAGATAAGCATTTGACAAAGTATCTCACACCATTCTTATTGAAAAAATGGCTAAGTATCGAATGGACAAGGCAACTGTTAGATGGATTCATAACTGGCTTAGTGATCGGACCCAAAGAGTGGTCATAAATGGCTGCAAATTCAGTTGGAAGAATGTCTCAAGTGGGGGGTACCACAAGGCTCTATCCTGGGGCCCTGTATTTTTCAACATCTTTATCAATTGCTTAGATGTAGGAATTGAGGGCAAACTGATTAAATTTGCTGATGATTCAGGGGAGTGAAGCAAGACATCCCCTTTAAGGTCATCTCCCTTTAAGAAGTCCTAAGCTGGTGCATCCTTCGGGTTCATTAGAGGATGGCACTATTAGTATAGGGTAAGTGTAGTTCTGTAGTGGGCCACTAGATGGGGGTATACTAGTGGGCCTTGTTAGGTATAGCTGATAGGAAGTTCATAGAGGGTTAATGGTAGGAGGAGCTGCTATGGGTTAAGTAAGTGAAGGAGATAGGAACAGGTTAGAAGGGCGAGGACACCTGACGTGTCCACAAGGGCTCTAGGCCCAGGATGACATAGCAGCTATGAAACAATCTGTTGGAAGAAAAGTGCACGGGCACAGTCTGACGGGTGCTGGACGAGACCCAAGCACCCTGGAAGTTACGGTGTTTCACAGCAGCAAGGAAAGGAGAGAATAACATGGTCCAAGAGTCGTGCAGGGCGCAGAATATTCACAATATGGCAGATCTTAAATAGGGCTGAAGCTTGTAAGTTCGGGGTTAAACTGATGAACAGGATCCCCTATGTCTTGAGGTCCTACAGAAGTGATACTATGGTACTGCTATGGGCGCTACTACCCTGTTATGTGCGTGAGGACAAAGAAAGCAGGAAGGGGAAAGTGCAGGAGGAATGCTGTGTGGACTGTAATGTTAGTGATGTGCCCGGGACCGTTGAAGAGAAAAGTAAAATCCTTTGTTTGGCATCTAAACTGGTATCTGTGTCCATTCTTTCCGCCCTATGCACCGAAACTGAGTGTACAGGAGCTGTGCATCACTGCTGTGGAATCCCTGATGGTGAACCAGAACTATAAACAGGTATGACGGTAGAAGCTGACAATTTTCCTTTGGGAGGAGGCCAGGACACCAAGGCCAAGGCTACAATGACACAGGAGGGATAGGTAATACTAGAGAAGAGAGAGGATTCTAAAAAGATCTAAACAAACTGGAACTGTGGGCAGCAACTAACAGAATGGTTTTTAACAGGGAGAAATGCAAAGTCCTACATCTGAGCAATACAAATGAAAAAAGCAAATACAGAATGGGAGGAATAGGGCTAAGCGACAGCACGTGTAAAAAAGACTTGAGTGTATCGATAGATCACTGAACGTGAGTTAACAGTGTGATGCAGCAGCAAAAAAGGCAAACAATGCTGGGTTGCATTAATAGAATCATAGAGTCTAGATCACGTGAAGTAATTATCCCTCTCTACTCCTCTTTTATCAGACCGCATCTGGAATCCTGTGTCCAGTTCTGGGCAGCACATTTTAAAAAAGACGTGAACAAATAGGAGCAAGCTCAGACAAGAGTGATCAGAATGGTGTCCAGTCTGAAACAATGTCCTATGAGGAACGGTTAGAGGATTTAGGAATTTTTAGCTTGCAAAAGACTGAAACGAGGGGGATCAGCTTTATTCTTATTTGCACAAAGAAAGACTAGAAGCAATGGGATGAAACTGAATAGGAGACACAGATTAAATATTAGAAAAACTTTTTTGACAGTGAGGGTGACCAATGAGTCGAGCATGCTCCCATGAGAGGTGGTGAGTAGAAATGAGTGAATGTGTTTGGTTCCATCTTATTTGGCAAGCTATACCGCTTACCGAATAAGCTGCAGAGGGAACCCGGCTTCCTGGAGCGCGCCGGCCGATCAGCTGATTGGCGCCGTAGCTGCATGTGTTGCGACTGTGTCACAGTCACAGCACATGCAAGGAGAGCCGAACAAACAGGCTCATCTCTAGTGGTGAGTTTTCCTTCAAATGGAAGCCTTCAAAAAGAGGCTGGACATACATCTGGCTGGGATTATTTAGTGAATCCTGCATTGAGCAGAGAGTTGAACCAGATCACCCAGGAGATCCCATCCAACTCTACCATTCTATGATTCTATGAGATGTGATAAACATTAAGCACGTTGACAGTCAATTTTTTACATTTAACCTGTTACCTCCAAACACACTACTTGCCTGCAAATATTCCAAGCATTAAGGCAGTGCAGAGAACAGTAACACTCAATGGTCACTACAGAGTGAGACTGCTGTAATCACTCTCCGGCAAATAGATTGACAGCCTACTCTGCATACACACTGTGAAGCACCCTGTCAATCAATGCGCTAAGGACTGATTACTAGAGTTGAGCGACTTTTGGTTTTTTAGGGTCGCGTTTCGTTTCGTGAAACCCGACTTTTCCAAAAGTCGGGTCGAGCAAGATCGTCCGATTATATGGAAAAGTCGGGGTCGTCCCGAAACACGAAACCCAATGTAAGTCAATGGGGAATAAAAGTCGGCAGTGAGAGGAGGACAGGAAACACACCTACAGTGCCCATTTGAATGCCAAAAGCATCAATTCTTCTTTCTTAAGCTTGTCAACCTTAATTAACTTCATAATACAAGTTACGCACTGAAAAATGGGGGTTATTTGGCTACAAACTGTGGGGGGGGGGCTGGCTCCAGGTTTTCATGTGCCCTGGGCGAAAGAGCGCCCCTTTTGTAAGAAAAAGTCCTACTGAGAGCTGGAAGAGTCGGGAAGAAGTTCCACAGACGATCTCTTATCAAGCTGAGGTTGAAGGTTTATTCGGAGATACACGGCAAAACAGATACAGAATAACAGAGGAGCTGGAATATGCGGGCAAAAACAGGAATTCAGACAGGCAGAGATTTGCTAGGAAGTCTGGCGATGGTAAGGCTCTGTGCCCTGGCCATGGTGAGGCACAGTGGCATGATGGCGATGGAATGGCCCCGATCGACAGTAACAGGGGCTTCTTATACATTATCAGAACAAAGAAAGCTGCATTTTGCCGCAGAGGGCGTTAACATTATAATTCTAAGGCGTTTTCATGGTAATCTACAGAAACGTGGTTTAGAAAAGAGAATATAATGACATAATACGAAGATATTAATTAACATTTCTTCAAGCAACACTAAAACCCATAAGTCATTGGTATCTATGGCTACTGTCCTAAAATCTTATCATTGTCTCCAGTCTAGGTCCCTAAATTCTTACATCCTGACATTTTAACTACTCTACACTTCGCTACCACACTATCACGTATAAGCATACTGACCATATATTTGGTAACCTGTGACCCTATTGATTGATCCAATCTTCCTCTACGCACATCGGCTGAGGTTGCTAGGAGACATGATCTCATTTTCCATCCTCCATTTAATACATTTTATCAGCTCTTTTGTAAAAGTTGAATCTTCTCTAACTTTCAACAAAATGGCTGCTAGAGACAACATGGCCGCTCAGTATATTATGACTGACCATTCTCTTACAAGTCCCCCTCTTGTACTCTATCCAGAGTACAACATACAGTACTGTAATATTCATGGGTGAATTATTGAAAATGAGAATATTGGGGTAATTCAGCACTTTATGCACGTGTGTGTGTAAGGCAAAAGTCCCTAAAAATAGAACAAACACATAATAAAAAAAATAATTCAAATAGTTCCGAAAAAAAATAAGTTGCACAATAGTCAGGTCTTTTGGTCTATTTCTTCTCATTCTTTGTCTTCTGGATTTTCCTGATCTTCTCCCCCTCTCACACTATCAGAGTCCCACTGTATAGTGTGAAACATCTTCTCCTGATCATCCAATAGGTTCACGGTCCCAGGAGTCGAATATGAAAATCTTCAGCTGACCTGGAGAAAATAGAAAAAAAAAGCGGAGTATCAGTCCTTACCAGAAATCTCAGTAAAATAATTAAGAAGTCTACACTGATTGATATGAACCATTTTAATCACCTTTTTAGCTTGAAAATTTGAGCAAAAACTTAATCATTGTTGTTGGGATGTAAAGCACTAGTCTATCATTAACCCGTTTGTAGTACAAGCACTCCCCCTCAATGGGCAGGGACTCAAGGGAATTGAACAGAGATGAGTCTCCATCCTTCTCCTGTGCTTTTACGAGATATTGAAGAGAAGAATAAACAAGGGGGGGCTCTCGGGGTTTTTTTAGTAACTGCAGCGATGACTTCTTGGGGATATTTGTCCTCGCCTGTGAGTGCAGCTTCCCTGGCTGCGTGATCTACATATGCATTGCCAAGGATGTGAGGGTCAGGAATTAGCCTTTGGTGTCCTTTAATTTTGCAGAAGGACCATAATTTTGGGAATTCTTTACCCCGTTGCTCAATTTGTTTTAGAATGTCTGCATGCTGCAAGGGCTTGTTCTGAGAATCAACCATCCCCCTAAGGGCCCATACATTAAGATATAGAGTGAGTGACGACACGACATATGCGCTATCACTGAAGATATTCATTGGCTCTGGACACCCGAGAATGACCTGTAGAGCTGCTTCCAACTCAGCTCTTTGAGCGGAGAAATGACCAGGGAGTTTATACTGCAGCAGCAATGGCTTAGCTGGAAACCACACAGCGAAGCCTGTGATGTAATGCCCCTCATGCCAATAGCAAGCTCCGTCAATATAGGCACAGGGGATTCCCTCTTGAAAATCTGCTCGGAAGGGAGAGGGAGTAACATTAGCCTGTTCAATTTGACAATTGTGACTTTTTCCTGCATACTGCATCATCTGGGCTAAGTGATATTTCTCACCCACCTCAACTTGTAAGTCTCTAGTCTCAAAATCAATGATCCATTGGGCCATTCTCTGTGAATTGATACCTGAAGCTTTTCCCTTCAGCAAAGTTTTTAAAGTGACATGCGGGGTTTGTAGAATTAAGGGAGCAAATCCCACTATATGCTTCACTTGATTCATAGTCCAGTGCACGCCCAGTAGGTGCTTCATGCACTGAGTGAATCCTTTTTCCACGGGGGTAAGCAACCTAGAATAATAACCTAAGGCATACAACTGACTAGATACCTCGGGGCTTTCTTTGGGCCATTTTTGTAGGAGCACTGAAGAAATAGAGATATCACCGGTGTGAGTCTGAATGTAGAAAGGCTGGGAAGGGTCAGGGTTAATCAATGCAGCAGCTGCCGTAAGGGCGCGCTTCAATCACTCAAAAGCCTGTAAGGCGGTTCCCTCTACATTAACAGGGTCAAGGTCATTATCAACATTTTTCAATAAATCATACAGTGGTTTAGCCAAATAAGCAAAATCTTCAATGAATTCTCTGGAAAAATTAATAAGACCCAAAAATTTTCTGAGTTCAGTAATATTAGTTGGTATGGGGACAGCCTGAATAGCTTTAACCCTATCATGCATGGGCTTCTTTCCTTCTGCTGAGACAGACACACCCAGAAATTTAACCTCTGATTTCATCAATTGTACTTTATCTAGACTCATTTTGAGTCCTGCATTTTGTAAAGCCTGACAAACATTTTCAAGGGTTTCTCTGTGTTCACCTTCATCGACAGTTTGAATCAATAAATCATCCCCATACTGTAAGACTTTGCCTCCGTAACCAAGGGATTCTAACATCTGAGCCAATGCCTGATGGAAATACACAGGAGAACTGTGAAATCCCATGGGCAACCGCGTGCGAAGCGGAGTGCAGATTCAGGTGTTAGGGGTACTGAGAAAAAGCCATTTGCAATATCCAAACAAGAAAATACCTTACAATCACTCCTCAGCTGCGACATAACTTCAGGGACAGATGCCACAAGGTGAGCAGCTGAGGGAGTGTACTTATTTACAAGTCTCAGGTCTACTACCATTCGAAAACTGCCATCTTCCTTTTTTACAGGTAGAATAGGACTGTTACATGGAAAATTACCTTTCACAACAACACCTTGTTTCTCCAATTCACTGACTGCTACCCTTATGTAAGGGATTGCGTCCTCCGGAATACGGTACTGACGCTGGAAAGGTGGCAGTTTTTCACCATCAATTTTAACCTGAATTTGCATTAACCCACAATCAGTTTTCTTTGAGATCCACAATTCAGGGAACTTTTGCTTCAATTCATTCTTTAAAGCATCATTGTCAGTGTTTTCAACATTTTCATTAGCACCTAATCCGAAGCTAGCAATGGGTAATTTATGACTCTCCTCCTCCTCTACAGGGACAATTACAGAACAGATAGTGGCTTCTTTCTTCCGCCACAAGACTTTGTTACATAAATCAACAACAATTCCCATTGCTCCCAAAACATCAGTTCCCAAAATAGTGTACCGTAACTGTGGGTTTACCCAAAAAGCGCATCGAAGACCCCTTTGCTTCGATCCCCCTGTGTCCTGAAATCTCAGGTTTACTGGACGACTTTTTACTGCTTGAATACAGGAGTCCTCAAATTCTACAAAAGTGTAGTCTCAGGCAGTCCAGGGGGTGACTGCAATTTGTGTCGTGTTATTGAAACTGAGGCTCCTGTATCGATGAGGATGTCTTCCCAAGGCAGCCCCTCTATTCTCCCTCTGACATAAGGTCTACCGTCCCTGCCCAGGGAAAGGGGAGCAAGGAGGGTGAGGGGAACAGGGGGAACACTCCATCAATCAGTGTTACCTGTCATGGGAAGCCCGAAAAATCCATCATCCCCATCTGGGCACGGCTTCCGTCCAACAGCTGCCACCTCCGCCCCAAAGAGATCCTTAGTCAGGGTCCGGTCCTCATGTTCCCGTAGCTCCTTAATCAGCGGAGCATAGGGACGAGGAGGAGTGACCCCTCCCTGAATAGCATGGACCTCCGGGCACGGATGAGTGAAAGCTATTGGGGAGGGAGCAGGAGCAGAGGGCTCCTGTGAGACTGGGTTAACCAATTGAAGAACGTTGTACTGCTGATACTGCCTAGGGTCATTCACTGCTGGATACGGAGGTCTAACTCCGAAAGGTGGTCTAGAGAACTCCCGGGTCTGTTGGGGGTTAAATGGTGCCCGGGGTTCTCGGGGTACAATCCCTGGCTCAAAGTTGGGACAAAAACGTCTAACATATCCCAGATGTCCACGAAAATAACACAAGGGGGGACCTCTCATAGGATCCTGTGGGGGCTCTGCCGAACGGGACCTGCCCATTCTCAGCAGCTGCGCATACCCCCCCGGAACTCCTGGCCTCCCCTAATCAGCAGATACACCCCGAGGTGAATGGCATGCAAAAACATTAGACTCATCACCCCTCACCTCGGATTGCATCGTCCTAACAAAACACTCACTTACTTTCCTCCCAATTAGGCAACATTTTTTTAATAAATTTAAGATGGACCAGGAACATTTGGCCTGGGATTTTTCTCTCGGGGTAGAAGCAGCATCACACCTAACCTAGGGTCTGCATGTGCTGGAGCTGTTGGGACAATATATCTTTCCTCAACTGTATCTGCATAAGCTGGAGCTGTTGGGACACTATATCTTGTTATGTACTACTTCACTCATTCTCCTAACTCTCTTCTCCAGTCTACAACTGTATTTACATCAGCACTGTGTTTCGAAGCTGCAGTGTCCATCTGTGACATAACTGCTCTCAGCTGCTGCTGCTCGCACCCCTCCTCTCTGTGCTTCGCTGCTAGCTCCAGCATCTCATTCAGCTTTTCTGATCTCTCCCTATACGCTGCCCCTCCCCGGGTGAACATGTTAACATATTGTTGTGTAGACTATTTATCAAGAGCCTGATCAAAGGTTATGACTGTCTTACACAAAGCCACTACTTGGCTATTAGCTTAACCTAGTGAATTCTTTCTATCCAGTTCCCTGTTCTCGGTGGTAAACCAACGCATACAATTTAACCACGTGGTTTCCACATTAACCCCCTCCAGCTGGGGTGTGCCAGCATATTTCTCTGCCTGCTTCCGTAACCACTCCATATTTACAGTGGTCTACAAGGACGAGTTTTACTCTGTCCTAGTATCAACAAATGCAATTTAAGCAAAGTTAGATACTCACACCTCTCAGATGGAAGACCTCGCTGCAGCTGTTTGGGGTCGACCAGATATCAAAAGAGGTGCAGCCGTGATTCCAGCCTCACTCGTTATGCTTGCCAAGTGTCTCCCCACGCCCTTTTAAAGCTTCTTGCTACCCGGCACAACAAATTCTCACGTCCTTGTAGATAGCTTCTTCTTAGTTACTCATCTTTTTATAGTCTTTTTCTTTGTCCGTGGTTTTATTATAAAAAAATCGGGCAGGCGGTTTCAGAGCGATCACGAGAGGTTCTCCTTCAGGCTGGCTTCCTTTGACCGGTTTAACGTATGGCCATACGCGTTTCTTTTATTTTTTCTCTTCCTCTTCCCACCTCCAAGCCCTCATCTGCGGCTTCTTCCACAAAGGTTCTTCTGGAGGCCACTCTCCGGAGCTGCTCCTCCTGGCTGGCAATCGCCACTTGTAAGAAAAAGTCCTACTGAGAGCTGGAAGAGTCGGGAAGAAGTTCCACAGACGATCTCTTATCAAGCTGAGGTTGAAGGTTTATTCGGAGATACACGGCAAAACAGATACAGAATAACAGAGGAGCTGGAATATGCGGGCAAAAACAGGAATTCAGACAGGCAGAGATTTGCTAGGAAGTCTGGCGATGGTAAGGCTCTGTGCCCTGGCCATGGTGAGGCACAGTGGCATGATGGCGATGGAATGGCCCCGATCGACAGTAACAGGGGCTTCTTATACATTATCAGAACAAAGAAAGCTGCATTTTGCCACAGAGGGCGTTAACATTATAATTCTAAGGCGTTTTCATGGTAATCTACAGAAACGTGGTTTAGAAAAGAGAATATAATGACATAATACGAAGATATTAATTAACATTTCTTCAAGCAACACTAAAACCCATAAGTCATTGGTATCTATGGCTACTGTCCTAAAATCTTATCATTGTCTCCAGTCTAGGTCCCTAAATTCTTACATCCTGACATTTTAACTACTCTACACTTCGCTACCACACTATCACGTATAAGCATACTGACCATATATTTGGTAACCTGTGACCCTATTGATTGATCCAATCTTCTTCTACGCACATCGGCTGAGGTTGCTAGGAGACATGATCTCATTTTCCATCCTCCATTTAATACATTTTATCAGCTCTTTTGTAAAAGTTGAATCTTCTCTAACTTTCAACAAAATGGCTGCTAGAGACAACATGGCCGCTCAGTATATTATGACTGACCATTCTCTTACACTTTAACACATACCACAACTCATCATGCTCCGATACGGCAGAGAAATAGCGGTATAGTCCAATGAAAAATACCTCACTTTTTACATCTCATGACGAGGCCCATCTATTTCTCCATACAGAATCATTGGTCCCATATAATGTTTGAAACAGTATATGATGAGCTCCACATAATGCTACAGTATATGTTGGTCCCCATGGATGAAGCTCCACTGTCTTATGGGCCCAAATAATGCTCCAAACATAATGGGCCCCATTTCTAATGCTCTAGTGTATAATGGGCCCTGTAAATGCTGCTCCAGTGTCTGATGTCCACCTTTGGAATGTTCCAGTGTATGGTGGGCCCCATCTATCATTCTCCAGAGTATAGTGCTCCCCAAAAATTGCTGTCCCAACATTGAAAACAATCAAATAAGTCTCCTCGCTAGGGAATCCCTGTACTTGTCTGGACAGGTGCTGTAGCTTGCTTAACAGCTCGCCAGCCGTTCTCACGCCCAGTATGGATTACACGTGATTGCACAAAGGTTAGAAAGGGTACCGTATCCCCGGATAACATGTATGGATAGCGTACACATTCAAAATATATGTCTCAGGAGGCAGGCTCAGACGGTGTTAGGCCCAGTATGGATTGCACGTGATTGCACAAAGGTTAGAAAGGGTACCGTATCCCTGGATAACATATATGGATAGCGTACACATTCAAAATATATGTCTATACAGCATGAGGCAGGCTCAGACGGTGTTAGGCCCAGTATGGATTGCACGTGATTGCACAAAGGTTAGAAAGGGTACCGTATCCCTGGATAACATGTATGGATAGCGTACACATTCAAAATATATGTCTATACAGCATGAGGCAGACTCAGACGGTGTTAGGCCCAGTATGGATTGCACGTGATTGCACAAAGGTTAGAAAGGGTACCGTATCCCCGGATAACATGTATGGATAGCGTACACATTCAAAATATATGTCTATACAGCATGAGGCAGGCTCAGACGGTGTTAGGCCCAGTATGGATTGCACGTGATTGCACAAAGGTTAGAAAGGGTACCGTATCCCCGGATAACATGTATGGATAGCGTACACATTCAAAATATATGTCTATACAGCATGAGGCAGGCTCAGACGGTGTTAGGCCCAGTATGGATTGCACGTGATTGCACAAAGGTTAGAAAGGGTACCGTATCCCTGGATAACATGTATGGATAGCGTACACATTCAAAATATATGTCTCAGGAGGCAGGCTCAGACGGTGTTAGGCCCAGTATGGATTGCACGTGATTGCACAAAGGTTAGAAAGGGTACCGTATGCCCGGATAACATGTATGGATAGCGTACACATTCAAAATATATGTCTCAGGAGGCAGGCTCAGACGGTGTTAGGCCCAGTATGGATTGCACGTGATTGCACAAAGGTTAGAAAGGGTACCGTATCCCCGGATAACATGTATGGATAGCGTACACATTCAAAATATATGTCTCAGGAGGCAGGCTCAGACGGTGTTAGGCCCAGTATGGATTGCACGTGATTGCACAAAGGTTAGAAAGGGTACCGTATCCCTGGATAACATGTATGGATAGCGTACACATTCAAAATATATGTCTATACAGCATGAGGCAGGCTCAGACGGTGTTAGGCCCAGTATGGATTGCACGTGATTGCACAAAGGTTAGAAAGGGTACCGTATCCCCGGATAACATGTATGGATAGTGTACACATTCAAAATATATGTCTATACAGCATGAGGCAGGCTCAGACGGTGTTAGGCCCAGTATGGATTGCACGTGATTGCACAAAGGTTAGAAAGGGTACCGTATCCCTGGATAACATGTATGGATAGCGTACACATTCAAAATATATGTCTCTGGAGGCAGGCTCAGACGGTGTTAGGCCCAGTATGGATTGCACGTGATTGCACAAAGGTTAGAAAGGGTACCGTATCCCCGGATAACATGTATGGATAGCGTACACATTCAAAATATATGTCTCAGGAGGCAGGCTCAGACGGTGTTAGGCCCAGTATGGATTGCACGTGATTGCACAAAGGTTAGAAAGGGTACCGTATCCCTGGATAACATGTATGGATAGCGTACACATTCAAAATATATGTCTCAGGAGGCAGGCTCAGACGGTGTTAGGCCCAGTATGGATTGCACATGATTGCACAAAGGTTAGAAAGGGTACCGTATCCCTGGATAACATGTATGGATAGCGTACACATTCAAAATATATGTCTCAGGAGGCAGGCTCAGACGGTGTCAGGCACAGTATGGATTTGATGGCCCAGATTACACAGCGGAGGAGCAGGGAGAGGTAAAGATTGCAAATGCTGGGGCCCTGCCCAAGCAAGGGGGGCCCACTCGTGGGCGTCGGTACTGGCACTGGGCCCCTCATAGTACAGCGGTGTGTCTGACGGCGGGTGTGCACCACCACCGTCAGAGACACTTGATTGCACTATGAGGGACCCTGTGCCAGTGCCCGCGCCCAAGAGTCGGCCTACCCACCTGTCCAGGGCAACGGCACTCGCACGGTGTCGTGTGGTAGGTGGTGACCCCGGCCATGGGGGGGGAGGCAGCACAGTTAGGGAGTTTTAGAAAGTGGCATATGTTGATGTTGGACATTCAGCTGATGCAAAAGGCGAAATAGGTGAAGTACCAGGAAGAGGTGGACCAAAGCAAGCCATTTTTCTGTCACCCTATGTGTCATCAGGGGAAGGTGGGACAAAATCCTTGGAAACCCATGCGTGGTTCATTTTAATGAAGGTTAGATCATCCACATTTTGGGTTGACAGACGGGTCCTTTTTTCTGTCAGGATTGATCCAGCTGCACTGAAGACTCTTTCCGATAGCACACTTGCAGCTGGGCAAGCGAGCTCCTGTAAGGCATATTGGGCCAATTCAGGCCAGGTGTCCAGTTTAGCGGCCCAATAGTCAAAGGGGAATGACCTGTGTGGGAGAACATCGATATGGGAGGAAAAGTAGTTTGCAACCATAGTTGACAACTGCTGTCTCCTGTCACTTTCCATCGATGCAGTATTACCAGTTGTGTGAGCGGTATTTGAAAAATCAGTCCACAACATTGTCATGAAACCCCTGTCTCCAATGCCACTTCTGCTGTGTGCACCACGCACACCTCTGCCAAGCTGCCCCCGGCCCGTACGGCTCGTGTGAGAACCATCACCGCTGCTGTGTGCTGGGAATGCCTCAAGCAACCGATTTACCAGAGTTGCTTGTTTATTAGCCAATATTAGGTCAAGGTTCTCCTGTGGCATGATGTTTTGTAATTTGCCTTTATAGCGTGGATCCAGGATGCTGGCCAACCAGTAGTCGTCATCGTTCATCATTTTGGCAATGCAGGGGTCCCTTTTTAGGATCCGCAAGGCATAATCTGACATGTGGGCCAATGTTCCCGGTGTCAATGATGCACTGCGAGTGCTGGGTGGAGGAGCACTTTCTGGCAAATCCACATCCCTCCAGTCACGCACAAACCCTGTACCAGACCCTGCCACGCCAACATTTTCACTTGCCCCACGAGATGCATCCTCCTCCCCTAAGTAATCATCCCCATCATCATCCTCCTCCTCCTCTTCTTCCACCACCTCGTCCAGGAGAGGTCCCTGAGCAGACAATGGCTGAATGTCATCAAGGATTCCCTCCTCCTCTTCCTCCTCATCAACATTGGCTGCAGACGCCTGCTCCTTAAGGTGCGTCAAAGTTTGCATGAGCAGACGCATAAGTGGGATGCTCATGCTTAGGATGGCGTCGTCTGCGCTTACCAGCCGTGTGCATTCCTCAAAACACTGAAGGACTTTACAAAGGTCTTTCAGCTTCGACCACTGCACACCTGTCAACTCCAAGTCTGCTCTCAAAGTGCCTGGCCGTGTATCCTCCCACAAATGCATTATGGCCTGCCTCTGCTCGCACAGCCGCTCCACCATGTGCAGGGTGGAGTTCCACCTTGTTGCAATGTCGATAATGAGGCGGTGGTTGGGAAGGTGGAGCAATCGCTGCAGCTTCTGCATACGAACGGAGTGTACAGGCGACCGGCGGATGTGCGCGCACAGTCTTCGCACCTTCTGGAGCAGGGCTGTTAACTCCGGATAATTTTTGAGGAAGCACTGCACCACCAGGTTCAAGGTGTGAGCCAAGCAAGGTATGTGGCTGAGTTTTGAAAGGGCTATGGCTGCCACAAAATTACGGCCGTTATCACTAACTACCTTGCCTGCCTCAAGATGTACACTGCCCAGCCATGACTCAGTTTGTCGCTTCAAGTACTCGGCCAGCACCTCGGCGGTGTGTCTGTCGCCCAAACACATCATCTGCAACACAGCCTGCTGACGCTTTCCACTAGCTGCTCGATAGGGGGACACATCATGTGCAACAGTGGCAGCTGCAGATGGAGTGCTCGTACGACTGCGCTCTGTGGACGAGCTTTCGCTTCTGGAGGAGGAGGAGGAGGGTCGAACGCCTACAGCCAACTGTTTCCTATACCGTGGGCTAGGCAGCACTGTCCCACCACCGCTGTCCCCTGTGGACCCTGCATCCACCACATTAACCCAGTGCGCAGTGATGGACACGTAACGGCCCTGGCCATGCCGACTGGACCATGCATCAGTTGTGAGGTGCACCTTTCCGCTCACTGACTGCTTGAGTGCATGGACAATGCGGTCTTTCACATGATGGTGGAGGGCTGGGATGGCTTTGCGAGAGAAGAAGTGGTGACTGGGTAGGTCATAGCGTGGTACTGCATAGGCCATGAGTTCGCGGAAAGCTGTGCTTTCCACCAACCGAAAGGGCATCATCTCAAACGAGATTAGTTTGGCAATGTGGGCGTTCAAACCCAGTGTACGCGGATGAGAGACTGAGTACTTTCTTGACCTACTCATAGTGTCTGGGAGGGTGAGCTGGACTTGAGAGCTGCATATGGTGGAAGTAGCGGTGGACAGGGTGGACTGAGAGAGGGTTGATGATGGGGATGGAGTTGGTGTTCTTTCTGATGGCCTAGAATCAGTCTTTCGTTGATATAACAGTGGGATTCCCTGACTGCTGTGGTCTTGCAACGACACCTCAACATTTGCTGCTGTGCTAACCGGTGGGCTTACAGTGGGGGAAACAATGTAGCGTTGCTGACTACCTTCGTTGTGATCAGTTGCACATGTGGCACTTGAGGTTTGGTGTTGTGTCCACGCTTGCAAGTGCATGCTGGTTAAATGTCTAAGCATGCAACTGGTATTCAAATTTTTCAGATTTTTCCCTCGGCCAAAGGTCTTTGCGCACTTCTTACAGATAACCTTGGCCTGATCATGAGGATTTTGTTCAAAAAAGTGCCACACTGCACTCTTCCTACTTTGGCAGACATTTTGCGGCCTAGCACGCTGTGATCTTTTGACCCTCTGGACAAGCTGTCCAGCAACTCTTTTGATGTTTGGAACCTGTCTTTGGAGTGCTCCGGGCCTGCCAGATAACAGCTGTTGCGATGTCGATGTCTGCTGTGGATGCTCCTCATCTGAGCTATTGGAAGCAGCACCCTCTTCCCCCAATGGATGCCAATCTGGGTCAACAACTGGGTCATCCATCACCTCCTCTTCTATGTCATGTGCACCTTCCTCTGTGTCACCGTGTATGGTGGTATAGTGTGCAGGAAGGGGCACCTGAGTCTCATCAGGGTCAGAATCTGGCTCTGTACACTGCGAGGACAATGTAGTGCTCTGAGTGAATGTACCAGCAGAATCATCCATCAGCGGCTGTGCATCAGTGCACTCCATGTCAGATTCATCTTGGCCTGGGTAATTCACCATTTCACTTGATAATCCAGGCATGGTATGTGAAAACAGCTCCATGGAGTAATCAGTAGTATGGCCTGCATCATCCTTCAATCTTGGTTGGGGTGAAGGACACAAGGAAAGGTGTGGTTCATGAACATGAGCCTCCAATGACGACTCAGTGCTTTTACTTTTTACAACTGAAGAAGAGGAGGCGATAGAGCTGGAGGCTGAGTCAGCAATGTAAGACAAAACTTTTTCCTGATGCTCTGGCTTTAAAAGCAGTTTGCCAACTCCTAGAAAACTAAGCGTTCAAGGCCTTATGTAGCCAGACGATGACGCAGGGTCAGCACCTCCTGCATTCGGTCCTATTTTGCTCTTGCCACTACCATCAGATCCACCACCAACACCATCATTACCAGCTGCCAACCCACGCCCAATTCCACGGCCTCTTCCACCAGCCTTCCTCATTTTTGGTAGAAATGTAGACAAAATCCAACAAACTATATAGTAATGTAAAACAAGGTACAAGGTGTCTATAGGACAGGGGAGATTTTGAATTTCTGCACACACTTTTGGACACTGGACACTTTTGGATTGTGTGAGGCCCACTGATATCTGAGCGCTATGTGACAGGCTCGATGGCACTGCTGTGACAAAAGTGACTAGAGGATAAGGGAGATTTTGAATATCTGCACACACTTGTGGACAGTGGACACTTTTGGATTGTGTGAGGCCCACTGATATCTGAGCACTATGTGACATGCTCGATGGCACTGCTGTGACAAAAGTGACTAGAGGATAAGGGAGATTTTGAATATCTGCACACACTTTTGGACACTGGACACTTTTGGATTGTGTGAGGCCCACTGATATCTGAGCGCTATGTGACAGGCTCGATGGCACTGCTGTGACCAAAGTGACTAGAGGATAAGGGAGATTTTGAATTTCTGCACACACTTTTGGACACTGGACACTTTTGGATTGTGTGAGGCCCACTGATATCTGAGCGCTATGTGACAGGCTCGATGGCACTGCTGTGACAAAAGTGACTAGAGGATAAGGGAGATTTTGAATTTCTGCACACACTTTTGGACACTGGACACTTTTGGATTGTGTGAGGCCCACTGATATCTGAGCGCTATGTGACAGGCTCGATGGCACTGCTGTGACAAAAGTGACTAGAGGATAAGGGAGATTTTGAATATCTGCACACACTTTTGGACACTGGACACTTTTGGATTGTGTGAGGCCCACTGATATCTGAGCGCTATGTGACAGGCTCGATGGCACTGCTGTGACAAAAGTGACTAGAGGATAAGGGAGATTTTGAATATCTGCACACACTTGTGGACAGTGGACACTTTTGGATTGTGTGAGGCCCACTGATATCTGAGCGCTATGTGACAGGCTCGATGGCACTGCTGTGACAAAAGTGACTAGAGGATAAGGGAGATTTTGAATTTCTGCACACACTTGTGGACAGTGGACACTTTTGGATTGTGTGAGGCCCACTGATATCTGAGCGCTATGTGACAGGCTCGATGGCACTGCTGTGACAAAAGTGACTAGAGGATAAGGGAGATTTTGAATTTCTGCACACACTTGTGGACAGTGGACACTTTTGGATTGTGTGAGGCCCACTGATATCTGAGCGCTATGTGACAGGCTCGATGGCACAGCTGTGACCAAAGTGACGAGAGGATAAGGGAGATTTTGAATTTCTGCACACACTTGTGGACAGTGGACACTTTTGGATTGTGTGAGGCCCACTGACATCTGAGCGCTATGTGACAGGCTCGATGGCACTGCTGTGACAAAATTGACTAGAGGATAAGGGAGATTTTGAATTTCTGCACACACTTGTGGACAGTGGACACTTTTGGATTGTGTGAGGCCCACTGATATCTGAGCGCTATGTGACAGGCTCAATGGCACAGCTGTGACCAAAGTGACGAGAGGATAAGGGAGATTTTGAATTTCTGCACACACTTGTGGACAGTGGACACTTTTGGTTTGTGTGAGGCCCACTGATATCTGAGCGCTATGTGACAGGCTCGATGGCACTGCTGTGACAAAAGTGACTAGAAGATAAGGGAGATTTTGAATATCTGCACACACTTTTGGACACTGGACACTTTTGGATTGTGTGAGGCCCACTGATATCTGAGCGCTATGTGACAGGCTCGATGGCACTGCTGTGACAAAAGTGACTAGAGGATAAGGGAGATTTTGAATTTCTGC
The DNA here is from genome assembly GCF_039654945.1 of Dendrobates tinctorius. Taxonomy (NCBI): domain Eukaryota; kingdom Metazoa; phylum Chordata; class Amphibia; order Anura; family Dendrobatidae; genus Dendrobates; species Dendrobates tinctorius. The sequence goes on from NW_027361891.1 coordinate 6,238,369, forward strand.
ACACACTTGTGGACAGTGGACACTTTTGGATTGTGTGAGGCCCACTGATATCTGAGCGCTATGTGACAGGCTCGATGGCACAGCTGTGACAAAAGTGACTAGAGGATAAGGGAGATTTTGAATATCTGCACACACTTTTGGACACTGGACACTTTTGGATTGTGTGAGGCCCACTGATATCTGAGCGCTATGTGACAGGCTCGATGGCACTGCTGTGACAAAAGTGACTAGAGGATAAGGGAGATTTTGAATATCTGCACACACTTTTGGACACTGGACACTTTTGGATTGTGTGAGGCCCACTGATATCTGAGCGCTATGTGACAGGCTCGATGGCACTGCTGTGACAAAAGTGACTAGAGGATAAGGGAGATTTTGAATATCTGCACACACTTTTGGACACTGGACACTTTTGGATTGTGTGAGGCCCACTGATATCTGAGCGCTATGTGACAGGCTCGATGGCACTGCTGTGACAAAAGTGACTAGAGGATAAGGGAGATTTTGAATTTCTGCACACACTTGTGGACAGTGGACACTTTTGGATTGTGTGAGGCCCACTGATATCTGAGCGCTATGAGACAGGCTCGATGGCACAGCTGTGACCAAAGTGACGAGAGGATAAGGGAGATTTTGAATTTCTGCACACACTTGTGGACAGTGGACACTTTTGGATTGTGTGAGGCCCACTGATATCTGAGCGCTATGTGACAGGCTCGATGGCACTGCTGTGACAAAAGTGACTAGAGGATAAGGGAGATTTTGAATATCTGCACACACTTTTGGACACTGGACACTTTTGGATTGTGTGAGGCCCACTGATATCTGAGCGCTATGTGACAGGCTCGATGGCACTGCTGTGACAAAAGTGACTAGAGGATAAGGGAGGTTTTGAATATCTGCACACACTTTTGGACACTGGACACTTTTGGATTGTGTGAGGCCCACTGATATCTGAGCGCTATGTGACAGGCTCGGTGGCACTGCTGTGACAAAAGTGACTAGAGGATAAGGGAGATTTTGAATATCTGCACACACTTTTGGACACTGGACACTTTTGGATTGTGTGAGGCCCACTGATATCTGAGCGCTATGTGACAGGCTCGATGGCACTGCTGTGACAAAAGTGACTAGAGGATAAGGGAGATTTTGAATATTTGCACACACTTTTGGACATTGGACACTTTTGGATTGTGTGAGGCCCACTGATATCTGAGCGCTATGTGACAGGCTCGATGGCACTGCTGTGACAAAAGTGACTAGAGGATAAGGGAGATTTTGAATATCTGCACACACTTTTGGACACTGGACACTTTTGGATTGTGTGAGGCCCACTGATATCTGAGCGCTATGTGACAGGCTCGATGGCACTGCTGTGACAAAAGTGACTAGAGGATAAGGGAGATTTTGAATATCTGCACACACTTTTGGACACTGGACACTTTTGGATTGTGTGAGGCCCACTGATATCTGAGCGCTATGTGACAGGCTCGATGGCACTGCTGTGACAAAAGTGACTAGAGGATAAGGGAGATTTTGAATTTCTGCACACACTTGTGGACAGTGGACACTTTTGGATTGTGTGAGGCCCACTGATATCTGAGCGCTATGTGACAGGCTCGATGGCACAGCTGTGACAAAAGTGACTAGAGGATAAGGGAGATTTTGAATATCTGCACACACTTTTGGACACTGGACACTTTTGGATTGTGTGAGGCCCACTGATATCTGAGCGCTATGTGACAGGCTCGATGGCACTGCTGTGACAAAAGTGACTAGAGGATAAGGGAGATTTTGAATTTCTGCACACACTTGTGGACAGTGGACACTTTTGGATTGTGTGAGGCCCACTGATATCTGAGCGCTATGTGACAGGCTCGATGGCACAGCTGTGACAAAAGTGACTAGAGGATAAGGGAGATTTTGAATTTCTGCACACACTTGTGGACAGTGGACACTTTTGGATTGTGTGAGGCCCACTGATATCTGAGCGCTATGTGACAGGCTCGATGGCACAGCTGTGACAAAAGTGACTAGAGGATAAGGGAGATTTTGAATCTCTGCACACACTTTTGGACACTGGACACTTTTGGATTGTGTGAGGCCCAATGAATATCTGAGCGCTATGTGACAGGCTCGATGGCACAGCTGTGACAAAAGTGACTAGAGGATAAGGGAGATTGGATTGCTTTTAAAAAAGCAGTTTGCGGAGCAGTGGGTAAACAGCAATGCCAGCCTGTCAGGAAGCCTTAGAAGGCAGCCCAACAACCAACACCACTGATACACCACTATATAGCCTCCCCTTGCACTGCACACACAGTGACTGGTGTGTTGTGCAGGCCAAATTGCTAGCAGCAGAAGCAGTTTTTTTTTCTTCTCAGCAGGACAAAAAAAAAAAATTGGGATTGCTTTTAAAAAAGCAGTTTGCGGAGCAGTGGGTAAACAGCAATGCCAGCCTGTCAGGAAGCCTTAAAAGGCAGCCCAACAACCAACACCACTGATACACCACTATATAGCCTCCCCTTGCACTGCACACACAGTAACTGGTGTGTTGTGCAGGCCAAATCGCTAGCAGCAGAAGCAGTTTTTTTGTCTTCTTCCCTGCCTAACGCTCTCCCTACAGAATCAGCAGCAACCTCTCCCTATACTAAGATCGGCAGAAGTAAGATGGCGGTCGGCGTGCACGCCCTTTTATACCCCCTGTGACGCCCACCAAAGCAAGCCAATCACTTGCATGCCCTTCTGAAAGATGGTGGTGACCCGTGCCTATGTCATCACGTTGCCCACAGTGTCCGTGGATCCTGATTGGCTGAAAAAGAGCGCAAAACAAACTTTTGAAACGCGACTTTGGCGCGTAAGTCGCCGACCTCGTGGCCGACCTCATCCTAGGGTCGGGTTTCGTTTCATGAAACCCGACTTTGCCAAAAGTCGGCGACTTTTGAATTTTTTCGACCCGTTTCGCTCAACTCTACTGATTACAGTGTGCTCACTGTGTAGTGAGTGGTGAGTGTAATCATCCATATGACCAGAAGCGAGTGGCAGAGGGGAGAATATAACTTTGTTTTCTTTCTGTATCTGCTGCTCTGGTAAGTGTCCCAAACATGATTACAATGCTACTTATCTGCACATTAGCAATATATCTGTAGGCAAATAGCATTTCAGAATGTGACAGATTCTCAAGTTGCTTTGCTGAAAGCAGGAAATAACGGGCAAGCTTAGAGATCAGATTGACTTTGGCAAAGGGAATTTATAATGGCTGGATGACTGGTTCAAAGCATCGTCAACAAAATGATGTGGTGTTTGCATTATGCAGTAGTTGGTACCCTCCAAATGTGATATTAATACCTGGTTATATAAATGTCAGCAATGCAACTGGTCCTCCATCCTTTTACTGTGCATCTTGTGGTGGATTACATTTTATTATAAAATATGTTTTTAAACGTTCTCCTCAGAATTGTAGTCTGTAGAATCAGCAGAATCTGTGTTTATACAAATCAAGCTTTAAGTCCATCGTGAACATCTAACAATTCTATCTGGACATATTTCTCTGTAAAAGTATGACAAGCGGTGAACTGGTAACATGGTCATGGCCTATGAGGAGTGCATTATACTATATAGAGTCTGCCTATGGGGAGTGAATTATACTATACATAGAGTCTGCCCTTGGGAGGTGCATTATACTATATATAGTCTGCCTATGAGGGGTGCATTATACTACATAGAGTCTGCCTATGGGGGGTGAATTATACTATGCAGAGTCTCCCTATGGGGGGTGCATTATACTATACACAGTCTCCCTATGGTGTTTGCATTATACTATATAGAGTCTGCCAATGGGTTGTGCATGATACTATATAGATTCTGACTATGGGGAGTGCATTATATTATTTAGAGTCTGCCTATGGGGGGTACATTATACTATATAAAGTCTGCCTATAGGGAGTGCATTATACTATATAGAGTCTTCCTATGGGGAGTGCATTATAATATAGAGGCCTATGAGGAGTGAATTATACTATATGGAGGCATATGTGGAGTACATTATACTATACGGAGGCCAATGGGAGGGTGCATTATACCATATTAAGGAGTATATGGTGCATTACACTATATTGAGGCTAGCTAGGGGCCATCATACCGTGTAGAGATTACAGTAAGGGGGCCATCATACAGCTTAGGGTCTACTAAGAGGTCAGTATACTGTGTGGATGTTACTATTCAGTGAAGGGCATCATACTGTGTATAGGGGAGCTGTACAGGGGGGAGATTCAGGACATTGTTAATTGTAAAGTGGGCACTTATTGTTATAGGTCAACTCAGGTTACTGTGATTGTCCAAGAGGCATACGGGGCATTATTACTTTCTAGGGGGAAAATGTGGGTGTAACGCCTCAGTGAAGTGAGCTATAAGAGTGGACCCTCTGGACCGTGGAACAGATTGCCCAGGGCGAGCCGACCTAGTAAAGACCGACCCCTATAGAGGGATCGTCAGGGACAGGCCTAGGGATCTCTAACACCACGGTAGCCGGTACCAAGAGGAACGGCTCAGATAGCGGGAGATACATGGAATAGAAGGGTAACTGAGAAGACTGACAAACACCGGTGCACTAGTAACGGACATACGGAACAGAGCACAGGGGTATAACAGAGCATGTGCCAGGAGGCACAACAGAGTACCAGGCAGAGTAGAGGGACAGAGCTTTTGCCAGGAGGCACAACAGAGTACAAAGCAGAGAACAGGGACTGCGCTTGTGCCAGGAGGCGCAACAGAGCAACAGGCAGAGTACAGGGACTGAGCTTGTGCCAGGAGGCACAACAGAGCAACAGGCAGAGTACAGGGACTGAGCATGTGCCAGGAGGCACAACAGAACACAAGGCAGAGTATAGGGACACGGACATGCAGGATAGCACACACAGAATATAGACACGGGCCTGGGTCACAGGAGCAGGAGCTTAAACAATAACCAGGCGCCACAGGAAAGAGGAAACAGGTTCAAATAACCCCCACCTTACCCGGATTGGCTGCTGGGATTTCCGGGTCAGGATATCGAAGTGTATAAAGGACCTGGGAGGGGGCATGGCCACCCGAGTCAGGACATCCGAGAAGCTACAGGACCTTGGAGGAGGCATGACCGCCCTCCAAGAGTGCCAGAGCACATGTGCAGAGTCCTGGAGCCTCCAGCAGTGCGGGGAGCACGGCAGGACAGAAGGACAGGAACGGAGGAGTGGGCACAGAGGTAGCAGTGGCGCAATCAGCTGCGGGGGAAGAGCGGCCAGTGGTGGTAACAGTGGGCACTGTTTTCTAGGGCACTTGCATCCGGCATTGCTGTATTCTAGAGGGTTGCTTTAGAATTTATAGGGCACACAGAACCACACAGTAGGTGCAGTAATAGAGACACATATGGTAGCAGCGGCTCAACATTGGGGTATTAGCGGGATAAGGAGTTTGTGCACGTTGGGAATAGTCTCAATGGGAACAGTGCAGAAAATATGAGATGTGAAATGTGTCTTTGTTGTATCCTCTGCAGCCAAGTTGTGGCTGAAAGAAGTCGTCATGTCAGTCTGTGCCAGATGGAAAAGACGTGAAAAGTGTACCGTTCAATCAGAAAGAACACCAGCTGTTAGTCACCATCTATAAGTGTACTGTAATAGCTTATATGTTTATAAATTTCACACCCCCCTGAACAAAAACCCTAGCTATGCCTCTGGGAGGACACATGCGAGCATGATGGAGACACTTGGGAAAGGATGGGAGAACACATAGGGGCAGGATGGAGATACATTGGGCCAGGATGGGAGAACATATGGGGCCAGGAATGAAATGCCTTTTCTGGGGCAGCTGCGGGCTACTATTTTTAGGCTTGGAGGGGTCAATATCCATGGCCCCTTACCAGTCTGAGAATACCAGCTTGGCTGGTTGTCAAAAATGGGATGGGACCCCACACTGCTTTTTATAATTATTTAAATTATTGAAAAAAAATGCATGGGACCCCTGTTTCTTGATAACCAGCCATGATAAAACTGACAGCTGGGGTTGCAGTCCGCTGTCAGTTTGCCTATGCTAGTTAACAAAAATAGAAGAGATCCCACATCATTAATTTTATTATCTGTTTATTTATAGCACAGGTGCCAGTTATCAGCAACAGCAGGCGTACGCTGATCAGAGTAGTACGCCGGAGACCGGTGGTAACCTTTTTACTGCCGGTCATAGTTGCTGGCTCACACTGTCATCTGACAGTGTGGAAACTGCAACTCTCTGACTGGCAGTAACTAACTTACCACCAATCAGAGCCGCTAGTGTTTCTTGCGCTGTAACACAGATGAGATGCACTTAAAAATACGTTTTTGGGGTTTTTTTTGCATGAGTTTTTTTCAGGCTCCCCAAAGAAACTTATAGAGAAAAAAACACCAAAATTCACATAGTTCAGTAGCGTCTTTAGATGCACCTAGGGCAGAGATTTCATGAAATTCCATCCAGTTTGCTTAGACATTTAGGCCATTTTCACATATAGTGTAAATGCTGCATTTTTTCAGCTGCTTTTTTAGTATGGAAATTCTGCTGGGCTTAACTGTCCAAGCAAAGTGGATGTGATTCCATGAAAACTGCACCCACTGTGCATCTGAGAAAATTGCTGAACTGTGTGGTTTTGGTGCTTTTTCTTTCTTTAGAGTCTTCTATGTGCAGCCTTAAAAAAAAGTATGTAAAACACCGCAGTTACATTTTTAAGTGCAGAATCAAAGCTTTTCTGTACCATAAAAAGCACTTAAAAACGCAGCTTCACATTTGCACTAAAAAAAAAAACATCAAATAAGGAGAGAAGGTATAAAAAATGCAGCAAAAATCAGAGAAAATTGTCATTGTTTAGTTTGGTGCGGACACCTGCATAAAACAAAAGACACGGTATTCAGGCCGTGTGTGAATACGGCTATATAAATTAAAAAAAAAAAAACAGATGTCATATAGTGAAGCTACATAGATATGAGAAAATTCTGACTGCTATGACTGTGAATGAATGAACAAAAAAAAAACCCCAATGAGTCCCAACTAGAGATGAGCAGGACGCACAGATTTCGTCGCACCTGCCCAGGCTAATCCAAAACTGTGTGGGGGATGCTGGAAGGTAAAATATTTGTGGCCTCCTATCCAGCTGCCCGGTATAACTGACCTGGATGATGGACCAAAGTACCCTGAATCAATCCGCTTATCTCTAGTCCCAATTGTCATGGATACAGCAGACATCCCCAGATTTGGTTCTGCACCCTGCACTCTCAGGCATCTGCTGAATGTTCCTCACTGCCTCCACCCGTCTGACATCTCCGCTGGCCAGGGGAGAAAGAAATAGTAAATGGGCGTACATTGAGGTGTGGCCAGAAGCGTGGTCAGTGGTCACGAAATTTGCCATGGTGCACGTAATTTGTTCCACTTTCTGATCTTCAAAAAGTTGGGAGGTATGCCCTCATGCAAGTTAAAAACTAAGCACAATAGTGCACACAACTCTGGAAGTCAAAAGGATAACATGTACAAATCAGAGTTTCTACTATACAGAGATTCCTGAAGCCCTTAAATAGAAATATTTACAGAATAAGAAGAAATTATGGTCATATTTAAAATATGCAAAAATAGTCATTAATATACAATGAAGAAAAAAGAAAAGGGAGTTACGTACGAATTTAGCGTCTGGTGTAGCACTAACTTGATTTATAATGAGCTCAGAGGGCTAGAGGTACAGCCGAAACACTCAATCCTGTGATAAAACAGGCAGGCGAATGTGTTACTACAGAAAACAGCAGTTGTAAACCTCTGCTATGTAATTTATATTATTAATTGACTTATGGTTTCCCCCTGGCAAAGAGATGTGATATATGCCAATCATAAGTTGTACGGTCAGACACATCCGTTACACAGTACATTTATAGGATTATCTCGGCACAGGAACATTTTTTAACTCATTTAATTGTGGAACTTATTATTATTCCAAGATCTGATAATTAAAACGTACTTTGCTAAACCCTTGTAAAGATGTGGTTTTGATGCTATTTTGAAGGCACATATTGATTTGGTTTAGATTTCTCTTCTGTTCATTCACTTTGCATTTTGTTAACTGAAAAAAATAAATCTTACTTTGCAAAAGTTTTAAGTAGATGTGGAAAAAAAATGTTACACAGTACTGTATTTGAAATGGATTTTTCTATACTGATACTGTTGAAGAGAGAAAATACTTTAGTTGTAACCCTTGTGAATATACCAAACCTTTTGAAATAGCCAAATGTTTCCACCAGTCCAGTTAGTCAGCTGGAGACCAAATTGGACCACATACTGGGATCAAACCGCAAAAACGGAAGCACCTCCCGAATTTTCATCCATATAACAGTACTATATATGAAATACATAGAAATGCGATGTACATTAATAAATTGAATACACACGTACACATTCTTTCACAGTTTTCAGCAACATTATTGAAGTGCTGATTTGTTTCTGAAGCTTATCTCTTTAATATCACTAGAATCTGGAAGAAGTAGGAAAGTCTTGTATGGTCATCAGACAGCTTTGAGATCTAATGAGTGAGCCTAGAAGAGCATTAGCACTCTCTTTCTAGTTCTTGTAAAAGCTTTGTATCAAGGTGATGCTATAAGAAGCTTTTAGCTTATAAATCTGTAATGTAATAAGCAGTTCTGTAAACTAATTAGACCTCTCCTTCTGAGAAGCACAATATGCAGGATTCAATTTTATTACATTAGCTATTTCAAGGCTTCTGTTTTTTAGATCTTATTCTTTCATTTGCATTATAACCTTCATATAATTTTTATTTGAAGATATAAATTATTCTTCTAGATGGCTATAAAAGTAAACATGAGTAGTCGAGTGAACAGTTGGGAGTCGAGCAACTTGTCTTGGGCCAATTATATAGGATATATCTATATTTTCCATTATAGGTTGAGCAGAAATTGCTCGTATCTGTGTATAGATTATTTGTGACATCAAAGCAGTTAATCCCCACCCACTAGTTCAGGGATGACTGAAAATGGCCTGCCAAGCTGGTGAATAATGCAGAATATAAGTCACACAATGGCTAGAAATAATGTTATTCCTTATGCGCACACACACGAAACAGCTTTTATTTCAACAGTCAGCTGCACCAAGAGATACAGTGGGTACGGAAAGTAATTCAGACCCCTTTAAATTTTTCACTCTTTGTTTCAGACAACCCCTTTAAAAAGTTATGTAGCCTATCATATTTATGACCTGTTCTTAAGTCACCCAGAAAACCACCAATCAGCTATTAGTTCCAATGTACAGTGGGTACGGAAAGTATTCAGACCCCTTTAAATTTTTCACTCTTTGTTTCATTGCAACCATTTGGTAAATTCATGAAAGTTCATTTTTTTCTCATTAATGTACACTCAGCACCCCATCTTGACTGAAAGAAACAGAAATGTAGAATTTTTGCAAATTTACTAAGAAAGAAAAACTGAAATATCACATAGTCATAAGTATTCAGACCCTTTGCTTAGTATTGAGTAGAAGCACCCTTTTGAGCTAGTACAGCCATGAGTCTTCTTGGGAATGATGCAACAAGTTTTTCACACATGTGTTTGGGGATCCTCTGCCATTCTTCCTTGCAGATCCTCTCTGATTCCGTCAGATTGGATGGTGAACATTGGTGGACAGCCATTTTCAGGTCTTTCCAGAGATGTTTAATTAGGTTTAGGTCAGGGCTCTGGCTGAACCAGTCAAGAATGGTCACAGAGTTGTTCTGAAGCCACTCCTTTATTATTTTAGCTGTGTGCTTAGGTCATTGTCTTGGTGAACCTTTGGCCAAGTCTGAGGTCCAGAGCACTCTGGAAGAGGTTTTCATCCAGGATATCACTGTTCTTGGCCGCATTCATGTTTCCTTCAATTGCAACCAGTCGTCCTGTCCCTGCAGCTGAAAAACACCACCATGTTTCACTGTTGGGATTGCATTGGGCAGGTGATGAGCAGTGCCTGGTTTTCTCCACACATGCAGCTTAGAATTATCACCAAAAAGTCCTATTTTCGTCTCATCAGAGCAAAAAAATTGTATTTCTCATTGTCTGGGAGTCCTTCATGTGTTTTTAGCAAACTCTATGCAGGTTTTCATATGTCTGGCACTGAGCAGAGGCTTCCGTTGGGCCACTCTGCCATAAAGATAAAATATTCATTAAACATATGATAAATTGAAAATATCGCTTTATTAATACTTACAGTAAAATGACACAAAAAACACTAAAACAAGGAATTTTATTAAAATAAATTAAAGTCATAAAATAATAAAAAAAGAAGCTAGATGATAAAATTAATACTGTATGCGGGGGGCTGGGTATGTCAGGCCAATCAGTACACTGACGTAAAAAATAATAAAAAAGAAACCTAAAGAAATAATAATAATTAAATATATATAATATTTTCCCTTTCTATTAGTAACTGGCTATAAAAATAAGTGTCATATAAAAGTAAGCCCAGGATAATAAACATGAACAATAATAAGAATAGGGGTACAAATACACAAAATATCAACAATGTGTAATCAAATCAAATGCAATTCATTATAAAGTGCCAAGTGCTCAAATTATTAAAACTTCATGATTCAAATGGATAAATAAAAAGTGAAAAAGCGGACAAAGATAATAATAAAACAATAAATAAATGACCGAATACCAGCCACAAAACTTAACCAAAATACCAACCAGTGTGACGCACCACTGCCTCCGCACACACCAATGCAATGCGCGTTTCGCTGCCGCTTGGTCATGGAGTGATGTGGGCAGGGCTCAGGGGTATTTTATAGTGCCAGTACAGCTGTAATTACTTACAAATCATGAGATGCCATAATTACATGGGATTATGCTTATGGTTTATATTCATTAATTTATAATTTATTGGATATTCTTTTTGGTATTTATTTCCTGTATAGGAGTTTGTTCACTCTGCCATAAAGGCCTGACTGGTGGAGGGCTGCAGTGATAGTTGACTTTGTGGAACTTTCTCCGATCTCCCTACTGTATCTGTGGAGCTCAGCCACAGTGATCTTGAGGTTCTTCCTTACCTCTCTCACTAAGGCTCTTCTCCCATGATTGCTCAGTTTGGCTGGACGGCCAGATCTAGGAAGACATCTGGTGGTCCCAAGCTTCTTCCATATAAGGATTATGGAGGCCATTGTGTGCTTAGGAACCTTGAGTGCTGCAGAAATTCTTTTGTAACCTTGGCCAGATCTGTGCCTTGCCACAATTCTATCTCTGAGCTCCTTGGCCAGTTCCTTTGACCTCATGATTCTCATTTGGTCTGACATGCACTGTGAGCTGTGTGGTCTTATATAGACGGGTGTCTGCCTTTACATATCAAATCCTATCAGTTTAATTAAACACAGCTGGACTCCAATGAAGGAGTAGAAACATCTCAAGGATGATCACAAGGAAATGGACAGCATGTGACTTAAATATGAGTGTTTGAGCAAAGGGTCTGAATACTTATGACCATGTGATATCTCAGTTTTTCTTTTTTAATAAATTTGCAAAAATATCTACATTTCTGTTTTTAAAAGAACTTTTTTGAATTTACCAAATGGCTGCAATGAAACAAAGAGTGAAAAATGTAAAAGGGTCTGAATACTTTCTGTACCCACTGTACATTAGAGCTAATTACAGCTGATTGGTGGTTTTCTGGGTGACTTAAGAACAGGTCATAAATATGATAGGCTACATAACCATTTAAAGGGGTTGTCAGGTTTTAAGTTACCAGTCTGCAATCATTCTCCAGTGCCGGCGCCGGGTGGTCATGTGACCGCAAGTATGCAATTTGCATACTACCAGCCACGTTATGGCTAGATCGTATTTAGCCTCTCTCAATACACTTACATTGTGCACGGCCACGCACATCTAGTCGCCCTATGGCCGTATCTATGGAAATCACATAAGAGCGGGCCCGCACCCACTGCTTCATGCACCAGAGATTTCTCATAGCGATTATTTTCTCCAGGTAACATTCAGCATGCTTCCATTTAATCCCTTCTCCAGAGATTAATTTCTGTTTTTGTTTTTTCTTTCCCTTCTTCCAAGAGCCATAATTTTTAAAGTTTTCCAGACATATAGGTGTATAAGGGCTTGTTTTTTGCGGGACAAGTTGTACTTTTGAATGACACAATTCATCGTGTCACATAGTGTACTAAAACCAGGAAAAAAATTCCAAGTGCAATGAAATTGAAAAAAAAAGTGCACTTCCATGATGTTCTTTTGGTATTTTTATTTACCATATTCAGTATATGGTAAAACTGATCTGTCAATATGATTCCCCAGATAAGTATGAGTACACAGATACTTACATCTATACTTTTTTATTTTAAATGGTGAAAAAAATTCAGAAATTTATCAAAAAAAAATTTTTAAGCTTTCTTCGCCATTTTCAAAGATCGTTTTTATTTTTCGGGATCTGGGGCCGAGTGAGGGCTTATTGTTTACACCCTGAGCTAATGTTTTTACAGATCCCATTTAGGTGTAAATATGATGTGTTGATCCCCTTTTATTGCATTTTATTGTATTGTTGCAGCGACCAAAAAGCTAATTCTGGCGTTTTGCTTTTTTTTTCTTGTTATGCCGTTTACAGATCAGATTAATTTATTTTATATTTTGATAGTTCGGCAATACCAAATGGGTGTATTTTTTAAAATTTTTAAATTGTTTTATTTTTAACAGGGAAAAAGGGCAGCATGGTGGCTCAGTGGTTAGCACTGTAGCTTTGCAGCCCTGGGGTTCTGGGTTCAAATCCCACCAAGGACAACATCAGGAAGGAGTTTGTATGTGTGGGTGATTTGAACTTTTGTATTTCTTAAAAACCTTTTTTTTAAAACTTTTTACTGTATTTAATAGTTCCCTTTGGTAGACTTGAAGCTGCGATCATCAGATCGCCTGTGCTATGTATAGTAAAAAAAACTGAAAAATTAGCTGGGAAAGATGCTGGCTCACACACTGGCAGGGACATGGCCAATTACACAAATATACGTCAGTGTTCATGAAGGTGTTAATGCTTAATACAATCTAGTAATAAATAAAGTATAAGAATGTGCTTATCTTTTTGTTGATTTGTGTTTTCTTATTCCTCTAGTGTTATCATATATTGATACAATATTTCCATTTTCTCCCTGTATTGCTGCAATACCTGGAGACCTACATTTGTTGTTTGCTGCTTGTAAAACACTTGATGTCTACTGTAGGTCGCTAACTTAGAAACATAATATACGTCATTCATTTTTTTAGATGACAGCTTGTAAAATGTTTTGACTATTTTAACCTTGTGTTGACACTCGTCCTACATAGTTCAGGCCACTGGCGTGATTACTATAGAAATATTCTACTTTTGTCTTTCAGCAGATTCAGCATTCCAGGTAATTCCAAGAACCTCTTGGTGTCTCCTTCTAATTGTAGCCCTTGTACTTTACCCCTTTTACTGGAAAAGAATTGAAAGATCAAGATTAATGCTAGGCCCAAAGTGACTGCACATTAATCAGTCTTTACACTGTTCACCACCTTTACTTTGCTGACCAATATCATTACCTAAAGCATCTAAATATCAGAAATTCAATCTTGACTGTTTTTCTCATTGGACTGTACTTCTTGGAAGTACTATTTCTACAAAATTTATTACAAGGCTTGTCTCAGAAACATTGGTGGGATGTAAGTAGGATATGCCATGCTATTAATGTTTGATCAGTGGGGGGCAGACAATGCAGCACTCGAACACCAAAATGCAATGCTATTTTGCTGAATTTTTTTCAAAGGCGGCATAGATTGGCCCAACATTGCTAATAGACAAACCGTAATGGCCCAGTATTATTCAATTCGCCTGATTATTCATTATTTTATTTTCATATGCATAAATAATAATCACATTTAACTATTTATTTTTGTATATATGTACTTTATTTATTGTCTATTCATTTATGCCATTATGTACATAAATTCCCAATTATGATGCAATTTTGCCTTCCGGTGATGTTGTTCTTCAAAATGCGAATAATTTTTCAACCCTTGTAATTTTTTTTATATTGTGTCAATTAAATGTACATTTTTTTACCTCCTTGTGTTGTAGTGGTGGTCTATTCTTTGGTAAGTTTAATTGACTTTGTTGTAGTGATAATTGGGGGTCATAACAGTCAGACCCTGGATGATAAGTAGTTAATAGCATATTGCATAGTATACAAATAAATACAACTGTATGTGAACACTGAACGTCATTACTGCTATATTTATGTATATACGTATATTGTAAGGAGGCTAATGGCCGCATAATCGATGGGAGGTATGTGTCACAGAGATGGCTGCTCTCTGTGATGTAACCCGGAGTATTTTCTTTAGTGCACGTGAGCACTAAGATGTTGTTTGGTGCACCTAGGTCTGGGTTTTGGGTAGCTATGAGAGGTGGGCGGGTCTGGCTACCCACATACCTCACATCTGGGTGTGATTACAGCCTATATAATGAAGGCTGTTGTTTGGCACATGGTCTGTGTGTTGGGAGGGAGAAGGCCTCCTGTGTGTGTGGCTCCAGACCGAACCTGAGTGCTGGACATTACCCCAGCCCGTGTGCCCACAGACCTTGTGGAGCAGAGCCCTGCTATGGACATTTATGCTTTGCTTTTACCTGATCTAAAGGCTGTTTACCTTATGTTTGTGCTTCTGGGTTTCTGAAGCAATAAACCCACATGAACTTTTAAAGGACCTGCCTCCTGTTTTCCTTCTGTCGCACCTAAGTGAGTACAGTCTCTACAATATATACACACACACTTTAGTAGACACTTTGAAATTATATGGCCAATTTGTCAATAACAGGGTGACCTCTGTAGATGGAAATCTATCCCCCCCCCGTAGAGGGGAACCTAAAATACTTCCAACTCCTGAGTTTATTCTTACAAATTAACAGTACTGGTAGGATCCAACTCTAATTAAATCAGCCTTAGATAGAAGGAAGAAGAGCTTGTCCTATATAGAGGCAGTCACATACCTCTAAATCAGTATTTCCCAAACTCCAGTCCTCATGGCCCCCAATGTATCATGTCTTCAGGATTTCCTTAGTATTGCACACGTGGTGGAAGTATCATCAAGGCAATTAGGAATTTTCTCCCCTGTGTAACACTAAGGAAATCCTGAAAACATGATGTGTTGGGGGCCGTGGGGAATGCAGTTTAGGAAACCCTGCTCTAAATGTACCATGGATTACCGAGCTATATGCCTTCAATTTTTGAAGTGAGCAACCGCTTTAATTCAAAGGACTCGGACACTGGGGCGTACAATAAAATAACAAATCTTTATTATGCCTAAGGACAAAGTTAATTGTATAACAATATAAATAACAATAAAATGCAAAAAAGTTAATACTTATGTGGACTTAAGGGGCACGAGCATTTTTTAAAAAAAGCTTGTTTAATGACTATCTTTCCGAGTCACAAGGCTCCAGTGCTTTGCTCATTCATCAAAAATTCTTTGTTTTCAGAGATTCTTTCTCATGTGTAAACAGGACTCACACTGCTGAGAACTATGGCAGTCTGTGCACACTTGAGCGGTCTAGTATTCTGTAGATTGCTCAGTGCACATCGTTTCCTTTAATTTTTACCGATCGGAGGTTGGATTGTGCCGCCAGCTGGTCCATGTAAACGGACCTCAGAGTCTGTTTTACAAAAGTCCTATATTCTGTTCAGCACGGTTTTAAAAGAGACTGTTAACTGCTGTACAGTTTTCCAGGTAAACTGCTGTGTACGCGCAAAGCATGCGACCACTAACAATCGAGAACAATAGAGAACCCACCCTTACTGGTTTTCGGTAATAGAGCAAGTAAATTGCCCATTCAGTGAAGATGACTACAGACTCAGGCTTCTAAATACAGAATGTTTGTGGCTGACACTGATATGGAACGAGGCTCTGTTTTTTTGGTTTTGAGCCTGGTAATGTCATGTTATGCCACATTCACGGACCTTTGTATCTGGCATTGTTCATGGGGCCTTGTAGTTGGCATAGTTATGTTAATTCTTGTGTGGGGACCATTTTAAGCCACATGTAATGACAATATAGCTGCCACTGTTATGACAGTATTTGGCCGGCACCATTATTGAGGCGTTGCTGGCCACAAATTGGTCCTGGCAGATGATGAAATGTCACTAACATAATAATTTTCCACTGACCACTGTAGCTAGTCTCAAACTAACAAGGTCCCATTGGGCAATTGGCCACAGCAGTCATATGCAATTGTTATGGACAACACATCATGATGCCACAGTATGAAAAATAAAAATAAAGGTGTGAAGGACCGATGCATAGCAGAATCAATAAGTAGATTTTATGTGAGACACAGAGCAAATAAAATGACATCTTCTGGTTTTCTGACTGGAATATTCTCCAGATCTCAGCCCTATTGAGCTCTTCTTGGATGAGTTTCACAGTAAAGTCAGTAATAATAATCTCCAAGCCAGTCATATTGAGGAAAAATACTAAAGCTGTCACATCATTTCCCTCTCAATTTCTTCTAAATCGGATAGCTATACAGGTACAGTTGTGGCCAAAAGTAATGACACCCCTGCAATTCTGTCAGATAATTCTCAGTTTCTTCCTGAAAATGATTGCAAACACAAATTCTTTGGTATTATCTTCATTTAATTGGTCTTAAATGAAAAAACACAAAAGAGAATGAAGCAAAAAGCAAAACATTGATCATTTCACACAAAACTCCAAAAAATGGGCCAGACAAAACAACATTGATCATTTCACACAAAACTCCAAAAAATGGGACAAACAAAAGTATTGGCACCCTCAGCCTAATACTTGGTTGCACAACCTTTAGCCAAAATAATTTCCCTCTACTCCTCTTTGGCAGTTAGAGTGATCAATGAGTGGAACAGGCTGCCACGAGAAGTGGTGCGTTCTCCTTCAATGGAAGTCTTCAAACAGAGGCTGGACAGACATCTGACTGGGATGATTTAGCGAATCCTGCTTTGAGCAGGGGGTTGGACCAGATGGCCCAGGAGGTCCCTTCCAACTCTACGATTCTATGATTCTATGATTTTATGAACTGCGACCAACCGCTTCTGGTAACCATCAATGAGTTTCTTACAATGCTTTATTGGAATTTTAGACCATTCTTCTTTGGCAAACTGCTCCAGGTCCCTGATATTTGAAGGGTGCCTTCTCCAAACTGCCATTTTTAGATCTCTCCACAGGTGTTCCATGGGATTCAGGTCTGGACTCATTGCTGGCCACCTTAGAAGTCTCCAGTGCTTTCTCTCAAACCATTTTCTAGTGCTTTTTGAAGTGTGTTTTGGGTCATTGTCCTGCTGGAAGACCCATGACCTCTGAGGGAGACCCAGCTTTCTCACACTGGGCCCTACATTATGCTGCAAAATTTGTTGGTAGTCTTCAGACTTCATAATGCCGTGCACATGGTCAAGCAGTCCAGTGCCAGAGGCAGCAAAGCAACCCCAAAACATCAGGGAACCTCCGCCATGTTTGACTGTAGGGACAGTGTTATTTTCTTTGAATGCCTCTTTTTTTCTCCTGTAAACTCTATGTTGATGCCTTTGCCCAAAAACCTCTACTTTTGTCTCATCTGACCAGAGAACATTCTTCCAAAACGTTTTAGGCTTTTTCAGGTAATTTTTGGCAAACTCCATCCTGGCTTTTTTATGTCTCGGGGTAAGAAGTGGGGTCTTCCTGGGTCTCCTACCATACAGTCCCTTTTCATTAAGATGCCGGCGGATAGTACGGGTTGACACTGTTGTACCCTCAGACTGCAGGGCAGCTTGAACTTGTTTGGATGTTAGTTGAGGTTCTTTATCCAACATCCTCACAATCTTGTGTTGAAATCTCTTGTCAATTTTTCTTTTCCGTCCACATCTAGGGAGGTTAGCCACAGTGCCATGGGCTTTAAACTTCTTGATGACACTGCGCACGGTAGACACAGGAACATTCAGGTCTTTGGAGATGGACTTGTAGCCTTGAGATTGCTCATGCTTCCTCACAATTTGGTTTCTCAAGTCCTCAGACAGTTCTTTGGTCTTCTTTCTTTTTTCCATGCTCAATGTGGTACACACAAGGACACAGGACAGAGGTTGAGTCAACTTTAATCCATGTCAACTGGCTGCAAGTGTGATTTAGTTATTGCCAACACCTGTTAGGTGCCACAGGTGAGTTACAGGTGCTGTTAATTACACAAATTAGAGAAGCATCACATTATTTTTTCAAACAGTGCCAATACTTTTGTCCACCCTCTTTTTTATGTTTGGTGTGGAATTATATCCAATTTGGCTTTAGGACAATTCTTTTTGTGTTTTTTTCATTTAAGACAAATTAAATGAAGATAATAATACCAAAGAATTTGTGTTTGCAATAATTTTCAGGAAGAAACTGAGTATTATCTGACAGAATTGCAGGGGTGTCAATACTTTTGGCCACAACTGTAACTAACTAAAAAACTGTAAATGATGCAAATGGCGAAGAATAAGGCAAGTGTAATTAAGGCTAAGTGCAGACGTACTTTTTAGCCCTGCGGATTTTTCCGCGCAGAATTGAAGAAATCTGCATTTCTCCTGCGGATTTCTTCCTTTTTTCTTGCAGTTTTCTTGAGGTTTTTGTGCGGTTTTCCCCTGCAGATTTCCCCCTGCGGATTTGGAGAATGGAGCAGGTGGAAAACCGCACAAAAGAAGTGACATGCTGCATATTTTGAACCACAAGAAAACCGCGCGGAAAAATCTGCAGCGTCTGCACAGCGTTTTTATTTTTTCCAATTGACTAACATGCTACTGTACATCACAATGCGGATATGCAGCATTTCTGCGTGGTAAAATCCACTGCGGATCCGCTGGATATCTGCATCGTGTGCACATGGCCTAAAATAGCATGTACATTATATAAATCTATTTCTCTTGCTCCTTACTCTCTATCAATATTCTTCAATTTGCAGGAATTTATTAATTTATTTTTTAATTTTTTTTACATGCGTTTAGTTTCTCTTTTTTTATATATCGTATTTTAAATGAAACTTCTTTGTTTTTGAAACTTCCTGGTATTTGGCTTTGACAGAACTTTCTTGATACAGTCCTGTGTGGATCACATGCGTTTTGAGTGTGTTTTCGCAGTGGTAACATGCTAAAAACGCACATACATTTATGTTTACCTGCAGACTTTCCACAGCTGATTGAATTCTATGGAGAAAAAAAATCCGCACATAAATCTCAGTGTTCCTACAAGAGAAATCGACATGTTGCGGGTTTAAAAAAAAAAAAAAAAAAGAACAGTGGTCTTGAGATTTCTATAAATCCCATCCACTTTTCTGGAATTATAAGATGCGGCATTTTTTGCAACGTGAAACTATGCTGTGTCAAAAACTCACCAAAAACTCATCATGGGAACGTAACCTAACAGTCTTGTTAAAACTTACATTTCCTTCTATACATTTTATTAGAGAAAGCCTTGCGGAACAACATACCTTGTTTGCTTCTTAAATTCATTGCATCATCATTGCTTTTCTTAGTAAATTACTTTCCCTTTAAGCAAACCAAGGGCGACAGAAGAAGACCATAAACCTGAGATGTTTGCCCTCTAAGTTTCCCTTTCTATCAATTAGCCAACAGATAAGCCAGCTGCTGCTGTGAGCAACAGATGAAGTGCGCCAGCCTTGTCATAGTTTTCAGTTCTCTTTAGCTTTATTAGTGTTATATTTAGCACCCGGAAGAGCTAGGTACTAATGGGAACATATAATCCCTTTTACTCCAAAGTGCACAGCTTCCTCTGATATACTTCACGCTGCACATTTAAAGCAAACTAATAGGTGACATGTATCGTACAATGTATGACAATTTTATCCAATACAAGAGAAGTGCTTTTATACCAGTTATCTGCTGATATACAGTGTGTGAAAATAAGTATTTGATACACTGCAGATTTTGCAAGCTTTCCCACCTACAATGAATGGAGAGGTCTGTAAATTTTTATCATAGGTACACTTCACCGGTGAGAGACAGAATCTAGACATAAAAAACACCAAAAATCACATTGTATGATTTTTACATAATTAAATTGCATTTTATTGCATGAAATATGTGTTTAACCCCTTCCTGACATGAGACGTACTATCCCGTCCACGGTACCCGGGCCCGTATGACCGGGGACGGGATAGTACGTCTACCGCGATCAGCGGCGCCCACGTGGTGAGCGCCGCTGATCGCGGCCGGGTGTCAGCTGATTATCACAGCTGACACCCGGCACAATGTGTCAGGGGCGGTCACGGACCGCCCCCGACACATTAACCCCTTGCACACCGCGATCAAACGCGATCGCGGTGTACCGGGAGTTAAAGGGAAGCATCGGCAGGGAGGGGGCTCCCTCCGTGCTTCCCTGAGCCCCCCACGGCAGCGCAATGTGCAGCGCTGCTGCGGGGGACTCCTATCCTCCAGGCCCCCGAATCCAAGATGGCGACGGGGGCCTTCGGGGGCCTGGGGAAGCTGGCTTCCTCAGTGCCTGCAAAGCGCAGGCATGAGGAAGCCTTGTGCACTGCCTGTGACAGATTGCTGATCTGTCACAGTGATCTGTGATGTGACAGATCAGCGATCTGTCACAGGACAGTGATGTCCCACCTGGGACTATGTAATAAAGTAAAAAAAAAATTAAAAAAAAGTGTAAAAATAAATTAAAAAAAATCGCCAAATAAATTAGTAAAAAAAAAAAAAAATATTCCCCAATAAATTCATTTTTTTAAAATAATAAAAAAAAAAAACAATAAAAGTACACATATTAGGTATCGCCGCGTCCGTAACGACCTGCCCTATAAAACTGTCCCATTAGTTAACCCCTTTAGCGAACCCCTTAAAAAATAAAAATAAAAAACGAAGCAAAAAATAATGATTTATTATCATACCGCCAAACAAAAAGTGCAATAACGCGAGATCAAAAAGACGCATATAAATATCCATGGTACCGCTGAAAACGTCATCTTGTCCCGCAAAAAACAAGCCGCCACACAGCATCATCAGCAAAAAAATAAAAAAGTTATAACTCGCAGAATAAAGCGATGCAAAAATAATTATTTTTTATATAAAATAGTTTTCATTGCATAAAACCGACAAAAACATAAAAAAAGACCTAAATGAGGTATCGCTGTAACCGTACTGACCCGAAGAATAAAACCGCTTTATCAATTTTACCGCACGCGGAACGGTGTAAACGCACCCCCCCCAAAAGAAATTCATGAAACGCTGGTTTTTGTTCATTCTGCGTCCCAAAAATCGGAATAAAAAGCGATCAAAAAATTTCACGTGCCCGAAAATGGTACCAATAAAAACGTCAACTCGTCCCGCAAAAAATAAGACCTCACATGACTCGGTGGGTCAAAATACGGAAAAATTATAGCTCTCAATATGTGGTGATGCAAAAACTATTTTTACAATAAAAAGCGTCTTTTAGCGTGCGACAGCCGCCAAACATAAAAACCGCCATAAATAGTAAATCAAACCCCCCGTTATCACCCCCTTAGTTAGGGAAAAATAATAAAACTAAAAGAAAATGTATTTATTTCCATTTTTCCATTAGGGTTAGGGCTAGGGTTAGGGCTAGGGGTGTGTTGGGGTAGGGTTAGGTTAGGGTTAGGGCTAGGGCTAGGGCTAGGGCTAGGGCTAGGGCTAGGGTTAGGGCTAGGGTTAGGGCTAGGGTTAGGGGCGTGTTGGGGTTCGGGTTGGAGTTAGAATTGGGGGTTTCCACTGTTTGGGCACATCAGGGGCTCTCCAAATGCAACATGGCGTCTGATCTCAATTCCAGCCAATTCTGAGTTGAAAAAGTCAAATGGTGCTCCTTCCCTTCCAAGCTCTGCTATGCGCCCAAACAGTGTTTTACCCCCTCATGTAGGGTATCAGCCTACTCAGGACAAATTGCAAAACAATTTTTGGGGTCCAATTTCTCCTGTTACCCTTAGGAAAATAAAAAATTGGGGGCAAAAATATCATTTTTGTGGAAAAAAAATGATTTTTTTATTTTCACGTCCGAGTGTTATAAACTTCTGTGAAGCACTTGGGGGTTCAAAGTGCTCACCACACATCTAGATAAGTTCCGTGGGGGGTCTAGTGTCCAAAATGGGGTCACTTGTGGGGAGTTTCAATAGTTTAGGTACATCAGGGGCTCTCCAAACGCACATGACAACCGCAGACCATTCCATCAAAGTCTGCGTTCCAAAACGTCACTGCTTCCCTTCCGAGCCCCGACGTGTGTCCATACAGTAGTTTTCTCCCACATATGGGGTGTCAGCGTACTCAGGACAAATTGGACAACAACTTTTGGGGTCCAATTTCTCCTGGTACCCTTGGGAAAATAAAAAAAATGGTGACTAAAAGATCATGTTTGTGGAAAAAATACGAATTTTTTATTTTCACGCCCGGGCGTTGTAAACTTCTGTGAAGCACTGGGGGGGTCAAAGTGCTCACCACACATCTAGATAAGTTCCTTGGGGGGTCTAGTTTACAAAATGGTGTCATTTGTGGGGGGTTTCCACTGTTTAGGTACATTAGGGGCTCTCCAAAGGCAACATGACACCCGCAGACCATTCCATCAAAGTCTGCATTCCAAAACGTCACTACTTCCCTTCCGAGCCCTGACGTGTGCCCATACAGTAGTTTTCTCCCACATATGGGGTAGCAGCGTACTCAGGACAAATTGGAAAACAACTTTTGGGGTCCAATTTCTCCTGGTACCCTTGGGAAAATAAAAAAATGGTGACTAAAAGATCATGTTTGTGGAAAAAATACGAATTTTTTATTTTCACGCCCGGGCGTTGTAAACTTCTGTGAAGCACTGGGGGGGTCAAAGTGCTCACCACACATCTAGATAAGTTCCTTGGGGGGTCTAGTTTACAAAATGGTGTCATTTGTGGGGGGTTTCCACTGTTTAGGTACATTAGGGGCTCTCCAAAGGCAATATCACACCCGCAGACCATTCCATCAAAGTCTGCATTCCAAAACGTCACTACTTCCCTTCCGAGCCCCGACGTGTGCCCATACAGTAGTTTTCTCCCACATATGGGGTATCAGCATACTCAGGACAAATTGGACAACAACTTTTGGGGTCCAATTTCTCCTGGTACCCTTGGGAAAATAAAAAAATGGTGACTAAAAGATCATGTTTGTGGAAAAAATACGAATTTTTTATTTTCACGCCCGGGCGTTGTAAACTTCTGTGAAGCACTGGGGGGGTCAAAGTGCTCACCACACATCTAGATAAGTTCCTTGGGGGGTCTAGTTTACAAAATGGTGTCATTTGTGGGGGGTTTCCACTGTTTAGGTACATTAGGGGCTCTCCAAAGGCAATATCACACCCGCAGACCATTCCATCAAAGTCTGCATTCCAAAACGTCACTACTTCCCTTCCGAGCCCCGACGTGTGCCCATACAGTAGTTTTCTCCCACATATGGGGTATCAGCATACTCAGGACAAATTGGACAACAACTTTTGGGGTCCAATTTCTCCTGGTACCCTTGGGAAAATAAAAAAATGGTGACTAAAAGATCATGTTTGTGGAAAAAATACGAATTTTTTATTTTCACGCCCGGGCGTTGTAAACTTCTGTGAAGCACTGGGGGGGTCAAAGTGCTCACCACACATCTAGATAAGTTCCTTGGGGGGTCTAGTTTACAAAATGGTGTCATTTGTGGGGGGTTTCCACTGTTTAGGTACATTAGGGGCTCTCCAAAGGCAATATCACACCCGCAGACCATTCCATCAAAGTCTGCATTCCAAAACGTCACTACTTCCCTTCCGAGCCCCGACGTGTGCCCATACAGTAGTTTTCTCCCACATATGGGGTATCAGCATACTCAGGACAAATTGGACAACAACTTTTGGGGTCCAATTTCTCCTGGTACCCTTGGGAAAATAAAAAAATGGTGACTAAAAGATCATGTTTGTGGAAAAAATACGAATTTTTTATTTTCACGCCCGGGCGTTGTAAACTTCTGTGAAGCACTGGGGGGGTCAAAGTGCTCACCACACATCTAGATAAGTTCCTTAGGGGGTCTAGTTTCCAAAATGGTGTCATTTGTGGGGGGTTCCACTGTTTTGGTACATCAGGAGTTTTCCAAACGCGACATGGTGTCCGATCTCAATTCCAGCCAAAAACGTCAAATGGCGCTGCTTCCCTTCCGAGCTCTGCCATGCCCCCAAATAGTGGTTTACCCCCACATGTGGGGTATCAGCGTACTCAGGACAAATTGCACAATAACTTTTAGGGTCCTGTTACCCTTGGAAAAATAAGAATTGAGGGTGAAAAGATCATTTTTGTGGAAAAAATATGATTTTTTAATTGTATGGCTTTATGTTATAAACTTCTGTGAAGCCCATGGGGGTTCAAAGTTCTCACCACACATCTAGATAAGTTCCTTAGGGTGTCTAGTTTCCAAAATGGTGTCATTTGTGGGGGGTTTCCACTGTTTTGGTACATCAGGGGTTTTCCAAACGCGACATGGTGTCCGATCTCAATTCCAGCCAAAAACGTCAAATGGCGCTGCTTCCCTTCCGAGCTCTGCCATGCGCCCAAATAGTGGTTTACCCCCACATGTGGGGTATCAGCGTACTCAGGACAAATTGCACAATAACTTTTAGGGTCCTGTTACCCTTGGAAAAATAAGAATTGAGGGTGAAAAGATCATTTTTGTTTAAAAAATATGATTTTTTAATTGTATGGCTTTATGTTATAAACTTCTGTGAAGCCCATGGGGGTTCAAAGTTCTCACCACACATCTAGATAAGTTCCTTAGGGGGTCTAGTTTCCAAAATGGTGTCATTTGTGGGGGGTTTCCACTGTTTTGGTACATCAGGGGTTTTCCAAACGCGACATGGTGTCCAATCTCAATTCCAGCCAAAAACGTCAAATGGCGCTGCTTCCCTTCCGAGCTCTGCCATGCGCCCAAATAGTGGTTTACCCCCACATGTGGGGTATCAGCGTACTCAGGACAAATTGCACAATAACTTTTAGGGTCCTGTTACCCTTGGGAAAATAAAAATTGGGGTGAAAAGATCATTTTTGTGGAAAAAATATGATTTTTTAATTGTACCGCTGTACGTTATAAACTTCTGTAAAGCCCTTGTGGGTTCAAAGTTCTCACCACATATCTAGATAAGTTCCTTGGGGGGTCTAGTTTCCAAAATGGGGTCACTTGTAGGGGGTTTCCACTGTTTAGGTACATCAGGGACTCTCCAAACGTGACATGGCGTCCAATCTGAATTCCAGCCAATTTTGCATTGAAAAAGTCAAACGGCGCTCCTTCCATTCTGAGCTCTGCCATGCGCCGAAACAGTCGTTCCCCCCCACATATCAGGTATCTGCGTACTCAGGACAAATTGCACAATAACTTTTGCAGTTCAATTTCTCCTGTTACCCTTGGTAAAATAAAAAAAATTGAACCTGAAGTATTTTTTTTATGAAAAAAAGTTAGATGTTCATTTTTTTTTAAATATTCAAAAAAATTCCTGTGACGCACCTAAAGGGTTAATAAACTTCTTGAATGTGGTTTTGAGCACCTTAAGGGGTGCAGTTTTTAGAATGGTGTCACTTTTGTGTATTTTCTATCATATAGACCCCTCAAAGTGGCTTCAAATGTGATGTGGTCCTAAAAATAAAATGGTGTTGTAAAAATGAGAAATCGCTGGTCAACTTTTAACCCTTATAACTTCCTAACAAAAAAAAATTTTGGTTCCAAAATTGTGCTGATGTAAAGTAAACATGTGGGAAATGTTAGTTATCAAGTTTTTTGTGTGCCTTATCTCTGTGATTTAAGGGCATAAAAATTCAAAGTTGGAAAATTGCGAAATTTTCAAAATTTTCGCCAAATTTCCGTTTTTCTCACAAATAAACGCAAGTTATTTGAATGAAATTTTACCACTAACATGAAGTACAATATGTCACGAGAAAACAATGTCAGAATCACCGGGATCCATGGAAGCGTTCGAGAGTTATGACCTCATAAAGGTACAGTGGTCAGAATTGTAAAAATTGGCCCGGTCATGAACGTGCAAACCACCCTTGGGGGTGAAGGGGTTAATCACCTACCAACCAGCCAGAATTATGGCTCTCACAGACCTAGCAGTTTTTATTTAAGAAGCATTCCTGCTCTACATTCATTACCTGGGTTAATTGCACCTGTTTCAACTCGTTACCTGTATAAAAAACATCTGTCCACACTGAGTCAATTACATTACAACCTCTCCACCATGGCCAAGACCAAAGAGCTGTCAAAGGACACTAGAGACAAAATTGTAGACCTGCAAAAGGCTGGGTTGGGCTACTGGACAATAGGTAAGGTGATAAGGCAACAACTGTGAGAAAATGAAATAAACACAAGATGACAGTCAATCTTGCCTCGTGGGGTAAGGATGATTCTGAGAAAGGTCAGGAATCAGCCCAGAACTACACGGGAGGACTGGCCAATGACCTGAAGAGAGCTGGGACCACAGTCTCAAACATTACCATTAGTAACACACTATGCCGCCATGGATTAAAATCCTGCAGGGCACAGAAGGTCCCCCTGCTCACTCCAGCACATGTCCAGGTCCATTTGAAGTTCACCAATGACCATCTGGAGGATCCAGAGGAGGCATGGGAGAAGGTCATGTGATCAGAAGAGACCGAAATAGAACTTTTTGGTATCAACTTCACTTGCCAAGTTTGGAGGAAGAAGAAGGATAAGTACAACCATCATACTTTGGGAGTGTTTTTCTGAAAAGGGGATAGGACGACTGCACCGTATTGAAGGGAGGATGGATGGGGTCATGTATCGCAAGATTTTGGTCAACAACCTCAGTAACAGCATTGAAGATGGGTCATCACTGGGTCTTCCTGCATGAAAATAACAAGAAACACACATCCAGGGCAACTAAAGAATGGCTCCGTAAGAAGTATTTCAAGGTCCTGGGGTGGCCTAGCCAAACTATGTTTCTTTTCAAAGTTTTTGTATTTTAATTTTGGAGCACATGCCTTTACGGTGGCACATAGCATTTTTCTGTAGGTGATACATTTAAAGAACATTTCAGGAACTCACCTTTACATATAGCTCTAATGAAAGATCTAAACAAAATCTGAACAGCACCTTAGGCTGGATTCACGTCAGTGGCTTCATCGGGGCTTGAGTCTGAAGTCCTGAAAAAGGGGACATGGGCGGAACTTGCATGGGACCATTGGCTTTATTCAAGTAGCTAGAGCCTGAATATCTTACAATCACCATAGCTCTAACTGTATTAAAAATTGCAGTCCACAAAAAGACACATTATCAAATTGAGTTTACAATAGTTTATAAAAATAATTTCATAAAGATGTAATTTTCATATGTGGAAAAAATTACAAAATTCCTACTGCTATGTATAGTGTAGGGATCCATGCTCTTTGGTAGCTTCTAGCATAATAACAAGCAATGTCTCTGGTCCAACAAGATGAGGTTTATTAACTTCAAAAACTCCCAGATGACTAAAAATAAAAACAACCTTTCTCTGGCACAAATGCAAAACAATTTGTACAGCAGATATTTGCCCTACACTTAAGGCCCCTTTACATTTAGTGATGCACCAGCGATCCGACCAGAGATCCGACCCGGTCAGGATCGCTGGTGCATCGCTAAATGATCGCTAGTGAGCTGCCACACAGGCAGATCTCACCAGCGATGCAGCAGCGACGCAGCGCACGATACTCACCTTTCACACACAGCGATCCTGACGTCCTCCCGCCCGCGTCCAGCGTCGCTCGTCATCACAGCAGGAAGCCCAGCAGGAAGCTGACGACAAGAAATGGAGCCAGACATTCTCGCGCGATCAGCGATAGACAGCGGGGGAGCCGGTCGGAGGTATCACACATAGCGATATCGCTAGCAATATTGCTATGTGTAAAACCCCCTTTAGTCTCTGGCAGCGAGCAACCAACTTCAGAGTCCTTCCCTCCTCCCACACATAGACTCCTTTATGAGAAAGCTCAGCTGCAAAGCCTGGACTGGAGCTATGGGAACGACACTTCCCACTCAAGCTCTTCTGGTAGCTCCTAAAACCCTGACCCAAAATCTGGTCGCATTAATAAACTTCTCAGCAAACCTATTATTGCTGGAGTCTTCATTTTCAGGATTTACATTACTGAGGCCAGCCACCTCGGCGACACATACCTCCCGTCCTAAAATAACAATATTATTTTTAAAAACTATGGTGGTATTATGTGAGTATTGGATAACCTTCATATTTGAGCAATTTGTGGTGGTATAATTTTAGATCTGAATAAAAGAACTTGAATATTGAGTATTTGATGTTTGGGGGACTGTGCCCTAGGCCAGCTAAGAACTAAGCAATGCCCCAGGATAATTCTAAAGTAAGAATCAAACACTGTGGACAAATATTGTAAAACCTGCAATGTCATCTGCCTCGTATTATAATTTAAAGAGATTGTCCATTACATTAAGGCTGTGTGCACACGAAGCAGAATTCATGCGGATCCGCAGCGGATTTTACCGCGCAGAAACGCTGCAGATCCGCAGTGTGATGTACAGTAGCATGTAAATCAATGGAAAAAAAAACCGCTGTGCAGACACTGCAGATTTTTCTGCGCGGTTTTCCTGCGGTACAAAATCCGCAGCATGTCACTACTTTTGTGCGGTTTTCCACCTGCTCCATTCTCCAAATCCGCAGGGGGAGAACCGCAGTGGAAAACCGCATGAAAAATGGAAGAAATCCGCAGGAAAAATGCAGGTCATTTGACCTGCGGATTTCTTCAATTCTGCGCGGAAAGTTCCACAGGGCAAAAAAGTACGTGTGCACTTAGCCTTACATTGATAATCTATCCTTAGGATAGGTCATCAACGTTTGTTTGGTCGGGGACTGACACCTGGCATCACAGCCGATCAGCTGTTATCAGTGTCGTCGGTGGCGGCCGCCGCCAACTGGAAGTACTCACTTACTGAGCTGCTCTTTCTTCTGGTAGTGGTCGAGACTTGGAACTGTACATCCATCTAATAGTTAGATCAATTAGAAGCGGATGCGTAGTACCCTGCAGCGGCAAGTATGAGAAGATGGAGCAGCTCGGCAAGCAAGTACTTCTGGCCGCCGACACCGATAACAGCTGATCGGCAAGGCGCTGCATATCAAACCCTGGCTGATCAGACAATGATGACCTACTCTAGGATAGGTTATCAATGTAAAAGTAGTGGACAACCCCTTTAAATGATATTTGCTGTGGCAAGTTTGTACATTGCAACTATACAGACTTTATTATATCCTATAGAAAGTGCACATTGATGACTGTATACGCTAAAGCAATCATCCAATCTGAGGTGACATTACTGCAATATTTATAGCAGAGCTATCCAGATATTACTAAGAACTATAAATAGGAAAATAAAACATTTTATACTGATTCAGAAAACGATACTATATTTTTGTTACGTCGACAACTTTACAAACCTGCTGGATAATTCGGCCAGGGTGTAACACACAGATTAGTCTTGACACTAGATCAAATTTCAGATTCATGACCTAAGAATAGTGTGCTAAATGAGGTCTATATTTAACTCAAATGGCATTATGAACCCAGCTTCAGATCTATCACGAGATATAAATATGCCTCCTTAAAGGGAATCTGTCACCAGGTTTTTGTAACCAAATCTGAGAGCAGCATGATGTAGGGGCAAATACACTGATTCCAGGGATGTATCACTTACTGGGCTGCTTGCTTCAGTTTTCATGAAATCATAGTTTTTTAGGCTGCAGATCAACCAGTTCTCTGGATACTGAGCTCTGTATAGTCCCACTCACACCATTTATTGGCAACTTTTCATGTATAATGTGCATAGGCAGAAACCTGTCCATCAGTGGTGGGGGCGTGGTTATACACAGCTCATATGGAGGACTACATGACAGCAGGTTAACCAGTCCTCTAGTGATAAAATCAAAGTTTTATCAGCAGGAGATCATTAAAACTACAGCAATCAGCGCAGTAAGTAATACAATGCTGAATCAGGGTCTCTGCCCCTACATTATGCTGCTCTGAGATCTGGTAGCAAAAACTTATTGACAGATTCCATTTCAGAAGGTGCGACAATATCATATTAGCCTTCTGTAATATTGACACTTGTCTTTACAGTCTGTCTCCATTAGCTAATCTAATAGCATGCAGAATATGTAGAAAGTATTAAATAAAAAAGCATATTTCAAGGTCATCATGTACTTAACCCCTTCCAGCCCTGCACCATACATTTACAGTGCTCACTTTGGTGTAGGTTTAGAAGCTGGGCCTTCACCATCTGGAGTTAAGAGTTACAATGCAATGGCTAGAATTGGACCTAATTCCGATCATGGCCATTTTACACTTTGCTGAGGTGAATAGGAATTGTATTTAAGTAGTTAGACCAAGGAAGGGGGCGCTAGAGAGTGCTGCTGGAAAGCAGCTGACAGCTGTCAGTCATGTCATTCCCCTTATGGACACCCTTCTCGTAAAAAAAAAAGTTTGTCTCTTTTTTTACATATGTTTATGGTTACCATTAGTTAATAAAAGTGAGCTAAGTTTTAGTCTGCAATCTTTATTATTTCATTCCGTTCCAGACCTCCTAATATACAGATTGCAACCTGATCCAAGTTTCAGATTTGAATCTTATGGGACTGTCCCAGTTACAGTATATGGGTTGGATGTGTGGCCTATAAGACCTACTAGATGTGAGGCACAACTTCTATCCTTCACTTATTTCCTATTCATGGGTTTTCCTCCTTTTCTATAGCCTGTTTTCTCTGCCGGCCTTGATATACTTTCCTCCCTCTCGAAAGGCATTCAACTTGGATTTTAGGAGTGAGTACATGAGCCTCATTAGCCTCTATACGTGTGCAAAAGTGATAACTCATACATGTAGCAGGAAGATCAAGGCGGGAGCAAGATGCAACAAAAATGAACATACACTATATGGAAAAAAACTGGGACAAACCTCATCAAGCACCTAGTCATACAACTAAATAATAGATTGTTCTGGACAATTCACTGAATCATGTATAGCACCGTAATTGGATGACACCAGTGCAACAAATCACTTTTTGAAATTTCTTCTTTCCTAAATTTTAAATCATCAACTATGAGTGATGTGATTGAAGACTGGAACCAATTAGGAACTACAGCATCTCATTCACGAATTGTCAGACCACTTACAGTTACAGTGTAGGGTCGTCATTGTTGAGGCACATAATGCTAGAGTCACCAATATTGTCACCAATGCTCTGCTAAGTCAAGGACTCCACTGGCAAAAAAATAGAACGTAAACTGCACGCCAGGAGCTTCATGATATGGGTTTCTATGGCCAAGTTTTCCAAGCAAGCCTTACATCACCAAGCACGATGCTAAACTTCAGATGGACTAGTGTAAAGCATGACAACACTGGACTCTGAAGAAGTGGTAACCTGTTCTTTGGAATCACATATTTGTATTTAACCGTCTGATGGATAGTTTGGGTTTGATCAATGTCAAGAAAAAAAATAGCTGGGTTACTGCATTGTGCCAATTGTAAAGTTTAGTGGAGGAGAGATAATGTCATGGGGTTTTAGCAAGACAAGGTTACATGTGATTGAGCAATGTCCTGCATAGAAATCATGTTTTTTTTGAACGATGCAGACTTTTTCTTGTACCACTGCTGGAAGAAAGTGTCTTCTAAAAAAAACTGGCAGTGGGTTTTGGAGCTGATTTTAATTCCATCTTCAGACCATAATCGTCCAACTAGCTCATCTTTAACCCCTTTCTGACCTTGGACGTACTATTCCGTCCATGTGACCTAGGCCCCTATGACCATGGATGGAATAGTACGTCATACACCATCAGCCACGCTCTCAGGGGAAGCGCGGCTGATCGCAGCCGGGTGTCAGCTGATTCTCACAGCTGACACCCGGCACTGTGCCAGGAGCGGTCACGGACCGCTCCCAGCACTTTAACCCCAGGAACACTACAATCAAACATGATCGCAGCATTCCGAGAGCAGGCAGAGGGGCTGTCAGCTCAGACAGCACCTCTGCCTTTGGATCTGAGACCCTGCGGCATGACACGGGGGTCCCGATCGCTGCCATGGTAACCCAATGTCGTCATGATGACATCCAGGTTACCAGAGCTCAGAGACTTCCTGTCATGGGCAGTGCATGTCAGGAAGTCTCTGATGTCAGTGAGCACAGAGTGCAGTGATGACAGCTTACATGGCATGCAGATCTGCATGTCATATAAGCGATCAGCCTGCACAAAATGAGTGTCCCAAAGTGGGACACAGTGTAAAAGTAAGAATGAAATAAAAAAAAATTTAACATAATTGTAAAAATATTTGAAAAAATTATAAAAAATAATAATTAAGAAATCAATATTTATTCAATCAATAAATAAATATTTAAATAAAAAAATCTAAACAATAAAAGTACGCGTACTTAGTATCGCCGCATCCGTAACAACCCAACCTATAAAAATGTCCCACTAGTTAACCCCTTTAGTGAACACCATTAAAAAAGAAAAAAAAAAACAAGGCAAAAAAACAATGCTTTATCATCATACCGCCGAACAAAAAGTGGAATAACACGCGGATATAA
Source organism: Dendrobates tinctorius (assembly GCF_039654945.1). Classification (NCBI taxonomy): domain Eukaryota; kingdom Metazoa; phylum Chordata; class Amphibia; order Anura; family Dendrobatidae; genus Dendrobates; species Dendrobates tinctorius. The sequence continues at coordinate 6,270,969 of NW_027361891.1, forward strand.
ATAAATGTGGTACCATTGAAAACATCATCTTGTCCAGCAAAAAACAGGCTGCCATGTAGCTCCATAACCATAAAAATAAAAAAGTTATAGCTCTCAGAATAAAGCGATGCAAAAATAATTATTTTTTCTATAAAATATTTGTTATTGTATAAAAGCGCCAAAATATAAAAAAAATATAAATAAGGTATCGCTGTCATCATACTGACCCAAAGAATAAAACTTCTTTATCAATTTTACCACACGCAGAACTGTATAAACGCCCCCAAAAGAAATTCATGAATTGCTGGCTTTTGTTCATTCTGCCCCCCAAAAATCAGAATAAAAAGCGATCAAAAATGTCATGTGCCCGAAAATGGTACCAATAAAAATGTCAACTCGTCCCGCAAAAAACAAGACCACATATAACTCTGTGGGCCAAAATATGGAAAAATTATAGCTCCAAAATGTGGTGATGCAAAAACTACTATAGTGAAACCTCCACCAAGGGGAGCTGGTGAGGGAAGAGAGGTTACATACTAGAGCAGCAACACTGAGCAACAGCACAGGTGTAACAGGTAATGAGAGAGAATGGTCAGATGAACCGAGTCAGAAACTATCAGGAGCAGACGTACCAGAAGGAGCAGCAATACACGTAGTCAAAATACCAAGCCGAGGGTCAGAGAGCCAAAACAAGAGCACAGTGTCCAAAAACGTGAGGTGAAATACATGGTCGGGGTACAAGCCGGGGAGTCAAATGCCAGAGAGGGAACGTAGCAGCATAGACGACTACCAAGAGACGGGGACAGAGATCAGTCCGGGTCATACACATGGATACCAGTCAAAGGCAGGAGGATCACCAAGGTACAAGGGTCAGAGGCTCTAAACTGGAAGCTTGAGCTATCACTAACACTGGTCAGCAGGCTGTGAGAGACTGAAATAGCCCCGCTAGCTCCAGAACGAGGCTGAGGAGATTATCCCCCGCATGACCAGTCCAGAGTGAAGGCAGCAGAAAATAAACTCTGGACTGGACCATGACAACTACATTTTGCAATAAAAAGCATCTTTTAGTGTGTGACAGCAGCCAAACATAAAAACCCACTATAAAACCCCACTATTAAGAGTAAATCAAACCCCCCTTTATCACCCCCTTAGTTATGGAAAAATAATAAAATAAAGAAAATTATTTATTTCCATTTTTATGTTAGGGTTAGGGTTAGAGTTAGGGTTTGGGTTGAGGCGAAAGTTAGGGTTAGGGTTGGGGCTAAAGTTAGGGTTAGTGTTGGGGCTAGAGCTGGGATTAGGGTTTGGATTAGGGTTAGAGTTGGGGTTAGGGTTGGGATTAGGGTTAGGGTTGGGATTAGTGTTAGGGTTTAGGGTTATGGCTGGGATTAGAGTTAAGGGTGTGTTGGGGTTAGAACTCTAGTCAGAATTGCGGTATTTCCACTGTTTAGGCACATCAGGGGCTCTCCAAATGCAACATGGCGTCCGATCTCAATTCCAGCCAATTCTGTGTTGAAATACTTAAACGGTGCTCCTTCCTTTCCAAGCTCTGCTGTGCACCCAAAGAATGATTTACCCCTACATATAGGGTATCGGTAAATCAAGGGGAGAAAGCATTCCGCGAAACATTGTGGTATCGTGGATGGGCGTTTTATCTTCATATGGGTATGTTTTGAACTGACTACATGAAATCCTAATCCTTATAAACAGGGAGGAAATGGTTGAGGAGGTAAAAGTGGCTGGGACCCTAGGAGGTAGCGGCCATGCTATTTTAGAATTTTGGATAACTAGAGGAGGAAGACCTGTGAAGACTCAGACGTCAAGGTTAGATTTCAGAAAGGCAGATTTTAAGGGATTCAGAAAGAGAATTGGAGGGATCCAATGGCTGGATATCCTTACAGACAAAAATGTCCAGGAAGGATGGGAAATCTTGAAAAATGAAATTCTCAAAGCACAATTGTTAACAATTCCGAAAAGTGGGAAGAATAGGAAGCATTTAAGGAAGCCAGGATGGATGAACACAGAACTTAAGCACATGCAAAAAAGGAAGAAAAAAATGTTTATAAAATGGAAAGAGGGAGGCATATCTAAAGAAGAATATAATGCTGTCTGCAGAACCTGCAGAGCACAAATCAGATTATCTAAAGCTGACAATGAATTGAGGCTTGCAAGAGATGTCAAAAGCAATAATAAAGGATTTTGGGGATATGTCAAAAGTAAAAGAAAAGTCAAAGATACTATAGGATTTTTACAGGATGAAAATGATGAAATGGTAAGACAGGATGTTGAGAAGGCCGAACTTTTAAATTCCTATTTTGCATCTGTTTTCTCTCAGAAAGGTAATGTAACATCAACTGTTCTTCACTGTCCTATTAAGGGAATAGAAGAATCCAGGATATCTATAAACAGAAAGATAGTGAGGAAACACTTAGCTAACCTAAATGAATTCAAGTCTCCACATCCAGATGAATTACACCCCAGAGTACTGAAGGAGATAGCAGAAGAAATTTTTGAAGCCCTCTCCATAATCTTTGAAAATTCTTGGAGAACAGGAGAAGTCCCAGAAGACTGGAGAAGAGCAAATGTTGTTCCTATCTTCAAAAAGGGGAAAAAGGGGACCCTGGCAACTATAGGCCGGTGAGTCTGACTTCTATACCAGGAAAGATCTTTGAACAAATTATTAAACAACATGTATGTCAGTACCTGGATAAGAATGAAGTGATTAAACAGAGTCAGCATGGGTTTGTAACTAATAAGTCATGTCAGACTAACTTAATTTCCTTCTATGATGGAATCACTGATTGGGTGGATCAAGGAAATGCTGTAGATATAGTATATCTTGACTTCAGCAAAGCATTTGATAAAGTATCTCATACAATCCTTATTGAAAAAATGACTAAGCATGGAATGGACAAGGCAACTGTTAGGTGGATTCATAACTGGCTTAGTGATCGGACCCAAAGAGTGGTCGTAAATGGCTGCACATCCAGTTGGAAGAATGCCTCAAGTGGGGTACCACAGGGCTCTGTCCTAGGCCCTGTATTGTTCAACATCTTTATCAATGATTTAGATGAAGGAATTGAGGGTAAACTGATTAATTTTGCTGATGACACAAAGCTAGGAGGGATAGCTAATACTAGAGAAGAGAGAGAGGATTCAAAAAGATATAAATAAACTGGAGCAGTGGGCAGCAACTAACAGAATGGTTTTTAACAGGGAAAATGCAAAGTACTACATCTGGGCAATAAAAATGTAAAAAGCATATACAGAATGGGAGGAATAGGGCTAAGCAACAGCACATGTGAAAAAGACTTGGGTATACTAATAGATCACAGACTGAATATGAGTCATCTGTGTGATGCAGCAGCAAAAAAGGCAAATGCAATTCTAGGATGTATTAACAGAAGCATACAGTCTAGATCACGTGAAGTCATTATTTCCCTCTACTCCTCTTTGGTCAGACCTCATCTGGAATATTGTGTCCAGTTTTGGGCACCACATTTTAAAAAAGACATCAACAAACTGGAGCAAGTTCAGAAAAGAGCAACCAGAATGGTGACCTGTCTGCAAACCCTGTCTTATGAGGAAAGGTTGAAGGATTTGGGATTGTTTAGTTTGCAAAAGAGAAGACTGAGAGGAGACTTAATAGCTGTCTACAAATATCTAAAGGGCTGTCACATTGGAGAAGGATCAACTATATTCTCATTTGCACAAGGAAAGACTAGAACCAATGGGATGAAACTGAATGGGAGGAGACACAGATTAGATATTAGAAAAAACTTTTTGACAGTTAGAGTGATCAATGAGTGGAACAAGCTGCCACAAGAAGTGGTGACTGGTGAGTTCTCCTTCAATGGAAGTCTTCAAACAGAGGCTGGACAGACATCTGACTGGGATGATTTAGCGAATCCTGCTTTGAGCAGGGGGTTGGACCAGATGGCCCAGGAGGTCCCTTCCAACTCTACGATTCTATGATTCTATATCCTGTGTGTCTCTGATTTCTTACTTTGCACTGTTAGCACTTTACTATTTAATGTGACAAGCACCTTGCTTTTTAACCTTGGCGCTTCTTTCATACCTCAGGATAGGCCCATGTAATAGATTTAACATAACCCATAGCCTGTTACTATTTCCACCTTACCACGTGTGTCTTAATTGAGTAAACTCTTTTCCTCTTATTTCTTTGTACATGTTTCATATTAATTGTGATCCATGAGATTTTATGAATTTCTTGTATTGTATAAATCTTTGAATAAAATTTATTCTTTTAAGTACATCCCATTTGAGTGGTGTGTTTGGATACTTAGTATCCATTTTTTAGTTTATAGGATTAAAATAAGAGCAGAATTGTCACTTTCAACCCATGAAAAGTCCTCTCTAAAGAGAGTCGAATAATGAGCCATGCAAAGAAGCATTCAGTACTCGTCAGCATGATCTCACAAGATAGGGTTTCTACCGGTCAAACTGGCTTTATAGCTGGAAGGCTTATAACAAGAAGCTTATTCCACCCTGTGCATTGTCTCACATGAGGGTGAATTTATGTAGTTGATCTGACAGTTGCTAGGATCATGTATATACTAAGCAGAATGAAATCATCTGAATATTATAACACTGATATAGTATAGAACGCCATAATTCTAGTATTAGCAGCTGCTATGAGGATGAGAAAACTGACTCAGGTATAGAAAGTTACTATTAGAGAAATACCCACAGAAATCTTTTGAAAGTATGTTAGAAAATTGCAACTTTTAATTTTACAAACAATAAAATTTATTTGCTGAGTGTTCAGTTCTCATTTAATAATAATTCACTTATAAACCATTCCATGGTGAAGATGTGTGCATGTAGTACACTCGTACCACAGTTGTTGAGGAACAATAGAGAAAAACGTTGAATGAGATTTCAGTTAACATGAACCTGACAGGTGATACATTCTGCCTGATCGACGGCTGTATGTGTCAGGCACCGGCTGTATGATCTCAGCCAGGTATGAGTAGTAGTTTTTCAGAGTCAAACGTGCCTGGCTGAAGTCACACAGCCAACATCTGATACATGCTGTCCATGGATAGAAATGATAGAAATACAATCACAGTATAATTATGGAACCAGTAATAAAGTGCAGGGTGCAGACTACACAGCCATGGGTTGGATTTTGGAGGCCTACGTGCCCTATGCAAATGCATCTATACTGCTCAAAAAAATAAAGGGAACAATGAAACAAAACAATGTAACTCCAAGTCAATCACACCTCTGTGAAATCAGTCTGTTTAGATTTTTTTTTCATTCAACTATTTGTTTATTGATATAATAAATATTTATTTTTTTATTATTAATTTTTCTTTTTTAAAAAATATTTTTACAATTATTTTAATTTTTTTTAAATTTCATTCTATGTTTTACACTTTTTCCCACTATGGGACACTCATTTTGTGCAGGCTGATTGCTTCTATGGCATGCAGATCTGCATGCTATAGAAGCTGTCAGAGCTGCATGTATTTTACACTGACCTGAGAGACTTCCTGATCATCACTGGGCATGACAGGAAGTCTCTCAGCTCTGGAGACCTGGATGTTGTCATGACGACATCGGGTCTCCATGGCAGTGGGTTGCCCGCCAGGGCCGTGGGGTACTCGGAGCCGGGCCCGTTGATTTCAATGGGAGATGTCACAGTGGCGGTGACCCGGTCCGTGGCCCTGGGCGTCCATGTAAGGCCTCTTTCACACATCAGTTTTTCGCCGTCAGGCGCGATCCAGCTTTTTTTTGTAAAACCGGATCCGGCGGACTGCAATGCCGGATCCAGTTTTTCCCCATTGACTTGCATTAGCGCCGGATCGTGCCTGATGGCATTGCGATTCATCCGTTTTTTGCCGGATCCGGCTACTTGTCTCATTCCGGCGTCTGGAAAAAATGGCTACTGTAACGTTTTTTGTCTCTGGCGAAAAAGCCGGAAGCGCCGGATCCGACGCTTCCGGCTTTTTGCCACAATGAAAGTCTATGGGTGCCGGAATGCGCCGGATCCAGAAAAAGACGGATCCAGCCACCGGATCCATTTTTTTAAGCCTGCGCATGCTCAGATCCAATTGGCCAGCCCCCAGGAAACAGATATAACCTGCTAGACGGATCCGGCAGAAAAACGGATCCGTTTCTACAGTTCTCCAAAATTTATGCCGGATCCGTTTTTTCTAAAAATTGCCGGATCCTGCCTGACGGCAAAAAACTGATGTGTGAAAGTAGCCTAAAAGAAATAGTGTGGCTGATGATTAAAGTTTATAAGTGGATGATTCGTGACGCCACCTGTGGTGTTCGGCAATGAAGATGTTAAGCTGACGCTGCAGACAGATCCTCTGGGACAGATGGTGTGGTGCGGCAATGATGCTGCGGCCCTCCACAGGTAGGGCTGTAGTCCCAGGGCAGTGTAGATGGGGAGATAGTGAGGAGAGCATAATGGTGTAGTGTTAAGCACAGAGATGTAGCAGTGCTGAGTGGGCTGGCGCAGGAATAAGAGGAGGACACCAGGGCATGTAGTTCCAAAGCTTTACTCACAGTCTGTTGAGCATACAGGTGCCCGCATCCGTGCCGTGTCCTCCAGGGGCTCAGCCAACCTCCAGGCAAGATGAAGTACTCCGCTCCAACACTCCGCCAACATATATGCCTTTTCTGAACGTCTCCTTTCTAGCGCTTGTAATGAAGTACTTGTGGTTGTGTGTTAAACCCAAGTTCCTCCTTTAAGATGTTCCTTTGAACTCTACTTGTACGGCAGACAGCTGTAGCCTGCTTCGGGGACTCCTTACTACCAAGTCCCGGCTCACTCACGTTGCTGTTCTGTCCCCAAGTCTTGTGTGGGAATAAAGTGGTGACAACTTCTATTCCTCCGGTGTCTGCTGCAGGACCATTAGAATCCATACAACCTCGGGGACTGGACCCCGGCCATGCGCTTAGAACTTGAGGAAGGGTTCCACTCCGACCCTAGTCCTTAGTTTTCTTCTTCTCCTTACGTTCCGTACAAATCTTTCTTCCTTATGGAGAATCAGGCTTTCTATATCTCTTTCCAGTGCCAGAAGCTCCAGGTCACAGGAGACTGCTGCAGCACCTCCCTCCATCCATCCCACTCAGGGGATCTTCTCTCACAGACTGACCTAGTCCTAATAATCTCCCGCTCTCTTGTGCAACTCAGCTCCACCCACCTCCCAGCACTCTTCGTGTTCCAAACAGGGAGCCACCAAAGGTGATTTGCTACACTACTATGTTGTGTGGGATGCAGGTGTTGGAGTGTGGTCAGGTGTCTCCACCTTACCTGGATGGTGGGGCACCACACCTCAGGAGGAGGTGCAGTACCTCTGTGGCGACTGAACCCTCAGGGGCGCCACAGCAGCGATCGGGACCCCGCATCACGCCGTGGGGTCTCCGAATCCAAAGGCAGAGGGTCTGTCAGCCCCTGTGCCGGCTCCGGAATGCTGCGCTCGATCGCAGCATTTCGGGGGTTAAAGTGCCGTGAGTGGTCTCTGACTGCTCCTGGCATTTAATGCCGAGTGTCAGCTGTGAGAATCAGCTGACAGCCGGCCGCGATCGGCCGCACACCACCCGTGTGGGTGGCCGATTTCTATGACATACTATCCTGTCCATGGGAAGTAAAGGCACATGTTCGGGGTAGTACGTCAGATGGCAGAGAGGGGTTCAAAACATAGGTACGTTGGGAACAGACTGGACTATGATTGCAATTATTCTAAAAAAAGTGTTTTATTAAAATCAGCGTTTATATCATTCACTAGAATGGGATTCTAATAGTTTTTGATGCGTAAAAACAATAGATAATCTTGGAATATCCAGCAGTATAACGAGCATTAGTAGATTTTATCTAAATATAGATGTATAGGAATACAACTAATATAATTAATAGTCACTGTATTCAAAATTGTGCACACCCAATGGTATATAAATAAATAAAAATTGCATTCATTGGTGTAAAGATTGTGTAATAGGAATAAAATGTCTGTTATAAATCCATAAACAATGAATAATAGCCACTACATTGAATAATGCACAAGCCTGACGGTAATTCTAAATTTGTGAAGATTACAAATCTATATATATAAAATTGAATGTATGTATGTATCACCAACCAATCACGAAGCATCTTTCATTTCACCAGAGCTGTTTAAAAGAAGCTGAGCTGTGATTGGTTGCTATGAGCAACAGATTTCCTTGCAACCAATCACTAAGCATCTTTCATTTCACCAGAGCTGTTTAAAAGAAGCTCAGCTGTGATTGGTTGCTATGAGCAACAGTTTTCCCACTCCACAACACCTCAGCAGACACTGACCGGGTGGGAGAAATCTAGCATCCCTGGCAACATAAGCTCCCAGCCATTGTCTGCCCCCCAGAAAGGAGCAGAGAGCACATGACAGAAATGAATAATCCCATCCCATGCCCATATACCCATCACACATCCTCCATCCCATAGTCACATCTTCCCTCTTAAAGGGATCTCTGGTATGGAAGTTAGGGCAAATCCCTCAGTGCTCTGATTCTGACCACAGAATTCTATTAAAGGGATCATTGGTATGGAAGTCAGGTCATATCCATCCAGAGCTTTGGTTCTGAACCCAGGCCTCTCTTAAAGGGATCCCCGGTATGGAAGTTAGGACCGTTCCACTCAGCGCTGTGGTTCTGACCCCAGGGTCTCTTAAAGGAATCATTGGTATGGAAGTTAGGGCAATTCCACTAAGCGCTCTGGTTCTGTCCCCAGGCCAATCTTAAAGGGATCCCCGGTATGGAAGTTAGGACCGTTCCACTCAGCTCTGTGGTTCTGACCCCAGGTTCTCATAAAGGAATCATAGGTATGGAAGTTAGGGCAATTCCACTAAGCACACTGGTTGTGACCCCAAGCCCTTCTTTAAGGGATCTCCGGTACGGAAGTGAGGGCAAGTTCACTCTGCGCTTTGGTACTGATCCCAGGCCTCTCTTAAAGGGATCTCCGGTATGGAAGTTATGGTAAATCCCTCAGCGCTCTGATTCTGACCCCAGGCTTCTATTAAAGAGATCACTGGTATGGAAGTCAGGGCAAATCCACTCAGCACTCTGGTTCTGATGCCAGGCCTGTCTTAAAGGAATCCCCGGTATGGAAGTTAGGACCGTTCCACTCAGTGCTCTAGTTCTGACCCCAGGCTGACGGGATGATGTGAGATATTAGGGGTAGTAGTCTGGTGACTCTGGCTGTCGGGATGATGTGGGATATCAGGGGTAGTAGTCCGGGGGCTCTGACTGACGGGACAATTTGGGATATTAGGGTTAGTAGTCCGGTGGCTCTGATGGAATGATGTGGGATATTAGGGGTAGTAGTCCGGTGTCTCTGATGGGATGATGTGGGATATTAGTGGTAGTAGTCAGGTGGCTCTGGCTGACGGGATGATGTGGGATATTAGGGTTAGTAGTCCGGTAGGTCTGGCTGATGGGACGATGTGGGATATTAGGGGTAGTAGTCTGGTGGCTCTGGCTGAAGGGATGATGTGGGATATTATAGTGAATGTGGCTATGTGGAGTGGGTGTGGCTCTATACTCAGCTTTATATATATATAGATATAATCATTATAATTTGTTATAACTAACAGTAGTTAGTTACTATGCCCGGGCAACGCCGGGCTCTTCAGCTAGTACAAAATAAAGAATAAATCCAAACACTAGGATATACTGATCTGGTAATGTTGCTGTGCCGGCCTGTTTCCCCACCGCTCACACCTGCCAGAATAATGGTGTGAGGAAAGGAGGCTGCGTAATCTTGCAGTTTTCACACTGGTCATTAGAGTTTTTTTAGGCTCATACTTCATGTCCCTCAGGACGAGTTTACACCAAGGTTCCATATAATCAGAACTTAGGGTAAAAGTAATTAATGAGCAAATACCCTGCAGTAAGAAAATGACTAAATAAATAGTAATAGTACTTGTAAATAACGTAGGGTACTTAGTTTTGTTTTGATCAAAACAGAGTAAAAGGCATGCCATCACGTCAATGTGTACCCCATTCAGGATGGTCCCTAACTTTTGCAGTTTATGTCGCTACGTGCCAGCAGGCCTCAAAATAGACAGGAGCAGAGCAGGATCCAGACCTGACTGTTTCAATATCTGCCCATGACACAGCCTAAAAAGGGAAAGCCATGCCCCTGTTTGTACAAAGAAGAAATGGGCCGGAACTCAAATTGGTATAAGTGCAATGTGTAGGTGCACATTCACACTGGCCATTAACGGAGAAAACCTAAGATAAAAATAATAAGCAAATACCCTACAGTAAGTAAATACATAGTAATAGTACATGTAAATAACATAGGGTACTACAGTGGGGGAAATAAGTATTTGATCCCTTGCAGATTTTGTAAGTTTGCCCACTGACAAAAACCTGAACAGTCTATAATTTTAAAGGCAGGTTAATTTTAACATTGAGAAAATCACCTTTATAAATTTTCACATTTATAAATTTAATATAAATATATTTAATATAATTATTTGCATTTTGCATTGAGAAATAAGTATTTGATCCCCTACCAACCATTAAGAGTTCTGGCTCCTACAGACCAGTTGGATGCTCCTAATCAACTCGCTACCTGCATTAAAGAGAGCTGTCTTACATAGTTACCTTTAAAAGACTCTTGTACACAGGCTCAATTAATCATTCAGACTCTAACCTCTACAACATGGGCAAGACCAAAGAGCTTTATAAGGATGTCAGGTTGCAAGATCATAGACCTGCACAAAGCTGGAATGAACTACAAAACCATAGGTAAGACGCTGGTGAGAAGGAGGCAACTGTTGGTGCAATAGTAAGAAAATGGAAGAAATACAAAACAACTGTCATTTGACATCGATCTGGGGCACCATGCAAAATCTCAATTCGTGGAGTATCCTCGATCATGTGGACGGTTAGAGATCAGCCTAAAACTACACGAGGGAAACTTGTTAATGATCTCAAGGCAGCTGGGACCACAGTCACTAAGAAAACCATTGGTAATACATTACGCTGTAAAGGTTTAAAATTCTGCAGTGCCCGCAAAGTTCCCCTGCTCAAGAAGGCACATGTGCAGGCCCTTCTGAAGTTTGCCATTGAACACCTCGATGATTCTGTGAGTGATGGGAGAAGGTGCAGTGGTAAGATGAGACAAAAATTGAGATCTTTGGCATTAACTAAACTTGCCGTGTTTGGAGGAAGAGAAATGCTGCCTATGACCCAAAGAACACCATCCCCACTGTCAAGCATGAAAGTGGAAACATTATGTTTTGTTGGGGGTTTCTCTGATAAGGGCACAGGACTATTTCACTACATCAATGGTAGAATGAATGGAGCCATGTACCGTAAAATCCTGAGTGACAACCTCCTTCCCTCCGCCAGGACATTAAAATGGGTCATGGCTGGATCTTCCAGCAAGACAATGACCCAAAACAAACAGCCAAGGCAACAAAGGAGTGGCTCAAAAAGAAGCACATTAAGGTCATGGAGTGGCCTTGCCAGTCTCCAGACCTTAATCCCATAGAAAATTTATGGAGGGAGTTGAAGCTCCGAGTTGCCAAGCGACAGCCTCAAAACCTTAATGATTTAGAGATGATCTGCAAAGAGGAGTGGATCAAAATTCCTCCTAACATGTGTGCAAACCTCATCATCAACTACAAAAAACATCTGACTGCTGTGCTTGCCAACAAGGGTTTTGCCTCCAAGTATTAAGTCTTGTTTGCCAGAGGGTTCAAATACTTACGTCTCACTGCAAAATGCAAATTTATATAATTTATACAATGTGATTTTCTGGATTTTATTTTTGATATTCTGTCTCTCAATGTTAAAATTAACCTACCCTTAAAATTATAGACTGTTCATGTCTTTATCAGTGGGCAAACTTACAAAATCAGCAAGGGATCAAATACTTTTTTCCACCACTGTATGTAAATACCATATAATCAGAAGCACGATTACAATGTAAGGTAATACTATATAGGACTGATAAAACCCATGATCCACCAATCACAATAGGTGTTTTCACATTGACCTTAACCCTTCACAATGACCTTTGCACAGGCCCATTTGACACCTCAAATACAAATACAAAAGATAAGGTCAGGACTTGACCATTGAGACTATGTACATGCTTTATATCCAGAAAAAAAGGAAGTTAGAGTCTAAAAAAGCCCCAGTGGTCACTGTGAAAATTGCAAGAGCTCTATTTTTTATTTTCAATATAGACTGTTATGGAAAAAAGCATTGACAAAAATTATTTTAATAGAATAAATACTGATTGAAACATTAAATCATTTTTCCATGATAGCTTTTCTTTAAACCCTTAACGACCTCCAATATGAATTAAAATGGTGACCGTTAAGGGGCCTTATTAAAACGGCAGTCAGGAATTAGGGAATAGCACTGCCCCAGAGCCAAAATTCACATGATTGTACATTACCAAAAGGTATCGGTCCAGGCCAGTTTTGGAACACCGCACAATCATTGCCCTGCAGCGTCGGACCAGGACCACCGGAAGAATCGCCTGACTCCTGCTGCCACCACGCTAAGTGTAAGTACCGTACATTCCGACTATAAGACGCACCCCCGTTTTCCCAAAAAAAATTTTTGGTAAAAAGGGCGTATTATAGTCTGAAATATATGGTATGTCCCACTGTGTGACTAAGTGAAAAAGTAAAAAAAAAATAAAAAAGTTTAGTTAAGTAAAAAAAACACCCAAAAAAGCGCACACAAATCACAAAAAGCCGTTTAGCCACTAAAAACGCAGCATTTGCTTTATCAGATTAAGACGAAACCTTCAATGGAACCACCCACTTATGAGGCAGAAGGAGTCACTTTGGACTACTTCTGGTTTCTGTTCTGGTGGTGTTCCATTATTTTAGGCATCTTTATAGCGTGCAAGTGTGGTGGACCACAGTTCTGTGAACACCTAAAAAGACAGAAACCACAGGCAAACGGAGTTCAAAGTGTTGCCATCTGCCTTATTATACTGAGTGATTCTGTTGGGGGTTTCGTATGAATCGCATTTGTGTGGTATTTATAAGGAAACCCTGACATAAGTTCTCAGTGTAGAACACAAGAGTATGATCTCAACCTTTTACTGAAAGCGATCAAAGAATATTTTGTACCCAAAAATTTTATCAATAAATACCCTAACTTATCCCGCACAAAACCAGCCCCCACTCAGGTCCATCATCTGTCACTGTAACCAGAGGCATAGCTAGGGTTTTGGTTCGGGTGGGGGCAAACTTCTGAGTGGGCACCTAACCTGGTAACCTTGATTACATCTTTGTGATGCACCCCAATAGTGGATGTAGGAGATGACTGGGTTGTTACTGAAAATAATCTCAATATTAAGACCAACATGGATATTACTGCCATATGATCAGTGGTAAATATGATTCCTACAAAACATATAAGTCATTACTGCACTGTTACAGATCATGATTAACCTCTGACATTCTTTCTGATGGAATCGCTCACTTTTCCCGTCTTTTCTATCTGGCCCAAACCGACATGACAACTTCTCCAGCCAGGACTTGTCTGCAGAGATTACAACAAAGACACATTTCATGTCTCATATTTTCAACACTGTCTCCAATGGGACTATTCCCAACCTGCACAAACTCCTCATCCTGCTGATACCCCAATACTGAGCCTCTGTCGTATGTGTCGTATGTGTCCCTATTACTGCACCTGCTGTGTGGTTCTCTGTGCCCTCTAAATTCTAAAGCAACCCTCTAGAATATAGTAATGCCAAGTCCAAGTGCCATAAACAACAGTGCCCACATTTTGTCCCCTAGAAAGTAATAGTGCCTTGTGTGCCCCTTTGACAGTCAGAGTAACCTGAGTTCCCCTATAAGTGCCCACTTTTCATTTAATAATGTCCCGAATATCCCCCTGTACAGCTCCCCTAAACACAGTATGATGCTCTCTTATACACAGTATAGTGCCCCCTCACTGTATATATACTGACACATTAGTATCCCCCAAACTGTTTGATGGCTCCAACAATGTATGACAGCCCCCTCACTGTAATCTCTACACTGTATAATGGCCCCCTAGATAGCCTCCGTATAGTATAATGCACCAGATAGTTCTCAATTTAGTATAATGCACTCCCCATAGGCAGATTCTATAGTATAATGCACTCCCCATAGGCAAACTATATATAGTATAATGCACCCCCCACAGGCAGACTACATATTGTATTATGCAGCCCCCCATAAGCAGACTTTATAGTACAATGCAGCCCTCGATAGGAAGACTCTATAGTATAATGCAGCCTCCCATAGGCAGACTCTAATATAAAGCAGCCCCCCATAGGCAGATTGAAATATAAGGCAGCCCCCATAGACAGACTCTAATATAAGGCAGCCCCCAATAGGCAGACTCTAATATAAAGCAGCCCCCCATAGGCAGACTCTAATATAAGGCAACCCCCCATAGGCAGACTCTAATATAATGCTGCCCCCCATAGGCAGACTCTAATATAATGCGGCCCCACTCTATAGGAAGACTCTAATATAATGCAGCCCCCCATAGGCAGACTCTAATATAATGCACCCCAGGCAGATGGTAATATAATGCAGCCCCCAATAGGCACACTGTAATCTAATGCACCCCCAGGCAGACTCTAATATATTAGAGTCTGCCTATAGAGGCTGCTTTATATTACTGTCTGCCTATGGGGGGCTGCAGTATATTACAGTCTGCCTATGAGAGGGGGGCTGCATTATATTAGAGTCTGCCTATAGGGGCTGCTTTATAATGCAGCCCCCCTCATAGGCAGACTGTAATATAATGCAGCCCCCCATAGGCAGACTGTAATATAATGCAGCCCCCCTCTCATAGGCAGACTGTAATATAATGCAGCCCCTATAGGCAGATTCTAATGTAATGCACCCCCAGGCAGACTGTAATATAATGCAGCCCCCCATAGGCAGACTGTATTACAGTGCTGTGCTAATTAATTGGGACAAAGCATTTTTTTAAGTAAAATCGTAAGTTGGTTACCAGTCAGTGATTCAAACCAGTTTTAACTGCTTTGAACAGGTGTGAGTGCCTGTTCAAAGCAGTTAAAACTGGTTTGAATCACTGACTGGTAACCAACTTATGATTTTACTTAAAAAAATGCTCTCTCCCAATTAATTTGCACAGCACTGTATAATGCATCCCCAGGCAGACTGTAATATAAGGCAGCCCCCCATAGGCAGACTGTAATATAATGCACCCCCAGTCAGACTCTAATATAAAGCAGCCCCCCATAGGCAGACTCTAATATAATATAGCCCCTCAGGCCTCTATAGTATGATGCACCTCCATGAAAAAATAAATCCTAAATCCATTACTCACCTCTCTTCCTTCTGATTCCTCCACTGCTCTGAGCTCCCGCTCATCTCTTGACAGCAGGTGCCAGGAAGTAATGTAATCGCGCCCCCATCAGTTTCGGTGTCGATGACATCAGACACTGAGAGGGGGATGATGGGAGAGGGAGCGTAACGCTCCTTCTCTCAACAATGCTGTCAGCTGTATCGGCTAGATGCCGATACGGTTGAACCTGCGATGTCAGGCAGGGGGGCGCACTGCTGGCACCGCACCCTCCGCTCCCTGCCTGCTCAGAGGCTCCATAGCAGCTGGGAGGCAGTGCAGGGAGATCGATTCTCCCTGCTCTGCCGCAGAATGTAACTGCATCGGCGTGCTGCTCACGCCGATACAGTTATAGTAGCAAAGCTCCGCCTGGGCACCCTCAGAGCGCGGGCCCTGGGGCGACTGCCCCCTCTTTAACCCGGTAGCTATGCTGCTGACTGTAACTATAGTGGGTTCCCACATTACTGGTAGAACAAAGACTCTGGACAAGGCTCCCAACCCTTTAAATAAAATCCAGTGAAATTTGCGATCCCAAATCCAAATGCCCCTTAATCCTGAATCTCACTGTGCCTAAACCACATTAAGTGGCCACTTTTTTGGAATTACTGTAGTGGGTAGAGCCCAATTAACAATTTATGGGGTGTGTGTCTCCAGAAGCACAAACTGGGCACAATATATGGGGGCTCTATACTGTATGAAGGCACAATGTAAGGGTACTGAATTGGCATAATGGCATCAAGTTTCACCTATTAACCTTTGTATAAGTGACAAATTTGCGATAAATTTGCAACAAATATAAAAATTACAATTTTACCACTAAAATGTTATATTTTCACTTTCCAATGTTATAAAATTTTGTGAGGCACCAGTGTGTTCAAAATACTCAGTACACCCCTAGATGAATTCTTTAAACAGCAAAGTTTCCAAAATGGAGTCACTATTGGGGGTTTCTGCTGTTCTGCCACCTCTGTGGCTCAGCTAATGGCAACCGCAATCTATTCAAACGGAATCTGTATTCTAAAAGCCAAGTAGCGCTCCTTCCTATCCGATCCCTACCATGTGCTCAAACAGTAATGTACAACCACATATGGGGTACTGCCACATTCGGTAAAAGTTGCATAACAAAATTATGGGGTCCATTGTTTCCTGTTAACACTCATGGAAATTATAAATTTGGTGCTAAATCAGTATTTTACTGGAAAATAATGTAATATTTTGTTTTCACTTTTAAATGTTATAAAGTTTTGTGAATCACCTGTAGGTTAAAAATTCTCAGTACACCTACAGATGGATTCCTTGAGGGGTCTAGTTTCCAAAATAGGGTCACTTGGGGCTCAGCTAATAGCACCCACAATCTTTTAAAATGGAATATGTGTTCTAAATGCCAAGTGGCACTCCTTCCCATTCGATTCCTGCTGTGTGTTCAAACAGTAATGTACAACCACAAATGGGCTACTGCCACATTCAGTAAAATTGCATAGCAAATTATGGGGTCCATTTTCTCCTATTACTATTCATGGGAATTATATATTTGGAACTGAAACAATATTTTACTGGAAAAAATGTAATATTTTGCTTTCACATATAAATGTTGTAAAGTTTGTGAATCACCTGTTGGTTAAAAATGCTCAGATGAGTTCCTTGAAGGGTCTAGTTTCCAAAATGTGGTGACTTGTAGGGGGTTTCTGCATATCAGGGGCTCTGCAAATGTGACATGGCATTCACAATCAAATTGCGCCCCTTCTTTTGTGTCATGTGTCCAAACAGAACTATTTGATAACATATAAAACAGTAAGAGTTAATAACATGTAGGGTAGAAGAAAGTGAGTAACAAACTTTGCAGTCCACTTTTTCATGTTATCTCTTGCAAAAGTGATCAATTTGATGTTAAAGCATTTTAGAGTAAAAATTACAATTTATTTATTTTTTCATGTGATTTTGCATTAATTCCTGTATAGCACCTGAGGGGTTACAAGTTTTTCCTGACAGCAGTTTTTAAGTATTTGAGAGGTGTGGTTTCTTAAAATTGTATCACTTTTGGAGAGTTTCCAATATTTAGGACCCACAAAATCCATTGAATTCTGAATAGATCCTTGAAGAAACAGGTTTTGCAAATTTCATGTAAAAATTTGAAACTTATAACACTTCTAACAACCTAACAAAATAAAATGATGCTTGAAAAATAATGCAGATTGGAAATGTTATTCATTAATTATTTTGTACAACTTGGCTAACTGGTATAAGGATATAAACATTGAGTTTGAAAACTAAAAATTTTTCAAAATTTTTGCCAAAATTCTGATATTTTTACAAATAAACACAAAACATATCAACCTAAACTTACCATTAACATAAAGTACAATGTGTCACTAAAAACAGTCTCAGAATCACTGGGATACATTGAAGCATCCCAGAATTGTTATCACATTTAAAATGACAGAGGGCAGATTTAAAAATTTGGCTTGGTTATTAAGGTTAAAATTGGCTCCATCACTAAGGGGTTAAAGCATTGTCCTGCGTACCTGAGGTGGTAAGAGTAGTGCCATAGTGGTATGATTGCCTATAATTAGTTGCCAACTTAAGGTACTGTCACACTTAGCGATGTACCAGCGATCCCGACCAGCGATATGACGCGGTCAGGATCGCTGGTACATCGCTAAGTGGTCGCTAGTGAGCTGCCACACAGGCAGATCTCACTAGCGACATCGCTGGGGACGGGGATCGCTACTTACCTGTCACACCAGGCGATCCTGCGTCCTCCCGCCTGGCTCCACGCGTCGCTCGTCCTCACAGCAGGAAGCGCCACAGGAAGCTGACGACGAGAAACAGTCCTGAACGTTCTCGCGCGATCAGCGATAACCAGCGGGGGAGCCGGTCGCTGGTAAGTATCAGACACAGAGATATCGCTAGCAATATCGCTATAACGTCACTAGTTATAGCGATATTGCTAGCGATATCTCTTAGTGTGACAGGCCCTTTAGGCATACTAAAGCTCTTAACATATCACCTGTTTTGCAATGATAAGATTGCAGCCTATAAGTTACTGTAAATTGTAACTGTAGTAATCTGGTAACCAGTCAAACAGGTTCAGATAGACTGTGAAATGTGCTGGAAGCACTTTACTCAAGTGAAACTGAGAGAAAACGTAATTGTTCAGAAAAATTACCTGGAACATGGTACATGCAGTGTTCCAAATAGGATTTACAAATGATTTACGTGCATGCTGATAGCACACAATTTATTGCACAGCATTGTACTTTATCCTTTATGGAAGCCTATCATTAACTGCAGGACGGTCACCTACTTTCAGATGTTAGTATGTCATTACGTCATTACGTGTGGTGACAGTTTTCACATATACCAGAGACACTTACACACGTAGACCATTCAAGTGAATGGGTTTGTGCACATGTCAGTGTGTTTCCACGGACCGTGTGTCCATGGACAAAATACACTGACACGTCCGTTTTTTAACAGCAGCACGCGACACAAAACACACGGATGACATCCGTGTATCATCAGTGTGACACATACCTGAATCTGCGAAGCAGCGGTACAGTTAGCGCTGTTCCCCGATGCTGGGTGCTGAAGACCACTCTCATCATTCTTCCCTGCTTTGCTGGTGATCAGCACAAGCAGGGAGAATGTTGAGAGTTATATTCAAATGATAACAGCGAGGGCAGTCAGCGGCTGATGGAACTACTATTCTCATCACTGCTGCCGCTAATAACAGTAAGAGCAGGCGGATGATGGGAATATTCAGCATTCGCCGCCTGGCTATAAATAAATAAATAAAATGACATGGGTTCCCCTGTATTTTTGATAGCCAGCCAGGCAAAGTTGACAGCTGCAGGCTGCAACCTTCAGCTGTCAGCTTTGGCAAGGCTGGTTATCAAGAATAGACATGTCCCCATGCTTTTTTAAAAAATTATTTAAATAAATAATTTAAAGTAATGGCATGGGGTCCCTTCATTTTTGACAACCAGCCTTGTTAAAGCAGACAGCTGGGGGCTAGTATTCTCAGGCTGGTAAGGGGCCATGGATACTGACCCCCCAGCATAAAAATAGCAACGTGCAGCCACCCAGAAAAGGCACATCTATCACATGTGCCAATTCTGGAACTTTGCCTGGCTCTTCCCACTTGCCCTGAGGTGGTGGCAAGTGGGATAATACTTATGGGGTTGCTGTCACCTTTGTATTATCTGGTGACATCAAGCCCACTATTTAGTGATGTAGAGGCTTCTATAAGACATCTATCCATTACTAATCCTATAGTTGTATGTTAGATAAACACACAGCAAGTATAAAGTCTTTTATTTGAAATAAAAAAACACACTTTTCCATTTTTATTCAAAAGTAACAAACACAGTTATACTCACCTAATGCCCATTCCATTGAAGCCAACGTCTCCTATAATAAAACAAAAAAAAATATTTGATCTGCGGTGAACTCACTGAGCTGAACTGCGGTGAAATCAGTGACTTTTTCTCACGGTGCTGAGGTCACCCCAGTTCAGCCTGGCTGGGAACGCAGCATCAGTGACCCGTGGTAACCTCGATGAGGTCATTGCTGCTCATTGATGCTGCACTCACAGCAATTCATTCACCAGGGGTTCTTAGCCTGGATGTTGCATCTTGGCACCGCCAAAGTTGAAAACTATTTATCCACAGAAATGGATTATGGCATGGGACAGAACGATGGACAGGTGACGGATATTATTTTTTTTATTTTGTTTTATTAGAGGAGACGTTGGCTTCAATGAAATGGGAGAGTATAACTGTGTTTTATATCTTTAGATAAAAATGGAAAAGTGCGATTTGTTACCAACCTGAGAATACCCTTAACTGTCTGCTTTAGCGAGACTGGTTGTCAAAAATGGGGGAATCCCCACCTCATTTTTTTTAAATTATTAAAGTAGAAGTATTGCTTTGGGTTCGTGCTTGTCATGAGAAATGTCTTGTTCATAATCTTCCTGCTTGACCTCTGGCTACTCCATCAAAGTTGCCAGGCTTGCCTCCCATGTATTGGACCTACGCAGATGTCTTTGAAAAGAAGGACGATGAGATGCTACCACCACACAGGCTGTATGACTGCCCTATAAACCTTCTTCCTGGTTCTTCTTCTCCTTGAGTATGTATCTATCCTCTGTCCCAGGCTGAGACCCAGGTCATGTCCGAATACATCAAGGAGAACCTAGCCTGGAATTTACCTGGAAGTCTCCTTCTCCGGCTGGAGCACAATTCTTCTTTGTTAGGAAGAAGGTCAGCTCACTCCATCCCTGTATTGACTATAGAGGCCTCAATCAGACAATGGTCAAGAATAAGCATCATCTGACCTGTAGTTGTTTGAATGGCTCAGAGGTTCCAGAGTCTTTACTAAACTTGATCGGCGGGGGGTGCATGTAACATGATTCGAATACTGTACGCCAGGGAGACAAATGAAAGACTGCCTTTAACACCCTGGATGGTCATTATCAGTATCGTGTGTTGCAGTTTGGGCTCTGCAATGCTCCAGCAGTCTTCAAAAAATTAGTAAATTATATCTTCTGGGACCGACTCTACACTTATGTGGTAGTTTACCTGGATGACATACTGCTGTTCTCCCCCAATCTACCCACTCACAAGACGGATCTTCATCAAGTCCTGCAGAGGTTGAGGAAGAAGAACTATATGTGTAAGATTCAGGAGTACGTCTTCATGTAGACCACTCTTCCTTTCCTAGGTTACATAATCTCTGAGACTGGACTGAGAATGAATCCTGAGAAAGTCTCCGCCGTTCTGAAGTGGCCATATCCTGATGGCCTGAAAGCTATCCAGTGGTTTCTGGGATTTGCAAATTCTACTGCCAGTTCATACCACATTTTTCCTGTTGGACCACCCCAATTTTTGCCATGACCCATAAGGGGGCTAACCTTAGAATATGGACTCCGGAGGCTGAAAGAGCCTTTTCTTCCTTTAAACAGGCCTTCTGTTCAGCTCAAGTGCTGCATAGACCTGGCAGTAATAAAGAGTTCTTTTTGGAAGTGGATGCATCTTCCTCTGGGGCCAGTGATGTGCTTACTCAGAAGTCTCCTATTGGACGTATGGTGACCTTTTTCTTTTCCGAAGCCTTCTCGGTTCCAGATCGCAACTACTCAATAGGTGATCAAAAACTGTTGGCAATAAAACTAGCTTAGGAGAAGTGGTGCTTTTTACTTGAAGGAGAAATTCATTCTGTAATTATCTATACAGACTGCAAGAACTTTGCCTACCTTTAGTCCACACAGCAGCTTAATCCACGTCAAGCCAGGTGGTCTTTGTTCTTCACCCGCTTTGATTTTGTTCTCAGTTTCTGGCCAGCAGACAAGAACATCAAGATGGATGCGCTTTCCAGGTCCTTTCTGTCTTCTGACCAAGAGGAGGAGTCTCAGTGCATCATTGAGTCCTCTAAGGTGCTTTCTGTCACTCTATTGGACCTGTCTTTGGTCCTTTCTGGAAAGACCTTTAAGGTTAAATTAGACAGGAAGTGGGTTCTTCACTGGGGTCACTCACCTAAATTGGCCCATCAAGTCGGACAGAAGAAAACGACTCTTCTCGTTTCTCGGCATTGTTGATGGCCATCCCTGCTCAAAGATATTGCAGAAATCATGCCGGCCTGTCTGTCCTGTGCTCATAATAAGAGCTGACACAGCTTCCGTCCAGTCGGTTACTTGCTCTTTCCTTACCATTAGGTCCCTGGCAGCACATTGCAATGGGCTTCATCGCAGATCTTCCAGTTTCTGGGTAGTTGTGAAACGCTTCCCAAGGATTGCTTACTTTACTCTGTTGTCTGGTCTCCCTTTCACTCCTATGTTTGCTCAAAAGTTCATCCAACTTATTTTCCATCTTAATTTGTTACTTCTCCATATTGTTTCTGATAGAGGCATCCAGTTCACATCTCAGTTCTAGAGAGCTACCTGTAAGGTGCTAAATGTAACCCTGGACTGCTCTTCAGCCTACCATCCCCAATCCAATGAACAGGTAGTGTAGGTCAACCATACTCGGAACAACTTCTTGCTGCAGTTTGTCAATACTCACCATAGTGATTGGGCTGAACTCCAGCCTTGGGCCAAATTTTCCTACAATAACTATGTGAGTGAATTCTCTGGTAAATCTCTGTTTTTTATTGTGTTTGGTCAACAACCCAATATTCAGTTTCTTGTAGTTACATCCTCCAACATCTCTGCGGCTGAAGCTCTCACCAAGGGCTTCTCTAGAATTTGGGAGGATATCAAGGCCACATTGGTGGAGTCTTCAGATCGGATGAAGAGAGATGCAAATAAGATGCATCTAGACCTGCTTCAGTTTCGTCCTGGGGAGAAGGTTAAGCTTTCTTTAAGTTTGTTCAGCTCAAGCTACCTTAGTACAAGTTGGGTCCTCATTTTATTGAGAAGGGTAGCTTCTCCCAACACCAATTTTATGAACTCTTCATAAGTGTTCAATGAGATTTAGAACTGGACTCGTTGCTGGCCACTTCAGAACTCTCTAGCGCTTTGTTTCCATCCATTACTTCTTGAAGTATGTTTGGGGTCATTGTCGTGCTGGAAGACCCATGACCCAAGAAGCAAACCCAGCTTTCTGACACTGGGCACTACATTGTAACCCAAAATCATTTGGCAATGTTCAGATTTCATGATGCATTGCACACAGTCAAGTCACCCAGTGCCATAGGCAGCAAAATAACCCTAAAACATCTTTGAACTTTCACCTGTCATGTATCTCGGTTCAAACCCTTGAGCCTGTGCTTTCTGGTTAGCTTCTCTGTTTTCCAAGCAACAGCAGATACTTTTTCTTTTGGGTGGTTAGTTTCTATTATCATTGCTGCAGTCTTTTTAGGGTAGAAGGCGTTTTTATCTTCTCATTTGTCTGCCGTTTCACATTTCTGGTGTGGCTTTATATATTTTCCCCCCTGCTGGTATTTTCTGTTGGTCATAGTCTCTTTTTAATGTCCAGCCATGCTGTTGTAGTTTAAGTCAGTCAGTGAAAGATCAGTTGCGGTTTATCCCTTTGCTGTTTATGTTCCTTACCCTGCATATCTTATCTGTTTATAGGGAGCACACACTCCTTTCTGTAGGTAATTTGTAGTCTGCTCTGGCCTCCTGTTCTTTAGGAGGTATGTGAAGCGCTTGATGGCCTTTCAGGCACCATAGGTCCGAGTTGCCATTGCTTGGTCTGTGGTTGAAGTTGTCTCAGCTCAAGGGGGAACTTCTAGGCTTTGCAGGGTAAGGATTTCTAGACTGTACAGGAAGTGGCAGAGTCAGTAGCAGTTTTTAGAGTGTTACCTATTTTTCCTGAGTGAGTTGCTACACTATCATAACACCACCACATTTGACTGTAAGTACTCTGCTCTTTTCTTTGTAGGCCATTTTGTTTTCAGTAAACAGTCGAATGATGTGCTTTACTAAAAGGCTTTATCTTGGTCTCATCTGTCCACAAGACACTTTCCAGAAGGATTTTTGGCTTACTCACGAACAAGGAGGGATAGCTAATACTAGAGAAGAGAGAGAGAGGATTCAAAAAGATTTAAATAAACTGGAGAAGTGGGCAGCAACTAACAGAATGGTTTTTAACAGGGAGAAATGCAAAGTACTACATCTGGGCAATAAAAATGAAAAAAGCATATATAGAATGGGAGGAATAGGGCTAAGTGACAGCACATGTGAAAAAGACTTGGGTATACTAATAGATCACAGACTGAATATGAGTCAACAGTGTGATGCAGCAGCAAAAAAGGCAAATGCAATTCTAGGATGTATTAACAGAAGCATACAGTCTAGATCACGTGAAGTCATTATTTCCCTCTACTCCTCTTTGGTCAGACCTCATCTGGAATATTGTGTCCAGTTTTGGGCACCACATTTTAAAAAAGACATCAACAAACTGGAGCAAGTTCAGAAAAGAGCGACCAGAATGGTGACCGGTCTGCAAACCCTGTCTTATGAGGAAAGGTTGCAGGATTTGGGAATGTTTAGTTTGCAAAAGAGAAGACTGAGAGGAGACTTAATAGCTGTCTACAAATATCTAAAGGGCTGTCACATTGTAGAAGGATCAACTTTATTCTCATTTGCACAAGGAAAGACTAGAAGCAATGGGATGAAACTGAATGGGAGGAGACACAGATTAGATATTAGAAAAAACTTTTTGACAGTTAGAGTGATCAATGAGTGGAACAGGCTGCCACGAGAAGTGGTGAGTTCTCCTTCAATGGAAGTCTTCAAACAGAGGCTGGACAGACATCTGACTGGGATGATTTAGCGAATCCTGCTTTGAGCAGGGGGTTGGACCAGATGGCCCAGGAGGTCCCTTCCAACTCTACGATTCTATGATTCTATGATTCTATGATTTTGGCAAACTGCAGTCTAGCTTTATTATGTCTCTGTGTTAGCAGTGGGGTCCTCCTGAGTCTCAATGCCATAGTGGGTCACCCTTCCAGGGCTGTAGGGTACTCGGTACCGGGCCGGTGTCAGGGGGAATGTGTCACAGCGGCAGTGACCCGGTCCGTGGCCCTGGGCGCCCAAATCAATGGTGGTTTGTGATATAGTTTATGTGGTAGTTCGTGACGCCACCTGTGGTGTTTGGCAAGCAAGATGTTAAGCCAACGCTGCGTGCAGATCCTCTGGGGCTGATGGTGTGTTGCAGCATAGATGGTGTAGCTCCCCACAGGTGAAGCTGTAACCCCAGGGCAGTGAATAGGCGCAGGCGGTGTGAGGAATGTTGGTACCCAGATGTAGCAGTGCTGATGGTGTTGGCGCACAAATGCATGGAAGACACCAGGGCTTGCAGTTCCAAAGCTTTACTCACAGTTCGTGGTACACACTGGTGCCTGCCTCCGTGCCATGTCCTCCGGGGTAGAGACTCAATCAACCTCCCGGGCAAGTCAGGATTCTCCTCTCCAACACTCCGCCAACATGTACCTCTCCTGAACGACTCCTCTATTGCGCCTTTTAGTGTGAAGAGCTCCAGTACCATGGTACTCTGAAGTTCCTCCTGTCAGATGTTCCTAACAACTCTACTTGTATGACAGACAGCTGTAGCCTCTCTCGGGGACTCCCTTCTCTGGAGTCCTGGCTCTCTATTCAGTTGCTGTTGTACCCCAAGTCTTGGATGGAAGTAGTGCATTTACAGCCAACTACTCCACCGGTGTCTGCTGCAGAACCATAAGTGTCCATACAACCTTGGGGACCAGGCCCTGGCCTTGCGCTGAGAACCTATAGGCAGGGTTCCTCTTCCAACCCACAACTCCTCTCTGTTCTCCTACTCCTTCATTCCGCACTGTTCCTTCTCTCTCTTATGGAAGCTTAGGTTGCAGTTCTACGTCTTTCTCCTTCTGTTCCTTTCCCGTGCCAGCTGGCTTAGGTCACTGAGGCAGCTGCAGCACTTCTTCCTCCATCCCTTCTTCCAGGGATCCCCACTCCTCCCGAGTGGCTTCCTTCATCTCTGACCCTCTGTCAGACTGACTCTCAGACTGAACCCCTCATTCTAAACCTTCCCAACCTTTTATATATCTCAACTCCACCCACCTCCCAGCACATCTCGTGTTACGAAGCAAGGACCCACGAAAGGTGCTCTGCTACTCTCTAAGCATGGAGCCGCAATGTGGTCCTGCTGAACTATCCTGTGTGTGGGGTGCAGATGTTGAAGTGTGGAAAGGAGTTCCCAACTTACCTAGTTGGTGGGGCACTACACCTTAGGAGAAGGTGCAGTACCTCTGTGGCGACTGAGCCTCTGGGGCGCCACAATAGCATTTAATTTAATTCAAATTTCAACAGATAGTTTGCACTGACATTGATGCACCCTAAGCCTGCAGGACTGCTTGAATCTCTTTGGAACTTGATTGGAGCTGCTTATCCACCATCCGGACTATCTTGTGTTGCAACCTTTCATCCATTTTTCTCTGCTATCCACATCCAGGGAGATTAGCTACAGTGCCATGGGTTGATTATGTTGCATGCCGTGGAAAAAGCAAAATCTAAATCTCTGGAGATGGACTTGTAATTTTGAGATTGTTGATATTTTTGAACAATTTTTATTCTCAAGTCCTCAGACAGTTCTTGCTATGATAGTGTAGCAATTCATTCTGAAAAACAAGTAACACACAAAAAACTGCCACTGACTCTGTCGGTTCCTGTACAGACTAGAAATCCTGACCCAACAGTTCCTAGTAGTTCCTGCGTGAGTTGAGATAGCCCTATCCACAGACTAGACAATGGTAATTTGGATCTGTGCTGCCTGAAAGGCCATCGAGCGCTTCATGTACCTCCTAAAGAACCAGGAAATACCAGCAGGGGTAAAGTATATAAAACCACACCCGAAAGGTAATACGGCAAAAAAATGAGTAAATGAAAACACACGTTACCCTCGACAGACAGAAAGCTGAACACAAAGTACAGGCTCAAAGGTTTGAACCCAGTCACCTGACAGTTCTCTTCTCCTCTATCTGTTCTCCTTGATTAGTGTGGCACACACAGGCATGCAATGATTGAGTCAACTTCTCCCCTTCATATCTGGTTTCAGGTGTGATTTTCATATTGCCCACATCTGTTACTTGACACAAGTTAGTTTGAATGAGCATCACATGCTTCACACATAGTTGTTTACCCACAAATTTAGAAAGGTGCCAACAATTTTTTTTTGTGTGAAATTATGTTCAATTTGCCTCTGTTTCTCTGTGTTGTTCCAATACACACAAAGGAAATAAACATGTGTGTAACAAAACGTGTAATTGCAATAATTCTCTTGGCGAAATGCCTCATTATCTGGAACAATTTCAAGGATGCAAAAACTTTTAGCCATTACTGTATGCTTTAAAGACAGGTTCATATTTACCACTAGGCAGCATGGAAAATGGGGCAGCATGAGGTGGGATCTCTATGGGATGAGGGTCAGCGTGGGGTGGGATCACTATGGGAAATGGATCAGCCTGGAGTGGGATCACTATGTAAAATGGGGCAGCATGGAGGATCACTATGGAAAACAGGTCAGCGTGGTGTAGGATCACTATGGAAATTAGGGAAGCTTGGGTTGGGCTCAGAAAAGGGGTCAGCATGGAGTGGAATCACTATGGAAAATGGGTCATCGTGGTGGATCACTATGGAAAATAGGGCAGCTCGGGGTGGGCTCAGAATGGAAAGGGGGGCAGCGTAGTGTGGGATCAGTATGGAAAATGGGGCAGCTTGGGGTGGGATCATTATGGGAAACAGGTCAGTGTGGGGTAGAATTACTATGGAAAATTGGTCAGCATGGGGTTGGATTACTATGAAAAATGGGGCAGTGTGGGGGGGATAACTATGAGAAGCGGGTGTCACGTAGTGACAAGGGACTGTGGGCACCTACCCAATCCCTCGAACTAGGGGTGCCCTAGGCTATCTCTGTCCCCTGGATTGACCTGGATGGTGGAGATTATGGGGTTTCATTTGCTGCTATGTTCCAATCTTAATCTTTATCTGTTCCCTTCCTCACCCAGGTAGGTGTGAGGCTAAAGTGTATTGGAAAACATTAACCATTAACCAGACAAACAGGGGGTTAACAGACAGGGATAAAAGAAAAGTGGAATCATATAAATAAATTCACAAAACAACAGAATGGGAAACAGGGGAGGAATAGAAGGTACAAACCAAATGGGTGGGGATAAGGATAACACACAAAACAACTTCATACAGCAATCTCCTGAAAAACTCTCCATTCGCCTACTTCAAACACTGAACTTCTCCTTTAACTTCAAACTAGGAAGTAGAACCACTATCACTGTCAACTCTCAAGTGCTAGAGGCATATATTCCAGTGGGGAGTGGCCAACAAAGAACAGCTGAGACAATTCAGGATGGAGAGCTTCAGGAGATCAACTGAACTGATTAACCCTTGCAATGACAGAGCAAGAAAAACTTGCACTGTTTAATAGGATGGTGAAGCAATTCTAATCAGTGCAGGAGTTTTTGTAACCAGATGCCGTGATCTTCTAGCGCCTCTCTTTTGCAGTATCCCAGTGACAATGGGTCAGCATGAGGTGGGATAACTATGGAAAAAGAGGGAGCATGAGGTGTGATCACTATGGAAAAAGAGTCTCGTGGGGTGGGATCACTATACTAAATGGAATAGCATGGGGTGGGGTTGCTATGGAAAAGGGGACAGCATGTGGTGGACTTAGAATTGACAAGGGGGCAGCATGGTGTGGTCTCAGTATGGAAAATGTAGTGGCATGGAGTGAGATCACTATGAAAAAAGGGGCAGTGAGGAGTGAGATCACTATGGAAAAAGGATAAGCATGGGGTGGACTCAGAATGGAATTGGAGGTAGCGTGGTGTGGGCTTAGTATGGAAAAGGGGGCAGTGTGGGATGAGATCACTATGTAAAAAGGGGCAGCACTTGGTGGGATTACTATGGAAAATGGGGCAACGTGGGGTGGACTCAGAATTGAAAATGGGGCAGCATGGATTGGAGTCACTATGGGAAAAGGATCAGCACAGGGTGGGATCACAATAGAAAAAGGGGGAGCATGGGGTGGGATCACTATGAAAAATGGGGCAGCATGGGGTGGTATCACTATGGAAAACAGGGCATCTTGGGGTGCAATCACTATGACAAACGGGTCAGTGTAGGGTGGTATCACTATGGAAAATGGGGCAGCTTAGTATGGAATCACTATAGAAAATGGGGCAGCCTGGGGTGGGATCATTATGGGAAACTGGTAAGTGTGGTGTGGGATCACTATGGAATAGGGGTCAGCGTGAGGTGGGATAGCTATGGAAAAAGGGACAGCAGGAGGAGGGATCATTATGGAAAAAGGAGCTGTGTGTAGTGGACTAGGTATGGAGAAGGGCATAGCGTGAAGTGGGCTCACTATGAAAAAGTGGGCAGTGTAGTGTGGGCTCAGAATAGAAAAGGGGCAGTGTGGGGTGTGTTCAGTATGAAAAGGGGGTAGGGTGGAGGGCTCATTATGGAGAAAGGGCAAAATGGGCTCAGTATGGAGAGCGGTAACGTGAGATTTATAATTTGAAGAGGAAGCAGCATGGGGTGAAGACAGTGTGGAGATTGTCGTTCATCAGTGAGGAGTGTGCATTGGGTATAATAAGGGGGACAATGTGGTGGTCATAGTATGTAAGAGGAGGCAGTGTGGTGGACATGGTATATAAAGAAGAATGGTGTGGTTGTAATCATAGCCTATAAGAGGGATGGTGTGGCGTTCATTTTATATAAAGGGGATGATGTGGTGGTAATAGTATATAAAAAGAGATGGTGTGGTGGTCACGGTATATAAGAAAGGATGGTGTGGTCGTTATCGTATATAAAGGGGACAGTGTGGAGGTCATAGTATGTAAGGGGGGACAGCATGGTGGTCATGGTATACATTGCCTTGCGAAAGTACAGTACAGACCAAAAGTTTGGACACATCTTCTCATTCAAAGAGTTTTCTTTATTTTCAAGACTATGAAATTTGTACTTTCACTCCGAAGGCATCAAAACTATGAATTAACACATGTGGTATTATATAATTCACAAAAAAGTGTGAAACAACTGAAAATATGTCTTATATTCTAGGTTCTTCAAAGTTGCCACCTTTTACTTTGATTACTGCTTTGCCCACTCTTGGCATTCTCTTGATGAGCTTCAAGAGGTAGTCACTGGAAATGGTCTCCCTACAGTCTTGAAGGAGTTCCCAGAGATGCTTAGCACTTGGGGTATGTCTCTATCAGTTTTGCACATTCAGAGACTGAAATTCTTGCCCATTCTTCCTTGTCAAACAGCTCAAGCTCAGTGAGGTTGGATGGAGATCGTTTGTGAACAGCAGTTTTCAGCTCTTTCCACAGATTCTCGATTGGATTCAGGTCTGGACTTTGACTTGGCCATTCTAACACCTGGATACGTTTATTTGTGAACCATTCCATTGCAGATTTTGATTTATGTTTGGGATCATTGTCTTATTGGAAGACAAATCTCCGTCTCAGTCTCAGGTCTTTTGCAGACTCCAACAGGTTTTCTTCAAGAATGGTCCTATATTTGGCTCCATCCACCTTCCCATCAATTTTAACCATCTTCCCTGTCCCTGCTGAAGAAAAGCAGCCCCAAACCATGATGCTGCCACCACCATGTTTGACAGTGGGGATGGTGTGTTCAGGGTGATG
The DNA here is from genome assembly GCF_039654945.1 of Dendrobates tinctorius. Lineage (NCBI taxonomy): Eukaryota > Metazoa > Chordata > Amphibia > Anura > Dendrobatidae > Dendrobates > Dendrobates tinctorius. The sequence continues at coordinate 6,301,446 of NW_027361891.1, forward strand.
AGCTGTGTTGCCTTTACGCCAAACATATCGTTTGGCATTGTTGACAAAAAGTTCGATTTTGGTTTCATCTGACCAGAGCACCTTCTTCCACATGTTTGGTATGTCTCCCAGGTGGTTTGTTGCAAACGTTAAACGACACTTTTTATGGATAGCTTTGAGAAATGGCTTTCTTCTTGCCACTCTTACATAAAGGCCAGATTTGTGCAGTGTACGGCTGATTGTTGTCCCATGGACAGACTGTCCCACCTCAGCTGTAGATCTCTGCAGTTCACTCAGAGTGGTCATGGGCCTCTTGGCTGCATCTCTGATCTGTCTTCTCCTTGTTTGAGATGAAAGTTTAGAGAGACGGCCGGGTCTTGATAGATTTGCAGTGGTATTATACTCCTTCCATTTCAATATAATTGCTTGCACAGTGCTCGTTGGGTGTTTAAAGTTTTGAAAATCATTTTGTATCCAAATCCGGCTTTAAACTTCTCCACAACAGTATCACTGACCTGCCTGTTGTGTTCCTTGGTCTTCATGATGCTCTCTGTGCTTCAAACAGAACCCTGAGACTATCAGAGAGCAGGTACATTTATACAGAGACTTGATGACACACAGGTGGATTATATTTATCATCATTAGTCATTTAGGACAACATTGGATCATTTAGAGATCCACAATGAACTTCTGGAGTGAGTTTGCTGCACTGAAAGTAAAATGGCCGAATAATATTGCTTGCCCCACTTTTCAGTTTTTGCATTTCTACAAAAATTTAAAATAACCAATAAATTTTGTTCAACTTCACAATTGTGTCCCACTTGTTGTTGATTCTTCACCAGAAATTTACATTTGGTATCTTTATGTTTGAAGCATGATATGTGGGAAAAGGTTGAAAAGTTCCAGGGAACCGAATACTTTCGTGAGGCACTGTATAAGGGGAGACAGTGTGGAGGCCATAGTACATAAGGGGGATGGTGTGGAGATCATAGTATATAAGGAGGATGCAGTGGTGGTCATGGCATATAAGGAAGGATGGTGTGGTGGTCATAGTATGTAAGGGTGGGATGGTTTGGTGATCATAGTATATAAAGGGGGACAGTGTAGAGGTCATAGTACATAAGAGCGGACTGTGTGAATATAAAAGGGGATGGTGTGAAAATCATAGTATATAAAGGGAGATGGTGTGGAGACCATAGTATATAAGAGAGGACAGTGTGGATGTCATATAATATATAAGGGGATGGTGTGGAGAGCATAGTGTATAAAGGGAAATGGCATGGAGGCCATAGTATATAAGGGGGGTTGTTGTGAGTTCATTTTCCCCTTCGTCACTGAGGTCTGGTGAACTCCCTATTCTGGTAAAGGAAGGTAGTGAGCCTGATTATCAGGCACCTGAGCCTAATGATTATGACTGGCTGAGTGGAGTCACGGACTGGATATAAGGCTGCCGACGCCCTTCTGTCCTGCGGGTGATTTCTCTGTGGACTTCTAGGAGACCAGTCTGATTCCTGCTCCTCTAAAGCTAAGTTTTCTGCTTTGCCTGTTAGCATTTGTGTTTTGTTTTTGTTTGCCTTGCTTTTCTGGATTCTGCCATTCCCTGCTGGGGTGAGCTGAATCTCCTTTTGCCGGTTGCTCTGTCTTCAGAATATTCCTGAGTACTGACATAGCCTTTTTCAAGCCTAGCGTCTTCAGGGCCTTTTTCACTGTCAGTTTGTTGGCTCTTATTTTCATAGGGTTTTTCACGGATTGCAGACAGCAGCCTTCCTGTCCTTTCCTATCTAGTTAGCTTGGGCCCCGTCTTTGCTCAGTCTATCTTTCTGTCTGTGTTAGTGTTCTTTCTTCTTGCTTCACCGTCATTATATGTTGGGGGCTGCCTTTTGCTTTGGGGTCTGCTCTGGGGCAGTTTAGATTTCCCTTTCTGTCTTTAGGCTATTTAGTCCTCCGGCTGTGATCGAGGGGTCTAGGGCATCATAGGAACCCCCCACGGCTACTGCTAGTTGTGTTGATAGGTTCAGGGGTCTGCAATCCAATAGCTGCCAACTTCTCTGGTTTTCTGGACTTAGCTAGCATTTCTGTTTTTGCCTCCTACGGTGACTCATCATAACAGGGGGTGTTGTGGAGGTAATGGTGTATAAGGAGGGACAATGTGATGATCATGTTATATAAGGAAGGATGATGTGGTGGTCATAGTTTGTAAGGGCGATGATGTGGTGGTTATGGCATGTAAGGAAGGATGGTGTGGTGTTCATAGTATATAACTTGGGATGGTCTGGAGGTCATAGTATATAAGGGAGGTCATAGTATATAAGTGGGGACAGTGTGGTGGTCATAGTATGTAAGGGGGATGGTATGGAGGCTATAGTATATCGGGGGTGGGGGAAGTTTGGAAGCCATGTACTATAAGAGGGACAGTGTGGGGCCATTTTTTGTGCAGGGATCACAGTGAGGGACAGTTATTTCTCTGGGGGCACAGCATAGGGCTTACAGTATTTAAAGGGAATCTGTCAGGTGATTTTTTGATACCATATCAATAGAATCCTGAAATAGGGCTTCGGCAGCCCTTTCAGAATATGTAACGTTTATTGGTGTACCTTGCTCCATTGCCTTGCTACAAGCTCTGGATAAATAAGAGCCTTGCGCCAGCTAGTCAAGGGTATGTAAATCAAACGTAAATATTGACCTCTACCCTTGCTCACCCCTATGTGCCGACGTCAGTTATTGCTAGGGTGCAGTCAAACTGCTGTATTACTCGCATATTAAATAAATTAGTGAGCTACTTTAAAGCTGAAGCTGCCTGAGGAATGGTCGGGTCACTTTGTTTAACCAATTCGCATCTTTGGAAACCTGAAGCCATTAAAAGAAGCTTAAAAGACTGAACATATGATAAGCAAGTAATTTTCACTTTGCAACGCATATATTCAGTCTTTTTAGAGTTTATTTAGTGCTTTTTCAGTTGGGTTATGGAGCGTATCGGCCTGAAACAGATGTCTTGTGCACGTAAACTTAGTCTGACTTACAACTTAAAGTGCCCAGAGCAGCATGAACACTAAATATGGCCCTGCCTAATAGAGGACATGGACAAGGGGTCTTCTCATGAGGCATTTTTCAGGTGTTGTGGGCTTCAATTTGTGTCTCTCTGCCTGTTGCAAAACTATGTCTTCATTCATACCCAGGCAAAACACCACCTATAATGTCTACAGAGTGAGCTAGGACAGGAAGGAGGGCACAACATAATAACACTTGGCTAACTGCCCCAAGCTGCATTACTGGTTTATTGTGTCAAGAACTCAAGATGCATCACAGTTAGGATTGCAAGGCATTTTACAAAGATATTAGAATGCTACATAGACTCAGGCTAATACAAAGACAAAAAAGATAATTATAACTGTTTATAAAATGTAATGTAGGAAGCAATTGTGGATTCCAAGGGCCATTAACAGCGGCAGTCAATGTCACTGTGTCAGCAGAAGCCATGCAAGCGCTGCTTTCCAAGCATATAATCACACTTCAGACATTAAAGCTTTCAGCAAACTTATAATTTGCAGTACGAGATGTTTTATTAAAGCAATAAAACGAAGATGAATAATGTAAAACCTTTTATTGTCAAGGATGGAATAGTACTCTATTTTGAAAAGTGAATAAACGAACAAAGAAAATAAAAAATGTTCATTATTTTAATCATTAGTTACTGCAATTCAGTCTCCGACATTCTGATGTCAGCTATCATATAAGTGACCTCACTTCATTTTTTCTTTCAGTTTATCAGAGCAATTTACAAAATGAACGGTGAGCTCTGATTGCCTGCTTTAGGCAACAAAGGCTGCTTTATTTTAAGACACTTTTGATAAATAAGGACCAATAAGTCTTTATAAATAAATAGTCCATGATTGGGAGTAAATGGGATAATGGGGGAAATGCAATAAAATACGAAGTATTATTTGTTTGCAGAGTTGGTGCGAATTAATTTGCAGGACCCAGTCTAGTGGCCAGGTCAGTAATCTCTGTCAGTTGGACAGGAGATCTAAGAACTGCCACCTACCTCCTGGCATTCATGACTACTCTACTGATAAACCCGATTGACAAGATGTCATCAATATGGCATGATGCACTGTTGTGAGTTCATTTTCCCCTTCACCATTGAGGTCTGATGAACTCCCTCTTCTGGTGAAGGAAGGTAGTGAGGCTGATTACCAAGCACCTGGGCAGGATGATGATGACTGGGTGACTGGAATTGCTGACTGGATATAAGGCAGCCGACGCCCTTCTGCCTTGCTGGTGATTTCTCAGAGGGATTCTAGGAGACCAGTCTGATTCCTGCTCCTCAAAAGCTAAGTTCTCTGCTCTGCTTTTTGCATTTGTGTTTTGGTTTTGTTTTGCCTTGCTTTTCTGGATTTCTGCCATTCCCTGCTGGGGTGAGCTGAATTCCTTTTTGCTCTGTCTTCAGAAAATACCTGAGTACTGATATAGTCTTTTTGAAGCCTAGAGTCTTCAGGGCTTATTTCCCTATCAGTCTGTTGGCTCTTATTTTGATAGGGTTTTGGGCGGATTGCAGACAGCAGCTTTTCTATCCTGTCCTATTTAGTTAGCTTGGGCCCCATCATTTGCTCAGCCTATCTTTCTATCTGTGTGAGTGTTTTTTCATCTTGCTTCACCGTCATTATATGTTGGTGGCTGCCTATTGCTTTGGGGTCTGCTCTGGGGCAGTTTAGATTTCCCTTTCTGTCTTTAGGCTATTTAGTTCTCCGGCTGTGATCGAGGGGTCTAGGGCACCGTAGGAACCCCCCCACGGCTACTGCTAGTTGTTGTTGATAGGTTCAGGGGTCTGCAATCCGATAGCTGCCAACTTCTCTGGTTTTCTGGACTTAGCTAGTATTTCTGTTTTTGCCTCCTACAGTGACTCATTCATAACACCTTTGATAGAGTCAGCTGACATTATATGGTAAGCACCTTGCGGTGACTCATTCATAACAATGCACATGTAATTATACAGCAGCCTTGCCAATCATAAGAAGAGCCATGGATTCCGGGAGGTAGGAGGCGGTTCTTAGGACTCCCATCCAGCAGCCACAGATTACTGATTTAGCCACTGAATCGGGCCCTGTAATTGATTTCTACTAATTCTATTCACGTAATCCAAGGACATGTGAGTGCTGCAGTCAATCAGTATCTGCTGTAGATTATGTGTTTGTTGCTATGGTTCCATACTGTGGGCCCAAATGGCATCAAAATTGTATTATTTTATACCATGGAAACCCAATGTCCTCCCATGATGACCCTGTGGAGGCCTCTCCTATCTAAGCTGATAGAGGCAAGGGAATATACAGCTGACATCAGTTGTGGATGGTGTGGCTACAGCTATGGTGTCTGCGTCTTGCCCTTTCCGGGCATCATTGTGCACTAACTACAAAGTACTAGTGTTGCACATATGCAACTGATGTCACCAAGGGCAAAGGCGAGTCGGTCATTTTCTGGTACATTTCCTTCTCTGACAGATCTGCTTAGCTGTTAATTGGTATTCAATAAAAATATGATGACCCTGATTTCTGAAATAATTTTTGTAGGTTTTCTGGTGTGAAACAGCTGAAAATGTTGCAATTTAGCCGCTTGGGAGTTTTTATATCAGTGTCGGCCAGCTTCGCCAGGTATATGAAAAGTGGGTGGGGATGCATTGGAGAAGACATAGCTAAGCACGGATGAAAAATTTGCCTTAATTTACATTATATAAGTGGTGTAAGTCATATTTATTGCGGTGGTGCATGAAAGCTAGAAGATAAGCTAAGATCTCTAACAGGGGAACAACTCTTAATGAATTTGGACCATTTTACTCCATTGAATTCTTCATCAAGGGTGGTGTAGTACATGCCAGGCTGGATGAATTGGGGTCAATAACTTCAGAAAAGGTACATTATAATGACCGTAGCTCACATACATTGATATACATGCTGTAAGCTTGGAGTCCAGCAGGTTTGTGAGCTATGAGTTCCAAAGTCATGACTGACAGCTTCCTCCTTTAGCAAAAAATCTGCCACATGTGAACATACTCCTACAGTAGAGAGTATTTGTGCATTCTGTTGCTTTTAGAGAACTATTTGAAATAAATTTATAAGCTGATAAGGGTGATGTCTCTTTTTTACAGTGTGATTGGATGAACTTGTCTACACCTGCGTACTGCAGTACTTTGCTCTGCCCTCAACAGGGAAGATAAGTACGCTTGCGCAGGAGCGTGATGTCAAGGAGCCTGTGTGGATGATGCAGGGTCACGTCATCCACACAAAGCAAGCAGGAGGGCGGCGATCATTAGAAGAAGGGAGGCACGGGACCAAGACCAATGACACCCTTCGGACCGGACCGCCCCCAGGTGAGTATGATAAAAGTTATTTTTCTTCTCTTACAAGTTGGGTTGGGGGCTTATCTACAACATTATAGAATGCTATAGATAAGCCCTGAAAGGTGATGGCCGTATCTCATATTGGCCAAAACTGCTGACAGGCTCGCTTTAAGTGGTCCAGACCACGGCAAATAATATTATTGACCCCTTACCATCTCCAAGTTATTAGCTACACAAACTTTCTTCAAATTTTTCTGAGAATCCTTATTCATGCGTCTTTTCATTTATTCAATTTTCTTAAGAATTTATGTTCTAGTATGCTCTACATCAAGTCTTGGAAATGATTCTCGACATGTTTATTACAGGAAGTAAATGTTGGCAACACAAGACATTTGATTCCTGTCTATGGTAAGCAGCATGGCAAAAAATACACTGCTTCTCCTGTCGACATAATGATGTACTCCCACTCCTTATGTTCCCTCATCTCATCCCAGAAGACAGCTAGTGTGACATCTCCACTCCTCCATAGAAAGCTCCATCTGGCATCTCTTGCAGTGTACAGGTACAAATAAGAACCTTCTCCCATGTTCAAGCTGCTGGAAGTGGGCTATGTGTTCCTTGTGTATTTCTCTTTTGCTAGACTTGTCATGGAGCAGCAGTGTTCCTGTTAGCACCAGGAGCGCAGGAACAAGACTTAAAATAAGCTAGCGCTTCTACTATACGTTCACCTCTCAGCGATGATCTCTTGCAGTTTCTATTCTAATGAACAGTAATAACCAGGAATAATTATGGGTAAGTAGATCATTAAATTAGTAATTAGTTATGTGCCACCGTTATCATACTTGCACGACATCGTTTTTAGAAATTATTTGATACGTGTTATGCCTGATAGTAAGTTATATTTAATAAATTGGGTTTATTACAATGCTATAATAAAACAGCATTTTAAGAAGCGAAATAAAAAATATAGAAAATATGTAAGTTCTTACTATATGTTTTGCTTATTTTATCATATTACTATAATGTATGTTGTTACTTACAATTGGCCTTTTTCATTGATATGTCTCTAAACATTTATAGCAGAAGTTTCATTTTTAATGGCTAGATTAGAGATTATGCTGATCTTTCACAAATGACTTATTATAGTATTTAGGCTTGGATGAAAAAAGTTTGTCCAGTACTTCATGATCATTAAAACCCCACATTCGACTCAAAAAGCATAAGTTTTTAGGCTACTTTATGTCTATTTTTCATGAAATGAAGGGTATTTATATTACAATCATGAGATGCTAGATGAACTATTTTCCAAATATACTGACTACTTTCAGGAGGTGTCTTTGAACTGAACATATAGCTGCAACACAGACATATGAAACTAGGTGAGCTGATTCTTTAATTGTGGTTGCATCATAATACCCTGAGAGTTGGGGTTCCATTGTCCCCAAGAACAAGAGTGGCTGATTCTTGACACCTGGTAGAGAAGTGGGGAACATGCATGGATCCTTTATGAAAGTGTAAAATACATATATAAGAGCCTGAGCATAGAGCTTCACTGAAAGATAATATTTCTTAAATTTTACAATGTGCTTTAAAATTTTGCTCCACAAGCCAGGATCTTGCAGTCACCCTTCTATAAAGATTTAGGCTTGGTGTGCAACAACCAGGACAGATTTTATAGCAAAATCATTGTGCATGTATGCTGGAATTGCAAGTTCTGATATTTAGAAAGATATTACATATATCTTTGCAGCTATAATTACCTTGAGTAACTTTGACAAACTATTTAATTTTTTTTCCAGGTAATATATTTGCGGCTCAGCTTTATTTCATGATGTGTAAAACATTGGGTAACGATTAGTGATGAGCGAGTGTGCTCGTTACTCGAGTTTTCCAAGCATACTTGGGTGTTCACCGAATATTTTGGGCATGCTCGGAGATTCAGACTGTCTAGCAGCCGCAAATCATGCAGCTACGTCGACACAAACTCAATCTCCGAGTATGCCCAAAGTACTTGGAGAACACCCGAGCATGCTCGGAAAACTCAAGTAACGAGCACACTCTCTCATCACTAGTAATGGTGGGATAAGTAAATAAACAAAATCGCTGTTAACTGGTTAAATAGTTAACTGGCTTATATTGCAGAAGGTGGAGAAACTTTTTTTTTTGTCTCCGCATCTGAGAAAAACTGAGCAGACTCTGATCAAACTCTCATCAGAGTCTGATCGGCATGATCGGACAGTTTTTCTCGGATGGAGAGAAAAGGGCCATGTGCACTCAACCTAAGGTTTGCTTTACATACAATTTTTGGAAAAATTATTAAAGTTTGCCATGCAGTTTGTTAAGTTAGAGCCAGTAGTGTATTAAAAAGGAATTGAAAAAATAAAGGACGGACTACTTACTGCTGAATCAACGTCTGACTTGGGCTCACAAATAAATGCAACAAAAACTGCAGTGGCATCTAAAAAACCCAAACAAGCAGAAAAATTCAGTGTAGAGCAACCCTAGAAGCAGGCAGAAGCATTTATACACGCTTCATAGCACATTCCTTTTGTTCCCATTTATGTAGTCTATGGTTGCTCAATGGATCAGTCAACTTAGATTTATTTCGTTCTGATTTATAAAGTAGAACATGTTGGGAATTATATTGAGGTCCCTTCTTAAGGCTCATATTACTATAGAAGCAATTCTTCAGAAATTATAAACCTGTTCACTTGGACAATATGATTTGTGTTTTCTTTTTGATAGCATTTAAATCAGAGTTATTACTGTTTAGGCACATAAATGTTAGAAGAGTTATAGGAGGAAGAGTTATAGGAGGTTATCAGAGAATGTTGGGTATTATAGGCTTATATTAGTAGGTCGGAGACCACAATGCTTAACAAACCTGATTTCCTTCCTCAAAATACAATATTTGCTATATTATAGTTTTGATTGTTTTGTTTGCCTTTTCAAAACACCAGTTGCATTTTCTATCTTCTAATCTACCTGTAAATTGAAGCCAATTGACAGGGTAGACAACTTTTGGTGACATGTTTCATCCCAATATGCTATGCTTGCTATGTTAGTTATGTCTGTCTAAAATGTATGTACTAATATATAGACCTGTCACATACTCTTCCCTTGAGTGTAATTTGTGACACATATAAATTACATAGAACGTTTTAAAAAGTGTCCAAGATAAAGCTATTTTCACTGCCATTTCAACTAAAACTAAACTTGCACTAAAGAGTAGGCCACAAAAGCAGCATTTCTTCTTACTGAAACAAACAATACTAATATTCTTGTGATTAGTTATCTTTGCATAGAGCTGTATAAAACATGGCTGTGTTGATATTTTCATCAAAGAATAATGTCCCAATATCTGTGTACCCATAACTGTATACCAAATACCTATTTTTGCATCATAATGTGGCTGTTGTATGAGTTTTATATATGTTAGAATTTATGGTCCTATGAATTAACACCATCTTAGATGGCACCATGCTTCATTGGTGATTGTATATTACAGTTCCCGATGGCCATATACAATCTTATAAATTATCCTCCTTCTTTAACTCTTGTACAACTTACACTCAATATGGCTTCTGATAAAGCAATTTCCGTTCCTAAACTTTATAAGCTAATATCTCCGCATTTGAGAGGAGCAATTAAAAAATGTAAATATTTTACTCAGATTTGCTGCCTCAATTCCACGATGGGGCCAGTTTGACATGCTCACACTAATGAAAGGTCTTCTTTAATGACAAAGACAATAAAACAGATCTGTATAATCCAACTAAATGCAGGGCTAGAAACCAGATCACGAAGTTTCAGAATTAAAAAAATATTGTATCAAAAAGCAAGGATTTTCATCAGATTCCTATGTTGCAGCTACTATGTCCAAAGACCATGCACACAAATGCTAGAAAATGAGCACATGACTTTGCAGGTAACGCAATCTTTGCCCCTCTTTGTGCATGGCCTACAGCGACACCAGGCAGGTGCACTGTGGGCTTCTACCCTAAAGAGTTTATCCGAGAACTGTGGCTGACAAAATAACAAAACTACAATTACCTCTTATTTTCATCAGCGATGCACACAGAAGCTTCAGTGGTTACTTACAAAAGGCTAGTATGTGACCGCTGCAGCCAATTTGTGGCCAAATTGGTCAGGTACCATATAACTGGCATTATGGCTCCAATGGCTGGGGTGATCCAGTAATATGACACATAAAAGCTAAACAAGTAACTGGTAGTCACGGTCAGAAGGAGCGCTCAGGACACAATGTTAATTGCTATTTTCTTTAATCCACAACGCGTTTCGACGGTTATACACCGTCTTCATCAGGTGCCACCTGATGAAGATGGTGTATAGCCGTCGAAACGCGTTGTGGATTAAAGAAGATAGCCATTAACATTGCGTCCTGAGAGCGCCTTCTGACCATGACTACCAGTTACTTGTTCATTTCTTCCTCCCTTGGGGGCACACGGCTGGAGCTGCAGCGGACTCATCACTATAGACTGCAGCTATTTTATTCCTCACATAAAAGCTAAAGTCACTGACTAGCTGCAGAAGGGACATGACAGATGCTTATTTGCACTATTTTGCCAGGAAAAGGAGTGAGCAAAGCTAATTTTGCTATTTTGTCACAACTTCTTTGAGTTTACTTTTAACTACTGAACTTTAACTGCTCTATCTACACTAAAAGAAACCATTGAACACAAAGCAATCCAAAGGGACAAGACCCATGGTTTACAATTGTCACAGTATTTTTACAGTAAAACCAGGGTCAGGAAATTACAGGGAACCTGTCAACAGTTTTGCACCTTATAAACCCTGCCCATCAACTTTTAAAGTATGTAAATGGGGTTTGTATAACCCCTTGATAACCTCATAGGTGTCCAGCATACCTTTAAAAAAGTATTTTGTGCGTGTCTCATGCTGCATACAAATTGTGCCACCTACTCCAATGGCAACCTCCAGACCGCGCTTAGTGCTTCCTCAGTCCCAGCAAACAACGCATTTCCTTTCTTGATGGACGAGGATAACGTCTCCTACGTTATCCATACAGTGCTTAAAGTCTCACGCCAATTGCTGGTATTCATCCTGTATAAAAAGCCCCCTCTCCCTTAGGGAGTCACCAAGCAACGAGTTGAGTCATTAGTTAGTGTGGTGGTCTACCTGTGCAGTTCTGAGTTTACCTGGTACAGGTGCTGCTAGTGTCCTGAACCCGAATCCCTTGTTCCAGTACGGCCATGGCCTGAACTGAATCACTAGTCACAATGTGGCCAGTGTCCTAAACCTGAATCCCTGCTCCCGCTGTGGCCAGTGTTCTGAACTCGAACCTCTGGTCCCAGTGTGGCCAGTGTCCTGAACCCGAATCCCTGATCCTGCTGTGGCCAGGGTCCTGAACTCGAACCTCTGGACCAGACGCAGCCAGTGTCCTGAACGTTGTCTACTGACCCCGGCGCGACCAGTCCTGTTCCTGAAATCACTTAGACTCAGTGCGGATAGTGCCTGAACGTTGTACCCTGGTGCCGGTGTGGCCAGTGTTGAACCTGAAGTCCTCTGGTCCCGATGTAGTCAGTGCCTGAACGTTGTACCCTGGTCCTGGTGTGGTCTTTTCTGTATCCGAAGTTCTCTGGTACAGGTGTAGCCAGTCTTAGTCTCAAAGACCCCTGGTCCCAATACAGCCAGTGCCTGAACATTGTCCCCAGTCAGCGTGTAGCCAGTCTCTGATCCAATATCTTAGACGGATGTGTCTGAACATAGCCCTAGTAGGTGTCAGCGAACCTGAACGCTGTGGTCAGCAGCTGCAGTACCAGGATCTGCCTAGGGGTGGTACCTGGCAGCTACCTGCAGCCCAGTCTGTCTCCCCAATCAAGAGTTCCAGTGAACTCCAGGTAGCCGCTTAGCTAAGTCCCTTATTGGGCAGGCCTGGTCATGTGACACAGTGTGTCAACAAATCCAGTGAGCCACCCTTGGGCATAACAGTTTGCTTGGTCATGGGCCCCTCTGATCCCCAGTCCTCTCTACATTCAGGGCTGTGTCAGCAGCTGAGGGACCAGCGAGAGATACTATATGCCCAATTGGAAGCCCTGATGTCAGTTACACTAGACCAAGTTGCAGTACCTATGGCTGCACTTATGCAACCTGAAATATATGCCTCTGTAAGGTTTCCAGATGTTCCATGGTGCCTGTTTTGCCTTTGTTTAAGAGTCTGGTACTTCGCCCTGTCCTTGAACTTCCTGTCTGTCCTGCTATTTAAGTCTGGGTCGGGAGATCCTCCTTGCCTGAGTATTTTGTTGCTGTTGGTTTATGAGCTTCATTCTGGCTTGCTTCTGGAGTTCCTGCTGCTACTCGTTACTCGGTGCTCTGCCTCATCACTTCCAGCTGCCTTCAGTCCTCTGTGCTGCTTCCTGATCCTGGCTGGTGTTACCTATTGTCCAGACTTCTAAGTGAGGAGCTATACACTTCTGGGACTGCTGTGGTCTGTAAGAATTTCTGACGTTATTATTACTTCTTGGACTGTGTCTGTGCGGGCTCTGGTGCTGGACTTGAGCGGGACTTTTCAGCCTAAAAGTTACAGTTAGAGGCCTTCTCCTTGTTATGCTCCACTGTGTATTTCTGGACTTCCATGAAAGGTGCCGGCTCCTCTGTCAGCATATTTCTGGACTTCCACGTATAAGTGCCGGTCGCACTCTTGTTTCTTATTATTGCAGGACTTCCACGTATAAGTGCCATTCGCACTTTTGCTTCATATTACTGCTGGACTTGTTTGTATTAGCGGTCGCGCCCCGCTATTATGTTTGCTGGACATTTCCGTTTTGTGCTGTGCTTTTAGCTGTAATTGCAGGAAAGTCTCTGTTAGTTTATGTTGTACTTCTTGCTTTGTTTAAATAGTTTATTTGTCTCAACTTTGGTCTTAGATTTATTTTATCCCACACAATCAGATTCCATAGTACCTACATAATTGTTACGGCATCAGGAGTGAAAGCCGTCAGGTGTGATCTGCCTTGGTACTATGGGAATCCGAATCATTGCCGTAGGTTCCTGAAGCAGTGCATAAGGCACTATGAAATTTCAGTCATCAGTTTTCCTCGGATCAAGGTGAGATTCTTGATGTCCTATCTAGCAGGAGATGCCCTGACATGGCTCAATCCACTATGGGAAAAGGGGCTGCCAGAACCTAGGATCTCATTACAATGAGCACGTATGCGCACCCATAGACTATAATCGGTGTTTTGCTGTAAAAAAAAAAACGCATTGCGTGCACATGCATTTTTGGGGGGCAAGTCGGACACACAAAAAATGCAACAGGATGCATTTTGTGCGCCCGAGCGCACACTACAAAAAAACGCATGCGCATACAAACGCGTACAAACGCATGTGTATGCGCACCCATGTAAAAGATAGGGGAAAAAAACGCATGCGTTTTTTGCGCTAAAAAACAGCGCAAAAAACCGCAAGTGTGTAACCAGCCTAACTCAGCCATGAGATGGGATTGTGGCATCGCTGTGGTTGTGCGGAATATCCTGACGTCTTTGTCCAGTGAAGTTTAAAAACGCCAAAGCCTTGGGCCAGTGGGAGTGGGAGAAACTGTCCATGGTGAGAGCATTCCCTCGCCACAGATGACTATGACTGTATCTGTGTCAAGTTGAGGCTTTGGTGGGAAAGTTCGTCCTGCAAGCCTTGAAGAGTTGTGTCAGAATCCCGTCTGGCAGCTCCAGAATTCGGTGAGAGTGTTGTCAAGTGGACGAGTCCTACTCAGAAACAGTTAAGTCATGATGTAACAACTTGAGCTCCAGATCGGAGCGTTATACATGGAGATTACCTTCCATGTGCAGTCTGGTATTCCCATAGGATGTCCAGAGCAGAGAACTCAAGTTCTAGCCTGGAGACCCCGTGCGGTACTCCACTGGGGACAATCAAGTCACAAGAGCTGTCTGGTCCTCATACATCTAGAAAAGTGAGCAGTGTCGCCATCTTCTCCAACAGCTCTGCTAGTTGCCAAGGCGCTGTGTGCTGGTGTCTTCGAAGAAAGCAAAGTCCCGATAATTGTACCAATGATCTGCCCCCAGGAACCTCCCCACCTCGTGGACGTGCCATCTTGGATACCAGGTTGAAGAGGGACCCAGAGGAGGTATTTTCAGTTTCTAGGTGGTCTGGTGAAGAGAACATCAAGGCGATGGCCTCAGCCAAGTCTCTACTATCATGCAACCAGGCAGAGGAACTCCAGTTTGTCCTTGAATCCTTCTGGGTGGTAGCTGACCTCAACAAACAGAGAGAGACTTCACAATGCCCAGTTCTTGCTATTACACTCGCTCTGTCCTATGCTGTGGATGGCTTGATTGGGAAAAGCTGTAAAGATGGTGAGACTTGTGACTTTTCTTCTGGTGGACAGAAGGAGTCATAGCCCTTTAGAGTGTCCATGAAGAGGTGTCGGCCTCCAACTCCTCTGCAGAGAGTACTCACGGGCTTGAAGAAGAGGGTGCATAATGGGGTTAACTTAAGAGCTATGGCCGGCGCCCCTGCATAGTGTCCCTTTCCCCCTCCATGCCGGGTCACCGACTTACTGCCCCAGCCCTCCGCAAGGTCCCTGTCCTCTGCTGCTGTGTGCAACACAGTTCCCAGTATCACATCTAGTGTGGTGTGCTCCCGTGCTTGTAAAGGGGCAGCGCGCACATATAGTTAATGCCCTCAGCTTGTTGCCGAGAGGCATTTAGTATAATGTGTACAGCTGCAAGTTGGATCCCTGACAATTTCTGAAATTCAGCCTGTATAAAAGACTCCCTCTCCCTTAGGAAGTCACCAAGCAATGAGTTCAATAGTAGTGTGGCAGTCTACCAGTGCAGTTGTGAGGTTCCCTGGTCCCGATGCGGCCAGCGTCCTGAACCCGAATCCCTGGTCCCGGTGCGGCAAGTGTTCTGAATGTTTTCCCCTAGTCCAGGTGTGGCCAGTTCTGTTCCCGGAGCACCCTGTTCCCGGTGCAGCTAGTGCCTGAACGTTGTCTCCTGGTACCAGTGCGGCCAGTCTGGTATCCGAAGTTCCCTGGTTTCGATGCAACCAGCCCTGTTCCAGAAGTCCCCCTGTCCCAGTGTGGTCAGAGCCTGAACTTTGTACTCCGGTCCCTGTGCGGTCAGTCCTTGATCCAGTATCCTAGACCAGCGAGTCTGAACATAGCCCTAGTCGCTGTCAACGAACCTGACCCATGGTGTCACTAGCTGAAGTACTGGGATCTGCCTAGGAGTGGTACCTGGTGTCTACCTGCAGCCCAGTCTGTCTCTGTCATCAGGAGCTCCAGTGAACACCAGGTAGCCAGTTAGTCACACCCCTTCCTGGGCAGGTCCAGTTCTGTGGCACAGTGGGTCCACAAATTCACATGCGCTACCGTTGGGAGTAACAATTTTCCTGTCTAATACCTATAGTAAAATATGAAAAAAAAAAGGGATATTTTTATATAACCAATGGCTCTCATCTATTCCTTCGCCCAATGTCTGGTTTCTGAGCAAACACCTGCCAAAACATAATTCTAGAAATTATTCATTATATTATACTAGATGTGTGCCCGATGCTATCGCATTGGGAGGGCAGTAACATTACGATGGGGGCAGCTTTGTGGCGCTGGGGGTGGCAGCCAACCCACTTCCGTGCAGTCACAACCGGCAGGAAAGACGGTGTTTTGTAGCCTGTGCTGGAGATGGTGTGCGGCGCCACCAGAGGGTGGCCGCACCCAATCTCCAGCACAGGCCTTAAGCTGCGGTCTTTCCTGTTGGCTGTGACTGCACTGAGGTGGGTGGGCAGGCAGCGGCGGGATCCGGTGTGTGTAGTCAGGCGGTAGGTCCTGGAGGGGGTCTGGCGGCGGCATCCTTATCATTACTACCCCCTCATTACACCCTCTCACAGCCGGCAGGAAAGACGGTGTTTTGCGGCCTGTGCTGGAGATGGTGTGTAGCGCCACCAGAGGGTGGCCGCATCCAATCTCCAGCACAGGCCTCAAGCCGCGGTCTTTCCTGCCGGCTATGACTGCACGGAGGTGGGTGGGCAGGCAGCAGCGGGATCCGGCGCGTGAAGTCAGGTGGTGGGTCCTGGCGGGGGTCCGGCACGGCATCCCTCTCATTACTTCCCCCTTATTACACCCTCTCATTACACCCCCTTCATTACAACCCTCTCGTTATACCCCCTCATTACACCCCTTTCACAGTCTCATGGTTGCAGCGGCGGCCTGGATCCAAGCGGCAGCTGGGATCCGAGCAGCGGCTCTGATCCAAGCAGCCGCCGGGATTCCAGCGGCGGTCGTGATCGCAGTGGTGTTCGGGATCGCAGCAATGGCCTGGATCCGAGCGGCTGCTGGGATCCCAGCGGCGGTTGGGATCGCAGCAGTGGCCTGGATCCGAGTGGCAGTTGGGATCGCAGCTGCGCCCTGGATCGAGCGGCATCACTTGGGTGTTCTAAAATGGCGGTCGGCGTACTTCCGGTGCGGCGCAGTGGATTATGGGATTCGGGGACATCCAGATGGAAGTGGATGACAGACAATTTAAGGCAATTATATATATAGATTTTCTCAATGGACAGTGTATTTGCCATAGTACAGATTGGTTAGTGAATTTCCTGGTGAGAACAGACAGCTTTGGCAATAATCATTACTCAGCTGGTGTAGACACTAGAGCCAAGGTCATTATGCCAACATATCAACACCACAGCCATCTGTCATATCATGAGTGGATGAATTAACTAGAAAACATGAGTGTGTGCTGAACTATTTAATTACAGATAGTAAAGTATAAGACATGATAAATTCTCCTGCTGCCTTCGTAAAGAAGTGAACATTTCCAAGTGATACTGTACTACTTACTATTTCTTCCAAGAAACAATACTTCCATAATAGAGTGCTATACGAAGCTACTAGAAGGCAGTAGAGTGAGAACTAGGTGCCACTGTGATGAACCCACACCTCGCCACCCTGCCTGATGTCACTATTACGTCAGATGGATCACGTAATGCGGTCTCCCCACTTTCACCAACGTGACGCTCTGCACTCTCTGGGGATGCGTAAGGTCAGCTTGGTATAGTTTTACACAGATGCCCCCTGTCTGCACGGGCCCAGGGAATGAGAAGATGTAGCTTATGCAGTTACTGACCAGTGCAACAGAGCGCTGCCAGCCAGGTAGGATTGCCACCAGTTCCTTGTTAGATATAAGCCTGGTCCGTTAACGGGATTATATCGGGCCAAAAAACAGCCATGGTAAGCATGGAAAGTAAAACTGAGAAACGGATGTGTGAATTTGTGGATCGTGATAAAAGAGCAGCCCAAGGTAAAATTATATATGTAATCACCTTAAGGGCACACTAGACAATACACTATACTGTATATACAATGGAAGCATATAGCCATAAAATACACAAAGCTTTATTTTGATTGATACAAAAAGACAAAGACAATTATAAAAAGGGAGATGGATAGCCAATTAAATACCACAATTACATATGTCTCAAACGAGTGTCTAGAGCTGCATCAAGGGATACATGTACATCAAAGAGAAATCACAGTATACTGTAATATACTTAGTGTGAAAAATAAGTAAAAAGTATCATGATGCTAACATGTATAGAATTATGGCTGCATAGGAGAGCCACTAAAGATATGTCATAAAACACATATGTGGGCTCTCTGCCGAATATACAATTCTAATGCTAGATCTCATCTATGCACATAATGATGTAGTAATGAATGTTATCAGAGAGCACACAATGTAGTATAGACAATAATGCCATGTAAAAAAATAACCAACATACCAAAAATATATATAGGCCTTAATATCATATAGTCAGATGCCTGTCAAAAGGTATAACACCCTGTAGAAAAATGGAATGAAGGTTACTAAAAATGATTAACACCGAATTACCAGCATAGATAGCTGGAAAAGACTGGCTCATAGGGTTCCTCCATGGTCTAGTTCATCCCCTGAATGTAATGCAACTATCCTGTAAGAAAGGACGAAGCTAAGGCGAAACGCGCGTCGGGGACTTCAGCATCACAAGGTCATATACTTAATACTTTGCTATTTCTTAGAGGATAGTTGCATTACATTCAGGGGATGGAACTAGACCATGGAGGAACCCTATGAGCCAGTCTTTTCCAGCTATCTATGCTGGTAATTTGGTGTTAATCATCTTTAGTAACCTTCATTCCATTTTTCTACAGAGTGTTATACCTTTTGACAGGCATCTGACTATATGATATTAAGGCCTATATATATTTTTGGTATGTTAGTTATTTTTTTTACATGGCATTATTGTCTATACTACATTATTTGCTCTCTGATAACATTCATTACTACATCATTATGTGCATAGATGAGATCTAGCATTAGAATTGTATATTCGGCAGAGAGCCCCCATATGTGTTTTATGACATATCTTTAGTGGTTCTCCTAGCAGCCTTAATTCTATACATGTTAACATCATGATACTTTTTACTTATTTTTCACACTAAGTATATTACAGTATACTGTGATTTCTCTTTGATGTACATGTATCCCTTGATGCAGCTCTAGACACTCGTTTGAGACATGTAATTGTGGTATTTAATTGGCTATCCATCTCCCTTTTCATAATTGTCTTTGTCTTTTTGTATCAATCAAAATAAAGCTTTGTGTATTTTATGGCTATATGCTTCCTGAACTTGTTTGAGATATATATACCTTTTGGGGAGCGCCATTTTTTGTAGGCCAAAATCTGTTGAGTTGTATATACAATGGTTATGCAATCATGTCAATTACCACACTGATGTTCAACCATGTATGCGCTGGGCTGCAGGGAGCATGGGCTGCCAGCTGGCTCCTAGGTCCTTGATAGCACGTTACTCGCCATGTCCCTCCTTTTATAGTGGACTGCATGCATAACTAATAGACCACATGGGCTTACACTAGCCTTTATCCCCTTTGGGTGACTCCCCTTCTGCCCTCTGGGCTGAACCCAAATCCTCTCCCCTTCCCTCTAGCAGCTAAAAACGCCACAACCTAAGATGAGTCATACCTCTTTAATGGACGGTCCTAGGGAGGTGGTTTGGGCTCCATCGGATCCTGCCGAGACCCTGCTATGCATTGAACCTAAGCACATCTTTGCTATCTGGTTCCTACTGTTCATGCTACATAACTCCCCTTCCTTGGGTGCTAGAACGGATCAAGACACTGGAAGGTGTTCACCATGTTCTGGAGATCCTGGAAATATACACGATGTACAGCATTTCCATAACTCCTGAAGGGATTATGTTTCTAGAAGGTTCTTTGGCAGCTACAGATTGACTCTATATTGCAAGCAAGTCTTTGTGCTGCTCTGAGCTGGCTCAAAGTGTGAGATCTGTCACTCACAGCCTTTGGAGGCTTGACCCTCATGCTAAGTAAGCGACACCGAAGGTGGTGGCAGCAGTTTAGATGCAGGAAATCTTTTGATTGGATCTGTTTGAACAATAGTAGGCATTTGGTGATGTGTTCCATACCTAATTGGACTGCCCCAAGTCCAAGACTAGATAATGACTAGGAATTATCTACACTGGCAATGGAAGCAATAAAAAAAAGTCATGGCTTTACTCAAAAAAATTATAACAATCACATTCTCCATGACTCCCTGCAAGCAATCCTTTTTTCTAACCATAACACTCAGCCATTCTCACTCAAACCAGCAATAGAAATTCCTGTATATGTGGTTCTTCTCATCTGTTTGTGTTTATTGTTCCTATTATCATCTATGTCATATCTGGGTATGGGGTTTAAAGTGAAGCACGTCTTGTGGCAAATGCAGTTCGATCTGTGGACAACACAGTATATGGAGGATAAGATGAGCATTTAACCTTCCAGAAATTGAATTTGATTCATAGTTAGAACTTGCATACTATTAATGCAAATTTACGTGAAATTCATCGCAAAACATTATTAATGAGATGGGACTACACTCCAGTGAAATTACACCAACTCTTCCCAGAAGACTCTGATCAATGTTGGAGAGAATGTGGTCACAGAGGAAATGTATGCCATATTCTGTGGGACTGTCCATTAATTAGAAATGTATGGAAAGAGTCTTCAAACTAATAAAAAAGGTATGTGATCAGGAAATTCCCTTTTAACCACAACTAGCTTTGTTAGCATTAGATTCAGAAATATTCACACCAAAAACCAGACCTAAAGCCATTCACATTCTTCTGAGTCGCAATGAGAAATAATACAATGCCGAAATACAGCCTAGGATGGTCCCTTTGGAACTTCATTTTTCCTCCTAATTTAAGTCTCTCCCGTCTCTACTGAAGTTTAAAATCCAGAAACCAGCTGATTTTTACAGAAATCCCTTTTTGAACTTCTCCTTTAAAGGGAATTTCCTGATCACCTTTTTTATTAGTTTGAAGACTCTTTCCATACATTTCTAATTAATGGACAGTCCCACAGAATATGGCATACATTTCCTCTGTGACCACATTCTCTCCAACATTGATCAGTGTTCTGGGAAGAGTTGGTGTGATTTCGCTGGCGTGTAGTCCCATCTCATTAATAATGCTTCGAGATTAATTTCGCGTAAATTTGCATCAATTTTATGCAACTCTCGTTTTAACCCTTCAACCCCCAGAGCTTTTTTCAGTTTTGTGTTTTCTTACATATTTTTCTTTTATGTAACTATTTTATTACCTTATCGCCAATCCTCATTAGAATTAGATATGGTATCTATAAACGATTATCAAAATGCCTCTGTAACTTTAGTGTTGTTGTTTTTTCTGGCTGGTCATTTATTGTAAATCCAGCACAGCCTCCCCAGTAGGTCTCTGTCTCCGTGGGAGAGTAAAGGGTGACCGTCGTCATGGCAGTCAGTGCCCATGCAGAGCGCAGCAGTCAATGTGAGTTGGCCATCGGCTGCTGCTCTCTTCCTAGGCAGAAAATGAGATAACGACTTTTCATTTGATCATACTGTCAGCTTTGTCATCCCGGTTGCTGCCAACGAAGAGCGCAGCAGCTGATGACAAACTCATCTTGAGTACTGCGCTCTGCATAGCAGCCCGCGGCACAGCTGCAGGACTGACGCTTACTTTTCAGGGCATCGCTCCAGAAAGTAGCAACATTTAGGGAATGGGCAACATTTTGCACCCCATAGAATTTGGGTAACCGCTCCTGTTCTCCCCCCACTATGTACGGCTGCCCACCTGTACCTGATCTCTACAGATCCAGTTATGTGGGGTCCTGGGTTAGGGCATAATGCCTAGCTCTTGGCCATAATACTATAGGAAGCCCTAAACTGACTCCATACAGGCCGTATAACCCACCCTCATCCATGGCCTCCAGGATCAGGCCTCCTCTGCCAGGAAACCAGCATGACCTATAACCAGTAACCTCCACAGCCCTATGGATGTCACCAGCGGCGAAGTCTCCACACACTTCACTGTGTGACGGCAGCAGGTGACAATGGATGGCTGCCAAACCAAACAAATGGAGCCCTAGCAACCCAGTGCGCATTGTCAGCCAGCGAGCACATGTGCTGGCGGTATGGGTGCAGTGCGTGAGCCTGCGCATTAGGGGGCGCCATGCTGGAGAGGCTACAGGACTGCACCAATGACAGCCTCTGTCAGCAGGTACTTCTCGCTTCTCGGGCCCGCCCTCGTCTGCCAGCCATCTGCATGATTAGACACCGCCTCCTGCCACTTTAATTCTTAAAAACAAACGCCCTCCCGCACGGCTTTTTCTTGTTGATAGTCTGTGCATAGTGTGTCATGTCGCTGCTTAGCAACACTGCAGCCGCTCGCCAACGGTTGGTCACCAGAAGTCACGTCTCCTCCTCCTGCTCCAGAGCGTCTGACCGCCGCCCGCCTCCGTGTCAGACAGGCCAGTACGGCCTCGACAGCAGCACCAGCGGCCGCCGCTCCCGCCTGTCCGAGGGTCGCTGAGACGTGTGGGCAGTCAGTGTGTGGGAGTGGCCGCACGGCGGGGGGCGGAGCCTGTGTTCCTGGCTGCTCTCCTCCCACACTGACTCCCCTGGGTGATCGCCTGGGAGCGGAGGCTGCTCGTGCTGGGAGTCGGTGACGAGGTCGGGGATGCCGGGGCGCTGTCGCGCTGGTCGGAGACGAAGCCGGGGAGCGGAGGTCGTGGAGACTGTGGGGGATCAAGAGTCCGGAGTTCAGATCCCGGCTGTACTCGCCCTGCTCAGCCGCCATGTTAACGAGGAAACCGTGTGCGGCGGCTGCGGTGCATCCGAGCGGTAAGAGCTGACCGGGGGACAATGAGTGTGAGCTCCGGGGACAGTGTAGGTGACAGGCGGCGTCTGCTGCCGCTCCCACAGCCACATCTGTGGCCATTGCCTGGGCTGCCACCCTCCAGACGTGTTCCTGCAGGCCTGGCAGGGGCCTCAAGGGGTTAACCCCCGCCTTCCCAGCTTTGTCTGCTCCGTGTACCTGGAGCCGGCGGTGACCCGGAGACCTGTCACCGGGGAAAGCTGCTAATGGGAAGATCTGAACAATGGCCTCATGTCTGGTCCTAGTGTATCCTATCCCGTGTGTGCAGTGTGGGGCAGCACATTATGCCAGTTATGTATGGCTGGGCCGGCACCGGGTACGGCGGGCTGTGTCCTACAGTGGGCACGGCCTGTGTGTGGCTATGGCTGGCACCGAGTACGGCGGGCTGTGTCCTACAGTGGGCACGGCCTGTGTGTGGCTATGGCCGGCACCGGGTACGGCGGGCTGTGTCCTACAGTGGGCACGGCCTGTGTGTGGCTATGGCTGGCACCGAGTATGGCGGGCTGTGTCCTACAGTGGGCACGGCCTGTGTGTGGCTATGGCTGGCACCGAGTACGGCGGGCTGTGTCCTACAGTGGGCACGGCCTGTGTGTGGCTATGGCCGGCACCGGGTACGGCGGGCTGTGTCCTACAGTGGGCACGGCCTGTGTGTGGCTATGGCTGGCACCGAGTACGGCGGGCTGTGTCCTACAGTGGGCACGGCCTGTGTGTGGCTATGGCTGGCACCGAGTACGGTGGGCTGTGTCCTACAGTGGGCACGGCCTGTGTGTGGCTATGGCCGGCACCGGGTACGGCGGGCTGTGTCCTCAGTGGGCACGGCCTGTGTGTGGCTATGGCCGGCACCATGTACGGCAGGCTGTGTCCTACAGTGGGCACGGCCTGTGTGTGGCTATGGCTGGCACCGGGTACGGCGGGCTGTGTCCTCAGTGGGCACGGCCTGTGTGTGGCTATGGCCGGCACCATGTACGGCAGGCTGTGTCCTACAGTGGGCACGGCCTGTGTGTGGCTATGGCTGGCACCGGGTACGGCGGGCTGTGTCCTACAGTGGGCACGGCCTGTGTGTGGCTATGGCCGGCACCGGGTACGGCGGGCTGTGTCCTCAGTGGGCACGGCCTGTGTGTGGCTATGGCCGGCACCATGTACGGCAGGCTGTGTCCTACAGTGGGCACGGCCTGTGTGTGGCTATGGCTGGCACCGAGTACGGCGGGCTGTGTCCTACAGTGGGCACGGCCTGTGTGTGGCTATGGCCGGCACCGGGTACGGCGGGCTGTGTCCTCAGTGGGCACGGCCTGTGTGTGGCTATGGCCGGCACCATGTATGGCAGGCTGTGTCCTACAGTGGGCACGGCCTGTGTGTGGCTATGGCTGGCACCATGTACGGCAGGCTGTGTCCTACAGTGGGCACGGCCTGTGTGTGGCTATGGCAGGCACCATGTACGGCAGGCTGTGTCCTACAGTGGGCACGGCCTGTGTGTGGCTATGGCTGGCATCGGGTACGGCGGGATGTGGCTGTGTCCTACAGTGGGCACGGCCTGTGTGTGGCTATGGATGGCGCTGGGCACGGCCTCTGTGTGGCTATGGCTGGCACCATGTACGGCAGGCTGTGTCCTACAGTGGGCACGGCCTGTGTGTGGCTATGGCAGGCACCATGTACGGCAGGCTGTGTCCTACAGTGGGCACGGCCTGTGTGTGGCTATGGCTGGCATCGGGTACGGCGGGATGTGGCTGTGTCCTACAGTGGGCACGGCCTGTGTGTGGCTATGGATGGCGCTGGGCACGGCCTCTGTGTGGCTATGGCTGGCATTGGGTACGGCGGGATGTGGCTGTGTCCTACAGTGGGCACGGCCTGTGTGTGGCTATGGCCGGCATCGGGTACTGCTTGTGTGTGGCTGTGTCCTACAGTGGGCACAGCCTGTGTGTGGTGATATTCTCTGTGCAACGTTCTCTGTAGGGCCCGGCGGCCTGCGGCGACGCTCCTGTACGGGGGCCCAGCGGCGACGCTCCTGTGCGGGGCCCGGCGGCCTGCGGCTTTGCTCCTCCTGTGCGGGGCCTGGCTGTGACTTATGGCCCCACACTGTAGGGCACAGTGGGCCTGTGTCTTTTCTGCACCCTTTCTTGGCCATTTTCTATATAGTACTCTACTAACAGTGTATTTTTGTGTTGTGCATCGCGGCCATACGGCTCTGCACTGGATGCTGGCAGTTTTCTGTTATATTGGCTATAGCCGGGACCGGCACCAGATGTTTGGCAGGATGTCATGTACTTGTTGGCTATAACGGTTTTGAATTGTGTGTGTTTTTTTTTTTTCCCTCTTGTATTTTAGGCAGAGGAAGTGAAGGTACTAGTCAGTTGCAGCAATCTCCGGCCTTGGCCCGTTCTGCTGCCGGAACAGTGCCATCGTCACCAGTATCATTGCCGCCCTTAAGAACCAGCAACGCAGCACACACGGTAAGCACCTTGGATGGCCAGCTCGTGCATTGGCCTATTAGCCTTCCTAATTTGTCTATTAATCGTCTTCTTGACTTCTAAATTCAGCCGAGACATTGATATTTATAGAAATAAATGTGGAAGATACAGTCAGGGTGACAGCCAAGCGGCAAGGGCGTCTGTTTCATGTCTGCTGGGCGGCTACAAGGCTCCTGTACATCACCGGAGGAACGAATGGGCTTTGTCATTCTTAGTATTTTTATTCTAGTTCCTGTATATATTGTGTTATTTCAGTGTTTGTGTACGTTGCATTCTCTCTGATTTAGATCCGCCCTTGAGATACATTCCATTATTTTCCTACAGATTAATCCGTTTGCGTCTTCTTTCTGTCATTCTCCGGATCAGACTCTGGCTGTCATCATCTGGTTTCTACTTCACCTTCTATGAACTTTCTCTAGGAGACACAAATGGCCGTTAATGGCTTTTTATGGTTGAGCATTGTATTATTCATTAGAGGACGCAGAGTTTTTAGTTAATTATCTATGCGGGGTCACGTTCGGTCAGCTCATGTGGCGCCTGTTTTGCCCCATCTACATCGTTTCTACTTTTTAGTGTATAGCAGCTGTCGGATGCCCCCGGTATTGGGCAGACAGGTGGCAGACAGCTGCTCTGTATTGAAACATTTTAGGAATAAAATGTCAGTTCCATGTTCTGCTGCTGTTCGGCGGTCATCTCCATTTCTCCGAGCCGTCCAGCGAACCTTTCCCTTGATAGTTCCCAGCTACAATGAAAGGATTTGGTAGTAAACCTCTATTTACTTCCTTGTTTTCTTCTGCTCATACCTTCCGTATCTTCAAACATGTCTTTGCTTGTTACGTTTCAGATGGCCATACCCTTAGGTGAATGATACAGAGCGGTCCTGCCCGGCTTCCTTATAACCATTCATTTCAATAGGCAGAGAAGGAGAAGTAGCTGCGAGACCCCTCATTGTCATATCTGTTAGGCTACTTTCACACTTGCTTTTTTTTGCAGTGCGTTTTTCCCGCAAAAAAACGCATGGAAAAACGCATACAAATGCTGCATTTTTTTCAAGCATTTTTATGCGCATGCATGAAAAAAACGTAGCGTTTTTATGTGTTTGTGTTTTTATGCGTTTTTATCGCGTTTGCGTTTTTTCCAACATTAGTTGGCCTCACCAAAAAATCAAGATAGGGTTAGGATTAACACTAACCCAAACCATGACTTTACTAACCCTAACCAAACCATACTAACTCTAACCAAACCCTAACCCTAAACCCTAACTAACCCTTAACCAAACCATACTAACCCTAAACCCCCTTAACTAACCCTATCTCTAACCCAAACCCCTAATTTCCATTGTCTAACCAGTGGTCAACAAAAAAAACGCATACATGAGCATACCAATGCGCACGTATGCGCACCCATAGACTTACAATGGGTGTCTTGCTGTAAAAAAACGCATTGCGTGCGCATGCGTTTTTTGAGGCAAGTCGGACGCCCAAAAAATGCAACAGGATGCATTTTGTGCGCCCGAGCGCACACCACAAAAAAACGCATGCGCGTAAAAACGCATACAAACGCATGTGTATGCACACATAAGCGCATCCCATGCAAAATATAGGGAAAAAAAGCGCATGCGTTTTTTAGCGCTAAAATACAGCGCAAAAAAACGCAAGTGTGAAACCAGCCTTAATAGCTGTTACCTTGGAGACACTTTTATATTACCGAATTGTATAAGTCATGATGCCTAATAATTTATGGTTATCAAAAATGAGTTTATTTTTTTGCAATGTTGCCAGAACTAAAGGTGAGTCTGATCTTTCTGGCTGCCGTGGATTCCAAAGCTAGCAGCTGAAGTCTTCAATGGCCTTGTCAGGCCAGTCTCCTTGATTATGGCAGAAATGATGTTAACGCTCATTTGACAATTATCTTTACTTCCAGCAAATTTACCACAGATAAATTGCCCAGGTTAAAAAAAAAAAAAAAGTATGTTCTGTTAAAGTAAAATATACTGTTAACGTATTTAAAAAAGTAAATATAACAAAGAAAGGTGCTGGATAAAAAGAGGGACTCTATTCAGTGTGTCACAGGGTATAAACATGCAAATTTATATTCGACCAATCATAATCAGTTGCACAAAGTTACAAAATATGTCAATGGTATGTAGGCAGACTGAACTACCCAGGGAATGTACCCAAAGGCAGCTAGTAGTATAGCATGCCTTAGTGATTAGATACACTATGCCTATAAAAATACAAGAACCGATCTATAATGGGTAGAAAAAAATTGTATAAAGTACCAATTTGATATCAATAAGGTATCACAGGAAAAAACAGGGTAGAAAACAAGTGTTTAATGGCTGCTATATAAGCATTCCTACATAGAAAGATTTGTAAGTCAGCCTGTTGGTGAACTAAAGGCCGAATGTCTGCAAGCTGCAAACAAGAGCAGTGTCATGATTTGTTAGAATGGTCCGATGTGAAAATAGCAGAAAAAGAAGGATGTATTGCACAAATCCCAGTGAATACAATGGTGTCCCTCTGCCCCGACGCACGTTTCTCTGCTTCTTTGAGAGGCGTCCATCCTAGCAAAATCATGGTACTGCACTTTTGTTTTCTACTGTTTTTCCCTGTGATACCTTATTGATATCGTATTTGTGCTTTATACAACCAATTTTTTTCTACCCATCATAGATCGGTTCTTGTATTTTCATTGGCAGAGTGTATCTAAGTACTAAGGCGTGCTGTACTAGCAGGGTAAATTCCCTGGGTAGTGCAGTCTGCCTACTTACCATGGACATATTTTGTAACTTTTTGCATCAGATAATGATTGGTAGAATATAAAATTGCATGCTTATATCCCGTGACATACTGTGAGTGTCTTTTTATCCACCATATTTCTTTGTTATATTTCATTTTAAATGCATTTTTAAAACTTATCAATAAAATATTAAATTTTACTTGAATTGAATGTAGTTTTTACTCTTCGCCACGACAGCACCCACTGGAGGTATCGGATCCGCCCATTTGGAACAGGAAACCCTACAGGAAAGATAAAAGGGGCGGTCCGCCTTTCCTCCTCAGTTTTGGTTTCCTGTTCCAAATGGAGCAGGATCCTGCAGGATCTTACCCGGGCCATGCATCCGCCTGTGCGGTCTCCTCTGGAACGGCAGGGGCTGCGGTCCGGAAGCAGCGTCGGGGGAGATTCCGTTTGACGGCTCCCCCCTCGTCTGGTGGCACAGTGGTAATGACCAGGTCCGGGGAGGGCCGCCCGGTCTTACCAGGGAGCGGGCCGGTCCGGCATCCGGGGGATCCCCCCCCCCAATCGGTGGGGATATAGCGTGGAGGTGAGGCCATGAGCGCGCGAGCGAGTAGCGGTGGCGCGGAAGCCGGCCGGCACCCGACGCTCCTATACCCCGGAAGTAATGGTTGAACTTCCGGGGTAGGATGGCGATGACGCGGCGCATGCGCCCTGTGACAGGGCGACTTCCGGGGGCACGACAAGAAGAAAGATAAAACAGCGCTGTAGCGCTGCATCGTTGGAACCATGTCGTCCCCCGCAGAGTCGCAAACCCCAGCAGGGGATTCAGCAGGGGGCAACTCCACCAGGGACCGCAGCGCCAGGACAGAGACTGCCCGCAGGAGCGAGGCAGCAGAAACCCGATCCAGACCGTCTCAGCCATCCGACCCGGTATTAAGCTTCACTGGGTGAGTGTGCAAAGTATATACTCTACCTATTAAGCTAACCTCCTCCCTCCCCCCCCTCTCTCTTTACCTTTGACCTCTCACTTCAGTCAAACAAAAAAGAAAAAACGAAACATAAAGAATGCGCATTATGTTCAGATCCTCTCCCTGACTCCTACCCCAAAAAACTCTGCAAACAATGCATGAAAGAGACCAGGCAGGGGTCGACGATATCTTCCAAAGATATCCGAGCCATAATTAGGGAGGAAATACAAGCCATCAACCGCGCCAGCACTCCCGCAGAGTCCAGTCATAAGAAACAGGTCATTGTTAGTTCAGAGTCAGAGGAAGAACAGGAGTTAAACTCAGGCTCCGCATCCACGTCCTCATCGTCATCCTCGGAGATGGAAGGACGCGCATGTTTTCCACTGGACAGCGTAGATAACCTTGTAAAAGCGGTTAGAAATACTATGGGATGTGAAGAAGAAAGGGGAGCCCAAACCGCGCAGGACATTATGTTTGCGGGATTGGCAGAGAAAAAGAGATCATTTCCGGTGATACCGGCAATTAAGGACCTCATCAAAAGAGAGTGGGAGAAACACGACCAGAGGGGTTTTCTCCCATCAGCTTCAAAACGGAAATACCCGTTCACTGATGAAGATCTATTAAAATGGACTAAAGTACCAAAGGTGGATGCCGTCATATCCTCCACTTCCAAACAGACCTCGATCCCGGTCGAGGACGCAGGATTGTTAGCAGACCCATTAGACCGAAAGGCTGAATCTTCACTCAAAAGGTCCTGGGAATCCACCACCGGGGTATTCAAACCCGCAATAGCCAGCACATGTACTGCTAGATCAATGCTGGTATGGCTAGATCAATTAGACCAGCAGATTGAGCAAAGAGTGTCAAGGGAGAAACTGCGTGCAGCCATCCCGTTGATAAGAGGTGCAGCTGCCTTTATGGCAGACGCTTCAGCGGACACCCTAAGACTGGCAGCGAGGTCGGCAGCCCTGGTGAATAACGCCAGACGCGCGCTGTGGATAAAGAGCTGGAAAGGGGATGCACAATCAAAATCCAAAATTAGTGCAACCCCATGCGAGGGTGAGTTCCTCTTTGGAAAAGCCTTAGACGAAATTCTCGCCAAGGCAAAAGAAAGGAAAAAGGCCTTCAGTGATTCTCCCATTCCGTTTTATAGGAAAACCTTTAAAAGACGGCCATTCGGGAGAAGAAGGCAATCGGACAGAACGAACAGATGGGCCACGAAAGACGAAAAGCAGAAGGGTACCATCTTCAGAGGGCCAACATATAGGAGAGATAAAAATTAAGAGTTTAGACCCACCAGTTGGGGGTAGATTAAATTTTTTTTTTACCAAGTGGGAACAAATTACGTTAAACCCATGGATTTTGAACATAATCAAGGAAGGAATAAAGATTGAATTCCTTCGGATCCCTTATGAGTTCTTTGTTATAACTCGCCTTAATTCCTCACTTCAGCAAAAGGCTCTCGAAGACGAGATTCGAGTCCTACTAGCTAAAAAAGTTTTAGTTGACGTCCCTGAGGAACAACAGGGTAGAGGCTTTTACTCTCCCCTGTTTTTGGTGCCTAAACCAGACGGTACGTTTAGAACCATTATTAATTTAAAGAAGCTAAATTCATTTATAAAAAATTATAATTTCAAAATGGAATCAATTAGATCCACTATAAAGCTTCTTTTCCCAAATTGCGTAATGGCAGGGATTGATTTAAAAGATGCTTATTATCATCTCCCTATACACAACAGATTCCAGAAATACCTAAGAGTCGCAGTGGAAGTCGAGGGAAGGATTCGTCATTTCCAATACGCGGCAATGCCCTTCGGGCTTTCCACGGCACCAAGAATATTTACCAAGGTGATGGCAGAAGTGATGGCCTACCTTCGCCAAAAAGACACACTAATTGTACCATATCTAGACGACTTCCTAATAATTGGGAATTCAGTCAAACAATGTACTGAACGCGTAACTGACGCAATCTCCTCTTTTCAGAGCCTTGGCTGGATTATCAATATCCAAAAGTCCAGACTCGATCCGCAATCTCTCCAGACATTTCTAGGATTTCAACTAGATTCCTTGACCCAGAGATGTCTACTACCTCAGGTAAAAATCACCCTCACAAAACAAAAAATACAAGCAGCTATAGATAAACCACGTGTATCCTTGAGAGAAGCAATGTCACTATTAGGATCACTAAATTCTTGCACCCCGGCAGTCCGGTGGGCCCAGTACCATGTCCGTACGCTACAACACCAGATCCTCCAAGAGGATAAGCGACATAGTGGTCATTTGCAGAGCAAAATAACCCTGTCACAAGAAGTCTTGACTTCCCTAGAGTGGTGGTTAGACGATAACCACTTATGTTCAGGAGTTCCATGGGTTATAGTTCCATCCTGTATCGTAACCACCGATGCCAGTCCCCAGGGCTGGGGAGCCCACATGGAGAATGGGTTTCGTCAGGGAAGGTGGAGTAAAGAGGAATGCGATTACTCATCTAATTTAAAAGAACTGACTGCAGTGTTCTATGCTTTATACAACTTCCTTCCGCAGCTCCAACAGAAGCATGTAAGGATCCTGTCTGACAACACCACCACAGTGGCATATATAAACAGACAAGGAGGAACTCGATCAGAGACTCTGATGTCTTCAGCGGCAAGAATTTTAAACTTAGCAGAAAACTATTTTTTGTCCCTCTCGGCCCTTCATATCAGAGGCGAGAGCAATCAAAAGGCAGACTTCCTAAGCCGACACACTCTACGACAAGGAGAGTGGTGCCTCAATCGGAAGGTCTTCAGGGACATAGTAGCCTCATGGGGACAACCCGAGGTGGACCTTTTCGCCACAAAGGAGAACAGGCAGATAAAAACATTTGCCTCCCTATCTCCGTCAGATCACCCAGACATACTGGACGCCTTTCTAGCTCCATGGAATTTCAACCTGGCGTATGCGTTCCCTCCATTGATCCTCCTACCTCAAGTAATTCGGAAGATCAGAGACGACAAAGCAAGAATAATCTTAATAGCACCGTTCTGGCCAAAAAGACCGTGGTTTTCGTGGCTGCAGATTATGTCAATAACAGATCCTTGGATCCTTCCGACTGCCAATCTACTCTCCCAAGGCCCCTTTTTCCACCCTCAAGTGCTCAGCTTGCACTTGACGGCGTGGAATTTGAGAGGCAGTTATTGAGGACAAGAGGATTCTCGGAGTCCTTAATTACTACACTACTACAAAGTAGAAAACAGTCCACAACCCAAATTTACACTAGAATATGGAAAAAATTTCTTCAATTCCATACAGTACCTCATACAGCAGAAGTTCCGATAATCCCAATCTTGGAATTTCTGCAGAAGGGGAAAGACTTAGGCTTAGCAGTAAATACACTAAGGGTACAAATATCAGCATTAGGAGCACTATATGGCCATAATATAGCAGGCAACAAGTGGATAACTCGTTTCATTACAGCATGTGAACGAATAGCTCCAATCCACATACCCTCCGTCCCTACATGGGATCTAAATCTGGTCTTAGACGCCCTAACGGTAGACCCCTTTGAGCCGATCGACACAATACCCTTCAAATACTTAGCACTTAAAATGGCCCTCTTAGTATCACTGACCTCAGCTAGAAGAGTGGGTGATATTCAGGCCTTGTCAATAGATCCACCTTTTTTCCAAGAATACCAAGACAGATTGGTATTAAAACCAGACCCTGCCTACCTGCCAAAAGTGGCAACAAAATACCATAGATCTCAGGAGATACTCCTCCCAACCTTCTATAAAAATCCCTCTACTCCGGAAGAGCAGAAGTTCCATACTCTGGACGTCAAAAGAACTGTCCTAAAATGTATTGAGAGGTCCAACAGTTGGAGGCAGAGTAGGGCCCTATTTGTTTCATTTCAGGGCTGTAAGAAGGGGTATGGAGTCACGAAGAGCACCATTTCCTGGTGGATCAGAGAGGCCATTCGTTTAGCCTACTCCGCAAAAAACGAAGATCCTCCAGGGAACATCAGGGCGCATTCCACCAGGGCAATGGCAACCTCTTGGGCGGAAAAGGGAGATGTTCCGATTGAAACTATATGTAAGGCGGCAGTTTGGTCATCCCCTTCTACCTTCTATAACCACTACAGACTTGATCTTTCATCAACCTCTGACTTAAGCTTTGGCAGGACTATCCTTGGCACGGTGGTCCCACCCAGGTGATGGTCTCTGGAATCTCTCCAGTGGGTGCTGTCGTGGCGAAGAGTAAAAAGCCGGATTACTTACCGGTAATGCTCTTTTAATGAGTCCACGACAGCACCCGTTCACTTCCCCCCCCCCCCTAAGGATATCAATAGTTAAAGTATATTAACCAAATAATGGATAAGAAAGATGTTAAAATAAGAGAACATTGCCTAATCCTTGGCGGTCCTTCTGGTACTCAAACGAAAAACTGAGGAGGAAAGGTGGACCGCCCCTTTTATCTTTCCTGTAGGGTTTCCTGTTCCAAATGGGCGGATCCGATACTGTCGTGGACTCATTAAAAGAGCATTACCGGTAAGTAATCCGGCTTTTTTTTACCTGAGTAATTTATCCGTGGTAAATTTGGTGGTGGTTATGCATTTTTGAAGTACTAAAACCTAACCTTAGGGTATGGGAGGTATAATTTTGGACTAAATTGTCTGATAATTATCTTTATTTGTAAACAGGTTGCCGATCACCCAATAACTAGCAAACACTTGTTCATTAGGTGTGACGATCTTTTGCAATGCTCAAAAAATCATCTGTCATAAGGATTACCCACAACTCTCCTGTCACCCCCCCCCCCCCCAGTCCCCCAAACACACACAATGTTCATGCCTTCTGTTTGACTACTTTTTTTTGCCTTAAATCACACAGCCCAGAGGCTGACCTCCAAACCTA
This sequence comes from Dendrobates tinctorius, assembly GCF_039654945.1. Taxonomy (NCBI): domain Eukaryota; kingdom Metazoa; phylum Chordata; class Amphibia; order Anura; family Dendrobatidae; genus Dendrobates; species Dendrobates tinctorius. The sequence goes on from NW_027361891.1 coordinate 6,335,069, forward strand.
AGGGGCTGCTTGGCAGGGAATAGAGCTGGAGTGACAGAGGCTTTAGATCTACAAACGGCTGTTCACCCTCATTTGCATATTAACATTGCTGATTTCTCAGTACCATAATAATGGACTTGTCATGTAAAGGTATTGTCGGATTTATCTTTGAAAGAGCTACAATGTTTTTAAAAAGTATTTATACCATGTGGCGAACTGGAGAACTTTTCCACATTATTTCATGCTACACCCACAAACTTTAATGTGTTGTTTTTTTTGGGGGGGGTGGTATTCCAACACCTATTAGCTAATATTTATGAAATGTAAAGGAAATGATAGATGGTTCTAGAAATATTTTGAAAGTGTAAATATGAAAATTGTGACGTGCATATGTATTCAGCCCCCTCTTTCCCACACACACACACACACTGAGTAAATACTTTTTAGAAGTCCTTTCTCTTCAATTACTGCTGCAGCTCTTTTGGGGTATGTCTCTGCCAGTTTTGCTCATGTAGAGGATGACGTTGTCGCCCATTCTTTGCAAACTAGCTCTATCTCAGTGAAATTGGACGATGAGCATCTGAACAGCAGTTATCAAGTCTTGCCACAGATTGTCATTGGGATTTAGGTCTGGAATGTGACTGGGCCATTGAAACACATGAATATGCTTTGATCTAAACCCTTTCGTTGTACAGCTCGGGCAGTATTTTTAGGATTATTGTCCTGCTGGAAGGTAAATTTACACCCAAGTCTCCAGACTTTGACAGCCTCTAACAGGTTTTCCTCCATGATTGCCATGTATTTCGCGTTATCCATCTTCTCATCAACTCTGACCAACTTCCCTGGCCCTGCTGAAGAAAAGCCTCCCCACAGCATGATTCTGCCATCACCATGTTTTACTCTGGGGTTGGTGTTTTCAGGCTGATGTTTTCTGCCAAACATAGTGTTTACATTGCGTTTGCGGTTTTCTTCCACATGCTAGCTTTGTCCCCTACATAAAAATAACGTAACAAATTATTAACTTTGATTAATTATCTAGCAGCTCATATACAAAAAATTAATCCTTAAAAGATACTTTATTATTTAATCATTAAAAAAAAATTTGAGAAACTTTTAGACAAACAGAAAATCCTGATCCTGTCTTACCAAGCCAGCCACAAATAAAGAGTACAGCGCCAGGTGGGGGATAACAACCTGTTTATCCCTATAGGGCCCTTTAGCTGACCCCTACCTGACAGCGGAGGTTGGCACCCTCTTGAAACGCAAATGGCGCCCCCGCTCCTCGGTGGCTCTCCCTAATCGCCCTGTTGACTCCTATATAAGAGACATCAAACTGGAGAACAACAGATGACCGGGTACAAACATTTTACAATCACCAATAATAGGTATCCCGTGCCACAAACCACCACAAACAAAAAATTGTGACAAAATAGTAGCTGGATAAAACATTACTTATTGGCACATATATAGAAAGGACAGATAGCTAAAAATCCCTATTTAATAATTTCCCTGCCTAACAGCGGAGCTTTTTCACCCTTCGTTGCTCTGGTGCCCCCGCTCCACGTAGGCTGACCCCTACACTACTCACCTGTACCAAGGGAGGGAGGTAATCAGAACATAGCAGGGCTTAAATAAAGGTGATATATACCTAGGAATTATTCTCACAAAAAATCCTCCCAAAACTAAATAATAATAATGTAAATGTAGACCAATACAAAGAATAGGGTTATAGTGAAAAAAGAAGGCAAATGCAAAAAAAAGAGGAATTGGACCCTTATCAATGACCAGAGTACACAATTGGTGACATCCTTTTAGGAAGCAATATTAATCATTTCTTAAGTCACCAACAGTTACTATTGCCTCCATTTCCACAGCAATAATCACATACTTCATATTGCATCATGCCCAAAAATAAGCCGTCAATCACTCAGCTTATATTGCACTATACCCTAAATAATCAGCAAAAATATAAATTCATAAAAACTTAGCTCATGGCTGATGAGATTTCGCCTCGACACGTTTCCCTCCTGTAAAAGGAGTTTATCAGGAGGCCCATGATATATTATATGCTCCCTCCGAGCATTTAGATGTCATGCCTGGTTGCAGCTATCAATGGGAGTGTAGTAATCAACGGTAATTTATAGTGACCCCGCAACTTGATCAAAATGGTAGGGGAAAGGGGTCATAATACTACCGTGCCATGTATGTCTCCATCATCCATATTGCGCTTGCGCTATGTTTTCAAGCCCTAGAGGTACCTCTTTTCTATTTCCTGTCCAGCGCCGCCATTAGTCTGTGGAACATCCACCATTGCGTTGGCGCTAAGGCGCGTCCCCCATGCACTAATGCGCATGCCCCTACTGACGTCACGACTCCTCACCATTTCTCGCGCGTCTGGCATCCGAACCACGGATGCACCGCGCACATCCGGGTCCCCCTCTCTTCCATAGCGCGCTGTGTCCTCTACATTACTTTTTTAATACTGCAAACTGGACTCCTCCGTTGTGATTATGGGCCTCTTGGCTGCTTCTCTAATTAGTGCTCTCCTTTCTTAGGATGTAAGTTTACGTGGATGGCCATGTCTTGGTAGGTTTGCAGTTGTGCCATACTCCTCCCATTTTTGGATGTGAGATTTTCAGAGCTTGGGCTATTTTTTTTTTTTTGTTTATAACTAAACCCTGCTGTCGCGAATCATTAAGGGACTCTGGGTCTCTTGAAATCTAAATGTCTTTTCCTTTTGGTCCAGCAAGAGTTAATGTCAGTCTCTTGCTGGCTTTTCTTCTAGGCTGGTCAGCTGATGTTGTTTGGTAACCACTCCAACCTCCCTTTAAATAGTCACATGACCCATCAGCTGGTCATCGGTTACAGTTTTTGTTCTATGCAGATCAGCTTGGAGTGTGGAGCTCGCGTGTGACGGTGGTGTTGCTGTTATGGGAGTTCTGCTATCCTGCTGCCGTTTTCTCGGCTGATTTGGAGCTTGGCAGTAGAGCCGGAGATGGATATTTCAATTTTTGTCTCTCGTGTTTCTCTTTCCCTGTGTATTACCTAGCGTCCTTGCTGGCCAGTGCACTAACCAGGATACGTTGCGGTGACAGTCAGGGACTAGGCACGTGACGGCGGTGGGGGAGAAGTACCCGCCTAGGGCATTAGGGAAGCTTAGGGACAGACACAGGTTGGTGTCAGGATGTGTCCCTACTGTTCTTGCCTTCCTCTCCCTTTTCCATCCCGTCTTATTTATATGCTGTGTCGTCCGCTGGACTTGCCTATATTCAAGTGTGACACCTGCTTTACTCTTCTCCACAACTTTATCCCTGACCTGTCTGGTGTGTTCCTTTTTTCATGATGCTGTTTGAGCCCTAATATTATCCAATAAACCTCTGAGGCCTTCACAGAACAGCTGTAGTTATACTGAAAATAAATTACTCACAAGTGGACTCATTTTACTAATTATGTGACTTTATTTAGAGGTGTCAGAATACAGGGTGCTGAATACAAAAGGACGTCACAAATTTCAGATTTATATTTTTTTAAATATTTATAAAACTGTGTATAATTTCCTCTACACTTCACAATACTTGCTACTTTGTGTTGGTAGATCATATAAAATCTCACAAAAATACATTTACTGATGTGAAAGTTCACAGGGTATGAATACTTTTTTCAAGGCACTTTGCGTGCACATATAAATAGTTCGGGTGTGAAATTTTCTGACTGATTCCCTTTATCGTTTTCTGATGATATCTCCCCTTTATGGAATTTTTGTCCTAGTAGGACAGCCCTTTTTAATGCCTTGGAAATTTGAAGAAAAAAACAATGGTGACAAGGTGTCAGCAGTATCCGACTGTGTATGAACAGATATGTAAAGTAAACAACATTATCATTTTACCTGGTTGAGCTATGCAAGCAATGTGAGAGCAAGGTTCACATCAATGCAGACATATTTTCTGAGATGGTTAACATAATTTTTCCCTTTTTAAAGAAAAAAAACTTAACACCTGAAATTGTGTATTTCAGATTGGAGGCAATAAGCACACGATGAATGAACATCTGCACATTAGCAGCCATGGACAGATCCAGGTTCAGCAGCTGTTTGAAGACAATAGCAACAAAAGAACGGTCCTGACAACACAACCCAACGGGCTCACAGCTGTTAGTAAAACTGGATTGCCTGTTTCCGATAGACAACTCGAAAGCACACACCGTAGACAAGGAAGTTCTAGCTCTTTGAAATCCTCAGATGGGACAACCAAAGTAAAGTCCTCTTCATTAACCCCAGAACAAGCAATGAAGCAATACATGCAAAAACTGACCGCTTTTGAGCACCATGAAATTTTCAACTATCCTGAAATTTATTTTTTGGGTCCAAATGCAAAGAAGCGTCAAGGTGTGATTGGTGGTTCAAATAATGGTGGTTACGATGATGTCCAGGGTTCGTATGTGCAAGTGCCACATGATCATGTCGCTTACCGCTACGAGGTTCTTAAGGTAATTGGCAAAGGAAGCTTTGGGCAAGTTGTGAAGGCTTATGATCACAAACTCCATCAGCACGTGGCCTTAAAAATGGTAAGGAATGAGAAACGTTTCCATCGTCAAGCCGCAGAAGAAATACGGATCTTGGAGCATCTAAAGAAGCAGGATAAAGACAACAACATGAACGTCATCCACATGTTGGAGAACTTTACATTCCGCAATCATATCTGCATGACATTCGAGCTGCTGAGCATGAATCTCTATGAGCTCATAAAGAAAAACAAATTTCAAGGCTTCAGCCTGCCTTTAGTCCGCAAGTTTGCGCACTCCATCTTACAGTGCTTGGATGCTTTGCACAAAAATCGAATAATCCACTGTGACCTTAAACCGGAAAATATTTTATTGAAACAACAGGGTAGAAGTGGCATCAAAGTGATCGATTTTGGCTCCAGCTGTTATGAGCATCAGCGTGTGTACACATACATACAGTCCCGCTTTTATCGAGCTCCAGAGGTAATACTTGGCGGTCGCTATGGCATGCCTATTGACATGTGGAGCTTGGGCTGCATTCTAGCAGAATTGTTGACTGGTTATCCACTTTTACCTGGTGAAGATGAAGGAGATCAGTTGGCATGTATGATTGAATTACTGGGGATGCCATCTCAAAAATTGCTTGATTCTTCAAAACGAGGCAAGAATTTTGTCAGCTCCAAAGGTTACCCTCGTTATTGCACTGTCACAACTCTGCCAGATGGGTCTGTGGTTCTTAACGGCAGCCGTTCTCGAAGAGGAAAACTACGAGGCCCTCCTGGGAGTAGGGACTGGGTAACTGCTTTGAAAGGCTGTGATGATCCCTTGTTTCTTGATTTTCTAGCACAGTGTTTAGAATGGGATCCTGCTTTGCGCATGACGCCCAGCCAGGCGTTACGACACCATTGGCTACGTAGACGCTTGCCAAAGCCTCCAACTGGAGAAAAGGCCTCTTCCAAAAGAATAACTGAAAGCTCTGGTGCTATAACATCCATTTCTAAGTTACCTCCCACATCAGGCTCAGCTGCAAAACTAAGAACTAATTTGGCCCAAATGACCGATGCCAATGGAAATATTCAGCAGAGGACTGTGTTGCCAAAGCTTGTTAGCTGATCTAATGAACAACTCAAACACCTTGTTGAGCCTTATGCTTACAGCTCACATTTTAGAATATTTTTAATTGCTCTGTTTGCAATTTTGTATTTAAACATTGGGGACGATGCTTTAAGGTTTTATCTTTTTTTTTTTTTTTTTTTTTTTTTTTTTTTAAGTATATCGTTTATAATTGGCTTTGTGTCAAAATCAGTGGCTGGCCACTGACGTGGTGACTGTTAAACATAACTTATTGTTTTCAGATGGTTTTACTAGCATTGATGCATTTTTAAAGGACTGTCGTACTACAACAATCTAGCCCTGTATTATTTTCCCTACTTTGTACAGACGCACACTATGGTATGCATATGCAGCGCACATTTGGAGAGAAAAGTTCCCTTGTGGAGTATGCATTTTGCATATTTTTTCATGTCTTTTAATGAACTCTGATGGACAAGGTTTTTAAGCAAGCAAACCGATATGAGGGAAAGTGAACCTTTTATTATTTTTAGGTACTTGGGGATTGTCAGGTATACACTAACTTTTTTTATGTGCCCAATCAACCCCACTGATTGTTCAGACCACAAAAAAAAATTGATCACAAGCAATCCGCTATGTTATGCGTAGTGCAGAGCATCATGGGGTGGGGTATGACACTGGGACCACTAAAGAGAGAATCCCTGCACAAGGCACAAAAAAGAAAGAGAATGACAGTATAGTAGTTAAACAATTGGAAAGTAGAAAAATGTAAGTTCATATACAAGTTTCTGAAGTGGAAAAGGAGTAAGAAAAGGGGATCTGCCAGGCTCCTTGTCTTCTCATGAGATGGTAATTGTAAAGGGCTCTTAACTCAGATGTCCTTTAATAAACATTGAGCTGGTATTTCGCAAATACTATTTCCTTCCTCAGGAGAGAATCTGTTATGTACCACCCCCATTTAGGACCTGGACTAGTCGTGGTAAAGTATACAGAATATACAAGTAGGAGTTACTTTAGGTTATGGATGGCTATGGATTTCAGTACCTCATAGTACTTAAGGTGCCCAAACGCCTTACGTTTTTAGCCAACTGCTTTCTCCTCCACATGAATGCTTAGCTGGGCCGAGTGTTCATGTGTCCTCTAGGGAGAGCAGAGCAAGCTGCTGTAAATTTGCATTGGTAGAGAACAAAATAGTCGGGTACTTAAATTCAAAGTGCCCAACCCTTACCTCACCTGACATTACCTGGGGAGGGGCAGGCAGACCCAAGTGCATACTGGACAGTTGGCTGAAATTGTTGGCTTTGGACAACTGTAATCTAGTATGTATGGGGCCTTTAGTTGAGGCGTTAAAGATTTACACCATGACTTCCTTTTTCAGCATGGGTGCTCCAGGTAGTCTGACCTGTCAGAATTTGCTGGTCGGGGAAGACTCTCTGACATGGATTGCACAATTCAAAGTTGGATATCTGCCCAATATGGTCTTTCCTTGCTTTTATGACTGTCAGAACACCATTTAATCCCAGAAGCAATGAGCTTGAATTTAATCACATTAATAATTTAAAATAAACCTTTAAAAAAAAAAAATCTATAAATCCCTCTAATATTTCCAGCATAGCCCAATATACCCAAATGGTAAAAGACTGAAAAGACTGATCCTTTGAAGGAATGACTGTTAACCCTTTCATTACTCCGCAAGCCTGCAGCTGTGTGCTTCTAGTTGCACTTAAAGCATGGTCCCCCAATACCACTAAATCTGATGGTGGTCCATTTTCTTAAACTTTTGATAAAGGCTCAGTTCCGTCAGCACTGACATGAGGCAACTTGTGAGTGTTTAACACTTTATTTTACAGTGTTAGTCATCTTTTCGCAGGTAAACTGTGTTGATCCCTAACCTGAGTTAATATTCTTTAATATGAAGAATTCCTAGCCGTCTGCTCTAATTATAGGAATGTATTTATTATAGAAGGCTATTTCTATATAGTTATCAGACTAAATATTCACACTGGTAATTTGCACATTGTGTTTAGTGAAAAAACGCTGACTGTCACTGACAGGGCCAGCAGAATACTGACTATATATTCTAAACTCTTAATTTAATGATGAGCCCATTAATATGTTGTATGTTTCCTGCGCCCGCTGGGCATTGAATGCACTTATTTTGTCATCTATTTTGTGTCTGTAGCTTAGAGTACCAGGACGGTTTTTTTTTGTTTTGTTTTTTTAAAGAGTTGTGTAATATTGGAAAAGCATGGGTGCCTTCTCTCAGAAGCAACGCCACTCTTGCCCATGGGCAATGTATGGTAATGCAGCTCTGCCCCATTCAAGTAGATGGATAAGAGCTGCTGTGCCAGTCCTAGCCTGAGGACTTCAGTGGTGCTATTTCCCGTTTTTTTCCTATCTAATTGGAACACTTCTATTTTTACTTTTGAACTTAACAGCCATGCAATGTCTCAGTTTATAGCTGTTCTCTTCTCTGAAGCCTTTTGTGGTGTAAAGCGGAAAACACTAAACATGTTATGTGCAAGTTTGTCATTACTTTCTTAAGGGCTGAGCTGCTATAAGTTGTCCTGGAAACAATATTGCGTCTCGCGGGTTCCCATTGTCGAGGGACGCCTTGACTGTTCGTGATGGCACAATACGTTGCTGTTTCTTTGGTTGCAGTCTTGTTTAGCTCGGTTTTATGAACCCTCTGGGGCTTATTGAACACATAAGTATGTTCATAACTAAAGTACAGCAACAGAAGGAGTTAACTTTACCAGATATAAATTGTGCCCTTTGTGAACCACGTGCCTTTCTGACATTGATGCCATGCTGGGCATGTTTTGGCCTCCTTTTACTCCTCACGGTATAGGCATTTTATTACAGATTGTTCGGACTTGTCTTAATATCACCATCTTACTTCGAGGCCTTACAAGGAACGATAAGAGTAGTATTGTTTTCTTCTCGCTGACCAGACTGCTGGAAATGACTTCCACGCTATTGAAGGGTTGAGGAAGCTCTTGAGTCAATCGCCAGGTACAATCCATGATTTATTGGTTCCCTATGTTTGGACACCGATCCTTCGTTTTGTACAATGTTTTGTTACGCTACACTTGGTAGGAAATCTTTCCTTTTCATTTTTTTTTTTTTTGGAAGAAATACCTCAAACTTTTTCAGTTTTTGTAGTGTGTTCTATCCCAGGGCATTTGGTAAGAACCAAAGTGCATTCCTTTTCTAATAACCTGGCCTCGTGAACAGAGCCGGGGACTTTTACTAGGTGCGAGGCATTTGACCTCTCTTCGTGTCTGACCTTGGAGTGCATATGCTCTTACGTTGGGCTCTACTGTAATCCAGGAGACAGTCAGTAAGTCTCGTACCCTTATTAGAAGGGTTTCCAGCAGATTCCTGCTTTTCTCCAGATTACAGTGTAGCCCAGTGATCATTTCTATCATTAACATGACATTGTGAGTGATCTTTTATTGAAGGTTTTTATTTTTGTTTTTTTTCTTAACATCTTGGCAGATATCTTCTTCTAAGGGCCCTTTTACATTTAGCGATGCACCAGCGATCCGACCCGGTCAGGATAGCTGGTGCATCGCTAAATGATCGCTAGTGAGCTTTCATACAGAAAGATCTCACAGCGATGCAGCAGCGACGCAGCGCACGATACTTACCATTCACACCCAGCGATCGTGCGTCCTCCGGCCCGCCTCCACGCGTCGCTGGACGTCACAGCAGGAAGTTTCAGCAGGAAGCGCCCGACGAGAAATGGAGCCGGACATTCTTGCGCGATCAGCGATCAGTGGGGGAGCCGGTCGTTGGTAAGTATCACACATAGCGATATCGCTAGCAATATCGCTATAACGTCACAAAACCGGTGACATTTTAGCGATATTGCTAGCGATATCGCTTAGTGTAAAACCCCCTTAAGACTTCTATGTGAATTCTCACAGTAGCTTAGGTCTGTGGTTATTAATCCGAGTCCTCCAGCATCCTAAATAGAGAATGTTGAATGCCACATGAGGGATCGAATACACGAGCCCTGCTCCTTACAAGGTCTTCAAAGCATTCTCGCTTTTGGGATTGACTGTAATAACCACGGCCTTAGGCTTTCGCTTTGCTTCTTCAGCAACATCTTAGCCATGTGACTGTAATATGCTGCAATTGTGTGTTCTGATAATATGTGAAACCCTTGGATTGAATGTGGACTAGTGTATATTTTGTGTACATTTTCTGTGCGATGCTGCTGGCTCCACTTTTTACATTGGAGATGTTCTAGTGGACTCGAATCAGTGGCCAGTTTTCTAATACTTGTATGTATTGTACAGCAGATGAAAGTATGACTTTCCAGTGAATATTTGTTAAAATTTATTGTCGTGGCCAGAGATCATTTCAGAATAAAACGTATGTCCCTTTTGCCTTTATTTGCCTGTTTTATAAATTGGGCTGCGAGTTTTTGCTTCTATGAAGATTCAGGAAAGCTCATCATTCATGTTTTGCCATATGAATGGTTGACATTGTCTGTAAAGGCTTTCACATGATAAAGATATTCATGGCTTACAGATTAGACATGCCATAAATGTCCAGTGCCTACAATCCTGAAAATCGGGATGTCTGGTTCCTCTCTCTCAGGATTCAGCTCACATTATTTCATAAATGTTCATCTAGGGTAAAATTGGTTTTCATTTTCAGAATACAAAATTCCAACTTCATGCTGACTTCATGTAGTACAGATGTCATTTAATCATGCAGTCAATGGGTAGACACAGTCAAAAAGGTAACATTTCTCAAAATATGGCAAATTGTGCGTATGAGAACTGTACTCATGGCCTCTGTTTTCAGAAAGAGTAAGTTTTATCCTTTGGTTCCATGGGTAATACATTACCACTAAAGTGTCAGCTTTCTATAATGCACCAGAGGGAGAAATTGGGGTGTGCTGTTCTTGTTGGTAAGGCCTCTTTCACACTTCAGTTTTTTACAATCAGTCACAATCCGCCAGGTTTTGAAAAAAACGGATCCGCAATTTTCTTTTGAGTATCCGTTTTTTTTCCCCATTGACTTCCATTATTGGCGGATTGTGACTGATTGCATCCGGTTTTTTTTTGCGGATCCGCCAAAAATTCCTGTCCGTCACCATCCTCAAAGATTTCAAAACGGAGCTTGCAACGTTTACCCGAAATTCTTTCTGGGTGCCAGACAAAAAAAAAATTCTCTCCCTCGATTCCTTTAAAATTCTTCATTTGTCGGATCTGTCAAAAAAACGGACGGGTGCCATCCGTTGGCATCAGTACTAAAACGGATCCGCCATCCGTCCTTTTGGCGGATCTTGACTGATGCAAAAAACTGAAGTGTGAAAGAGGCCTAAGGAGTTCACAAGATTCACGTGAATAGAAGTATATTCTGGTTTATTTACAACATGTTTTTAGGTTGAGCAGATGTCTTCCTCAGGGGAACCACAATACAGATCTAAATTGTGGTTCCCCTGAGGAAAAGGTCTGTTCGACTCGTAAAACTTGTTGGAAATCCTACTAGAATCTATTTCTATTCATATGAATCCGGTGAACTCCATACAGCCAGTGCTGTACACTCGCATTACTCACTTTGTGATATATTGACGTTGTTCTATCCAACCAGCGGAGCAGCAGAAGCTGGAGTATTATCTAAGGCTCCTCGATTGCTGTGGTTTCACAGCGTACCAAGGTGAGCGCAATAACACCACCTTCTATGTCGTTAATTCCCTATGTCCCTAGTCAATTAGCTTCATATAACGGGGTGCACAAAAGATATATTAAAGAGGTTGTCATCTACTAGGACAGTCCCTTCTCATTCCCCATTCTTTGCCCCCCACAAAATAAAAAAGGCCTATACTCCCCTCCCGTGTTGGCGTTGTTCCTGCGGTACTAGGCCTCTTCCGTGGTTGCATGACACATGAAGAGGGAAGCCGGGCTGCAGCTGATGCCGGCTCTGATTGCAACTGAGCCAGCATGGGAGGTGAGTATAAGCTTTTTTTTTTTTTTTTTTTTTAATCTTACCGGAGCCAAGCATGGGGAATAAGAAAGGGTTGTCTTGGTAGTGGACAAGCCCTTTAACTTCATTTTTATTATGGCCTTACTTTTAAATATAATTTGATTTCATTATGTTGAAATCTTATTTATAGAGCATCTGTCATGGGGAATTGATGGCCTTTCAAGGCTGTACAAACCTAATCACTTGTCCATATAACTAATGCTGCGCTGATTCCTGAGTGGACAAATAACTAATTTTTGTTTTTTCTTCAATTGTATAGAGATTTTTGACTGCTTGAAACAACTCAATTCAACTACAACTTATCTGCATGGTCTGAAAATGTTTCTGTACAGTCACCCAGCCATTACACAGTACACAGCAGGGGCACATTTATAAGATTCTCAGCACAGGGACATTTATTTATTTATTTTTTTTAAACACATCCAATTGTAGAATTATTATTCAAACATCTATTTATTAAAATGTTGATTAAAATTAACTTTGTGGGAAAACTCCTTTATTAAGATCATCAGAAACTGGTTGAACCGTTGAGTTATTTATTTATTTTTTTTTAATCTTTTATTTTTTTTATTTTTAAAGTCATGGTTTTTGTTCTGATTTTGGAAGACTCAACAAAAAAGCAACACTGCTTTAAAGTGTAAACTCAGCCAAAATCTCTCACCTAAATCAACTAGCAGAAGCTTGTGTTTTTTCATTGGCAACACTGGCTTTTATTTTTCTTACTATGACATATCTTCATAGTTTCCAGGTTTTTTCTAATGAAATGGTGGCAAGCCCCATCATATACATATATACTGTATCTTGCGGATTATAAGATGCACTCCAAATTTTGAGGAGAATGGAGAAAAAAAAAACTTTTTTTTAATAAATGGAGGTGTGTCTTATTGTTCACAGTAGGTGGAGGCTGCGGTGAAGTGGGGTCCCGGGGTTGCTGCTGGAGGAGGCAAGAGCGGAGCATTTATGCAGGCTGGGATGAGGGGTGTTCCAATGTGCTCCGCTGCGGGTGTGTGGTGCAGGGGCTTTGCCGACATTGTGAAAATTAGAGCCCCCGCACTTGCATGGTTTACTGTGTGGTGGACTCCGGGAAAATGGCTGCAGTTATGTCTTTAAAGGGAATCTGTCACCCTTTTTTTTTTTTTTTTTTTTTTTTTTTTTTTTTTTTTTTTTGGCTTGCAGCTGCCAGCATAGACATCGGGGGCTTATCTGCAGCATTCTGTAATGCTGTAGATAAGCCTCCGATGTAACCTGAAAGATAAGAAAAGCGAGTTAGATTATACTCACCGGGGTGGGTGGTCCGGTCCAGTGGGTGTTGCTGTTGAGGGCAGAGCAGAATTCTGCAGTGCGCAGGCACCGGACCTCTCCGACGCCTGCGCACTGCAGGACTCTGCTCTGCCCTCAACAGGGTAGAGCAGTGCGCCGGAGCCATTACAGGACGGGAGAAGAGGACGTCATCGCATGAAGAAGGGAGGTGGACCGGACCGCAACACCCACCGGACCGGACCGCCCACCTCGGTGAGCATAATATAACGTGTTTTTCTTATCTTTCAGGTTACATCGGAGGCTTATCTACAGCATTGCAGAATGCTGTAGATAATCCCCCGATGTCTATGCTGGCAGCTGCAAGCCAAAAAAAGGGTAACATTCCCTTTAAGCATGACTGTTAACCAAGGTGGTGAGTGAATAAACTTGTCTTTCATGATCCTAAGAGCGCAGTCACGCTCCATAAATTGGAGTGTGATCGGAACTCAGTGCACCGACTGGCCAGCGACTCTCCTGACTCAAGCATGATGGCTGCATAGAAATACTCAGTGCTGTCAAACTCTGGTCCGTATGTCATCTGATTGGAATGCGAGGATGCGATTTTCTCGCATCTAGGCATCCGTGTGACATCCGTATGAAGAGATTTTTCTCGCCGGCTTGCAAAATGGACATATAATAGAGCCCAATGACAGGCTAAAACACAAACGAAAGTATAATATATATACATACACAGTACAGGCCAAAAGTTTGGACACCCCTCATTCAAAGAGTTTTCTTTATTTTCGTGACTACGAAAATTGTAGATTCACTCTGAAGGCATCAAAACTATGAATTAACACGTGGCCAAAGTAAAAGGTGGCTACTTTGAAGAACCTAGAATATAAGACATATTTTCAGTTGTTTCACACTTTTTTGTTAATTCTATAATTCCACATGTGTTAATTCATAGTTTTGATGCCTTCAGAGTGAATCTACAATTTTCATAGTCATGAAAATAAAGAAAGCTCTTTGAATGAGAAGGTGTGTCCAAACTTTTGGTCTGTACTGTGTGTGTATATATGAAATAGTATGGTTTCTCCAGCGATCAGTCCAATGGTGGGGTAAAATATAACTTTTATTTTTCCATTAAAAAGGTTCCATGTTTCTTCAGTAACAATTTTGCAAATAGTCAATCCCTTTTGATCAACATTTTCCGACACTAAATGTGCCTTCCTCCTGGTCCTGGTAGACCATTTAATTTTTTTTTTTTTTTAATATCTTTGACTAATAATTAGATTAGGGTATGTGTGTAGAATTTGGGACATGTAGGTGTTAAATTAAGGGGTTAATTTTTTGAAAAAAATTGCCTGGGCTCCCACGGTAATTTCTCTGCCAGAGAGGGAAAGCCAGTGAGTGAGGGCAGATATTAATAGCCTTGCGAGGGACAATTGTTTTTGGTCCCCCCTGACTAAAAAAAAATCTGCCCCCAGCCACCCCAGAAAAGGCCCATCTATAAGATGCGCCTTTTCTGGCACTTAGCCTCTCTATTCCCATTGCCTTTAGCAGTGGCTAATGGGTTAATAATGGGTTAATGTCACCTTGCTATTGAAAGGTGACATTAAACTGTGTTAATAATTGAGAGGTGTCAATAAGACACGTCTCCATTATTAACCCTACAATAGTAAAGGGTTAAAGACACATTAATTAGAAATTCTTTTAATGAAATAATCACACCAAGTTTTTGACCACATTTATTCATCTGCTAATCCAAAAGAATCCATTGTCCTGTAAAAAAAACCAAAAAATAAAAAAACGACAATATACATACCTCTCTGCCGTTCAGTCAGGTCCCCCGCTGCAATCAATCACAAGGGGTTAACTAGTTTACAACGGGGACCGGTGCTAATGCGGCCGGCCCCACTATAAACCGCTGCAGAATGAATGAATTAATCTCTGTGCAGCCTCCCCGGCTGACCAGAGATGAACTAATAAGTGTGGGAAAGTTTCTGAAATTTTTCCCACGCTCATCAGTTCGCCGGGGACTCCGCGCAGCCTCAGTGACATCAGCGGTAGTCACTGAGGCTGCGCTTTCCCTCTCTGGCAGAGAAATTACCGCAGGAGCCCACGCAATTTTTTATTCAACGCATTAACCCCTTAATTTAACACCTACATGTCCCAAATTTTACACACATACCCTAATCTAATTATAAGTCAGACATATAAAAAAACTAAATGAAATGGTTTACTGTATGTAAACCATGTGTCATTTCATGTCGGCTTTTGTATTGATTTTACAGAAGCCGGCAACTGATTTAGCGGCTATTCTGCTATGTAGAACTCTATGAAATATATATAATCTCGCAAAATGAATTGATGGCTTTTGTTAAAGGACACCGGTGCGTATTTCTTTCAAGTCACACTTGTGGTCCATGTGTAATCCAATTTTTTTTTTTTTTTTTTTTTTTTTCCTCGCACCCATAGACTTGCATTAGCGAGTCTTTGCCGAGAATCGGTGACAATCGCAGCATGCTGCGATTTTCTCAGCCCGATCAAAACGGGTGAGAAAAAAATCAGATGCTGGGAGCTGCCCCATAGATTAACATTGGGACGAGTGCAATGCGATTTTTCCCTTTTTCTTATCGCATTGCACTAATCCCATGTTTCTCGCTAGCGTGACTCCGGCCTAAGAAACATTAACCACGTCAGGTGAAGATTGGAATTTCAGCAAAACCTTCCTGAAGGCATCCTGTTTTTGCAGTATAATACACTCGCCCACAAGTTTCATATTACCTTGCAAAAACTACAATAAGATGGAAATTGATGCTGCAGAGTTATGGTTTGCTGAAATGTGTATAGATAAAGTAAATATATATTTTTTTAAATTTGAATTTTTGATAAATTCATGAAATGTATGTGATTAAAAGGTGATCATATTGAATAATCTAATATCACTTTATGATCTTTTTTGCCGTCATCATTTTATCATGTGCACCATCTAAAAGCCACTTGTTTATGGAGGGTGCATTACAATGTGACTGCCTTATTCCTTAGGCTGCATTGTCTGTCGGTTTTTACCTGTGACAAGCGATCAGCTCTTGAATGTATTAACTGAACAGCTGCTTCTGGTAAACATGTTCTATTGCTCTGGTGTTTCTATTAATTTTCGTCCTCCTCTTTTACTTTCATGCTCATAGAATAATGTCCCTACAATGTAAACCAAATCATTCACCTGTTGACTGTACACAGCAAAAGACCTTCAGGGTACAATCAGTACTCCGTTGATGGGAAGGCATTACTTTCATTATTGTTCAATAGACGAGGCCACCTTTCCCTGTTAAGGGATCAGTCTTGTTGCTGTGTTCTGGGGATTCCCTGATCCGGGGATATGGAATACTGGCCGGTCTGGGCTATAATATAATCATAAAATCTGGATAATTGCATCAACATTGATAAGTCATGTAAAGTGCTGGCACCCTTGAAATTGGTCAAAAATTTCAGTTGAGAGGTGTAAGAAGCTTGTTGTTTATAGGACTCAATTTATTTGTTATTCTAAAGAGTGTGCAGCCAAATATTAAGTTGAGGGTGACAACAATTTTGTCCTGCCCATTTTGGGGTTTTGTGTGAAATGATGTGAAAATTTTTTTTTCTTTTTATTTTTTTTGTGTCAATACACACAAAAGAAATAAACGTATGTGGCAAACCATGTAATTGCAATAATTATCGGGGACAGATACTTCATTTTCTGGAACAATTTCAAGGGTGCCAACACTTTCGGGCATACTGTTGAGTGGAGCAGAGGCGGCAGATGAGTGCATAGATAAACACAATATCATAGTTTAACATTAGAGCATAGTTTGGTGTTTTTCCTTACTAGCTTTGCATTGTTTTCTGTTTTGCTTATATCTGTCCTGTTTTATCCCCATTAGTATGTGATCCATGGACAATGCTACAATGTGCGCGCATCTTGTGAGATGTACGCATGCCTTGAACTGCCGTTTGAGGGTAAATATACCTACGCTTGATGTCAGCAAGTTATTTGTTTAGAATCCCAGATAATGGATCTAAATGTGCACTTTGCAACACTCAG
Organism: Dendrobates tinctorius; assembly: GCF_039654945.1. NCBI lineage: Eukaryota > Metazoa > Chordata > Amphibia > Anura > Dendrobatidae > Dendrobates > Dendrobates tinctorius. Next base: position 6,351,951 of record NW_027361891.1, read on the forward strand.
GAGCTTTGCAAACCTGGAGAGGAGTTTAGAGCTCACTGAGCATGCGCTGGCTGGGGCCAGTGATATGGCGGAGGTGGGGAAAATCAGGACCCAGAAGAGTGTACCTGGGTGACTTCTACAAGAAGGGGTAGGGTGAAAAGTGCCAGGGAGCCCAGTCATGATCTGGTACAACCTAATTAATATGCCTGTTTGGCTGATATTAGGAATGCAGGCCCAGGACAGGGATTACTACAGCAAGACGTTGCTCCTAACAACCAGGTAAACTGCTGTAGGAAGAAGGGAAATAGGAGTGCAGCAAAGGCCAAACATGTTCATGGTAGGGGACTCTATAATTAGGCGGACAGACAGGATAACCTGCCACCAAGACCATGAAAGCCGAACAGTGTTGTCTTCCAGGTGCTTGGGTTCGGCATATTGCGGATTGGATAGACAGATCACTGAGTGGGGCTGGGACAAATCCAGCGGTCAATGTACACATTGGTGCCAATGACAAAGTTAGAGAGACATGGAAGGTCCTTAAAAATGACTACAGGGAGCTAGGAAAGAAGCTGAAGTTCAGGACCTCAACGGTGGTGTTTTGCATAATACTATCAGTGCCACAAGCATCACAGGCAGTATTTCCAAAAACACCGGTTGTGCTGAAAGCTGCAAGTTCTTATCCACAGTTCAGGAAAATTACCTCTCTCGTTAGATGACCCAACCCAGGAAGGTAACCTGCTGGATCTGGTCCTGTCAAACAGACCAGATGCAATTTTTGATCTACTGGTCAGGGAGCATTTGGGAAGCGGTCACCAAATTATGGTAAGTTTTAATGGAATGTTCAATCAACATCCAAAAGGGGAAATGCAAAAACCTGGAAATTTAGGAATACTGACTTCAACAATTTAAGGGAAGAGCTTAATCGACTAGACTGGGACCATCTCTTGGTAACTGGGGCTACGGAACATAAATGGGGCATGTTTAAGGGCATACTCGTAGAAAACTTATACCCTCTGGTAATAAAATGTCAAGAATAAAAACAAACCACTATGGATAAATAAGACAGTGCAAAGTTTAATAAGACAAAAACAAAGGCCATTTGGAATCCTGAAGAATACTGAAATAGCATTTCAGGAGTATAAAGATCTAAATAAGAAATGTAAAAAAGAAAGCAAGCTAGTAAAGTTAGCTACAGAGAAACAAATTGCCAGTGACATTAAAATAAATCCCCCAAATTTTTGTAAATGTATCCATGCCAAAAAGAAAAATCACATGGTATCGGCCCCATAAGACACTTTTAATCCATGTTCACTAATGGCCTGTCTGTTCCAGTGATTTTTCAACAAGGCAAAAATCGAAGTTCGCCACCTCATATAACTAGTCTAGCACAAAACGATGTATGCCTGCGTCTGAGAAAATTAAACATTAACAAATCCCCCTGCCAGATGACATTCATCCATGGATACCGAAGGAAGTCAGCTCAGTAATTGACAGACAGCTGTATCTCATATTCTTAAGCTCTTGTAACGGGTGATGCGACAGGTTTGGAGGATAGCTGATGTACTGATATTTAGAAAGGTAAGGCTAGTTTCACACTAGCGTTTATGAGCGCAGCGACGGCCTGCGCACGGCCGCTGCTAAGCCCCGCCCCCTGCCGCGGCCTGCCGGTAGCTCCGCCCACCGGCGCATGACGCTGCATGCGTCCTGCGTCCCCTATCTTTATCACAGGGGGTGCAGGCCGTGCGCAGTATGCGTTTGGCGGCGCATGCGCCTTTTTGACGGTGCGCCGACCTGCGCCAAACGCAACCTGCTGCAGTTTGGTTGCGTCGGCGCACCGTCAAAAAGTCGCATGCGCCGCCAAACGCATACTGCGCGCGGCCTGCGCCCCTGTGATAAAGAGAGGGGACGCAGGGCGCATGCAGCGTCATGCGCCGGTGGGCGGAGCTACCAGTGGGGGTGTGGCAGGGGGCGGGGCTTAGTGGCGGCAGTCGCTGCGCTCATAAACGCTAGTGTGAAACTAGCCTAAGAAGGTGGATCCAGGCAACTACTGTCCAGTAAGTCTGACAGCAGTAGTGTGCAAAGTTTTTGAGGGCATCATAAGAAATAACTTGCAGAGATATATTGCACAGAATAACATAATAAAAGAAAAGATAGGTCTTGTCTAACAACCACCATGTTGGGTTTCTATGAGGAGGTAAGTGCAAATGTGGATGTTTTTAATACAGCTGATGGGATTTATCTGGACTTTGCAAAGGCATCTGATAATGTACCACATAACAGCCTTATACTGAAGCTAAAGCAGCAAGGACTGGGGGAAACTATATGCAGATGGGTAAGTGTGGATGGGATTGAGAGTAAACTGTCAGTCTTTGCTGACGACCCCAAACTATTGTATGTAGGATATTAAAATCTGATCTTGACTTTACAATATTGCAAAACGATCTGGATAAGATGTTTCAATATAAAATAAATGCACCTAGGATGGAGCAATCCTATTGCATATATATTAATTAGGAGTATACTCGGGACTACAGAACCGGAGAAGGATTTGGGTATTCTGGTTACAAGTAAGCTGAGCAGCAGTACGCAATGTCAAGCAGGAGCCACTAAAGCAAACAAGATTTGAGAAAGTGTAAAAACGAAAATCCCACAATCCCAATGTACTCTTACCCCTTTATAAATCACTTGTGACGCCACATCTAGAATATGGGATCCAGTTTTGGGCTCCACATTTTAAAAAGATGTTCAGAAGTTAGTCAGTTCAAAGACAAGCAACTAGATTATCGCAAGTGATAGAAGGCTTCTCATGTGATGAGAGGTTGGAAAAGTTGGGCTTGTTTAGTTTAGAAAAAGACCCCTTAGATGAGATCTCATTTATATGTATAAATATTCAGTAGGTGGTCAGTACAAAGGACTGGCGCATGACTTATTCCTTCCAAAGACCATACTAAGGACCAGGGGGCACTCATTACGGGTTGAAGAAAGTGATTCCGGCAGCTAAATAGGAAAGTGTTCTGTAAAGTTAGGGCATTCCATATTCTGACTGCTCTATCACATGAGGTAGTAATGGCAGGCACTATAACAGCTTTTTAAAAAAGGGCTGTTTGATTTCTTCTATACACATAACATTGTGGGTTATAGTTAGTGACAAAATGTGTAATTTCTGGAGAAAGGCTGAACTTGATGGACCTAGGTCTTTTTACAACCTATATAGCTGTAGATGTGTAAGTTAAGTTTGATGGAAATATGGTAAACATTTAAACACACTAGTATATTATACATGAAGGCAACCATTAGTATAATATTATACAGTCAACAGAACGTAGCAATGTTGCAAACTATAACTGGGGAGAAGACTACAACTATACAGTACCGTGGAAAAGTTATAGGCAGGTTTGGAAAAATTGCTGCAAAGAATGCTTTAAAAAATATAAATGAATTTTTATCAATCTAATGCAACTTGACTGAACAACAGAGAAATAAATAATTCATATTTGGTGTGACCACTCTTTGTATTAAAAACAGCATCAAAGCATCAATTCTTCTAGGTACATTTACACACAGGTTGTGAAGGAGCTCCACAGACCAATGTTCATGTAGGCTTGTGCAAATCTTGCTTTTTCTTAGTTATCCCACACAGACTCAATGTTGAGATAAAGGCTCTGTAGTGGCTGTATCATCACTTCCAGTACTCTTGTTCTTCTGAGGATGGTGCTTAATCGCATTAGCTTAGGTTTGGGGCCATTGTCCTGCTTCATAATATATTTTCAGGGAATCAGACTCTTCCCTGATGGTACTGCATGATCGATACATATGTGCCTGTATTTCTCAGCATTTTAGATGCCATTAGTCCTGTCCAAATTTCCAACTCCACTTGCTGACAAATAGCCCCAAACTTGCAAAGAACCTCCACTGCTTCACTGTTGCTTAGAGACCCTCAATATTGTACTGCTCTCCAGCCCCAAATATTTCATGTTTTGACTTACCAGGCTAGAGCACCTGCAGCCATTTTTCTGCACCCAAGTTCTTATGTTTTGTGTCTCTTGGCTTTGTTTCCATGTTGAAAGTATGACTTTTAGCTGCCTTTCTTCAGCAGACTACTTCCACGCAGTCAATGGCTGTAGAGGGGTCTCTTTGGTTACTGTCAGTTCTGAGCTGCAATGCTGGACATCTTCTGATTTCAAAGAGAAGTAAGCATGATGTGCCTCATCTTCTGCTCTAAGTTTCATTAGCTGACCACTGCGCCTATAGTCCTCAAGGTCCATTTTTTGGTGTCCTCAGTGCTGAGAAATACACGCAGATGATTATTCGTCATGCTATACCATAAGAGAAGCATTTGATTCAGCTCCAAATTTATTCTGCAACAGCACAATTCCGAATTTGACCAAGAGCAAGCAGTCCTGGAACTGATGATACGGTCCCCACAGAGCTCTGATCTCAACATTATCAAGGAATTATATGAAGAATAAAAATAATTTGCATATTTTGTTAAACAGTCCGAAAAAAGAAACCCTTTAATATAAATGATGGTAATGAAATTGTGGAGTATGAAATTTTAACTTGAAATTTCAAATTGATTAAGGATTTGCGGGATGTAATAATCTGCGAACATCTTGATGCAAATACAACAGGATAAATTAAGTTCTTTTGGGAGTCATTGCTTTGACAAGTAGCGGCTTTTTTGGTTGTATGATGGTGACCAACACAGTATTAAGCCCCATTCAAATGTATATTTTACATACATATTCTAGCCATGTTTTTTTCTGATAGAACAAGTACCCATTAATCTATGATGCTTTTCATATGTCAACGTTTTTTTGCGGACCAAATGTCAGCCAACAAAATCAGGGAGACCTGTCCATTTTTGATTGGAGTCACACATCAAAATTGCCCGTAAAGGACAAGGGGTCCATGAAAATCCTGGACGGCAAATGGATAGCATTAGTATGCAGCCCAGTTGCTGATTGCAATTAATGTTGCTATAAGTAAGAAGAGCTTTGAAATTCATTTTTTTGACACATGAAGATCACTGATGTAAAGCTGACTAAACCCTGATGAAAAACAATTGAAAATTCTTGAACTGCTTATTTGGATATCTTAATGTCTGAACGAGGCCTTAAGCAGGTGTATTTAATGTTAGATGATTGATATACACCGCACTTTTATTTTTAATCCTGCTTTTATGTTTGTTTTCAATGATTGTCTCTCTAATATTTTTTATTTCACATTCTTCAAATGTTAATCTGGTCATCTAAGCAAGTGCCGCATGAAAATCATTCTCATTTACTTTCCAATTCTGGAGGAGCTTTCTAAATGAAATATCAATTTGTCTCCCATTGCAAGTAGTAGGCTTTAATAAATGACACTCTGTTCTTTGACTCGCAGCCAACTAGCTGATGAGCTCTGGTTTTCTACTCTTTTCATCCCACTCTTCAAGATTTGGCAAATAAATTTGAAGTAATAGGATTTTAATAAGCTATAACTGGACAGTAGAAAGCAACCCTGAACTATAAATTTATTTATTTGTATTTACATTTATATTGCCCTTCCCTTATTCATTCATCTTAATGAATTATTATATTACCGTATATCTTGGTGACATGTCTTGCTGTAAAAAAATGAACAAGAGAGGAAAGTGGCTACACTTGAAATCAAAGGTAGCGAGTCTTTAATGTAAGGGTGCTTTCACTTTGCTTTTAGTTACACGCTTGGTGGTCCCATTGGGGCATACTTCCCCCCCCCCCCCCCCCCACACACACACAAAACTGGATTCAGGCGTCTGGGCAGGGCCGGTTCAAGACAAAGTGGGACCCTGGGAAAAAGTGGGGCCTCAAATGCTAACCTATTGCACCATCACAGAGAAACATTTTGGTTCTACAGGTGCTTCTCACAAAATTAGAATATCATCAAAAAGTATCCACAATCAATGAAGGTTTCGGGAGCCATGCCATCTGCTGGTTGTAGGTCCACTGTGTTTTCTCAAGATCAAACTCAGCTCAGCCATCTACCTGGAAATTTTAGAGCATTTCATGCTTCCCTCTGCCAGCAAGCATATTGGAGATGGAAATTTCATTCTCCAACAGGACTTGGCACCTGTCCACACTGCCAAAAGTAACAATTCCTGATTTAAAAACAACAGTATCACTGTGCTTGATTGGCGAGCAAACTCGTCTCACCTTAACCACTCAGAGAATCTATGGAGTATTATCAAGAGGAAGAGGAGAGACACCAGACTCAAAAACGCAGATGAGTTGAAGGCTGCTATCAAAGCAACCTGGGCTTCCATAACACCTCAGCAGTGCCACAGGCTGATTGCCTCCATGCCACACGGATGCAGTAATAGATGCAAAAGGAGCCCAGATCAAGTACTGAATGCATTTACTGAACTTACATTTCAGTAGGCCAACATTTCAGATTTTAAAATAATTTTTTCAAGCAGGTGTTATAACGTCTTTTGTGTTTTCATTGGCTGTAAGCCAAAATCATCAACATTAACAGAAATAAACACTTGAAATAGATCACTCTGTTTGTAATGACTTTATATATTATATGAATTTCACTTTTTATATTGAAGAACTGAAATAAATTAACTTTTTAGAGATGTTCTAATTTTGTGAAATGCACCTCTATTTATATCCGCTGAGTTTAGGCCATTAAAAAAAGCTTGATATACAATATTGATACCGTTTAATGCATGTTTCCCAGTCTCTTTACTCCAGTTGAAGAAGAATGATGGGGACAGATAGTCCTCAATACAGTATAATGCAGGTCCCATATAGTACAATGCACTGACCAAGGTCCTTGATAGAGTATATTGTATCCCCCTCATAGAGAATAATTCAGTCCCCTCATAGAGTATAATGAAACCCCCTCAGAGTATACTGCAGCCCCCCTCATAGAGCATAATGCAGCCCCCTCAGAGTATAATGCAGCCCCACACACACACAGTATAGTGCAGCCCCCACATACACAGTATAGTGAAGTCCCCCCACACACAGTATAATGCAGCCCCCTTCACAGAGTATAATAGTTTCCCACACACACAGTATAGTGCAGTTCCCCGACACACCGTATAATGCAACCCCCTACACACAGTATAGTGAAGTTCCCCCACACACAGTATAATGCAGTTTCCCACACACAGTATAGTGCAACTCCCACAGACAGTATAATGCAGCCTCTCACACAGCATAATGCAGCCCCCACAAACACAATATAGTGTATCCCTCACACAGAATAATGTGAAGAGTAAGAGTCAAGGGTTACTTCGAGTCAGCCAACTTGTGATATTGGGGAGAGTGTGATGTAAATTACTGTGATGGTTAGGTGTGGTAAGGGGGTTGACTGACAGGGGATGGATGATTTCAGTTTTGTCCATGATAAATTTTAGAAAGTGTGAATATTAGGAGGATATACACACGTGGTCAAAATTATTGGTACCTCTCGTTTAATGACATAAAAACCCATAATGGTGACAAAAATAACTTGAATCTGACAAAAGTAATAATAAATCAAAAATCTATGAAATGATGAAGCAAAGGAGAGCCAGGCTGAAGTTTGCCAAAGACCATAAGGATTAGACGATAGAGGACTGGAGTAAGGTAATCTCTGATGAGTCTAATTTTCAGCTTTGCCCAACACCTGGTCATCTAATGGTTAGACGGAGACCTGGAGAGGCGTACAAACCACAGTGTCTTGCACCCACTGTGAAATTTGGTGGAGGATCAGTGATGATCTGGGGATGCTTCAGCAAGGCTGGAATTGGGCAGGTTAATCTTTGTGAAGGACGTATGAATCAAGCCGCATACAAGGTTATCCTGGAAAAACAGGTGATTCCTTCTGCTCAGACAATGTTCCCCAACTCTGAGGACTGTTTTCCCAGCAGAACAATGCACCATGCCACAAAGCTAGGTCAATCAATGTGTGGATGAAAGACCACCATATGAAATCCCTGTCATGACCAGCCCAATCTCCAGACGTGAACTCCATTGAAAACAACTGGAATGTAATCAAGAGGAAGATGAATAGTCACAAGCCATGAAACATAGAAGAACTGCTTAAATTTTTGTACCAGTAGTGGCATAAGGTCACCCAAAAGCAGTGTGAAAGACTGGTGGAAAACATGCCAAGACGCATGAAAGCTGATTAAAAATCATGGCTATTCCACAAAATATTGATTTCTGAACTCTTCATGAGTTAAAGCATTAGTATTGTTGTTTCTAAATGATTATGAACTTGTTTTCTTAGCATTATTTGTTTGAGATCTGCAAGGACTGCATTTTTTGTTATTTTGTCCATTTCTCATTTTCTGAAAATAAATACAAAATTTAGTGTTTGGAAATTTGAAGACATGTTGTCAGTAGTTTATAGAATAAAAGATCAATTTACATTTTACTCAAAAATATACCTATAAAGAGAAAAATCAGACAAACTGAAAATTTTGCAGTGGTCTATTAATTTTTGCAAGAGCTGTAGGTAGTACTGGAAGTCATGCAATTTTATGAGTTGTCCTGGGATAAAGGTATAAATGAATGAGTGATGTCAGGACAGGTCTTTGAGTGACACCAACAGTGAGACGGCATGATGAAGAAGTATTGTTGATATCATGCTAAGGATTTCAACAATTCAATGCTTCACAGTTGGGATGGTGTTCTTGGGGTTGTACTCATCCTTCTTATTCCTCCAACTACTTATTTCATGCAATAAAATGCAATTTAATTGTTTATTAAAAATCATACAATGTGATTTTCTGATTTTTATTTTTAGATTCTGTCTCTCACAGTTGACGTGTACCTACGATAAAATTTACAGACCTCTCCATTATTTGTAGGTGGGAAAGCTTGCAAAATTGGCAGTGTATCAAATACGACATTGCCATCATCATAGACTTAGACATTTCTTTGACAATACTTCTTAAAGGTTTTGTTTATTTTTTACCCTGCTGCCAGTACAGCTAAGGATAAATCAAGAGGATATACAGGTGTTAGGCATCGGATTCCTGGCACTGCACAGCGGGAATCCAGAGCCAGACATCCTGTGGTCTCCCATTCCTCTCCGACCACTCGGACTCCTGCTCAGCAATCTCAGCTGGCCAGGCATCTCCCTCTGACTCGTTCTGTGAGCCTGGATGTTGCTGCCACCTCTGGTGCAGCAATGGTGACGCAACCTGCTTTGCAGGGAACTGCTCCCGAGGCTAAGTCCTCATGCCGTGCTACTAGGCATGCCCACAACTTGTCCTCTCAGTGGAGAGCAGGGGTCACATGTGCAGGTCCTATGTCGGATCTGATTGGTCCTTCCTATAGTACTGGAAGGTCCCGGAAGCGCATGGCTATAAAAAGCCCGCATGCCGGCTCGGCCATGCGCTAGTGTAGCATATTATGCTGTGTGTGTATGGTGATGGATGCATGGACTGGTGACTGACTCATTTGAAACCCCTTCCCTCGGTTATTACAAATGGTGACAGATTGTTGGGTAGTCAGCTCCAGGTTGTGGCCAGCTACACGCCACTGTGCCTCCTGCACGACACACTAGCATCCGACGGTGCTCGGTCGTTCCGGCGCCGTCGCTCAGCAGCGATAGTTATTGCCGCGCTGCGGTTGCAGCGTCATTCGCTGGGTATCCTGTGAAGTAAACAGGCCCAGCGTCCTCATACAACTCAGTTGTTTTAGCGACTCTGTGTGTGAACAGAGCCGTACTTAGCGTTCGGGTGACGTTAACCCGAGCGCAGTACCTCACCTTTCGGTGCATCCGCCATTACTCAGCAGCGGTCTTGTCACCTACCACACGGTGGACCCCGGGCGGCGAACGCACCTCCTATTATTTATATCTGGTGCGTTCCGCCGACCCTAACATTACACTAGCGCCAGGGTCTGGCTAGTAATGGCGGATGAACAGCGACTGCTGCAGCACATCCGGCAGCTGCAGGGCAGGTTGGCGGCTCTCGAGCGTTCAGCCTCAGCTGCGGATGTTACTGCAGTCGCTGTTCAGGCAGCCACAGAGGCTGTTTCCCGTGTGACCACTGCCATCCCTGCCCCGACTTTGTCCCACCTCCCGCTGCCCGAAAAGTTCTCGGGTGATAGTGCAGCTTGTAGGGGTTTCGTAACCAGTGCTCTATACAGCTGGAGCTGCTGGCTGCCCGATTCCCCTCCGAGCGGGCTAAGGTGGGATTTATTATTTCCCTTCTGTCGGGCAGGGCTTTGGAGTGGGCCACACCGCTGTGGGAGCGTGGTGATCATGTGGTGCAGGGTGCTTTGCGGTTCTTAGACACTCTGAAACAGGTCTTCCTGGGACCACGAGTCACCCATGACACCGCGCTCCGGCTGCTGGCACTGTCACAGGGCTCGTCCATGGTCAGTCACTTCGCCATCCAGTTCCGGACGCTGGCCTCAGAATTAGAGTGGCCAGATAAGGTCCTCATTCCAGCGTTCTGGAGAGGTTTGGCTGGCCATGTGAGGGACGCTCTGGCCACCAGAGAGATTCCCGCTACACTGGAGGAGCTTATCTCTGTCTCCACCCGAATCGATCTTCGCTTCATCGAGCGAAGGTTGGAGCGGGACCAGTGTAGGCAGAGGTTTAGGTTGGCATCTTGTTTTTCTAGACCTCTGGAATCCCCCGATCGGGCGTCCGAGCGTCAGGGGGCTTCCCGTGAGGGATCTAGACTCCGGTCCGCTCGAGCTCCTGTGAGCTGTCATATTTGTAGGCAGGCCAGTCACCTCGCCAACCGGTGCCCACAGCAGCAGGGAGAACGCTCGTGCCTAGTGGCCGTAGGAGGCGGCGCACTAAAGCCAGCGACGTTTTCCTCCAAGCTGTCCTTTAAGGGGACTCTTGGGTTTAATTCTTCCACTCTGGAGGTGGAGGTTTGCGTGGATTCCGGGGCGGAGGGCAATTTTATGTCGTCAGCCTTCGCCCAACGGCACGCTATACCTCTGGTTATGATGTCTACACCAGTCACCGTCAGAGTGGTAAACGGCACCACTCTACCCTCGCAGATAACTCACCAGACCGTCCCCTTGGTACTCTCTGTGGCTCCGTCTCATCAGGAGACGATATCCCTCCTCGTCATGCCCGAGGGTATTGACCAGGTACTTCTAGGGGTTCCCTGGCTGCGGTATCACTCCCCCCATATAGAGTGGTCCTCAGGGAGGATTATTGGGTGGAGTAAGTCATGTGAGGGTAGATGTCTGAGGGAGTGCGTTCAGGTTGCCTCCACCGAGGTTCCCGCTGATCTCTCCTCGCTCCCCAAACACTATCGGCAGTATGCAGACGTGTTCTCCAAAAAGGCGGCGGAGACCCTTCCACCACATCGCCCCTATGACTGTCCTATTGACCTCTTGCCTGGTGCTGAGCCTCCCCGGGGTCGAGTCTATCCCCTATCTCTCCCGGAGACTGAGGTCATGTCTCAGTACATCAGGGAGAATCTGGCAAGAGGATTCATTAGGAAGTCAGTGTCACCAGCGGGGGCGGGATTCTTCTTCGTCCAGAAGAAGAGTGGGGAACTACGTCCTTGCATTGATTACAGGGGTCTTAACGCCATCACCGTTAAGAATAAATATCCACTGCCCCTGATATCAGAACTGTTTGATAGGCTACGAGGAGCGAGGGTATTTTCCAAACTTGATCTGCGGGGGCTTACAACCTGATTCGCATCCGTGATGGAGATGAATGGAAGACGGCATTTAACACCAGGGACGGGCACTATGAATACCTGGTGATGCCCTTTGGGCTCTGTAATGCCCCGGCCGTCTTCCAGGACTTTGTGAACGATATCTTCCGGGATATGCTTACCACCTCGGTTGTAGTCTATCTGGATGATATCCTCATCTACTCTCCAGATATTGACTCCCACCGGAGAGAAGTTTGCAAAGTTTTTGATCGCCTGCGGGCGAACTCCCTCTATGCCAAGTTGGAGAAGTGTGTGTTTGAGCAGGAGTCCTTGCCTTTCCTGGGCTATATCATCTCGGCCCAGGGATTGGCCATGGATCCTGCCAAGCTACAGGCGGTGATGGATTGGCAGGAACCTCATTCTCTCAAAGCGGTGCAGTGCTTTATGGGGTTCATAAATTATTATCGCCAATTCATCCCCCACTTCTCGACTTTGGTAGCACCCTTGGTAGCCCTCACCAAGAAGGGTGCAAATCCCAAGTTGTGGTCGGAACTGGTCTCCAAGGCCTTCTCCACCATTAAGTCCCATTTCGCTAGCGCTCCCATTCTACATCGCCCCGATGTAGACAAGCCCTTCATTCTGGAAGTGGATGCCTCTTCCGTCGGTGCTGGAGCAGTCCTGTTCCAGAGGGACACGCAAGGTCGGAAGCATCCATGCTTCTTTTTCTCCAAGACCTTCACACCGGTGGAGAGGAATTATGCCATCGGGGACAGGGAGTTGCTAGCGATGAAGTTGGCCTTCTCGGAGTGGAGACACCTCCTGGAGGGGGCTCGTCACCCTTTCCAGGTGTTCACCGACCACAAAAACTTGGTGTATTTACAAACAGCCCAGCGGCTAAACTCTCACCAGGCTAGATGGTCCTTGTTCTTTTCCCGGTTCCATTTCACCCTCCACTTTCTCTCCGGGGAGAAGAACGTCCAGGCCGATGCTCTCTCCCGCTCCGTGGTGTCATCGGAGGAAGAGGAGGAGGAGCCTCGGCTGATCGTCCCATCCGAAAGCCTGAGGACTGTGGCTCCGGTTGCCCTTGAGTCTGTGCCTCCGGGCAAGACATTTGTCCCTGCCCGTCTGCGACCGGAGGTCCTCTCTTGGGCTCACTCGTCCAGAGTGGGTGGACATTTTGGGACAAAACGGACCTCCGACCTTTTGGCGAGGACGTACTGGTGGCCACATATGGCCCGTGACGTCAAGGACTATATTGAGGCATGCGTCTCTTGCGCCCGGAATAGGTCCTCTCGGCAGCGGCCCGCTGGGCTTCTTTTCCCTCTGCCGATAGCAGACAGGCCCTGGGAGATGGTCGGTATGGACTTTGTGGTGGGGCTACCAAAGTCCAGTGGCAGCACGGTCATTTGGGTTGTCACCGACCATTTCTCTAAGATGGTGCACCTGGTACCTCTCTCCCGGTTACCATCAGCGCAGGGCCTGGCAGTCTTGTTCATCAAGCACGTTTTCCGCCTGCACGGCATGCCGGACAAGATTGTCTGTGACCGAGGTCCTCAGTTTGTGTCCCGGTTCTGGAGAGAGCTCTGTTCTCTACTCAGCATTGAGCTGAATCTCTCCTCGGCCTATCATCCCGAGACGAATGGGTTGGTAGAGAGAGCCAACCAGACCTTGATAACATATCTTCGACATTTTGTCTCAGCCAGGCAGGACGACTGGGCATCCTTGCTGCCGTGGGCAGAGTTCGCGTTGAACAATGCTGTGGCCGACTCTACCGGTCAAACCCCATTCCTCCTAAATTACGGTCAGCATCCACGCGTTCCTGTGCCCATGCCCGTGTCTTCCACCGACTCCAGGGTGGCAGACTGGGCGGTGGAGGCACGTGACATTTGGGATCGCACCCAGGATGCTATCCGAGCTTCCAAGGAGAGAATGAGGATCTCCGCTGACGCACACCGGCGTCCTGCTACAAGCTTCTCACCTGGCGACATGGTATGGCTCTCTACCCGAAACATTAAACTGCGGGTTGAGTCGCCCAAGTTCGTGCCACGATACATTGGCCCATTCAAGGTCCTTGAGCGACTTAGCTCGGTGGTCTACCGCCTGGCTCTTCCCCCACATTTGGCCATCTCGGACGTGTTCCATGTGTCCCTCCTCAAACCAGTTCACATGGCCCGGTTTTCCGAGCCATCTGCCGGGTCATCAGACTTATCGTCTGACGAGTTTGAGGTTAATGCCATCGTGGGGCGCAAGTTTGTCCGTGGCAAAAAATTTTATTTGGTGGACTGGAAGGGTCATGGTCCCGAGGCTCGGACCTGGGAGCCGGTGGAAAACATTCACGCACCGCTCCTGATCGCGGCTTTTGAGCGCAGTGAGGCTCAGAGGGGGGGTAATGTTAGGCATCGGATTCCTGGCACTGCACAGCGGGAATCCAGAGCCAGACATCCTGTGGTCTCCCATTCCTCTCCGACCGCTCGGACTCCTGCTCAGCAATCTCGGCTGGCCAGGCATCTCCCTCTGATTCGTTCTGTGAGCCTGGATGTTGCTGCCACCTCTGGGGCAGCAATGGTGACGCAACCTGCTTTGCAGGGAACTGCTCCCGAGGCTAAGTCCTCATGCCGTGCTACTAGGCATGCCCACAACTTGTCCTCTCAGTGGAGAGCAGGGGTCACATGTGCAGGTCCTATGTCGGATCTGATTGGTCCTTCCTATAGTACTGGAAGGTCCCGGAAGCGCATGGCTATAAAAAGCCCGTATGCCGGCTCGGCCATGCGCTAGTGTAGCATATTATGCTGTGTGTGTATGGTGATGGATGCATGGACTGGTGACTGACTCATTTGAAACCCCTTCCCTCGGTTATTACGAATGGTGACAGATTGTTGGGTAGTCAGCTCCAGGTTGTGGCCAGCTACACGCCACTGTGCCTCCTGCACGACACACTAGCGTCCGACGGTGCTCGGTCGTTCCGGCGCCGTCGCTCAGCAGCGATAGTTATTGCCGCGCTGCGGTTGCAGCGTTCTTGGCGTCTGCGGTTGCAGCGTCATTCGCTGGGTATTCTGTGAAGTAAACAGGCCCAGCGTCCTCATACAACTCAGTTGTTTTAGCGACTCTGTGTGTGAACAGAGCCGTACTTAGCGTTCGGGTGACGTTAACCCGAGCGCAGTACCTCACCTTTCGGTGCATCCGCCATTACTCAGCAGCGGTCTTGTCACCTACCGCACGGTGGACCCCGGGCGGCGAACGCACCTCCTGTTATTTATATCTGGTGCGTTCCGCCGACCCTAACAACAGGCATGTAATCACATAGGGGTATTCAGTTTTAAAACATAATTCACCATTGCCATTTTCCCCTAGGTAGCTGCAGGACATACCTTAGAGACACTAGTTTGTTTAACTTCAGCTGCTTAGATACAAAAACCAAATGTGGAAATTTCCCTTAATATGGAATAGAGAATGTTACAAATCACATGACGAAAACATTGGAGTTGAAGTGCTCCAAATGACACAAATTAATTCTCAGCTAACCTGCATTCTATACCATAGAAATATATATATATATATGCAATTTTTTCTTTTACTTGCTATTTTTATCTTTTTTTTACTCAATATCTGAACTGGTGCTGTTCCAACGATGTTGGCAGAGAGACTTGTATCCCACTTACACATGAGCCCTGCAGTCAATCATTGGTTGCAGTGCTCATGTGGCAAAACAATGTCACGCGAACTCCAATAGACCTGGTGGGGGGGGGGATATATATTTTTTCTAACGGGGGAACTATTTAATTTAAAAAAGTGTTGATCAGGTAGTGGACAACCTTTTTAACCACTTGGCTAAAATGAGCCATCAGATCTTGTGTCAATTGCTTCTCCCAATCTAGACCTTTTTCTCTGCTAATTCTACTCCACTGAATGTGTCTCATTTTATCCTCTACTTATGAAGAATGCTTCTGTAAACTGTCAGCGCTGAGCTTCGTTTCTTTCTCACCATGGATACTGCTTCATGTAAAGATGTAAAGTGGTGTGACAAAAAGGGAAGAATAAATATAGGGTGAGGATCACAACCCTTGTTCTCCGGTATACTGTAATAATCGTCGGAATCCCATTGGCTCTGTCGCTCTGCCTTACAGGGAATGTGTGAAATGGAGATTGGGAGTTTGGTACACGCAGCATGGACTCCTGTCAATTAGGAGAAATGCATCTATATTTAGAAAGCAACACATGGGAAAGAAGCCTGAATGTGGGGAGTGTGCGGCGCTAACGTAGCCACTTATTGTGTTTTGCCTGCATTCAGCTCTGTCTCCAAGCTGCTGCGCTATTGATTGTCCGCTAGAATGACTCGTGCTTGGATGACACCACTAGTAATCATAGTTATGCAACCACATTGTGCCGGATAGCTGGCATAAGAGCTTGTTCTATGTGAGTAACGGCTTTTTCTTTTGCAGTACTGTGCGGACACGCAGGGTCGCACCTATAATAAGGACATTTGAGTCTGTGGCTCAGGCGACAGACAGCTACTATGCACAGGGGGCGGCATTATGCGCTCTGCTTCCAGCAGCACCTACAATTTAGCCTGCACGCTGGTGCTGCTGGTAGTGTGCAAAGGCTTGTAAGTGATGAGGTCACAGGAGGGAAGGAGTCAGGGCCCCCTGATCATGTGACCCCTGACTCCTCCCCTCCTCTGACCATCACAGGTCCTGTGCGCATCAGCCCTCGGTCTATCGATCATCTCCGTCCCTGCTCTGGTCATAAGGGGACAGGGCTATGGACGCAGTTGTAGTTTAGCAGTGCATACTTATCATTTAACTAGCTGAAGAGCCCGGCGCTGCCCGGGCATAGTTACTAACTGTGGTGGTTAGTCATAACAAATTATAATTATTCTCCATCCCATAGTCCCGTGTCCATATACCCATCACACATATCCACGATCCCATAGGCCCGTGCCCATATACCCATCATACATATCCTCCATCCCATAGTCGAGTGCCCATATACCCATCACACATCCTCCATCCCATAGTCCCATGCCCATATACCCATCACACATCCTCCATCCCATAGTCCCATGCCCATATACCCATCATACATATTTGCCATCCCATAGTTGAGTGCCCATATACCCATCACACATCCTTCATCTCATAGTCCCATGCCCATATAACCATCATACATATCCTCCATTCCATAGTCCCGTGCCCATATACCCATCATACATATCCGCCATCCCATAATCCCATGCCCATATACCCATCATACATATCCTCCATCCCATAGTCCAGTTCCCATATACTCATCACACATCCTCCATCCCATAGTCCCATGCCCATATACCCGTCATACATATCCTCCATCCCATAGTCCAGTGCCCATATACCCATCACCCATCCTCCATCCCATAGTCAACCTTTATGACATCATAATGAGGGACGGGGCTTGATACACACACACACTTTTCCCCCATTATGTAGATAGAGGCAAAATTGTTTGGTGAATTGGAACACGCGGGGTTAAAATTTTGCCTCACAACATAGCCTAGGACACTCTCGGGGTCCAGACGTGTGACTGTGCCAAATTTTGTGGCTGTAGCTGCGATGGTGCGGATGCCAATCCCAGAGATACACACATACATACACACATACGCACACTTGAGCTTTATATATTAGATTATAACATTTATAATGTGACTCAACTCACCATAGGTTTTGAATGAGTGGGAGCACCTGGATTGTTTCTCTGTTTCAGTGGGAGCACTGGGCTACTTCTACTGATGACCGTCACTGCTAATGATGATTGGAACCTACAAGGAAATGGAGCACTTAAGAAAAATTGTACTGGAGTATTGTACATGCTGATTATTTTCTAATCTTCAGAAAATGTATGTGTGGTTCCCCCCGTCCTGTCCAGCTCTGTGTGGCTTCCCCTGTTGTATGCATGGCTCCCCTGTCCCATCCTTGTATACATGGCTCTGCTCCCACCCTCCCATCCTGTATACATGGCTCTGCTCCCTCCCTCCCATCCTTGTATACATGGCTCTGCTTCCACTCTCCCATCCTGTATACATGGCTCTACTCCCATCTTCCCATCCTTGTATACATGGCTCCGCTCCCACCCTCCCATCCTGTATACATGGCTCTGCTCCCACTCTCCCATCCTGTATACATGGCTCTGCTCCCATCCTCACATCCTTGTATACATGGCTCCGCTCCCACCCTCCCATCCTGTACACATGGCTCCGCTCCCACCCTCCCATCCTGTATACATGGCTCGCCTGTCCCATCCTGTATGCATGGCTCCCCTGTCCCATCCTGTATGCATGGCTTCGCTTCCACTCTCCCTCCCTTGTATATATGGCTCTGCTTCCACTCTCCCTCCCTTGTATATATGGCTCCGCTCCCACTCTCCCTCCCTTGTATATATGGCTCTGCTCCCACTCTCCCTCCCTTGTATATATGGCTCTGCCTCCACTCTCCCTCCCTTGTAGATATGGCTCCGCTCCCACTCTCCCTCCTTTGTATATATATATGGCTCCGCTCACACTCTCCCTTCCTTGTATATATGGCTCTGCTTCCACTCTCCCTCCCTTGTATATATGGCTCTGCTTCCACTCTCCCTCCCTTGTATATATGGCTCTGCTCCCACTCTCCCTCCCTTGTATATATGGCTCCGCTCGGCTCCCCCATCTTCCCCCATCATACTTACCCTCACGTTGCTAAACTTCCCTCCCTGCATCTCGCGGCGCTTCAGCTTCTTCCTGTGCGGAGCGGTCACATGCTACTGCTCATTAAGGTGCTTGAATATGGACGCCACACCTATGGGAGAGGAGTGGCGTCCATATTCATGACCTTAAATGAGTGGTACACTTGACAGCTCAGTGCTGGATGAAGCCGCCGCGCCGACAGGGACCGCTATGCAGGGTGAGTATCAGCTGCTACACAGCTGCCGGCTCCCCTTGTGTCCACGGACCGGCAAGAGCACTGCAACGGCCAAGTGCTGGGCCGCGGACTGATGGTTGGGGACCCCTGTTCTACTCTCTGCCACAGCCAGGACCTGTGATGAGGTCACAGGAAGGGAGGAGTCGAGGTCACATGATCAGGGCCTCAGAGTATGCAAGACTCTGCTGTGCTGGTTGTCATCCTGTTGAATGAGGCAAGTTTCTGTGTGGGGTCAGGCGGGGTTTACAGGGTGGATGTAGCAGAGCCGCACGTGTGCGAGGTGTACAGAGCAGAGCCATGTGTGTGTGAGGAGTACGGAGCGGAGCCGTGTGTGTGCGCGAGGTGTACGGAGCAGAGCCGTGTGTGTGCGAGGTATACGGAGCAGAGCCATGTGTGTGAGGTGAACGGAGCGGAGCCGTGTGTGTGCGCGAGGTGTACGGAGCGGAGCCGTGTGTGCGCGTGAGGTGTACGGGGCGGAGCCGTGTGTGCGCGAGATGTACGGGGCGGAGCCGTGTGTGCGCGAGGTGTACGGGGCGGAGCCGTGTGTGCGCGAGGTGTACGGGCCGGAGCCGTGTGTGCGCGAGGTGTACGGGGTGGAGCCGTGTGTGCGCGAGGTGTACAGGGCGGAGCCGCACGTGCTCGAGGTGTACGGAGTGGAGCCGTGCGTGTGCGAGGTAAACGGAGCAGAGCCATGTGTGTGAGGTGTAAGGAGCAGAGCCGTGTGTGTGTGCGAGGTGTACGGGGTGGAGCCGTGTGTGTGCGAGGTGTACGGGGTGAAGCCACACGTGCACGAGGTGTATGGAGCAAAGCCACATGTGTTCAAGGTTTACGGAGTGGAGCCGTGTGTGTACAAGGAGTACAGAGCATGGCCACATGTATGAAAGGTGTATAGTGCAGAGCCGCATGTGTACAAGGTTTACAGAGTGGAGTCATGTGTGTACAAGGAGTACAGAGCGTGTCCACATGTGTAAAAGGTGTATAGAGCAGAGCCGCATGTGTACAAGGTTTACGGAGTGGAGCCATGTGTGTACTGAGTGGAGCCGTGTGCGTGCGAGGTGTACAGAGTGGAGCCGCGTGTGTAAGGGTTGAACGGAGTGGAGCTGTGTGTGTATGGGGCATACAAAACGGAGCCCTGTGTGTACGAAGTGTACGGAGCTGAGCCATGTGTGTGTGGAGCAGAAACGTGTGTGTATGGAGCGGAGCAGAGCCGTGTGTGTATGGAGCGGAGCAGAGCCATGTGTGTACGGAGTGGAACCGCGTGTGTACGAGGTGTACGGAGCAGAGCCGCATGTGTACGAGGTTTATGGAGTGGAGCCGTGTGTACTGAGTGGAGCCGTGTGCGTGCGAGGCATGAAAAGCGGAACCGTGTGTGTATGAGGTGTGCAGAGCCATACGTGTACAAGGTGTATGGTACAGAGCATCCATACCTCCCAGCGGGACAGTCCCGATTTTGAGAGAGAGTCTGCCCCTCTGCCCTGGCCGGGAGCTTTTTCTGCGGACACAGGAGTTCCCGGCAGAGCCCCGAGGAGCACTTTAAAATTCGCACATGACGTTCCACCGGAAGTGACGTGCTAGAAGCTGACCGGAAATGAGGTAATTTCGGGAGGAGATTGTGACCGAACCATGGAGGCACTTCAGGGAATGCTTCAGATCCATCACCGTGTTCTCCGACAGTGCGGACAGCGGGATTGCCTTGGACTCGGGGATGCCGGCCATGTGAGCAGATCGTAATATGTCCTGCATCAGGAGGCTCAGGTGGGCACTACAATGGGAGCCGGGCTGCTATAGTATCTTTATAGAATCTTTCTTTCTCTCTGTGTTCTTTCTCTCTCTAATCTTTCTTTTTCTCTTTCTGTTCTTTCTTTCCTCTCTTTCTCTCTCTTCTTTCTTTCTCTCTGTTCTTTCTTTCTTTCCCCTCCTCCTTTATCTCTCTGTTCTTTCTTTCCCCTCTTTCTTTCTCTAATATTTCTTTTTCTCTCTGCTTTTTCTTTCTCTCTCTGTTCTTTGTTTCTCTCTGTTCTTCCTTTCTCTCGCTCTGTTCTTTCTTTCCTCTCTTTCTCTCTCTGTTCTTTTTCTCTCTGTTCTCTTTCTTTCCCATCTTTCTTTCTCTTTCTCTGTTCTTTCTTTCCCCTCTTTCTCTCTCCCTCTCTGTTCTTTCTTTCTCCTCTTTCTTTTTTTCTCTCTCTCTTTGTTCTTTTTCTTTTTTCTTTCTCTCTGTTCTTCCTTTCTTTCCCCTCTTTCTTTCTCTCTCTCTGTTCTTTCTTTCCCCTCTTTCTCTGTTCTTACTTTCGCTCTGTTCTTTTTTTCTCTTTCTTTCCCCTCTTTCTTTCTCTCTCTAATCTTTCTTTCTCTCTCTGTGTTCTTTCTTTATTTCTCTTTCTTTCTCTCTGTTCCTTCTTTCCCCTCTTTCTTTCTCTGTTCTTTCTTTAACCTCTTTCTTTCTCTCTCCCTCTTTGTTCTTTCTTTCCCCTCTTTCTTTTTTTTTCTCTCTCTCTGTTGTTTTTATCTGTCCCCTCTTTTTCTCTCTCTGTTCTTTCTTTCTTTCTTTCCCCTTTGTTTCTTTCTCTGTTGTTTCTTTCTTTCCCTTCTTTCTTTCTCTCTCTGTTCTTTCTTTCCCCTCTTTCTTTTTCTTTCTCTCTCTGTTCTTTCTTTCTCCTCTTTCTGTCTCTCTTCCTCTCTGTTCTCTATCTTTCCCCTCTTTCTTTTTTCTCTCTCGCTGTTCTTTTTTTCTATCCCCTCTTTCTTTCTCTCTCTGTTCTTTTTTTCTGTCCCTTTCTTTCTCTCTGTTCTTTCTTTCTCTCTTTCTTTCTTTTTTTCTTCTTTCTTTCTCTCTCTGTTCTTTCTTTCCCCTTTCTCTCTCTCTCTCTTCTTTCTCTCTCTGTTTTCTTTTCTCTCTCTCAGTTTTCTTTTTTCACTCTCTCTGTTCTTTTTTTCTTTTCCTTAGTACCAATCAGTGTGCCCACAGTACCAGTAGAATAAGAGGGGTAGGAAACTAGGTGGCACTGGTCACATTGAGCCTTTCATACTTTTTACTGGTGTATAATCATATGCCCTGAGCACCCCCATAAAGTGGGCCAGCCCCAGACAACAGGGTACAAACAAATCACTATTACTATCAGTCCAAGTGGACAATTATATACATAAAGTTAATGATGTCCCTGTGCCAAGCAGTGCAGAGGATCAGAATACACTGAGGAGACCAGAGCAGCGGGGTATGGTGAGAAGAATTATATGGGTCCCATTATGCTGTGTGAGGTAATATATGGTGCCCATTATACTGTATGCAGTAATATATGGGGCCCATAATACTGTATGGAGCATTATGTGGGGATAGGGGATGACTTTCTGTTTGTTGTGGATCTGACCGCTGGGACCCCCATGATCCTGGGAAACATAGCTTTGTAGAGCACCATGTAAATGGAGCGGTGGTCAATAATACGTACTGTGGTGCCATTCACATGTGGCTCTTCAAGTAACTCCTTTAAGAGAGTGATGAGGGGACGACAAAGTATAGCAAACATTCACTGATTGGGGCTGATGAGTGTTATAGTTTGTGGGCTGGTGGGATTTGTGTGCCAGGGCTACATTTTTGTCCCAGTGCAGCCCTGTGCCAGGCCTATTATTGCCATTAATGATCCTTGTTCTGGATACTTCTGTGTTGTTGTATGTGCGAGTGACATCCTTGTGTTTGGACACCTTTCTTTTCTATTTATCTAAATCAAAATGTCCACTATTGTACTCAGTTTTACAATATAGATATAAAAATTTACTTTGTGTGTGTGTGTGGGGGGGGGGGCGTCATTTTGCTGTTCGTCTCAGGCAGCAGAGAGGCTAGGTTCACCCCTGCGGACACATATGCTGCCTGACACAGCCTAACATAGCATTCAGGAAGGTTGGATAAATTATGCCAAGTCGCCGATCTCTGGAATAATTGGACCGTAGACCATTAATAATACCTGTGGTTTGCATTAATTTCTGTGAGATCTTTGCTGCTTTTTGCATCGACGACTAACTCCTGTAATGTAACAGTCATGCAAAGTAAAATCATGATATCAGAGTATATTGGCTACATTACGTTTCTTTCTTCCGTCTTAGGGCTCATTCAGACGTTTAGTGATTTTTTTTCTTGTACGTAAAAGCACGGATAACTGTTTATCAGTATTTTTTATCCAATATTCATCATTTGGTCTGGGTCAGTGTTTTTCACCTATGGAGAAATAAATTGCAAAACTTCTCCTGACTAATAGCGGACAGCGCATGGACTGCACACTGATGCCGAAAGTCTAATGACTGTGATTTTCACCGGCCCGCAGACTTGTATGGGTAATTTTGATCCAATGGTTCGGAGCGAAGACGGCCATGTTGCCAGATTTTTGCAAGTGATCTGTCGGACAAATCAGACATCCGGAGAAAGTGAGAGAGCAGTGACAGCTTTCAGTTCCTCCGGATGCCAATTACGTCTGAAAGAGAGGAGAATAAAGCCAGCACTGATTGTCCGCAGGGAATGTCATGCGAGCTTCAGGAGAGCCAGTGCCGACACTGATAGAACAGCGCCGACAATGGCGGATTCTTCAGTACATATGCTATTATTTTACTGGGGGAAAACAGGGATTGAGGTGCTGTCTGAGTAGTGGACAACACCTTTAAAGCTGCTTAATTTTCTTTTAATGCAGCCGTACATATTTTATTCCATGATGGGCATTACTGCTGTTCAATCTGGCCATAACTGTTCAATGACCAAATTGATTCCCGACATCAACTAGATAAAAACCTGCAGCAAGGCAGACACAAAAAAAGATGAGTGAACCAGACCAAAGTAAAAACCGTAATATATATACATATAATTAAAGTGCAAATGTAGATAAATGCACAACTTAAAGGAAACTTGTCTCCAAAAAAAAATGCTATTAACCTTCAGATATGGGGAGAATCCACACACAGATTGATAGCATTTTTTCTGGTGACAAGTTCCCTTTAAGTTGTGCATTTATCTACATTTGCACGTTACTAACCTGCCCAGCGCCTGCACTAAGCCGAACGCTGTGGGGAGAAAATTAACTTAATTCTCCCTGGCAGCATTCGGTTTCAGTCACAGGGTGGCTCCAGCGCTGGTTCAGTCACCGCTCTGATTATACAGAGCCGCAGCTGTAACGGATATTGGTTCTGCATTGGTGCCGGACGTCAGGACTGCCACTAGGAATTTCGGGGCCCCATACTGGCAAAATTTTCGGGACCCCTTGAGACTCCGCCCAGGCTCCACCCAGCCCCGCCTCCACCCCGTGAACTGTCCTCAGTCCCACCGCTCTCTCTTGGAAAAGCTCCACTTCTCACCTACACACATTAACAGTTCCCATCACCAGATCACACATATAGCTGGCAGCTTTTGCTTTGGCCAAAAGATTTTTTTAAGCCGCCACCATAACAGGGTAGACACTCTTGGCCAGGCCCTACTCTACTGTAGAAATAGATTAGAAACATATGTGACATGCACAAGTGTGAACAAGTTGGTCAGACAATGCTCACACCACCCAATGGCTGAAACACAAGAAAACACAAAATGACAAATTTGCAAAAAATACTCTGCAGTAAAAAGCATGACAGTAATCAGCAAGTGCTGTATAACGAATACAGGGTATTTAGTCGATACGTTTTTTGCAAAAAATGTATACCAAGCCGCTTCACCATGTCAGGGTAACCCCTCACGAAGCAGTCCCTATCTAATGTATTTAAAACCTGAACATGTGAACAGTGTCTAAATGAACAGGATACAGACAGGCGCCTCCTAGCATATGGGCTTGTGGTGTAAGACAGCTCATTTATGTGCATGTCACACAGGAGAGGGGTGGGATCTCCCAAACCATGCTGAGCATGCTGAGCATACCCCATGTTCAGGTTTTAAATACATTAGATAGGGACTGCTTCGTGAAGGGTTACCGTGACGTGGTGAAGCGGCTTGGTATACATTTTTTGAAAAAAAACGTATCGACTAAATACCCTGTATTCATTATACAGCACTTGCTGATTACTGTCATGCTTTTTACTGCAGAGTATTTTTTGCAAATTTGTCTTTTTGTGTTTTCTTGTGTTTCAGTCATTGGGTGGTGTGAGCATTGTCTGACCGACTTGTTCACACTTGTGCATGTCACATATGTTTCTAATCCGTTTTTTCCTTGCTCAGCATGGTTTGGGAGACCCCACCCCTCTCCTGTGTGACATGCACATAAATGAGCTGTCTTACACCACAAGCCCATATGCTAGGAGGCGCCTGTCTGTATCCTGTTCATTTAGACACTGTTCACATGTTCAGGTTTTAAATACATTAGATAGGGACTGCTTCGTGAAGGGTTACCGTGACGTGGTGAAGCGGCTTGGTATACATTTTTTGCAAAAAACGTATCAACTAAATACCCTGTATTCGTTATACAGCACTTGCTGATTACTGTCATGCTTTTTACTGCAGAGTATTTTTTGCAAATTTGTCTTTTTGTGTTTTCTTGTGTTTCAGTCATTGGGTGGTGTGAGCATTGTCTGACCGACTTGTTCACACTTGTGCATGTCACATATGTTTCTAATCCGTTTTTTCCTTGCTCAGCATGGTTTGGGAGACCCCACCCCTCTCCTGTGTGACATGCACATAAATGAGCTGTCTTACACCACAAGCCCATATGCTAGGAGGCGCCTGTCTGTATCCTGTTCATTTAGACACTGTTCACATGTTCAGGTTTTAAATACATTAGATAGGGACTGCTTCGTGAAGGGTTACCGTGACGTGGTGAAGCGGCTTGGTATACATTTTTTGCAAAAAACGTATCAACTAAATACCCTGTATTCGTTATACAGCACTTGCTGATTACTGTCATGCTTTTTACTGCAGAGTATTTTTTGCAAATTTGTCATTTTGTGTTTTCTTGTGTTCCTACTCTGCTGTAACCTATTAAATATTTGTTAAAATCTACAATACAATTTAGGTATATTTTTATTTATTTTTCAATTTTTAAAATGACCAATAATATCACATACAAGGAACAAATACCGCTACACCATGTCCAGACCACATATTACCACCACATTGTGACCTATAATACCACATAAAAATTAAATACATCACTGCAGTAATACGATCCCTTAAGTAACCCCTATGGTAATAATATCCCCCATCCTGACCCCCATTGGTCTCATTCTTGGCTTCAGCCATATGTTCTCCCATCCCACCCTCATGAGTATCCATTCTGCCCCATATGATCTCCCCATCCTGCCCCATCTGTCTCCATCGTATCCATCCTGCCCCATGATCCTGTGCAATCTGTCTCCAACCCTGCCCCATGTGTCTCCAGTCATGCCCCGTATCTCCATTCTGCCCCGTGTCTCCAATGATGCCCCATGTCTCACATTCTGCCCCATGTCTCACATTCTGCCCCCTCCTGTCTTACTGTCACATTCTGCCTCTTCCTTTGTCTGTGTCACATTCTGCCCCATGTCCTGCATTCTGCCCCAGCGTCCAGCATGAGTCCCCTGAGGAAGCCCATGCGAAACATGCATTGGGGCTGCTGTGTGCATGGTATATTTGGACTTATAAGGGTAAGGACTCCCCCTCTTGATAGCGCTATGGCACTTTATTGATGTGGAATGAATTACTATGTTTACAGTCAGTTACCTATATTGAATGTATCTGAATTAACTGATTGAGTTCTTCTCTGTATAAGTGGCCATATATATTGGGACACTTTTGTGTAATATTTATCCATTTTCTCTTTGGGGTTTGATATACCCAGTCCTAATATTAATTATTTATACCACCCACTTTGTCGCTGTTCGTGTCTTTCGCAATTTGAACAATTTTGGTCCATAGTATAATTTTTATTATATGTATGATTAATAAAATTGGAATATTTTATGATATTTTAAACAGGCTTTTGTACTCTGTTCTTCGTGATATGCTTTATGCTTTTGAGCATTCCTGTTGCCCTTTATAAGGTGGCACTATAATATTTGTTCTTTGGTTGTTTTAAGGGAAAGAGATAGCGTTGCACGTTGTGAAACCTGATGTTGATGCTCGAAAGAATACAAATATGCTGTGTACCAGAATCAGTAAAGTTACCAGTTTGAAAGTTGAATTGGACTGCGGCTCATTTTGTAAAAAACCAGACCGCGAAGACCTCCAGAAACCGACAGAGTACCCTGTCTGCGCTGGGGAAGAAGCCACAGGTATGCAGTACGTGTTTGTGATGGGAGGGCAGGGCGCGCTAACGCAAATGCTATCCGCCATGACTACCACCCTGTACCTCCCTCACACAGGAGGGTGGCGATCATAAGAAGATGGATTGCATTTTATTGCAATGTAGCGGCAACCCAAAAAATACGTAATTCTGGGGTTTTTAATTTTTTCCTCGTTACGCAGTTTAGCGATTGGGTTAATTTTTTATATTGATTGGGCGATTTTGAACATGGCGATATCAAATTTGTGTATGTTTGATTTTTTTTTTATTGCTCTATTTTGAATGGGGCGAAAGGAGGGTGACTTCAACTTTTATATTTTTTAATTTTTTTTAATATTTATAAAAACATTTTTTTTTACTTTCGCCATGCTTCAATAGTCTCCATGGAAGACTAGAAGCTTCAATACTTTGATTGCCTATGCTATACACAGGCAATGATCAGATCGCCTGTGTGTAGCAGAAATGCTCATTTGCTGAGTGCCAACCACCAGGCCGCACTCATAACAATCTGGCAATGACAACCATAGAGGTCTGCTGCAGACCTCTGGTTGTCATACCGACCTATTGGTGACTCGAGATCATGTAACAAGGTCACAGATGGACGAGATTAATGATGTGCTTCCTATAAGAACGAGTTAAATGCTGAGTTAACTAGTTAACAGCCGCGGGTGGTTCACGATTCCACCCATGGCTGTTGCGGGCACATCTCAGCTGTATAGATCAGCTGTCATGTCCTTGGAAAGTTGTGGGCTCAGCGCCAGAGCCCGCACCAAACAGGCGGAGTCCGACATGTGCGTCCTACTAGGCCACATGTCACAAAGGGGTTAATAACTAAAAAACATGAGTTGTAACTAAACACTCATGCACGAAAAATAGAGACCTACATGTATTAAACATTCAAGCAATATAATAAAATCCAGTGGTCGCCTACCAAACACCTGTATATGTGGCGCCCCTGACGGTTCAGTCGCCACAGAGGTCCTGCACCACAGCTAGAGGTGTGGTACTCCGCTCTCGGGTAAGAAGGGGGCACTACCCAGAACCCACACACTTACATCTAACAATGTACCTCTCAGGGCCCGGGAGGAGATAGGTAGAGGGTGTGGGTGGAGAAAGTAGTAGGGGAGGAGTCAGAGAGAATTGTCATGGAAATAGGAGTCAGTTGGAGGGAAGGAGTTCAGTTGGTGCTGTGGACTGAAGGAGAGAGGAGCACGTCCCTTGACTAGCACAGCGTGAGAGAAAGGAGGGGAGAAGGAAGGGGTCCTAGGGGCACGAGAAGTGAAGAATCCACCCGTGGTGCCCGAGTCTGCGCCGACTGTAGTTGGGTGGAGGGACCGGGCCGCAGTGGGGGACAGGATCCGGGGCTGCTGGCTCGGGACGCTGTGTGTTGGGGTGCGGGGGGGAGAGGAAAGAGCCGGCGCAGTGGGACAGCCGAGGAGGGAGCATCTGAAGGGGATTCTGGCACAGTGTGACCCAGGTTACTTGAGAGCTGGCTGGACCACCAACCCGGAGGACGCAGCACCCCGGCTGGGGAATGTGGCCGGAGAACTGCGAGTAAAAATGTGGAAACTGCACCCCCTTGTGTCCTCAGATTTATTTGCTTCGTCACCTGCCTTGCACCACAGCTACCATCATTATCTCTAACACCTATAACTGCGCTGGGGCCTAGCTCTGCCCATGGAGAGCTGTAACAACTCTGCTGCATCACCAACAGCCCCAGCGGTCTCTTTTGCAGTGTCGGCTATCACCTTCATTGCCGAACACCATGGGTGGCGTCACGAATATATTTCCCCATAAACTACTACCCTCATCTTTTATTTACATTGCACGCCCAGGGTCACGGACCGGGTCACTGCTGCAATTTATTTTTAACTTTTTTATTTCAGGATATTTGTTTTTTGTTTTTGGTTTTCTCTTTGTAAAGGTCATGTGTTCATATGCAATTACATTTTGCATACACATTAATTTACTTTTTCAGCTCAGACCCAGTTTCTCATTTAGTTCAATGTGCATTCAGTGCATATAAGGGTGTGACCACCCTGTTTCTGATTTGGAAATCCATCTTCTCTGGCCTATACTATTACTAGTGGTCAGTCCCTCTGTCCTTGTTCACATTTACGTCACTTGACAAGTGGAAAGGTTTTAAATATAAGAGTTAGGACTGTCCCAAAAGGGTTGCCGTGACGTGGCGGGATGGCTTGTGCATTATTTTGATCAAAATTATGATTACTAAATACCCTTATTATTATTTCTACCTTCATGCAATTTTTGCAATTTATTTTTAACTTTTTTATTTCAGGATATTTTTTGTTTGTTTTTGGTTTTCTCTGTGTAAAGGTCATGTGTTTATATGCATTTACATTTTGCATACACATTAATTTACTTTTTCAGCTCAGACTCAGCTTCTCATTTACCCCCATCTTTTATTTACATTGCACGCCCAGGGTCATGGAACGGGTCACTGCTGCCGTGACATATTCCCCGAAGGACTGACCGGCCCGGTACCGAGTACTCCCGGCCCTAGGGGGCAATGCATATACGTCTGACATTGGCCACCAGACATGGTTTGTCTGTACCTGCATGTTATGTTCCATTCACAACCCACAATATAAATAGGTTACTTGCTTCAATTTGTTTCAGTAAATAACCAAACAGTTGTCTTAGATTTCTGGGGAAGTAAACATATAAAAAACCATCATATGTTATCAGCATGCTCGTTAGTTGTTTGGGAAGAAAGCCATCTGTTAGCACATTTGGTAGGTAAAAGACGGATGCTGAAGGTGGGAAACATTGTGAATTCTCAACAATAAGTGAATGCTGAAACTTTGTATGGCACCTGTTTCAAACTGCAGGACACTGATTTAGTCAAAAGGGTAACGAAAGGCTCCCAGACCTCAATGTGAAATGTAATATGGCCTCCATTTTCCACGTGCCACTTATTAGGGTCTGTAGACCTGCACTGTATGTTGGCAATATGCCAGGAAACATGCATTATATATACCTCTGGTGAAAGCATCTGAAGAATGCCACTCGCTCTGCTTACATTTCCTCTATTCATTTTTGTGAGATACTTTTGTATAGAATAGCACTATGCTATCTTATACAGATAGAAAAAAAAGATAGATATAGCAATGCATACCTCCCTGATGTGACAAAAAGGACACACTTCTATACCTGAGAGTTGTGAGCTTTTATATGTACATGCTTAATACATACGTATATAGTATAATCATCCACCGGACACTTTAGTGATCATTGGTAGTTAACAAATTAATGCGGCATATATGAGGCTGTTGAGTTAGGGTATGTGCCCACGATCAGTAATCGCTGTGGGTTGGGCGCTGTGTACTTGTGCAGCGTCCAACACACAGCAGCCAGATGTTACAGCATAGTGGATGGGATTTCAAGAAATCCTGTGTCCAAAATGCGTCCGCAGACGCCTGCGTTTCACCCGCGGAGACGGACATGCGGCGCATCTCTCCAGACTGCAGCATGTCAACTTCTTTTGTAGAGACGCTAGTCTCCGCAAGAGAAATTTCACCAATAGAATGTAATGGATGTGGTAAATCCACACGGTTCAATGAACATATGCGGATTCACCTGCAGGCAGTAGATGGCAGCGCTTTCATGTTCTGGGACAGATCTTACCGGAGTGCACTATTTGATACTATTGTACTTTCTATGCTTAGTTGTTAAGCATATAAGTGATGTCTGACTATTTTTCTATTAATGATATGTGACCCTGGTATATTTGTTTGTCTTTGCATTTTGTCACTTTACCTTGTTACCTTTTTATACTAATGATACTCTAATAAAATTCAAATTTACTTTTACTATATTTATCTGATACTCCTCATTCTCCTATTGCAGTGTAGACTATCAGCCTGGTGAAGGGCCGCAGGCATGTCCCGTAACAATAAATGGGATACTGTTGTACTGTTGTCAGGACTAGAGTTGAGCGAAACGGGTCGAAAAAATTCAAAAGTCGCCGACTTTTGGCAAAGTCGGGTTTCATGAAACGAAACCCGACCCTAGGATGAGGTCGGCCACGAGGTCGGCGACTTACGCGCCAAAGTTGCGTTTCAAAAGTTTGTTTTGCGCTCTTTTTCAGCCAATCAGGATCCACGGACACTGTGGGCAACGTGATGACATAGGCACGGGTCACCACCATCTTTCAGAAGGGCATGCAAGTGATTGGCTTGCTTTGGGGGGCTTCACAGGGGGTATAAAAGGGCGTGCACGCCGACCGCCATGTTACTCATGCTGATCTCAGAATAGGGAGAGCTGCTGCTGCTGATGATTTTGTAGGGAGAGCGTTAGGTAGGGAAGAAGACACCAAAAACTGCTTCTGCTGCTAGCGATTTTGCCTGTACAACACACCAGTCACTGTGCAGTGCAAGGGGAGGCTATATAGTGGTGTATCAGTGGTGTTGGTTGTTGGGCTGCCTTCTAAGGCTTCCTGACATTCCTGCATTGCTGTTTACCCACTGCTCTGCAAACTGCTTTTTTAAAAGCAATCACAATTTTTTTTTTTGTCCTGCTGAGAAGAAGAAAAAAAAACTGCTTTTGCTGCTAGCGATTTTGCCTGTACAACACACCAGTCACTGTGCAGTGCAAGGGGAGGCTATATAGTGGTGTATCAGTGGTGTTGGTTGTTGGCTGCCTTCTAAGGCTTCCTGACATTCCTGCATTGCTGTTTACCCACTGCTCCGCAAACTGCTTTTTTAAAAGCAATCACAATTTTTTTTTTTTGTCCTGCTGAGGTACTGAGCGTGCATTTTTTCACACCATACAGCGGTGTACGCTCCTCACACAGTACCGTGTAACGGCTATTATCACAGCCACAGTGAAGCTATCAGTGAGTCACTCTGTGAGAATAAGTCGAGGACATGTTCCGTTCTTACAGACCTGCACTCTAGGGAGATTCCAATTCTGCCCAATTCTACATACACCTTGTAGTTTGTGATACACTAGCCAATTTCTGCCTGTGACATAGCGCTCAGATATTCAGTGGGCCTCACACAATCCATAAGTGTCCAGTGTCCACAAGTGCGTGCAGAAATTCAAAATCTCCCTTATCCTCTAGTCACTTTGGTCACAGCTCTGCCATCGAGCCTGTGACAGAGCGCTCAGATACTAGTCAGTGGGCCTCACACAATCCATAAGTGTCCACAAGTGTGTGCAGAAATTCAAAATCTCCCTTATCCTCTAGTCACTTTGGTCACAGCTCTGCCATCGAGCCTGTGACAGAGCGCTCAGATACTAGTCAGTGGGCCTCACACAATCCATAAGTGTCCACAAGTGTGTGCAGAAATTCAAAATCTCCCTTATCCTCTAGTCACTTTGGTCACAGCTCTGCCATCGAGCCTGTGACAGAGCGCTCCGATACTAGTCAGTGGGCCTCACACAATCCATAAGTGTCCACAAGTGTGTGCAGAAATTCAAAATCTCCCTTATCCTCTAGTCACTTTGGTCACAGCTCTGCCATCGAGCCTGTGACAGAGCGCTCAGATACTAGTCAGTGGGCCTCACACAATCCATAAGTGTCCACAAGTGTGTGCAGAAATTCAAAATCTCCCTTATCCTCTAGTCACTTTGGTCACAGCTCTGCCATCGAGCCTGTGACAGAGCGCTCAGATACTAGTCAGTGGGCCTCACACAATCCATAAGTGTCCACAAGTGTGTGCAGAAATTCAAAATCTCCCTTATCCTCTAGTCACTTTGGTCACAGCTCTGCCATCGAGCCTGTGACAGAGCGCTCCGATACTAGTCAGTGGGCCTCACACAATCCATAAGTGTCCACAAGTGTGTGCAGAAATTCAAAATCTCCCTTATCCTCTAGTCACTTTGGTCACAGCTCTGCCATCGAGCCTGTGACAGAGCGCTCAGATACTAGTCAGTGGGCCTCACACAATCCATAAGTGTCCACAAGTGTGTGCAGAAATTCAAAATCTCCCTTATCCTCTAGTCACTTTGGTCACAGCTCTGCCATCGAGCCTGTGACAGAGCGCTCAGATACTAGTCAGTGGGCCTCACACAATCCATAAGTGTCCACAAGTGTGTGCAGAAATTCAAAATCTCCCTTATCCTCTAGTCACTTTGGTCACAGCTCTGCCATCGAGCCTGTGACAGAGCGCTCAGATACTAGTCAGTGGGCCTCACACAATCCATAAGTGTCCACAAGTGTGTGCAGAAATTCAAAATCTCCCTTATCCTCTAGTCACTTTGGTCACAGCTCTGCCATCGAGCCTGTGACAGAGCGCTCAGATACTAGTCAGTGGGCCTCACACAATCCATAAGTGTCCACAAGTGTGTGCAGAAATTCAAAATCTCCCTTATCCTCTAGTCACTTTGGTCACAGCTCTGCCATCGAGCCTGTGACAGAGCGCTCAGATACTAGTCAGTGGGCCTCACACAATCCATAAGTGTCCACAAGTGTGTGCAGAAATTCAAAATCTCCCTTATCCTCTAGTCACTTTGGTCACAGCTCTGCCATCGAGCCTGTGACAGAGCGCTCAGATACTAGTCAGTGGGCCTCACACAATCCATAAGTGTCCACAAGTGTGTGCAGAAATTCAAAATCTCCCTTATCCTCTAGTCACTTTGGTCACAGCTCTGCCATCGAGCCTGTGACAGAGCGCTCAGATACTAGTCAGTGGGCCTCACACAATCCATAAGTGTCCACAAGTGTGTGCAGAAATTCAAAATCTCCCTTATCCTCTAGTCACTTTGGTCACAGCTCTGCCATCGAGCCTGTGACAGAGCGCTCAGATACTAGTCAGTGGGCCTCACACAATCCATAAGTGTCCACAAGTGTGTGCAGAAATTCAAAATCTCCCTTATCCTCTAGTCACTTTGGTCACAGCTCTGCCATCGAGCCTGTGACAGAGCGCTCAGATACTAGTCAGTGGGCCTCACACAATCCATAAGTGTCCACAAGTGTGTGCAGAAATTCAAAATCTCCCTTATCCTCTAGTCACTTTGGTCACAGCTCTGCCATCGAGCCTGTGACGGAGCGCTCAGATAATAGTCAGTGGGCCTCACACAATCCATAAGTGTCCACAATTGTGTGCAGAAATTCAAAATCTCCCTTATCCTCTAGTCACTTTGGTCACAGCTCTGCCATCGAGCCTGTGACAGAGCGCTCAGATACTCAGTGGGCCTCACACAGTCCAAAAGTGTCCAGTGTCCACAAGTGTCTGCAGAAATTCAAAATCTCCCCTGTCCTATAGACACCTTGTACCTTGTTTTACATTACTATATAGTTTGTTGGATTTGTCTACATTTCTACCAAAAATGAGGAAGGCTGGTGGAAGAGGCCGTGGAATTGGGCGGGGGTTGGCAGCTGGTAATGATGGTGTTGGTGGTGGATCTGATGGTAGTGGCAAGAGCAAAATAGGACCGAATGCAGGAGGTGTTGAGCCTGCGTCATCGTCTGGCTACATAAGGCCTCGAACGCTTAGTTTTCTAGGAGTTGGCAAACCGCTTTTAAAGCCAGAGCATCAGGAAAAAGTTTTGTCTTACATTGCTGACTCAGCCTCCAGCTCTATCACCTCCTCTTCTTCAGTTGTAAAAAGTAAAAGCACTGAGTCGTCATTGGAGGCTCATGTTCATGAACCACACCTTTCCTTGTGTCCTTCACCCCAACCAAGATTGAAGGATGACGCAGGCCATACTACTGATTACTCCATGGAGCTGTTTTCACATACCATGCCTGGATTATCAAGTGAAATGGTGAATTACCGAGGCCAAGATGAATCTGACATGGAGTGCACTGATGCACAGCCGCTGATGGATGATTCTGCTGGTACATTCACTCAGAGCACTACATTGTCCTCGCAGTGTACAGAGCCAGATTCTGACCCTGATGAGACTCAGGTGCCCCTTCCCGCACACTATACCACCATACACGGTGACACAGAGGAAGGTGCACATGACATAGAAGAGGAGGTGATGGATGACCCAGTTGTTGTCCCAGATTGGCATCCATTGGGGGATGAGGGTGCTGCTTCCAATAGCTCAGATGAGGAGCATCCACAGCAGACATCGACATCGCAACAGCTGTTATCTGGCAGGCCCGGAGCACTCCAAAGACAGGTTCCAAACATCAAAAGAGTTGCTGGACAGCTTGTCCAGAGGGTCAAAAGATCACAGCGTGCTAGGCCGCAAAATGTCTGCCAAAGTAGGAAGAGTGCAGTGTGGCACTTTTTTGAACAAAATCCTCATGATCAGGCCAAGGTTATCTGTAAGAAGTGCGCAAAGACCTTTAGCCGAGGGAAAAATCTGAAAAATTTGAATACCAGTTGCATGCTTAGACATTTAACCAGCATGCACTTGCAAGCGTGGACACAACACCAAACCTCAAGTGCCACATGTGCAACTGATCACAACGAAGGTAGTCAGCAACGCTACATTGTTTCCCCCACTGTAAGCCCACCGGTTAGCACAGCAGCAAATGTTGAGGTGTCGGTGCAATGCCACAGCAGTCAGGGAATCCCACTGTTATATCAATGAAAGACTGATTCTAGGCCATCAGAAAGAACAACAACTCCATCACCATCATCAACCCTCTCTCAGTCCGCCCTGTCCACCGCTACTTCCACCATATGCAGCTCTCAAGTCCAGCTCACCCTCCCAGACACTATGAGTAGGTCAAGAAAGTACTCAGTCTCTCATCCGCGTACACTGGGTTTGAACGCCCACATTGCCAAACTAATCTCGTTTGAGATGATGCCCTTTCGGTTGGTGGAAAGCGCAGCTTTCCGCGAACTCATGGCCTATGCAGTACCACGCTATGACCTACCCAGTCGCCACTTCTCTCGCAAAGCCATCCCAGCCCTCCACCATCATGTGAAAGACCGCATTGTCCATGCACTCAAGCAGTCAGTGAGCAGAAAGGTGCACCTCACAACTGATGCATGGTCCAGTCGGCATGGACAGGGCCGTTACGTGTCCATCACTGCGCACTGGGTTAATGTGGTGGATGCAGGGTCCACAGGGGACAGCGGTGGTGGGACAGTGCTGCAAAGCCCACGGTATAGGAAACAGTTGGCTGTAGGAGTTCGACACTCCTCCTCCTCCTCCAGAAGCGAAAGCTCGTCCACAGAGCGCAGTCGTACGAGCACTCCATCTGCAGCTGCCACTGTTGCACACGATGTGTCCCCCTATCGAGCAGCTAGTGGAAAGCGTCAGCAGGCTGTGTTGCAGATGATGTGTTTGGGCGACAGACACACCGCCGAGGTACTGGCCGAGTACTTGAAGCGACAAACTGAGTCATGGCTGGGCAGTGTACATCTTGAGGCAGGCAAGGTAGTTAGTGATAACGGCCGTAATTTTGTGGCAGCCATAGCCCTTTCAAAACTTAGCCACATACCTTGCTTGGCTCACACCTTGAACCTGGTGGTGCAGTGCTTCCTCAAAAATTATCCGGAGTTAACAGCCCTGCTCCAGAAGGTGCGAAGACTGTGCGCGCACATCCGCCGGTCGCCTGTACACTCCGTTCGTATGCAGAAGCTGCAGCGATTGCTCCACCTTCCCAACCACCGCCTCATTATCGACATTGCAACAAGGTGGAACTCCACCCTGCACATGGTGGAGCGGCTGTGCGAGCAGAGGCAGGCCATAATGCATTTGTGGGAGGATACACGGCCAGGCACTTTGAGAGCAGACATGGAGTTGACAGGTGTGCAGTGGTCGAAGCTGAAAGACCTCTGTAAAGTCCTTCAGTGTTTTGAGGAATGCACACGGCTGGTAAGCGCAGACGACGCCATCCTAAGCATGAGCATCCCACTTATGCGTCTGCTCATGCAAACTTTGACGCACCTTAAGGAGCAGGCGTCTGCAGCCAATGTTGATGAGGAGGAAGAGGAGGAGGGAATCCTTGATGACATTCAGCCATTGTCTGCTCAGGGACCTCTCCTGGACGAGGTGGAGGAAGAAGAGGAGGAGGAGGATGATGATGGGGATGATTACTTAGGGGAGGAGGATGCATCTCGTGGGGCAAGTGAAAATGTTGGCGTGGCAAGGTCTGGTACAGGGTTTGTGCATGACTGGAGGGATGTGGATTTGCCAGAAAGTGCTCCTCCAACCAGCACTCGCAGTGCATCATTGACACCGGGAACATTGGCCCACATGTCAGATTATGCCTTGCGGATCCTAAAAAGGGACCCCCGCATTGCCAAAATGATGAACGATGACGACTACTGGTTGGCCAGCATCCTGGATCCACGCTATAAAGGCAAATTACAAAACATCATGCCACAGGAGAACCTTGACCTAATATTGGCTAATAAACAAGCAACTCTGGTAAATCGGTTGCTTGAGGCATTCCCAGCACACAGCAGCGGTGATGGTTCTCACACGAGCCGTACGGGCCGGGGGCAGCTTGGCAGAGGTGTTCGTGGTGCACACAGCAGAAGTGGCGTTGGAGACAGGGGTTTCATGACAATGTTGTGGACTGATTTTTCAAATACCGCTCACACAACTGGTAATACTGCATCGATGGAAAGTGACAGGAGACAGCAGTTGTCAACTATGGTTACAAACTACTTTTCCTCCCATATCGATGTTCTCCCACACAGGTCATTCCCCTTTGACTATTGGGCCGCTAAACTGGACACCTGGCCTGAATTGGCCCAACATGCCTTACAGGAGCTCGCTTGCCCAGCTGCAAGTGTGCTATCGGAAAGAGTCTTCAGTGCAGCTGGATCAATCCTGACAGAAAAAAGGACCCGTCTGTCAACCCAAAATGTGGATGATCTAACCTTCATTAAAATGAACCATGCATGGGTTTCCAAGGATTTTGTCCCACCTTCCCCTGATGACACATAGGGTGACAGAAAAATGGCTTGCTTTGGTCCACCTCTTCCTGGGACTTCACCTATTTTGCCTTTTGCATCAGCTGAATGTCCAACATCAACATATGCCACTTTCTAAAACTCCCTAACTGTGCTGCCTCCCCCCCCATGGCCGGGGTCACCACCTAGCGCACGACACCGTGCGAGTGCCGTTGCCCTGGACAGGTGGGTAGGCCGACTCTTGGGCGCGGGCACTGGCACAGGGTCCCTCATAGTGCAATCAAGTGTCTCTGAAGGTGGTGGTGCACACCCGCCGTCAGACACACTGCTGTACTATGAGGGGCCCAGTGCCAGTACCGACGCCCACGAGTGGGCCCCCCTTGCTTGGGCAGGGCCCCAGCATTTGCAATCTTTACCTCTCCCTGCTCCTCCGCTGTGTAATCTGGGCCGTCAAATCCATACTGTGCCTGACACCGTCTGAGCCTGCCTCCTAATGTATAGACATATATTTTGAATGTGTACGCTATCCATACATGTTATCTGGGGATACGGTACCCTTTCTAACCTTTGTGCAATCACGTGCAATCCATACTGGGCCTAACACCGTCTGAGCCTGCCTCCTGATGTATAGACATATATTTTGAATGTGTACGCTATCCATACATGTTATCCGGGGATACGGTACCCTTTCTAACCTTTGTGCAATCACGTGCAAGCCATACTGGGCCTAACACCGTCTGAGCCTGCCTCCTGATGTATAGACATATATTTTGAATGTGTACGCTATCCATACATGTTATCCAGGGATACGGTACCCTTTCTAACCTTTGTGCAATCACGTGCAATCCATACTGGGCCTAACACCGTCTGAGCCTGCCTCCTGAGACATATATTTTGAATGTGTACGCTATCCATACATGTTATCCGGGGATACGGTACCCTTTCTAACCTTTGTGCAATCACGTGCAATCCATACTGGGCCTAACACCGTCTGAGCCTGCCTCCTGATGTATAGACATATATTTTGAATGTGTACGCTATCCATACATGTTATCCGGGGATACGGTACCCTTTCTAACCTTTGTGCAATCACGTGCAAGCCATACTGGGCCTAACACCGTCTGAGCCTGCCTCCTGATGTATAGACATATATTTTGAATGTGTACGCTATCCATACATGTTATCCGGGGATACGGTACCCTTTCTAACCTTTGTGCAATCACGTGCAATCCATACTGGGCCTAACACCGTCTGAGCCTGCCTCCTGATGTATAGACATATATTTTGAATGTGTACGCTATCCATACATGTTATCCGGGGATACGGTACCCTTTCTAACCTTTGTGCAATCACGTGCAATCCATACTGGGCCTAACACCGTCTGAGCCTGCCTCCTGATGTATAGACATATATTTTGAATGTGTACGCTATCCATACATGTTATCCGGGGATACGGTACCCTTTCTAACCTTTGTGCAATCACGTGCAATCCATACTGGGCCTAACACCGTCTGAGCCTGCCTCCTGATGTATAGACATATATTTTGAATGTGTACGCTATCCATACATGTTATCCGGGGATACGGTGCCCTTTCTAACCTTTGTGCAATCACGTGCAATCCATACTGGGCCTAACACCGTCTGAGCCTGCCTCCTGATATATTTTGAATGTGTACGCTATCCATACATGTTATCTGGGGATACGGTACCCTTTCTCACCTTTGTGCAATCACGTGTAATCCATACTGGGCGTGAGAACGGCTGGCGAGCTGTTAAGCAAGCTACAGCACCTGTGGTTTGCACACGTAAGTTTTTAATTTTTTCAGGAATGACGGTTAGGCCTAATTCCGGAACTGCGGTTGACCTGCACTTACTGGGAAATCATCGTTCGCGGGTAATAATTGTAATCAGTGATCCCCATCACTAACGTTGTTCAGCGGGTTATCTGCACCTGTAAGCGACAAACGCTGGCCTTTTCCGTGTAGCGCACATGCAGCCACGGACATGTAAGGGCATGACACACCAGTTATTGGCCAATCTCATGTGCCAGAGCCTCTCGTGTCCCTCTAGTAAGCCGGACTCGGACCGCGGGGCATGACGGAGTCTCGTTCGTTAACGGAATTAAGCTTGTAATGTGTGCATCTGTTCTGTAGCTGGCATGGTTGAGGTTTCCCAGGTGGAGTCGAATTTAACCGTAGGCTCCACTCCTGGTGGTGCCCTTCTGGACATTCCTTTAAGGTTCAGCTTTGCAACCATACTGCCCACGTAAAACAAACACTTTGCCTTCATGAACGCTGTTTGGAGGGTCATGACTCGTGGGAATAACGCCGCCCAATCAGTTAACCTGCTAGAGAGATCCTTCGTTGCTCCCAAGCATGACATCACACTCCCTAGGAGGAAGGTAATGCCACTGTGGCGACCGTACTCCTGGGGGCGACACAAGTGCACTGATGCCCAGCCACTGCTCGATGAATCTGCTGGTACATTGACCCAGACCACTACATTCCCCTCGCACGCTACACGGCCTGAATCTGACCCTGATGAAACTCAGGTTACCCTTCCCATATACAGTTCCATCTTACACGGTGACAAAGAGGAAGCTGCAGATGAAAGTGCAGGTTCGGCCCACCCGCCATCAGACACACCACCGTACTATCAGGGGCCCTGTGCCAGTGCCGTCGCCAACGAGTGGGCCCCCCCTGCTTGCTCAGGATCACAGCACTTGCAAGGT
Source organism: Dendrobates tinctorius (assembly GCF_039654945.1). NCBI lineage: Eukaryota > Metazoa > Chordata > Amphibia > Anura > Dendrobatidae > Dendrobates > Dendrobates tinctorius. Next base: position 6,392,201 of record NW_027361891.1, read on the forward strand.
TGAAATACTGTGCAGTGAGATGGAAGATGGGGACGACGAGGAGTCCAGACTAGTCCAGGGATTCCCTAGCGAGGAGACTTATTTGATTGTTTTCAATGTTGGGACAGCAATTTTTGGGGAGCACTATACTCTGGAGAATGATAGATGGGGCCCACCATACACTGGAACATTCCAAAGGTGGACATCAGACACTGGAGCAGCATTTACAGGGCCCATTATACACTAGAGCATTAGAAATGGGGCCCATTATGTTTGGAGCATTATTTGGGCCCATAAGACAGTGGAGCTTCATCCATGGGGACCAACATATACTGTAGCATTATGTGGAGCTCATCATATACTGTTTCAAACATTATATGGGACCAATGATTCTGTATGGAGAAATAGATGGGCCTCATCATGACATGTAAAAAGTGAAGTATTTTTCATTGTACTATACCGCTATTTCTCTGCCATATCGGAGCATGATGAGTTTTGGTATGTGTTAAAGGGGCGCTCTTTCTCCCAGGGCACATGAAAACCTGGAGCCAGCCCCCCCCCACAACTTTAGCCAAATAACCCCCATTTTTCAGTGCGTAACTTGTATTATGAAGTTAATTAAGGTTGACAAGCTTAAGTAAGAAGAATTGATGCTTTTGTCATTCAAATGGGCACTGTAGGTGTGTTTCCTGTCCTCCTCTCACTGCCGACTTTTATTCCCCATTGACTTACATTGGGTTTCGTGTTTCGGGACGACCCCGACTTTTCCCTATAATCGGACGATCTTGCTAGACCCGACTTTTGGAAAAGTCGGGTTTCACGAAACGAAACTCGACCCTAAAAAACCAAAAGTCGCTCAACTCTAGTCAGGACTCATGGACTCGGGGAATTTGGTGACCCTCGTAAGGGCCACACTCCCCAACCAGTTGATTTCCAGAAAATATGTGGGCATCCGCTGTTTTCACGGCAGTAGCGTACTACCGGGGAGGCAACACTACTGTATCTGTATCGGCGTGCACATCTCACCGATACAGTTACATTCTGTGGCAGAGCATGGAGAATCTTTCTCCCTGCAATGCCACCCAGCGACTATGAGGTCCCTGAGCAGGCGGGGGGGGGCCCGATGCCAGCAGTGGGCCCCCGCCTGTCATCGCAGGTTCAACTGTATCAGCTCGATGCTGATACAGCTGACCACATTGATGAGAGAAGGAGCGTTAGCTTCCTCTCCCATCATCCCACTGTCAGTGTCTGACGTCGACACTGACAGCGGGTGCGATGACATCACTACTCGGCGCCTGTGATCCGGAGATGAGCCGGAGCTCAGAGTAGCGCAGGAACCAGGATGAGAGAGGTGAGTATTTTATTTATTTTATGGTGGTGCATTATGTATAAATTAAAAGAACCAACCAATATGTGTCACCAAAAAGTGGTTAAAAAGGATGCCAATTCAGTGGGTAATCCCTAAGGGGAATGGATGGTTCGTCTATGTGCCATGTCCCTGAGTTATGGACACGGTACATAGACGATATTTTCATTGTGTGGAAGGGCTCAGCTGAGGACTTCAACGAATTTGTGGCTGGTCTTAACCATAATGACATAGGTCTGTTTTTCACTGCAATAATTGAGACATCGAGATTGCCGTTTGTCGACATTCTGATTGAAAAAAATGAAAAAAAAGTGGGGACATCTACGTATAGAAAACCTACGTCTACTAATTCCCTATTACATTGGGGCAGCCACCATCCCCAACATTTGAAGAGAGCCATCCCCAAGGGACAATATCTCAGAGTTCTGAGAAACTGCTCTGACATATCGATGTTTGAGTCCCAAGCCAGGGATTTGAGGGATAGATTCCTAGACAGGGGTTATCCCAAAAATGTGTTAAAACAGGCCTTCCGAGGAGCTAAGGATTGTATGCGTTCTGAATTATTGAACCCTAATAATAAGAAATCTTTGGAGAATGATACCCTTAGATTTATCACCACATATGATAATGGCGCAATTCCTGCGAGGAATATTATCAAAAAGCATTGGTCCATCTTACAGATGGACAATGACATCTCCCCCTTTTTGAGTGACTTTCCTAAGATCACATATAGAAAAGCACGGTCTTTGAATGACAGACTTGTGCGTAGCCATTTTTCAACTCCCGTGACTAGAACATGGCTCCACAGTGATGTCACGGGTTGCTTCAAATGTGGTCATTGTGTTGCTTGTGCACACATTGGTGTAAGTAAGAGCTTTGTGAGTAATGTGACTGGGAAGAACTATTCCATTAAACATTTCATGAACGGTAGCACCAAGGCGGTCATTTATACAGTCACTTGTAAATGTGGATTGGAATATATCAGAAAAACAATCCGAGAATTTAGGAGGAGGATTGGTGAGCACGTGGGTGATGTAACACATAAAAGAGACACTCCAATTTCAAGACATATTCATGGTACACATGATGGCCAAATTGCATACCTCAACTTCACTGCTATTGATAAGGTTTTTAAACCACAAAGAGGAGGCAACTGGGACCAGTTGCTGCTACAACGTGAGGCCAAATGGATCTTTTATTTGGATACGGTAACACCTAAGGGCCTCAACGAACAAATCAATTACAGTTGTTTTATTTGAATTCCTTCTTTTACCTTCCTCTTTTTTCCTCATTGACCCACATATAAGATTGATATTATGCCTGAATCGCTATTTTGTCACCTGTTATCAGGATTTGCATATGTATATACATGTGTATACATTCATATATGTATTCCTTGTTGTCATCTATCTCTAATGACCTTTATGTGCATAACTTGATTCCCCCCGCCTACCCCACTTTAGTCCTTTCTTTCTTTATATTATACCATTCATTCGTACATTTTTTGAAAGACATAATTTGTATATCTGTGTCTAGCGATGAGTTGGTGTATACTAGATTTTTCTTATATTACTTTAATTATAACTTTGTGTGGCCTCCTTTTTTTATTGCTTTTCATATGTAATGTGATGCGGACATGCGGTACATCAGGTAGACCACTGTCTCCTGTTCATGATACAATACACCGGACAGGTGATGTATTCTAAATAATCGCATTATGTTCTTTGTTCAGCGTATTTTTTTCTGATCATAACATCATCAGTGACATGGCACCCCTTTTTGATGTCCCATGGAGATTCCCTGTCAGCGCTTGGTTCGCTGATTAGAAGTGGGGTAATCCTTCCCTGGGACGCTCTGTTGCTTGACGCCACTGGGGAAGGGGCGGACTTTTCTTGCGCCTTCGAGGGTGTACGTCACTGGAAATAGGGCGTGCCCCTCCTTTGGGGCGGCCCGCTGGTAAAACGTCACCGGTAGTGGGGCACCTTTGTAATATGTCCCCGTTACGCTGACCGGAAGTGTGGCATCTCCGTTTGGGACGGCCCCTTAGTAAAACGTCACCGGAAGTAGGGCACGTTTGTAATATGTCCCCGTCGGTGGTTATCACCGGAAGTGGGGCACATTCTTTCTCTCTGATACGCTGTGTATATGTGACGTTACCATAGGCGGAGTAAGCGCCGATGCTGGCGTGCGTTCCACGGAAGTGAAACTGAGTAATGGTGGACGATTGGGATGCCAGTACAATGGTGTTTACTATAAGGATATGGGGAGTGAGTACATGTGTGGCACATTGATTAATTGATTGCGGCAACAGGTGATCATGGTTTGATGTCATCTTAACCATATAAATATGCCCTCTTTCCTCCACTCTCTGCAGACAGCACTGAGAGTAGGAGGATTTATGTCTTTTGAGCTTTAGCACTATGGCACTTTTTAACAAGTTAGTCCCCTGAAGAGTTACTTGGATGAAACGCGTTGGGACACCCCTCTAAGGGAAAGTGCAGGGCATGTGTCATGATCCAGTGTTGGATCTGGCGGTATTAAAAGCACAAAGTGAACTTTTTTTACTTTGGTTGAGTTCAAAGGTGTTTTGACTGTCCCCGGTGGTGGTTAGCGGTATCGCACCATAGGTTTAGGTTAATGTTCACTTAATTAGGGATCAGGTGTGACTCCCTATAAAGGTGTGCTTAGGGGGTTCACTCACCGCTGGTGATATTTCCTTCTGAGTTGTTGGAGAGCCTGGTGGAAGGATGGAGCGGGATAGGAGTCCTGCGCAGTCAGCCAGAGAGGATGAGTGCCAGCTAATGGTGTCTGCAGGAAGGACTGGCATGGCTTGGTGGAGTCGCAGTTTGTGGTGTCGGCGGGAAGTGCGGGCATGGCTTGGAGGAGTGGCGACTTGGAAGAGAGTTGCACTCAGCATGCTCTACTTGGTTGCTGAGAACTGGACTCGAGCATGCTTGGATTCTTGGCAGAGGCTGGACTCATCTTGGGACTCTGTGTACTGGACTGCTGCAAGTGGTGATGGACTCTGCTCCCAGGCTGCACGATGGTGACGGATCCAGTTATGTGATGGATCAGGGTGGAGGAGAAGATGCACACAGGTGGTGGGCTCTGTTGCTAGGAGCGCACGCAACAGAGCAAAGATAAGTGGTGATTCCCCTGTATTGTCTCTTTCCTCATGTGTGTTGTTAGTGCAGTGGTGGGATTAGTCTCCGCACCGACCTATTCCCTAGTGAGGGTTTAGGCTCAGGGCGAGCAAGGGCATTAAGGTACGCGTGCGGCGACAGGTGCGGAGCCTGTTTAGGGAATGTGAGGAGTGTAAGGACACTGGCTCAGGGGAGTGCAGGAGGTTTCCATTTTCCCATTCCCTATCGCAGGGCCCACCATTGTTAAAGTTACCCAGGTTCCCCCCTTATTATTTAAATGCGCCTTACTGGAGGCGGTGTTTCCAGATATATGTATGCATGGCGTGTAATACCTAAATCCGCCAGGTGGAGGCGGCGTATCCACCTGCACGCTTTATTATTTAAATTCGCCCCACTGGAGGCGGTGTATCCAGGGTCACGTGTGTTATGGGTTCGCCTTGCGACATCATCTGCGTCCTGACACACGTGATCATGACATTATCACCAGCCCTTACTTTTTTTTCTGGTGAGCTTCGGCCATGTGGAGACCTGTGGTAATTGCTGCCGGGCCTCACTGATGTGAGTGGGGAGCGGCAAGGTGTTTAGAGCCGCTGCAGCAGCAGTTATCACGGTCTGGGGCCTCTGCTCAGGTAACCAGGAAATCAAAAATGGCGGCTGCGGTCTGGCAAAAGCCCCTAGAGTCGCTGCTGGGGAGCGGGACTTGCTCATGCACGGGGAGGTACCCAGGCAGGTGGGAGGAATGGTGCCCCACGGAGCTGCCTGGTATTCCCCGAGGTGAAGGGGTACATCCCTGTGGTGAGCAGACTAGGTGTGTAGTCACTGCTGGGGAGCGGGACTTGCTCTTACAGGGGACGCACCCAGGCAGGTGGGAGGAATGGTGCCCCACGGAGCTGCCTGGTATTCCCCGAGGTGAAAGGGTACGTCCCTGTAGTGAGCAGATTGGTGAATAGTCCGCGGGGCTCATGCCAAATTTTCGATGCCGCCCCTCCTGGTCGTGTGAGGCGACCAGCGAGTATATATATATATATTTTCCTCCATATTCCTGCGGCTATGGTACTAAAACCCCCTAGAGTCGCTGCTGGGGAGCAGGACTGGTTCATGCAGGCGGGCGCACCCAGGCAGGTGGGAGGAATGGTGCCCCACGGAGCTGCCTGGTATTCCCCGAGGTGAAGGGGTACGCCCCTGTGGTGAGCTGACTGGTGTGATAGTCCGCGGGATTTTACGCCAAATCTTCATACCATCGAAGAAGCCGCCCTCCTGGTCGTGTGGAGTCGACCAGCGAGTGTATATTTCCTCCATTTCCCGGTCCCCTTCTCCTCCTGGTGTGTGCAGCAGGTGTGCTGCGGGGGAGTAGGGACAAATCTCTACCCTCGCCATTAACCAACCCTAAGAGGCGCAGTCCTCATGGTGAAAGGGTTGGAGGGTGGTGTCCCTTGGTGAATAGTGGGGGTGTGAGTGTGGTGACACAGGGGGACGCCTCTGAGTCCAGAGTGAGTTCACCAAAAAATGACAAATGTATGTGTGCAATAAACGTTCAGGTCCGGACCTGTGTGTGAACGAGCATGTATGGGTGCCACCAAAAAACATCTTGTGGAAATGTGTTATGGAGTCTGATCAGCTCTGAGCAAACCTACACATACATTAACTCGTTCCCCAGGTCGGCGCTGTGGAGATGAGTGGTGCCTCCAAAAGGAACATATATTGCCAATATCAGCGGTGTTTGTCATAAACCTGAAGTGTCAGGGAATGGTGGGATGAACTCAGGGTCTGGGCGTCCCCGCTGTAGGTGTTTCCCTAATGAGGGGTGGTCTTGAGGGTCCAGAGGCCCCTCATTAAGGAGGGGGTACTGTCATGATCCAGTGTTGGATCTGGCGGTATTAAAAGCACAAAGTGAACTTTTTTTACTTTGGTTGAGTTCAAAGGTGTTTTGACTGTCCCCGGTGGTGGTTAGCGGTATCGCACCATAGGTTTAGGTTAATGTTCACTTAATTAGGGATCAGGTGTGACTCCCTATAAAGGTGTGCTTAGGGGGTTCACTCACCGCTGGTGATATTTCCTTCTGAGTTGTTGGAGAGCCTGGTGGAAGGATGGAGCGGGATAGGAGTCCTGCGCAGTCAGCCAGAGAGGATGAGTGCCAGCTAATGGTGTCTGCAGGAAGGACTGGCATGGCTTGGTGGAGTCGCAGTTTGTGGTGTCGGCGGGAAGTGCGGGCATGGCTTGGAGGAGTGGCGACTTGGAAGAGAGTTGCACTCAGCATGCTCTACTTGGTTGCTGAGAACTGGACTCGAGCATGCTTGGATTCTTGGCAGAGGCTGGACTCATCTTGGGACTCTGTGTACTGGACTGCTGCAAGTGGTGATGGACTCTGCTCCCAGGCTGCACGATGGTGACGGATCCAGTTATGTGATGGATCAGGGTGGAGGAGAAGATGCACACAGGTGGTGGGCTCTGTTGCTAGGAGCGCACGCAACAGAGCAAAGATAAGTGGTGATTCCCCTGTATTGTCTCTTTCCTCATGTGTGTTGTTAGTGCAGTGGTGGGATTAGTCTCCGCACCGACCTATTCCCTAGTGAGGGTTTAGGCTCAGGGCGAGCAAGGGCATTAAGGTACGCGTGCGGCGAGAGGTGCGGAGCCTGTTTAGGGAATGTGAGGAGTGTAGGGACACTGGCTCAGGGGAGTGCAGGAGGTTTCCATTTTCCCATTCCCTATCGCAGGGCCCACCATTGTTAAAGTTACCCAGGTTCCCCCCTTATTATTTAAATGCGCCTTACTGGAGGCGGTGTTTCCAGATATATGTATGCATGGCGTGTAATACCTAAATCCGCCAGGTGGAGGCGGCGTATCCACCTGCACGCTTTATTATTTAAATTCGCCCCACTGGAGGCGGTGTATCCAGGGTCACGTGTGTTATGGGTTCGCCTTGCGACATCATCTGCGTCCTGACACACGTGATCATGACAGCATGTGCAATATAGGGTGAGCTGTGGACTGCCCTTGTCAGGGCGGGAGTTTGGGGATCAGATGATTGCTAGTTTTTTTAGGGATTTTAACAGGGTATTGTCCCCCCATCGCGATCTTCCTGTGCGTATACAGAGTATCCCTGGAGACTCCTGGCTGTCTGTACAAACCGGTGAGATTGTTCTTTTTTTTACATTTCATCTATTGGTATTATTGTGACCATAAACTTGTTTGGTCTAGTTATTAATATATATATGCAATTGGCTATGGCATTGTGTGCTAATTGTTAATTTATGCTGTATCCTCTAGATAAATTGTTGCCTGATACGGAATACTAGCAACATTTTATATCCTGTATGATGCATTCAGGTAGTCCCCTTTCCCCTTAGGGATTACCCACTGAATTGGCATCCTTTTTAACCACTTTTTGGTGACACATATTGGTTGGTTCTTTTAATTTATACATTAAAAGTTATGTTTTAATTCCACCTATTGCTTTATATAAAAATATATTTGAGGTAAGATTTGTTTATCAATTTTGACAGAAATTGGCTTCTTTGCTGTATTTGTTGATGGTGCATTATGCTATAGAAGTTGCCTATGGGGCTGCATTATACTATAGAGGCTGCCTATTAGGGTTCATTATGCTATAGAGGCTTCCTATGTGGGTGCATTATGCTATAGAGGCTGCCTATGGGACTGCATTATACTATAGAGGCTGCCTATGGGGGTGCATTATGCTATAGAGGCTGCCTATGGGGCTGCAATACGCTATAGAGGCTGCCTATGGGGCTGCATTACTCTATAGAGGCTGCCTATGGGGGTGCATTATGCTATAGAGGCTGCCTATGGGGCTGTATTACACTATAGATGCTGTCTATGGGGCTATATTATGCTATAGAGGCTGCCTATGGTGTTGCAATATGCTATAGAGGCTGCCTATGGGGCTGCAATATGCAATAGAGGCTGCCTATGGGCCTGCATTACACTACAGAGGCTGCCTATGGGAGTGCATTATGCTATAGAGGCTGCCTATGGGGTTCATTATGTTATAGAGGCTTCCTATGGGGCTGCATTAAGCTATAGTGGCTGTCTATGAGGGTGCATTATGCTATAGAGCCTGCCTATGGAACTGTATTACACTATAGAGGCTGTCTATGGGGCTGCATTATGATATAGAGGCTGCCTATGGGGGTGCTTTATGCTATAGAGGCTGCCTATGGGGCTGCAATATGCTATAGAGGCTGCCTATGGGGCTGCAATATGCTATAGAGGCTGCCTATGGGGCTGCAATATGCTATAGAGGCTGCCTATGGGGGTGCAGTATGCTATAGAGTCTGCTTATGGGTGTGCATTATACTATAAAGGCTGCCTATGGGGCTGTGTTACACTATAGAGGCTGTCTATGGGGTTGCATTACCCTATAGAGGCTGCCTATGGGGGTGTATTATGCTATAGAGGCTGCCTATGGGGCTGCATTATACTATAGAGTCTGCTTATGGAGGGGTACATTATACTATAGATTCTGTCTATGGGGAGTGCAGAATACTATATGGAGGCTTATGGGGAGTGCATTATACTATATATAGAGTCTGCCTATGGGGAATGTATTATACAATATAGAGTCTGCCTATGGGGAGTGCATTATACTATATGGAGGACTATCTAGGGGGCCATCATACAGTGTGGAGATTACAGTTACAGGGCCATCATACAGTGTTGGAGCCATTAAACAGTTTGGGGGACATTAAGGCATCAGTATACAGTATATACAGTGAGAGGGCATTATACTGTGTATAAGAGAGCATCATACTGTATATAGGGGAGCTGTACAGGGGGGACTCGGGACATTAAGTGTAAAGTGGCACTTATTGTTATAGGGGAAATCAAGTTACTGTGACTGTCAAAGGGGCACACACAGGGCAATATTATTTTTTTAGGGGACAAAATGTGGGCATTACTATATTCTAGAGCAGAGTTCCGCAACTCCAGTCCTCAAGGCCCACCAACAGGTCATGTTTTCAGGATTTCCCTTGTATTGTACAGGTGATGCAATTATCACCTCTGGACAATACTAACGAAATCCAGAAAACATGACCTGTTGATGGGTCTTGAGGACTGGAGTTGGGGAACCCTATTCTAGAGGGTTGCTTTAGAATTTAGAGGGCACATAGTGCCACACAATAGGTGCAGTAATAGGCACACATGCGGCAGCAGCGACTCAGCATTGGGGTACCAGCAGGATGAGGAGTTTGTGCAGGCTGGGAATAGTCCCATTGAGGAAAGTGCTGAAAATGTGAGAAGTGAAATGTGTCTTTGTTGTAATCTCTGCAGCTGAGTCCTGGCTGGAAGAAGTAGTCATGTCGGTCTGGGCCAGATGGAAAAGACGTGAGACGTGAATGACTCCATCAGAAAGAACGTCAGTGGTAAGTCATTATCTGTAACTGTGCGGTGATCTATTATATGTTCTATTGGACTGGTATTTACTACTGACTGTATGGCGGTAATATCAATATCGGTCTTTTTATAGAGATTATTTTCAGCAACAGTGTGGTCATCTGCTGAGGTTCTCGTCCACTATTAGGGTGTGTCTCCTAGTTATAATCAAGGTTACCTGATTAGGGGCCCACTGACAAGTTTCTCCCCCCTGAACCAAAACCCTAGCTATGCCCCTGATTCACAGGGATGCCAATGACTATCACGTTGCCAGAATGTTTATAAAAACAAACTGTGGGGCTGAGACCAATGAAGTTTCTTCGAGCACACTATGTTTTGAAAGGAGTTAATCGGCCATTTTAAGAGCTGAGTTATTGTGGATAACCATAGAGCGGGTAGGAAGTTGTCCACCTTATCTCCACCCCAGGGTGTGGTCTGGTGTTTAAATTGTCGGCCTCCAGAGACATTCAGGATTCAGTGGATCTAGAGACAACGGCTCCAGAGAAGTGTTTTTTTGTGTTAAACTGTATTGAACCTGGTTGTTATATCCTGGCGGGTGGATCTCCGCAGCGGTAGAGACTGTAGACATATAATTTAATCTAATATATACATGGTTGAGCTCAGCTCAGCAGAACCAAATCCTAATGGAGATATATAACTCCATCTCAGTAAAAAAATATTAATATATATATTTTAGAGTGCGTGGAGGCCCAAATAGAACTTTTGCTATGATGCCCTGTGAACTATGTATACCCCTACATGCAGGGCAGTGATAATGAGGGTAATCTATTGCTCAGAGCCTGAGGCTCCGGGGATCCCATGATCAGATTGTCCTCATCATAGGCGGCATGCCGGGCAGGGAGGAGGACCCAGACATATTTATTGGGTCAAAGACCGAGATTCAGCTGCCTCTGCTGACGCCATGTCGACAGAGGCTGCTTTTTTTTTGCTCTGTTGACGGGGAGGGACTACAGACGGCATTCTGATTGACAGCCGTCAATATAAATTTTAGTGGAATATATTTGTGATATAGAAGTAAACCAAATATACTAAAGAAGACAAATTCTACTACAAATCAACAATAATCCAACCAATCATCACTGAAAATAACTGATAAAATGCCATCAGATCACAAAGCAAAACCCTGAAGTGATTAGGAAAATATTATTATTATTAATATTATGTGAGTTGAACTGATATTAAATGGAATCTGTCAAGTCAGATAACACTATGGGTGTGTGCACACGTTGCGGATTCTGCTGCGGAATTTTCCGCGCGGATTTGTCTAAATCCGCAGGTCAAAAGAGCTGCGGTTTATCTGCAGATTTTCTGCTGATTAGCCTGCGGGTTTCCCCTGCATTTTGACACTTGACATGGAGCAGGTGTCAAACCGCTGCGGAATCCGCACAAAGAATTGACATGCTGCGGATTTGAATCTGGAAGCGTGGAAAATTCTGCACCGTGTGCACTGCAGATTTCATTTGCCATAAACTAAAAGGGTACTGTACAACGCAGCAGAAACTGCTGCGGATCCGCAGGGCCAATTCCGCTTTGGATCCGCAGTAGAATCCACAACCTGTGCACACACCCTATTACTCTGTAGATATAGAATTATTCAGCAGGTTAATAGTGTTAGAAAAGTGCCCAGCCACCTTACTGAAAGTGTGTGGGAGAAAATGAACTTTATCTCTCCAGGTAACCGCCGGCTTTCAGTCATGCAGCAGTGCTGGTGAGGCTTCTGTCATTGCTCACTATACTATGAGCCGCGGCTGTAAGGACTTTCCACTTTCAGTATGGCGGCTTGGCACTTTTCTAACGATATTAACCTACACATAAATTCTACGCCTGCAGGTTAGGCCTCTTTCACACTTCCGTTTTTTACAATCAGTCACAATCCGCCAGGTTTTGAAAAAAAACGGATCCTCAATTTTTTTTGAGGATCCGTTTTTTTCCCATTGACTTGCATTAATGGCGGATTGCTGTCCGTTGCATCCGTTTTTTGTGAGGATCCGCCAAAAGTTGCTGTCCGTCACCATCCTCAAAAATTTCAGAACGGAGCTTGTAACGTTTTTTTCTCTGGATCCTCCAGACACTCATTTAACCCAAAATTCTTTCTGGGTGCCGGAAAAAATCTCTCTCTCTCTCTCTCTCTCTCTCTCTCTCTCTCTCTCTCTCTCTCTCTTTTCAGGATCCGTCTGAAAACGGGTCCTGTGCCATCCGTTCGCATCAGTTTAGAACGGATCCACTTCTCCGCCTTTTTGGCGGATTATAACTGATGCAAAAAACTGAAGTGTGAAAGAGGCCTTAGTAGAGTTATCCGGCGTGACAGGTTCTCGTTAAGATGTTGCATGTGTACACGAATAACAATTATTGTCACAGTGCATGGTACAGACCGATTTATGTAGCCCTATGTGTGAGTTTAATTGGTGTGTCAACTGAGTAAGAACGTCTTCAGAAGACTCAGTCTCACATCATTTATTCATGAGGTATACATTTTTAATGTTCCTTACCGTTTTGTTACTACTTCAGTTGGCTAAAGATGGCTTGATGGTGATATAGATATCGCTATTATCTGGAGGTTATTCTGGAAGTTATGATGGATTTACCTGAACCACATGGACACATATAACTTAAAAAAGTAAGTGATAATCAAAAGACTGAAAAACAGCCCTTCACCAAAGAGTAAAAGCCAGATGCAGCTGTCACTCATATGAATAATATATGAGCAGTCACACATCCCATTACATCGGCTATTGAACCAGGGCTACAGTTTGCATTTGCTTATCATAAAGAACACGAATAGCATTGGTTATCTATTAGTTGTCAGCTTGACTGACTGTATAATGAACAAGTGTTGAATTTAATTCAATAATTCTGAATCAGAATTTAAATATCTTCACTCACATTGATAAACTTGTTCTTGAGAAAACTCAGAAGTCTTTTTTTCTCTTTCTGAATTATTTGCTGCCATTATTTATTCCATACACTTTAGGGCTACATGCCTTTTCTCGCAGAGAATGCACCTCACTGTACAGAAGAAATAAAGAACTTAACATGTAAAGAATGTTCATTTTTGTATCTAGTATTGATCTTTGCAAAGTCCTGAATTGCATTTAGCTTTTTGTAGAAATAATAAGTTTACTAAGATAGCAGATCTGAGGACTGTTTTTAGGCTGCCAGGATGCCCACTGACTGGGGTGTTTGAGATGGACTGATAGAGGAAGCCCTCTCCATTTGCAATACCTACATGCCATGGACACTTTTGAGTTAGTTCTGATCAGGGTCACTGCAGCTATATTTCTGCTGTGTATTACAGCTAGTTCTACTGCAGATCGTTTGGACACAGTGACAGCGACAATGGTGTTGAAGAGCCATAATAGTTTAACATCAGTCTTCTACAGGGATGTAGGATGACACAAAAGACCTACATTAGTGTACCATAATACACCAACCAAACTAACAAGGTAATACGAACAGGGATAATGGAAAATACCAATCATACAAATATAGACACCTAAACAACAGATGTAAACACTGGGGAGCGGAGAATGTGTTTAAACCAAAGTAGGAGAAGAAAGGGAATTATCACTCAAAACCTAGCAACAGTCACAGAAAAATCCACCAAATGCCTTCTCCAGTAATAACCACCAACAATCTCCAGCCATGCAACACAAGCTTGCTCTGACGATCAGTGTCAGCCAGGACCCAGTTTATATAGGAGATGGGAGTGGCTAACAGTGAACAGCTGAGAACCTTAATGCAGGAAATCTTCCAAGAGCTTTCAGCTGAGAAGATTAACCCCTGCACTGCTGCTTAATTTTTTTTTTACACCATTTCATATGAAGGTGAAGTGCTTCTAATCAGTGCTGGAGTAGGACAAATAAGACGCTTTGGTCTTTGGCTCTTCTCTGTCTCAGTAAACCAATGACAAGAATACTGGATTCAGGAAAAAAATAGAGAGCACCCTCACAGAGATCATATGAGAGGGATATTCTAACAAGCCAGGAATTATCCCCCAAACTTCCAGGCTCCTCACCCAGGAGTCCCAGAAGTAAAACAAGGCTTCCGGGTTGTTGCCCGGCGTTGCCTCGAAGCAGAGAGGGAAACAGAAATGACAAGTACTGGCATGGATGTTACACCATCAAACTGTGTGATGGGCTTATGTGTGAGAGGCTGTAAGGGGCATCATACTGTGTATGAGGGTGCTTTGTGGTCCATCGTACTGTGTGCGGGGGGGCTGTGGAGGCCACAATATTGTGTAAGGATGAACTATGGTGACATTATATAGCATACGAGACACTTTAGGGCTATTATACTGTGCTGGTGATCACTCTGGTGGCAACATACTGTGAGGGGGCACTGTGGCAGCATCATGCTTTTTTGGGGCAGTGTGGCAGCATTATACTGACTTGGGGCACTGCAGGACCATAGTTTGTTGATGGCACTGTTGGGTCATCACACTGTACATGTGAGAGGACTGTGGAGGCAATTTGTTTTGGTGTCTTTACTGTGGATGTATCATACTGTGTGTGTAGGGTAGGGAATTTTGGGGAGAACCAAACTTTATGAGAGCCATGAAAAGAGTATTGTAGTGGGTGGTAGTGGGTGAGACTACTAAAAGTCTTTAGAAGAGGTACAATTACTGTGTTTGTGCTACAGTACATGTCCCGCTGGCCTGTCTTTAAAAGTTGGGAGGCATGCCCCTCTGTGACTACACATATGCCTACACTGTCAAATAGTTTTTTTTGCAGGGTGAGAGAAGGTGGCCAATTAGAAATGTATATGTACACCCCTGGTTATCTGATTTAGGAAATGCGCTATTGGACACATATAGGTGAATTTTTGGATGCCAGTATTGATCTGAAGTCCCATGGAGTAAAATGCACCAAATTCATTTAGAGGTGTGTATGCGCTCTTAAAGGAACTCTTTCAGCAGAGAATGACTGTTCAAACTAATAACAGCTTGGTGCACTGTGGCGTGGCCAAATATTTAAATACATCTTCCCACCTACTTGTTTTCCCTCCGCCTCCCCCAGCCTCATTTGATTGACATCTCTGGCTTCATAGAAACAGAGAAGGGTGGAGACAGAGGGAAAATAAGCAGGTGGCAAAGTGTATATAAATGATTGGCCCTGCCATGAGCACTGAGCGTCTGTACTTGGTTTGAACAGTCAAACGGTGCTGACACTCACTTTAATGAAGTCCATGCATCTTTCAGCTGCAGCATCAGAAGTGGAATAAAATTATTGACTGAGGTACAATTTTGCTATAATTGATGACACTTTTGTGGCGTAAATTATATTAGCTGGCACTGGGCCAAAATCTGTGTCCGATAACACTGCCACTGTTCTTTGTACATTATGTGACTTTCCTATATTATCTATATGAGAAACTGCTATTTTCATGCTTGCATGGCTTCATTATTTGTATGATATATTACATTATTGTTTAGAAATGATATCGGACAGGCTGTTGGCCACTGTAGTGAACACTATACAGTGCATAGCATTGCTATTTGTACACTGTATGGCACTTCTATTAGTCAACTGTATTGGCTTAAAGTACCATTGAGATATCAGTGGTACAACTATTTTATTTCACACGCGCACTGAATACGTTACTATATCGAATTACAAAAGATCATTTATTGGATTGCAATCCTGTTATCGCTCACATTTGGGCTTTGCAAGTGAATGGTAGGTCATTGTAAAATATGCATATTTGGCTACTATTGTATTATTTGTGAATGGATAGAGTTTGACATAGTTAATACTGTATCTTGCTTCTTCAGTAATTGTTTGAATCACCACAACACCGTGAGTAATATCAGGGATTTAATGCTCTGGAGTTTCACAGTTGTCAGACTGCAAGCGTAATCATATTTAAAAAGAACGTCATGCACTAGACCGGTTGGAAATGTACCGTTCAATTGATTTGTGTTGCTGAGAGATGAAAGACCAAAAAAGCATCGTCTGCACATTGTGTAAAGAGACTGATGAAGTGTGTACCAGACGTCACCTCCGCATGCCATTTGTCTATTCAACCAATTAATGTGTATGCCAACAGGACTATAGGGGGAGTGCTATGCTGCCCTAGGCAGTTTAGGTGCTCATGCCCTATTACCATAGAATGTTGCACAAATACTGCAGTGGATGTAAATGCTGTGCTATACTACTTCCATAACTCCAATTTACATTTATGGGAATTACAAAAACCGCATAGTGAAACCTACCTGGCTGTTTCTGTGGAGATAGTTATTACTGGCCATGAATAGCAGGTATAGGTACAAACCTTTAAAGAGGACCTGTCACCAGGTCTAAAGTGGTCAAGTTTTGCTTTTATTTCATTCCCGCTGCTCCCCAGTATTTGGTTTTTATTTATTGTTTTTCTTTTTTTTTTAATCCGAAATACAGTTCTAGAGATATGGAACTTTCCATTTACTGCTAATTTTTATGTTTTTTTTTTACCAAATGGGAGTGTTCACAGTATTAAACAAAAAAGCCAAGAAGCCAGTGGGACGCCCTCACACACAGGGCTGTGGGGTACTCGGTACCGGGCTCGATGAGCTTCAATGGGAGATGTCACGGCAGCTGTGACCCGGCCCATGGCTCTGGGCGCCCATTGTAAAAAGGGGGTTGTTTCTTGTTTTGCTTATCGTAATGAAAGTTTATAAGTGATTCGTGACGCCACCTGTGGTGTTCGGCAATGAAGATGTAAGTCGACGCTGCAGACAGATCCTCTGGGACAGATGGTATGGTTCAGCAGTGATGTTATAGCCCTCCACAGGCAGGGCTGGAGTCCCAGGGCAGTGTAGGTGAAGTGACACGTAGATGGTGTAGTGTCAGGCGCAGAGGGGGTAGCAGTGCTGGACAAGTTGGCGCAGGGAATAAGTGGAGGACACCAGGGCATGTAGTTCCAAAGCTTTACTCACAGTCTGTTGTACACACAGGTGCCTGCCTCTGTGCCGTGTCCTCCGGGTCAGGGACTCAGTCAACCTCCAGGCCAGATGGAATACTCCTTTCCAACACTCCGCCAACATGTGTCTTTCTGAACGTCTCCTCTTATAGCGCCTTTAAGTGAAGTACTCCTAGTACTGAGTTACACTGGAGTGCCTCCTGTCCGATGTTCCTATGAACTCTACTTGTATGGCAGACAGCTGTAGCCTGCTTCGGGGACTCCTTGCTACTAAGTCCCGGCTCACTATCCAGTTGCTGTTGTGCCCCCAAGTCTTGTGTGGGAATAAAGTGGTCACTACTTCTATTCCTCCAGTGTCTGCTGCAGGACCATTAGCATCCATACAACCTCGGGGACCGGGCCCCGGCCTTGCGCTTAGAACTTCTAGGAAGGGTTCTCTTCTAACCCACGTCCTCTGTTCTCTTTTACTCCTCACGTTCCATACTAATCTTTCCTACTATGGAGAATCAGGCTTTCAGTCTACGTTGCTCTCTCGCTTCCTTTCCCGTGCCAGCAGACCCAGGTCACTGGGATCTGCTGCAGCACTTCCATCCATCTATCCTTCTCTCCGGGGATCATCTTCTCTCCAACTCTCTAACCAACTGACCTCTCATCCTAAACTCTTCCGGCTCCTTGTAGTGTACACTAACTCCACCCACCTCCCAGCACGTTTCGTGTTCCAAGCCGGGAGACACCAATGGGTGCTTTGCTATACTCCAAGCAGGGAGCCGCCGAAGGTGCTTTGTTACACTACTTTGTGGTGTGGAGTGCAGGTGTGTGGTCAGGAGTCTCCACCTTACCTGGATGGTGGGGCACCACACCTCGGGAGGAGGTGCAGTACCTCTGTGGTGACTGAGCCTCAGGGGCGCCACACCAGCACTGCTAATGGTCAGCACACAATGCATAAAGTGCAAATGCACATATTAGTTTCTAACTGAACTTTAAAATGAGACATTTAGCAAACAATTGATCAATTCTTTGAGCCACCCCACCACGCCAAGGCATTCTCATATGGGGCAGTCCTACTCTACTTTTTTATATTCGCTGTGCCATTATGGCCTCCTAAATGTATTAAAAGCAAGACTGTATAAAAATGCAAGCATACCTGAAGTGTTTCTGAATCACTCCCATGGCGCCAGAAGGGCGAGCGCAGATAAAGGCTGACCAGGTCCGGACATGGACAGCTCAGGTCAGACCTCTACTGTACATTGCTAGACCAGCAACCATAGATGGATATAAAAAATGTAGTGTAGGACTGCCCCCAATGTCTTAGGCCGAGTTCACATTAGCGTTCAGGGGCTCTGCGGAGGGCTGCGCACTTCCTCCGTTAAGTCCCGCCTACTTCCGCATTCGTCTTGCATACCTATCTTTAACATTGGGTACACAGGACTTGCGAATGTATGCTGATGTATGCGGATGCATCGTTTTGACACGCCCGCCAGACGCACGGTCCGTGTACATATCCGATTTTTTCCTTGAACAGAGTCTGTTTGAGGAAAAAAAATCATCTAATATTTGAATTGCAATCTGCGACGCAAGTCAATTAGTCCGTGGAAAAATTCGGCCTGTACTTGGATGACATCCAATTGCAGTCCAATTTTCATGAGCTGACAAAATGGAGAAGATGAAGAAATTATTTTTTCTATACCAGAAAATCAGATCACACTCTGAGTGTGATGAGAGTGTGAGTAGCATAATCCACCTGATTTTCTCGATTGAGAGAAAAGGAGGTCGTGTGACCCTAGCCTTATAGTTGAGAAACTTATAGGTAGAAACCATATTATACTACTCATGATAACAATCTAGTTATTGGTCTGCATTGCTGCACATCTGTGCAACTTAGGGATACAGTGTTTTGGGTGCATGAATTTCAATCATAGGTCATAAACATAGGTCATCTTGTAAGCTAATAATGTGCCTCCTCCCCTCTTTCAGGGAGACCCTTTTCCATCCCCTCGATATTTCCCATGGAAAGATTCTGGCAACACACCTTTAAATTATGCACTGCAACTCTACATTTAACATGCACACGCATGAAGTGCGTCATTATCTCCTCCCATCGGCGCCCATGTCACATGAACGTGGGTTGCCATTGGGATGGCATGACAACCCGGAGTCAGCAGGAGACCCCTGTGGTTGTCATAGCCGGATAGCTATGAGCGCCGCCCAGCGGTCAGCGCTCATATAGGAAGTGAGCATTTCTGCTACATAGAGCAGGACTGCTGCCCTGCTCTATGTAGCAGAGGCGATTGGACAACGACATCTTCTAGTCTACCATGGAGACTATTGAAGCAAGTAAAAAGTAAATAAAAAATGTTTTTAAAAATAGCAAAAAAATATAAAAGTTCAAATCACCCCACTTTCGCCCCATTCAAAATAAAATCACCGCTTCAGTATCGTCCCATCTATCAATATATAAAAGAATCCAATCGGTAAACGACGTAGCGAGAAAAAAATTGAAACACCAGAATTATGTGTTTTTTTTTTTTGTCGATGCAACATTGCAATAACGGGAGATCAAAAGATCACATACACACCAAAATGGTATCAATAAAAACATCACATCGTTGTGCAAAAAATAAGCCCTCACCCGGCCCCAGATCACAAAAAAATGGAGATGCTACAGGTCTTGGAAAATGGTAACTTTTTTTTACAAATTTTGTATTTTTTTTTTCACCTCCTAAATAAAAAAGAACCTAGACATGTTTGGTTTCTATGAATTAGTAATGACCTAGAGAATCATAATGGCAGGTCGGTTTTAGCATTTAGTGAACATGGTAAAAAATCCATACAACAATTGTGGAATTGCACTTTTTTTTGCAATTTCACTGCATTTGGATTTTTTTTCCTGTTTTCCAGTACAGGATATGGTAAAATCAATGGTGCTATTCAAAGTACAACTTGTCCCACAATAAACAAGCCTTCACATGGCCATATTGCCGAAAAATAAAAAAGTTATGGCCATGGGAAGGGGAGCAAAAAATGGAAGAAAAACAGAAATACCCCTGGTCCTTAAGGGGTTGAAGAATGCTGAGACTACTCTTGGGGATATAATCATCCCTGTGCAGGTACCTCCACTTGGCAGGTAACTGCAGAAGAGGGTAGCTTTTCATGTTGAGACAAAATTGATAATTTTAATAGTGTATTAGACCCTAAGGGGCATAATTAATTTAAGAGGAGGCATTATTACTTTTTAAAAATACACTGAGGCTATGTGCCCATGTTAGCATTTTTAAACGCTCAGGAAACGGGTCTCCTTCCCAGAAAACACGCGGAAAAAAACTTGCATTTTTTGTACAAAAAAAGTGCGTTTTTGATGCGTTTTTTTCCGCGCGCCTTCTGGACTATAGAAAATAGCAAAAAAATGCGGACCTAAGCGGAAATTAATGAACATGCTGCGTTTTTTACCGCTAAGCGTTTCCTTAGCGGTAAAAACGCATCCATTGGCACAAAAATGCCAAAATGCATTAAAATGAATGGGATGCATCTTTTAAGCGTTTTTGATGCGGTTTGACCCCGAAAAACGCATCAAAAACTCTTAAAAAAATGCAACGTGGGCACACAGCCTCAGGCTATGTTCACACGTTGCGTTTTTGCTGCATTTTTTAATGCAAATTTTAAGCTGCATTTTAAAGAACCAGCATAACCTAGGAGATTTCAGAAAACTCATGCACACATATTGTTTTTTTCCTGACTCATTTGGAAAACTGCTGCATGTCATTTCTTTCAGCAGTTTTCATGCATGGAAAAAAATAAGTACCGTATTTTTCGGACTATAAGACGCACCGGACCACAAGACGCACCCCAAATTTTCAGAAGGAAAATAGGGAAAAAAAATAGGGAAAAAAAATAATGTGTCAAATGGGGGTCCGTTTTACAGTCCGAATTCAGCTTACCAGGGAAGGGATCGGCACAGATGCAGGAGTGGTCACAGGGGTCATTCGGTGGTCTCCAGGAAATCCCATCCCAGGCAGGTGCGGTGGCAGTGCTCTGTGCGGTGGCGGTGCTCTGTGGGGTGGCAGTACTCTGTGGGGTGGCAGTGCTCTGTGGGGTGGCTGGGGCTCTGTGGGGTGGCTTGGATTCTGTGGGGCGGAGGGGCTCTGTGGGGCAGCAGCAGCTCTATGTGCTGCATGGGGGGATCTGCCGGCATTTCATCAAAGCCCGGAAGCCACGCACCTCCGTTGTTGCGACGCAGAGGCCTCTGGAAAGATGGCCCACAGGAGAGGCACTGGTTCAGCAGGAGAACATCAGACACTGACCTCGGGCAGACTTCGCACGATGGCTAGGGTCATCATTGGTTGATGCAGTCCAGGGTAATCTGGCATGGGCATACTAGGATGGCCTCTCTCTCAGGCCTCAGGAGCAATTACGGGTAAGACCCCAGGGAACCGGCAGGACATCAGAATATAAGGAAGACACGGATAGCACAGGTCCAGGAACGTTGGCACTACAACACCGGGCATAGGCTGGACAGGTCCAGGGCTCACTGGCAGGACCGTCACCGGGGAACAGAGCTGGAGACTCCCGGGAACTACAGAGGAGGAATCCATCCAGGAACAAGAACGGGACTGACTCAAGAGCACAAATTGGACCACCAGGACCACGGACTGGGCATCTGGACACAGACTGAACATCGGAACACGGATGGCACATCGGAACACGGACAGACATCTGGACTTGGGAAGGACATCAGGACACAGGTGGGACATCAGGATTCAGGTAGGACATCAGGACTCAGGACACAGGCAGGTCATGTGAACATCAGGACTCAGGTAGGACATCAAGGCATGAGCTGGACATCAGGCCATCAGGGCACAAGCTGGACATCAGGACTCAGGCATAAGCCGGACTACAGGACATCAGGTCACAGGAAGGACTTCTGGATATCAGGACATCTAGGCACAAGGCAGACATCAGGACATCTGGTCTCAGGGAGAACATCAGATCTTGGATCTCAGATAGAACATCAGAACACTGGCATAGGACTCTGGACATCTGGCAGCGATCGGCAGGCTTCGGACATCAGGCAGCGAAGGATAGGATCCGGACATCTGGCGGAGGATGTCAGGCACCTGACATCTGGGAGCGGTCGTCAGACACCGGACAATCTGGCCGTGGTCATCAGGCTCCAGACATCTGGCAGTAACCTAAAAAAGGAACTCAAGCGGTCTGGTGCAAGCACCGCCGGGTTGGACTGGAGCTGGCAGGAGATTGCATCGAATAGCAAGCTGAGTACAAAATAGTAGAAACACCAGACTACAACTTCCAAGATGAACCCAGGTTTGTTCACAAAAAGTCAGTTAGCAAAAAGTCAGTCTCTGGGTACAGTGTTCAAGACACAGAAGGACTTCAGGAATAACACACAGCAGGAATAAGGACAAGGACTCTGGTACCAACACATAAACAGGGCAAGTCCAGGAACACAGACATCAGCTGTCCCAAAGCTGATAACAGACTGAACAGAAATGGATCTGGGTACTCTGCCCCCAGAGCAGGCAGAAAAACAGGCATCAGCTTTCCTAGAACTGAACGCAGTCAGAACAGGAGCTGAACACCAAACACACATAGCAAGACTCGGAAACTTAATGCGAAGCTCTGGCAACGCCCCACAGGGCAGGGTAACTTTATATAGGAGCTGCCCCACAGCGATAGGCTTGGAGCAGCAATTCAAGCACACACCCATTCCTCATAAAAGCAGGGACGGTGTGGCTGTGTGCACCCTAAGCACAGCCAGAAACAAATCAGCATAGCAAAGGACACCAAGCAGCGGCTGCAAGCCTAGACATACGTGGTGAGTCATGCACAACTACAGAGGACCTAGCAACCCATGGGTAGCTTCCACAGCAGCAGCCAGGCACCACACATGCTGGTGGTCATGCAGCGCAGCGGAGACACTCGCACATGTACGGCTACGCAGCAGAGCCGAGAACTGAGCAGCATCCATACAGGTAACTGACAACAGCATTCCAGCTCATTAGAGGGAAAGGAGCGAAGGGTTAAAGTAGAGATATGCAGAGTAACAACGGTAAACAGAGTACAAACACAGAGGCGTTACAATACCTCTCTAAAAGCAAATAAAAGGGATTCCCCCAATTGGAGTGAATTGAGCCCTGCAAGTAGGACTCTTTATTTGGTGTATCTGGATCTTGAGACATTATATTCTCAAATATTGTAATAGTAATAATAATATAGGGTAAGATAATTGATAAATTAACATTGTGACAACCATTTACATCACTGAAAGGGATACAGAGTATAGCTCCCTTAAGTTAAATGTTAGAGAGGGTTTCACATACAAATTAATTTATAAAATACACAGTCATTTATTTTTATGTCAAATTAATGTCCACATCATGACCCAGGTAGCTAACTAGGGCCGTGGTAAATAGACGGTATAAAGCACGATGGAAAGGCATTTGTACTTTAATAAATTAAGTAAAATTTATATTTTATAGAATATTTAATCCACATCAGAGAGTGATATTTACGTATTTATTTTTTATTTGGTAATATGTGGGAATTGTGCTAGAAATGTGAGAAGTCAAATAAGTCTGTGTTGCAAAGGCTGCAAATAAGTCATAACTTGAAGAAGTTATGTTGGTCTGGGCAAAATGGAAAAGACAGAAGTGAAAAATAGCCTACTTAAGGCATCATTCAGATATCCATTTTTCTTACGCACAAGAAAAATGCATCGTTTATTTTGATCAGACTTGGCTCAGACGTTCATCATAGTTTGATGAGAGTGTGGGGTTTAGTGCTATCAATTTTTTTGTTATTACATGGAGAAAACAAAAAGTTTCGTCACCATCTCCTATGGGACACTTCTGAAAATCAGACCACACTTGGATGTCTTCCAAGTAGGGGTTTGACTTTTTTTCACAGACCTGTAGACCTGCACTACCGATTTTGGTCCGATACTCGGATCAAAATCGGACATGTCTTCAAATTTTCCATGGACTGCAAAAAATCACAGACATGTGAATGGCCCTATAGACTATCACAGGTACAACTGCTATCCGTGAAAAACACTGATAGCACTCATATGCAAAACACGGATGTCTGTATGAGGCCTAAAGATAAGTTGAGGCATTGACAAATGCTGGTGAATATGAGTAGGGGTCTGTTCACAGATCAGTGTTGCATTCTGTTTGCACTATTTATGTCTAAACCCTTTGCACAACCTGATGTAGCTGTAGGAGACAGAGTGCACCTGAATGGAGCAGACTAAGGCTATGTGCACACGTAGATTTTGGTCCTGCGGATTTGTAAAAATCCGCAGGTAAAATCTCAGGTCAAAAGACCTGCGGTTTACCTGCGGATTAGCCTTCGGGTTAGCCCTGCGGTTTCACACCTCTACAATGGAGAAGGTGTGAAGCTACAGTGGAATCCGCACAAAGAATTGGCATGCTGCGGATTTGAACCCACAGAAAATCCACGCGGAAAAATCTGCAGCATGTGCGTTTTTCTGTTTACCATTGAAAACAGTGGTACTGTACAACACACCTAAATCTGCTGCAGACCTGCAGAGCCTGAAACGCTGCGGATCCACAGCAGAATCCGCAAAGTGTGCACATGGCCTTAGGAGCTCCATGCAGCTCCTACATCAGACCTGAGCAAACTGTGGCCCATTGGCCGCATTCGGCCCTCTGACTGATCCAGAGACAGCCAAAGGGCTGAAACAGTGGTCCACGGACCACACATTGCCCTGCCCCGTCTGCCATCCATCATCAGGATGCAGACAGAGGTGAATACATTGGTGGAGGATCGGGCAACTATTTTCATCTAAAAAAAAAAAAACAAGTAAGGGAAAAGTGAACGGCATCAAGGCAATCCTACTCACTAATGGAAACAGATCCTTCTTAGTCCAAAACTGGTTTAATCTTCCACAAATCAGTGCGGGAGACAGTAGTTGCAATGACATCATATCATCGCACTGCTGCTGAGACTCAGTGCACATGAAACAGGAGCAGAGTAACGGGGGGGGGGAACGTCCCTTGGCATTTTTCATGTTTTGCTACCTCACAACCTGAAATTTCACATTTTTTTGAGGGTTTGCATCAGTTTATATAAAGAACATGCCAACTGTAAACATTTGGTTTTCTTTTTATTGTGAAGCAAACAACAAATAGGGCAAAATGACCAATATATTCAATGTGCATAACTATTCAACCCCTAAGAGTAAATACTTTTGAGAGCCTTCTTTTGCAATTGCAGGTGCAGGTTGCTTTTGATAAGTCTTTGAGCTTTCCCCATCTTGACACTGGGATTTTTGTCCATTTCTCAAGGCAAAACTGCTTCGGCTCCTTCAAGTTAGAAGTTTTTTTTTTCTGGTGAACAATCTGACTACAGATTCTCAATTGAATTAAGGTCTTGGTTTTGACTTGGCCACTCCAAAACATTTACATGTTTCCGCTTAAAAAAACTCAAGTGTTTCTTTAGCAGTATGATTTGGGTCATTGTCTTGTTGTAAGGTGAATCTCTGTCCCATTCTCAAATCACTGACAGACTGAAATAGGTTTTGCTCAGGAATATTCTTGTGTTTTGCACCATCCATCTTCCCCTCGACTTCGACCATTTTCCCTATTCCTGCTGCTGAAAAACATCCCCACAGCATTATGCTGCCACCACCATGTTTCACTGTGGTGATGATGTTTTTGGAGTGATGGAGTATTGGTTTGGCACCAGACATAGCTTTTAATTGGTGGCCAAAAAAATTCAATTTTGGTTCCATCTGACCATGGCACCTTCCCCCATATGTTTGGGGAGTCTGTCACATGTCTTTTGGCAAACTCAAAACAAGCCTTACACTTTTTGTGTGTAAGCAATGTGTAGGTAATTTTTTTTTTTCTGCCCACTCTTCCATAAAGGCCACCACTATGGAGTGTATGGCTTATTGTGATCATATTGACAGATACTCCAGTCTCTGCTTGGGAACTCTGCAGCTCCTTCAGGATTTCATTTGGTCTCTGTGCTGCCTCCCTGATTAATGCTCTCCTTGCCCAGGCTGAGAGTTTTGGTGGGTGGCTCACTCTTGGCAGGTTTGTTTTTATTCCATGTTCTTTACAGTTGATAATGGATTTGATGGTGCTCAGGGGGATCATCAGAGATTGGGATTTTTTTTTTTAATAACCCAACCCTGACTTGTACTTCTCAACAACTTTGTCTATGACTTGTTTGGAAATCTTCTTTGTCTTACTTGTGTTGTTTGGCTAGTGGTGCCTCTTGCTTAATGATATTGCAGCCTCTGTGGCTGTCATGGGTTTACTGCGACAGAGAGGAGCCAAAAGACTGCGGTGTCTGATTTCTTATACTCCTGCACTGATTAGAAGCACTTCACCTTCATGGTTTCTGCTAGCAGTGCAGGGGTTAATCTGTCCTGCAGAGACCTCCTGAAGGCTTTTCTGCTTTGATGCTCTTAATTGTTCATGTTTGCCACTCCCCTCTGCTATATATACTCGCCGTTGGCAAGCAGGCATTGCTAGAGTTAGTTCTATGCTACCTGGTTTGTGAATTGGTGGTGTTGGTTGTCTGAGGAGGTGTTTTGGAGTGTTTACTCAGGAGATTGTCTATTTGTCTGTGTGCATCCCCTCATCCTTTCCTATTTGATTTTTCCTCCCTTTGCTTCCCGGCGTTCCACTCTATTGTTTGTGAGTGCATATTTGTATGATTGGTATTTTACTTTAACCCTAAATGTCTTCCCTTGTTAGTCTGATTTTGTGTATTCTTATACATAACAACTCCGCACTTCACTGAGTGGGGGAGTGGACAGATAAGGGCAGATTCAGGAGCCCAGTAATGCATGTGGCCCCAGTATCTTCAATATCAGAAATAAGCCGGGAGTAGAGATAGCTAGGGTGCCCCTAGCTTTAGGGATAGGGAAGGAGCCCCGAGATATGTTGCAACTGTGCCGTGACAATGGCCTTTAGAAAAAGTGTGTATATACTAACAGACTACATGACTAGAGTTGAGCGAAACAGGTCAGTCATATTCAAAAGTCAGCGACTTTCGCTGAAGTCAGGTTTCATGAAACGAAACCAGACCTTAGCGTGAGGTTGGCCACGAGGTCGGCGACCAGAGCGCCAAAGTCGCGTTTCAAAAGATGCTTCCAGCAACCACTACATACAAACACATGGTTAAAAACAATTAAAAAGTCTGTGCAAAAACAGACATTAGAAAGTGAAGAAAGAAAATTGTGTCATAATCACATATAATTCAATATTTAAGGTTCCAAAACCCCAGACATAATACAAAAATGCAAATGCTCATTAATTAATGAAGTCCCACTACATAGGGATATATATTATTATATTACAATATTTCAAGTACTGATACCTGTATGCATGCTGTTTACAAATAAATACTGTCATAGACATACTAAATGTGCTAGACCAGTAGTCCCCAACCTTTTTTGCACCAGGGACCGGCTTCAAGCAAGACCTTTCTTCCATGGCCCGGCAGGGCGGGGATGGAGGTGTGGCAGGGGCGGGGCTTTGGTCATAATGGGGCGGTGCTATTTACACGGTTGTAGTTTAGCAGTGCATACTTATCATTCAATTATAACATTTATAATGTGACTCAACTCACCATAGGTTTTTGAATGAGTGGGAGCACCTGGCTTGTTTGTTTCTCTGTTTCAGTGGGAGCACTGGGCTACTTCTACTGATGACCGTCACTGCTAATGATGATTGGAACCTACAAGGAAATGGAGCATTGAGCACTTAAGAAAGATTGTACTGGAGTACTGTACATGCTGATTATTTTCTAATCATCAGAAAATGTATGTGTGGTTCCCCCCGTCCTGTCCAGCTCTGTGTGGCTCCCCCTGTTGTATGCATGGCTCCCCTGTCCCATCCTTATATACATGGCTCTGCTCCCATCCTCCCATCTTTGTATACATGGCGCCGCTCCCACCCTCCCATCCTGTATACATGGCTCCCCTGTCCCATCCTTGTATACATGGCTCTGCTCCCATCCTCCCATCCTTGCATACATGGCTCCACTCCCACTCTCCCATCCTGTATACATCGCTCCCCTCCCACTCTCCCTCCCTTGTATATATGGCTCTGCTCACACTCTCCCTCCCCTGTATACTGTATATGGCTCCGCTCCCACTCTCCCTCCCCTGTATATATGGCTCTGCTCCCACTCTCCCTCCCCTGTATATATGGCTCTGCTCCCACTCTCCCTCCTCTGTATATATGGCTCCACTCCCACTCTCCCTCCCCTGTATATATGGCTTTGCTCCCACTCTCCCTCCCCTGTATATATGGTTCTGCTCCCACTGTCCCTCCCTTGTACATATGGCTCTGCTCCCACTCTCCCTCCCTTGTATATATGGCTCCGCTCCCACTCTCCCTCATATATATATATATATATATATATATGGCTCCGCTCACACTCTCTCCCCTGTATATATGGCTCTGCTCCCACCCTCCCTCCCTTGTATATATGGCTCCGCTCCCACTCTCCCTCCCTTGTATATATGGCTCCGCTCCCACTCTCCCTCACTTGTATATATGGCTCCGCTCCCACTCTCCCTCACTTGTATATATGGCTCCGCTCCCTCTCTCCCTCCCTTGTAAATATGGCTCCGCTCCCACTCTCCCTCCCCTGTATATATGACTCTGCTCCCACTCTCCCTCCCCTGTATATATGGCTCCGCTCCCACTCTCCCTCCCCTGTATATATGGCTCCGCTCCCACTCTCCCTCCCCTGTATATATGGCTCCGCTCCCACTCTCCCTCCCCTGTATATATGGCTCCGCTCCCACTCTCCCTCCCCTGTATATATTGTTCTGCTCCCACTCTCCCTCCCTTGTACATATGGCTCTGCTCCCACTCTCCCTCCCTTGAATATATGGCTCCGCTCCCACTCTCCCTCCCCTGTAAATATGGCTTCGCTCCCACTCTCCCTCCCCTGTATATATGGTTCTGCTCCCACTGTCCCTCCCTTGTACATATGGCTCTGCTCCCACTCTCCCTCCCTTGTATATATGGCTCTGCTCCCACTCTCCCTCCCTTATATATATATATATATATATATATATGGCTCCGCTCCCACTCTCTCTCCCCTGTATATATGGCTCTGCTCCCACCCTCCCTCCCTTGTATATATGGCTCTGCTCCCACCCTCCCTCCCTTGTATATATGGCTCCGCTCCCACTCTCCCTCCCTTGTATATATGGCTCTGCTCCCACCCTCCCTCCCTCCCTTGTATATATGGCTCCGCTCCCACTCTCCCTCACCTGTATATATGGCTCCGCTCCCACTCTCCCTCCCTTGTATATATGGCTCCGCTCCCACTCTCCCTCCCCTGTATATATTGTTCTGCTCCCACTCTCCCTCCCTTGTACATATGGCTCTGCTCCCACTCTCCCTCCCTTGAATATATGGCTCCGCTCCCACTCTCCCTCCCCTGTAAATATGGCTTCGCTCCCACTCTCCCTCCCCTGTATATATGGTTCTGCTCCCACTGTCCCTCCCTTGTACATATGGCTCTGCTCCCACTCTCCCTCCCTTGTATATATGGCTCTGCTCCCACTCTCCCTCCCTTATATATATATATATATATATATATATATGGCTCCGCTCCCACTCTCTCTCCCCTGTATATATGGCTCTGCTCCCACCCTCCCTCCCTTGTATATATGGCTCTGCTCCCACCCTCCCTCCCTTGTATATATGGCTCCGCTCCCACTCTCCCTCCCTTGTATATATGGCTCTGCTCCCACCCTCCCTCCCTCCCTTGTATATATGGCTCCGCTCCCACTCTCCCTCACCTGTATATATGGCTCCGCTCCCACTCTCCCTCCCTTGTATATATGGCTCCGCTCCCACTCTCCCTCACCTGTATATATGGCTCCTCTCCCACTCTCTCCCTCCCCTGTATATATGGCTCCGCTCCCACTCTCCCTCCCTTATATATATGGCTCCGCTCCCACTCTCTCTCCCTTATATATATGGCTCCGCTCGGCTCCCCCATAATACTTACCCTCACATCGCTGACCTTCCCTCCCTGCATCTCGTGGCGCTTCAGCTCCTGTGCGGAGCGGTCACGTGCTACCGCTCATTAAGGCCTATGAATATGGACACCACGCCTATGGGAGATGAGTGGCGTCCATATTCATGACCTTAAATGAGCGGTACACTTGAAGCCGCCGTGCCGACAGGGACCGCTAGGTAAGTATCAGCTGCTGCACCGCCGCCGGCTCCCCTTGTGTCTGCGGACCGGCAAGGGCACTGCAACGGCCCGGTGCTGGGCCGCGGACCGGTGGTTGGGGACCCCTGTGCTAGACGCACGCTTACACAGGGAACCATCAGCAAATATTATTAATGGTTCTTCAAGCTCTATTACCATACACCCTGGGACATTCAAATTGCTGCAACCAATATTACCTCACAGCAGATAGTCAGAGCATATTACCAACACAGGAGCCCTGGAGGCATAGACAAAAATCTCCCCTGCCTGCTACCATGATACCAGGATGGACCCCAAGTGGAAGCACACAGCTGGGTTTTGTGGAACCTAGGTTGCTGGAATTAAATAAAATATATATTTTTGCATTATAAATATTGGTGGTGATCCCTATAGTTGTTGCATATACTTTTTCTTGGTCTGCTTCTATATAGTCCTATATGCATTGGGAGATCCCACATACGATATCATTTGAGATGGTGCCCGTTTACCCTATTGTGTTTTGGTTTCAAAAGATGCTTCCAGCGCCCTTTTTCAGCCAATGATGGAGGAAGCACACTGTGGGCAACGCGATGCCATAGACATCGGTCACCACCATCTTTGAGAAGGGCATGCAAGTGATTGGCTGGCTTTGTGTGGCGTCACAGGGGCTATAAAAGGGTGTGAACACTGACCGCCATCTTACTTATGCCGATCTTAGCATAGGGAGAGCTGCTGCTGATGATGATTCTGTAGGGAGAGCGTTAGGCAGGGAAGAAGAACCAAAAAACTGCTTCTGCTCTTAGCGACTTCCACTTACAGCACAACAGTTTGTGTGCAGTGACAGGGGAGGCTATATTTTTGTGCATCAGCTCTGTTGGTTATTAGGCTGCCTTATAAGGCTCCCTGATAGCTGCATTGCTGTTTGCACACTGCTGTGGAAACTGCTTTTTTAAAAGCAAAAATACTTTTCTTCCTCTTTTCTGCACAGTTACCAAGCGTTCATTTTTCCACCCTTTTGTGTGTGCACTGTGCAGCAGTCCTGCTTATTAGGCTGCCTGCGTCCATACTTGGACTGAGACCATCATTGTCAGCTTCCTCAAATCTATAGTGAGATTCAAATTCTCACCAATCCTATAGACACCCTCCACCTTGTCATTCACCATCCAATTTCAGTCTGTTACATTGAAGTGTAATCTCTCCTGGGCCAAAGACAATAGTTCTGCGTCCTCAAATCTCTAGTGAGATTCAAATTCTCACCAATAGTAGATACACCTTCTACCTTGTTTTACAGGACCATATAGCTGGTGGTATTTTGGGTACATTTTCACAAAAATGAGCAAGTATGGTGGAAGACGCCATGAAAGTGGGCGGGGGTTGCCAGCTGGTCCCGATGGTGGTGGTGGTGGTGTTGCATCTGTTGGTAGCGGCAAAAGCACAATAGCACCTAAGGCAGGAGGTGTTGAGCCTGCATCATCATCTGGCTCCACAAGGCCTCAAAGGCTCTCTTTTCTAGGAGTAGGTAAACCACTTTTAAAGCCGGAGCTTCAGGAACAAGCACTTGCAAGCGTGAACAGACTACCAAACCTCATGTACCACATGTGCACCGGCTCCGATTGAAGTTAGTCAGCAACGCTACATCGCTTCCCCCACTGTAAGCCCACCGGTTAGCACACCACCAGCAGCAAATGTCGAGGTGTCATTGCAAGGGCAAAGCAGTCATGAAATCACAATGTTATTGCTATGAAAGACTGAATCTAGGCCATCAGCAACACCACCAACACCATCACCATCACCAACCCTCTCTCAGTCCGCCATGTCCACCGCTAGTTCCACCATATGCAGCTCTTAAGTCCAGCTCACCCTACCAGAGACTTTGAGTAGGAAAAGAAAGTACTCATCCTCTCATCCGTGTACACTGGCTTTGAACGCCCACATTGCCAAACTAATCTCGTTAGAGATGATGCCCTACCGGTTGGTTGAAAGCAAAGCTTTCCGCGAGCTCATGGCCTACGCAGTACCACGCTATGACCTACCCAGTCGGCACTTCTTTTCGCGAAAAGCCATCCCAGCCCTACACGTGCATGTGAAAGACCGCATTGTCCATGCACTCAAGCAATCAGTGAGTGGAAAGGTGCACCTCACAAGATGCATGGTCCAGTAGGCATGGTCAGGGTTGTTACGTGTCCATCACTGCGCACTGGGTTAATGTGGTGGATACAGGGTCCACAGGGGACAGTGGCGGTGGGGCAGTGCTGCCTAGCCCACGGTATAGGAATCAGTTGACTGTAGGCGTTCGACCCTCCTCCTCCTTCTCCAGAAGCGAAAGCTCGTCCACAGAGCGCAGTCGCACGAGCACTCCATCCACAGCTGCCAGTGTTGCACACGAGGTGTCCCACTATCGAACAGCTAGTGGTAAGCGTCAGCAGGCTTTGTTGAAGATGATGTGTTTGGGAGACAATAGACACACCGCAGAGGTACTGGCCGACTACTTTCAGCGACAAACTGAGTCATGGCTGGGCAGTCTACATCTTGAGGCAGGCAAGGTAGTTAGTGATAACGGCCGGAATTTTGTGGCAGCCATAGCCCTTTCAAAACTCAGACACATACCTTGCCTGGCTCACACCTTGAACCTGGTGGTGCACTGCTTCCTCAATAATTATCCGGAGTTAACACCCCTGCTCCATAAGGTGCGAAGACTGTGCTCGCACACCCGCCGGTTGCCCGTACACTCCAGTCGTATGCAGAAGCTGCAGCGATTGCTCCACCTTCCCAAGCACCGCCTAATTATCGACGTTGCAACAAGATGGAACTCCACTGTCATGGTTTGAACAGGGTTCTTGCCCTGCACTCACAGGGTTAAGTGTTCGTGGCCTCTTTCTGGATCTGGGAGGGGTATTTATACTCACTCTTTACCAGGGTTCTCTGTCAGCTATACTGTTGTTCTGGTGTGTCTGACCCCCTCGTACTACTGTCTTCTCCGGTTCTGACCTCCTGGCTTGGCTATCGTTACTCCGTTACAGTTTGTCCCTATTGTACCGTCTATTGCCCGTTCTGGTTTTCTGACCTATTGCTACGTCCTGACTATCCTTTCTGTCTAAACCCCGTGGTACTGTATTGCTATCTGATGCTTTGACCCTGGCTTCGTCTGGTTTCTGTCTCTATCTATGCCCCTTGGTAACATTGCCCCGTAGTTACCTTTCTAGAAGTTTCCCTGCAGCTCCTAGATCTGTGGAGCTTAGGCCACGCCCCCAGCAGTCATGTGCTTCAGGTCCTGATACTCTGAAGCACGCATCGTCACCGCTGCTGCCCTGCTCCACAGGTATCTGTGAGTACTGTCTTTGTACTCAGGACACCCGCACTGGCACAGTGAGCAAGTGCAGTGCGGTGTTCCTGACATTATAGCTGACCATTTCAGTTTTTTTTTCCCCCTCTGAGAAAAAAAAAAAAGTGTTATCCTCATGGATCCCATACAAGCCTTGGCTGATCAGGTCAAGCACCTGACCCAAATGTTCCACAAACTTAATGTGGAACAGCGCATGATGGCCCAGACCCAGCAACAGTTGGTGGATACGGTACAGGGGGCTGCCTCTACAGGGGATTCTTGTGCTGGGGATAGAGATGTGTCATTGGCATTCCCAGAATCTCCGGTCAAATTGCCAGACCTTTTCTCAGGGGATAAAAAGGAGTTCAGGTCTTTCAGAGAAGGATGCAAGCTTTTTTTTTCTCTGAGGCCCCGCTCTTCCGGGGATGAGTTCCAGAGGGTGGGGGTCGTCATTTCCCTACTTCGGGGGGCTCCACAGGCATGGGCTTTCTCTCTCTCTTCCTCTGCTCCTGAACGCATGTCTGTGAATTTGTTCTTTGAGGCTCTGGGGCACATTTATGATGAGCCTGATAGAGTGCGTCTGGCAGAGGATATGGTGATGAGTGTGACACAGGGAAGGAACTCTGCTGAATGGTTCTGCTCTGAGTTCAGACGCTGGGCAGCGGAGGTCTCCTGGGATGACGCTGCCCTCCGGGGTTTGTTCTGTAGAGGCCTGTCCGAACGTTTGAAAGATGCCCTAGCCCTTCATCCTCCACCGGATTCTTTGGAGGACACTATGATCCAGGCTGTCCGCATGGACCGTAGGCTGCGGGCAAGAGGGGTCATGCTGCAGGAGACCCCTTTATTCTCCAATCTGAGAGACTCTGCATCTAGTCCTGAGCCCATGGAGGTTGGTGCCACGTCATTGGAGGAAAAAGAGAGGAGACACCGAAGAAACAACCATTTGTGCTTTTACTGTGGATCCGCTGAACATTGGAGAAGGAACTGTCCTTCTTGCCCTTCTTCAGTGAAGCCGTCAGGAAAACGACTGAGTCTGAGTAACAATCGAGGAGGTTGCCCAGACTCCCAGGTACCCTTTTACTCGCTTACTAAAATTCTGCTTCCGGTGGAACTGGAACTTACAGGCGGTCCGGCTGGGACTACCGCCTTTGTTGACTGTGGTTCTTCTATTAATCTGATCGATGCCAAAGTTGTGACTTTTCATAAGATAGGGACAGTCAGGTTAAAAGATCCTGTTAAAATTGTGGCAATTAATTCTTCTCCTATCACCCAGGAGGGAATTTGTTTCATGACTGATACCTTTTCTCTGAAAGTGGGTTCCACTCACGTGGAAAAATTAAGATGTTTTGTCATAAATAATCTGCCGGCTGGACTGATACTGGGTATGCCTTGGCTTCAACGTCACAATCCTACTATTGACTGGGTCACAGGGGAGATCATTCAGTGGGGGTGTATGGCTAATGGTCTATGTTGTAACTTGACAACCCTTGTCACCCCAGTAAAATCTGTGTCAGTGTCGTCTGTCGATCTGGAAGGTATTCCGGAGTGCCTGAAAGATTTTCAAGACGTATTTTCTGAAAGTGAGGCTGAGGCGCTACCACCACATAGACCCTTTGATTGTGCCATTAATCTAGTCCCTGGAGCCAAGTTACCCAAGGCTCGCCTGTTCAATTTGTCCGGGCCCGAACGTCTAGCCATGAAGGAGTACATTACTGAGAGTCTCCGCAAAGGGCATATTAGGCCTTCTGTTTCACCTGTGGCAGCGGGCTTCTTTTTTGTTAAGAAAAAAGATGGTGGTTTGCGGCCGTGCCTCGACTTTCGGGAATTAAACAAAATTACTGTGAAAAATACATACCCTCTCCCCCTAATTCCTGATCTATGTAACCAACTCACCGGGGCCAAGTGGTTCTCTAAACTGGATTTACGTGGGGCATATAACCTTATAAGAGTCCGTGAAGGGAACGAATGGAAAACAGCATTCCTGACGACTGAAGGGCTGTTCGAAAACTTGGTTATGCCCTTTGGTCTCACCAACGCTCCTGCTGTTTTTCAGAATTTTATTAATGTAATTTTCTCTGATTTAATCGGTCGTTTTGTGGTTATCTATTTGGATGACATTCTGGTGTACTCGGTGGACAGTCAATCTCACTTGCACCATTTGCGGATGGTTCTCATGAGACAGAGGGAGAATCATTTGTATGCCAAGCTGGAAAAATGCTCATTTTTCATGCAAGAAGTATCCTTTCTGGGGTTGATTGTGTCAGGAGAGGGGTTCCGCATGGATCCAAAGAAAGTCCAGGCTGTTACGGAGTGGGTGCAACCTCATGACTTGAAAGGGTTGCAACGATTTTTGGGCTTTGCCAACTTTTATAGGAAATTTATTAAGGGCTTTTCGCAGGTGGTAAAGCCTCTAACGGACCTCACTCTCAAGGGAGCTGATGTAAAAAATTGGTCTGTAGCTGCAAAAAACTCTTTCATGACATTAAAAAAGGGCTTTTCTTCAGCCCCTGTATTGGTACAACCCGACCCGTCAAGACCTTTTGTCGTGGAGGTTGACGCCTCGGAAGTGGGGGTGGGGGCAGTTTTGTCTCCGGGCCCTCCTACCCTTACTAACCTGAGGCCTTGCGCCTTCTTCTCTAAAAAATTTTCCTCTGCTGAGAGAAATTACGATGTCGGCAATAGAGAGTTGTTGGCGGTAAAGTTCGCTTTTGAAGAATGGATGCATTTCCTGGAGGGGTCTGTTCATCCCATTACAGTCATCACTGATCACAAAAATTTGGCCTGTATCGAGTCTGCCAAGAGATTGACCCCCAGACAGGCTCGGTGGGCACTTTTTTTTTCTCGTTTTCAGTTTACCATCACATTCCGCCCGGGATCTAAAAACATCAAGGCTGATGCCTTATCCCGAAGCTTTGATTCGGTGTCCCCTCCAGAACCTCCCTCCTCCATTCTTCAGCCAGGAGTAGTGGTGGCCGAAATCTCATCTGAGTTACAGAGAGGGATTTTGGAGGCCCAGGCTCGGGCTCCTGGTGGTAAACCCCCGGGTAAATTGTTTGTACTGGAACGTTTCCGTCTCGGACTTATGCAAGAATTTCATGATTCTGTGTTGAGTGCTCATCCTGGGATTGCAGCTACCCGGGGGGCAATTGCGAGGGATTTCTGGTGGCCCTCTATGGTAACAGATATTAAAAAGTTTGTGACTGCATGTGGGGTGTGCGCTCGTTCTAAAAGTTCTCAGGTCCGGCCGGCCGGGGAATTGGTGCCTTTGCCAATTCCGGATAGACCATGGACACATTTGTCCATGGATTTTATCACAAATCTTCCTCCTTCCAGGGGCAACTCGGTGATATGGGTGGTGGTGGATAGGTTTTCAAAACAAGCTCACTTTGTACCTCTCCCCGCGTTACCATCTGCTGAAACCCTGGCCCACTTATTTATGCAGCATATAATTAGGTTACATGGAGTGCCTATGAATGTGGTGTCAGACAGAGGGGTACAGTTTGTAGCCAGGTTCTGGAGGGCTTTTTGCAAAAAGCTGGGGATTTCGTTGTCCTTCTCCTCTGCCTACCACCCAGAGTCTAATGGACAGACAGAGCGCACGAACCAATCGTTGGAGCAGATTCTGAGATGCTTGGCCTCTTCCAGGCAGGAGGACTGGTGTGAGGTATTGCCCATGGCAGAGTTTGCATTCAACGGTCGTGTGAGTCAGTCTACTGGGAAGTCTCCTTTTCAGGTCAACTATGGCTTTAACCCACATTTTGGAGAGTTTTCCCGTATGGATTCAGGTTGTCCTGGTGCTGAGGATGTGACACAACGTCTTAGAATTCTTTGGAGGGAGGTTCAGAGGAATATTTCCAAGGCCCAGGAAAACTATAAGCGGTTTGCTGACAGGAGGAGGGGGCCAGGTCCAGCATTTGCAGTAGGGGAGAAGGTGTGGCTATCCACCCGCAATATCAAGCTTAAGATACCTTCTATAAAGCTGGGCCCCAAGTTTATTGGCCCATACAAAGTTGTGGAGGTTGTTAACCCAGTAGCCTACCGACTGCAGCTTCCCACCTCCTTTAAAATTTCTAATGTCTTCCACAGGTCCCTGTTAAAGCCTGTGGGGACGGTGAGAGAGGATCCCTCATCAAATGCTCCGCCAGTGCTGGTAGAGGGGCAGCTGGAGTATGAAGTAGGGCGCATTGTTGACTCCCGGTGGGTGCGCCGGAGACTCCAGTATCTGATACACTGGAAGGGGTACTCTCTGGAGGATCGGTCATGGGTTCCGGCCAGTTCGGTGCATGCCGATCGTCTGGTGCGGGCTTTCCACGCCAGATACTCAGACAAGCCTGGGGGTCCAGTGGCCTGTCATGGTTTGAACAGGGTTCTTGCCCTGCACTCACAGGGTTAAGTGTTCGTGGCCTCTTTCTGGATCTGGGAGGGTTATTTATACTCACTCTTTACCAGGGTTCTCTGTCAGCTATACTGTTGTTCTGGTGTGTCTGACCCCTGGTGTGCGTGTATTCTGCGTTGCTTGTTTGATTCCCGTGTATGACCCGGCCTGTTCCCTCACTCTGTACTCCGTCTCTCGCTTTTGTACTACTGTCTTCTCCGGTTCTGACCTCCTGGCTTGGCTATCGTTACTCCGTTACAGTTTGTCCCTATTGTACCGTCTATTGCCCGTTCTGGTTTTCTGACCTATTGCTACGTCCTGACTATCCTTTCTGTCTAAACCCAGTGGTACTGTATTGCTATCTGGTGCTTTGACCCTGGCTTCGTCTGGTTTCTGTCTCTGTCTATGCCCCTTGGTAACATTGCCCCGTAGTTACCTTTCTAGGAGTTTCCCTGCAGCTCCTAGATCTGTGGAGCTTAGGCCACGCCCCCAGCAGTCATGTGCTTCAGGTCCTGATACTCTGAAGCACGCATCATCACCGCTGCTGCCCTGCTCCACAGGTATCTGTGAGTACTGTCTTTGTACTCAGGACACCCGCACTGGCACAGTGAGCAAGTGCAGTGCGGTGTTCCTGACATCCACCTTGCACATGGTTCAGAGGCTGTGCGAACAGAGGCAGGCTGTAATTCATTTGTGGGAAGATACATGGGCAGGCAGTTTGCAGGCAGACATGGAGTTGTCTGGTGTGCAGTGGTCGAAGCTGAAAGACCTCTGTAAAGTCCTTCAGTGTTTTGAGGAATGCACATGGCTGGTAAGCGCAGACGACGCCATCATAAGCATGAGCATCCCACTTATGCGTCTGCTCATGTAAACTTTGACGCACATTAAGGAGCAGGCGTCTGCAGCCGAGGAGGAAGAGGAGGAGGGAAGCCTTGATGACAGTCAGCCATTGTCTGCTCAGGGAAGTCTCGTGGACGAAGAAGAGGAGGAGGATGATTGGGTTGATTATTTTGGGGAGGAGGATGCTTCTCAGGGGGCAAGAAAAAATGTTGGCGTGGCAAGGTCAGGTACAGGGTTTGTGCGTGACTGGAGGGATGTGGATTTGCCAGAAAGTGCTCCTCCACCCAGCACTCGCAGTGCATCATTGACACCTGGAACATTGGCCCACATGTCTGATTATGCCTTGCAGATCCTAAAAAGGGACCCCCGCATTGCCAATATGATGATCGATGATGACTACTGGTTGGCCAGCATCCTGGATCCACGCTA
This sequence comes from Dendrobates tinctorius, assembly GCF_039654945.1. NCBI lineage: Eukaryota > Metazoa > Chordata > Amphibia > Anura > Dendrobatidae > Dendrobates > Dendrobates tinctorius. The sequence continues at coordinate 6,431,179 of NW_027361891.1, forward strand.
TAAAGGCAAATTCCAAAACATCATGCCACAGGAGAACCTAGAGCTAATATTGGCTAACAAACAAGCAACTCTGGTAAACCGTTTGTTTGAGGCATTCCCAGCACACAGTGGCGGTGATGTTTTTCCAACGAGCCGTAGGGGGCAACATGGAAGAGGTGTTCGTGGTGCACACAGCCGAAGTGGCGTTGGACACAGGGGTTTCATGACCATGTTGTGGACTGATTTTTCAAGTACTGCTTACACGACTGGTAAAACTGCATCGATCGAAAGTGACAGGAGACAGCAGTTGTCAACTATGGTAACAAACTACTCCTCCCATATCGATGTTTTCCCTCACCGGTCATTCCCCTTTGACTATTGGGCCAGTAAACTTGACACCTGGCCTGAATTGGCACAATATGCCTTACAGGAGCTCGCTTGCCCTGCTGCTAGTGTGTTATCTGAACGAGTCTTCAGTGCTGCTGTATCAATCCTGACAGAAAAAAGGACCCGTCTGTCGACCCAAAATGTTGATGATCTAACCTTCATTAAAATGAACCATGCATGGGTTTCAAAGGATTTTGTCCCACCCTCCCCTGCTGACACGTAGGTTGCCAGAAAAATGGCTTGCTTTTGTCCTCCTCTTCCGCGGACTACTCCAATTCCTCCATTTGCAGCTGCTGAATGTCCAACATTAACATATGCCAATTTTTCCACCTCCGTAACTGGGCTGCCTCCCCCCACAGGGCCGGGGTCACCACCTGGCGCACACACCCGTGCGAATGCCGATGCCCTGGACAGGTGGGTGGGCACACTGTTTGGCAACGGCACTGACCCAAGGTCCCTCATAGTAGAATCAAGTGTCGGCGGCAGGGGTTCACACAGACACACCGGCGTACTATGAGGGTCCCTGTGCCAGTACCGCCGCCCATGAGTGGGCCGCCCCTGCTTGCTCAGGGCACCAGCACTTGCAATACTTACCTCTCCCTGCTCCACCACTGTGTAGTCTGGCCTGTTAAATACTTCACTGGGACTGGCAATACAAATTTGGTGAAATGATTGATGATGGTTAAGACGTAGCTATGCCCTGTCCTGCTGGGCTCTATCTTCAGATGATCAATGGCTTCCATTTGTTATGGACGTCGACTCACTATGAGATGCAGTGGTGGTTTAACATCAGCTTTCACGGTTTTCCGACTCACAGACGTGTGACATTCCTGCCCACATTTTTGAATGTGTCCTCAAATGCCAAACCAATAGAATTGGCTACGGCCTGTGGCTTGTGTCTTTTGCACTCCAAAGTTACCTGACAGATCATGATAGGTAGTGAGTATAATGTCTACATCTGTCCCTGTGATCACAATTTGATGGAGATGAGTAACGGTGATGGGTTCCACGGTACTGCGATACAGCAAACCTTTCTTCACAAGAACTGTTTTCGCTGTCTCCACAGACAAAGTAATTGAGGGTCAGCATCGCCTCTGAGAATTCTCCCGGGTGTTTTTACCGTGATTAGTAATTCTAAAATTTCTGCAATCACTCGACTTTCCATCTGTACTTATACCCATCTCGTTTCCTCTTGCGGAGAGTCTGGACTGTCTTACTGAGACTGAAATATATATGAAGATTGAAAAATACCCCAACAGTGTATACTGGTGTACACTTTGAATACATAACCCTTTTTATACTGTTTAGATTCTTGTCTAATCCATACTGAGGCTGTGAGTGTCTTTGTTGGACTCTGGAAATATACACGGAGATTTTTAATGTTTAAACTATGCTATATATACCTGGTATCCAGTGATACTGTACCCTTTCTCAACTTTCTACAATCACGTCGAATTCAATCTGGGCCTGAGACTGTCTGAGTCTGCCTCCTGATATATAGACAAAGCTTTTTAATGTTTAAACTATGCTATATATACCTGGTATCTGGTGATACTGTACCCTTTCTGCCAGGAAGTCCTCCTCCACTCACCACTCTAAGTGTATCATTGACACCTGGAACATTGTCCCACATGTGTGATTATTTCTTGCGGGTCTTCTTGCTATATTGTGGTGTGATCCATCCTGAGCGTGTGACAGTCTGTGGGTTACTCCTGCAATTTATATGTAGATTTAAAAATTACCCCAACACTTGTGTATACAGCACTACACTTGTGATACATTACCCATTTACTGCTTTTTATATTCTGGTCTAATCCAAACTGACGAAGTGAGAGTTATTTTCTGACTGTGGAAATAAATACTCAGATTGACAGCAATGACCCCTACACTGTGTACAGCTGTACTCTTCAGATCCATTACCGTTGTACGGCTTTTTATATTGTGTTATCCATACTGAGCCTGAGAGCGTCTGTGTCTGCCTCCTGAAATATCTACGGAGATTTAAAATGTTTCAACTATACTATATATACCTACTATCTGATGATACTGTACACTTTTTCTACTTTTTATATTCTTGTCTAATCCATACTGAGCCTGTGAGCGTCTCTGTGTGACTGATGGTATAGATAGGGAGATTGACAATCATCCTTTGACTGTATAGAGCTGTACGCTTCTGATACAGTACCATATATCTGATGTTATTTTGGGTTCGTTTTCTGCAACATTTTGAAGTTTGGTGGAAGAGGCCGCGGACGTGGGCGTGGGGGGCCATCTGGTGCTGATGGTGGTGGTGCATCTGCTGGTAGTGGCAAAAGCACAATAGCAGCTAAGGCAGGAGGTGTTGAACCTGCATCATGGTCTGGCTCTGGAAAGCCTGGAAGGCTACCTTTTCTGGGAGTAGGTTAACCGCTTTTAAAGCCAGAGCATCAGGAACTGGTTTTGGCTTACATTGCCGAAACAGACTCCAACAAATATGCCCTCCTCTTCTGAAGTTTCAAAAAAATGCAAGCACAGAGTCGTCAAGTGCTGGCTCCTCGTCAGGAAGAACCCCTTTCCTTGTGTCCTTCACCCCCACCAAAAGTGAATGATGCAGCAGGTCACACTTCACATTAGTCCATGTAGCTCTTTCTATCATACCATGCCTGGGTTATCAAGTAAAATCGTGAATTCCCCAGTCCAAGAAGAATCTGACATGGAGTGTGGCTGGTCAGCCAGGGCAGTGGGGTTAATCGGTACTGGGCCGGTGTCTCAGAGGGATGTGTCACGTTGGTGGTGATGACCCATTCCGTGGCCCTGGGCGTCCATGCAAAGGGGTGAATAACATTTATAGGTGAATGATATGTGACGCCACCTGTGGTTTCTGATCAGATTGACCCGCGCTGCAGTGTCGTTTCTCTGGGACAGATGTTGTGGTGCAGCTAAGATGTAGAAGCCCTGCACAGGTAGGGCCGTAGTCGCAGGGCAGATGAAAGAGTTGGTAGATGGTGTGCAGTGCAGGATGTAGCATAGCTGTGCACCAGGCGCAGGAAAAAGATGACAGACACAGTCGTGCAGTTCCTTTACCTGTACTTGGTAAGTGCTGTCCAGGATCCAGAGTACAGATTCAGAAGGAGTTGGTCAGCCTGGAAGCAAATTTGGAATTCTCTCTCTGCAGATAGGTAGTGTGGCCTCCGTTCTAGCGCTTATCTGAGGTACTCGCAGTACTGAGTTCACTGAAGTTCCCCCTGTTGACTCTCTTTTGGAACTTTCTCGTATGGCAGGCAGCCATAGCCTTTTCCTTCTGGCTCACACATGTCACTGCTGGGGCCTCTGAGCCTTAGTTGGGAACAGAGCATTTACAGCTGCTACTTCCTCCGGTTTCTGCTGCAGGACCGTCAGTGTCCCTACAAACTCGGAGACCGGAATCCCAACCATGCGCTCCAGCTAGGAGTGAGCCTTAACTCTGCTCATCCTCCAGCTCCCCTTCTCACGTCCACACACTTCCCCTTCCCTTCACAGACTGCCCTAACTTCCCTCCTCCCGACCACAGAGCAGCTCCTCAGCAGTCAGGTTCAGAGGTCTCCCTGCTGGCCTGGAGTGGGAACTGTGTTGTGTGTTGGTTTAACTGCTAGAGAGTTCCTTCATTGCTCCCAAGCATGACATCACACTCCCTAGGAGGAAGGTAATGCCACTGTGGCGACCGTACTCCTGGGGGCGCCACAAGTGCACTGTTGCCCAGCCACTGCTAGATAATTCTGCTGGTACATTGACCCAGACCACTACATTCCCCTCGCACTCTACACAGCCAGAATCTGACCCTGATGAAACTCAGGTTCCCCTTCCCGCATACAATACCACCTTACAAGGTGACAAAGAGGAAAGTGCAGGTTCCTTGAGCAGGTGGGGGGGGCATACTCATGGGCGACGCACTGGCACAGGGCCCCTCATAGTACTCAAAAGTGTCTCTGCCGGTGGGAGGGGGCCCACAAGCCGTCAAACACACCGCCGTACTATGAGGGGCCCTGTGCCACTGCCGTCGCCAACGAGTGCCCCCCCCCCCTGCTTGCTCAGGATAACAGCACTTGCAAAGTTGAAATACATACCTCTCCCTGCTCCACCGCCGTGACGTCTTCCGCATTTCCTGACAGTGACATTCTGGTCAGAGAGCGCGATGACATCACATCTGTACGCCCTCTGCCTAAACAGTCCAAGTACAGTGAGATGGAAGATGGGGACGACGAGGAGTCCAGACTAGTACAGGGATTCCCTAGCGAGGAGACTTATTTAATTGTTTTCAATGTTGGGACAGCTATTTTTGGGGAGCACTATACTCTGTAGAATGATATATGTGGCCCACCATACACTGGAGCATTCCAAAGGTGGACATCAGACACTGGAGCAGCATTTACAGGGCCCATTATGCACTGGAGCATTAGAAATGGGGCCCATTATATATGGAGCATTATTTGGGCCCATAACACAGTGGAGCTTCATCCATGGGGACCAACATATACTGTAGCATTATGTGGAGCTCATCATATACTGTTTCAAACATTATATGGGACCAATGATTCTGTATGGAGAAATAGATGGGCCTCATTACTCTGTATAGCGCACTATGCAGTGGCCATAATACTGTATGGAGTAATATACTATCCGTTATTGGAGCTATTGGAGAATTTACAATGGATATCAGTCATGAGATGTATGAAGTGAAGTATTTTTTATTGCACTATACCGCTATTTCTCTGCCGTTTCAGAGGATCATGAATTGTGGCATGTGTTAAAGGAGCTCATTGACACTATTTGGCCCTGGGCCCACGAAAATCTGGAGCCAGCCCTACCCCCCCCCACAACTTTAGCCAAATAACCCCCAGTTTTCAATGCCTAACTATTGTTATAAAGTAAATTAAGGTTGACAAGCTTAAGTAATAAGAATTAATGTTTTTGGCATTAAAATGGGCACTGTAGGTGTGTTTCCTGTCCTCCACTCACTGCCGACTTTTCTTCCCCATTGACTTGCATTTGGTTTCGTGTTTCAGTCGGCCTTCGACTTTTCATGATAATCGGCCGATTTCGTTCGACCCGACTTTTAAGAAAGTCGGGTTTCATGAAACCCGACTCGACCCGAGAAGGGGAAAGTCGCTCATCTCTATGCATGACACTTAAACTGCACACGTGGACTTTCTTTTACTAAGCACGTGAATTATGAAGGCAATTTTTGCACCAGAAATTTTTAGGGGCTTCATCAGAAGTCAATTTTTAATCTATAATAATAATTGCCCTAAGCAGCTTCCGGTTGTAACAACTTCCGTCCAGTTGTAACCGGTGACGTCACCGCACACCTCTTTCCATGTTAACCCTCAACACACACACTCCTCTCACCTTTCACCATCTCCACTCACTCTTTCACTCCACATACGACCCTTTCTCTCACTCCGTCTCTCATACTCACGCCGTTATCGCCGCTGATCCACGATCCCCGGCATCTTCTTCCGCCAGCGCCATCCTGGATCCAGACGTCCTCCACGCCGGCGACATGTTCTTGCGGCGACGCCATTTTGGATTGGCGAAATCCCGCGATAGTCAAGATGGCGTCGCCGCAAGAATATGTCGCCGGCGAGGACGACGTCGGGATCCAAAATGGCGTCGGCGAAAACTCGCGAGATTTCGCCGACGCCATTTTGGATCCCGACATTGTCCACGCCGGCGACATGTTCTTACGGCGACGCCATCTTGACTATCGCGGGATTTCACAATACTGAAGATTGCGTCGCCGCAAGAACATGTCACCGGCGTGGAAAACGTCTGTATCCAGGATGGCGCCGGCGGAAGAAGATGTCGGGGATCGTGGAGCAGCGGCGATGACGGCGTGAGTATGAGAGACGGAGTGAGAGAAGGGGTCGTATGTGGAGTGAAACAGTGAGTGGAGATTGTGAGAGGAGTGTGTGTGTTGAGGGTTAACATGGCAAGAGGTGTGATGCTATCGCATCCTCCCGATGCGATAGTATCGGGCCATAATCTAGTTAATCCAATAAGTGTAATTTATGCCTATTTTTCTCACTTTCTGTCACCAACTTAGACTATTTAGCTCTGATGCATTACACACAAATTGGATTTAAAAAATATTTAAACATAGATTGTAATGCAACATTATAGGTAAAAAGCCAAGGGGGTGAATACTTTTACAGGCCACTATAAGCATGTATATAGCAGGCTGTGTTTGGCTCACAATATATATTTGGTTGGCTATGTGGCATTCAAACTGTATATATTGAGGTTATGTGAGGCTCAAACTGCATATTGGAGGCTATGTAGTAGGCTCATACTGTATATAGGAGGCTCTGTGGGCTCTCATTCTGTATATTGGAGGCTATGTGGGTGCTCATGTTGTATACAGCGGGTTATGTGGGGCTCATGCTGTATACTGGAGGCTACATGGGGGGCTCATGCTGTATAAAGGGCTATGTGGGGCTCATATTGTCATGGGGATACTGCAACAGAGAGATGCTGGAAAATGGCAGCGTCTGGTTTCACAAACTCATGCACCTCTTTTAAGTACTTCACCATCTTATTAAACAGTGTAGGCTTTTTCCTTGCTGGCAGTGCAAAGGTTAATATTTGCAGTTAAATCTCCTGGAGCTTTCGTACCTGGATTGTTCCAGCTGTTTAGTGTTGGCCACTTCCTTCTGCTATATATGCTTGCCTCTGTCGCTTAAAAATTGTCAATGTTAGTTCTTGCTGCCAGGTTCGGAGTTGGCGTTAGATGATTTATTCAGTAGATTGTTATTTGGAGTTTTGTTTGTGTGCACATCCTCATCCTCTCCTATTTGGTTTCTCCTTCCCTTTTCTCCTGTGTGTTCCACTCTGTTATTTGGTGAGTGCATTTTGAATGATTGGTATTTTCATTTATCCTTGTCTGTCTTCCATTGTTTGTCTAGTTAGTGTTATCATATACACTTCTTATTCCTTCCTCCCTGGGTGGAGGAATGAACAGAAGCATAGAAGTATTGCAAGACAGGACACCTGGTGTCTCCACCTTCAGGAGTAATCCGGGGTCAGAGATAAGCATGGATACCTTTAGTTATAGGGAGCTGGTTAGCACCCACACTTCCAAGGCACTGCGTAACACAAACTGTATGCATGAGGCTATTTGAGGATCATACTGTATATAGACGGATATCTGAGGCTCATATTGTATATTGGAAGCTGTGTGGGGGCTCATACTGTATATTGGAGGCTATGTGGGGGCTCATACTGTATGTAGGAAGCTATGTGGGGGCTCATACTGTATGTAGGAGGCTATGTGGGGGCTCATGCTGCATATAGGGGGCTATGTGGGGGCTCATACTCTATTTTGGAGGCCATGTGGGGGGCACATGCTGTGTATCAGAGCCTATACATCACCCTCAAAAAATTATTTTGTTGATAAACATTGCATATGTGGATATTCACTGTATTAGTACTACATCCTACTTATAAATGTGAATAAACAGAAACTAAGAAATATTATTTGATAAAAATATAATGGTTTTAATAGATCAAGACAAAAATCCCTTAAAAATTACATATAGAAGGATGAGGACCATATACAAATGTAACTTCACAGTGAAACTTATAAAGAGTGGGTATAATATTATTTTCCCAAAACAAAATTATAGATCTGTATATAGATATAGCAACAGGGTCAATAAATATAAATAACAATTCCAAGTGGATTGATTGATACATGATATGTATAAAAGAACTCCAGAAAATGTCAAATAAACAGATATACCATATAAGCAGGCAGGGCTGCCACTAGGAATTTTGAGACCCCATACTGGCAAAATTTTCAGGGCCCCCTTGAGACTCCACCCAGGCTCCACCCCAGCCTCGCCTCCACCCCTCAAACTGTCCACAGTCCCACCACTCACTCTTGGGAAAAATTCCACTTCTCACGATTCACACATTAACAGTTCCCATCACCAGAGCACACATAACCGGCAGCTTTTGTTTTGGCAAAAAGATTTTTTAAGCCGCCATCACAACACTGTAGACACTTTTGGCCACACTCTACTCTATGCTAACCTATTAAATATTTGTTAAAATATGCAATAAAATTTAGGTATATTTTTATTTATTTTTCAATTTTTAAAATGACCAATAATATCACATACAAGGGATAAATACCACCGCACCATGACCAGACACAATATTACCACCACATAGTGACTTATAATACCACATACAGTACAAGGAACAAATACCGCCACACCATGTCCAGACCACATTTTACCACCACAGAGACTGAATAATATAACATACAAGAAACAAATACCGCCACACCATGACCAGACCACATATTACTACCACAGTGACTGAATAATATCACATACAAGGAACAAATACCACCACACTATGACCAGACCACATATTACCACCACAAAGTGACCAAATAATAGCATATACAAATATCAAATACCGCAACACCATGTCCAGACCACATATTACCACCACATAGTGACTGAATACTACAATACTGATCAGTAATAACAAAAACACAATACTATCACCATAAGTGCCATTATACACGGGGGATCTGTACTTAGTATACAGTGTCTCTGTACAGGTAATACAGTGATCAATGACATTATACACAGGAGCTCTGTATATAATGTACAGGTAATACAGTGATCACTGGTAACATTATACACAGGACATCTGTATATAGTAAACAGTGTATAGTGTCAGTGTATAGGTAGCACACTAACTTACCAGTGACGTCTCCATCCTCCCCCGTCTCCATCCTGCCCCAATGTCTCCAATCATGCCCCCTGTGTCTCCATTCTGCCCCATGTGTCTCCAATCCTGCCCCATGTGTCTCCAATCCTGCCCCATCTGTCTCCAATCCTGCCCCATCTGTCTCCAATCATGCCCCATCTGTCTCCAATCATGCCCACGTGTCTCCAATCATGCCCCCTGTGTCTGCAATCCTGCCCTCATGTCTTTCATCCTACCCCTGTGTCTCCAATCATGCCCCCATGTCTTTCATTCTGCCCCCGTGTCTCCAATCATGCCCCTAGTGTCTCCAATCATGCCCCTAGTGTCTCCATTCTGCCCCCTGTGTCTCCATTCTGCCCCCTGTGTCTCCATTCTGCCCCCTGTGTCTCCAATCCTGCCCCCAGTGTCTCCAATGCTGTCCATAGTGTCTTTCATCCTGTCCCCAGTATCTTTCATTCTGCCCCCTGTGTCTCCATTCTGCCCCCTGTGTCTCCATTCTGCCCCCTGTGTCTCCAATCCTGCCCCCCGTGTCTCCAATCATGCCCTTGTGTCTCCAATTCTGCCCCCTGTGTCTCCAATCATGCCCCCTATATCTCCAATCATGCCTCCTGTATCCAATCTTGCCCCGTGTCTCCAATCATGCCCTGTCTCCATCCTGCCCCCAGTGTCTCCAATCCTGCCCCATCGCCATCCTGCCCTATCTCCTTCCTTCCCGTCTCCTTCCTTCCCGTCTCCTTCCTTCCCGTCTCCTTCCTTCCCGTCTCCTTCCTTCCCGTCTCCATCCTGCCCCGTCTCCTTCCTTCCCGTCTCCATCCTGCCCCGTCTCCATCCTGCCCCCAATGTCTCCAATCCCGCCCTGTCTCCATCCTGCCCCCATCTCCATCCTGCCCCGTCTCAATCCTGCCGGGCCCGGCTTGCCGTTTGCAATACTAATTAAAAAACAAAATAAAAAACCTTTCCTCTTACCTTGCCACGCTCCAGCGGCGAGCGATCTTCACCCCAGCCTGAACGCGTGCACTCGCCGGCAATTGACAATGACGTCAGATGCCGGCGACATACACACCTACGTCTGCTGCCAGCCTCTGATTGGCTGGCAGCTTTAAATATTGCGGTGTGAGTCCGCAAGGCAATAGAGTAACTGAACCTGTGTCCTGGACGCTGGTTCAGTTACTTGACCGGCAGAATCGGCCACTGGTGACGGGGCCTGATGCGGGCCCCCTCTGCTGATTGGGCCCCATACGCCAGTCAGGGCAGTAATGCCCTGATGGTGGCCCTGTAAGCAGGATATAACGCAAGATAGGAAACCCCCAGAACTCTAAAGTACGTTTCACCAGATGGCTTTTCCATTTTAAAATAAAGAAATAAAACACATAATAGCAAACATAATTGGTATCGCCATGTCCATAAAAGTCCAGCAGAATATAAAATTATTTAAAACATATACTGATTACCAGATTTGAGGTTTTTTAAACAACGCAATTCACAAAAAAATGCAATAAAAAGTGATATTGTAAAATGGATGGTGTTGTTTAAATCATCAACTTGCCCAGCAAAAAACAAGCCCTCATACTGTTATGTGGATGGAAATATAAAAACATTATGGCTCCTAGAAGAAATAGCAAAAAAACAAAACCACAAAAATTAAAAAATGGTCGGTTCCAAAAGTGTTAAACAGGCAGCAACTAGAGACAAAAAACTATTGAAAAACAGGATTTAGAAGGTAATAGCAACAGGACATAACAGGACAGGCAACATTATGTGAACAGGGCTTACTTATAAAATAGTACACATTTCACATGTCACATATGTCTTACGGTTCTAAATCAATTCCTGCATTGTTAATCCTAAATCGCAATGAATCTTCAACATCTTGTAACCCCTATCGGATAAGTCAATTAAGCAAAGTGACTATATCACTTTTTGTGACAATCATGTTGAATTATGGTTGGTGTTGTCATAGTATTCTGTATTCTCACCACCACTAGTGAATAAACATTATCTGAACAAAATGACTTAATCATTTAGAGTGCAAAGCCAGCCATAACATTGTAAAATCTAGTATTCATTTTAAACTGATTAACCATAATATTAAAACCACTCACAGGTGAAGTAAAGAACATTGATAGGCACCATCATCACAAGCTAAGCTTATCAACATTTGGAATAAGTGTACACTAAGTGTCTGAATTTTATGGGATCTGGGTGTGACAGTAACAGGGGCCAAATTCAGATGGCTAGCTTCATGACTAGGTCATAGCTTCTTTATAAGGCCGGAGTTACACTAGATAGAGAGAAATACGGATGAGTGCTATGCGACAAAAAAATCGCATAGCACTCGGACCAATGTTAATCCATGGGGCAGCTCCAATCATCCGTTTTTTTTTCTCGCCCGTATTATACGTGCTGGTGACTCCGCAGCATGCTGCGATTTGCACCTTATTACACCCGAGACTCACCAATGCAAGTCTATGGGTGCGAAAAAAAACAGATCACACACAGACCATGCATGTGACTTGCGAGAAATATGCACCGGTGTCCTTTAGAAAAGCCAGCAATTCATTGCGCTATACTGTAAAATCTCACTGACAGGTTAAAATAAAATAGATAGTATATATACTGTATATATACAGTTAGGTCCATATAATGTATATTTGGACAGAGACAACATTTTTCTAATTTTGGTTCTAGACATTACCACAATGAATTTTAAACAAAACAATTCAGATGCAGTTGAAGTTCAGACTTTCAGCTTTCATTTGAGGGTATCCACATTAAAATTGGATGAAGGGTTTAGGAGTTTCAGCTCCTTAACATGTGCCACCCTGTTTTTAAAGGGACCAAAAGTAATTGGACAGGTTAAATAATTGTAAATAAAATGTTCATTTCTAGTACTTGGTTGAAAACCCTTTGTTGGCAATGTCTGCCTGAAGTCTTGAACTCATGGACATCACCAGACACTGTGTTTCCTCCTTTTTGATGCTCTGCCAGGCCTTCACTGCGGTGGTTTTCAGTTGCTGCTTGTTTGTGGGCCTTTCTGTCTGCAGTTTAGTCTTTAACAAGTGAAATGCATGCTCAATTGGGCTGAGATCAGGTGACTGACTTGGCCATTCAAGAATATTCCTCTTCTTTGCTTTAATAAACTCCTGGGTTGCTTTGGCTTTATGTTTTGGGTCATTGTCCATCTGTAGTATGAAATGACGACCAATTAGTTTGGCTGCATTTGGCTGGATCTGAGCACACAGTATGGCTCTGAATACCTCAGAATTCATTCGACTGCTTCTGTCCTGTGTCACATCATCAATAAACACTAGTGACCCAGTGCCACTGGCAGCCATGCATGCCCAAGCCATCACACTGCCTCCGCCGTGTTTTACAGATCATGTGGTATGCTTTGGCTCATGAGCTGTACCACACCTTCGCCATGCTTTTCTCTTTCCATCATTCTGGTAGAGATTGATCTTGGTTTCATCTGTCCAAAGAATGTTCTTCCAGAACTGTGCTGGCTTTTTTAGATTTTTTTTAGCAAAGTCCAGTCTAGCCTTTAGATTCTTGATGCTTATGAGTGGCTTGCGCCGTGCAGTGAACCCTCTGTATTTACTTTCATGCAGTTTTCTCTTTATGGTAGATTTGGATATTGATACGCCTACCTCCTGGAGTGTGGTGTTCACTTGGTTGTCTGTTGTTAAGGGGTATCTCTTCACCATGGAGATTATTCTGCGATCATCCACCACTGTTGTCTTCCGCAGGCGCCCACGTCTTTTTGCATTGATGAGTTTACCAGTGCTTTCTTTCTTTCTCAGGATCTACCAAACTGTAGATTTTGCCACTTCTAATGTTGTAGCAATTTCTCGGATGGGTTTTTTTCTGTTTTTGTAGCTTAAGGATGGCTTGTTTCACCTGCATGGAGAGCTCCTTTGACCGCATGTTTCCTTCACAGCAAAACCTTCCAAATGCAAGCACCACACCTCAAATCAACTCCAGGCCTTTTATCTGCTTAATTGAGAATGACATAACGAAGGGATTGCCCACACCTGTCCATGAAATAGTCTTGGAGTCAATTGTCCAATTACTTTTGGTCCCTTTAAAAACAGGGTGGCACATGTTAAGGAGCTGAAACTCCTAAACCCTTCATCCAATTTTTGTGGATACCCTCAAATGAAAGCTGAAAGTCTGAACTTCAACTGCATCTGAATTGTTTTGTTTAAAATTCATTGTGGTAATGTCTAGAACCAAAATTAGAAAAATGTTGTCTCTGTCCAAATATATATGGACCTAACTGTACATATATATATTTCTATATATAATAAATATGCTATATATATATATATATATCATTGACATATGTGTGTGTATATATATATATATTTCATAGAGATATAGATAGCAGAATAGGTGAAAATTCAATTGTCGGCATCTGTAAAATCATTACAGAATCCGACAGGATATGAGACGTGGTTTACATACAGTAAATCATTGCATATCCGTTAGATTTATATATGTCCCTCACTAATAATGTTAGCAGTGTGTGGGTCAAAGTTTGGAGCTGTAGGTGCTAAATTAAAGGATTAATTCACGGAAAAAACTTGCGTGGCTCCAGCACAATTTTCTCCACCAGAGAGGGCAAGCCAGTGACTGAGGGCAGAAATTAATAGCCTAGAGAGGGACAATTATTTTTGCCCCCCGGCTAAAAAAATCTGCCCCCATCCACCCCAGAAAATTCTGACACTTACCCTCTCTTCCCATTGCCCTGTAACGGGTGGCATATGGGGTAATCAGGGGTTAATGTCACCTTGCTATTTTAAGGTGACATTAATCCTGGTTAATAATGGAGAGGTGTCGATAAGACATCTATCCATTATAAATCCACTAGTCTGAAAGGGAAAAACACACACATTAAGATTAAAGACTTTTACTGAAATAAATAAACACACATTTTTCCATCTTTATTGAACTCTCAATCCAATCGAAGCCATCGTTCTCCTGTAAAAAATCCAAAATAAAAAAGCAACAATATCCTATACCTGTCTGCTGTACAGTCAAGTCCCACACTGTAATTCATCTCAAGGGGTTAAATAGTTTACAACCGGGAGCGGTGCTAATGCGACCGGCACTGCTGTAAACCACGGAGGAATGAAGGAAAAGCTGCCTGTGCAGCCTCCCCGCCTGACGGGAGATGAACTCATTAGCGTGGGAAAGTTTCTGAACATTTTCCCACGTTGTCAGTTCACCGCGGGTCAGGCGGGGAGTAAGCGCAGCCTAAGTGATTTCAGCTGCAGAGGAAGGAGTTATGGAGGGGACAGTATACCGAGGCACCAGCAGGCAGTGTCAGCAGCTATTCTCAGGAATGTTGGGGGCTTGGGGTCCTTCCTGCAGTGGAGGGAGCAGCCCTACATATGGAGCCAGGAGGGGGCAGCATCAATTTGTGACACTGCCACCTACTGACCACTGTAATTGTCTCACACTGAGGAGATTTCTGGCCTTTTCTGGCTCCGAGCTCCTCCTGCTTTGTCTCTCACTGCCGATGTCCTGATCAGCCAGAGGGTGAGGAGGAGTCAATGTTGGAGGCGGCACCGAGCTCTGCACAGGAGCAGTGCTCAGGACTTTGTGTATCAGGTCTCCTGCAGTGAGTGCTCCCACTGTCACCCAGCAGGTGGTGCCACCTGAGGCAACAAGCTCAAGTTGCCTCATTATAGGTGCGACCCTGTGTATAGTGTCAGTGAACAGGTAACACACTGACTCAACAGTGATGTCTCTAGTTGAAGTCCTTTATCTTCATTTTTCTTCATCCAGCACAGACCACCATCAGTTTTTTCCAGCAAAGAATCATTGCTGCAGAAAATAACAGTTATATAGATCACCGCTTCCAGAGCACACTCCCCTCTTTTTCCCCAATTTCTACACTACACCAGATGAAGAAAAATGTGACAATGCTGACCTGCACAGTAACAAGAAATTCCCCTCAATTCATCATTTGGTATCCCCACTCTCAATTCATAATCATTTGCTGTTCCCCCTAGTCTCAATTCATCATCACTTGCTGTACCCCACCCTCCTTACTCAATTCATCATCATTTGCTGTATCCCATCCCCAGTTTCAATTCATCATTTACTCTCCCCATTCCCTAGTCTCAATTCATCATCATAATTTACTATTGCCCACCCCATCAGTCTCAAATCATCATAATATACTGTTTTCCAACCCACTCAGAATCAATTCACCACCATTTACTCTCCCCTATCCCCCAGTCTCAATTCTTCATCATTTACTCTCGTCATACCCCAGTCTCATTTCATCATCATTTACTGTTCTCTACCCCTAGTCTAAATTTATCACTCTGCCCCATTCCCAGTCTCAATTCATCATTTACTCTCCCCATCCCCAGTCTCATTTCATTATCATTTACTGTTCCCCCAAACCCTCAGTGTCAATTCATCATCATTTACTCTCCCCATCCCCAGTCTCAATTCTTTATCATTTATTCCCCACACCTCCCCCACCATCAATACATAATTCTTTAGTCTCCCCCATACGCAATTCATCATCATTTATTCTCCCAACCTACTACCTTGAATTCATCATTTGATGTCCTCCACCCTCAATTCATCATTTACTCTCCCCCACCTCTAACTTTTGAGTTTTAGGCATCATATATCACAATCCACTATTGCTTTGATCGTGAGACTACCATCATTTCATAGACAATCATCTTGACTACCTCATACATAAATTTGACTTGAAACTATTTAGCAAATGATTTGTTATGCAGATTCTTGTCATGTCACTGCATTGTTACTGTTTTGCTCCTAGTGGTGGAAAAATATTTTTCTTTCTGAATACTACAAAATACAACCTGTTTTCATATTCAATAATAGTTCAGTGTATTATTAGGTTGATTCTCATGTGTAAGGTCATTGGTTTGAATCGAGTAGCAGCCATGAAAACGATTTCCCAAGAAAAGAGAAACACAGCATCATCCAGCTCATTGATAGCGGTCTCTTGGCCAAGAAAATTGCCAATACGCATCATGTGAGTGCCATGAACATTGGAAGAATACAAAACGAAGTCCGTCCATCCCTTCAGAATCCAAAAGGTGGACATCCAGGCAAAATATTGGAGTCAACAAGTCGGCTCATCTCAAAGTCTATCAGTTCTAGCGCAACAAACACAGCAGTGGAGGCGGCTCGTAATGCTTCATAAGATTGAAATCACAGATGTCGATGCAAACACAGTGCGATGCATATTACACAAGTCTGGAATGGTGGCCTGAAAAAAGGTAAAGAAGACTCAACTTCTCTATTGTCCTAGGGAGCGGCGGTTCGAGTTTGCAAACAAGTATGAAAAGTGGACATTGAAAGATTTGAAATGGTGATTTGTAGCGATGACTCCAAGGCAGTAGCGTAGCTAGCAGGGGGGCAGAGGGGGAAGTCGCCCCGGTCTCCTTGCTCTGAGGGGGCCCACCCACACCCAGAGCTTCTGCCACTGTTAACTACAGTTGTGGCCGAAAGTATTGACACCCCTGCAATTCTGTCAGATAATACTCAGTTTCTGCCTGAAAATGATTGCAAACACAAATTCTTTGGTATTATTATCTTCATGTAATTTGTCTTAAATGAAAAAAACACAAAAGAGAATGAAGCAAAAAGCAAAACATTGATCATTTCACACAAAACTCCAAAAATGGGCCAGACAAAAGTATTGGCACCCTCAGCCTAATACTTGGTTGCACAACCTTTAGCCAAAATAACTGTGACCAACCGCTTCCGGTAACCATCAATGAGTTTCTTACAATGCTCTGCTGGAATTTTAGACCATTCTTCTTTGGCAAACTGCTCCAGGTCCCTGATATTAGAAGGGTGCCTTCTCCAAACTGCCATTTTTAGATCTCTCCACAGGTGTTCTATGGGATTCAGGTCTGGAATCATTGCTGGCCACCTTAGAAGTCTTCAGTGCTTTCTCTCAAACCATTTACTAGTGCTTTTTGAAGTGTTTTTGGTCATTGTCCTGCTGGAAGACCCAATGACCTCTGAGGGAGACCCAGCTTTCTCACACTGGGCCCTACATTATGCTGTAAAATTTGTTGGTAGTCTTCTGACTTCATAATGCCATGCACACGGTCAAGCAGTCCAGTGCCAGAGGCAGCAAAGCAACCCCAAAACATCAGGGAACCTCCGCCATGTTTGACTGTAGGGACCGTGTTCTTTTCTTTGAATGCCTCTTTTTTTCTCCTGTAAACTCTATGTTGATGTCTTTGCCCAAAACGCTCTACTTTTGTCTCATCTGACCAGTGAACATTCTTCCAAAACGTTTTAGGCTTTTTCAGGTAAGTTTTGGCAAACTCCAGCCTGGCTTTTTTATGTCTCGGGGTAAGAAGTGGGGTCTTCCTGGGTCTCCTACCATACAGTCCCTTTTCATTTAGACGCCGACGGATAGTACGGGTTTACACTGTTGTACCCTCGGACTGCAGGGCAGCTTGAACTTGTTTGGATGTTAGTCGAGGTTCATTATCCAATATCCGCACAATCTTGCGTTGAAATCTCTTGTCAATTTTTCTTTTCCGTCCACATCTAGGGAGGTTAGCCACAGTGCCATGGGCTTTAAACTTCTTGATGACACTGCGCACGGTAGACACAGGAACATTCAGGTCTTTGGAGATCGACTTGTAGCCTTGAGATTGCTCATGCTTCCTCGCAATTTGGTTTCTCAAGTCCTCAGACAGTTCTTTGGTCTTTTTTCTTTTCTCCATGCTCAATGTGGTACACACAAGGACACAGGACAGAGGTTGAGTCAACTTTAATCCATGTCAACTGGCTGCAAGTGTGATTTAGTTATTGCCAACACCTGTTAGGTGCCACAGGTAAGTTACAGGTGCTGTCAATTACACAAATTAGAGAAGCATCACATGATTTTTCGAACAGTGCCAATACTTTTGTCCACCCTTTTTTTTATGTTTGGTGTGGAATTATATCCAATTTGGCTTTAGGACAATTCTTTTTGTGTTTTTTCATTTAAGACAAATTAAATGAAGATAATAATACCAAAGAATTTGTGTTTGCAATCATTTTCAGGAAGTTACTGAGTATTATCTGACAGAATTGCAGGGGTGTCAATACTTTTGGCCACAACTGTATGTCAGAGTGCGCAGCTCACTGATGTAGCTAAGCTGCACTGTAGTTGCATGGAGACTATAGCTTTAACGGGAAGGTGCCATCCAAAAAATTTTTCGTGGATTTTATCAAGTCTCCAGTGCCGGATCTTCCTTTTCTCTTCATGTAAGCTGCACTGTAGTTGCATGGAGACTATAGCTTTAACGGGAAGGTGCCATCCAAAAAAATTTTTTTCAGCAATTGAAAAAAATGTAAAGAATTAATGTTTACATTTTCTTAAAAAATATTATCATTTGTTTTTAATTTTGCAAAATATGAAAAATAATTTTAAAAAGTTTGGCATTTCCAGTTGTTAACACTAGGGGGAGCAGCTACTGAAATTTGGCACAAAAACCTAGTGCCCTGCAGTAATTATGGGCGGAATCTGCTGACATGGGTGTGGTGTCACTCCTCTCCTCCCCTTCTGGGTGCTTGCTGAGAGAAAAGAGAGGATGACATCTAGGAACACAGTGAGCAGCCAATTTGATGGGGCCTGCAAAGTTGACTGACTGTCTTTGAATGGAAAGTCTGGATCAGGACAGGTCATCAATCAGCAGAAATGTGTCCTGGATTTCTGTGGAGCAGACAAGCAGATGGTCCATCCATGTGTATAAAACACAGCACTCTATGTACAATCTCTGGCACCGAACAGGGTGCCCCCCATAGACCAGCACACTGCTCTCCTGAAATACTCTGTGCTGCTGTCACCCTGCTCCTTCCACCATACATCAGGCTCCTGTCGCCTCGCTTTCACACATCGCCAGGACAGGATCTAAGGAGAGGAATGGGGTCTTTGGTCACTGAGCATGGCAGGCAGCAAGGATTCTGGGAGCAGGGTGACAGCAGCACAGAGTATTTCAGGAGAGCAGTATCACACTGGATAGGATTAGATACACAGCTCAGCAGTCAGTATCACACAGAGGAGGATTAGATACATGGCTCAGCGGCCAGTATCACACAGGATAGGATTAGATACACGGATCAGCAGACTGAATCACACAGGATAGGATTAGATACACGGCTCAGCAGACAGTATCACACAAGAGGATTAGATACACAGCTCAGCAGACAGTATCACATGGGATAGGATTAGATACACGGCTCAGCAGACTGTATCACACAGGATAGGATTAGATACACGGCTCAGCAGACAGTATCACACAAGAGAGGATTAGATACACAGCTCAGCAGTCAGCATCACACAAGATAGAATTAGATACATGGCTCAGCAGACAGTATCACACAAGAGAGGATTAGATACACAGCTCAGCAGTCATCATCACACAAGATAGAATTAGATACATGGCTCAGCAGTCAGTATCACACAGGATAGGATTAGATACACGGCTCAGCAGTCAGTATCACACAGGATAGGATTAGATACATGGCTCAGCAGTCAGTATCACACAGGATAGGATTAGATACACGGCTCAGCAGTCAGTATCACACAGGATAGGATTAGATACATGGCTCAGCTGTCAGTATCACACAGGATAGGATTAGATACACAGCTCAGCAGACAGTATCACACAGGAGAGGATTAGATACATGGCTCAGCTGTCAGTATCACACAGGATAGGATTAGATACACGGCTCAGCAGTCAGTATCACACATGAGAGGATTAGATACATGGCTCAGCTGTCAGTATCACACAGGATAGGATTAGATACACGGCTCAGCAGTCAGTATCACACAGGAGAGGATTAGATACATGGCTCAGCTGTCAGTATCACACAGGAGAGGATTAGATACATGGCTCAGCTGTCAGTATCACACTGGATAGGATTAGATACACAGCTCAGCAGTCAATATCACACGGGATAGGATTAGATACACGGCTCAGCAGACAGTATCGCACGGGATAGGACTAGATACACGGCTCAGCAGACAGTATCACACAGGAGAGGATTAGATACACGGCTCAGCAGTCAGTATCACACAGGAGAGGATTAGATACACAGCTCAGCAATCAGTATCACACAGGAGAGGATTAGATACACGGCTCAGCAGTCAGTATCACACAGGAGAGGATTAGGTACACGGCTCAGCTGTCAGTATCACACAGTATAGGATTAGATACACGGCTCAGCAGACAGTAGCACACAGGAGAGGATTAGATACACTTCTCAGCTGTCAGTATCACACAGGATAGGATTAGATACACGGCTCAGCAATCAGTATCACACAGGAGAGGATTAGATACACGGATCAGCAGTCAGTATCACACAGGATAGGATTAGATACACGGATCAGCAGACTGTATCACACAGGATAGGATTAGATACACGGCTCAGCAGTCAGTATCACACAGGAGAGGATTAGATACACGGCTCAGCTGTCAGTATCACACAGGATAGGATTAGATACACGGATCAGCAGACAGTATCACACAGGAGAGGATTAGATACACAGCTCAGCAATCAGTATCACACAGGTTAGGATTAGATGTCCAGCAGATGGCCAAGTGTTTTGAAACAGCAGAGAGCAGCCCCTCCTATGTTTTGCAAGAGCAGGGGCTGCAGCTGGTCGGGTGTTTTGGAAAGAGCAGCTCGGTCTCCAGCAGCTCGTCCTGGTTCCTCTCCTGCAGCTGGTATGTGCAGAGTGAACATCCAAGCCCTGTTATGGTGGAACAGTACAGCATCCAGGGCTTGCAATGGAGTGTAAATGGAGCTAAAAGGAACGCACTGAGCTCTAATAAGATGGTTCCTGGCCACACCTACGGCTGTGAATTGAGCTGCCCACAGAGGCATGCCCAGTTCACTTCTGATGCAGCTGCAATGAAAGAGATAGGGTCGGCAGCCGACTGTTATGTCTTATGCCCAGGGACTGCCGTAAATAAGCATGGAAAGTGTCGTTCAGCAGCCAGCAAGGTAAGATGGCAGCCCCCAGTGGCTGCATTAATACCGTACAAAAAACAAACCATACACACCACTGAGTCAAGCTTAGGGGACAATATCTTTTTATACTATTTTCTTTTTTACATTAAATTATGAAAAAACACGGCACCTTCCCTTTAAGCTTCCTCCAGCAAACTGCAGACACGCCCATACTGTAGCCTGTGTGTCTGCAGGAGAGAGGTCACCACACAGCACCAGCTTCTTCACCTGGACAGGAGCAGGGCAAGATGGTGCTGTGAGTAAGGCCTCTTTCACACTTCCATTTTTGACAATCAGTCAAGATCTGCCAATTTTGAAAAAAAAACGGATCCGCCATTTTTTTTGCGGATCTGTTTTTTTCCCCATTGACTTTCATTATTGGCGGATCTTGACGGATTGCCGTCCGTTGCATCCGTTTTTTTGAGGATCCGCTTGTCTGCCTTTTTGGCGGATTGTAACTGATGCAAATAACTGAAGTGTGAAAGAGGCCTAAGAACTGGGGGGCCCTGAGGGGTCTGTGCAGGGAGGAGGGGGAAGGGCGCTGCTCACCTCCTGACAAGTCCTGGATGGTTTATTTTCTTGTATCTGAGGCACAGTAGATTTGTGGTGGCTACTTGAACTTTTAGGCTGTGTTCACACCCAGCGGTTTTTTTAGTGGTATTTTTAGCAGTTTTTCCTATAAAACTGCTAAAAATAAGCTTCCCATTCATTTCTATGCATTTTGCACTTTTTGTGCATAGTGATGCGTTTTTTACCGCGAAAAAATGCATCGCGATAAAAAACGCAGCATGCTCATTAATTTCACGGATTTTTCCATATTTCTGGCTAGTTCTATGCATTTTGAAAACGCGCAGAAAAAAACGCATAAAAACTGTGCGTTTTCTGCGCAAAAAACGCACGGAAAATGCACAGAAAAAACGCGCGGTTTCTTGGAAGGGAGTCAGGGTTTTCAGCAGAAATTTTCTGCTACGTGTGCACTTAGCCTTATACAGATCAGAAGGTGTCTCTGGCAGTGCAAATCAGCTGCCATAAATCTCACTGTGCCTCAGAGCGACTGACATGAGTGGTATCATATATATGGTATATACGGTATATAAATGTAAAAATATATAGTAGTAAAAAAATGAAGCGACTATTGACAAAATTAAAAAATAGTGTTTTAAAAGCCCATTGGGGCTCAGCAACGTTTCGGTTCTCTGAGAACCTTTTTCCAGGAGAACCAAAACTCTGTTTTTTTTTCATTTTGTCTAAATGGTGTGCCACTTTCATTTTTGCTGCTATATTGACGATCGGTAAATATTATATTTCATATATCTCTACATATATATGTATATATACAGTGTGTGTATATATATATATATATATATATATATATATATATATATATACACACACACCCTGTGATATGGTCCTGTAGCCGGGGTGAGGGTCCTATCATCTCATATTGTAAATCCAGGGTGGCAAGTATGAAAACCCAATTACGGTATATAACTTTTTATTAAAAAAAAATAATCCCCACAAAGTTGAGGATGAATATATATGATAAAGAGCCAAATATAAGAAAATATAAACAGCCAGTATGTGCGTATAGCTGATCACATATAGACCCCTGAACGTATACTCAGTCTGGACAAGACCCCCCTAAGGGCAGAAAAGGGAATAAAAGAGAAGATGTACCAGGGGGCACAGTTTCTTCTTTACATGAGTAATATTTTACCTCCCTCTCTTCTAATTCCCCCTTTCTTTCCAGTTCCCTCTTTGGGGTCTTGTCCAGACAAGAGTATTTCTTTTAGGGTCACTTGGGTACTTTCAGGGAGCTGTACCCATATTCTGGCCTCTATACGCACCCACTGGCTGTTTATATTTTCTTCTATTTAGTTCTTTGTCATATATATCAGGACTGTGCAGGTTGGAGCCCACAGACAGGGACCGACAGAGACCAGAATCAAAGGCGTGGGAGCTACAGCGGGGATCATTATACAGTGTTAGAGCTAATTCGGGGGTCATTATCCAGCGGATGAGCTAATGCGAGAGCTAATATACATCTGGAGAGCTAATGCAGGGGTCATTATACAGTATGGGAGCTAGTGTGGGGCCAGTATAGAGCGGGAGAGCTAATGCAAGGGTCATTATACAGTGGATGAGCTAATGCAGGGGTCATTGTACAGCATGGAAGCAAATGTAGGGGTCATTATACAGTATAGGAGCTAATGTGGGGGTCATTATACAGTACAGTTTAAAGGCTACTGTGGGGGGCCATTATGCAGTATGGGGGCCTATATACAGTGTGGGAGCTACTGTGGGGGCCATCATACAATGTGGGGGCCTATATACAGTGTGTGAGCTACTGTGGGTGCCATCATACAGTATGGGGGCCTATATACAGTGTGGGAGCTACTGTGGGGGCCATTATACAGTACAGTTTAAAGGCTACTGTGGGGGCCATCATGCAGTATGGGGGCCTATTTACAGTGTGGGAGCTACTGTGGGGGCCATCATACAGTATGGGGGCCTATATACAGTGTGGGAGCTACTGTGGGTGCCATCATACAGTATGGGGGCCTATATACAGTGTGGGAACTACTGTGGGGGCCATCATACAGTATGGGGGCCTATATACAGTGTGGGAACTACTATGGAGGCCATCATACAGTGTGGGAGCTACTGTGAGGGCACAAGAGACATTCTGCTATGTAAAGGGCACAATGGTGGCATTATTATGTGAGGCAGTTAGAGGATCCCTGCGCTTGTACCACACAGCAGGTGCAATAGTAGGGACACATACAGCAGCAGCGGCTCAGTATTGGGGTATCAGGTACAATAGTAGGGACACATACGGCAGCAGCAGCTCGGGATTGGGTGAGTAGTTTGTGCAGGTTGGAGATAGATGGGTACTAAGCTGGAAATGTGAGAAGTCAAATGTGTCTTTGTTGTAATCTCTGCAGATGAGTCCTGGCTGGAGAAGTAGACATGTTGGTCTGAGTAAGATGTAAAAGTAAACGATTATCAGAAAGAACGTGGCCTGTAAGCTGTCATATGTAACTGAATGTAAACTCTTGTATATGCTGCTGGACTGGTATCTACCACTATGAGGACACCATATGGCGGTAATATCTGTATTGTTTTTTGTATAGAGAGTTTTTTCAGTTACAGCGCGGTCATCTGCTGAGGTTCCCCTATACTCACGACTAGAGTGTGCCAACCTGAGTTGTATTCAGGGTTACCGGTTAGGGGCCCACTCAAATTTTTTTGCCCCCCCCCCCGAGCTGAACCCCTAGCTACGCCTCTGCTCCAAGGTCAAATGGGTCTGAAAGACACAAGGGAAAAAGGTTGCCAACGGATTGAGAAATTGAAAAAAATGTCAAGTTCAGTGTAGGAAGCCTGATGATATGGGGTTGTTTCACAGCCAAAGGATTGCTGGTGGTCTCAATGCTGACCTATATGTGAGTATCCTACAGGATGAGTTATTTCGTACACTCAAGTACTATGGGTATGAAAAGGACGACATAGTGTTTCAACAACACGAAGCATACGTCAAGATTGTCGAATAAATGGTTCAATGACAATGAAGTGAAGTAGAGGTGCTGGAATGAGCCCTACAGCCCCCAGACCTCAATCCAATCAAACACTTGTGGGAAGAATTGAAAAAAAAAAAGCGCTGTATACATTCTCAAGTGGATCGACTAGCATGGAACAACTTTGGAAATGTGTAGAAGAAACCAGAGATCAAGTTTCAGTCAATACATGTTTGTATCTGATCGAGAGCATGCCCAGAAGCATTCAGGCAGTGTTGAAAACCAAAGGTGGATTTACAAAATAATAACAAAATAATAAAAATAAAAATTTAGATCTTTGGGAGCAAAACAGTAAAAATGCAGTGACATGACAAGAATCTGCATAACTAATCATATGCTAAATAGTTGCAAGTAAAATTTAAGTATCAGATATTCAAGATGATTGTCTATAAAATGAAGGCAGTCTCAAGTTCGAAGTAGAAGTGGATAATGAGATGGAACCTGAAAGTCAAAAGTTCAAAACATTGTTACTCTATTGCTCTTCACTGAAATTCATTTAATTTTAAAAAAGAAAGACAAGTTTTTCATATTTACCTCTGATACAATCACCTGCAGCTTCACTACCAGTTTCCAGCACGTGTACGTGCCAGTGCAGGTGCGATGACTTCATCACTTAGGCGCCGCCACCTAACCCCATCACAGAAGAGGCGGTGGGAGCTTTAAACTGCCAGCCGTTGCAGCCGTGGAGCTCCAGGAACCCACCCCTGCCCTTGGGGCCCGGTGAGCTGAAACAAAAGGGGGGACCCAGACTGGGCAGACCCACCCTTTGCTTTTGCTAATCAGGCCGCATACAGCAGTAATGGCAGTAATTCCCTGATGGCAGCCCTGCACATACCATTTTCCTACACCATTTAAAGGCAACGCTATTCCCAATATTCCCACAATCAGCACAAAAACTTGTATTGGAAAAATTGTTTCAGAATGGTTTGAGAATCATGACAAATAGATCAAGGTGTTTACTTGGCCTCCAGATTCCTTAGATATCAATCTGTGGGATGTGCTTGAGATATACTGTACACCTAATCTAAAGATCTGCTATTAATTTTTTGGTGCCAGGTACCACAGGACACCTTTAGTGGTCTTATAGTGCCAATGCCTTGAAGATTCAACAATACTTTGGTGCAGTACTGAAGAATAGCAGAAGATTAGGCAGGTGGCGTTGAAGAGTTTTTCCACTTTCAGTTAATGCTCCCTATGTGCAGATTAATAGAAAGCCAATCAGTGAGCTCAGCAGCTTTGTCAGAGTAGCTGGAATGTCCCCTCAGAAAGGTTGCTGTGTTCTCGACATGACATCAGTGTCACAGCCAATGCCGGGAGCAGCGACGCGACTCGCTGGTGGACCCGGTGAAGGTGAGTAAAGCGCATTCTTTTTTTATGCAAAAACTGCACAAAGGGGAAAACATTGCCTATAAGAGGACAAGCAACTGTAATGGCATGGTTGATTGGTATGATATTAATCACATGGGTGCAAGGAAAAATTGCATTGAAGGAAATAAAGCATCTCATGTAAACGGTCTTCTGTGCCATTCACAATGCATTTCCAGTAGGTGTGTAAAGTCGGACAGGTTCGCAGGATGCAGTGACGAGACACTAGACGAATGGTAGTTTTTGAAATCACGTTTATATAACTCTAGCCGATGGGCTATGCTGAACAAAACAAGGATAAAGAAACAACACCAACAGTCCACGCAGGGACTCAACAAACTTAACCAAATATAGTTACACTTAGCCTTCCAGGGACTGCGAGGTTCAGTAGCGTGGCCGCGTTGAGGTCGCTGAGGCGGCTGTCCTGAGGAAAGTGACGTCGGTGGGGGCAACAGGCCCTGAAGAAAATAATACCGTTGGGGCGCAACAAGCCCTGAAGAAAACGGGGACGTTGGGGTGCAACAGGCCCTGAAGGAAACGGGGATGTTGGGGTGCAACAGGCCCTGAAGGTAACGCTGCCGCTGGGGCGCAACAGGCCCTGAAGGTAACGCTGCCGCTGGGGCGCAACAGGCCCTGAAGGAAACGGGGATGTTGGGGCGCAACAGGCCCTGTAGGTAACGCTGCCGCTGGGGCGCAACAGGCCCTGAAGGAAATGCTGCCGCTGGGGCGCAACAGGCCCTGAAGGAAACGCTGCCGCTGGGGCGCAACAGGCCCTGAAGGAAACGCTGCCGCTGGGGCGCAACAGGCCCTGAAGGAAACGCTGCCGCTGGGGCGCAACAGGCCCTGAAGGAAACGCTGCCGCTGGGGCGCAACAGGCCCTGAAGGAAACGCTGCCGCTGGGGCGCAACAGGCCCTGAAGGAAACGCTGCCGCTGGGGCGCAACAGGCCCTGAAGGAAACGCTGCCGCTGGGGCGCAACAGGCCCTGAAGGAAACGCTGCCGCTGGGGCGCAACAGGCCCTGAAGGAAACGCTGCCGCTGGGGCGCAACAGGCCCTGAAGAAAACAATGCCGTTGGGGCTCAACGGGCCCTGAAGTAAAAGATGGAGGTGGCGCGCGGTGATGATGCAGTTCCCCAGAAAGGCCTGTAGCCGTCCGTTACCAAGGAGTCTCTTCCTAAGCCAGGGTAGCGAGCCTTTTATCCCGCCTGTGACAATGTGGCGTATCTTGAGGCCGATGATGGCCGGGTCGGCGTGATGGGGGAAGGCTGGGGGGAAGGGCCCAGGTCTCTGAGGCCTGGTTACCGGTACTCACGGCCACAACCGGAGGTATAGTTCCTCTCCCTTCAAGGCGGGGGTTAGCGGGGATAATTCTCTCAGAACGTGAGCGGGGAGCAGTCTCTGGGCACAGTCTCTCTTGTCGGTAAATCGGTCGCTTTCTCCTCGCAGGCTCCTCTCGGTGCCCCTGCAAGTCACCCTGCGTCTTGCCTTCACTTCCTCTCTTCCCCAACTGCCACTTCAGCGCGTCCCCTGCTCCTTTTACCCTAGCCCCTCCCCCTGTTGCCCTGACAACCTCAGTCGCATGCTCCCTTTGTAATTCCTCTGTTGTGCTTCCTTCAATAACTCTGATGGCGGTCCCCTTGGTTCTGGCCCAACCACTATATGGGGGTCCTCCTCCCCACAGATGTATCAGTATAAGGCCTCTTTCACACATCAGTATTTTTGATCAGTATTTCATCAGTATTTGTATGCCAAAACCAGGAGTGTCTCCAAAACAAAGAACAGACATCAGTCTTTCAATTATAATTTTTTCTTGGTAAGTTCCATTCCTGGCTTTGGCATACAAACACTGATGCAAAATACTGACCAAATACTGACGTGTGAATGAGCCTTAGGCCGGGGTCACACTAACCGACGCAAAATACGGTCCGTAGTTTACATGCGTAATACGGATGAATGACCCCTAAATAGTGCTCTGTATGTCATCCGTAGGCAAGGTGTGGTCGCGTATTTTGCGCATGTCAGCATCCGTATGTGATTCGTATGTAATCCGTATGGCATCCGTATTGCGAGATTTTCTCGCTGGCTTGCAAAATGGACATTTAACGGTTTTGAGGCCTGCTAACTATTTAAATCATTAGCCTGCACCCTATTTATTGCCTCAGGAACAGGTGGCTGTCTCCATTCTGTCCATTTGTGACCTTGCCTTCACTAGATGTGTTGCTGTGTTATGTGCAACATGGCAAACAGTCTGACTTTCAACACAACTGAGCAGGTTCTCTTCAACTGGCTTTTGTCATGCCGCTTTGGTCAACCATACCCAGTGAGAGTGGATCCGCAGAGGAGGAGATGCATTCTACCCCTTCAGATTCTATGACTGTTTAATTGCATTGGTAAGCATATGTTAGTTTGCTGACATTGTTTTTTAGAATTGAGACAGAGATGTAAAATGTAGTAGCCAAATGACCCTTTTTTTTGTTTGTTTTTTTTTTAAATCAAAACATATTATTGCCATATAAGAACTGTGGCAATGTGGCAAATTGGCCTTTTTGCAGATGTGAACATTTTTTCACAAACAATTTTTCACACATACAAAATCAAAAATACAACATAATGCAATACCAAAATGGCTACATTATAAATGTTGGTAATTTGGGGGAGGAGAAGGCGGAAGACCAGCCTGTGGTTGCTGCTGGCTACTTTGCCCAACATCGCCCTGTGTGGGAGCATACTGTTGCCCATGATGTGGGTATTGTACTGCCTCCTGGGATTGGGCTTGGTACTGGCCAGAGTGATACGGAACAGGGGCATCTTGTTGGCTCGGGTAGGCCCGTGTCTCATACCCACCAATATAGCCATGTCGTCCCCAACCAGGTTGGGACCAGCCTCCAACACTGGGTTGGAAAAAGTGGCCATATTGGTGGGGTTGGCTAGAGGCAGACATATGTTGCTGGTGTTGTAAAGGTTGGGTAGGGGGAGGAAGGAGGTGAGGTGTAGGCCCACGTATTTGAGGATCCTCAGAGCCTGCTTGAGCAAGCATCTGTGTGGGTGGTCTAAGGCGCATTAGATTTCTGGGTGAAAGCTGCCACCTCTCCAGATATTCAAACAACTCATATGGGGTATTGGGGGGTGTGCTTGCATCAAGCAGGATCTGAAAACATCCTCGAATATGGAGCCTCACCTCACGGGAAAGGGCACGGAGATAAAGGGCCAGGCTACGTGAGTATGCCTCCTCGCCATCATCTGTATTCACTCTAGCCAGATAGTTGAGGACCCCTGTGTCCACATTGGTCCGGGTATCTTGGGCAGGGATCTGGCGCCTTCTTCGTCCTCGCCGGGATGGTCCAGCAGGCTGTGGGGTGCCCTGGATCTGGGCAGTTGGGCTGCTGCTCATGTTGCCCTGCTCCTCCAGTATGACTGATGGTGCAGCAGCAGACGGTCCTGGTGGTGGGGTTTGTCACAGGCAATGGGTTCTCCTGAGAGTATTCTTCACCCATGCTTCTTGTAGGGGGAGAAGATGGGCCAGCCACCTCATCCCCTACAGGATCAATGATGGGCTCTGTATCTGAGCCCGTTCCTCTATCAGTAAGGTTGGACAAATGCAAT
The DNA here is from genome assembly GCF_039654945.1 of Dendrobates tinctorius. Lineage (NCBI taxonomy): Eukaryota > Metazoa > Chordata > Amphibia > Anura > Dendrobatidae > Dendrobates > Dendrobates tinctorius. The sequence goes on from NW_027361891.1 coordinate 6,460,850, forward strand.
TCTAGGATGTATTAACAGAAGCATACAGTCTAGATCACGTGAAGTCATTATTTCCCTCTACTCCTCTTTGGTCAGACCTCATCTGGAATATTGTGTCCAGTTTTGGGCACCACATTTTAAAAAAGACATCAACAAACTGGAGCAAGTTCAGAAAAGAGCGACCAGAATGGTGACCGGTCTGCAAACCCTGTCTTATGAGGAAAGGTTGCAGGATTTGGGAATGTTTAGTTTGCAAAAGAGAAGACTGAGAGGAGACTTAATAGCTGTCTACAAATATCTAAAGGGCTGTCACACTGTAGAAGGAACAACTTTATTCTCATTTGCACAAGGAAAGACTAGAAGCAATGGGATGAAACTGAATGGGAGGAGACACAGATTAGATATTAGAAAAAACTTTTTGACAGTTAGAGTGATCAATGAGTGGAACAGGCTGCCACGAGAAGTGGTGAGTTCTCCTTCAATGGAAGTCTTCAAACAGAGGCTGGACAGGCTTCTGACTGGGATGATTTAGCGAATCCTGCTTTGAGCAGGGGGTTGGACCAGATGGCCCAGGAGGTCCCTTCCAACTCTACGATTCTATGATTCTATGATTCTATGATTCTATGATTCTATGACTAAGTTCTGTTATGAAATAGAACAGAGGCAAAAATACATCAATATTTTTGGCCCTGTAAAGTATTTGTGTAATGTGGTGTGAGGTATCTACTTACGGTCTCAGATCCAGAATTGGGGCGAGGAAGGAGAGCCGGTCATAATAGATGTATTTTCTTTTTACATATCCAGCATGCCCACTCCTGGACCGCTGCTGGCGTTCCCGCCGGTACTGGTCCCGGATGCTTCACCACCATTTCATCACATCTTCCACTGCAATGTGACAGGAAATATTGTCAAATTCACATATTTGATAGGTCACATTTGCTACCAGTAGTCTAGGCATGGGGCCTTCTGGGGTGTGCTTTCTACCCAGGGAGGCATATGTAATTGGCCCATCCAGCCCAGATACACAGGGTCACAATAGTTGATGTATCAAGTAACTACACTTAATAACTTGGTTGGCTAGGAGGATGAGGAGCTTGTGGCCTGTGCCAAATGATGGCAGTGTAAAACCATGGGTCACATCAAAATCTACCCGCCTCATGAGGAAAAAAGTACAAGCACAGGAAGGGGGGTGGCCAATTCTATATGCATCTTTTGATGTGAGGTATTTTTAAACAGTTTTTGGGTTGTACTTACTCAGTTTCTGCTGCTCCTTACTTGGCCGATCACCAAAATCATGGAACATCTGGCGACATATGCGCCTCCATGACACCTCCTTTCTTGCCTGGTTGGCATAATGGGCATCACGTTGGTCTCAGAGTTCTGGCCGCTCCTGCACTAATACAATAAGCATCTCCACATTGAGGAAATATGGCGCCATGACGCTGCTGTACTCCGTGGAGGCGTACTTCCTGGATGTCTGGAGCGCTTTTTGAGCTCATTTGCATGTCTAGGCTTCCTGATGATGGATTGGCCCATTTCCTGTCACCAGCCAAAAGACCTGCGTATTTCTCGCAAGTCACACGTGTGGTCCGTGTGTAATCCGTATTTTTTGCACGGTCCAGGAGTGGGCATGCTGGATATGTAAAAAGAAAATACATCTATTATGACCGGCTCTCCTTCCTCACCCCAATTCTGGATCTGAGACCGTAAGTAGATACCTCACACCACATTACACAAATACTTTACAGGGCCAAAAATATTGATGTATTTTTGCCTCTGTTCTATTTCATAACAGAACTCAATCCAACTTACGGATCGAGGAACGGCCTCAGAGGCAGAGCCCATAATAGATCCTGTAGGGGATGAGGTGGCTGGCCCATCTTCTCCCCCTACAAGAGGGATGGCAGAAGATGAGTCATCACAGGGCAACCCATTGGCTGCCCAACACACAACACCACCAGGACGGTCTGCTGCTGCCCCAATACCCATCCTGGAAGAGCCGGGCAACTTGAGCAGCAGCCCAACTGGCCATATCAGGGCATCCCCACAGACTGCTGTTATGTCTCGGCGAACACGAAGAAGGCGCCAGGTCACTGTTCAAGAGAGCAGGACCAATGTGGACACAGGGGTGCTCAATTATTTATCAAGAGTAACTACAGATGATGGGGAGGAGGCCTCACCCTTTATCTCCGTGCCCTTACCCGTGAGGTCAGGCTCCGTATTAGGGGATGTTTTCAGATCCTGCATGATGCAAGTACCCCCCCAATACCCCATATGAGCTATTCGAATATCTGGAGAGGTGGCAGCTCTCCCCCCGAAATCTAATGCGCATGAGACCATCCACACAGATGCTTGCTCAAGCAGGGTCCGAACATCCTCTAATACGTGGGCCTACACCTCAACCCCTTCCTCCCACTACCCAACCTTCTATTCAGCAGCCACAAATGTCAGCCTCTAGCCAACCCCACCAATATGGCCACTTGTACCCACCCAGTGTTGGAGGCTGGTCCCAACCTGATTGGGGACGATCTGGCTATCTTGGTGGGTATGAGCTACGTGCCTACCACAGCCAACAAGATGCCCCTCACCATCATCATTACTCTGGCCAGTATCCCCAACAGTCCCAGGAGGCAGGACAATTCCAACATCATGGGCAACAGTATGGCCCCACACAGGGCGATTTTGGCCACAGTGTCCAGCAGCACCCACAGGCTGCTCTTCCACATTCCCCTTCCCCAACCTATGAGGATTTATAAGTCTGATGGCCGTAGATGTCCAGTGCGGTTTAACTTGTGCTCCAAATACAAAGGAAAAAACAGGTGTTCTCCATCACCAAACTTTGTTACCTAATTTAACATTCAAATTTTTTAACAATGTTTTCCAATCATATTAAAGAATCCATCATGACAGGCAAGGCTACCTCACGCCTTTCAGACAGATATTACATGTGTGTACAAAAGAGAATATGTAAACGCGCTATACTGTAAAGTCAAAGGATGAAAATACACTACTCACTTGCTAATGCCTAGGAAAGGCGTGCTGTCCTCAGTGAAGTAGTCACCTTTTTGGCTAGCAATCTATAGGAACAAATCAAGGCGACCAGCCTTCAGAATATCACGCTCTCTCTATGTATTAACAAGTGATTTTTATTTTTTCATCCTTTCCAGTATAGCATGGTTAAATATTCTCTGTTCTACAGACAGGTAATATCTGTCTGAAAGCCGTGAGGTAGCCTTGCCTGTCATGATGGGATATTTCTATGATTGGAAAACATTCTGCAGAAATGTGAGTGTTATCTTTTAGCATTAATTTTGGTGATGGAGCTCACCTATTTTTTTCCTTTCTAGTTTAATATTCTCATGCAGCAATGTTGTTATTGCCTAATTTTTTTTGGGTTATGTTATGTAATGTTACTTTTCAAAAAAGTTTAAGAAGGCACAAAGGGCCATTTTGCCCATTGCCAAAATGTTCATATGGCAATATTATGTTTGCCTTTAAGAAACCAAAAAAAAGGCAAAACTAAAAATTTGTCTACTATAGTTAATGTCTCTGTGTGATTTTTCAAAAACCCTGTCAACATACTAACATACCCTAACCAATGCAATGAAACAGTCATAGAATCATAAGGGGTTGAGTAATATATATTTAGACACACTTAAAGAAACAAATTATAACATAGACACAGCATGCTCTTGCCAAGAAGTTGCCCCCTCAGGTGAGATAAAGTAATTAGTGAAAATATCACGCACTTTGAGGCCAGAGAGCGGTCTACGTTGAGGGTTCATAGGTGGTCTCACCCTGTGCACATTGTCCGGCCTACGCACAACACCATCAGAGGAGGAACAATCATGTATCCTGGTAAAGTTATGCAGAACAACACAGGCTTTCACAACTTCATTCACATTTTGTTCACTCAACTGAATGGCAGACTGGAGTACCCGCCATTTGGCACAAAGAATCCCAAAGGAACACTCCACCAGTCGCCTAGCACGTGATAGGCGCAAGTTAAAAAGTCTGCGCCTGTGGTCACGGTTGCGCCGGGGATATGGCCTCATGACATTGCGCGATAACTGAAAGGCCTCATCTGCAACAAGGACATAAGGGACTGATTCTTCATGGGAACCTGGTAGCTGGCGTGGTGGTGGTAGATCCAACTGGTTGGTGGGTAGCCGCTGAGCCATTATGGAAGTATTGAAGACTCTAGAGTCTCCCGTCCTTCCATAGGCCCCAATGTCAACAATTATAAACTCGTATTGAGGGTCTACCAGAGCCAACAATACAACAGAAAAGTATTGTTTATAATTGAAGAATTGGGAGCCAGAGTTCGGCGGCTTACGCACCCGGATATGTTTGCCATCCAGGGCCCCAATACAATTTGGAAACTGGCAGTCCTCCTCAAAGTCCCTTGATATCCTCAACCAGTCTTCCATCCTGGGCTCGGGCATGACCACTTGATGGAGTCTTGTCCAGATTTCTGTACATGTAGACCTCACTATGCCTGAAATGGTTGATCTTCCAATCAGAAACTCATGGTGGAGGGCGGCATAAGACAGGCCAGTGGACAGGAAGCTGTAGAACAACATAAATTGATAAGTTTAGAATGCATAAAGTCCAAAAACATCAGTTACATGCCGCCCAAACTTGGTAGGAATTGAGATAGAATAACACACACATATTTGGTTGCACAATGACTAAGTGATATGCAGGACATATTAGAGCTAACATTCTGGTGTGTAAGTTGAAACATATTTTGAGTAAGATGAGGGCATTAAACTTTGTCCAAGAAGGCAAAAAAACATAGTTTAGCACACACATTATGAACATAGAGAATGTGGTTGTGTAGTACATACCGTATTGTGAGTAGAAGTCGCTCCTCTGCAGATATAGCTTTGCGCATCCTTGTGTCCTGAAAGGTTATCCCAGGGCGCACTGTCTCCAAGAGTCGATCAAATGTGGAAATGCTCATGCGACAGTACTGGTAAAATTTCTCAGGATGCTCCCGCAGAGAAGAATAGAGGCGGTGAAAATGACCTCTTGTGAGTCGTTGCCTCAAAAGTGGATGGATCCACATGCATCTCCTCCTCCGCAGATCCACTATCACTGGGTATGGTTGCCCAAAGCGCCGTGACAAAAGCCGGTTAAAGAGAACCTGCTCAGTTGTATTGAATCTCAGACCCTCTGCCATGTTGCACAAAGAACACCAACACACCTCGTGAAAGCAAGATCACAAATGGACAGAATGGAGGCAGCCACCTGTTTCTGAGTGTATAAATAGGGTGCAGGCTAATTATTTAAATTGTTAGCAGGCCTCAAAACCGTTAAATGTCCATTTTGCAAGGCTGCGAAAATATCTCGCCATACGGATTGCATACGGATGCCATACGGATTACATACGGATGCTCACATGCGCAAAATACGCGACCGCACCTTGCTTACGGATGACCTACGGAGCACTATTTAGGGGTTATTCATCCGTATTACGCATGTAAACTACGGACTGTATTTTGCGCTGGTTAGTGTGACTCCAGCCTTAGAGTTAAACAGGCTGGAAGCTGAATTTACTGGGGACCATTTCAAGTATCAGAAATCCCTTTCTAATTTTTTTTAAATAAGTTCTCCCTAAAATTCTAAACAGAAAATATTTTTTATGTTTTTTTTAAAATTTGCTTTAAGATCTATAATTGTCCATTTAATTTTATTTCAATTTTGAAAATAAAAGCAGAAAATACATAGTAATAAAATAAAAATGAGTAAAAATTGTCTTATTATGCCATGTTTAAAGGGGTTGTCTGGTCTTAAGCTACAAGTCGGCAGTCACTGTATGTGACAGCAAGCTTGTGAATCTTTGCATCGCACACAGAGAACACTGTGAGGGTTATTCGGTGTCGACAGCAAGCGCTCATGTGATCACAAGTATGTGATTTGCATACTCTCGGTCGTTTCCAGCGTCTCTCAGTACTCTTGCACTGAACAAGGCCATGCCCATCTAGTTATCATGTGACCTCATGTATGCAAATCACATATGTCCCCACCGCTCCTGGCACCAGCATCAGAGAATCCTCACAGTGCGCAGTGCACGCTATGTGAGGATTCATAAGTCTGCAGTCACATAGAGTGACTGCAGACTAGTTGCCTGAATTCAGACAACCCCTTTAATGGCTAAAGTGAAAGCCATACAGAAGAAGCCTTGTAGAAACAGGCTTATTAAAGTGCCCATGCTCAGATAAAGTTTTATAATAGTCCTCTTATGGCTTGTCATTAGATTCTACAAAACTGGATCACTACATATTACAACAATACAAACCAGACAGGCCTAAATGCATCTGCACTAATACAGCGGACCCAAGTAAAATGGCAGCTGCACAGATGCATAAATACCAAATGAAACAGCCAGCCTACAATCAGGGATTGGCCGTGTGATACACCAGTGCAGAAGAAATAATCTGCATGTGGCAGTGTTCACACAGGGAATGCAGGGCTTCTGGTTCACAACCTCTTAGTAACACCATATAGGGGGGCTGCCCAGTGCCAACTAGAATGCATCCCGTGTGAACAGAGGCCACAAATTTGCAAAACCATTTGGGCCCAACTGCACTCTGAAAGAAATATAAAAAGTGCACAAAAAACATATCAATATATGAAAGGTATTGGTTGATATTAAGGCCTTAATACGGAAGCTGGCAAACTGCGTCAAAGTTCCTTACATTTGCCAGTCCTACTCTAACATGAAAACCTCAAAAAGAGGAAAAAATCCTCCAAAAAATTCAAATACAAACCAGACAGGCCTAAATTGATCTGCACTAATACAGAGTGAAGCAGACCCAAGTAAAATGGCAGCTGCACAGGTGCATAAATACCAAATGAAACAGCCAGCCTACAATCAGGGATTGGCCGTGTGATACACCAGTGCAGAAGAAATAATCTGCATGTGGCAGTGTTCAAACAGGGAATGCAGGGCTTCTGGTTCACAACCTCTTAGTAACACCATATAGGGGGGCTGCCCAGTGCCAACTAGAATGCATCCCGTGTGAACAGAGGCCACAAGTTTGCAGAACCATTTGCAGAACTGCGTCAAAGTTCCAGAAGCCCTGCATTACAACCATAGTAGAAAAGAATTTTTACATGGGATCTTGCTTTAGCAAATAAGATTCTATTCATAAAATTGCATAAAGTACAGTTTTCCCTACTGTAAAGAAATTATTACAGGGTGAAAGCAGATGTAATACGGTCACTGGAAGATGTCATGGCAACAAGAGAGTTATGTTTTAGTGTTTGCTGTTAATTTGTGTGTGATAAAAGTTGTGGTATTTTATCCTTATGGCCAGGTTACCTCTTGGTTCTCCGAGGGACTGCTTCAAGGCCATCCCTGGGAATTGGGGGAGATCTGTCCACTAGAGGAACCAATACCAGCATAAGGATATAGTTTGCACTTCACAGGAAAACATATAGTTAATACTTAGGATTAGCCCACTATTTGGGAGGGGTTAGATTAATTTATAGGGAAAGCACTTCCTGCTTTAGTTGAGTTAAGAGAGGGAGTGTCAGAGTGGAGGAGAGTGAGTGAGGAGTTTAGGATAGTCAACAAGTGCTACATAATGACGGTGCCAACGTATTCTAAGAAAACGGATGTAGCAATGCCGGAAGGGTTCCTGCAGTGCAAGTCTCCTAACAGTAGGAAGACACATCCCAAGCATTGTGTGGACACCGAAACAGTCTTGGGTCTAGGCCAGGAAGAGATACTGAGTGTCGTGTCTCTGTCTACCAGGTGAGGAAGATGTCAGCTGGGTCACAGCGAAAGGAAAGGATGGTGGGCTTCAGAGAAACTGTTATGCCGGATAGAAAGATCCTGGGACCAACAGATGATGTTGAGGCAGGGGCAGGTCAGACAGAATAGAGTCAAGGACTAAAAATACACAGGACCAAGGGACCATCATCAGAAAAGTAAGAACAAAACCGTTGGCACGACCCTGAGAATTGTAGGTGGTGCCCAAGTAGGATCCCAATCCGTGAACTAAATATATATAAACTTGGCACACACCAAAGGTTTCTGATGCAGAAAGGTGATTTTTAATTATACAACAGTACATACATACACAGACGTTTCGGTCAAGGACCTTCATCAATGTACGATATATTGTACTGTGAGATTCTTAGTGACTGGGCTTTGTGAGATAGACCAATCCTGTGAGGAGGCACATGAAGCCGTCCCACTGCGTGGTGGTTTGTGGAGTGTGGACGCAGTATCCGCCGCGAATCCCAAGTGGATTCGCGGCGGATACTGCGTCCACACTCCACAAACCACCACGCAGTGGGACGGCTTCATGTGCCTCCTCACAGGATTGGTCTATCTCACAAAGCCCAGTCACTAAGAATCTCACAGTACAATATATCGTACATTGATGAAGGTCCTAGACCGAAACGTCTGTGTATGTATGTACTGTTGTATAATTAAAAATCACCTTTCTGCATCAGAAACCTTTGGTGTGTGCCAAGTTTATATATATTCGTCATCAGAAAAGGACTCTGTCTCAATTTTTTATATTTCGCAATTGCTTTTATCCGTATTGTTGAACTGGACCTATGGTCTCCAGTTTTATCTGTAGCTTCAGCTGGATCCGGTCTCATAGACGGGAGTATTACAAGGACTTTCAACCTACAAGTGATTAAAGAACAAACTCCACATCACAACACCCAACACCTGTCTAACTCCTGTTTAGAAGAGGGGCTTCAGGGCAAAGAGAACTCAGGTCTGTCTGCCGCTGTAACAAGGCTGCTGTGGGCCCCTGTAATACCTGGAGTTAGACGGTCATGTATGATAAGGGATCACAGGTCTTCTTCAGAGATGGTGTGATTTGTGTTCCATATTAGATGGATTTACTTTCCTCTGGTGCTGAAGAGGTTAACAACCGTTTCAATGCTGGTTAGAATAATGAAGCTCCTTTTTTGCTTCTTCTGATCTGGTAATTATTTCTTATAAAAAAAAGTCAGAGCTTCTTGTCCCTGCTAGTGAAAGATTTGTCTTCCTGTGCTGTGTGCTAAAACTAAGTGGTTGGAGTAGAGTTGATGTAGTAGTGTTCTGTGGTTTGCTTCACTACGTGTGTGTTTATTCTCCTCCCGATTGTTGGTTAGTGCTTTTGTATGATAGAGATTCTCTATTATCCCTGTTTTGTCTTTCTGTTTTCTTTATCTTACATTTCTCTCAATGACTCATTGGGTGGGGGACAGGACTGATCAGTGTTTAACCCCTTCATGACCCAGCCTATTTTGACCTTAATGACCTGGCCATTTTTTGCAATTCTGACCAGTGTCCCTTTATGAGGTAATAACTCAGGAAAGCCTCAACGGATCCTAGCAATTCTGATACTGTTTTTTCGTGACATATTGGGCTTCATGTTAGTGGTAAATTTAGGTCGATAATTTTTGTGTTCATTTGTGAAAAAATCAGAAATTTGGCAAAAATTTAGAAAATTTCACAATTTTCAAATTTTGAATTTTTATTTTGTTAAACCAGAGAGTTATATGACACAAAGTGGTTACTAAATAACATTTCCCACATGTCTACTTTACATCAGCACAATTTTGGAAATACATTTTTTTTTTTGTTAGGAAGTTATAAGGGTTAAAAGTTGACCAGCGATTTCTCATTTTTCAACAAAATTTACAAATTCATTTTTTTTAGGGACCACCTCACATTTGAAGTCACTTTGAGGGGTCTATATGGCAGAAAATACCCAAAAGTGACACCATTCTAAAAACTGCACCCCTCAAGCTACTCAAAACTACATTCAAGAAGATTATTAACCCTTCAGGTGTTTCACAGGAACTAAAGCAACGTGGAAAGAAAAAATGGACATTTTAATTTTTACAACAAAAATTTTATTTTAGCATCAATTTTTTCATTTTCCCATGGGCAACAGGATAATATGGATCCTAAAATTTGTTGGGCAATTTCTTCTGAGTACACCGATACCTCATATGTGGTCATAAACCACTGTTTGGGTACATGGCAGGGCTTAGAAGGGAAGGAGCACCATTAGACTTTTTGAATGGAAAACATGCTGGAATATTTAGTGGTTGCCATGTCACGTTTGGAGAGGCCCTGTGTGCCTAAACATTGGAGCTCCCCTACAAGTGACCCCATTTTGGAAACTAGACCCCCCAAGGAACTTATCTACATGCATAATGATCACTTTGAACCCCCCAGGTGCTTCACAAATTGATCGGTTAAAAAAAAAGTACTATTTCTTCACAAAAATTTTCTTTTAGCCTCAGTTTTTTCATTTTCACATGGGCAACAGGATAAAATGGATGTTAAAATTTGTTGGGCAATTTCTCCTGAGTACACCGATACCTCATATATGGTCATAAACCACTGTTTGGGCACACGGCAGGGTCCAGAAGGGAAGGAGCGCTATTTGACTTTTTGAATGGAAAATTAGCTCCAATCGTTATCGGACACCATGTCTCGTTTGGAGAGCCCCGCGTGCCTAAACAGTGAAATCCCCCCACAAGTAACACCACTTTGGAAACTAGACCCCTTATGGAACTTATCTAGATGTGTGGTGAGCACATTGAACCCCCAGGTGTTTCACAGAAGTTTATAACGCAGAGCAGTGAAAATAAAAAAATCATTTTTTTTCCTCAAAAATGATTTTTTAGCACGCTATTTTTTATTTTCACAAGGGTAACAGGAGATATTGGACCACAAAAGTTGTTGTGCAATTTGTTCTGAGTACACCAATACCCCATATGTGGGGGAACCAATGTTTGGGCGCACGGCAGGGCTCAGAAGGGAAGGAGCGCCATTTGACTTTTTGAAATGAAAATTACCTCTAATCGTTAGCGGACACCATGTCGTGTTTGGAGAGCCCCTGTGTGCCTAAACATTGGAGCACCCCCACAATGACCCCATTTTGGAAATTAGACCCCCTAAGGAACTTATCTATATGCATAGTGAGCACTTTGAACCCCCAAGTGCTTCACAAAAGATTATAACGCAGTGCCGTGAAAATAAAAAATATTTTTTTTTTCCTCAAAAAATTATTTTTTAGTGCGCAATTTTTAATTTCACAAGGGTACCAGGATAAATTGGACCCCAAAAGTTGTTGTCCAGTTTGTCCTGAGTACGCTGGTACCCCATTTGTGGGTGGGGACCACTGTTTGGGCACACGTCGGGGCTCGGAAGGGAAGTAGTGACATTATGAAATGCTGACTTTGATGGAATGGTCTGCGGGCGTCATGTTACATTTGAAGAGCCCCTGATGTACCTAAACTGTGGAACCCCCCCACAAGTGACCCCATTTTGGAAACTAAACCCCCAAGGAACTTATCTAGATGTGCGGTCAGCACTTTAAACACCAAGTGCTTCACAGAAGTTTGTAACGCAAAGCTGTGAAAATAAAAAAATCATTTTTTTCCTCAAAAAATGTTTTTTAGCGGGCAAATTTTTATTTTCACAAGGATAACAGGAGAAATTGGACCCCAAAAGTTGTTGTCCAGTTTGTCCTGAGTACGCTGATACCCCATATGTGGGGGGGGAACCATTGTTTGGGCGCACGTAAGGGCTGAGAATGGAAGTAGTGATGTTTTGAAATGCAGACTTTGATGGAAATGTCTGCGGTCGTCGTTACGTTTGCAGAGCCCCTGATGTGTCTAAACAGTAGAAACCCCCAACAAGTGACCCCATTTTGCAAACTAGACCTTCCAAGGAACTTATCTAGATGTCTGGTGAGCACTTTGAACCCCCAAGTGCTTCACAGAAGTTTTTAACGCATAGACGTGAAAATAAAAAAATAATTTTTTAGCCCCCAATTTTTTATTTTCCCAAGGGTAATAGGAGAAATTAGACCACCAAAGTTGTTGTGCAATTTTTCCTGAGTACGCTGATACCCCATATGTTGGGGTAAACCACTGTTTGGGCACACGTCAGGGCTTGGAAGGGAGGGAGCACCGTTTGACTTTTTGAATGCAAAATTGGCTGGAATCAATGGTTGCACCATGTCGCGTTTGGAGACCCCCTGATGTGCCTAAACAGTGGAAACCCCTCAATTCTAACTCCAACCCTAACCCCAACACACCCCTAACCACAGCCCTAACCCCAACACATCCCTAACCCTAATCCCAACCCTATCCATAACCCTAACCCTAACACACCCCTCACCCTAGCCCTAACCCTAATTCCAACCCTAGCCCTAACCCTCTTTCCAACCCTAGCCCTAACCCTAGCCCTAACCCTATTTCCAACCCTAGCCCTAACCCTCTTTCCAACCCTAACCCTAATGGAAAAATAAATATAAAAATAATTTCTTTATTTTATTAGTTGTTCCTGCCTATGGGGTGATAAACGGGGGGTTATTTACTTTTCATTCTATTTTGATCACTATGATAAACTCTCACAGTGATCAAAATAGAATGAATGAATCTGCAGCCGGCGGGCGCGCTTGCGCATGCGCCCTCCATTTTCCAAGATGGCGGTGCCCATGAAGCAGGACCGCAGGACATCGGGAGCAGGAGAGGGACATCGGAGGTACCGGGGGGTGAGGGGGGGTCGGAAGGGGGAGGGGAGCAGATGATGATGGTGGCGGCACATTGCCGCCGTCAGTCGGTATCGGGGGCCGATCGGCCCCGTGAGTCGTGGGGGGGTCGGATCATGGTCTCCAGCCATGTCCGATGCTACTGCAGCATTGGCCATGGCTGGATTGTAATATTTCATCAATTTTCATTGATGAAATATTACTATCGCTCTGATTGGCTGTTTCACTTTTAACAGCCAATCAGAGCGATTGTAGCCACATGGGGGCGAAGCCACGCCCCCTGTGGTGAAGAACAAAGCCCCCTGTATCTGCGGGTCGGGTGACCTTTCAGTGACCCTAGTCACCCAACCCACAGGGGGGCTTTAAAGTCATGACGCTACATAGGCATCAAGGGTCGTTTTGGCATGACTTTTCATGACGCCTATGTGGCGTCAAAGGTCGTGAAGGGGTTAACAGAAGCATAGTGAGATCGAAGACTCGGCTGCCCCAAACAATGCACCATGGGGAGTCTACAGACTAGAGCAGGCAGCTGAGTTGTGATGGTAATGCCAGACAGCACATGGAAGGCGATCTTTGTGTATAACGCTCAAATCTGGAGCTTGAGTTGTTCAGGCATGACTTGACTGCTTCTGAATAGGGCTTGTCCTTCACTTAACCCCTCACTGGATTCTGGAGTTGACGTACGGGAGTCTGACACCGACTCTTCAAGGCTTGTAGTACGAACTCTCCCTCCAAACCAAAGCCTACAATTACCACAGATACAGTCACAGTCAGTTGTGGTGAGGTAATACTCTCACCAAGGGCAGACTCTTCTACTGGCCTAAGGTTTTGGAGTTTAAGCTACACTGGACAGAGACCATCAGGATGCTCCGCACTACCGCAGCAATCCCACAATCCCAGCTCAAGACTGAATTCTCGCTTCTGCTTAGCCTGTCAAACATGGTCGACCATCACAGATTTTGCATGGGTAGCTGCCTCAACAGGCCGGTGAACGGGTGGTCTTTGAAAGGACAGTGCGAAACTTGACAGCTTCTACACATCTGCTCTTAGAAACTGGGAAGGGAAATTTTTTCAGGAGATTCTGGATTTGGCTCATCGAAGACCATTTGGAAGGCTGCCAAGAAGGCCTGCAGGTCCGAAGTGATAGGTGTCCCTTTCTCCCAATGGGTGAATGAGCTATGCCAGGGCATCTCTTGATATGTAGGACATTAGGAATCCCACCTTGGCCTGATCTAAGGAAAATTGCTGACTGAAAACTTCAAAGTGCCACATGCACTGCTCCAAGAACCCACATCACTCTTTCGGATCCCCATAGTACTGAGGCAGATCAGACATGATGGGTTCCATTATGAGAGCACAAGTTTAAGGTTGTCCTCAGGATGGACTGGAGTAGGACAGTGGGACTGAAGTGTAGATGACAGAACAGGGCTGGAACACAGGAGACAGGAATGGAGTAAGATTATAGACTGGAACGTGGAGGAACTGAAGTGTAGATGACAGGACAGAGTTGGAACACAGGAGACAGGAATAAAGGAGGACGGAAGGACTGGAGCAGGATGGAACTGGAACACCGGAGGCAGGACTGGAACAGGATGGAACAGGAACACCGGAGGCAGGACTGGAGTAGGACGGCAGGACTGGAACAGGATGGAACAGGAGCACCGGAGGCAGGACTGGAGTAGGACGGCAGGGCTGGAGTAGGATGGAACAGGAGCACTGGAGGCAGGACTGGAGTAGGACGACAGGGATGGAACAGGAATACCGGAGGCAGGACTGGAGTAGGACAGCAGGACTGAAGCAGGATGGATCAGGAACACTGGAGGCAGTAGACGGAGGAAACAGGAACACTGGAGCAGAACTGTGAATAACTGTTAGCGAACACGGAATACAGGCTGCGAGGCTGCTGCAGGAAGCACAGAGGACAGCACCGAGAGACTGTAGAGAGCACAGGAGGAAGCAGGGCCCAGTGTGCAAAGTAACACAATGGTCAGGCGCCTCCTTCAAGGTGAAGCGGCCTGATATAGCCCTGTCTGGTCTGCCATTGGTCCGAAGGTGCTTCCGGGTCAGGGCACAGCCAGAGCACAAGAAGCAGCAGGGAGTCATGGCCTATGGCGCATGCGCATTGCATGCAGGGATGGCGTCGGCCGCGAGCCCGTCAGAGGTGACCACCGTGGCCGTCGGGTGGAGAGAGGCTGCGGCGTGGGAGTGGAGGTCGGCTGCGGCGTGGGAGCGGAGGCCGGGTGAGTCTGACGGAGCGGTGTAACACTCATAAATAACATTTCCCACATGTCTACTTTTCATCTGCATCATTTTTTAAACACATTTTGTTTTTATTAGTTAGTTTGAAGGATTCAAAGTTGATCAGCAATTTTTCCAACAAAATTAGCAAAACCATTTTTTTTAGGTATCACTTTACATTTGAAGCGACTTTGGGGGTCCTATATTTAAAAAAATACCCAAAAGTGACACTATTCTAAAAACTGCACCCTTCAAAGTACTCAAAACCACATTTAAGAAATTTAAAGCAGTGAGGAAGGAAAAAAATAACATTTAATCTCTTTTCACAAAAATTTTACTTTAGCTACAAATTTGTTATTTTCACAAGGCTTACAGGAAAAAATAGACCCTAAAATATGTTGTGCAACTTCTCCTCAGTATATAGATATCCCATACTTGGGGGAAATCCACTGTTTGGGTGCACGGCAGGTCTCGGAAGGGAAGTAGCCAGTTTGACTTTTTGAACATAAAAATGTCTGGAATTGAGAGAGGACGCCATGTCACATTTGGAGTGCCCATGATGTGCCTAAACTGTGGAAACCCACAACAAGTGAGCCCATTTTTTAAACTAGAACCCATTAGGAATGTATCTAGATGTGTGGTGAGCACCTTTAATCCCCCAGGTGCTTCGCAGCAGTTTATAACACTGAACTGCGATAATAAAAATTCACATTTTACCCCCAAAATGTACTTTTAGCCCCAATTTTTTATTTTTCAAGGGTAACAGGAGAAAATGTACCACAAAATTTGTTCAATTTCTCCTGAGTATGCCAATACCCCATATGTGTAGGAAAACTACTGCTCGGAAGGGAGGGAGTGACATTTTGGAACGCAGATTTTGATGGAATGGTCTGCGGGCGTCGTGTCGCGTTTGGAGAGTCACTGATGTGCCTAAACAGTTAAAACCCACCACACATTACGCCATTTTGGAAACTACACCCCTCAAGGATTTTATCCAGGGGTATAGTGAGAATTTTGAACCCACAGGTACGACACAAAATGTGAAAATATTAGGTCGGCATTTTGAAAAAAATATTTTTTTTCACAAAAATGTTGATTTTTGCCCTAAATTTGTAATTTTCACAATAGATAATAGGATAAAATGAATAATTTGTTGTGCAATTTGTCCTGAATGTGACTATACTCTATATGTGGTCAAAAACTTCTGTTTGGGCACATGGCAGGGTTAGGAAAGGAAAGAGTGCTATTTGCCTGGGATAGATTGTGAATGTCTTATAGCATTTGTAGAGCCCCTGACATGTGAAAACAGCAGAAACCCCCCACACGTGACCCCATTTTGGAATTCATGTAAGGATATAGAGAGTATTTTGAACCCATAAGTGCCAAACAGAATTTTATAATATTGAGATGTGGAAATATGACATTTTAGCGGTAAAAATGTAATTTTTATATTTTTTGCAAATTTGTCAGGTACACGAGGGTTAATAGGTAAAACTAGACCCCACAATGTATTGCGCAATTTCTCCTGAATGCGGTACTTCCCCATATCTTGTCATAAATTACTGTTAGGCCATATGTCAGGGCTGAGAAGAAAGGAGCGCAATTTGGCTTTTGAAGCACAGATTTTGCTAGAACAGTTTGCGGGCTTAATCCATCTGCCTCATAAGTGAGTAGTTATGTCCGTGGGTTTTGTCCTAATCGGGGTTTTGGGGAATTTACACAGAAAACCTGACATAAGTGCTCAACGTAGAGCACAGGACAAATGTGAGCCAGGCCTTATTACAATTTTTGGGAGGCAGAGTGAAAAAAAAAATAGCAGCACAAGAATAGCTCTTATTGTTATTTTTGCGTGGTTTATTGTGTCGTATAAGTGATGAGGTGAATTTATTCTCCAGGTCAGTCTGATTACAGCACTATCAAATGCATAACGGATTATTTTAGGTTTTGCTGTTATCACACAGTAAAAATAATTTTTTATAAAAAGTAGTTTTTTTTCATCAACATTTTCTGAGAGCTGTAACTTTTTACATTTTTATCAATTAGAGCTGTATGAGGCTTATTTTTTGCAGGACGAGTTGCAGATATTTTTTGGTACCATTATGGGTACATAATATTTTTTGATTACTTTTTATTCAGATTTTTCAGACACAGAATGAACAAAACCAGCAATTCAGTTATTGTTTTTATTTTTTTGTGCTGTTTACTGTGCGGTAAAGTGATAAGACCGGTTTGTTCGTCGGGTCGGTACGGTTACAGCGATAGCAGATTTATATATTTTTTTATGCTTTGCTATTTTTACAGACTGTATTTTACAAAAATGAATTTGATTTTTTCATCATCATATTCTGAGAGCTGTAACTTTTAAATTTTTTTTGCCAAATGAGCCATATTAGGGCTTCTTTATGTGGGACAGTTTGGCATTTTCATTTATACCATTTTTTTTTACATATGACTTTTTGATTGCTTTTTATTCACTTTTTTGTGAGTCAATATGATGAAAAAGCGACATTTTGGCGTGTTTTTTTAAGGCATTCATCAAACAGAATAAATAACATGCCAATTTTATAGAGTGGGCCGTTCTGGACACAGTGATACCAATTACCTGTTGAATAAGGTATGATACCCACCTGCTGGATAAGGTATGATGTAATCCTCACGTAAGATCCTAATGAACAACTTAAAAGATGTGAATAATAATGAAGGAAAATGCACGGACGTTCATTAATCCCTTAGTGACACCGCCAATTTGATACTTAATGACCAAGTCAATTTTTACAATTCTGACCACCGTCACTTTATGAGGCTATAACTCTGGAATGCTTCAACAGATCCCACTGATTCTGACAATGTTTTTTCATGACATATTGTACTTCATGTTAGTGGTAAAAAATTTTCGATATAACTTGCGATTATTTATGAAAAAAATGAAAATTTGGCAAGTTTTTTTAAAAATTTTGCAATTTTCAAACTTTTAATTTTTGTACCCTTAAATCAGAGAGTCATATCGCACAAAATAGTTAATAAATAACCTTTCCCACATGTCTACTTTACATCAGCACAATTTTGGAAACATAATTTTTTTGTTACGATGTTATAAGGGTTAAAAGTTGACCAGCGATTTCTCATTTTTCCAATAAAATTTACAAAACCATTTTTTTAGGACCACCTCACATTTGAAGTGAGTTTGGAGTGTCAATATGACAGAAAATATCCAAAAGTGACACCATTCTAAAAACTGCACCTCTCAAGGTACTCAAAACCACCTTCACAAAGTTTATTAGCCCTTCAGGTGCTTCACAACAACTAAAGCAATGTGGAAGGAAAAAATTAACATTTTACTTTTTTCACAAAAAAATTACTTTAGAACCAAACTTTTTTATTTTCACAAGGGTATCAGGAGAAAATGAACCACATAGTTTCTTGTGCAGTTTCTCCTGAGTACGCCGATACCCTGTATGTGGAGGAGCGCTACTGTTTGGGCGTATGGCAGGGCTCAGAAGGGAATTAGCACCGTTTGACTTTTTGAACGGAAAATTGGCTGTAATCAATGATGGGCGCCATATCGTGTTTGGAGACCCAAAGATGGACCTAAACAGTGGAAACCCCCAATTCTAACTCCAATCCTAACACAGCCCTAACCCCAACACTCCTAACCCTAATCCCAACCCTAATCATAACCCTAACTACAACCCTAACCACAACACCACAACCCTAACCTCAACACCACAACCCTAACCACAACACAACCCTAACCCCAACACAACCCTAATGCCAACACAACTCTAACCCCAACCCTAGCCAAAATCCCAACCCTAGCTCCAACCCTAACCCTAGAACAACCCTAACCCTAGCTCTAACCCTAGACCCAACCCTAACACTAGCACAATCCTAACCCTAACCCTAGCCCCAACCCTAACCCTAGTCCCTGCCACAACCCTCACCCTAACCCCAACTATAACCCCAACCATAACACTAACCCTAGCTATAACCCCAACTATAGCACAAACCATAACCCTAACCCTAGCCCCAACCCCAACCCTAGCTAAAACCCCAACTATAACCCCAACCCTAGCCTAGCCCAACCCTAACCCTAGCTATAACTCCTACTATAACCCTAGCCCCAACCCCAACCCTAGCTATAACCCCAACCCTAACACTAGCTCTAGCCCCAACCCTAACCCTAATTGAAAAATGGAAATATATATTTTTTACTTTTACCTATCTAAGGGGGGTGATAAAGGGGGGATTGATTTACTATTTTTTTATTTTGATCACTGTGATAGGGTCTATCACAGTGATGAAAATGAACAAATAGAAGAAATCTGTGCATGCGCCCGACATTTTCTTCCTGGAAGAAAATGCCGACGGCCAGGGGACATCATCGGGGGATGCAGGAGGGTCCAGGGACACTGGAGTTACTGGGGGGGGCTCGGGGACCCAATTTCTCTCTCCTCTGATTGTGCTAGGTCACATCGCAGGAGATAGAAATTAAATGGGAAATCAGACTTTTTTTTTGCGGTCGCCATTATTTCGTGAATAATGGCGATCGCAACACTGGAGTCAGTATAAACCAACCTAAATAATGTTCTCTGACGTCCCAGCTACCCCCAGTATCCGAGATCTAGAGAATTTATGATGATGGGGGGCACTGTACACTTACTTCTCAGCACCGTTAAAAAGAGCGGCGCTGAGGAATAAGTACCCTTAACTGCCGCCGTTAAAAGGCGTATCGGCGGTTGTTAAGGCGTTAAGGCTGCCAATTCTGGTAACTATAGGTCTACCTGGAGGCCTATGTAGAGATTTATGCACTTTCAAAAGCATTTCAAAAGCATTCTATAAATCCCAAATGATGAATTGAGATCTTAATCTTTTCACTTTTTTTTGTTTTCTGCCCTAATTGCTTTCACTCCATATGTTATCTGTCTGCAAGATTTGTATTTACAAAGTCACCATCTATATGCTCCTATTAGAGGTCCCATTACTGAATTTGTAAATTGTTAGTGTTGTCTCTTTCTTTTTCCATCTTATTCATATCTGGGCATGACGGGTGTAGGCATATTCTTAACCCCTGACCGACACATGGTGTACTAGTACATCATATACTGACTCCCTAACTTTGATGCAGGCTCGCATGCTGAACCCACATCATTCCAGACACATGACTGATGATATAATTAGCTTTTATGCCTGTAACAGCCGTGGGTGAAGTGGAGCTCTGCCCCAACTATAAACTTCTTAAATGCAGCTCTGACAGCGGCATTTAACAAGTGCCAGCAGTGGGGCTCTTCATATTATGCTCCCATCGTCGCTCCCATGGCATGAACGCGGAGGCACCAATGGGTTGCCATGGCAGCCAGGCGTTTGCTGAAGACCCCAGTACCTGTCATTATGATCCTCCTGTAAATGCCAGAGTTTAGCTGGCATTCACAGGAAATCGTAATTTTCACCATACATAGTAGTTGTCACGATTCCACCACTCTAAGTGCCCAAAGGAAACTGTGAGCGAAAGCTCAGCCACTCTATAGGATCAAAGGCATACTGGGTTGTCAGAATTGTGAGTGACAGCCAAGCCATCCATTCTGAGTCAGGGGCGAACTGGGCTGTCAGTATTGTGAATGACAGCGCGGCTATCTATTCTAACCAGGCCTTTGGGATTTTCTCTAGGTGTCACCCATTCAGCATGATTATCTGGCTATTTAACTGGCTGGCAATGATCAGAGCAATGCTAATTGTAGCCTTACTTTGTGGTATGTTAGCTCTGTGCTCTGATTTTCTGATCTTTGCTGCCAGAACTTGGAATGGAAATGTGACTGCTCATCTGTATTATCCCTTTTGCCTTTGATGCACTCTGACCTTAGTTACCTAACCCTGGACTTTGCCTCTGACTATGCGTTTGTCTTATCCTTTTGTCTTTGACGTACCCTCCTGGCTTTTGACCTCGGACTCCTTGACTTCCTCTCCTCATGACTTGTCTGGAGTAGTGACTCCACACCACATTACAACTTGCTGTATACAATCTTTCTCCGGTATGGATCTCATTCACCTGCTTGGTGATGATATGGCGAATCTAACCCAAATGATTCAAGTTCTGCCTAAAGAGCACCAGTGCCTTAAATCATCATAGTACCAGTTGCAAGACCAGGTATTTAGCTTTATCAATGCCCTCTATAGCTCTCATTTTGCTGGCTGTAACTGCAGTGTCTGTACCTTCAGACATGCAGTTGACCATTCAGGGAGAACTGTAGGTTATACCAACACAATCCAAAAATGATGGCTTATTTTCTGGGCCATCTCATTTTTAGTGGATTGAGGCAAAATGGAAAACTGTTCTGTGGTTGGATGAATTAAAACTTGAAATTCTTCATGGCATCCATGAACCCTGGTCCTGTGGATTCAAGAGGAGAGTGACCTTCCAGTTTGTTATCAGCACACAGTTCAAAAGCCTGCATCTCTGATGGTATGAGGCTGCATTACATGGGCAGCTCACACATCTTGAAAGGCACTATGATCCCAACCAGACAATGTCTATTTCAGGGAAAACTGTGCATAATTCAGCAAGACAATGCTAAACCACATACCGCATCCTTCGCACCAGCATGACTTTGCAGGGGAAGAGTTTGGGTAATGAGGTAGCCGCCTGCAGTCCAGACCTTTGATAATGATCAAAGATAATATTTGGCTCATTATGAAATGAAAAATCCAACAAAGACCCAGGAATGTTGAACAGCTAGAATCTGACATCAGACACTAAGAGGACAACAATCCTCTCCACAAAACTTCAGCAATTGGTGTTCTCATTTCCCAGATGTTTACAGACTGTTGGACAGAAAGTTATACAATGGCAGTCGTGGCCCTGTTCCAACATTTTTTATATTTGTTGTTGCCATTGAGTTCTAAATGAGTTAATGTTTTCAAATGAAATGGAAAAATGTTTGACTCTCCGCTTCTGATCTGTGTTCTATGTTCTGTTGTGAATAAAATAATTTCACATCAATTTCAAATGTAACATTTGGAACACAAAAATGTTTACTTTTCAAAATGAATGTGCAGAAATATGTAATTCTGAAGGTCATAGCATAACACTTTCTAAAGCGTTATATAAAAGAGTAAATACTTTAGCACTAAAACTAAAACATGAACTGTGAAGTGCACATGACATAATTCAAAGATCTAAAAGATCTGTGTATTCACTTCTTATCCTCTACTTGTCTGTTGGGGAAGGTACATTGGCCAATAATTTGGGCACAAACACAATAATGAGCCAGGGGTGCTACGCTTGTATGGCTAAAAGGAAAGAAGTAGTGTACACAATACAGGTAAATAGCCAAGAATGAAAAATAAAATCTTTTTACTAAGATTAAAACATACTCCATTTAGAATGAAAACGCTTATACTCCAAGTAATAGTCAGCAGGTTGCATATAAATAATATGAACTAGACAAAATGGCCCAAAACTCATCATCACCAAAAACACAGCAACCACATCTAAGAAATTTGCCCAGTCTCTGTGAGAGAAATAGGCAGAAAGAAAATATACTAAAGCTAAGTTCACACTGGGCACTAGGCTTTTTGCTGTGTTTTTTTTGCAGCGGTTTTGGTGCGTTTTCCTTCCATTCAATTCAATGCATGAAAAATGTTGAAAAAATGCTGAAAGAAGTGACTTGTTCTATGTCCAAAAAACCATGCAAAGCACAAAATACTGATGACAAAAAACCAAGCTGTGTGCATGAGATTTCTGAAATCTCACAGATATAGCTAGTACTGTAAAACGCTGTAATGCTGTAGATAAGCCCCTGATGTAACCTGAAAGATAAGAAAAACAAGTTATATTATACTCACCCGGGGGCGGTCCGGTCCGATGGGTGTCGCGGTTCGGGCGCCTCCCATCTTCTAGCGATGATGTCCTCTTCCTTGCTGCCTGTAGCAGCTCCTGCGCAGGTGTAATTTATCTGTCCTGTTGAGGGCAGAGCAAAGTACTGCAGTGTGCAGGCACTGGGCCTCTCTGACCTTTCCTGGCGCCTGCGCACTGCAGTACTTTGCTCGACCCTCAACAGGGCAGATAAAGTATGCCTGCGCAGGAGCCGCGACAGGCAGCAAGGAAGAGGACGTCATCACATGAAGATGGGAGGCACCGGACCCGGACCGCGACATCCTTCGGACTGGACTGCCCCCCCGAGTAAGTATAATATAACTCATTTTTCTTATCTTTCAGGTTACATCGGGGGCTTATTTACAGCATGCTTATCTATAGCATATTACAGAATGCTGTAGATAAGCCCCTGAAGGCGGTGGCTGCAGCTTATATATGAAAAAATAGGTGACACATTCCCTTTAAGTATCTCGCCTCCAGAGGCAGTAGTTGTTCAGTGTCTAGCGAGGAATACTCCAGAGAAGTAGTTGTGCTGGAATCAACCTGAATCATGTGTGTTATGCTAGCAGTGAACGGAAGGAACCCCACTCTCAGAAGGACTATTCTTTATGCTATAATTTTGTTTTGTTTTCTTGTTTTGCCCAGAGGACTGTATTTGTTTTACTACACCTTGGTTTATGCTACCTATAAAAAAACCAAAGGAAGTTCTTAACGAGACAGTGTTCCTGTGTCTACCTGCATGTACAGCCAAGTGAGCTGATCTACCACAGCCATTACTCTGCAGACGATATGTGTATTGTTATGAGTTCATTTTCCCCTTCACCATTGAGGTCTGATGATCTCCCTCTTCTGGTGAAGGAAGGTAGTGAGGCTGATTACCAAGCACCTGAGCTGGGAGAGGATGACTGGGCGACGGGGATCTCTGACTGGATATAAGGCAGCCGACACCCTTCTGCCTCGCTGGTGATTTCTCTGTGGAATTCTAGGAGACCAGTCTGATTCCTGCTCCTCAAAAGCTAAGTTTTCTGCTTTGCCTTTTTGCATTTGTGTTTTGGTTTTAGTTTGCCTTGCTTTTCTGGATTCTGCCATTCCCTGCTGGGGTGAGCTGAATTCCTTTTTTGTCGGTTTGCTCTGTCTTCAGAAAATACCTGAGTACTGACATAGTCTTTTTGAAGCCTAGCGTCTTCAGGGCCTTTTTCCCTGTCAGCCTGTTGGCTCTTATTTTGATAGGGTTTTTTGCAGATTGCAGACAGCAGCTTTCCTATCCTGTCCTATCTAGTTAGCTTGGGCCGCATCATTTGCTCAGCCTATCTTTCTATCTGTGTTAGTGTTTTTTCTTCTTGCTTCACTGTCATTATATGTTGGGGGCTGCCTATTGCTTTGGGGTCTGCTCTGGGGCAGTTTAGATTTCCCTTTCTGTCTTTAGGCTAGGCAGTTCTCCGGCTGTGATCAAGGGGTCTAGGGCATCGTAGGAACCCCCCACGGCTACTGCTAGTTGTTGTTGATAGGTTCAGGGGTCTGCAATCCGATAGCTGCCAACTTCTCTGGTTTTCTGGACTTAGCTAGCATTTCTGTTTTTGCCTCCTTCGGTGACTCATTCATAACAGTGTATACTGTACAGATACAGCGACATACTGTAGATTGTAGTAATTAATTTTCCCTTTCCTTCTCCATTTAGCCAGATACTACACTTACATAATGTACATGACCAGTCAACAAAGACATCTCTGACTTACTGCTTTTACCATACTCTACTCACATTCAAACCTCTACACAAACCATATAGTGCTATAACCAGTATGCTAGATAGTAATAATGCCCCATCTGTGCTCGGCCCAGTAATAGTACCCCCCTTTTTTGCATCAAGCAATTACAGTGCCTCCACTTCCCTAATTTACGCTGCAGATATTTTTGTAGCTTATGCCAGAGATTTCACAAAATGCCAAACTGACACTCTGTAAGACAACGGGTTTTCCATAATCAAATATGAAGAGGAAAATCTGCTGCATTTTTACTTTGTGGTATTGTATCCTTAGATAGCTAAATAGAAAAAAATTGATTCAGCTCACCCTTATAGTGATGTCCACACCGCACATGAGTAGTTCTATCCGAGCAAGGAAGCGTCTCTGCTTGACGTCAGGTACTTGTGAAAAAAGAAGGTGTCCAGCTCCAGAGATAAAATCCAAAATCTTTATTGAAACAAATTAAAAGGTAATAAGCTGCTTGATAACCAGTGTATACTGGAGGAAGGAATGTCCTAGATAACTGGGCGCGTTTCGAACAGGTGTAGTGCTCTTAGTGCTCAGTTGAGGAAGGCTCACAGTCTACATATTGGGATATATCTGGATGAGATATTAAAACTGTTTGCCACATCTCTAAACTCATATACTTGATATTCAACAGACCTCTTAAGAAAGTTAGATGATCTAGTTTTGGAACCAGAATCAATTCTATGTAGCATTGACGAGGAGGCTTTGTACTCCTCTATCAATCACACTGATGGCTTAAAAGCAGTGGAACACTATCTGAAAGCTAGAGGCCAACAATGTTCCAATCATAATGTGTTTGTACTCAAGCTACTGGAATTTTGTCTGACGAAAAACATTTTTATTTTCAATGGCTCACTTTACCACCAGCTCAGGGGCACAGCAAAGGTCAGCCCTTGTGTGCCATCTTATGCCAATTTTTTTCTGGGCTGGTGGGAGGAGACGATTGTGTTTAGTAATCTGTACACTGAGGAATGTGAAAAAAAATCACATTCTGCTCACGGTACATTGACGATGTGCTGTTAGTCTAAAATGGTGACTCTTCAGATCTTGCGAACTTTGTGGCCAAACTTAATGATAATCTTCTGGGCCTTTCATTTACTGTACCTTTGCATATCAGAAAGTTGAGCTTCCATTTCTGGATATTAATGTCCAAAAAACTCTGGGTGGAAGCATTAATACAAAAATTTACAGAAAACCCACGTCCACAAATGCCCTCCTTCAGTGGGATAGCCATCATCCGGTCTCACTGAAGAAGGGCATCCCCAAGGGGCAATACATGAGGGTGCGACATAATTGTTCCTCTGAGGATGACTATCAGGAACAAGCAGCAGACCTGCGTGAATGATTCCTAAATAGGGGTTATCCAGATGGCATTCTTCGGAAAGCTTTTAATGACACAAGAAATGCCAGCAGAACACAATTGTTGAATTCGACTCAACAAAAAGATGAGTCACCCTCATGTCGTTATATCACAACATTCAACTCTGGGGCACATCAGGTTCGATCGATCCTAAAAAAACATTGACCCATTTTACAAATGATTGAAGACATTGGAGATTTGGTGGGACCCCACCCAAAAATTACCTTCCAAAAAGGAAGATCTATAGAGGACAGGATTGTATGCATCCACTACATCCCCCCCAAAAAAAAGAAACCTGGCTCATTGATAACCTCAAAGGATGTTATAAATGCAGTGGATGCATAGCATGCCCTGTTATCTCCAATGGACATTCTTTTAACAATAACGTCACTAACCAAGATTATAAAATATACCACTTCATCAATTGCCGCTCAAAAGGGATAATTTATAAAGCATCTTGCCCATGTGGCTGAGAATATGTGGGAAAAACCATAGGTGAGTTCAGGAGACGGGTGGGTGAACATTTAAGAGACATTACCCTTAAAAAGATACCCCTCTAGCAAGACACATAATCAGCAATCATAATGGGGAAACATCTGATTTGAGATTCATGGGAATTGACAAGATAGAGTCATCGAAAAGGGGTTGCAATTGATATAGGAAGATACTGCAATGTGAGATGGGATGGAGTTTTTGTCTAAAAACACAACAACCCTTGGGCCTAAATGAGACCCTCACTTTTAATTATTTTTTATGAAAGGGTCAGTTAGTGTCAGACGCCTCTGAGTGGGGGGCGCCACTTTTGTTTCACCCCTAGGGTGCCAAACTCCACTGACAGGCTGTTTGAAGAATAGATCAAGTAATTAGGTTGCAATTGTATGTATCTTCCTTTCAACATTGATCCCTTTTTATTCTTTTTTTTCTCCATGTAACTTTTCATCAGGGCTCTATTTTAGGGTGAGCTGTCGTGGAGTGGGGGTGCCATTTCTCGTATCTATCCTAGGGTGCCAACCCCCACTGTTAGGTAGGGTGTATCTTTAGTGTTTTGATAGGGTCTGATAGAGGGATTTCATATATTTTCCCACCATATCTCCAATGTACTGTCCTCTTTTATTAACCTTCAGCCCGTGTGTTCTTCGATTATGGAATGGAAAACCATTCATGAAAACTAGTCATAATATCTTTGTGAATATGACATAGTAAAATATTTTTTGTACCGTATTTTGTCTCACCTCTCTTTATCACCAATGCCTTATATTTTAATCTCCTCCCTAACTCGGAAGTTGTAGGTTTTTCGTGATCTTTATTGATCTTTGTAATGCCTATTGTTCCTTATATTGGCTTGCAAATATGAGTCCTAATAAATTCATTACCTTTAGGGAATATATATAAAATACTGTACGGAGTACCGTATCACGAACGAGGCTTGCGTTCCAAGCCTGTGCTCCAAGATCCTGCACACCGGGAGTTACGTTTTTTCTTTGACACCTACCATTGCCGGAAGTGACACCGGCTCCAGAAGTGATTGTATGCATGTCACCGATGCACTCCACACAGATGCGCACCGGATATGACATGTCTGGGACCTCTTTTTGACGACTTATTTAAAAATATCCTTTGTGCGCGCTAGACGCCCGCTTCTGTATACTCATGCATGATGGATGTCACACAGAAATTCTCCACACTATATTGAATGGCCTTTCTCCCCTGATGATCTAGCCGAGTGAAACGCGTTGGGCGTTACACTTTGTGGATGAATCATGCATGGTCCTTGGATGTGTCCACATGATGGGGTACTGTATAGATGTTTATAGAGGCCTCCCCCATTAGATGTGGTTGAATTTTGCCTTAAAGCATTGCGGTCTAGTGAAGGAAGGAACAACACTTTTCTCTATTTATAACATATGCTAATACTCACCAAGGCATTGATGTATTTTTGTGCTTTTAAGATATCGTGCTTGCTAGTTGTTTAGTAACTTTATGAACTATCTAGGTTCTTTTATAGTGGAATATTAAAAGTAAAATTTTAAAAGATTTTTTCCGCACATCTACCTTGCTTTTTCACATTTCTATTATTGATTGGTAGACTCTTTGTCCTTTTTAAGAGGGAAGTAGAGGAGATCTTGAGAGGATCGAAGGTTGGGTGTAGGTAAGTACTGGGAGACCATGTCACAGATGTATGGAGGAGACAGGTTGTGGATGGCTTTGTATGTCATAGATAGGGTTTTGAACTGGAGCCTCGGGACAATAGGAAGTCAGTGAAGGGCTTGGCAGAGAGGAGAGGCTGGGGAATAACAGGGAGACAGGTGAATTAGTTGGGCAGCAGAGTTTAGGATAGATTGGAGTGGAGCAAGAGTGCTAGAGGGGTGGCCAGAGAGAAGGGGGTTGCAATAGTCGAGAGATGATGAGAGCACGCGCAAGCGTTTTTGCAGTTTCTTGGTCAAGGAATGTAGGGATCCGGGAAATATTTTTGCGTTGGAGCCGGCAGGAGGAGGCAAGGGCTTGGATATGTGGCTTGAAAGAGAAGGGAGAGTCGAGGAGCACCCCCGAGGCACCAAGCATGCGGGACTGGGGAAAGTGGGCAGACATTAACATTGATGGTTAGGTCCGTTGAAGGGGTGGAGTGAGATGGGGGAAATATGATGAATTCTGTTTTGTCTATGTTTAGTTTTAGAAAGCAAGCAGAAAAGTAAGATGAAATAGCAGACAGACATTGTGGGATTTTGTTCAGCAAGGAGGTGATGTCAGGTCCAGATAGGTATATCTGCGTGTCATCGGCATAGAGATGATACTGCAAACCATGGGATTCTATGAGCTGTCCCAGGCTGAAGGTGTAGATAGAGAAGAGTAGGGGTCCAATAACTGGGCCTTTGGGAACACCAACAGACAGGGGGTGAGGTGAGGAGGTGGTGTAGGAGAGGATGACACTGAATGTTCGATCTGTTAGATACAACGAGATCCAGGATAGGGCCAAATCTGCGATGCCAAGGGATGAGAGAATCTGTAACAAGAGGGAATGGTCCACAATGTCAAAGCCAAAGACAGGACCAGCAGAAGGAAGACAGTAGTTTTGCTTGCTCTTGGCGTTTAGTAGGTCATTGGTGACTTTAGTTAGGGCAGTTTCAGTTGAGTGATGCGGTCGGAAGCCAGATTGTAACCGGTCAAAGAGGGAGCAGGAGGAGTGGTGCGAGGACAGTTCAAGATGGACATGCTGTTCCAGTAGTTTTGAGGCATAGGGGAGAAGTGATATCGGGTGATAGCAAGACACAGAGGATGGGTTGAGGGAGGGCTTTTTGAGGATGGGTGTGATCGAGACATGTTTGAAGGATGAAAGGAAGACACCATTTTAAGTGAAAGTTTGAAGAGATGGGTTAGAGTTGAGATGAAGAATGTGGCGAGGTTAGGGATAAGGTGGGACTGGAGCAGGTCAAGCGTGCAAGTGGTGAGATGTTATTGTGGCGCCCTGAGGCTTCAGTCGCCTCAGAGGTACTGCACCTTCTCCTAAGGTGTAGTGCCCCACCATCCAGGTAAGGTAGGAACTCCTGACCACGCTCCACACCTGTATTCCACACACAGGATAGTTCAGTGGGGCCACCTAACAGCTTCAGGCTGGGGGTTAGCAGAGCATCCTCGTGGAACCCTGCTTCGTAACATGAGATGTGCTGGGAGGCGGGTGGAGTGCGATGATACAAAAGAGAGGGAAAGTGTAGGATTTCAGGTCAGTCTGGGGAGAGACCCAGAAGAAGTCAGTCTGGGGAGAGACCCAGAAGAAGTCAGTCTGACAGGAGGTCAGCAGACGAGGGTCTGAGAGAGAGAGAGCAGGCTGACGGCAGGTCAGCCTGAGAGGAGCTCAAGGCGGAGGAAGGCAGTCAGTCATGAGAGGCTGAGGACTGGTCTTAGTGGATCGAGCTTCTCAGGAAAGGAAGAGAAGGAGAAAGAGACAGACTGAAGACTACAGATTCCATCAGAGAGATAGAACAGATCGGAACGAAGGAGAATAGAAGGACGGTGGGAAGCTGGTTGAGAAAGAGAGAGAACCCTTCCAGTCCAGAAAGCGCAAAGGCCGGGGCCCGGTCCCCGAGGTTGATTGGATCTTTATATCTGGCAACAGAGGAGAAGTGAGCCGCTAACCCCTTGCTCCCACCATAGACTTGGGACACAACAGCGAAACGGATAGAGAGCCGGGACTCTGTCATACAAGTAGAGACTAGGAACACCTAGAGAGAGGCATTCCAGGGTAACTAAGTACTGGAGTGCTTCGCACCTAAAGGCGCATTGGAGGAGTCGTTCAGTAAGGTACATGATGGCGGAGTGTGGAAGGGAGAATCCTATCCTGCCTGGAGGATGGCTGGAGCCCTGACCTGGAGAACACAGTATGGAGGCAGGCAGTTGTGTGAACTGCAAACAGTGAGTAAAGCTTTGGAACCGCACACCCTGGTGTCCTCCAGTTATTCCCGCACCGCTACACCTGGGTACCAGCATCCATACCATACTGCGCCTCTCTTCATCCATTGCACCTACACTGCCCTGGGACTATAGCTCCACCTGTGGGGAGCTATAGCATCTCTGCTGCACCACACCACAATCCCAGCGGATCTGCATGCAGCGTTGGCCTAACACCATACTTGCCAAATACCATGGGTGGCGTCACGAACTATTCTAATAAACTCTAACATCATTAACACCACCGCCATTGATATTGGGGCCCAGGGCCACGAACCGGGTCATCGCTGCAGTGACACATCATCCCTCTTACACCGGCCCGGTACTGAGTACCCCCCTGCCCTGGGCGAGCCGCGGGGCGACCCAATTTCTAGCGTCACGAACAGGATGACAAAGCCCGATGCCATCGGGTTCTGTGTGCCTTGGATTTACAACTTTTGAAAATGTGCATAAGACCAAATTTAGTATACTGTAAAATGGACATTAGAAATGGCCGCTGGCACGGAGAAGAAGGGCGTGGAGAGATGGGAGGTCCTAAGAAAAGACAGCGAAGAGTCTTGGGCCATCCCTGCCTGAATTACTATGTGACAGATGCATTGCCCACCCCCCAGAGGGGTTCGTATACTGGCTTGGTATGGAGGCGCGGGAAGAAGACGCCGCCCCCGGAAGGAGGGGCAGAGAAAGCCAGTGGCAAGCAGAAGGGCGGAGCAAGAAGAAGAACACCAGAACGCCATTTTGGAGAGTGAGGGAAGGAGGCCTGCGGAGCGCGGGGAAGTGCAAACCCCCGGCGCCATGGCTGATGGCTCCAACCCTGATTCCGGAATGAACTGCCGGCAATTAGCCAAAGAAATAGTCACACTGACCACCTGGCTGCAGCTGAGGCAGGAGGCCTTGGGAAGACTGAGCCAGCAGCGCGCCCCGGAGGGACCCACACCTGCGGTACCCGTGACACGGGTACCCACTGCTACTGCACCGGATCTTTTCTTGGCTGACCTTGCGGAGCTTGGAGCCGCTGCCATGCCATCGGCAGTGTGTATTATACCCTCTTTGCCGCTGGTGCCGGAGGAGTTGTATGCAGCCGAGGGTGCTGAAGCAGAGGAAGAGGAACTCCTGCCCGGACCTGGTGCGGCTGCGCAGGTCTCGCTGACGACTCCCGCGGAACCGGAGTTGTCATGGGTTCCACCGCCATCCCGGGTGTCTCACCAGGCAGCACCCGCCACCACCACGCCTGCACTGGAGCAGAGGTCATACCACCCGGAACTCCCAGGTATTTACCCCGACCTTCCTAATGGGTTGCTGAGGAGGAGGACCTTGCTGCTGGGGGTACGGTTGGAGCCGGCGCGCCCTATCTGACATCTACAGACCAGAAGGGGATCTGTATCGTTCTGGGATGGTGATTTCATGATTTCAGAATCCCTTCACTGCTAAATCCCCAGGCAGTTGCTCATCAGCACCAGCACACTGTAGAGGCCCTAGGAGCTAGACCGCGCACCAGAACAGTAGAACCACCTATTGAGGAAGATACCCAAAGTGTTACATCAGGTAACAGTTCCAGTGCAGCTACCAGAACCCCAAGGTGGGTCAGCATTAAAGAAGAATTTACAAAATTTCTCGTTACTCAAGAGGGTTTTGTTTGCATCAGTTGTGCCTTTCTATTTTTGCTATCATGTTTTTCTGGTTGCACTTTTGTTGCCTGCTTTTGATTGGCAGTGTTTTTCTGGAACTGTGGAGATCATGAACGCTGCATGATCCAAAATTTTAATTGTAAATAGTTTGCACCTCTTTAGGTGCCCTTTCTTGGTTTTACATACAAAAGACTCTTTGCGAAGATAATGTTTTTGCATGGACACTTTTCAAAGAATGATGGCTACCTCAAGGGACACTGCAAGAAATCCCGACTGGGAGCAGTGTTCAGCACCTTACAAGAATTTTGAATGTTTTATGATAATGTATTTGATAATGTTATGCCTTATGAAAAGTAAATGTCTTTTAAAGAATATTTGATTCAGAGAATTAGAAACATTTTGAGATAGGATGTGAGAATTGAATAAAGACTGAATTGAAAGTGACAGGTTACAGGCCAAGAGTAGATGGTCAGTGTCTTGCATCCAGCAGTAGTAGTAGAGAGAAAGAAAAAGAGAATAATTGATAGAAAATGTAATAAAGAAAATGTTTTGAGTATAGCACTTTGAATTGAGAATTGCACTTAAGTAAACTTTTGATACTAAGATAGGAAGTTAGCCTGTTTGTAACGTTTAAGAAATGTGCCTCCTATACTAGGAAGATTAGATAAGTATTGTTAAACAGCATTTAAAATTTTTTGTGTGTTCTTGTATTGTACTTTTGTTGTCTTGCAGCCCGCGGACGTGCTGTGTTTAACGGGGAGGTATGTGGCACCCCTGAGGCTTCAGTCGCCACAGAGGTACTGCACTTTCTCCTAAGGTGTAGTGCCCCACCATCCAGGTAAGGTGGGAACTCCTGACCAATTCCACACCTGCATTCCACACACAGGATAGTTCAGTGGGGCCACCTAACAGCTTCAGGCTGGGGGTTAACAGAGCATCCTCGTGGAACCCTGCTTCGTAACACGAGATGTGCTGGGAGGCGGGTGGAGTGCGATGATACAAAAGAGAGGGAAAGTGTAGGATTTCAGGTCAGTCTGGGGAGAGACCCAGAAGAAGTCAGTCTGACAGGAGGTCAGCAGACGAGGGTCTGAGAGAGAGAGAGCAGGCTGATGGCAGGTCAGCCTGAGAGGAGCTCAAAGCGGAGGAAGGCAGTCAGTCATGAGAGGCTGAGGACTGGTCTTAGTGGAACGAGCTTCTCAGGAAAGAAAGAGAAGGAGAAAGAGACGTAGACTGAAGACTACAGATTCCATCAGAGAGAGAGAACAGATCGGAACGAAGGAGAATAGAAGGACGGTGGGAAGCTGGTGGAGAAAGGGAGAGAACCCTTCCAGTCCAGAAAGCGCAAAGGCCGGGGCCTGGTCCCCGAGGTTGATTGGATCTTTATATCCGGCAACAGACACCGGAGGAGTAGTGAGCCGCTAGCGCCTTGCTCCCACCATAGACTTGGGACACAACAGCGAAATGGATAGAGAGCCGGGACTCTGGAGCTAGAGTTCCCCGAAGCAGGCTACAGCTGTCTGTCATACAAGTAGAGACTAGGAACACCTAGAGAGAGGCATTCCAGGGTAACTAAGTACTGGAGTGCTTCGCACCTAAAGGCGCATTGGAGGAGTCGTTCAGTAAGGTACATGAGGGTGGAGTGTGGAAGGGAGAATCCTATCCTGCCTGGAGGTTGGCTGGAGCCCTGACCTGGAGAACACAGTACGGAGGCAGGCAGTTGTGTGAACCGCAAACAGTGAGTAAAGCTTTGGAACCGCACACCCTGGTGTCCTCCAGTTATTCCTGCACCGCTACACCTGGGTACCAGCATCCATACCATACTGCGCCTCGCCTCATCCATTGCACCTACACTGCCCTGGTACTATAGCTTCACCTGTGGGGAGCTATACCATCTCTGCTGCACCACACCATCAGTCCCAGCGGATCTGCATGCAGCGTTGGCCTAACACCATACTTGCCAAATACCATGGGTGGCGCCAC
Source organism: Dendrobates tinctorius (assembly GCF_039654945.1). Classification (NCBI taxonomy): domain Eukaryota; kingdom Metazoa; phylum Chordata; class Amphibia; order Anura; family Dendrobatidae; genus Dendrobates; species Dendrobates tinctorius. The sequence continues at coordinate 6,494,647 of NW_027361891.1, forward strand.
TAACTATTCTAATAAACTCTAACATCATTAACACCACCGCCATTGATATTGGGGCCCAGGGCCACGGACCAGGTCACCGCTGCTGTGACACATCATCCCCCTTACACCGGCCCGGTACCGAGTACCCCACTGCCCTGGGCGAGCCGCGGGGTGACCCATTATCTTGACAGAAGGGTGGAGATCTGATCTTCTGTCTGGTTGGAGAAGCTGGTTTTGGAAGAAAAGGGCTGAGCAGTAAAGAGGAGGGGCATTGGGGGCTGCTGGCCAAAGCTTTCTCTGATCTTATCAATCTTCTACTTAAAGAAAGAGGCAAAGTCTTCAGCAGAAATGAGAGGAGAGGGAGGAGGTGCTGTGAGACAGAGTAGAGAATTGAAAGTGTTGAAAAGCTGTTTAGGGTTGTGAGACAGGAAGGATATGAGAGGTGAGAAATAAGTTTGCTTAGCGGCAGTGAGAGTGGACTTGAAGCTGGCGAGGGACTGCTTGTATGCGATAAAGTACTTGGCAGAACGGAATCGCTTTCATCTCCTCTCAGCAACCCTGGAAGCCCTTCTCAGTTCTTTGGTCAGGCTGGTCAGCCAGGTTTGCCTGTTGATTGTACGAGTTTTGGTGTGCATGAGGGTGGTGGCCAAATCGAGTGTTGCTGTTATTGTGGTGTTATAAAAGTGATGGCAGCATCTGTGTTATGTAATGAACCTATGTCTGTAAGAGGGAGAAGGGACTCAGAGAGTGAGCGTAAATTGAGGTGTTTGAGATTTCTGCGAGAGTGAGTTTGTAGAGTGGGGGTTGCACACTAGGAGAGGAGAGGGAAGAGAATATCAGTAGGTTGTGGTCAGACAGGGGGAGGGGTGAGTTAGTGAGATTAGTAGGGGAACAGAGGTGGGTGAAAAGAAGGTCCAGCGTGTGGCCATCTTTGTCAGTGGCCATGGAGGACCATTAAGTGAGGCTGAAGGAGGCAGTCAGTGATAAAAGTTTAGAGGCAGCTGAGGAGGGAGTGTCAATGGGGATGTTGAAGTCACCCATGATGATAGTGGGGATGTCAGTAAAAAGGAAATGATGTAGCCAGGTGGTGAAGTGGTCGAGAAAGGTGGAGATGGCAAGCTCTGGGGGGCGGTAGATGACAGCCAGCTGGAGGTTTGAGGGGGAATAGATGCGGACGGAGTGCACCTCAAACGCTGGAAGAGTAGTGAAGGGTGGTAGCGGAATTAGGATAAAGGAGCAGGTGTCAGACTGGAGCAAGCCAACTCCTCCACCACGTTTGTTGCTGGGGCGAGGGGTGTGAGAGAGATGGAATCAACCATAATAAACTGCATCTGGAGAGGCTGAGTCAGAGGGGGTGAGCTAGGTTTCAGTGGTGACAAGGAAAGAGAGTTTGTTGGTGATAAAGACGTCATGGATATAGGACAGTTTGTTGAAGGCAGAGCGTGCATTCCATAGTGCTCCAGGTAGTGGGACCGGGGGAGTGGGGGCAGGATGAATGGGTATGAGGTTATCATGGTTGCAAAAAGTGTATAGGATCGTCGCAGGGTGCAAGAAATGAGTGTGGAGATGTGCTGAGGAGGGCCAGGATTTGGGGATACGTCGCCAGCAATGAGGAGTAGGAAACAGAGCATTAGAAGGTGGGAGCAGGATAGGATATGATGTGGCCGTGTGTGTTTGGAGAAAAAGGATTGTATGTGGAGGAACAGTTCTGAGAAGGTGGTGAGATGGCTGGGGAGGAAGGAGTGAGAAATGACTAGTTCCTTGCTAGGTGGAGGGATTACAGGAGATAGGAAGTAGTATGGGGATGATAGTGAAAAGAAACTGAAACATTGTAGTGGTGTTCTATTCCTTTATCTTATAGTCAATTCCAGTCCAATTCAAGTCTAATTCAAAGTAATGTACTTCAAAATCTGTACTTTGAAAGATGCCTGGATCAGACAAGAGTCTGGATCAGACACCTGGCTCTGAACGTGGGTGGGTTTAGCCAGACCAGATGCTGACTCTTAAACAAAGGTCATAAAGATAGGGAGGGGTTGGAGTGACCATTCAAAGATATGCCAGAGTAACATAAGAGAAATGAAACAGATCATTGAACAAATTGATAGGTAAGAAAAGCATACCAGAAAGACATTAAATGTGCTTCACATAGACAGTCAAATGCCAAGGAAAGCTGAGCTATTTATTTAATCTGTGGAGATGGGTATAATTAATGAACGTGTGAAAGCTAATAAACCCTCTTGGACCATGAATTGTGTAGGGAAGAGGATCCAAGATCTACTTTAACATTTTGTTCATCTAAAGAACAAAATGTTAAAGTAGAAATGACACCAGATGGGGCAGTTTTACTATCATAGCAGGCAAAATAGCCCCCAAAAATATTGTGCTATCTGGCTAATAGAAGTTATCAGAGAATAAAACTGACACATAGTTTATAAATCCAGTGTATTTGTAAGGGAATCCTTTTTTCTTTTTTGCATCCAACCACCCCTTTCACCAGTGAATAAGTTTGAATAAGCAGCAAGGAGAACTGTAGAGGAGTAAAGGCAGGAAGAGTTCTTGCATTACGGATACAGTGGACGTCTAAACAATTTATGAGGTGTATTCTCTGACTGCTCCTATTAGACTAACAGCAGAATATTTTTTGGCACCATTTCAACTAATAGGAAAAACAAACTTTTCCCTTGCATAGGCTGAAGCATCTTAACTTTTGAGAAATTTGTGAAATGTGGATAACCAAGATGATGTACTGTATGTAAGATCTTACTGAAGAATTAGGAACGTTCGGCATTTATGAGTTCAATTAACAGACATACAATGAGGACTAATTTGGTCTTGCAAATTTCAGTAACTGCTCATGTCTGAAAACGGATGCCATACAGATGACATTTGAGATGGGTTTTTTTTCTGTATGAAAGATGAGTGATATTTTATACACTTTTTGAGCCTAAAGATGGCAACAAAATAGAATATTTATACATCCTAGTTGTCAGCATTTCTATCATGAGGGGTGACAGTCTATATCACTTTATGAATGGAAAACAATGATACTCAGAAGCTTTTTTACATATGACATTAGATCATTTTTATATAGGAAAATGCTGAGGAGCAAAAAACGCAATAGGGTCTTATCCGATGATAAATGACTAGAAGGTGCGGGGAATTGCTCACCTGGTACAGTTGCGTATCACACAGCACGGATCAAGTTTAAACTTGTCAGATGCTGCAGTCCCATGGGTTAAAAAAAAATTGAAATGCCAGAAAAGAAACAATACGTGGGTTGTCTGTTCTGCTAATGAAGATCTGAAAGAATTGTCCAGGTTAAAAAGCAGACTTGATGCGGTTTTATTATCAACATGTTTCGAAGTATTCACGCTTCTTCATCAGGATATAACCAAATATGATGCATACGATATGTGGTTATATCCAGATGACGAATTATGAAGACTTCCACACGTTGATAATAAAACCGCATTAATTCGCAGATGATTGTAACAACCCTGTTGGCATCGCTGCATCCTCTCTGTCTAACTATCGTCCTATATCTCTTCTCCCTTACGCCTCAAAACTACTGGAACAGCATGTATATCTTGAACTGTCCTCCCACCTCTCCTACTGTTCACTCTTTGACCGGTTACAATCTGGCTTCCGACAGCATGATTCAACTGAAACTGCCCTAACTAAAGTCACTAACGACCTACTAACCGCCAAGAGCAAGCGACACTACTCTGTCCTCCTCCTGAACCTGTCTTCTGCCTTCGACACCGTGGACCATTCCCTACTGCTACAGATTCTCTCATCTCTTGGCTTCACAGATTTGGCCCTATCCTGGATCTCATCGTACCTAACAGACCGTTCTCTCATCTCTTGGCATCACAGACTTGGCCCTATCCTGGATCTCATCATACCTAACAGACCGAACATTTAGTGTCTCCCTCTCACACACCACCTCCTCACCTCGCCCCCTGTCTGTCGGTGTTCCTCAAGGCTCAGTCCTAGGACCCCTACTCTTCTCCATCTACACCTTCGGCCTGGGACAGCTCATAGAATCCCATGGCTTTCAGTATCACCTCTGCGCTGATGACATGCAGATCTACCTATCTGGACCTGACCTCACCTTTTTACTGACCAAAATTCCACAATGTCTGTCTGTTATTTCAGCCTTCTTTTCTGCTCACTTTCTCAAACTGAACATGGACAAAACAGAATTCATCATCTTTCCCCCATCTCACTCTACCGCTCCACCAGACCTATCCATCAATGTCAATGGCTGCTCGCTTTCCCCAGTACCGCACGCTCAGTGACTTGGGGAGATCCTCGACTCTGCCCTCTCTTTGAAACCACATATCCAAGCCCTTGCCTCCTCCTGCCGCCTCAAACTCAAAAATATTTCCCGGATCCACGCATTCCTCAACCATGAAACAAAAAAAACACTAGTGCACGCCCTTATCATCTCCCGCCTTAACTACTGCAACCTCCTACTCTCTGGCCTCCCCTTCAGCACTCCGGCACCACTCCAGTCCATCCTACACTCTGCTGCCCGAATAATCCATCTGTCCCCCCGCTACTCCCCACCATCCCCCCTATGCCAGGCCCTTCACTGGCTTCCTATTACCCAGAGGCTCCAGTTCAAAACCCTAACTGTTATGAAAGAGTCACCGTAGGAAGGAAAAAACAGAAATACTAGCTAAGTCCAGAAAACCAGAGAAGTTGGCAGCTATCGGATTGCAGACCCCTGAACTTACCAACAACAACTAGCAGTAGCCGTGGGGGGTTCCTACAGTGCCCTAGACCCCTCGATCACAGCCGGAGAACTAAATAGCCTAAAGACAGAAAGGGAAATCTAAACTGCCCCAGAGCAGACCCCAAAGCAAAAGGCAGCCCCCAACATATAATGACGGTGAAGCAAGATGAAAAACACTCACACAGATAGAAAGATAGGCTGAGCAAATGATGGGGCCCAAGCTAACTAAATAGGACAGGATAGAAAAGCTGCTGTCTGCAATCCGCCAAAACCCTATCAAAACAAGAGCCAACAGACTGATAGGGAAAAAAGCCCTGAAGACGCTAGGCTTCAAAAAGACTATATCAGTACTAAGGTATTTTCTGAAGACAGAGCAAAAAGGAATTCAGCTCACCCCAGCAGGGAATGGCAGAAATCCAGAAAAACAAGGCAAAACAAAACCAAAACACAAATGTAAAAAGCAGAGCAGAAAACTTAGCTTTTGAGGAGCAGGAATCAGACTGGTCTCCTAGAATCCCTCTGAGAAATCACCAGCAAGGCAGAAGGGCATCGGCTTCCTTATATCCAGTCAGCAATTCCCGTCACCCAGTCATCATCATCCTTCTCAAGTGCTTGGTAATCTGCCTCACTACCTTCCTTCACCAGAAGATGGAGTTCATCAGACCTCAATGGTGAAGGGGAAAATTAACTCACAATAGGTCTCTACCTGTTCCTTCATACACCACACCTGCCTTCCCCATGCCTCAGCCATGCTTGCTTGCCCTGTGTCTCAGCTGTACCTGCTTGCCCTGTGTCTCAGCCGTGCCTACCTGCCCTGTGTCTCAGCCGTGCCTACCTGCCATGTGTCTCAGCCGTGCCAGCCTGCCTTGCGTCTCAGCCGTGCCAGCCTGCCCTGTGTATCAGCCGTGCCAGCCTGCCCTGTGTCTCAGCCGTGCCAGCCTGCCCTGTGTCTCAGCCATTCCAGCCTGCCCTGTGTCTAACCCTTCCACTTAACCAAATACTGGAGTCTCCGTCTAGCCAGACGGGAATCCAGTATCTTCTCTACCTCATATTCCATGTTACCTTCAACCAATACAGGGTCCGGAGGTGCCACCCCAGGAACAACTGGTTCAACAAACCTCTTCAACAAGGACTTATGAAACACATTATGGATTTTAAATGTGACAGGAAGAGCCAAACGAAAAGAGACCGGATTAATAATCTCCAAAATCTTGTAAGGTCCAATAAATCTAGGCTTAAACTTAGGAGAAGCCACCTTCATAGCGATATTTTTTGATGATAACCAAACCATATCACCAACCTTAAACTGGGGACCAATGGTCCTATGTCGGTTGGAAAACCGCTGGGCCTTTTCCTGTGAGAGAGAGAACTTATCCACCACTTGGTCCCAGATCTGGTGCATTCTCTCCACCACAGTGTCAATACCTGGGCAGGCAGAAGGCTCCACCTGCCCTGAAGAAAATCGAGGATGAAACCCAAAGTTACAAAAAAAAGGTGACATCAAAGTGGCAGAACTAGCTCTATTATTTAAAGCAAATTCGGCCAAGGGCAAAAATGAAACCCAATCATCCTGATCAGCGGAAATAAATCATCTCAAATACGACTCCAAGGTCTGGTTTGTTCTCTCCGTCTGCCCATTGGTCTGAGGGTGAAAAGCAGAGGAGAAGGACTACTGAATTCCCAGTTTGGAACAGAAAGTCCTCCAAAATCTAGACACAAACTGAACTCCTCTGTCAGATACAATGTTCTCAGGAATCCCGTGCAAGCGAACCACCTGTTGCAAAAACAGGGGCACCAACTCAGAGGAAGATGGCAACTTAGGGAGTGGTACAAGATGAACCATCTTAGTGAACCTATCACAAATCACCCAAATAACAGCCATTCTCTGAGAGACAGGCATATCCATTGAAATATGGGTCCATGGCCTCCTGGGGACCAGCAAAGGCATCAACAACCCACTAGAGCGAGAACAAGGTTTAGACCGGGAGCAAGTCCCACAGGACTGCACATAATTCCTGACATCACGAGACAAAGCGGGCCACCAAAAAGACCGACTCACCAGATCTCTAGTACCAAAAATACCTGGATGAACAGCCAATGCAGAGCAATGAACTTCAGACATCACTCTCTTCTTCCACTGGTCAGGAACATAAAACTTTCCACTGGGACAACGCATAGGTTTGTCCTCCTGGAACTCTTCCAGAGCACGTCTCAAATCAGGCGAGATGGCAGAAAGAACTACCCCTTCACCTAAGATGGTAGCAGGCTTGGTCACCACAGGAGAATCAGCAAATAAGCTCCTAGAGAGAGCGTCAGTCTTGACATTCTTAGTGCCAGGAAGAAAAGAGACCACAAAATCAAAACGTGTAAAAAACAAGGCCCACCTAGCCTGTCTAGGGTTCAAGCGTTTGGCCGACTCCAGGTAAATCAAATTCTTGTGGTCAGTGAGGACCACGACTTGGTGTTTAGCTCCCTCCAACCAATGTCTCCACTCCTCAAATGCCCATTTCATGGCTAACAGTTCCCGATTCCCCACATCATAGTTACGTTCAGATGGAGAGAACTTTTGGGAAAAGAAAGCACAGGGATTCATTTTAGATGTTACAGGATCCTTTTGGGACAAAACAGCTCCTGCACCAATCTCAGAAGCGTCCACCTCTACCTGGAACGAGAGTGAGACATCAGGTTGCCGCAAAACCGGGGCAGAAGTGAATCTTCGCTTCAGCTCCTGAAAGGAAGAAACAGCCTCCGGAGACCAATTCAACACATCAGCACCCTTCTTAGTCAGATCAGTCAATGGCTTGGCAATACTAGAAAATTTTGCTATAAATTTCCGATAAAAATTAGCAAAACCCAAAAACTTCTGGAGGGCCTTCAAAGAAGTGGGCTGAACCCAATCATAAATGGCCTGTACCTTGGCCGGGTCCATTTCAATAGTTGACGGAGACAAAATAAATCCCCAAAATGAAATCCTCTGTACCCCAAAAAGGCATTTCGATCCTTTGACATACAGGGAATTCTCCCTCAAGATCGGGAACACAGTCCGAACATGTTCCACATGAGAATCCCAATCCTTGGAGAAGATCAAAATATCATCCAGATAGATAATCAAAAATTTATCCACAAAGTCCCAGAAAATGTCGTTCATGAAGCACTGGAAGACAGAAGGGGCATTAGTGAGCCCAAAAGGCATCACCAGGTACTCAAAATGTCCCTCCGGAGTATTACACGCCGTCTTCCATTCATCCCCATGCTTAATGCGGATAAGATTATACGCCCCCCTGAGATCAAGCTTGGTAAACCAGCAAGCACCTTTAACTCTGGAGAATAGATCCGAAATCAGGGGTAACGGATACTGATATTTAATAGTAATTTTGTTGAGGGCACGATAATCAATACAAGGCCTTAATGAACCATTCCTTTTTGGCCACGAAAAAAAAAACGGCACCTAAGGGTGAAGAGGATGGTCTAATATGACCCTTCTCCAACGCCTCCTTAATATAGGATCGCATAGCCTCGTGCTCGGGTACAGAAAAATTGAAGAGCCGACCCTTGGGAAATTTACACCCCGGGTTCAGTTCAATTGCACAGTCATAACTCCTATGAGGAGGCAAAGATGCAGACTCATTCTCACTAAATACATCATAAAAGTCCGCCAAATAGTCAGGAACATCATGCGACTGAGGAGAGGTGGAAAAAACCTTAGCCTCACTAAGGGCACACCGACAACCCCAACTCACCACAGACACAGATTTCCAATCCAAAACTCGATTATGAATTTGCAACCAGGGAAACCCCAGAACAATGGTATCATGCAAATTATGCAACACCAAAAATCTGTAGTTTTCTTGATGGTCTGGGGCGACCCGCATTACCACCTGGGTCCAAAACTGAGGTTTATTTTTCGCCAAAGGAGTAGCATCAATCCCCCTCAAAGGGATAGGCGTCCGCAGAGGTGTCATCGGAAATCCACAACGTTTAGCAAAATCCAAGTCCATTAGGTACAGGGCTGCTCCCGAATCCACAAAAGCCTTGGTGGAAAATGTGGACAGGGAGCAGATCAGAGTAATTGCCAGAAGAAACTTAGGGTGAACACCACCCACAGAAAACGTGTGTGCAAAACGTTTCTCTCGTTTAGGACAGACAGAAATAATATGCGAGGCATCTCCACAAAAAAACACAGCTTATTACGCCTTCTGAACTCCTGATGTTGCTCCCTGGACAAAACTCTATCACATTGCATAGGTTCAGACACTTGTTTAACAGGTGGCAACACTTCTCGTGCAGCCCTGCGTTCACGTAAACGCCGATCAACCTGAATGGCTAATGACATAGAATCGTCAAGACCAGAGGGAACAGGAAATCCCACCATAGTATCTTTTACGGCTTCTCACAAACCCTTCCGAAAGAGAGCTGCCAAGGCATTATCATTCCAGGTAATAAGGACCGCCCACTTTCGGAATTTTTGACAGTACATTTCTGCAGAATCTCGACCCTGGCTCAATGCCAACAGGGTCTTTTCAGCCTGATCAATAGCATTAGGTTCGTCATACAACAACCCCAAGGCTTGAAAAAATTCGTCCACATTAGTCAGAATAGGATCATCTGGTTTCAAAGAAAACGCCCTATCCTGGGGATCGCCATGCAGCAAAGAGATGACAATTTTAACCCACTGCGTGGAGCTCCCTGACGAGTTAGGCTTTAAGGCAAAAAATAATTTACAATTATTTTTGAAATTCAAAAATTTAGACCGATCCCCAAAAAACACATCAGGAGTAGGGATCTTTGGTTCAGCAGCATGTGAATGAGCAAGGTAGGCGGAAATTCCCCGCACTTCCGCAGCGAGCTGCTCCACACGATCAGACAATTGCTTTATCTCCATTGAGAGAAAAAAAATTCCCCCTATGACCTCAGAGATATAGAGGAAACAATATACATGCTTTTTTTTTTTTTTTTTACAACTCTTTCCTGCTATTGAGTACCCTAGGATCTGCGGTATGGCTGGTGATTCTGTTATGAAAGAGTCACCGTAGGAGGCAAAAAACAGAAATACTAGCTAAGTCCAGAAAACCAGAGAAGTTGGCAGCTATCAGATTGCAGACCCTTGAACCTATCAACAATAACTAGCAGTAGCCGTGGGGGGTTCCTACGGTGCCCTAGACCCCTCGATCACAGCCAGAGAACTAAATAGCCTAAAGACAGAAAGCGAAATCTAAACTGCCCCAGAGCAGACCCCAAAGCAAAAGGCAGCCCCCAACATATAATGACGGTGAAGCAAGATGAAAAACACTCACACAGATAGAAAGATAGCTTGGGCACCATCATTTGCTCAGCCTAACTAAATAGGACAGAATAGAAAAGCTGCTGTCTGCAATCCGCCAAAACCCTATCAAAACAAGAGCCAACAGACTGATAGGGAAAAAAGCCCTGAAGACGCTAGGCTTCAAAAAGACTATATCAGTACTCAGGTATTTTCTGAAGACAGAGCAAAAAGGAATTCAGCTCACCCCAGCAGGGAATGGCAGAAATCCAGAAAAGCAAGGCAAAACAAAACCAAAACACAAATGCAAAAAGCAGAGCAGAAAACTTAGCTTTTGAGGAGCAGGAATCAGACTGGTCTCCTAGAATCCCTCTGAGAAATCACCAGCAAGGCAGAAGGGCGTAGGCTGCCTTATATCCAGTCTGCAATTCCAGTCACCCAGTCATCATCATCCTGCTCAAGTGCTTTGTAATCAGCCTCACTACCTTCCTTCACCAGAAGGAGTTCATCAGACCTCAATGGTGAAGGGGAAAATGAACTCACAACACCTAACTGTGACATACAAAGCCATCCACAACCTGTCTCCTCCATACATCTGTGACATGGGCTCCCGGTACCTACCTGCACGCAACCTTCGATCCTCTCAAGATCGCCTCCTCTACTCCCCCCTCATCTCTTCTTCCCACAACCGCATACAAGACTTCTCCCGTGCCTCCCTCATACTCTGGAACTCTCTACTGCAACACATCAGACTCTCACCAACAACAATGGCGCTCTATAAATGTATAATAATAATAATGGCCTCCCATCTCCCACACACCAACTTGCTCACTGCTCCAGGCCATGCTCTGATTTCTGTCTGCTGCCAGCTTCATGCTCTGTGCCGCTTGTCTCCTATCTGCTCGGTGCATGTTTCCTGGCTGTGTGCATAGGGGGCGGTGCCAGAAGTCTCTGGTTCTTTGGAGTCAGGGTGCACCTGTCTAATGTGGAGCCCTCTAGTATTTAGGGCAGCTCCACCAAGTGGAACCTTGCCTGTGCAATGTGTTAACTCAGCTAGTGTCTTGCTACTCGACTGCCAGGTCTTGCTCTGTGTTCCTCCTTCTCTGGAGACATTACTCCTAGCTTTGCTTGCTACTTCTCTGTCTGCCCTCCTGGGGCAGAATATCCTGGTCTCTGTGTCTTTGTTCTAGCCTTGCTTTGTACCTGTGTCCTTGGCCCTGTTTTGTACTATTGCCCTGTCTGAACTCTGTCCTACCTTTGTCTGTCTCCTTGTCTTTGGCTTCTTTTCCTGCTGTGTCTTTCCTTGTGTCCTCCCTGTCTGCTTGTGTTCCGCACTCTTGCAGCTCTGTTCGTGCTCCGCTCTCTTGCAACTCTGTCTGCTCTGTACTCTTTAGGTAGAGTTGAGCGACTTTTGGTTTTTTATGGTCGAGTTTCGTTTCGTGAAACCCGACTTTTCCAAAAGTCGGGTCGAGCAAGATCGGCCGATTATAGGGAAAAGTCGGGGTCGTCCCGAAACACGAAAACCAATGTAAGTCAATGGGGAATAAAAGTCGGCAGTGAGAGGAGGACAGGAAACACACCTACAGTGCTCATTTGAATGCCAAAAGCATCAATTCTTCTTACTTAAGCTGGTCAACCTTAATTAACTTCATAATACAAGTTCCGCACTGAAAAATGGGGGTTATTTGGCTAAAGTTGTGGGGGGGTAGGGCTGGCTCTAGGTTTTCATGTGCCCTGGGCGAAAGAGCGCCCCTTTAACACATAATACCACAACTCATCATGCTCCGATACGGCAGAGAAATAGCGGTATAGTACAATGAAAAATACTTCACTTTTTACATCTCATGACGAGGCCCATCTATTTCTCCATACAGAATCATTGGTCCCATATAATGTTTGAAACAGTATATGATGAGCTCCACATAATGCTACAGTATATGTTGGTCCCCATGGATGAAGCTCCACTGTCTTATGGGCCCAAATAATGCTCCAAACATAATGGGCCCCATTTCTAATGCTCTAGTGTATAATGGGCCCTGTAAATGCTGCTCCAGTGTCTGATGTCCACCTTTGGAATGTTCCAGTGTATGGTGGGCCCCATCTATCATTCTCCAGAGTATAGTGCTCCCCAAAAATTGCTGTCCCAACATTGAAAACAATCAAATAAGTCTCCTCGCTAGGGAATCCCTGTACTAGTCTGGACTCCTCGTCGTCCCCATCTTCCATCTCACTGCACAGTATTTCAACCTTGCAAGTGCTGTGATCCTGAGCAAGCAGGGGGTCCCACTCGTTGGTGACGGCACTGGCACAGGGCCCCTGATAGTACGGTGGTGTGTCTGATGGCGGGTGGGCCGAACCTGCACTTTCATCTGCAGCTTCCTCTTTGTCACCGTGTAAGAAGGAACTGTATATGGGAAGGGTAACCTGAGTTTCATCAGGGTCAGATTCAGGCCATGTAGCGTGCGAGGGGAATGTAGTGGTCTGGGTCAATGTACCAGCAGATTCATCGAGCAGTGGCTGGGCATCAGTGCACTTGTGTCGCCCCCAGGAGTACGGTCGCCACAGTGGCATTACCTTCCTCCTAGGGAGTGTGATGTCATGCTTGGGAGCAACGAAGGATCTCTCTAGCAGGTTAACTGATTGGGCGGCGTTATTCCCACGAGTCATGACCCTCCAAACAGCGTTCATGAAGGCAAAGTGTTTGTTTTACGTGGGCAGTATGGTTGCAAAGCTGAACCTTAAAGGAATGTCCAGAAGGGCACCACCATGAGTGGAGCCTACGGTTAAATTCGACTCCACCTGGGAAACCTCAACCATGCCAGCTACAGAACAGATGCACACATTGCAAGCTTAATTCCATTAATGAACGAGACTCCGTCATGCCCCGCGGTCCGAGTCCGGCTTACTAGAGGGACACGTGAGGCTCTGGCACATGAGATTGGCCAATAACTAGTGTGTCATGCCCTTACATGTCCGTGGCTGCATGTGCGCTACACTGAAAAGGCCAGCGTTTGTCGCTTACAGGTGCAGATAACCCGCTGAACAACGTTAGTGATGGGGATCACTGATTACAAATATTACTCGCGAACGATGATTTCCCAGTAAGTGCAGGTCAACCGCAGTTCCGGAATTAGGCCTAACCGTCATTCCTGAAAAAAATGAAAAACTTACGTGTGCAAACCACAGGTGCTGTAGCTTGCTTAACAGCTCGCCAGCCGTTCTCACGCCCAGTATGAGTTACACGTGATTGCACAAAGGTGAGAAAGGGTACCGTATCCCCGGATAACATGTATGGATAGCGTACACATTCAAAATATATGTCTATACATCAGGAGGCAGGCTCAGACGGTGTTAGGCCCAGTATGGATTTCACGTGATTGCACAAAGGTGAGAAAAGGTACCGTATCCCCGGATAACATGTATGGATAGCGTACACATTCAAACGATATGTCTTTACATCAGGAGGCAGGCTCAGATGGTGTTAGGCCCAGTATGGATTGCACGTGATTGCACAAAGGTGAGAAAGGGTACCGTATCCCCGGATAACATGTATGGATAGCGTACACATTCAAAAGATATGTCTATACATCAGGAGGCAGGCTCAGACGGTGTAAGGCCCAGTATGGCTTGCAAGTGATTGCACAAAGGTGAGAAAGGGTACCGTATCCCCGGATAACATGTATGGATAGCGTACACATTCAAAAGATATGTCTATACATCAGGAGGCAGGCTCAGACGGTGTTAGGCCCAGTATGGCTTGCAAGTGATTGCACAAAGGTGAGAAAGGGTACCGTATCCCCGGATAACATGTATGGATAGCGTACACATTCAAAAGATATGTCTATACATCAGGAGGCAGGCTCAGATGGTGTTAGGCCCAGTATGGATTGCACGTGATTGCAAAAGGTGAGAAAGGGTACCGTATCCCCGGATAACATGTATGGATAGCGTACACATTCAAAATATATGTCTATACATCAGGAGGCAGGCTCAGACGGTGTTAGGCCCAGTATGGATTGCACGTGATTGCACAAAGGTGAGAAAGGGTACCGTATCCCCGGATAACATGTATGGATAGCGTACACATTCAAAAGATATGTCTATACATCAGGAGGCAGGCTCAGACGGTGTTAGGCCCAGTATGGATTGCACGTGATTGCACAAAGGTGAGAAAAGGTACCGTATCCCCGGATAACATGTATGGATAGCGTACACATTCAAAATATATGTCTATACATCAGGAGGCAGGCTCAGATGGTGTTAGGCCCAGTATGGATTGCAAGTGATTGCACAAAGGTGAGAAAGGGTACCGTATCCCCGGATAACATGTATGGATAGTGTACACATTCAAAATATATGTCAGTACACTAGGAGGCAGGCTCAGACGGTGTCAGGCACAGTATGGATTTGACGGCCCAGACTACACAGCGGAGGAGCAGGGAGAGGTAAAGATTGCAAATGCTGGGGCCCTGCCCAAGCAAGGGGGGCCCACTCGTGGGCGTCGGTACTGGCACTGGGCCCCTCATAGTACGGCGGTGTGTCTGACGGCGGGTGTGCACCACCACCGTCAGAGACACTTGATTGCACTATGAGGGACCCTGTGCCAGTGCCCGCGCCCAAGAGTCGGCCTACCCACCTGTCCAGGGCAACGGCACTCGCACGGTGTCGTGCGCTAGGTGGTGACCCCGGCCATGGGGGGGGAGGCAGCACAGTTAGGGAGTTTTAGAAAGTGGCATATGCTGATGTTGGACATTCAGCTGATGCAAAAGGCGAAATAGGTCAAGTCCCAGGAAGAGGTGGACCAAAGCAAGCCATTTTTCTGTCACCCTATGTGTCATCAGGGGAAGGTGGGACAAAATCCTTGGAAACCCATGCATGGTTCATTTTAATGAAGGTTAGATCATCCACATTTTGGGTTGACAGACGGGTCCTTTTTTCTGTCAGGATTGATCCAGCTGCACTGAAGACTCTTTCCAATAGCACACTTGCAGCTGGGCAAGCGAGCTCCTGTAAGGCATATTGTGCCAATTCAGGCCAGGTGTCCAGTTTAGCAGCCCAATAGTCAAAGGGGAATGACCTGTGTGGGAGAACATCGATATGGGAGGAAAAGTAGTTTGTAACCATAGTTGACAACTGCTGTCTCCTGTCACTTTCCATCGATGCTGTATTACCAGTTGTGTGAGCAGTACTTGAAAAATCAGTCCATAACATTGTCATGAAACCCCTGTCTCCAACGCCACTTCTGCTGTGTGCACCATGAACACCTCTACCAAGCTGCCCCCGGCCCGTACGGCTCGTGTGAGAACCATCACCGCTGCTGTGTGCTGGGAATGCCTCAAGCAACCGATTTACCAGAGTTGCTTGTTTATTAGCCAATATTAGGTCAAGGTTCTCCTGTGGCATGATGTTTTGTAATTTGCCTTTATAGCGTGGATCCAGGATGCTGGCCAACCAGTAGTCGTCATCGTTCATCATTTTGGCAATGCGGGGGTCCCTTTTTAGGATCCGCAAGGCATAATCTGACATGTGGGCCAATGTTCCCGGTGTCAATGATGCACTGCGAGTGCTGGGTGGAGGAGCTCTTTCTGGCAAATCCACATCCCTCCAGTCACGCACAAACCCTGTACCAGACCTTGCCACGCCAACATTTTCACTTGCCCCACGAGATGCATCCTCCTCCCCTAAGTAATCATCCCCATCATCATCCTCCTCCTCCTCTTCTTCCTCCAACTCGTCCAGGAGAGGTCCCTGAGCAGACAATGGCTGAATGTCATCAAGGATTCCCTCCACCTCTTCCTCCTCGTCAACATTGGCTGCAGACGCCTGCTCCTTAAGGTGCGTCAAAGTTTGCATGAGCAGACGCATAAGTGGGATGCTCATGCTTAGGATGGCGTCGTCTGCGCTTACCAGCCGTGTGCATTCCTCAAAACACTGAAGGACTTTACAGAGGTCTTTCAGCTTCGACCACTGCACACCTATCAACTCCATGTCTGCTCTCAAAGTGCCTGGCTGTGTATCCTCCCACAAATGCATTATGGCCTGCCTCTGCTCGCACAGCCGCTCCACCATGTGCAGGGTGGAGTTCCACCTTGTTGCAATGTCGATAATGAGGCGGTGGTTGGGAAGGTGGAGCAATCGCTGCAGCTTCTGCATACGAACGGAGTGTACAGGCGACCGGCGGATGTGTGCGCACAGTCTTCGCACCTTCTGGAGCAGGGCTGTTAACTCCGGATAATTTTTGAGGAAGCACTGCACCACCAGGTTCAAGGTGTGAGCCAAGCAAGGTATGTGGCTGAGTTTTGAAAGGGCTATGGCTGCCACAAAATTACGGCCGTTATCACTAACTACCTTGCCTGCCTCAAGATGTACACTGCCCAGCCATGACTCAGTTTGTCGCTTCAAGTACTCGGCCAGCACCTCGGCGGTGTGTCTGTCGCCCAAACACATCATCTGCAACACAGCCTGCTGATGCTTTCCACTAGCTGCTCGATAGGGGGACACCTCGTGTGCAACAGTGGCAGCTGCAGATGGAGTGCTCGTACGACTGCGCTCTGTGGACGAGCTTTCGCTTCTGGAGGAGGAGGAGGAGGGTGGAACGCCTACAGCCAACTGTTTCCTATACCGTGGGCTAGGCAGCACTGTCCCACCACCGCTGTCCCCTGTGGACCCTGCATCCACCACATTAACCCAGTGCGCAGTGATGGACACGTAACGGCCCTGGCCATGCCGACTGGACCATGCATCAGTTGTGAGGTGCACCTTTCCACTCACTGACTGCTTGAGTGCATGGACAATACGGTCTTTCACATGATGGTGGAGGGCTGGGATGGCTTTGCGAGAGAAGTGGTGACTGGGTAGGTCATAGCGTGGTACTGCATAGGCCATGAGTTCGCGGAAAGATGCACTTTCCACCAACCGATTGGGCATCATCTCAAACGAGATTAGTTTGGCAATGTGGGCGTTCAAACCCAGTGTACGCGGATGAGAGACTGAGTACTTTCTTGACCTACTCATAGCGTCTGGGAGGGTGAGCTGGACTTGAGAGCTGCATATGGTAGACGTAGCGGTGGACAGGGCGGACTGAGAGAGGGTTGATGATGGTGATGGAGTTGGTGTTCTTTCTGATGGCCTAGATTCAGTATTTTGTTGATATAACAGTGGGATTCCCTGACTGCTGTGGCCTTGCAATGACACCTCAACATTTGCTGCTGTGCTAACCGGTGGGCTTACAGTGAGGGAAACAATGTAGTGTTGCTGACTACCTTCTTTGTGATCAGTTGCACATGTGGCACTTGAGGTTTGGTGTTGTGTCCACGCTTGCAAGTGCATGCTGGTTAAATGTCTAAGCATGCAACTGGTATTCACATTTTTCAGATTTTTCCCTCGGCTAAAGGTCTTTGCGCACTTCTTACAGATAACCTTGGCCTGATCATGAGGATTTTGTTCAAAAAAGTGCCACACTGCACTCTTCCTACTTTGGCAGACATTTTGCGGCCTAGCACGCTGTGATGTTTTGACCCTCTGGACAAGCTGTCCAGCAACTCTTTTGATTTTTGGAACCTGTCTTTGGAGTGCTCCGGGCCTGCCAGATAACAGCTGTTGCGATGTTGATGTCTGCTGTGGATGCTCCTCATCTGAGCTATTGGAAGCAGCACCCTCTTCCCCCAATGGATGCCAATCTGGGTCAACAACTGGGTCATCCATCACCTCCTCTTCAATGTCATGTGCACCTTCCTCTGTATCACCGTGTATGGTGGTATAGTGTGCGGGAAGGGGCACCTGAGTCTCATCAGGGTCAGAATCTGGCTCTGTACACTGCGAGGACAATGTAGTGCTCTGAGTGAATGTACCAGCAGAATCATCTATCAGCGGCTGTGCATCAGTGCACTCCATGTCAGATTCATCTTGGCCTGGGTAATTCACCATTTTACTTGATAATCCAGGCATGGTATGTGAAAACAGCTCCATGGAGTAATCAGTAGTATGGCCTGCGTCATCCTTCAATCTTGGTTGTGGTGAAGAACACAAGGAAAGGTGTGGTTCATGAACATGAGCCTCCAATGACGACTCAGTGCTTTTACTTTTTACAACTTCAGAAGAGGAGGCGATAGAGCTGGAGGCTGAGTCAGCAATGTAAGACAAAACTTTTTCCTGATGCTCTGGCGTTAAAAGCGGTTTGCCAACTCCTAGAAAACTAAGCCTTCGAAGCCTTATGGAGCCAGACGATGACGCAGGCTCAACACCTCCTGCATTCGGTCCTATTTTGCTTTTGCCACTACCATCAGATCCACCACCAACACCATCATTACCAGCTGCCAACCCCCGCCCAATTCCACGGCCTCTTCCACCAGCCTTCCTCATTTTTGGTAGAAATGTAGACAAAATCCAACAAACTATATAGTAATGTAAAACAAGGTACAAGGTGTCTATAGGACAGGGGAGATTTAGATTTTCTGCACACACTAGTGGACACTGGAAACTTTTGGATTGTGTGAGACCCACTGAATATCAGAGCGCTATGTCACAGGCTCGATGGCACAGGTGTGAAAAAAGTGACTACAGGATAAGGGAGATTTTGAATTTCTGCAGACACTTGTGGACACTGGACACTTGGATTGTGTGAGGCCCACTGAATATCACAGCGCTATGTCACAGGCTCGATGGCACAGGTGTGAAAAAAGTGACTACAGGATAAGGGAGATTTTGAATTTCTGCAGACACTTGTGGACACTGGACACTTGGATTGTGTGAGGCCCACTGAATATCACAGCGCTATGTTACAGGCTCGATGCAGCAGGTGTGAAAAAAGTGACTACAGGATAAGGGAGATTTTGAATTTCTGCAGACACTTGTGGACACTGGACACTTGGATTGTGTGAGGCCCACTGAATATCACAGTGCTATGTCACAGGCTCGATGGCACAGGTGTGAAAAAAGTGACTACAGGATAAGGGAGATTTTGAATTTCTGCAGACACTTGTGGACACTGGACACTTGGATTGTGTGAGGCCCACTGAATATCACAGCGCTATGTCACAGGCTCGATGGCACAGGTGTGAAAAAAGTGACTACAGGATAAGGGAGATTTAGATTTTCTGCAGACACTTGTGGACACTGGACACTTGGATTGTGTGAGGCCCACTGAATATCACAGCGCTATGTCACAGGCTCGATGGCACAGGTGTGAAAAAAGTGACTACAGGATAAGGGAGATTTTGAATTTCTGCAGACACTTGTGGACACTGGACACTTTTGGATTGTGTGAGGCCCACTGAATATCAGAGCGCTATGTCACAGGCTCGATGGCGCAGGTGTGAAAAAAGTGAATTGTAGAATTGGGCAGAATAGGAATCTCCCTAGAGTGTAGGTCTGTAAGAACGGAACAAGTCCTCCACAGTGACACACAGATAGCTTCACTGTGGCTGTGATAACAGCCGTTACACGGTACTGTGTGAGGAGCGTATACCGCTGTATGGTGTGAATAAGTGCACGCTCAGTACCTTAGCAGGACAAAAAAAAAATTGGGATTGCTTTTAAAAAAGCAGTTTGCAGAGCAGTGGGGAAACAGCAATGCAGCTGTCAGGTAGCCTTAGAAGGCAGCCTAACAACCAACACCGCTGATCCACCACAATATAGCCTCCCCTTGCATTGCACACACAGTGACTGGTGTGTTGCACAGGCAAAATCGCTAGCAGCAGAAGCAGTTTTTTTTTCTTCTTCCCTGCCTAACGCTCTCCCTACAGAATCAGCAACCTCTCCCTATGCTAAGATCGGCAGAAGTAAGATGGCGGTCGGCGTGCACGCCCTTTTATAACCCCTGTGACGCCCACCAAAGCAAGCCAATCACTTGCATGCCCTTCTGAAAGATGGTGGCGACCCCTGCCTATGTCATCACATTGCCCACAGTGTCCGTGGATCCTGATTGGCTGAAAAAGAGCGCTAAACAAACTTTTGAAACGCGACTTTGGCGCGTAAGTCGCCGACCTCGTGGCCGACCTCATCCTAGGGTCGGGTTTCGTTTCATAAAACCCGACTTTGCCAAAAGTCGGCGACTTTTGAAATTGTTCGACCCGTTTCGCTCAACTCTACTCGCTGCTCTACAACTCTTCTCCACAGCCTTGCGGTTCTCCTCCTGTGTGCACAGGTCCAAACCTGTTCCATCATACTCCACTCTGTTCTGTCAGTACCCGTACCTGCGCCTCCTGTATGAACAGGTCCAAACCTGTTCCATCATACTCCACTCTTTCCTGTCTGTACCAATGCTAGCACCCGCTGTGTGAACAGGTCTCTGTTATGAATGAGTCACCGTAGGAGGCAAAAACAGAAATACTAGCTAAGTCCAGAAAACCAGAGAAGTTGGCAGCTATTGGATTGCAGACCCCTGAACCTAACAACAACAAATAGCAGTAGCCGTGGGGGGTTCCTACGGTGCCCTGGACCCCTCGATCACAGCCGGAGAACTACATAGCCTAAAGACAGAAAGGGAAATCTAAACTGCCCCAGAGCAGACCCCAAAGCAAAAGGCAGCCCCCAACATATAATGACGGTGAAGCAAGATGAAAAACACTCACACAGATAGAAAGATAGGCTGAGCAAATGATGGGGCCCAAGCTAACTAAATAGGACAGAATAGAAAAGCTGCTGTCTGCAATCCGCCAAAATCCTCTCAAAAACAAGAGCCAACAGACTGATAGGGAAAAAAGCTCTGAAGACGCTAGGCTTCAAAAAGACTATATCAGTACTCAGGTATTTTCTGAAGACAGAGCAAAAAGGAATTCAGCTCACCCAGCAGGGAAAGGCAGAAATCCAGAAAAACAAGGCAAAACAAAACCAAAACACAAATGCAAAAAGTAGAGCAGAAAACTTAGCTTTTGAGGAGCAGGAATCAGACTGGTCTCCAAGAATCCCTCAGAGTAATCACCCGCAAGGCAGAAGGGCATCGTCTGCCTTTTATCCAGTCAGCAATTCTAGTCACTCAGTCATCATCATTCTGCTCAGGTGCTTTGTAATCAGCCTCACTACCTTCCTTCACCAGAAGAGGGAGTTCATCAGACCTCAATGGTGAAGGGGAAAATGAACTCACAACAGGTCTCTACCTGTTCCTTCATACACCACACCTGCCTTCTCCATGCCTCAGCCATGCTTGCTTGCCCTGTGTCTCAGCTGTACCTGCTTGCCCTGTGTCTCAGCCGTGCCTACCTGCCATGTGTCTCAGCCGTGCCTACCTGCCATGTGTCTCAGCCGTGCCAGCCTGCCTTGCGTCTCAGCCGTGCCAGCCTGCCCTGTGTATCAGCCGTGCCAGCCTGCCCTGTGTCTCAGCCGTGCCAGCCTGCCCTGTGTCTCAGCCATTCCAGCCTGCCCTGTGTCTCAGCCGTGCCAGCCTGCCCTGTGTCTCTGCTGTGCATGCCAGTGTCTCAGCCCTGCCACCGTCTCCCCAAGTGGGATTAGCAGCTACAGCCAGTCACCACCCTGGAGAGGCACCTGGCAGCTGCCTGTCACACAAGCCTAACCTCACCATCAGAGGCTCCAGGGAAAACCAAGGCAGTTGTCCTAGTCACGCCCCTTCCAGGGTAGTCTGGTTTGTGGCACAGTGGGGCCACAACCCCCTGGCTCAAACCCACCAGTCAGGGCGTGAGCGTGACAACGACCCATATATTGTTTCTCTTCTGGTAGATCAATTTCACATACAGTCATATGCAAAAGTTTGGGCACCCCTATTAATGTTAACCTTTTTTCTTTATAACAATTTTGGTTTTTGCAACAGCTATTTCAGTTTCATATATCTAATAACTGATGGACTCAGTTATATTTCTGGATTCAAATGAGGTTTATTGTACTAATATAAAATGTGCAATCTGCATTTAAACAAAATTTGACCGGTGCAGAAGTATGGGCACCCTTATCATTTTCTTGATTTGAACACTCCTAACTACTTTTTACTGACTTCCTGAAGCACTAAATTGGTTTTGTAACCTCAATGAGCTTTGAACTTCATAGCCAGGTGTATCAAATCATGAGAAAAGGTATTTAAGGTGGCCACTTGCAAGTAGTTCTCCTATTTGATTCTCCTATGAAGAGTGGCATCATGGGCTCCTCAAAACAACTCTCAAATGATCTGAAAACAAAGATTATTATTCAACATAGCTTTTCAGGGGAAGGATACAAAAGTTGTCTCAGATATTTAACCTGTCAGTTTCCACTGTGAGGAACATAGTAAGGAAATGGAAGAACACAGGTACAGTTCTTGTTAAGCCCAGAAGTGGCAGGCCAAGAAAAATATCAGAAAGGCAGAGAAGAAGAATGGTGAGAACAGTCAAGGACAATCCACAGACCACCTCCAAAGACCTGCAGCATCATCTTGCTGCAGATGGTGTCACTGTGCATCGGTCAACAATACAGCGCGATTTGCACAAGGAGAAGCTGTATGGGAGAGTGATGTGAAAGAAGCCGTTTCTGCAAGCACGCCACAAACAGAGTCGCCTGAGGTATGCAAAAGCACATTTGGACAAGCCAGTTACATTTTGGAAGAAGGTCCTGTGGACTGATGAAACAAAGATTGAGTTGTTTGGTCATACAAAAAGGCGTTATGCATGGAGGCTAAAAAACACAGCATTCCAAGAAAAACACTTGCTACCCACAGTAAAATTTGGTGGAGGTTCCATCATGCTTTGGGGCTGTGTGGCCAATGCCGGCACCGGGAATCTTGTTAAAGTTGAGGGTCGCATGGATTCAACTCAGTATCAGCAGATTCTTGACAATAATGTGCAAGAATCAGTGACGAAGTTGAAGTTACGCAGGGGATGGATATTTCAGCAAGACAATGATCCAAAACACCGCTCCAAATCTACTCAGGCATTCATGCAGAAGAACAATTACAATGTTCTGGAATGGCCATCCCAGTCCCCAGACCTGAATATCATTGAACATCTGTGGGATGATTTGAAGCGGGCTGTCCATGCTCGGCGACCATCAAACTTAACTGAACTGGAATTGTTTTGTAAACAGGAATGGTCACAAATACCTTCATCCAGGATCCTGGAACTCATTAATAGCTACAGGAAGCGACTAGAGGCTGTTATTTTTGCAAAAGGAGGATCTACGAAATATTAATGTCACTTTTATGTTGAGGTGCCCATACTTTTGCACCGGTCAAATTTTGTTAAAATGCAGATTGCACATTTTCTGTTAGTACAATAAACCTCATTTGAATCCAGAAATATAACTGAGTCCATCAGTTATTAGATATATGAAACTGAAATAGTTGTTGCAAAAACCAAAATTGTTATAAAGAAAAAAGGTTAACATTAATAGGGGTGCCCAAACTTTTACATATGACTGTAATATTAAATACAATTATAAAGCAAATAAAACATATCTATAAAAGAAGTTTGAAGAAGACCTGTTGCAAAATATCACAAGCTGCACACATTACTAAATATCTCTGTTAAACTTGATTAGAATATTAATTTGATAACACTGCGCTGCGCAACAAATTTCAGGGAAGTTCTTATCCGCTGAGAAAATTCTAATGTATCTTATAGATTTTGATATGCTGAACATGAATATGTGCTTCAAATGTCTGTATCACGTAAGGTTTTTAAGAAACAACAGTTTATAGTCTACATTATGATGTCTGAGACACTACATACATGTGCATCAATGTGTTTTGCAGA
Organism: Dendrobates tinctorius; assembly: GCF_039654945.1. Lineage (NCBI taxonomy): Eukaryota > Metazoa > Chordata > Amphibia > Anura > Dendrobatidae > Dendrobates > Dendrobates tinctorius. Next base: position 6,518,300 of record NW_027361891.1, read on the forward strand.
CGACTTTCGTTTATAATCCATGCCAGATGCTTCTCGAATAACATTCCAGGTATAGTCAGCCAGCATTGACGAACTCTACATTCCTTAGTACCTTTTCTCCATCAATGCAATGTCTTGGTGAAATCTTTCACTGTGTTCATCGTTAATGGCACCAAGATTGGCTGGAAGAAAAGTCCCAGTGAGAATGTATAAAATGCATTTTTAGTGACATATTGTATTTCATCAAATGATATGCTGTGAGCATGTTGTCCACGAGTTGTTCAAAGTTCGGTGCCCTGCTGTTGTCAAGGAACTTGAAGGTCACATCTTTAAAGGCTCTAAATGCCACTTGTTCAGCACCTTGCAAAAGACCATCAAAGCTACTCTCATTCATTATATCTCTGATCTGTGGGCCAATATAAATACCTTCTTTAATCTTTCCATCACTTATTCTTGGAAATTTCTGTCGCAAGTAAGAAAAGGCTTCCGATTCTTTGTTCATTGCTCTGACAAAATTCTTCATAAGCCCAAGTTTAATATGCAAAGGAGGGAGAAATATCTTTGCTGGATCAATGAGAGGATTATGTTTAACAGTCTTCTGTCCAGCAACCAGGTTTTCGTGGAGTGGCCAGTCCTTTCTGAAATAGTGCATTTCTCGTGCATGACTGTCCCACTCACAAATAAAACAACAAGCTGCAGTCTAAGAAGAAGTGCAATAACTTTTAGATCACCACATATGTTCCAGTTATAAATTCTATAATTAATGTGGGTCAACAGTAACTTCATATTCTCATACGTTTCTTTCATATGTATGGCATGTCCAATAGGTATAGAGGGATAGATATTTCCATTGTGTAGTAAATCAGCCTTCAAACTTAAAACCAACGAGTCAATGAACAGTCGCCATTCCTTCGGGCCATGTTCGCATCCAAGAGCACCAAACAACTCCAAGACGTCGTTACAAAAAGGTTAAACTGTCGACATGGTTGAAAAATTGTTTAAGGTCTTCTTGACGACAGCGAAAAACAGAAACTTTTGCTCCTGGTAATAAGTGATTCCGTTCTTGTAGCCTTGATCCCAATAATTCTGCCTGCCTCTTTGACAATTTAAAATCTCTGATCAAGTCACTCAGATCAGCTTGACTGAACAGATGTGGATTAGATGTAGAAGGCTCAAAGTCTGGGTCTGCAGCAGTTTCATTTTCCACTGACATTGTTAGTTCATCGTCGTCGCCCTCCATTGTCCATGCTTTAGGCGTTTTTGGAACATGAAGACTTCATCGTGTGGCACTGGTCTTATGTCTGAAGGAAGATTAGCATATTTTACTGATTTCTTGTTCTTTGCTGAATATCTTGTTACATTTGTAAGGCAGAAGTAGCAATTTGTTACATGATCTCTCTGCTCTCTCCATATCATTGGGACAGCGAATGGCATTGAAGGTCGTGATCCATTCAGCCTTGCTCTAAGTATGTCAGTATTGTCTTTTGATTCCTCCCCTGCCCAGGAGATGTGGTATGCTCCATACACGGTCAGCCGAATGATTCACTGCACCTGCGTGGAATTCGCATAATAAGTGCTTGCATATGTGTAGATCAGTGATTTATGTTATTTCGGTTGAAAATTCAGAATATACTGTTTCAGAAAAAGTTTATATATGAGTTTTTAAAATTATAACAGAATATTATAATGTTTCGTATCATTTCTCAAAAACTTTACGTGATAGGAAAAATCTGAAGTCATTTCTGAAATCAGCAAGAAAAAAAATCAGGAACACTCAAAATTGTCCAAGGGACAAAACATTGGTAACACAGTGTAATCCATGTGAGAATGTCTCTGTATTCTTTTGTGAAAGTTTCCTTGAATAATTGTAATACCATGGCCGCCGGTGGGTAGCTTCTGTGGTCGCTCTAGTACTCACTGTGCTGGAGGCTATTCCATCTCCGGTATGCTGTTCACTTTAAGGACTCAATTGACTGCAGGCAGAGGCTGGAAACAACTTTAACAACTCAGCTTTATTCTCTTCAGGGCACAGCATATCCACAATGGCTACAGGACTCTTTACTCAGTAACAACAATACATCTTCATCTACAGCAGTATGTTACTCCTTCCTCCACTTCACATATATGAACCACACAAGCAAGCGGACACGTAACACGGTGAACACGGAACTACGACCCTTCTTCCTGAGACCGACTTCAGCCCACGAAGGTACCTGTCTTATCCATTACAGCTCACCCCTTTACGGCACTGTTGTTCCTGTACGTGTCCTAGATTTGCAGCTCACTAGACTCTTCACACAGCTCCCGTACTCCAGCTGCCACTTTCTACATGGCTACCACCGGCTAACTAACTCACGGAGGGAAAGCTATCTCCTTTTGGCTCCTGTCTAGCCACTCCTCTAAGCTAACCCTTCTAACGGTCTTCTCACTACTTGAGCTCAGTGCCCCCATCTAGTGGGCCTTTTCTAATACTACACCTAAACTAACATCCTAATGTCGTGTGGGCGCAAACACACACATACACACGACATACATACATGTACACATAATATACAATAATGTCACTATTTACAGGTCGAAGTCCCAACCTCCTTACATAATATTAAAATGACCATTTTATTTTGTGATTTTTGTGAATTAATGAGGTTATCACACTGTAGTAAAGGTACACATACTGATTTTACTACAGGAAATTTATGCAGAAAATTTTCAAGTATCCACAGAAAAGCCTAAAGCAGCAAATCTACATCACATCTTGTAACTGTTATTGATGAACTCCTTGCGGATTTCTGCAGCATTTTTTTAACCCCTTCACTACCAAGGGTGGTTTGCACGTTAACTCCCGGTCCAATTTTTTGACCACTGTCCCTTTATGAGGTAATAACTCTAGAACGCTTCCATGGATCCCGGTGATTCTGACACACTTTTCTCGTGACATATTGTACTTCATGTTAGTGGTAAAATTTCATTCATATAACTTGTGTTTTTTTGTGAAAAAAATGGAAATTTGGCGAAAATTTTGAAAATTTCACAATTTTCCAACTTTGAATTTTTATGCTCTTAAATCACAGAGATATGGCACTCAAAAAACTTAATAGATAACATTTCCCACCTGATTACTTTACATCAGCACAATTTGGGAACCAAAATTTTTTTTTGTTAGGAAGTTATAAGGGTTAAAATTTGACCAGCGATTTCTCATTTTTACAACACCATTTTATTTTTAGGGACCACATCACATTTGAAGCCACTTTGAGGGGTCTATATGATAGAAAATCCCCAAAAGTGACACCATTCTAAAAACTGCACCCCTCAAGGTGCTCAAAACCACATTCAAGAAGTTTATTAACCCTTCAGGTGCGTCACAGGAATTTTTTGAATGTTTAAAAAAAAAATGAACATTTAACTTTTTTTCACAAAAAAAAATTACTTCAGGTTCAATTTTTTTATTTTACTAAGGGTAACAGGAGAAATTGTACTGCAAAAGTTATTGTGCAATTTGTCCTGAGTACGCTGATACCTGATATGCGTGGGGAACCACTGTTTGGGCGCATGGCAGAGCTCAGAAGGGAAGGAGCGCCGTTTGACATTTTCACTGCAAAATTGGCTGGAATTCAGATTGGACGCCATGCCATGTTTGGAGAGCCCCTGATGTGCCTACACAGTGGAAACCCCCAACAAGTGACCCCATTTTGGAAACTAGACCCCCCAAGGAACTTATTTAGATATGTGGTGGGCACTTTGAACCCCCAAGGGCTTCACAGAAGTTTATAACGTACAGCTGTACAATTAAAAAATCATATTTTTTCCACAATTTTTATTTTCCCAAGAGTAACAGGCCCCCAAAAGTTGTTGTGCAATTTGTCCTGAGTACGCTGATACCCCATATATGGGGGTAAACCACTATTTGGGCACATGGCAGAGCTCGGAAGGGAAGCAGCGCCATTTAACTTTTTTGGCTGGAATTGAGATAGGACGCCATATCGCGTTTGGAAAGCCCCTGATGTGCCAAAACAGTGGAAATCCCCCAATTCTAACTCCAAACCTAGCCCTAACCCTAGCTCTGACCCTAGCCCTAACCCTAACCCTAGCCCTAATGGGAAAATGGAAATAAATAAAAAAAAAATTATTTTATTATTTTTCCCTAACTAAGGGAGTGATAACGGGGGGTTTGATTTACTATTTATGGCGGGTTTTATTTTTGGCAGCTGTCATACGCTAAAAGACGCTTTTTATTGTAAAAATAGTTTATGCATCACCACATTTTGAGAGCTATAATTTTTCCATATTTTGACCCACCGAGTCATTATTATTATTATTATTATTATTATTATTATTTATTTATTGTTATAGCGCCATTTATTCCATGGCGCTTTACAGGTAAGGAGGGGTATACATAAAAACAAGTACAATAATCTTAAACAATACAAATCATAACTGGTACAGGAGGAGAGAGGACCCTGCCCGCGAGGGCTCACAATCTACAAGGGATGGGTGATAATACAGTAGGCGAGGGTAGAGCTGGTCGTGCAGCGGTTTGGTCGATCGGTGGTTACTGCAGGTTGTAGGCTTGTCGGAAGAGGTGGGTCTTCAGGCTCTTTCTGAAGGTTTCGATGGTAGGTGAGAGTCTGATATGTTGTGGTAGAGAGTTCCAGAGTAGGGGTGATGCGCGAGAGAAATCTTGTATGCGATTGTGGGAAGAGGAGATAAGAGGGGAGTAGAGAAGGAGATCTTGTGAGGATCGGAGGTTGCGTGCAGGAAAGTACCGGGAGACGAGGTCACAGATGTATGGAGGAGACAGGTTGTGGATGGCTTTGTATGTCATGGTTAGGGTTTTGTAATGGAGTCTCTGGGCAATTGGGAGCCAGTGAAGGGATTGACAGAGGGGAGAAGCTGGGGAATAGCGGGGGACAGGTGGATTAGTCGGGCAGCAGAGTTTAGAATAGATTGGAGGGGTGCGAGAGTGTTTGAGGGGAGGCCACAGAGCAGGAGGTTGCAGTAGTCAAGGCGAGAGATGATGAGGGCATTGACTAGGGTTTTTGCAGATTCTTGGGTGAGGAATGAACGGATTTGTGAAATATTTTTGAGTTGAAGTCGGCAGGAAGTGGAAAGGGCTTGGATATGTGGTTTGAAGGAGAGATTAGCGTCAAGGATTACTCCGAGGCAGCGAGCTTGTGGGACTGGGGATAGTGGGCAGTCATTTACTGTAATTGATAGGTTCGTAGGGGGGGTCACGTGAGATGGGGAAAGATGATGAATTCTGTTTTGTCCATGTTGAGTTTCAGAAATCTAGCGGAGAAGAAGGATGAAATAGTGGACAGACATTGAGGGATTCTGGTTAGTAGGGAGGTGATATCTGGTCCAGAGATGTAGATCTGTGTGTCATCAGCGTAGAGATGATACTGAAAGCCATGAGATTCTATGAGCTGTCCCAGGCCAAAGGTGTAAATAGAGAACAGCAGGGGCCCAAGGACTGAACCTTGTGGGACTCCGACAGATAGGGGGCGAGGTGAGGAGGTGGTGTGTGAGTGGGAGACGCTGAATGTCCGGTCTGTTAGGTATGATGAGATCCAGGATAGGGCCAAGTCTGTGATGCCGAGGGATGAGAGGGTCTGTAATAATAGGGAACGGTCCACTGTGTCAAAGGCAGCCGAAAGGTCCAGGAGGAGGAGGACAGAGTAGTGTCGCTTGCTCTTGGCGGTTAAGAGGTCATTGGTGACCTTAGTAAGGGCAGTTTCAGTGGAGTGGTGTGACCGGAAGCCAGATTGTAAGCGGTCGAAGAGGGAGCAAGAAGAGAGATGGGAGGACAGTTCAAGGTAGACGTGTTGTTCCAGTAGCTTGAAGGCGTAGGGGAGAAGTGATATAGGGCGATAGCTAGATACAGAGGATGGGTCAAGAGAGGGCTTTTTGAGGATAGGTGTGATGGAGGCATGTTTAAAGCTTGAGGGGAAAACACCAGTTGTTAGTGATAGGTTGAAGAGATGGGTTAGGGTTGGGGTGAAGACTGTGGTGAGGTTTGGTATGAAGTGGGATGGGATCGGGTCGAGTGCACAGGTGGTGAGATGTGATCTTGAGAGTAGAGTGGAGAGTCGATCTTCTGTAATGGTGGAGAAGTTGGTTTTGAAGGTGGAGGGCTGGGAAGTCGGGAGGAAGGGTTCTGGGGGTTGTTGACCAAAACTTTCTCTGATGTTATCAATCTTCTGCTTGAAGAATGAGGCAAAGTCTTCAGCTGAGATGAGTGGGGAGAGAGGAGGTGCTGGGGGGCGGAGGAGAGAATTGAAGGTGTTGAATAACTGTTTAGGGTTGTGAGACAGGGAGGATATGAGAGATGAGAAGTAGGTTTGTTTAGCTGTGGCGAGTGTGGTCTTGAAAGTAGTGAGGGACTGTTTGAATGCGATGAAGTGCTCGTTGGAGTGGGATCTTTTCCATCTGCGCTCAGCAGCCCTGGAAGCTCGCCTCAGCTCTTTGGTCAGGCTGGTGTGCCAGGGCTGTCTGTTGAGTCATGAGAGGTCTTATTTTTTGTGGGACGAGTTGACGTTTTTATTGGTACCATTTTCGGGCACGTGACTTTTTTGATCGCTTTTTATTCCGATTTTTGGAACACAGAATGAACAAAAACCAGCGTTTCATGAATTTCTTTTGGGGGGTGCGTTTACACCGTTCCGCGTGTGGTAAAATTGATAAAGCGGTTTTATTCTTCGGGTCAGTACGGTTACAGCGATACCTCATTTATGTCATTTTTATGTTGTGGCGGTTTTATGCAATGAAAACAATTTCTATACAAAAAATAATTATTTTTGCATCGCTTTATTCTGCGAGCTATAACTTTTTAATTTTTTTGCTGATGATGCTGTGTTGTGGCTCGTTTTTTGCGGGACAAGATGACTTTTTCAGCTGTACCATGGATATTTATATGCGTCTTTTTGATCGTGCGTTATTGCACTTTTTGTTCGGCGGTATGATAATAAATCATTATTTTTTGCTTCGTTTTTTATTTTTTTTGAACAATAAATTTTTTATTGAAAGTTTACATTTTACAAATAAGGTGATAGCAAATCTCAATACAGAGCCGTATTTGCAATATGCATAAGAGCATGTAAACTGTTGACAAACAAACAGACAAACTAACAACAGGGTAGGAGGTAAAGGAGGGGAGGGGGGAAGCCCGAGGAGGGGGGTATGTTGTGTCCAATTATCGTTAATGATTCAATCAGAATCAGGGGGATCTGGGTTGGTTAGATGAAATATAGGTGTGGCAAAGGGGGTGTGGTTGGCGTACTCCGCCCAGGGAAGCCATATTTTCTCAAACTTACCGACTTTATCTGTAAGTATGGCAGATAATTTTTCGTTGATCATATACCAAGAAAGGCGTGTTTTAACCACAGATAAATCTAAATTTGTTTATTTCCATGCCATAGCTATGGTTTGTTTGGCTGCCAGGAATATGAATGCAATGAGGGTTTGAGTGTGTTTAGGGATGTTGGGGATGCGTTTGTTGAGTAAGGCCTCCCAAGGGTTTTTTTTAAGGTTTATATTTGTTATAGAGGAAACCAAATGGTAGATTCTGATCCAAAATCTACGTACGGTCGGGCATAGCCACCATGTATGGAACATATCTCCTGTGGAGTTGCACCCTCTAAAGCAATTTGGAGAATAGTTGGCTTTTATTTTTATTTTTTAAGGGGTTCACAAAAGGGGTTAACTAATGGGACCGTTTTATAGGATGGGCCATTACGGACGCGGCAATACCAAATATGTGTACTTTTATTGTATTTTGTTTTTTTATTTTCAAAAAATGAATTAGGGATTTTTATTTTTTTTTAATTATTTTTCACTTTTTTTTTTAACTTTAATATAATGTCCCATGGGGGACATCACTGTCCTGTGACAGATCGCTGATCTGTCACATCACAGATCGCTGTGACAGATCAGCGATCTGTCACAGGCACTGCCGCAGGCTTCCTCATGCCTGCGCTCTGCGGGCAGTGAGGAAGCCAGCTCCCTGCAGGCCCCCGAAGGTCCCCATCACCATATTGGATTCGGGGACCTGCAGGGAAAGCGACCCCCGCAGCGGCGCTGCACATCGCGCTGCTGTGGGGGTCTCAGGGAAGCACGGAGGGAGCCCCCTCCCTGCCGATGCTTCCTTTATTCCCCGGTACACCGCGATCATGTTTGATTGCGGTGTGCCAGGGGTTAACGTGTCGGGGGGCGGTCCATGACCGCCCCTGACACATTATCACAGCTGACACCCGGCACAATCAGCTGACACCCGGCCACGATCAGCGGCGCTCACCATGTGAGCGCCGCTGATCGCATTAGACGTACTATTCCATCCTTGGGACTTAGGTCCCAGGTCACATGGACGGAATAGTACATCCAATGTAGGAAAGGGGTTAAAGATACTTGTTACTTCTACTTCCTTTATTGTGGTCTGTTTGTAAGCCAGTGCATATGTACCTCCTGTGGTCTTCTGATTGGCTGCAGTGGCCATTTGGGATGAAACAAGGAGGAGTCCGGGATGTAACGAGATTGGCATAGAATCAGTCTTAGGAGAGGCAAAAATGGTTGGCAGATTGCGTATCATGGGTTTTAAACTACAGTAAAATCTGTAAAAAAAAATATTTTGCATTCTTATTTTGCATTAAATCAATGTTGGTACAAATAGTAATATAGTTATAAGATGACACTGTATTTAAACTGAAAAAATATTATGGTACCTCTTGCTGGAGTTTGCCGCTCAGTCAATCAATGTGTCAATCGGGTGACTGGATAAGGGAGGCTAAACCAGGACAACTTCTGGATAAATAATCTGACATGCCTCCTCTCTTGCATTCTGTAAATCATCCTGAATATTGGATCAATGTTTCTGTTCATAACAGAAGTCTCTTGCATTGATATACTTTCCAGCCTGCGCTATGCAATCATAATTTATTAATCATATTCATGTATTAGTAATGTACCAATAAGCACTTTGTATTGAATACTACTTTCTTTATAGCTTGCTTAATGTTCAGTGCCAACTCAGAACTTGGAAAAATGCTAAAGGGAACAGCTCCTATTCAGGTCAGGACAACAGCCAAAAATAGATGGATTCTGACAGTCTATTGACTACATACAAGAGTTGCCAGCTGCTGGCAGTACTTAAGTTATCCTAGAAATGTGTACTGCCCAGTGAAAGCTGGCTGTCTTCCAGGGCAGAGCATGACAGCTGTATGATAGACCAGTGGAAATGCTGAGAGCTCAAAAAACAGAATAAGCCTCGGGAAGAACCTTCTGATGCTGCTGCCAGATCACTTCCATAGAGTAGACACTGGACATACTGCTTTATATCAACCTTTTGATATGTCTATTTTGCTGATGGAGCTGGTGATTTTGACTACATGTAAATATAGAGTTCTTGGAAGCTTAAAGAGAACCTGACAGCAGATACATACTGCCCAATCCACAGGCAGTATGTGTCAGGCACCGGCTGTATAAACTCAGCCAGATATGTTTGACTCTGAAATGCTGCAGCGATTCAGAATAAACATAGCTTAAAAGCTGCTGGGGACTGAGCAGCTCTACCATCTAAGAAAATAAAGAACCTCATCCACAACTACCACAAAAGACTTCAAGCTGTCATTGATGTTAGCGGGGACAATACACGGTATTAAGAAATGGGATATGTGAACTTTTGATTATGGTCATTTGGATGTTTTAGGTTGTCATTATGAGAAAAGAGAAAACTCAGTAGATTGACAATAAATGGCTTCAAGAAACCACTAACCATGAGTGGAGAAAAAAGGTTTTGGTGTTATCATTCATATTCTCTGAAAAAAGCCCAAGAAAGTAAAAGTTCTGCCGTGGTATGTAAAACTTTTGAGTATAACTGTATATCATGCATGTTTGGCATTTCTGAAGTGATGAGAGCCTACCTAACTTACGCGTGCATGTCTCCAGAAGCACAGGCATAACGTACTGGTGACTGCAAAGTACTGATCACTACAATGCAGTTTGCAATTTTAACTCACCAACAGTGATTGCTGCTTGTTTCTGAAAATACCCATGTAGTTAAAATCGTCACTACAGTTGTAGATAAAATCCCAAAGGGGTATAGCTTCCAAAATGGGGTCACTTGAGAGGGGATTCTGCTCTTCTACCAATTATATAGACCTACATAGAAAACGGAGTATGACGCCATGGAGTCAATAAAAATAATTGGTTATAATGTCAAAAATTATTCGCTCTTTATTAGTACAGATGCATAAAAAGTGTACATTACAAGTTACAATCATATGATCAGATGTCGGATATGACACTACAAAAGGAAGGGGATGGATACACCGCACATGTATGGTAAATGCAATGGTACCAAAAAATGAGGTTACAACGCCCCAAAGAAATGCATGAAAACTGGTGCCCACGCTAGAGAGTCTCACACTTAACCGTCTAGTGTTGCTATCAGAGTGAAGTGCATAGCACAAAGCATGGGGAATTCATACAAAAACTTTCCAATAAAGTGCTATGTGCTAAAAAACATGGGGAATTTTGTGGAAAGGTAATCATGCTTACCCATTGAAGAAGTGCATGTGCGTAGCGTCCAGCCCCAAAGCCCCTATGCACGTTTCGCGCTAGGCTTCATCGGGGGCATGTGTGGTACTGCTCGAGGTTCGGGGTATAAATGACTGAGAACCAGGTGTCCAAAATTAGCATCACTGCGGGAGGAAGTGAGCGCATGAGAGGCGGGCCCCGATCGCGGCGCGTCACATCCGGCCGTCATTGCCTGTGGGAGGGACAGGGAGAGATACAACTCTCCTGACGTCATTGTCCCGCCCCAGGCAGAGCTGACGCCTTCAGAGACGCCCACTGACCACGGGACCAACCGCGAATGCGCAACCACGCAGCGGCCATTTTAAGTACTGGCCAGAGGAAAGGGCAAGTGGAAATAGAAGCGCAAGACAAGCGCATAAAGCTTGATATAGAAAAATGAGATCACAAAAGTATCTAAGCAAATTATTTGTGTAGATAATGTCTAGTAGTAATTATAGCACCCTTTTGTTCTTTCAATATAATATCATCATCATTAAATTGGGACACAGCCCACTTAAGATTAATCATAATAGTCAATCTATCATAGATCATAATGTCTAAAGGGTGCGATATATTTTACCATCTTAGCAAGATATCAAAATCTCATTTAGTATATTATAAAACTAAATAAAGAATTATAACACTGAAATAATTTGTAAAATCAAAAAGATGCAAATGTAGAGATATAATACCAAAATCTACATAGAGAGCAGAAAATGACAATAGCATATCCTGTGCGCAAAAAAGTAAGGTTCCACGTGATTGGATATCCACCATTTCCTCCAAAATTCCAGATGAGCTTGATGAGGACATACGGTCAAAAGTAACCCCGCATAAAGCATCCAATAGCTCATACTGACTGTACACTGAGAAAGGATGAATAAAAACAACAATTAAAAACAAGAACAAAAACAAGGTCTTAGCCCAGCTTGAGTGCCGATGGATAGTCACTTTGGGTTCTATGACACCTCACGGACTCAATGAAAAGTTATCTTTTGCCCCTTTCTTTAGTATTAATATGTCCTTCTGGCTATTATATACACTTTCGTGTATAAATTGTTTTTGTTCTTGTTTTTAATTGTTGTTTTTATTCATCCTTTCTCAGTGTACAGTCAGTATGAGCTATTGGATGCTTTATGCGGGGTTACTTTTGACCGTATGTCCTCATCAAGCTCATCTGGAATTTTGGAGGAAATGGTGGATATCCAATCACGTGGAACCTTACTTTTTTGCGCACAGGATATGCTATTGTCATTTTCTGCTCTCTATGTAGATTTTGGTATTATATCTCTACATTTGCATCTTTTTGATTTTACAAATTATTTCAGTGTTATAATTCTTTATTTAGTTTTATAATATACTAAATGAGATTTTGATATCTTGCTAAGATGGTATAATATATCGCACCCTTTAGACATTATGATCTATGATAGATTGACTATTATGATTAATCTTAAGTGGGCTGTGTCCCAATTTAATGATGATGATATTATATTGAAAGAACAAAAGGGTGCTATAATTACTACTAGACATTATCTACACAAATAATTTGCTCAGATACTTTTGTGATCTCATTTTTCTATATCAAGCTTTATGCGCTTGTCTTGCGCTTCTATTTCCACTTGCCCTTTCCTTTGGCCAGTACTTAAAATGGCCGCTGCGTGGTTGCGCATGCGCGGTTGGTCCCGTGGTCAGTGGGCGTCTCTGAAGGCGTCAGCTCTGCCTGGGGCGGGACAATGACGTCAGGAGAGTTGTATCTCTCCCTGTCCCTCCCACAGGCAATGACGGCCGGATGTGACGCGCCGCGATCGGGGCCCGCCTCTCATGCGCTCACTTCCTCCCGCAGTGATGCTAATTTTGGACACCTGGTTCTCAGTCATTTATACCCCGCACCTCTAGCAGTACCACACATGCCCCCCGATGAAGCCTAGCGCGAAACGTGCATAGGGGCTTTGGGGCTGGACGCTACGCACATGCACTTCTTCAATGGGTAAGCATGATTACCTTTCCACAAAATTCCCCATGTTTTTTAGCACATAGCACTTTATTGGAAAGTTTTTGTATGAATTCCCCATGCTTTGTGCTATGCACTTCACTCTGATAGCAACACTAGACGGTTAAGTGTGAGACTCTCTAGCGTGGGCACCAGCTTTCATGCATTTCTTTGGGGCGTTGTAACCTCATTTTTTGGTACCATTGCATTTACCATACATGTGCGGTGTATCCATCCCCTTCCTTTTGTAGTGTCATATCCGACATCTGATCATATGATTGTAACTTGTAATGTACACTTTTTATGCATCTGTACTAATAAAGAGCGAATAATTTTTGACATTATAACCAATTATTTTTATTGACTCCATGGCGTCATACTCCGTTTTCTATGTAGGTCTATATATTTTCAAGGGAGTTGCCCTCTTGTTTATGCCATTATGAATGTCCTTTTTTCTAGATAGGAAAAAGTACTAGGTTCATTGCTATGTTGGACTATGTTAAATCTTCTACCAATTAGGCGCTCTGTATATTCTAGGAATATCTGAGCTCCAGGAGTCAAATAGCACTCCTTCCCTCCTGAGTCTATCCGTAGTACTGAACAGCCACATATGGGGTGTTGCCGTAATTGTAAAATATGGGGCTAAAACTATATTTGGATGGTAAAAATGTAGTTATTTTTTTCTTCACTGCTCAATGGTATAAAATTCTGTGACACATCCGTGGTGTCAATATTATCACTGCACCCCTAGATTAAAGATTAATTCATTGAGAGGTGTAGTTTGGAAATCGTGGTCACTTATGGGGAGCTCTGCTGTTATGGCACCTCGTGGGTTCTCCCAGTGGGTCATGGCAACTGCAAACCGTAACAGCAAAATCTGGCGTTCCTTGCATTCTGAGCTTTGCACTGTGCCTGAAAAATATTTCCCAATTTTCCATCTACATGTAGGGTATTAGCGCACTGAGGAAAAAATGGAGCTCAGTTTGTGGTAAAAAAAAAATCCTATTAGCCATTAGAAAAATTAAAAACTTGGGGCTTAAATAACATTTTAATGGTAAAAATATCATTTATTCTTTCTTCACCGCTCAGTGGTATAAAATTCTGTGAGGCACTTGTGGTGTCAATATGATCACTGCGCCACTAGATGAATTCATTGAGGAGTGTAGTTTGTAAAATTAGTTCACATATAGGGGGTTTCTGTTGTTCTGACACCTCAGGGGCTCTGCCAATGTAACATGACACCCTCACACAAGTGCAGCAAATTCTGCACTGTATCATGGCACTACTTCACTTCTGAGCTTTGCACTGGGCCTCAAAAGTATTATTCCCCAACATATGGGGGTATTGATGTACTCAGGAGAAATTGCACAACAAACTATATGGTGCCATTTTTCCTGTTACCCTTATGAAAATGCAAAATTTGGGGCTAAAATAACATTTTTGTGGGGAAAATGTGATTTTTTTTATTTTCACGGCTCAATGTTATAAACTTCTGTGAAGCATCTGGGGATACCATGTGCTCACCACATATCTAGGTAATTTCCCTTAGGGGTCTAGTCTCCAAAATGGTGTAACTTGTAGGGAACTTTCATTGTTTAGGCACATCAGGGGCTCTCCAAAAGCTACATGGCATCCGCTAATTGTTCCAGCAAATTTTGCATTCAAAAAGCCAAATGGCGCTCCTTACCTTCCGAGCTCTGCCATGCACTCAAACAGTGGTTTTCTCCTTCATATGCGGTATGGGCATGCTCAGGAGAAATTACTCCCCAAATTTTTAGGTCCTTTTTTTCCTGTTACTCTTGTCAAGATAAAATTTGGATCTGAAGTCAATTTTTGTGAAAAAAGTTAAATGTTAATTTTTTTTTTCAAAAAATTCTTATGAAGCACCTAAAGGGTTAATAAGCACTTCTTGAATGTGGTTTGAGCACCTTAAGGGGTGCAGTTTTTAGAATGGTGTCACTTTTGGGTATGTTCTATCATATAGACCCCTCAAAGTGACTTCGAATGTGATGTGGTCTCTAAAAAAATGATTTTGTAAATTTTGCTGGAAAAATGAAAAATTGCTGGTCAAATTTTAACCTTTATAACTTCCAAACAAAAAAATGATGGTTCCAAAATTGTGCTGATGTAAAGTAGATATGTGAGAAATATTACTTATTAACTATTTTGTGTGACACATTTCTGACTTAAGGGTGTGAAAATTCAAAGTTGGAAAATTGCGAAATTCTCCAAATTTTCAACAAATTTCAGTTTTTTTCATAAATAAATGCAAGTCATACTAAAGAAATTTTATCACTATCATGAAGTACAATATATCACAAAAATATTCTCAAAATCACTGTTCCAGAGTTATTACCTCATAAAGTGACAGTGGTCAGAATTGTAAAAATTGACCTGGTCATTAACGTGCAAACTACCCTTGGGGGTAGAGGGGTTAAAGTATGTTTTTCTCTGAAACGCTACAGTGTTTCAGAATCGGATATACAGTACCTGACTGAGCTCATCAGCCATTGCTGATACATTCTGCCCATTGATCAGGCAACATGTATCAATTGTCAGGTTCACTTTAAATTTTTGAAGTGGATATCACTATTTCTTGATCTAAAATACTGGACTATCATGTCAATTATAAATCTGTATGTACCTATCAAGGCCACATAAAAGTATAGTTATTAGAAAGGCCTTTTTTTTAGAATGTAAGAATACAAGGCCTGATGCAGAGCAGACAGTAAAAGTTAAATTTCTCCAAATATGACTTTTGGAGGTATGGAAAATCTCAGCAGCCCTATTTTTTATGTTTTGTTCTCATGCATGTTGTCTGCATTTTAGCACACTATTGCCTGCATTTCAGCTTTTTTGGGCTGCAGTGTGATCCTAAATCATTGACAGTTTGCGCTACTAAGATTTTCACTCATGTCCAGAATTGTGCACTCTCCCATGATGCAAGCAGATACAGCTTTGTCCCTGAAGCATGGGAGGAACGCAGGGGCATTGAAGCTGTTTGGATGAAATGAGCAGTTCACAAAAGAAATGAAAATCCCTCCGTTCTAAAGAATGAAGAAGATTTTTAATATGAGGCAAATCTTAAGGTTGCTTCCATTTTTCATGCACTGTGCAATTTTATCCATGTATGATGATGAGAAAACCAATTTAAGGCCTCGCTCGCACAACCGCAGATCCCCTCATCTGAAAGAATTGGGTTGACTATGCTAATGTCACTCAGATCATACTCTGATCTGAGTTTGAGCCGAGTGTCAGCCTAGTGTGATCTGATTCTCTTGGATGAGAGAACCGTGGAATGCTGTGAGGAGAAGATGGAGAACACAATTTCTCCATTCTGTTAGTTTTTGTGGAAATTGGACTGTATTCAGATTTCATTTAAGTGCAGCCTGTTTTCTACGCACCCATAGACTTGATGTGGCATCCAATTTCAAAGTGAAATTGCAGCATACAACGTTTTGTTTTTTCACTAATGGATTCCGCAAGTGAAAAAATCAGGCATTAGCACTGCCCGTTAACATAACACAAAACATCTGATGGTACTTGTCTGCTGTTTACACTAGTGTGAATGTGTTTTGTAAGGGAGTCAACGGATTGTAATGAATAAGAAAATGCTCACACAAGAATTGAATTTACTTAAATTCATTTACTTAATAAATGATAAGATAAAATAATAAACAGTATAAACAATAAATAACAATCATTACATACATTACATTATTAAGGTAGAAGGTCCATCCATCTGTGTCTCTGTAGGTCACATCTCCAATCTCTGTATCTCCCCGTATGTCCCTGTGTGCTCTTTTCATACCCTAAGGCCCTGTGCACATGGTGCGGATTTAATTGTGGTTCCGCAGCAGTTTTTTCCGCCCGGAATTGCATCAAATCCACAGTGTAGTGCACAACCAATGTTAGTCTATGGGAAACGCAGATTTGCTGTGCACATGCTGCGGAAAAATCCGCACAGAAACGTAGCGTTTTATTTTCTGCAGCATGTCACTTTTCTGCGGAACTGCTGCGGTTCTGCACCCATAGACTCCCATTGTATCAGACAAATTCGCAGCAAAACCGCAGATGTAAAAAAGATCTGCGGATTTGCTGCTGAATTGGTGCAGTTTTGGGTGTCAAAAACTGCAGGAAAGGGAAGTGATGTCACAGGAGGAAGTGTATGTGCTGAGTGTAGAAAATGGATTCGTACCGTCGTATGGGGATCGATGTGAGGCATATGATTGATTTGGTAAGGTCTGTGTGTCAGTCTGTGCGTCAGTCTGTGTGTCTGTAGTGACTGATTGTGGTCATTCGTCGGATGGGACAACTGCTCCCATCCAAATATGATGGGAGAGTTGTCCCATCATCAGGCAAATGACCACAATGGGTTAAAAACACAAACACATTACATACACGTAACAAACAGTACATGCAACATGTATTACATACTCACCACATACGCCTTGCGCCCGAAGCCTTCCATCGATCAACTGCAAATAAAAAAAAACAAAAAAAACAAAACCCTGGTCCAATGTAGACTGTCCCACGATGTCCTCCGGTGATACACTGCAAGAGTTAAATCGCTCCTGCAGTGATCGCTGCTCGCCGGTAGTTTCCCACGGTTCAATGAACTCCGGGATCTCACTTTACGGTAATTGACCTGTCTGAATTGCTGTAAAGTGAGAGTCCCGGAGTTCATTGAACTCCGGTAAACTTTCACGCATGCGCAGTCACACTGCAGGAACTTTCTCCTGTCAGTGTGATTTTGCAGCCGTGGAGAGCAGTCACATCTCCTGATGTGACTGTTCTCCACTATAGATCGTCGTGGGACACTCGATATTAACTGGATTACATCGGAACAGGTGGTATTTTGGTAGTTTTTTTGTTTTTTTTTGTTACAGATGATGGTGATGTATTGGTAAGTGTGGTAAAATTAAGATAATCATTTTTTTTTTCTGTGTGTGTTTTTTTTTATAATTTCACTATAGGATTAATAATGGATCGGCGTCTTATTGACGCCCCTCCATTATTAACCTGGCTTAATGTCACCTGTCAATCAAAGGTGACATTAACACTTTATTACCCCACATCCCGCCGCCGCTGTGCGGGAATGGGAAGAGAGGGGCTAAGTGCCGGAATTGGCGCATCTTATGGATGTGCCATTTCTGGGGTGACTGCATGCTGATATTTGTAGCCGGGGGGGCAATATCCATGGCCCCTTCCTCGGCTATGAATCTCAGCCCGCAGCTGTCGGCATAGCCTTTTCTGGTTAAAAAATATAGGGGTACCCCACGTCATTTTTTTAAGGGGTCCCCCTATTGTAATAGCCATAAAAGGCTCTGCAGACTGCTGCGGGTTGATATTCATAGCCAGGGAAGATTAACCCCTTCCCAGGCTACAAAAAATCAGCCCACAGTTGCTGGCTTTTCCTCTCTGGACTTTAAACTTGGGCGGGAGCCCACGCCATTTTTTTCAAGTCCAGACAGGGAGAGCCAGTGACTGGGGGCCGATTTTTATAGCCTCTGAAGTGGTTAAGCTTCACAGGCTATGAATATCAGCCCGCAGCTGTCTAAAGAAAAATCATCAATCAAAATCAAATTTTTAAACCAATGGAGGCCTGCATTTGGAGAGACACCCCAAATAAAAGTGGAATAAATTGAAAATGAGGCTTAGTGTTATACTGTATGTGGCCTCCACGTGCCTGTATGACCTCACTACAATGCCTGGCCCTCAAAATAAATACCACCTCACACCATTATTACTGACCCACTGCCAAAACGGTCATGCTGAAGCATGTCGCAGGCAGCAGGTTCACACTCAGCACATGTGACAGACGTGACAGAGTCTGGAGACGCCATGCAGAGTGATCTGCTGCCTGCAGCATCATTAAGTATGACTGGTTTGGCAGTGGGTCAGTAATGGTGTGGGGTGGATTTGCTTTGTAGAGCCACACAGCCCTCCATGTGCTTGCCAGAGGTAGCCTGACTGCCATTAGGTACCAAAATGAGATCTTCCGACCCCTTGTGAGGCCATATGCTGGTGTGGTTGGCCCAGGGTTTCTCCTAATGCAGGACAATGCCAGACCTCATGTGGCTGTAGTGTCAGCAGTTCCTGCTAGATGAAGGCATTGAAGCTATGGACTGGCCCGTCCGTTCCCCAGAATCCGATTGAGCACATCTGGGACATCATGTCTTGCTCCATCCACCAATGTCACATCGCACCACAGACTGTCCAGGATGCTGTAGTCCAGGTCTGGGAGGAGATCCCTCAGGAGAACATCCGCAACATCATCAGGAGCATGGCCAGGCATTGTAGGGAGGTCACACAGGCACATGGAAGCCACGCACAATACTATGCATCATTTTGACTTTTTTCAAGTTTAATTTTTGATGTCTCTCCAAATCCAGGCCTCCATTGGTTCAAAAATTTGATATCCATTGATGATTTTTCTGTGATTACGTTGACAGCACAATCAACTTTGTACCAAACAAAATATTCAATGAGAATATTTCATTCATTTATATCTAGGATGTGTTATTTGTGTTCCCTTTATTTTTTGGAGCTGTGTATACATAACATATAGAGTTGTGTGTGTGTGTGTATGTATATGTATATATATATATATATAAAAACTAGAGGTGTGCCCGATGCTATCGCATCGGGAGGGAAGTGTGAGTACGTGTGTGTGTGTATGTGAATACGTGTATGTGAGTGAGTGTGTGTGTATGTTCGTACGTGTGTGTGTGTGTATGTGAGTGTGTGTGTATGTGAGTACAGGTGGCGGTGGGGGGGGTTCAGCGGCGGCAGGTCCAGCGGTGGGGGGGGCCTGGTGGCAGCCAGCAGGCAAGCTGCAGTCTTTCCTGCCAGCTGTGACGGAGATGGGTGTGCCGGCGGCAGCAGGGGGTGTCCCCTGGCGGTCCTGGTACCACCAGCGGCCGCCATATTGGAACACCCATCACTGAGTTATTTCAATATGGCGGTCGGCGTACTTCCGGCTTGCGCAGTTGTCTTATTTTTTTTTATTTCTTTTTGTGTATGATAACCAAATAAATATGAAGATGTTAATTACATATTGTTATCCATTATAGATAAGTGACATGCCAGCTATCTGGGACCCGGCCGATGAGGCCTACAAAGATAAATATACAAGGGATATGTGTTGGACCAGAATCTGCCGTCAGCTTTATCCTGATTTTGATGGGTACACCGGTGCCCTGCAGCAGAAAAATAGTAAGTAATTTTTTGTATGGTCTTTAAACATAACTACTATTTATTTTAAAACGTATTACAAGGATCATAATGTGTTGTGATTTTTTATTTTAGCTAAAGATGTGAAGCAACGTTGGAGGTCGGTGCGAGATCGATTCCAAAAAATACAAACCAATATTGGGAAAAGAGGTTCATCACCGTCCAAAATCCACTTCAGTCTCTATGACAATTTGAGTTTTTTGGTAACCAGCAGGACTTTGAGGAGGTGATTTGTTAGATATAATTTGAATGTAGTAATGATGCCTAAAAATTGAATTAATACTGAAGACTTGTTTTTCTTTTTTTTATCACGGCACTGATGGAAACATTTCGGCTCCTGAAGATGGCAGCCAAGAGTCAGCAGGATCCGCTGATTCCATGGATGGGTCTTCATTGCGTGGACCTGACTCTCCATCTACTTCTGCTGTAGCGTCGGCTGCGTCATATTCAGGGACGGCATCTTCTTCTGTGCCCCAAAATACTCCCGCCCCAAACACTGAAAGAGCTGCCAATCTGGTGGCATTAACCAAGTCACAGCCCAAAAAAAGCAAACCCCCCAAAAAAATGGATGAGACGACTAAAAGGGTAAATGACACCATTGATCTCATCAACAAATCTTCAAGGGAAGATTACTTAGATTTCTTTGGTGCCAGCATAGCCAGCAAGGCTCGGTTACTGTCACCGGAAAGGCAGACAAAGTTCATGACAACTGTGAATGCTATACTGTCTGCATTTGAGGACCCTTCCCCGATCGTACCATTACCAGACATTGTTATGGAGGCCACACAGAGTGTGCGGGCAAGGCCTCCACCACCACCGCCACCACCACCACCACCAAAACAGCGTGATGACCAGCGCTATCAGCGGCCTCCAATGAACTATTCGTACTACGGTGATTCTAACTCAGAACACATGGGTTACAGCCCAGAATACATCATGTTAAATTAGTTTAAGCGTCAAAGACAAGCAATAAGGCAGATACATGATGATAAAGTCTTCCATAAAGTTCTAAAGTTCAGCGTTGCCGACACCAGTCTGGCTATCACCTGTTTGTGAGACCATATTCCTTCTTGTAAGGCAACAATCTTGTTTGTTGCACCAATTAATTATTGTTGAAACATTATATATTTAAAAAAAGAAATGACTATATTGGTCATAAAGTCTTTATGGTTTTTGTAATAAAGTTATATTTTCAAATTTTTGAGGAGCATTTTTTTTAACAATAACATAAGGGGTATATACAATTGTTTTTTGGATAAAGAACATATAATTTGTAGAAATTGTCTTTGTCTTTGGATCAGTTTTCTTCCCTCCTCTGCTGGTCCAGCTGCTCTTCACCGACACAGGAGTATTGCCAGTGCACGCGCCTTCAGGACTCATGAAGTAGTCAGTGAAGGCTTCTCTCACACACACACCGGACTTGGATGGCCTTCCCTGACAGACGTTGGTCACTGGATTAAATACTGGCTGCTGGTACTCACATCTATGTCAGTGCTGTTCTCACGAGCATAGTTGTGGAGTACACAGCATGCCTTAATCACAGCATCAACGGTGTCAGTATCCAACTGGATGGGTGTGTGAAAGATCCTCCACTGACTACACATGATCCCGATGGTGCATTCCACATATCTGCGTGCATGACTCAGTCGATAATTAAAAATCCTCCGCCGGGCATTCAGTCCCCTCCGTGGGTATGGGCGCAGCAGGGTGATCATTAAGGCCTCTTTCACACATCAGGTTTTTGCCGTCAGGTGCGATCCGGCTCTTTTAACAAAAACCGGATCCGGCGAAATGCAATGCCGGATCTGGTTTCCCCCCCATTGACTTGCATTTGCGCCGAATCGCGCCGGATGGCTATGCGTTTCGTCCGGTTTTCGCCGGATCCGACAATGTGTCGCAATCCGGTGTCTGGAAAAAACGGCAACTGTAACGTTTTTTGTCTCCGGTCGAAAAAGCCGGACCCGCCGGATCCGGTGCTTCCGGCTTTTTCACACAATGAAAGTCTATGAGCGCCGCAATGCGCCGGATCCGTTTTTTTGGGTCTGAGCATGCTCAGTAGCTCTGCTCACAGCACACATATATAAAAGCATGACAGTGGGACCTTCAGCCACACCCAACATGCCACCCAAGACAGGAACCAGGCGCAGGAGAAGGCAGGAGACCACTGCAGCACCATCAGCACCACCACCACCCCAAATGGAGCAGCAAAGGGAACATGCTGAACAACGGGAGGGGAGTCCACCAGCAGATGAGAGACGGTAATTATCAAATCCCCCATTCCTCAAAACTAGGGCCATGGAATATCAAGATATTCATTGGCCCTTTGTTTCTCTTTATTCAACAGCGCCCAAGAGATGCAGCAGCAGCAGCAGCAGCACTGGCAGCAGCAGCAGCAGCACCACCCACAGCCATGGAGTCTGGCCAGCAAGAGGACACCACATCTTCTTCTGGGAGCCCTCCCTCGCATTGTCAGCGTTTGATGGTAAGTTTTTATTTCCAAAATCCATCATCTCTGTAATATATGTCTATTCATTGCCTTTTATTTCAAAACAGGAATCACAAGCTGAAGAGGAGCTCCCAGAAGAAGAAGGAAGGGGTGGACAGACACCTGGAGTGGGCTCACAATTGGTAAGATTTTTTCATCAAACGCAGAAACACAACATCACACTACACACAGAAAACAATGTACCGCAGACATCACACAGCAAACAAATATGCCAACATCCAAACACATACATTTTTTTCTTTTCTTCTCTAGTCTTCCCAATCTGGTGCTCGGCCAAGAGGTCCTCGCAGTGCCTCCCAGGGTCGTCGGCGACAGCAACGCGGCGGTCACCAGCGTGTAAGTATAATATTTAAGTTAAATTTTGGTACACTTTTTATTTCATGTCTTAAAGTGTGGTGCCTAATTTTGCTATTTTTCTCTTTTACTTTAACAGCCTTCATAGCGTGCTCCCGACTCTGACGGTGAGGATGGAGGAATAGATGTGGACCACCTCATCGATCTCGTCAGAGAAAGGGAGCCACTATGGAATATGGCTGACCGCCGCCATGCTGACCTGATAGTTACCCGACGGCTCTAGGAGGAAATCTGTTCGCTCCTTGTTGCCCGCTGGGAGGACCTCGATGCTCGGGCCCAGATTAAAGAGCGCAAGTATATACAGTACCGGTTGCTTGATGTAAACCAGTGTTTCCCGAACTCCAGTCCTCGTGGTCCCCACGGATCATGTGTTCAGGATTTCTATTTACTATGGAAATCCTGAAAACATGACCCCTGGGGACCATGAGGACTGGAGTTTGGGAAACACTGATGTTGTATACTAACCACTTTGTCCTTTCTCGTTTCAGGGGACAGAATTGTGAAGCGGTGGCAGTCTGTGAGGGATCGTTTCAAGAAGGAGTTCAATAAAGAGATGCGGGCCCCGAGTGGATCTGGAGGACGCAGGAGCAAGTACAAGTACGCACGAGCCCTGTTGTTCCTCCGGGATACAATGGTCACCAGAAGGTAAATATTACACACCACATGTAAAAAAAAAATGTTTAGATGTAAAAAAATTTTTTCAGCCAGGGCCATGCCATGTCACTATTTTAATTGTTTTGTTTTCTCTTTATTCCACAACACGGTGAGCAGCACTCGGGAGCCTGCACGATTGGACCCTTCTGAGGCGATCCCTGAGGAGACCGGCACCGAGGGACACTTTGACCGCCCCGGTACATCTGCACACATTACACCCATCTGTCCCATCCACCAGCGCAGGAGCATCGTGGCCGACAACATTACATGAAGCTGCTGGTGAGGAGATCGCTTTCCCTTTACCCCACCCTTCTGCCCCTGCCACCTCTAGTACACCTGCGGGTACTGGGCGGCAGCGGCAGAGGGGTCAGGAAAAGACTTATGCGCCAGAGTTCTTGCATCTGAATGCATCTTTCCAGAACTGTCTAAAAGTCTTGTCAGAGCAAATCTCCGCAGGCTTTCAGCAGATCAACTCCAGCATTCTGGAGGTGAAGACACTTCTGCAAACCATGCATTCAGAAGCAAGATCTTCGCCAAACCACACCTTTTTCAGGTCTGTTGTGGAGCGCATGGAAACTCTGTCTCCTAGCCAGCAGATGCATGTAATGCATTCGTGCCACAGTGCGCTCCTCCAGCACGTTACCTCCCAACCTCCTCCTCCCACCCCAGTAGTTCCTCCACCTGCACCCCCTCCAGCCACTTTCCATCCTCCCCTCCTATTACATACCAGCAACCTCCCCAGTACCAGCAACCTCCCCAGTACCAGCAATCTCCCCATTACCAGACATCTCCCCACTTCCAGCAACCTGCCCCGTACCAAACTCCTTCCCCGTACCAAACTCCTTCCCCTTACCAAACTCCTTCCCCATACAACTTTCCATCAACATCATCTGCTCCTACAGTCCCTGCCCAACCCTCCACTCCACCACCCACCACCTCTTCTGCCTCCCACATGTCCACCCATTCTCTAGCTTTTTCCACACCTTCACCTCTAAATGTTCCTTCCCCACCACAATCCCAGTCCTCTCTCCACACTCCCAGTGTCGAAGTGTCCCGCAGCACCTCCAGCAGTATTTCCACCCCACACTACACAAATTTATAATGTGTGTATTTTAATAAAAATGACCAGTTTTATGGTTTCAAAGCTTTATTAAAAAAGTTTATTTAAATTTAAAAACAGTTTAATAAAAAAAATTTTTTTAAATAAAAGTTAAATTATTGTTTACACTGGTTGTCTGCCATTTCTTTCTGCGGTGAAAAATGTTAAAAAAAAGGTTAAATACAGGGTATTTAAAAGGTAAAAAGGTATTCAAAACCACGTATATAACTGTGGCAAAAAGCTCAAATTTATTTACCTTGGGTAAAAGGTAAATAAATTTTAGCGTTTTGCCACAGTTGTGTTCCTGGTTGTGTTTGAAGCAAAGTATTTCACCTAAAAAGTTGTGTTTATTGTTGGTGATTTCCTAACAATGTACACAACTTTTGTTAAAAGGTGAAATACTTTGCATAAAACACAACCAGGTACACACCTGTGGCCTAAAGGTAAAAATAGTAAGACCATGACAAGATAGCCAACTTTGGTTGGCAAAGGTATATACTGTTGGTACAGAAGGTACACAAGTTTGGTTAAGGGCACAAATCTTTCACACTCTGTCATCCTGCCAGTGTACTCTGCCTTGAGGTGACATAAAGTACAGTGCAAAATTGTCCCTCATTACTGAAACCGTCACAGAACTTCTAGTGGTAATGTTCTGGTAATCTTGCAAGGTGGTTTCTTCAGAGGTGTCCTCAATGGAAATGGGTTCCTTGCAGATAACAAAATTGTGGAGTACCACGCAAGCTTTGATCACCTCGTCCACAGTTTCTGTCTTGAGGTTGATCGCAGTCAATAGGACCCGCCATTTGGCTGTCAGAATACCAAAGGTACATTCAACCATTCTTCTTGCTCTTGTGAGGCAGTAATTAAAAATGCGTTTTGTTCTTGACAATCCTCTGCTATCGTACGGTTTCAAAAGGTGTTCTGACAGCTGGAAGGCTTCATCCCCTACACAGACAAATGGCATAGGTGGACCAGATGTTTGCGTCAGCGGTCTAGGGGATGGGAACTGGAAGGTGTTTCCATACAGTTTACGCCCCATGGCAGACAGTTTGAAAACTTGAGAGTCATTTGAGCGACCATAGACCCCAATATCAACAGCAATACATTTGTATTCCGCGTCAGCGATGGCCATGAGGACAATTGAAAAATATTTCTTGTAATTGAAATATTCCGATCCCGATCCGGCTGGCTTTACAATGCGGATATGTTTCCCGTCCACAGCGCCCAAGCAGTTCGGAAACTGACATATCTGTTGAAACTTTTCAGAAATTTCAATCCACCTCTCTGTTGTGGGCTCTGGTAAAAACCCTTCAGCTAAGGAGTCCCACAGTGCACGGCATGTGTCCTTCACTATTCCAGATATGGTGGAAATCCCGAGTCTGTACTGGAAATGCAGTGACGAAAGGGATTCTCCAGTTGCAAGAAATCTGTGGGGAATTAAAAAACAATCAATTAGTTTAAAATAACAGCATTACATACCAAAACTCAGCTATAACACTTGGAGATACAAACTACCACCAACAAGATTGCAGTGAAAGTGTGCTCTGATGCGAGCATATCCAATAAATGTGGCTTACATTAAAGTCACCATCAGACGCTCTGCGGGTGAAACAGAGAAGCAGCAATAGGTGTCTGATTTTCTTATGAGGTGTGCAATGCGCTCCACCAAGTAATCAAAATTCTCCATTTTCATCCGAACATATCCAAAAAATTTCTCCGGGTTTCGTCTAAGGTCCATGCAGAGTGTAGAATAGACCCCACGCGTCATTCTCTTGGCTGTGAAGGGGTGGATCCACAAACGTCGTCTACGATGCCTGATGCGCTGCTGTCTCGCTCTCTCCTTCTCCAGAACAATCACCCTCAAACGATTCGCCTCCGCTGTAAAATCCGCTAAATTCTTCAAAATATTTCCAATCACAACATCCATCTTCGCCAGTCACTTGCTCTTCTCTCCAACCTGCACTTTCTCCTCTACAACCTGTCAAAGAAGGGCTGTAGGAACACGGTATATATAGTTTTTCAGTAGCCAATCCCGTTCGGAAAGGCCACAAGGGGCATTTTTAAAAACCGGATCTGGCGTAATCCGTCGAAAAACGGATCGAAAAACGGATGAACCGGATGAGACGGATCCGGTTTTGGCTGTCATGCGCAAGACAGATCCGGCAGAAAACTGGATCCGTCACATCCGGTTTTACAAAACATTTGCCGGATCCGGCGCTCCGGCACGACGCCGGAACGCGCCTGACGGCGAAAACCTGATGTGTGAAAGTAGCCTTAGGGAAACACCTCATCCAATACCATCCCAAAGGGCACTGGATGTGTGGAACCCGGCAAAGGTCTTGGGGCTGGGAGCGTACCGCCATCTCGAAGAATTTGCTGACCAATCTGTGACATTCGCAACACCCGAGAATCCCCAGTACTACCATAGGCACCAACGTCAATGTCAACAAATTTGTAATGTGCATCAGCCACCGCCATTAGGATCACAGAAAAATACTTCTTATAATTAAAGAAGCGTGATCCTGATCGTGGTGGCTTCAGCACTCTTACATGTTTACCATCAACTGCACCTATGCAGTTTGGGAAATTGGCCACAGACTGAAAGCCTGCTGCGACCTGCAGTCAAGTCTCCTCGGTTGGCGAAGGCATCACCATGGGCTGCAACTTCTGCCAGATCACGTTACATGTGCACCTCACAATCTGAGAGATGGTGGATTTACCAACTCTAAATTGGAGGTGTAGGGATGTATAGCTCTCTCCTGTGGCCAAAAATCTGAAAATGAAAAAAAAAGATTATTACAAATATCACACAAAATGGCCGCTATAAGATGCGGACACCGCCATTCATGGTTTTGTACAGCATTCTCAAATGCTGTCATAAACTCCCAAGTCCAACAATACCAATAATAATTTTGGGACTCCTTAAATGGAGGGGGGCCAGTCTAGTAATATGGGTTCGCCGCAGCATGTGCAAAAGACGCCTCTCATTATGACCTGTTTGCGCCAATTGGCAGCTGAGCCGGGGAGAATAATTAGCGCATCTTCAGCACCTGCCACCAGGGAACAGCATGACTGTTGCGCTTTTTCAGGGGCGCAAATTTGTGTCACAGGGAGGACTTCCATGTGTGTTCTCTGTGTGCATGTGTGTGTGATCATTTGTGGACCGTGCTACCATTAAAAAAAATACCAAAAAAAGGCACACGTACACACGGTCCATGAAACCACGCTGACATATGCATAGACCCAATCATTTAAATGGGTGTACGTGTGTCAGTGTCTCCAGGACATGTGAAAAGTGTGACCACATGTACCAGAGACACTGACAGGTGAAAAGGCCTTATGACACACAAACCCAAAAATGAAACAATTTAAACTTACCGCAAGGTGATGAGCAGCCTTTCCTCAGCAGAGATGGACTTCCTCATCATTGTGTCCATATGCGTAAGCTCTTCTCCCATTATGCTCAGAAGCCGGTCAAATGCCTGGATGGTGAGCCGGCAAAAGGACACAAATTTCTCGGGATATCAGAAAAAAAAATAGTAAGTTAGATCATATATGGATTTCTTTTACTGACAAACATTTTACATAACAAAATCTCTTTACATATGGTTAATTTACCTCCTCAAATCTTGGTATAGCACACGAAAGTGACCCTTTCCAGTACGTTCGGCCACAATGGGGTGGACCCACATTCTTCTTGTTCTCTTTGTGGCCTGCAACTAAGATAAAAAAATATGGGTTAAGGTCCCGTTACACTAAGCGACGCTCCAGCGCTCACGAGAATGATGTGACCTGGTAAAGATCGCTGGTACTTCGCTACATGGTCGCTAGTAAGCTGTCAAACAGTCAGATCTATTCAACTACGCAGCAACAATACGGCGATCCGTATTACGACCTCGGCGGTCGTTGGGATCTTGTCACATAGCAGCTATTCTGACGACTCCTGTCTGTGTCCCTGAATTCTGCATCACCGAGGTCGCTCATTGGCAGCAAACACAGCGATGCATGCTGGCCAGCGGGTCACCATCAATCAAAAAATGGACAGGACATTCGAGCACGATCAGCGATATCCAGCGCGGGGACGGTTGCCCATATCCGTCACATGTAGCGAGATTGCTAGCGAGGTCGCTGTTGCGTCACAAAAGCTGTGATGTTTCAGCGATCTCTCTAGAGATCTCACTATGTGTGATGAGGCCTCAAAAACAATATTATTTTAGACATAGTGTAGCTTACCTGGAGTCTTTGCTCATTCAGATAATCGAGCAATACTCCCAAAGACTGGAGATGTTGTGGCCTGGTATATAACTGTGGCAAAAAGCTCAAATTTATTTACCTTGGATAAAAGATAAATAAATTTTAGCGTTTTGCCACAGTTGTGTTCCTGGTTGTGTTTGAAGCAAAGTATTTCACCTAAAAAGTTGTGTTTATTGTTGGTGATTTCCTAACAATGTACACAACTTTTGTTAAAAGGTGAAATACTTTGCATAAAACACAACCAGGTACACACCTGTGGCCTAAAGGTAAAAATAGTAAGACCATGACAAGATAGCC
Source organism: Dendrobates tinctorius (assembly GCF_039654945.1). Classification (NCBI taxonomy): domain Eukaryota; kingdom Metazoa; phylum Chordata; class Amphibia; order Anura; family Dendrobatidae; genus Dendrobates; species Dendrobates tinctorius. The sequence goes on from NW_027361891.1 coordinate 6,547,241, forward strand.
GACTTTGGTTGGCAAAGGTATATACTGTTGGTACAGAAGGTACACAAGTTTGGTTAAGGGCACAAATCTTTCACACTCTGTCATCCTGCCAGTGTACTCTGCCTTGAGGTGACATAAAGTACAGTGCAAAATTGTCCCTCATTACTGAAACCGTCACAGAACTTCTAGTGGTAATGTTCTGGTAATCTTGCAAGGTGGTTTCTTCAGAGGTGTCCTCAATGGAAATGGGTTCCTTGCAGATAACAAAATTGTGGAGTACCACGCAAGCTTTGATCACCTCGTCCACAGTTTCTGTCTTGAGGTTGATCGCAGTCAATAGGACCCGCCATTTGGCTGTCAGAATACCAAAGGTACATTCAACCATTCTTCTTGCTCTTGTGAGGCGGTAATTAAAAATGCGTTTTGTTCTTGACAATCCTCTGCTATCGTACGGTTTCAAAAGGTGTTCTGACAGCTGGAAGGCTTCATCCCCTACACAGACAAATGGCATAGGTGGACCAGATGTTTGCGTCAGCGGTCTAGGGGATGGGAACTGGAAGGTGTTTCCATACAGTTTACGCCCCATGGCAGACAGTTTGAAAACTTGAGAGTCATTTGAGCGACCATAGACCCCAATATCAACAGCAATACATTTGTATTCCGCGTCAGCGATGGCCATGAGGACAATTGAAAAATATTTCTTGTAATTGAAATATTCCGATCCCGATCCGGCTGGCTTTACAATGCGGATATGTTTCCCGTCCACAGCGCCCAAGCAGTTCGGAAACTGACATATCTGTTGAAACTTTTCAGAAATTTCAATCCACCTCTCTGTTGTGGGCTCTGGTAAAAACCCTTCAGCTAAGGAGTCCCACAGTGCACGGCATGTGTCCTTCACTATTCCAGATATGGTGGAAATCCCGAGTCTGTACTGGAAATGCAGTGACGAAAGGGATTCTCCAGTTGCAAGAAATCTGTGGGGAATTAAAAAACAATCAATTAGTTTAAAATAACAGCATTACATACCAAAACTCAGCTATAACACTTGGAGATACAAACTACCACCAACAAGATTGCAGTGAAAGTGTGCTCTGATGCGAGCATATCCAATAAATGTGGCTTACATTAAAGTCACCATCAGACGCTCTGCGGGTGAAACAGAGAAGCAGCAATAGGTGTCTGATTTTCTTATGAGGTGTGCAATGCGCTCCACCAAGTAATCAAAATTCTCCATTTTCATCCGAACATATCCAAAAAATTTCTCCGGGTTTCGTCTAAGGTCCATGCAGAGTGTAGAATAGACCCCACGCGTCATTCTCTTGGCTGTGATGGGGTGGATCCACAAACGTCGTCTACGATGCCTGATGCGCTGCTGTCTCGCTCTCTCCTTCTCCAGAACAATCACCCTCAAACGATTCGCCTCCGCTGTAAAATCCGCTAAATTCTTCAAAATATTTCCAATCACAACATCCATCTTCGCCAGTCACTTGCTCTTCTCTCCAACCTGCACTTTCTCCTCTACAACCTGTCAAAGAAGGGCTGTAGGAACACGGTATATATAGTTTTTCAGTAGCCAATCCCGTTCGGAAAGGCCACAAGGGGCATTTTTAAAAACCGGATCTGGCGTAATCCGTCGAAAAACGGATGAACCGGATGAGACGGATCCAGTTTTGGCTGTCATGCGCAAGACAGATCCGGCAGAAAACTGGATCCGTCACATCCGGTTTTACAAAACATTTGCCGGATCCGGCGCTCCGGCACGACGCCGGAACGCGCCTGACGGCGAAAACCTGATGTGTGAAAGTAGCCTTAGGGAAACGCCTCATTCAATACCATCCCAAAGGGCACTGGATGTGTGGAACCCGGCAAAGGTCTTGGGGCTGGGAGCGTACCGCCATCTCGAAGAATTTGCTGACCAATCTGTGACATTCGCAACACCCGAGAATCCCCAGTACTACCATAGGCACCAACGTCAATGTCAACAAATTTGTAATGTGCATCAGCCACCGCCATTAGGATCACAGAAAAATACTTCTTATAATTAACGAAGCGTGATCCTGATCGTGGTGGCTTCAGCACTCTTACATGTTTACCATCAACTGCACCTATGCAGTTTGGGAAATTGGCCACAGACTGAAAGCCTGCTGCGACCTGCAGTCAAGTCTCCTCAGTTGGCGAAGGCATCACCATGGGCTGCAACTTCTGCCAGATCACGTTACATGTGCACCTCACAATCTGAGAGATGGTGGATTTACCAACTCTAAATTGGAGGTGTAGGGATGTATAGCTCTCTCCTGTGGCCAAAAATCTGAAAATGAAAAAAAAAAGATTATTACAAATGTCACACAAAATGGCCGCTATAAGATGCGGACACCGCCATTCATGGTTTTGTACAGCATTCTCAAATGCTGTCATAAACTCCCAAGTCCAACAACACCAATAATAATTTTGGGACTCCTTAAATGGAGGGGGGCCAGTCTAGTAATATTGGTTCGCCGCAGCATGTGCAAAAGACGCCTCTCATTATGACCTGTTTGCGCCAATTGGCAGCTGAGCCGGGGAGAATAATTAGCGCATCTTCAGCACCTGCCACCAGGGAACAGCATGACTGTTGCGCTTTTTCAGGGGCGCAAATTTGTGTCACAGGGAGGACTTCCATGTGTGTTCTCTGTGTGCATGTGTGTGTGATCATTTGGACCGTGCTACCATTAAAAAAAATACCAAAAAAAGGCACACGTACACACGGTCCATGAAACCACGCTGACATATGCATAGACCCAATCATATAAATGGGTGTACGTGTGTCAGTGTCTCCAGGACATGTGAAAAGTGTGACCACATGTACCAGAGACACTGACAGGTGAAAAGGCCTTATGACACACAAACCCAAAAATGAAACAATTTAAACTTACCGCAAGGTGATGAGCAGCCTTTCCTCAGCAGAGATGGACTTCCTCATCATTGTGTCCATATGCGTACGCTCTTCTCCCATTATGCTCAGAAGCCGGTCAAATGCCTGGATGGTGAGCCGGCAAAAGGACACAAATTTCTCGGGATATCAGAAAAAAAAATAGTAAGTTAGATCATATATGGATTTCTTTTACTGACAAACATTTTACATAACAAAATCTCTTTACATATGGTTAATTTACCTCCTCAAATCTTGGTATAGCACACGAAAGTGACCCTTTCCAGTACGTTCGGCCACAATGGGGTGGACCCACATTCTTCTTGTTCTCTTTGTGGCCTGCAACTAAGATAAAAAAATATGGGTTAAGGTCCCGTTACACTAAGCGACGCTCCAGCGCTCACGAGAATGATGTGACCTGGTAAAGATCGCTGGTACTTCGCTACATGGTCGCTAGTAAGCTGTCAAACAGTCAGATCTATTCAACTACGCAGCAACAATACGGCGATCCGTATTACGACCTCGGCGGTCGTTGGGATCTTGTCACATAGCAGCTATTCTGACGACTCCTGTCTGTGTCCCTGAATTCTGCATCACCGAGGTCGCTCATTGGCAGCAAACACAGCGATGCATGCTGGCCAGCGGGTCACCATCAATCAAAAAATGGACAGGACATTCGAGCACGATCAGCGATATCCAGCGCGGGGACGGTTGCCCATATCCGTCACATGTAGCGAGATTGCTAGCGAGGTCGCTGTTGCGTCACAAAAGCTGTGATGTTTCAGCGATCTCTCTAGAGATCTCACTATGTGTGATGAGGCCTCAAAAACAATATTATTTTAGACATAGTGTAGCTTACCTGGAGTCTTTGCTCATTCAGATAATCGAGCAATACTCCCAAAGACTGGAGATGTTGTGGCCTGCGTAGCCATACATTAGTTTCACCATGTTCTTCACCATGCTGTGTGCTTCGTTGTTCACTATGCTCATTTGCACGGTTACCACTCATGATGATGAAAGTGTGCGGATTCCAAAATGGAGATTGAGAAGAGGTTGGACTAGGAAATGACATCACATTTTTTTTTCCTTTTTTGAAGTTTCTCTTTATTTTAGCTTACAAAAAAAGAAGACAAATCAGCCTGAAAAACGCAAGCAAAACCGCATAAAAAACGCATGAAATCAGCATAAGAAACTGCATCAAAAACGCAGCAAAACAGCATTAAAAAACGCACAAAAAACGCATTAAACCCCAGCTGCGGCATGTTGCATTTCGGCGGCCACGGCGCACCGTCAAAAGTGCGCAGCACGCTACTTTCACACTGGCAGCGCATGATCTGCGCACCCTATGCTAAAGATAGGGTGCGCCGATCGCATGCGTGCAAATGCGAAAGTAGGCGGTGATCCCGGATGGGGCGGGCAGGGAGACGCCTCGGGGGGGGGCTTAACGACGCAGGGCACAGCGTTGTTTTAACGCAAATGTGAAACCAGCCTTAGGGTGTTTCATTTTGTATGGTAAAAATTAAAATGTCAATTTTTTCCAGACTTTGCTTAGGCCCTGAGTCTCACTAATGTAAAAAGTATATATGACAAATTTCAAGACGATCGAACAGTATTTAGAGGTGCACACTTTTATCAGTTTAATAAGAGTATGCAAAAAAACTGATTTTCAATGTTAAGTATTTTCTATTAGAAATTCAAACAATTAAAAACTTTGAATAATAGTGACAATAAACAGTAACATTGATAGGCCATATCATATTTATTAAATGATTTACACTAATGTGCTGTGAAAGATGCAACTCCTTCTTTTGTTCGCTTGGTGACGGCTTTTCTATGATACTCGACAACTCTTAACAAGAACTGTTTCTGTTGTTCATCTCTGATTGAATTATTAAACTTCTTTATCAGAGCAATGCCCCTTTCCGCGGTGTCATTCACCACCTTAAGAGCATTGACGGAGCTTCTTAGGGTGTGTGCACACACTGCGGAATGTTCTGCAGATTTTTCCGCTCGGATTTAGTAAAATCTGCAGGTAAATCTGCAGGTCAGAAGACCTGCGGTTTATCTGCGGATTAGCCTGTGGGTTTGCCCTGCGGTTTATCATCTCTACAATGGAGCAGATGGCAAAACGCAAAGAAAGAATGTCAATTCTTTCTGCGGATTTGAAACCGCAGCAAATCTGCGTGGAAAATTCTGCAGCATCTGCACTGCGGTTTTCATTTTGCATAGAAAATAAAGGTACTGTAAAAGGCAGCAGAAACTGCTGCGGATCCGCAGGGCCAAATCCGCTGCGGATCCGCAGCAGAATCCGCAGCGTGTGCACACACCCTTAGTGTATTACTGCAATATTCTTCTACGTCGTGGATCCCAAACAATTCAAATGTCTTTGTTTTACTTGTAACAAAATCGCTGAGGTCTTTTCCTTAAAAACTAGGTTTTTAGCTTCCAACCGTTTCAGTTCATTTTTCTTTGCAGGTTTCATTCTTAAATTTTCAAACATCTTATTCTTCTCAGTCTAACCGATACGTTCATCCAAAAATGCCAATCCTGTGTTAGTTTCTGACAGATATCAAATGTGTCTCTTAGCCACTGTGAGGGCACTTTCTCTGACATCTTTATCTGGATAATATTGCAAAAGCTGTAGCATCTCCAAATCATTCTTTGAAGCCCATCGACTTACAACTGCCTCGTGCCAAAAGCGGACATATATTAGACAGACAAAACGTGCTACTTTTCTTATTCCTTTCAATTCGGTATTAGAAATATGCAATTGTTTAGTGAATAGCACAATTTTGAGTACATATATGGCCTTTGCCATCCACCTTGCTTCAGTCAGAGCCCTTGGAATCCTAAATTCTAAATCATTTTCATCCCAACCTCCAAGATATAGAAGTGATAGTTGTAATAGCTCTTTGTAATCTTCTCTTGGATGACTGCCATCTTTCAAGACATTGTTGAGGTAGTCCACCATTTTCACACGTTGTTCTTCTAGAAAACCTTGAATGGGATTTTCTTCATCTAACATCGTGGAATAGGACTTCTTATCAACTGAATTCCACTGTTTCTTAATCTTTCGGAAAATCTGGATGTCAGGACCACTTGATGGTATGTTACAACAGTTACCAAACACTCCTTTCAAGATTAATTCGTGGGTGTTGTGGTGGCAAGCCAACTACAACAATGGTCACCCAAATTCAGTTTCAATTCTGATACATGCTCCTTGGATCATTCCTGTATTAGATGCAGTTGTATCGAAGGATATACCAATGATACGGTCACGTAGCGCAAATCCGTCCACCTCCTGAACAACAACTTCAGCCATTAGCTCACCAGTACCTTTCTGGGCAACAGGTACACAAAGCAAATGCTCAAAATCTTTTCCAGTTACTAGAACAGCAACTCTATCTTCTAGAGTTTTGACACTCCCACAGGCAACTGAAGGCAACAATGTACTATCTCAATGTAAGACTAAATGAGGAGAATTTTCAAACAATGACTTTTCCCACTTTCTCAGCCATTTGTCTTCTGTTAATTGCCCGAGCTCGGAAAACGGTAGATGGAGATATGGAAATGCATGAAACTTTGTGACCACAGCTTTTGCAGTTGCAATAAATGAAGTACTTGCTTGTCGAATGGAAAGTTGTTCTTGATCTCATGTAGCCATGAGTGTGTGATCAAGAGGTTTTAATCTACGAACTGCACAAGATTATTTCACTGGTGGTGCAGAAAATTCGTCCTCCTCGTGAATTGATGATGATGGAGATGTGACTGAGTGTTCCACTATAACTGTCTTGTTCATTTTGGCGATTTCTTTATAATGTTTCATCTTGTATGCCTCCTTTTTTTCTGTATTTATTTTCTTCATTTTAATTTGTGAGGCAAGAACCTTACCTACACCACTCATTGATGAACTCATACTATCCTCTCTTTGTGACATAAGGAATGCTTTATCGTCTTCTAGTACGCTATTCATGGACATCACATTTTGCCTGGCAATATCAAATAGCTCAACAAGATCATCTTTCCAAATCTGCCGCTTCATATTTGCTTTGTCAGTGTTTCTTGATTTCTCTTTACCCAGATGTTGATATTCCTTGTATAACTTCTGTATACGAGTTCGGATATTCTCCTCTGTAATGACAGGGATACTTGTTTTCTTCCACACTTCCTGTAGTTTAATACTTGTGGATTTAGCAGCACATGAGAGTGTTTCTTTCATTTCCTTGAGATGGTAAATAAAAACTAAAAGCACTTGTTTCTTGGAAGGGAGTCGAACTCCCAAAAATTCACCACCAGGCACCTTTTCAAGTAACCAAATTCCCTTTCTAGTACTCATTTTCAGTTTAACTACCCGTAAAACATAATAGAAACACAACATACACATTAGTGTGATGTCGATGATACATTTTCATGAATTTCAGTACTTTCAGATAAAAGTGATCAAAGTGTGCAACCCCTATATATTAATCGATTTCGCTAAATTTTTTACATGGATCATTAAGATGACTTAGATAAAGGATTCAAGCAAAGTCATATGAAAATCATAACTTCGGAAAAATGAACTACCCTAAAATATATATACCATATATACTCGAATATAAGTCGAGATTTTCAGCCCAAAAAACTGGGCTGAAAGTCCCCCTCTCATCTTATATTCGAGTCATATACAAAGGGGGTCGGAGGGGGCGGATGTGTCAGGTCATACTTACCCGTCCTGACGCTGTGTCTTGAGCCCCCAGCTTCTCCCCATGCTCTCTCTTCCTGCCTTCAGCGGTCACGTGGTGCCGCTCATTAAAACTCATGAATATGTGCATATTCATGAGTTTTAATGAGCGGTACCACATGACCGCTGAGGGCAGGAAGAGAGCGCGGAGAAGCTGGGGGCTCAAGACACAGCGTCAGGACGGGTAAGTATAGCGATACTCACCTGTCCTGCGTCCATGGCTGCTTGCTGCTGTCTGTCATCGGTCAGTGACTTCAGACAGCAGAGGGTGCGGTGACGTGGTTAGTGCATGCCACGCCCCCTGCAGTCTGAACGTCACTGACTGATGATGTGGCAGATAGCGGTGAGCAGCCATGGACGCAGGACAGGTGAGAATCTGACACCCAGCGACGGAGAGGGGAGTATGTCATTTTTTTATTTTTACATGCAGCAGCAGCATGGGGGCAGCATATGGGGGAACAATCTATGGAGCTTCTTATGGGGGCAGCATATGGGAGGACAATCTATGGAGCTTCTTATGGGGGCAGCATATGGGGGAACAATCTATGGAGATTCTTATGGGGGCAGCATATGGGGGAACAATCTATGGAGCTTCTTATGGGGGCAGCATATGGGGGAACAATCTATGGAGCTTCTTATGGGGGCAGCATATGAGGGAACAATCTATGGAGCTTCTTGTGGGGGCAGCATATGGGGGAACAATCTTTGGAGCTTCTTGTGGGGGCAGCATATGGGGGAGCAATCTATGGAGCTTCTTATGGGGGCAGCATATGGGGGAACAATCTATGGAGCTTCTTATGGGGGCAGCATATGGGGGAACAATCTATGGAGCTTCTTATGGGGGCAGCATATGGGGGAATAATCTATGGAGCTTCTTCTGAGGACACCATATGGGGGAATAATCTATGGAGCATTTCCCACCCTAGAATTATACTCGAGTCAATAAGTTCTCCCAGTTTTTTGTGGCAAAATTAGGGGGGTCGACTTATACTCGGGTCGACTTATACTCGAGTATATACGGTATATATATATATATCTGATTGAACAAGCATTAGTATTATAATTAATTGGAGTGTTGAAACCATTAAAAAATAACTCTTAATACAATCCACCCCTGGTTTTAACCACCTTAATTAATTAACCTGCCACTAAACTATACCATTTATTATTTATTGAATTGTTTATATATATATGTATATATACAGTACAGACCAAAAGTTTGGACACACCTTCTCATTCAAAGAGTTTTCTTTATTTTCATGACTATGAAAATTGTAGATTCACTCTGAAGGCATCAAATCTATGAATTAACACATATGGAATTATATAATTAACAAAAAAGTGTGAAACAACTGAAAATATGTCTTATATTCTAGGTTCTTCAAAGTAGCCACCTTTTGCTTTGATTACTGCTTTGCACACTCTTGGCATTCTCTTGATGATCTTCAAGAGGTAGTCACCAGAAATGGTTTTCACTTCACAGGTGTGCCCTGGATCACTAGAGGAGGAAGACCTGTGAAGACTCAGAATTCAAGGTTGGATTTCAGAAAGGCAGATTTAAGGGACTCAGAAAGAGAATTGGAGGGATCCAATGGCTGGATATCCTTAAGGACAAAAATATCCAGGAAGGATGGGAAATCTTGAAAAATGAAATTCTCAAAGCACAATCGTTAACAATTCCAAAATGAGGGAAGAATACGAAGCATTTAAGGAAACCAGGATGGATGAACACAGAACTTAAACACATGCTAAAAAGGAAGAAAGAACTGTTTATAAAATGGAAAGAGGGAGGCATATCTAAAGAAGAATATAATGCTGTCTGCAGAACAGATTATCTAAGGCTGACAATGAATTAAGGTTGGCAAGAGACGTAAAAAGCAATAAAAAAGGATTTTGGGGATATGTCAAAAGTACTAAAAAAAAAAGTCAAATATGCCATAGGATTTTTACAGGATGAAAATGGTGAAATGGTAAGAAAGAATGTTGAGAAGCCTGAACTTTTAAATTCCTATTTTGTATCTGTTTTCTCTCAGAAAGGAAACGTAACATTGACTGATTTTCACTGTCCTATTAAAGGAATAGAAGAATCCAGGATATCTATAAACAAAATGATAGTGAGGAAATACTTAGCTAACATAAATGAATTCAAGTCTCCAGGTCCAGATGAATTACACCCCAGAGTACAGAAGGAGATAGCAGAAGATATTTTAGAACCACACTCCATAATCTTTGAAAATTTTTGGGGAACAGGAGACGCTCCAGTAGACTGGTGAAGAGCAAATGTTGTTCCTATCTTAGAAAAGGGGAAGAAGGTAGAAGCAGGGAACTATAGTGCGGTGAGTCTGACTTCTATACCAGGAAAGATCTATGAACAAATTATTAATTATTTCTATTTTTTCCATCTCTTTATTATAAACAAGTGAAAAGGAGAGTGATCTGAATTTTTTATTTTTTTTTAATATTTTTGCTTTTTAGTCACCTTAGGAAGCAATTGATTGATTGAGTTATAAAATATAATATGTAATACAATAGTATTTCAGAACGTAGTGAAAATCTTAGTCTCCTATGGAGCTCAGCCTATAACTAAGCTTCACAGAAGGAATGAGATGACAGCTTCGGCAGACCCCAGGCTGTCATTGTAACCCATTGGTCCCCCCGTAATCGTTCTGCAATCCAATTAAACGCTGCTGAGATTGACAGCGGCGTTTAAGTGGCCAACAGCCATGGACGGAGCTTGGCACTATCTTTTGTTTTATACAGATGCTGGCTATGTAATATAGGCAGTATTTGTCATGTATGGAGGGAATTTCAGTTCTTGAGACTCCTCCAAACTTGCGATACCATATCTATGACATTAATTTTTGTCCTGATGCCATAAGAGATTAAACATACTCTACATTCATTTCCATTAGAAAACCTATTTAGTGGTTTGACTATCAACTGGATTTGGAGCAGGTCATCTCTGAAAACCTCCTGAGACAGTGCTCATAAAACGGTCAAAGTAATAAATATATTAATTCCTATGTAAAAACGACTCGCTGTTTATATTCTGGTATTTGAGCGTCTTTTATCCACTTCCAAATTCGCCAAACAGGTAACAGAAGTGAGCAAACCATTCTTCAGGTTCTTCAGGTGTTTTCCACTTGAAAGATGCTCCATACTTACAATACAAGTCATTAAGTCATTAGGAAGGCTCTAAAGCTGCCAGGAAGTTACCCATACATACTGTATTTTTGAGCAATTTGTTGAACTATTAGTTTCTTCATTGCTGAATGGAGTTTTAAAAAAGACCATAAAGCATAAGCAAAATATGCCCCATAAAACACTCAAAAAACGGCCACCTGCCACCAAAAACACACTCAGAGAATTATCAAAAGAAAAAACACTGAAAAGCCGATTCAGCAAAAAAATGTGAAAAAAATGCCAGTGTTCTCTGAAGCAGTTCTCACTTGAAAATCTAGTTGTTTTCACCCGCCTGAAAGGCGCTACAAAGTATCAGTTTGGAGGCCAGGCTGTTTAGATCACAGAGTATTACTTACCCTGTTGTAACATCACAGCTGTATTTCTGACAGGTAATTACCGCGGCATTATATACATGGTTTTTAGTCAGGTGAGCGGCTGTGTCATTATGTCTAGTTTTAATGTAAAGTAAGCCATAATGGTTATTCCAATCCTAGCAAATGATCACCTATCCATAGGATGGTGATAACGTAATAATAGCTGGGGGGCCCACTGGGATTGATGGGACCTGCTGTGACGTCTGTTTTGTGTTTGAGACAGTGCTGATTTTAATGCAGAAAATCCAGAGAAGTCGGCACTAAATGAAAGTATTCCATGTCAAACACAATGCAACAACACTGCAAACAATGAGTATATGAATTACTTTATTGCTATGTACAGTGCATAAAAAGTGAGGATCTTAGTGCACATTATGATCAAAGTGTGCATGACCATCTACCAGTAACAAGGCAACCGCTTGTAGATGGGACGCCTATACTAAACAGATTCACCTCTCCTTCTGCCTAGACCTTAAATGAACTAGGCAAAAAAGTTTCATATATATTTCATTCTAATAAAAAAAAAAAGCATTTCACAAAGATCTAGTCTTTGTAAATATATTGATAGAAAGCTCAGGGTCATTCTGAATAAAGGTGTTACATTCTAAATGTGACAGGTAGGTAGGAAATAGAAGAAAGGAAGAGAAAGAGGTGTTGAGAAAAACACTGTTAGACTAGGTTCAGATTTGCGGATGTCAGAGCTGCGGAGGGCTGCATAGTTCCTCTGTGAAGCTCCACCCACTGCCGGACCTCCTCCGTTCAGCTCCGCCTACATCTGCATGTGGCCTGCATACCTATCTTTAACATTGGGTATGCAGGCCATGCGGATGTATGCGGATGTGTCCGCATGCATCGTTTTGATGCTGTGGCGACCAGACCTGAGTTAAGACACAAGAGACCGGAGCCGAGAGACCAGACCCGAGAGACCAGACCCGAGTGAAGACCCGAGAGACCAGACCCGAGTGAAGCCCCTAGAGACCAGACCCGAGAGACCAGACCCGAGTGAAGACCCGAGAGACCAGACCCGAGTGAAGCCCCTAGAGACCAGACCCGAGAGACCAGACCCGAGTGAAAACCCGAGAGACCAGACCTGAGTGAAGACCTGAGAGACCAGACCCGAGTGAAGACCTGAGAGACCAGACCCGAGTGAAGACCTGGGAGACCAGACCCAAGTGAAGACCTGAGAGATCAGACCCGAGTAAAGACCCAAGAGACCCAAGATTTGTGGTAACCTTGGGAATGATTAAAAATAAAAATGGCGTGAAAATTGTAAAATAAATCTGCAAGATCACAGCTGCTGAGCTTCATTAAAAGACTTTGTCACAGTTAATAACATACAGAAATATTGCAAGCCTGATTATATCAGTATTGTAATATAAAGTCTTTAATATAAAATGATTTTATGCATTCAGAAAATTGAAAACACATGTACGTCATGTGAAGTATGTTGTATTTAGAATACAATACTGTAGCTGATGTCTTTAGTATCTAAAGCTAACAGAAAGCAGCATTACTTTCCTCTGGCACAGGGCACATAACTTCCTGTGTATTCATAAATGCCTTCCAAAACAAAATATGCAAGTTGGATATCTATTTTTGCTGTTCTTTCTGGCATTTGCCAAGCTGTTTGCATTGGAAAATTATGAAAAGTATTTCTTAGTCTCCAGACAGGCCTGCAATGCTACTGTATGTAGACAAAGCTTACACATATTCACCTTTAGGGTACCGTTACACTTAGCGATGCAACAGCGATCCCGACAACGATATGGATCGCTGGTGCATCGCTAAGTGGTCCTTAGTGAGCTGCCACACAGGCAGATCTCACCAGTGACATAGCAGGGGCCGGGGGTCGCTACTTACCTGTCAGACGCGGCGATCCTGACGTCCTTCCGCCCGCATCCACGCGTCGCTCGTCGGCGCCACAGGAAGCCCAGCAGGAAGCGCCCGACGAGAAATGATCCAGGACCTTCTCGCGCGACCAGCGATAATCAGCGGGGGAGCCAGTCGGAGGTAAGTATCACATGTAGCGATATCGCTAGCAATATCGCTGCTACGTCACAAAATCGGTGACTTTACAGCGATATTGCTAGCGATATCGCAGTGTGTAACGGGGGCTTTAAAGTGCTAGCACAATAGTTCATTTAACCCTTCCATATCAAACATAGATTATAAGAAAGGAAGTAACAATTAGTGACAAAGTGAGATAATCAGATTAAAGGGATTATCAAATCAGGAAGTAATTTCAAAGAAATGCTGTCTAAGTGAACTCACAATTTTGCCAATCATTTTATTCATCCAATAGATAAAAAAAATGGAAATAAAGCAGCTTTGCAAATAGTTTTGATTAAAATAATAATAATAGTAATAGCTATGTCTAATGCAGATCTATTTGCTATGTACATTTATTACAGGCTACAAAAACCCTGTATAGTTTAGTTCTGGAGTCAAGCATTACTTTCTTTCACCTACCCCCTTTTCTGTTGTCTGTAGGAGGTATGCAGTCTGTAACCATAGAAACACATATGTATGCATAGGGGTTTTATACTCAGATACTCATACAGTCCCTCATTCGTCTTTTAAGACAAGGGTGCAATTAGCACACTCCTGATCTGGCTTGATCCTCAAGGTACTGTCACACTTAGCGATGCACCAGCGATCCCGACCAGCGATATGATGCGGTCAGGATCGCTGGTGCATTGCTAAGTGGTCGCTAGTGAGCTGCCACACAGGCAGATTTCACCAGCGACATAGCAGCGGTCGGGGGTCATTACTTACCTGTCAGATGAGGCGATCCTGACGTCCTCCGCCCGCCTCCACGCGTCGCTCATCTCCACAGCAGGAAGCCCAGCAGGAAGCGCCTGAAGAGAAACGGTCCAGGACGTTCTCGCGCGATCAGCGTTAACCAGCGGGGGAGTGGTCGGAGGTAAGTATCAGACATAGCGATATCGCTAGCAATATCGCTATAACGTCACAAAAACCAGTGACATTATAGCGATATTGCTAGCGATTTTTATTCCTCCCCTCCCCATTTTGTAAAAAGCAGTCCCTTTTATTAGCACAGTCCATAGGGACAGAAAAGGGTTTCTGGCCCTTTAAGAGTCCACAGTTCCACAATCTAGCAGAGTGTACACAACTTGTGTAAAGAAACTTGGAGGGGGGGATAAAAACATAAAAACTTTGGCCATCCTGGCCAGCATATGAGGGTTTCTGTCACACTTCAGGGCCACCACCCCTCAGGAGCGCAGAACAGTGGCTGTTTCATGTGCACAACCTTACAGCCACCTCACACCAGGTCTCCTGGCTGCATTTCACCATCAGTCTGCAGGCCTGTAACTTTCCTAACCTCGCCAACGTTTGGGCCAGGGACTAGTACCTCTCAGGATGACGCCAGACAAGAAAGCAGTAACTTCCTCCATGATGTCTTCCTTCAGCCCCTGTCACACGAAGGTGGTACTGTCTAATTGGGCTCGGACCACCCTCGCATTCAACTTTGCCGGTGTGGCAAGAGGTTTGCACACCAGGTTGAGGTTTATCTCTGCCATCTGGGACTGCGAGGTCTCCAGGCACTTGGACTTATTGCGGGCCGCAAACCAGGCCACCAGCCTTAGCTCGGGTCGCCCTCTTTCCTTTCGAGCATGCCACCTGGTCTCACCTTCTTGTCCGCCATCTCCTGCAGCTTGGGCACTCGTCCTCAGTCAGCCTTTGCTGTCTCATTACCTATGAATTGCATCATTCCTTTCGGTTTCCGAGGCCCAACCTGGATTCACCCTTTTCTGGAAGAAAATGAAAAAATGCAGCACTCACCGTTTCTTTAAAATAAGTCCTTTATTCCTTGGTGCGGGACAAATTAGCGGTGGGCAGGGTGTGCGCGGAAAGAAAGAAGGACGATGGCCATTTTGCGCTCAGCAAATGGGTCTAAATGTGTGGTGCCGTACATCTGTTTCCTTTTCAAGGTAATCAGGTAGCAGACGTCACCATGATAAAAACAATATATACAAATACATTTATGAAAATATAGATAAATCTGTTCTGCGCTCTGTCACTTTGCAGACAAGGGATGTCCCAGTCCAAGTGTGCTGTAGGGTGTGGGGTGCATCATACTCACTTGTAGGCCGCAGACCTCCACTGCCTTCAGGCTTCCATCCTCAGAAGCCACAGCGCAAAATGCATGGGACACCAGATTCTTGGCAACAGTCAAACTTTTACTAAGCAGGCCAAGTTCATCAGGTAGATACAGATGGGGTAGGGCACAACAATTCAGAATTTCTTCCTCCTTAATACAACTCCTCTTCTGTTCTACCACACGTTCATTCTGGACTACCCCCAAGTCCGCTGGCTCAAGCAGCTTCAGGGATTAGTAGTCCACTTGCCCCCAATGTAATTCCATGTCCACCGACCTCATGATGTCAGAAGACCAAGCCTACTCCATGGTACCTGGCCTGAGCTCTAGGCTCCAGATGTTGTTGGAATGTCCATCAGGAATCCCCATTTGGCCACCCGCTTCCCTGAATATTTGACCCATTCTGCCCTTAGAAACCAACCCCACCTGAACTTGAACTCTCATCCACACTTCACTGGCTGACACTAAACTCCCTCTAACCAGAAAGTGCCCCCTTCTTATCAGCACTAGTGCCCTCCCACTGGGCTGTTCCTAACATGACAGCATGTATGCAAATCACATACTTGTGGTCAGGCACCCGCCGCTTCCTGAGTCGGCACTGTAGGATTCACAAGTCTTCAGTCACATAGGGATACTGCAAACTTGTAACCTAAAGGCCCCTTTACATTTAGCGATGCACCAGCGATCCCGACCATGATATGACCCGGTCAGGATCGCTGGTGCATCGCTAAATGGTCGCTAGTGAGCTGCCACACAGGCAGATTTCACAGCGATGCAGCAGCGATACAGCGGTCGTTACTTACCTTTCAGACGCGGCGATGCGATAAAGCATCACATAGCACTCGGCCCAGTGTTATACTATGGGGAAGCTCAGATCTGAGATT
The DNA here is from genome assembly GCF_039654945.1 of Dendrobates tinctorius. Classification (NCBI taxonomy): domain Eukaryota; kingdom Metazoa; phylum Chordata; class Amphibia; order Anura; family Dendrobatidae; genus Dendrobates; species Dendrobates tinctorius. The sequence goes on from NW_027361891.1 coordinate 6,563,412, forward strand.
ATTTTCTCATGCCGATATTGTGTCTACACACATTTCTTCCTCATTCCCCAAAACGGTGTCCTCAAATCTTACTCTCCCACCTCCGCACCATATTGTGTCCACACCCATACCTTCCTCTTTCCCCATACTTTGTCCTCAAATCTAACCAATCCCCCCTATATTTCAATAAATCTTCTGAGTCCTCAGAAGCACTGGAACACTTGCCACTAATGTGCACCTCTGCAGCGCCGGCGAGTGACATCAGCAGCATGATCACATGACCTGTCAGAGCTTCAGTTGTACTCGCATATGGGAGATGCATGTACAATTGATCACGGGGCAGTGGCATGCTGCATCTGCCGACTCCCAGTCTGTGGGGGGCAGCAAAATGCACCCGCTTGGTACACACCTTGGACTGCAGTGTTAGGACGCCTCCCGAAGAAGGATTGCGAAATGCGCGTCGGGGCAGCAGGGACGCCAGGACTCCTCCATGCAAAACATAGGTATATGCCTTTCCGTACCTCTATTCTTATGCCATTTTGGTAATTGGTTACATCATTTGTGTCTTCCGTATTGACTGCCCTATTACTCCTAGTAGCTCATGGTCTTATTAGGGATTGCGTGATTGCGCTTTGTAACCTGAGTGTGAATTAGATCCTATTGAAACATGATTGTATAGTCTCTATAGGGGGTTATTAGTGTAACGTTTAGTGCTGTCATGTTTATCTTAGAAGCACTATTGCACTTTATTTAATGATAGGGGTATTTGTATACATAACCTCTAGGCAAATAGTATAGACTTCTATATGTTACATATTTTTGGTGAATATCAATTTTGAGCAGTATATTATTACATCTATTGATCGGCATGCTGTTTTGTAAACAGCTTTTGTTGCATCGTGAGTATTCTATGGTGATTAGTCCTTGATATATGCATATTCTGAGCTATTTTCTTTTTAACATTTTTTAATGACTTTTTCAATAAAATATAATTTTTAACATTCCTCGACTGTTGCCTCTTTTCAGGGGTTATTTTTGTGATTTCTAGTGTTAGGACCCCGACAATATCTCCTTGACATTTGCACCAGGGGAAAATGCCCCGCCTACCCCCGCAGATACACCTTTCGATAGTGGATAATACACACTGCATGTTTTTTTTGTATGTTATATCTTTAAATTTATATAAATAGAGGCAACAAAAAACATCATGGAGACTAATATCAGAATTAGATTTCAGTTCCATAGATTACGTGACATTTACATTTTCACACGTCTATTTTAAAAATTACATTTAAAGCATGCTATTTAAATCTAGCCAGCACCTAGTGCTAAAGAAATCTGCAATGAAACTTAGAGGTAGGCTATCCTGTATTTTCTATTCTTAAAACAGCTGAAAGCCTTACATGGAAGTCAATGGTTGTATAAATATATCTGACAATGTATAATTATAACTGCTATATAATAATACTCTTCTAATTCCAGTGGTCATTGAATACACTGATAGCCATCTGTATTACAAGTCCAGTAATATTGCTTTCACATTTTTAATATAATCTAGAATCCTTATTGGTCCAGTATGAAGTAAAATATCTGAGGTCACCATTTCACAATGAAACATTGGAAGTCCAAACATTAGAAAGTATTGAAGGTATTTAATTTCCAGAGTAATGTTTAATTGAACTGTAGAAAGCTGAGATTTATCTTCCATTTTTCGTTTCTCAATTGTACTAAGATCAATGAATGGAAAAGAAAAGTTGAACTGGCCTTTCTGAGTAGTCTTCTGTTGCATCCCTGCAAGAGCACAGGGCCTGTAGGAGAAGCAACAAAGAAGCACTGTGTGAAATGACACCTATGATGTGGTCTATGGATCAGAGGAGAGAAACCTTACCTAACAAATGAGGAAGATGATGTTATATGGTGTGATGGTGTGATATGTTATGTGGATATCATTTTTTGTATATTCCTATTTTTCTATTTCAGTAATTTTCTTAGTGTTTTTCTTATTACATTGTAAGTCTACAGCCTCACTGTATCTGTCTCTTGATGACCCCCGTAGTGTATTAATCCCTAAGGCCCTTTGTTCTCCTCTGGGAGGCCTGGAAACCGCCCCAACTTGTTTTGACTACCCCTGGACAAGGAAGGGGGTGGGGAGAACAGCAGCTGGACAAGTCTGTTCTGGTGTGGACAGGATCGTGTACAGACAGCACTTCAGAGAGAGAAGGACCCATTTTATCCTCTGGTGCTAGAGTTTTGGAATCTTGTTTCCCTGGACATTTTATCCTGATACTGGACTGCATTCTTATTCTGGACTATCTTATCCTTTTTGTGGTGGACTGAATATGGACCTTTTCGTATTTTTGCCTGAATAAAGGTCTTGGAATTGTTCACTCTTCGCTTGCTCTGTTGATTGTGTGATACCAGAGAAGGACCCCATAACATATGGGGTGGAGAGGGAAGAGGTCAGAAGCAAGGCCGAAGAAAGGTGGACCACACAAGTGTGCAACTGCAACCAGCAAACTCTGGAGTAGGAGCTCCCAAGTTAGTTTAGGCAGTCATTGGTTTGGAGAAGCAGACTACAAATTGCCTAATATAACCCCATGTCACCTTGTTATCTAGTCCAAAGTTACCGTAATGTGGTTGAATGACATTGTATCAAGCTGGTGCACTAAAAAGAGGTTAATTCAGATTCAATTCCATTGCAGATGGTTGTACCTTGCTGTGTGCTGCAGAAAAAGCTGCTTACACAAAGCTGGTTTTGCTGCATTTTTTCCTGTTTTTTTTTTGGTGCACTTTTGGTGTAGATTATGTGTCCTTCGTCTACATCCACATGTTTAATAAAGTTAAATTCACGAAAAAAATCAGCAAAAATGCATGGTTGGGTTTGTTGCGCTTTCTCGTAATTTTCTATGGGTGAAAAAATGCTGCAAAAACGCTGAAAGAAGTGACATGCTGCAGTTTCAAAAAAGCAATGGTTTTCAAATTCAGTCAGGAAAAAAAAAACATCCTGTGTATGAGATTTCTGAAAAGTCATAACTTTTAATTTGCATAAAAAATGCATATAAGGCTGGTTTCACACTTGCGTTTTTTTTCCGCTGGATTTTAGCGCTAAAAAACGCATGCGCTTTTTTTTCCTCTACTTTGCATGGGATGCGCTTATGTGCGCATACACATGCGTTTGTATGCGTTTTTCCGCGCATGCGTTTTTTTGCGGTATGCGCTCGGGCGCACAAAATGCATCCTGTTGCATTTTTTGGCGTCCAACTTGCCTCAAAAAAACGCATGCGCACGCAATGCATTTTTTTACAGCAAGACACCCATTATAAGTCTATGGGTGCGCATATGTGCGCATTGGCATGCTTATGTATGCGTTTTTTTGCGCATGCGGTTTTTTTTTTACCATTAGTTGGACAATGGAATTTAGGGGTTTGGGTTAGAGTTAGGGTTAGTTAAGGGGGTTTAGGGCTAGGGTTAGGGTTAGCTAGGGTTTAGGGTTAGGGTTAGGGTTAGTATGGTTTGGTTAAGGGTTAGGGTTAGGGTCAGGGTTAGGGTTAGGGTCAGGGTTAGGGTTAGGGTCAGGGTTAGGGTTAGGGTTAGGGTCAGGGTTAGGGTTAGGGTCAGGGTTAGGGTTAGGGTTAGGGTTAGTAAAGTCATGGTTTGGGTTAGTGTGAGGGGCCACCTAATGTTGGAAAAAAACGCAAACACGGTAAAAACGCACTAAAAACGCATACAAACGCATAAAAACGCTGCGTTTTTTTCATGCATGCTCAGAAAAATGCTTGAAAAAAACGCAGCATTTGTATGCGTTTGTATGCGTTTTTTCAATGTGTTTTTTTGCGGGAAAAACGCGCTGCAAAAAAAAGCAAGTGTGAAATTAGCCTTAAAGCTGCAAAATCTGTCTTTATCTGTCATACCATTTATCGCTTTAATTCTAAGAAATATTCAGTGTTTCTGACAATCTCATTGTACCTGTTGGTAATTGGCAATGTTACATCTATGCTCCCATGTTTTACCTTGCATCTGCAAACCTAACCAAAGAGACCACACAAACTGCCTCTCTCTTTCTGTCCTCTGAAATTTAGGCTGGAGTCACACACGATGTATAAAAAAAGGTCCATTTTTCACGGACCAGAATCGCACAAATGTTTCATGAACAGTGATCTGTATGTCATCCGACTGTAATGCGATGATGCGATTTTCTTGCATCTAAGCATCTGTGTGACATCCGTATGGCATCTGTATGGCAAGATTTTCTCGCCGGCTTGCAAAATGGACATATAATGGATCCCAATGACAGGTTTTAAAACACAAATTAAAGAATATACATATACACATAGAATACACACATATATATACATGTAATTGAGACACATATATATACAGTATATACAGTATATTTATAGTTCATAGAGTTCTACATAGCATAATAGCCGCTAAATCAATTGCCGGCTTCTGTAAAATCATTACAGAACCCGACATGACATGACACATGGTTTACATACAGTAAACCATTTCATTTCATTAATTTTTTATATGTCTTTGACTAATAATTAGATTAGGGTTTGTGTGTAAAATTTGGGACATGTAGGTGTTAAATTAACGGTTAAATTCGTTGAAAAAAATTGCATTGGCTCCAGAGAGGGAAAACCAGTGACTGAGGGCAGATATTAATAGCCTAGGAAGGGACCATGGTTATTGGCCCCCTCGGGCTACAAACATCTGCCCCCAGCCACCCCAGAAAAGGTGCATCTATAAGATGTGCCTTTTCGGGCACTTAGCCTCTCTATTCCCATTGCCTTTAGCAGTGGCTCATGGGTTAATAATGGGTTATTAATCCTATAGTAGTAAAGGGTTAAAAAAGACGTGCACACATTAATTAAAATTATTTTAATGAAATAATTACACAAAGTTTTTGATCAAATTTATCATGCTGCCAATCCAACTGAAGCCATCATTCACCTGTAATAAAAAATAAAACTAAAAATCAATGATATCCATACCTCTCCGCAGTTCAGTCAGGTCCCCCGCTGCAATCCATCACAAGGGGATAACTAGTTTACCATCGGGTCCAGTGCTAATGCTACCGGCCTGGCTATAAACCACTGCAAAATGAATGATATCATGTCTGCGCAGCCTCCCCGCCTGACAGGAGATGAACTGATTAGCGTGGGAAAGTTTCTGAACTTTTTCCCACGCTCCTGAGTTCACATCAGGTCAACCGGGACTCCGCGCAGGCTCAGTGATGTCAACGGTAGTGTGCCGAACCTGTGCCGCAAGTATTACATTCACAACACATGGACACGGATATCTCCGATACCGTTTTTTCCGGTACTGGAAATATCAGGACGTGTGAAACCGGCCTAACTTCAATTTATTTTGTGTTCTTCTTGTAATATTTTTTGTACAGCTCTAACTTCTGTGTCAGTCCCCCCAAACCCAGAGCTTGGGGTCAGATCCTCAGACTCTGCGCTGTGGCAGTACTGTGAGGTGTGAAGTGTTACTTTTACATGTGATCAGTAGTGACTTCACAACCAAAGGTGACTGAGTTTTGGCTACTAGAGGAGCCTGACCTGTAAAGGCTATGTGCACACGCTGCGGATTCACCTGCGGGTTTTTCCGTGCGGATCCGCAGGTAAAACCGCAGGTAAAGTGACCTGCGGTTTTCCTGCGGATTAGCCTGCGGTTTTGCCCTGCAGTTTCACACCTCTACTATGTTAAAGGTGCGAAACCGCTGCAGAATCCGCACAAACAATTGACAAGCTGCGGTTTGTAAACCGCAGCAAAACCGCGCAGAAAAAAACGCAGCGTGAGCACAGCGGATTTGAAATGCCATAGGCTAACATTGTACTGTACCATGTCTGCGGAACTGCTGCATTTCCGCAGGGCCAAAAACGCTGCTGAAACGCAGCAGAATCCGCAACGTGTGCACATAGCCTAAGGGCAAGATTCTACAAGTCCGGCTGCAGTGCAAACTCAGGCTAAGTTCACATGTGCACATGAAAAATTGTCCAACATTCATACAGAAAAAACTATTGATTTTTTTTTATCTGTATTATAATCTGTATGCAATCTGTATTTTATCTGTATGTCTGTTCTTACATCTGTATGGTATACTGTACGTACAGTTGTGACCAAATGTATTGACACCCCTGCAATTTTGTCAGATAATACTCAGTTTCTTCCTGAAAATGATTGCAAACACAAATTCTTTGGTATTATTATGGTCATTTAATTTGTCTTAAGTGAAAAAACACAATAGAGAATAAAGCAAAAAGAAAAACATTGATCATTTTACACAAAACTCCAAAAATGTGCCAGACAAAAGTATTGGCACCCTCAGCCTAGTACTTGGTTGCACAACCTTTAGCCAAAATAACTGCGACCAACCGCTTCCGGTAACCATCAATGAGTTTCTTACAATGCTCTGCTGGAATTTTAGACCATTCTTCTTTGGCAAACTGCTCCAGGTCCCTGATATTAGAAGGGTGCCTTCTCCAAACTGCCATTTTTAGATCTCTCCACAGGTGTTCTATGGGATTCAGGTCTGGACTCATTGCTGGCCACCTTAGAAGTCTCCAGTGCTTTCTCTCAAACCATTTTCTAGTGCTTTTTGAAGTGTGTTTTGGGTCATTGTCCTGCTGGAAGACCCATGACCTCTGAGGGAGACCCAGCTTTCTCACACTGGGCCCTACATTATGCTGCAAAATATGTTGGTAGTCTTCAGATTTCATAATGCCATGCACACGGTCAAGCAGTCCAGTGCCAGAGGCAGCAAAGCAATCCCAAAAAATCAGGGAACCTCCGCCATGTTTGACTGTAGGGACCGTGTTTTTTTCTTTGAATGCCTCTTATTTTCTCCTGTAAACTCTGTGTTGTTGTCTTTGCCCAAAAAGCTCTACTTTTGTCTCATCTGACCAGAGAATTTTCTTCCAAAATGTTTTAGGCTTTTTCAGGTAAGTTTTGGCAAACTCCAGCCTGGCTTTTTTATGTCTCGGGGTAAGAAGTAGGGTCTTCCTGGGTCTCCTACCATACAGTCCCTTTTCATTCAGACGCCGACGGATAGTACGGGTTGACACTGTTGTACCCTCGGACTGAAGGGCAGCTTGAACTTGTTTGGATGTTAGTCGAGGTTCTTTAGCCAACATCCGCACAATCTTGCTTTGAAATCTCTTGTCAATTTTTCTTTTCCGTCCACATCTAGGGAGGTTAGCCACAGTGCCATGGGCTTTAAACTTCTTGATGACACTGCACACGGTAGACACAGGAACATTCAGGTCTTTGGAGATGGACTTGTAGCCTTGAGATTGCTCATGCTTCCTCACAATTTGGTTTCTCAAGTCCTCAGACAGTTCTTTGGTCTTCTTTTTTATCTCCATACTTAATGTGGTACACATAAGGACACAGGACAGAGGTTGAGTCAACTTTAATCCATGTCAACTGGCTGCAAGTGTGATTTAGTTATTGCCAACACCTGTTAGGTGCCACAGGTAAGTTACAGGTGCTGTTAATTACACAAATTAGAGAAGCATCACATGATTTTTCGAACAGTGCCAATACTTTTGTCCACCCTCTTTTTTATGTTTGGTGTGGAATTATATCCAATTTGGCTTTAGGACAATTCTTTTTGTGTTTTTTCATTTAAGACAAATTAAATGAAGATAATAATACCAAAGAATTTGTGTTTGCAATCATTTTCAGGAAGAAACTGAGTATTATCTGACAAAATTGCAGGGGTGTCAATACTTTTGGCCACAACTGTATTGCGTCCATTTTCACATCAGCGGCTATTAAAATTTAGAAGACTAATAATGTTAATAAAATCAGATGCTATATATATTTTTTGTGCACTTTGTGTATGGGTGAATCTGAACCGTAATACGGAAGAGACTAGTGTATTCTGCAATTTTTTTTTATGCAAGCTTTCAGTTCTTGAGTAAAATTGGCTAAAGTGTTGTCAGTTTTTTTCCACAAACGCCATTTGGACCAAAAATATTGTCATAGGAACGTAGCCTACGAAAGAGTCATTGATGGTTTCTGACTTTTGAATCTGGATTACAAACGTGACCAAGATTTTTCAATGCCTAGTTTGAACCATATACATAATATCCTAACATGGACATAAGGGTCAAGGTAACCATGGTCCCAAAAAAGTTAAGTATAGGAACTCCTGCATGATATATGATGCCTTGAAAAAATGTGGAGTGTATAAGCCCAAATTAATTTAAACAAATAATATATAAAACTATAACTTTTTTATTGAATATCAGCAATTACAGTAAAATGACAGAAAAACAGAAGTAGAAAAATGGTCAGTGGTGAGGTTTCAAAGAAATGGACAAAATATACACATAATTGGATCAAAAGGTAAATGTATATAGCGTTGGCTATGGATCAGAGACTGCTAACAAAATTAGTCAAACAGTGTATACATATATATAGAGGTTATGCAAGGTGTGTCCACAATTAGAATCTAAATTAAATGCACATTTCCTCTAATACGTGTGGTACATACTAAGGGCGGGATCACACTACCGTGTGTGAGGCGAGAAACTCGCATGAGTCTCTCGCATCCACACCCGGCGCTGCTGTCGGCACTCAGGACCGGAGCTGCGGCTGCATGTATTTCTGCCGCTGGGTGTAGATGTAAGAGACTTGTGCGGTAGTGTTGTAAGGGGAAGGAACTAACTAGGCATGTCTCCTCCATGAAGGGACCGGAACGGTTGGGGCTGTCACCTTTATTGCGGGGTAGAAAGCTTGAGACTCCAGACCGTACTCTGTGTTTGAGAAAAGGGGCCGTGGCTAAGCGGACAGAGCTGCAGCGCATGAGTGACGAGACAGTTTGGGTGGGAACTTCGTGCGCACGGGACGCCTGTAAGGTAAAATCAGCTGAGAGGCGCCTGAGCAGACCAAAGCCTGGGACGGCAGAGAGCTTTGGCAGGAGACCGTCGACTGAGTACCGTTCAGACACCGCTGTCCCAGCCGACATCACTGCCCTCACTGAGACCGCTGACACAGTTGACAACGCTGCCACAGCTGCCCCTGCTGACAGTACTGACTGTGAGAGACAAGGTCTGTGAATGGGACTTAGGTGTGGGTTGACTCGGCACAGCGAACCGAGCAGCCCATTGTAAACTGTGTTTGGGCAATGCTGCAAATCTCCGTAGTGTTGTGACACTCACCGCTGAGGATAAGGACGTATCCCTCTTCATCACCTCATCTGCTGGACCCAAGACCCGCATCAGGATCCCGAGGATTCGCCGCCATCGTCAGGACCACGGGAGGACACCGCCAACATCAAAAGATACTACATCATTTACCTCAGGATTGTGACAGACCCCCACTGTAATGCAATCTAGGCAGCACCAGTTACAGACAGAAGTTCAACTGTGACTAGCGCCTGAGTGATAATTTATATTTTACTGTATTGTCGGCTTTACTTGTCCCTGTTCCTTAAGTTATCCCCATTAGCCTTAAGCTGTATTAGGGAAAATTACCCCTCCATTTTCTCCCTGCTGAGAGTTTCTACTGTATAATAAACCCCTTTCACCCTTGGTCTGTGTACAGTCCGTTACTGCATCCTACATGAATGCAGTCTCCTCACAGTGTGATCCCCGCCTAACATGGAGACTAAAAGTAGTGAGCAAAAATCAATGCTCACCCATGTAACTATATGTCCCTGTGTGTATGTCGACAGCCCCAACACATGTTTTGCGTGGACTTCCTTGGTTTAAACCATGAAGATACTTGGCAAATGAGAAATTTCCAACTTCCATTGGTCCTCTCTTTGCCAGATACGAAGTTAAAACTCATAATTTTACTGGTGTCAAATGGTATTGCTATATGAATTTGAGTCAGCACATATATTTTAAAAGGACTTGTCATGTCAGATAATGCTCTTAATCTTCAGATATAGGGTAATTCTGCAGGTTAATTGTGTTATGAAGGTGCTTGGCTGAAAGTGTGGCATCAGGGAAAAACATAAACTTTATTTCTCCTGGGAGCCGTCGGCTTTCAGTCATTTCAGGCATTTCAGTCATGGCTCACTAAACTGTGAGCGGCAGCTGTAAATGTGTCCCGGCACTTTGACAGACATCTGAATTTGCATTGATGCACTGTATAGTTGGCTGTCAGTCGAAGTGCCGGGGTGTGCTTACAGACCCCTCTCACTATATAGTGAGCAATGATTGAAGCCACGCTACACATCTGCATAACTGAAAGCCAGCTGCTCCAGGGAGCAATAGCGTACAGCTGTCAGGCACTTTCATTATGCCATTAACCTGCAGACTAACTCTATATCTCCAAATTAATAGCATTTTGGACATGACAGGTTCCCTTTAAGTGTTTAATGTTTATGACAGAAATGCATCTTGTTATGCAAGTAATATTTCCACTATGATTCATATCTTCTGCCTCCTCTGGAATTAAGAGGCTTATTAGCCATGCAACTTTTCACAACAGAAATACCAGAGGGATTTCACATTCTGTACATATTCCTACATGTTAGTTCTGTCTAAATACAACTGTAGCTATTCTATTAGCAGTTATTATTAGCAGACATTAAAGGGGTTGTCCGGGCTTTTCACATAATCTCAGTGCATATCTGGGCTGCAGAATGCTGACAATAAGTAATTTACCTTCTGTGGCCAGTTTGCAGGGTTTGCTAGATATCAGCTCTTGCTTGTAAGAAAAACGTCCGGGGGGGTGTGTTCTGGCATTGAAATGAGAACTGGTCGTTTCCTCCTCAATAGTTTCACTTTCCATAGATCACTGTTCAGCGTGTGTCTGGGGGAGGAGCAGTTGCTCTTTGCAGTGAGGCTGCTAGAAGGGGAGGATTTGTTAATGTGTGAGGAGGGTTTGTTCATGTGGTCAGGGAGGGTCTGTTGCTATGGAGGGTGGGATTGTTGCTATACAGGGCAGGTTTTTAGTAGAGTAGGAGGAAATGACCAGTTCTCATTTCAATGCCAGAACACACCCCCCCTGGACATTTTTATTACAAGCAAGAGCTGATATCTAGGAAACGCTGCAAACTGGCCACAGAAGGTAAATTACTTATTGTCAGCCGACATGTTGCGGTGGCCTCCGGGAACATGGACGCTGGAAAGATGGCCGCCGGTCTGGGGACGGCGCATGCGCGGGTTCAGATCTTGTCCCGAGATCTCGGGGGACGAGATTCAAATCTCAGCAACGAGATCTCGCCCCCCGAGATCTCGGGACGAGATCTGAACCTGCGCATGCGCCATCCCCGGACCGGTGGCCATCTTTCCGGCGTCCATGTTCCCAGAGGCCACCGCAACATGGCGGCGGCCAGCAAGGGAAGTGCGGGGGCCTCCGGGCTGCGAGGAAATGCCGGCGGAGCCACCGCCCCTGCACCGGAGCACAGCCCGCCGCCACCACTGCACCGCAGAGCCCTGCCCGCTGCCACCACCGCACCGCAGAGCCCCGCCCACTGCCACCACCGCACCGCAGAGCCCCGGAGGTGAGTATATTATGACCATAAGACGCACCCCCGACTTTCCACCAAAATTTTGGGGGAAAAAAGTGCGTCTTATGGTGGGAAAAATACGGTAATATATATATATATATATGGCAATGACATCTGTATAGCTATCTATTCTATGTGTATATATCTATTCTATTCTAACCTGTCACTCTATGACTTTACTGTCAACTGCAGATGAACTGACGGCTTTTCTTCTATCTATCTATGTAATATGCAGTATATACAAGTGATTTTCACTAAATTAGAATATCGAAAAGTTAATTTATTTCAGTTCTTCAATGCAAAAAGTGAAACTCATATTATATAGTCATTACAAACAGAGTGATCTATTTCAAGTGTTTATTTCTCTTAATGTGGATGATTATGGCTTACAGCCAATGAAAACTCAAATGCTGAATACTTTTATAACAATATAATCCAAGAAAATGCCCCTATAAATCATTTAAATCCAAATTTTGGGTAATATACCACACTATCATGACATCACCTTAATGGTAACCGAATAGTGAGAAAAATTCAGTACCACACAATGGTATATATATAAAAAATGTATCTTTTATTGACAATACAACCACATACAAAAGAAAGGCGTCAAACAGATAAAAGAGGGACCGCAAAATCCATAGGAAATCCCATATTAGCTAACAATCATGGAGACAAAAAAAACCCTTATAATATCACTGCACACAATAGAATAATTAAGAGAGGAAAAAGAACCTTTTAAGAATATAGTGTTGCTATTGCCTATTCCGGAAGAAGCAGTGCAAAACGCGTGTCGGGGCAGAGGGACTTCCAGGGATCTCCATTAGCTGACTTTGGTATGTACCAGAGAATAATTTACTACACCCTTTTTTTATTGTATTAGGCTAGCGCCATCAGGAGGATTATTTAGGGAGGGAGCGATATACCTAGTGATCACTGGCTGCATATGCCTAGAATAGGCAATAGCAACACTATATTCTTAAAAGGTTCTTTTTCCTCTCCTAATTATACTATTGTATCCAGTGATATTATAAGGGTTTTTTTTGTCTCCATGATTGTTAGCTAATATGGGATTTCCTATGGACTTTGTGGTCCCTCTTTTATCTGTTTGACACTTTTCTTTTGTATGTGGTTGTATTGTCAATAAAAGATACATTTTTTATATATATACCATTGTGTGGTACTGAATTTTTCTCACTATTCGGTTACCATTAAGGTGATGTATACTTTTATAACACCAGCTTGAAAAATGATTTTAAAATCCAAAATGTTGGCCTACTGAAATGTATGTTCAGTAAATGCACTCAACACTTGGTTTGGGCTTCTTTCGCATCAATTATTGTATCAATGTGGTGTGAGAAGTGAGAAGCACCTATACATAGAATATATGTGTATCACTGACATCTATATATCTATCTATTCTATGTGTATATATCTATTCTATTATATACTGTCCCGCTGTGATTTTACTCTACGCAGCAGATGAATTGCTGGCTTTTCAAAGGGGATCACCATGTTCAGAATTGCCCGATTTATCAATATAAAAAAAATAATTAACCTGATTGATAAACGGCGTAATGAGAAAAAAAGTAAAAATGCCAGAATTTTGTTTTTTTGGTCGTGGCAACACTGCATTAAAATGCAATAATGGGCGATCAACAGATCCTATCTGCACCAAAAAAACACATGACACTTGCATTACACTCGTTCGACTTTGCAGGAACAAAATCGGACCTATGTTAAAATTTCTAGTGTGACTACATCCTAAAGGGCCTGTTACACATAGCGATATCACTAGCAATATCGCTAAAGCGTCCCCGATTTTGTGACACAGCAGAGATATCACTAGCGATATTGCTACATGTGATACTCACCTCCTACCGGATCCCCCGCTGGTTATCGGTGATCACGCGAGATCGGCCTGGTCCATTTCTCGTCGCTGACTTCCTGCTGGCGCCGACGAGCGAGCCATGGATGCGGGCGGAAGAAGTGATCATCGCCGCGTCTGACAGGTAAGTATCGACCGCCGACCGCTGCTGCATCACTAGGGAGATCTGCCTGTTTGGCAGCTGACTAGCGACCATTTAGCGATGCAATAGCGATCCTGACCGGGTCATATCGTGGTCGGGATCGCTAATGCATCACTAAATGTAACGGGGGCTTTAGTGTGCAAGTCACACATGTGCTTGGGGGAGGGGGGATTGGTGGCGCCAAACTGAATTCTTGCTGGAAAGCCTAAATATACTCCTGGGTGGTGATATGCTAATTAGTGGGTGATTATTTGAGTTAGCAATGTTTTCCCCAGAATAGTTATCCCACTGATCATGTTATCACACTCCCAGCCCATAGCCAGCCACAAATTTGCAGAGCCATTGGAGCAGCTGTCTCACAGAGAGCACAGGAGTGTGTAACAGAGCAAGTGCTGCTGTATATGGGATTGTTTGATGAGATATCTCCTGGCGGAAAGCGTCCAAGGCCTCCTATGCACGTTAGACAGCCTTGCACCCATAACATCTTACTTTTCAGTTTTACAGTTTTTGGTTGTATACAACTTTTTGGTAGTTAGAAACTACTTGACTGTTCTTATGCCCACAGTAAAATGTAATATAGTCCTGGAAAAGCCCTTGAAAGTCAGACAATGTCTTCTAGTGTTGTCACTTCTCATACTTGGTACGACATACGGGATCATTTCTGCTGGGATAAATAGAAGAACTGACAAAAAGTGACATGTTAGATTTGAAAAATGGGGTTTGGTCAGCAATTCCTACACTGGTGACAGCAGGAGGGTGTAAAGGAGCGAAAGAGTTTTTTTTCAGTGCAGGCTTTAGGGGTGTGCAACCTGTGCAGCTTAAATGAATGCAGCAACCCTCTGCATTTCTTGTTATAAACAGAGTAATTCAGCTTCGGCATCTGTCAGAAATCAATCCTTCATCAGTCTCTTACTTAGGGAACTATTTCAGGACTCTTTGCTGGCACTTATATGTCTCTTTATATTTGTACTACTTGGTAAATATATTTCAAAATTATTTGCCTAGTGTATGTTTTTTTTATCTTATGCATAACATGACAACAGAGTGTGCAAAGTGGTGCCCTATTTTCTTATATAAATTTTTTCCTCTGTTATGTTTTACTGATGTTGATGGGTTATGGAACACTCCCATGTTACAGAAACAGAATAGCTCGCTGTATTATGTCGTTTGCACAACAGTCATCAAATTAAATGGGAGTTACGAGAGCAGAGTAGCTCAGCCAATTACAGTTAATTGCCAGGGATTAGAGGAGATTTTGTGGCGATCAGGTGATCACCAGCAAAACTTTATTCAAAGAAATGGTTGTCCGGTTGGAACTATTCCTGTAAGAAACCTATATTAGATTCATTATCCAAAATAACCAAGTATATTTACAATGTCATTTTTGCAAAAATCTATCTTGGCTATGTAGACTATCCAGGCTTATGTGTATCTAGAGAAGAGGTAAATTAATGTCCAAAGTGCTGCCTTCTTTTGAACGCAGGTAAATTCGCATTTGTTCACTAACCCGTGCAGATTCACAGTGCTCAATGTATTCTATTGATGTAATTTCTCTTCTGGAGGCTAGTGTCTCTGCAAGAAAAATTGACATGTTGCGATCTGAAAAGAAGCGCTGCATGACAGACTCCATGGTTGATCCACTGGTGAATATGGACGCATAGTGAGCATGGGATTTCTTGAAATCGCATCCACAATGCTGTAACATCTGGTAGCTCTGAGATTGACACTGCAAAAGTAAGCAGTAGCTCTGGGATTGACACTGCAAAAATAAGCAGTAGCTCTGGGATTGACACTGCAAAAGTACACAGTGTTAAACCTTCAACAACTCCGGGTCAGATGCACATACCCTTAAAAGTAAGGGTGGGCAGTTCATTTTCCAAAGAGGTCATAATAGAGACCTTGACTGCTCTGGAAGGCTGAATCAATAGGCTGAAGTTAGTTCTGCTCAATATTAATATTTATAGAACCAACAAAAAACTGAGCACATTTGTAATACTGTGTCTGAGACACACCCAAATACTGATTATACCAACAAAAACAACAAGATGATGCAGTAAAGTCCCATAAAAACTAGATACTTTTTGACGTAAATAAAAAACAAGCAAAATTAGATTAAAAGCAGAGTAACACAATTGAGGACCACACATGCAACTGTATAGTAAAGACTTATAAGTTGTTTAGTATGCTTCTCAGTGCCTATAGTATTCATCACAGTGTAAAAGTGAAGTAAGCAGGCAATAGCACTAACACCATATGAGGATGAGAAGACCTAATTGCTATGTGGCCCTGGTGCCCCTACGTGTGTTTCATCCTAGCTTCATCATTCATTGGTGTTTCACTTAATATTGAGCAAAATTACTACAGCTGTCTCCTGAAATGGAATCACCTATGTCTACATTGTGTCACTCTACCTGAATAATTATTTAAAACTGAATGGTAGTACCGTTACTGCTTGATTAGACATTGTGAAAGTGTGTAGAAGCAGACCAACAGGTAATATCTAGTTATTATATTATTCATACACTCCAGGGCTAATACAATTCACAATGTTGTGCTCGAGAAATAGTTAGGTGTGATATAAATTTCAAGTAACATATATTGATTTTAACAGCAGAAAAGCAAGAAAACATTGAACGCTCAAGAGAAGAGTCTTTCTGAGCAAAAGTTGCTAGTCACTTAGAATTACTGGGTAAAGATTAATTTCTAGATACTATATTAACCCCTTTACCCTCAAAGGTGGTTTGCACGTTAATGACCGGGCCAATTTTTACAATTCTGACCACTGTCCCTTTATGAGGTAATAACTCTGGAACGCTTCAATGGATTTTGGTGATTCTGACAATGTTTTCTCGTGAATTGTACTTCGTGTTAGTGGTAAAATTTAATTCATATAACTTGCGTTTATTTGTGAAAAAAATGGAAATTTGGTGAAAATTTTGAAAATTTCGCAATTTTCCAACTTTGAATTTTTAAGTCTTTAAATCACAGAGATATGGCATACAATTTTTGAACCAAATTTTTTTTGGTTAGGAAGTTATAAGGGTTAAAAGTTGACCAGCGATTTCTCATTTTTACAATACCATTTTTTTTCTAGGGACCACATCACATTTGAAGTCACTTTGAGGGGTCTATATGATAGAAAATACCCAAAAGTGACACCATTCTAAAAACTGCACCCCTCAAGGTGCTCAAAACCACATTCAAGAAGTTTATTAACCCTTCAGGTGCTTCACAGGAATTTTTTGAATGTTTTTTTAAAAAAAAGAACATTTTACTTTTTTTCACAAAAAAGTTACTTCAGGTCCATTTTTTTGTTTTACCAAGGGTAACAGGAGAAATTGGACTGCAAATGTTATTGTACAATTTGTCCTGAGTATGCTGATACCTGATATGGGGGTAACCACTGTTTGGGCGCATGGCAGAGCTTGGACAGGAAGGAGTGCCGTTTGACTTTTTCAACACAAAATTGGCTGTAATTGAGATCGGATGCCATGTCATATTTGGAGAGCGCCTGATGTGCCTAAACAGTGGAAACCCCCCACAATTGACCTCATTTTGGAAACTAGACCCCCAAGGAACTTATCTAGATGTGTGGTGAGAACTTTGAACTCCCATGGGCTTCACATAAGTTTATGATCCCAGCAAAGAGCAAACAGATGAACGGCATACTAGGGCACACAAATCACCACATTTACAGACGGAGCTATTTATCTGAAGTATTGTGGTATATATTTCAGTCAAAAAATGGAGGTGCTTGCATGAAAAAACATGAATATTTCAATGTGAAGCGAAAAAAGGAGAAATATGCCGCACTCACCAATATAGCTGAAAAACTGTGCGTCCGGCACCTCTGGCACCTCCCTCCCCTAGCATTCCTCTACCGTCCTGCATGTCCACATATCTATTGATGGAATTCATGTGAAATAAAGATGCACAGTTTTTCAGCTATATTGGTGAGTGCTGCATAGTTCTCCTTTTTTCACTTCACATAAGTTTATAACGTACAGCCGTAAAATTAAAAAAACATATTTTTTCCACAAAAATTCTTTTCACTCCCAATTTTTATTTTCCCAAGGGAAACAGGACCCTAAAAGTTATTTTGCAATTTGTCCTGAGTACGGTAACACCCCATATGTGGGGGTAAACCACTGTTTGGGCGAATGGCAGAGCTCGGAAGGGACAGAGCAGCGTTTGACGCAAAATTGGCTGAAATTGAGTTTGGGCACAATGTCACATTTGGAAAGCCCCTGATGTGCCTAAACTGTGGAAACCCCCCACAAATGACCTCATTTTGGAAACTAGACCCCCCAAGGAACTTATCTAGATGTGTGGTGAGCACTTTGAACCCCCAAGTGCTTCACAGACCTGTGCACATATAGGGTGAAGTGCATCATGCCTCAGTGGTATGTACTGACGCTGGTCATAGGACTAGCGGTGGACACCGTGTCTGTACATGCCACTGAGGTATGACGCACTTAACCCTATATGTGCACAGGTCTGACAACCCTTGCCCTACTTGTTCATGTCACAGAATATTAAATGATCTAGTGATCTTCAACCAAGATTATTGGTCCACCTGACTTAACAACCTTACTTTACTCTGAAACCGATGAAGGTCTGATGTAAGACCGAAACGTTTTACTTACTGCTCGTGTGGACAACATTAAATTATCTGATCACTTAAGTTGAGTGCCAAGTCTCTTAGTATATGTCAATGGTGTGGGAACCTACTCTGGCACCTACTAAGGCTGTGCAAATGCTTATTTATTCAATTTCTAGATACTAGTCATCACCAGCAAATAACAGATCACAAACATCATAAATAATCATATAAAAGATCTGTACAGATACAAACTTGTCAGTCTAAAGATGCAAAAGAGGCTTCACTAAGCATATTAGAGTATGTGCACACTGAACTTTTTGAGAAGTCTTTTATAGCAAGGCTGCTCTGAAACAAACGTGAAAAATCGCTCAAAAACACCTGAAAGTGTCTTTTTATTAATTAATCCTATTAATTCCTATTCATTTCTATAGTAAAACAACTTGCTGGTCATATGATTAGTTTCTTTTGATTGTTTTTCTTCTGTTTCATGCTTTGAAAGATGCCTGATGGGAGAAAATAAAATATATGTCACTTCTTTGAAGGGTTTCCTGATATAAAAAGCTTTAAAGTAGGCACTGTCCAATTAAAAGGCTGTTAAACAAACATGACAAGGAAAAACTCTTCCATAAAAGTTCAAAACTATGCAGAAAACTAAAAATAACTTCAAAACCTCTGTCAAAAATGAGAATTTTCTGACGTGAATTCCACTAGAAAACTAATAGGTCGCGATTCATCAAGGATTTTAATTAAACGAAGTGGCTTACAAGCACAGAAAAATGGCAAAATTTTGGTGCAACCAAGAGTTGCGGCATCATTTTGCAACTTTTGGCCTTTTTATGCCAGTTTCTCTAATCTCTACCTAAATGGACAGAGTTTAAGGATTATGGACTTTCCTTTTTTCCTGTTTGCCCTGATCCAAGATGAAGTCTCGTATCTCGCCCTGCCATGGAACTTCCTGTCTGTCCTGATTATTTAAGTCCGGGCCGTGTGTTCCTCTTTGCCTGAGTATTTTGTTGCTGTTGGTTCCTGAGCTCCTGCTCCTGCTGTTCTGCTGGTGGACTTCCTACTGCTGCTGCTCGTTACTCGGTGCTCAGCATATCCTCGTTCTGCTGCCTGCAGTCCTCTTGGTGTCTGCCTGATGCTGTCTGTGCTTAACTACTGTCTGGACTTCTAGTTGGAGCTATTCGCCCCTGGATCTGCTGTGGCCTGTTAGGAATCCTGACATCATCTTCTCCTCTAGGTCTGTGTTTGTGTGGGCTGTTGTGCGGGACTTGTGTGGGAAGGAGGGCCCCCATATAGTGTTCGGGCCGGAACCAGGGGGACCGCCATCAGGGTTATTGAAGGAATTGAAGGCGGGGCTAGGGTAAAAGGAGCAGGGGACGCGTGTCAGTGGCAGTTGGGAGAGAGAGAGTGAAGGCAGGACGCAGGGTGACTTGCAGGGGCACCGAGAGGAGCCTGTGAGAAGAAAGCTGTTGATTTACCGACGAGAGAGACGTGGGAGACTGTTCCGAGAGACTGCTCCCTGCCTCCGTTCTGAGAGAATCATCCCTGCTGCCCCCCACCTTTGTGAGAGAGGAACTTTACCTCAGGTTGTGGCCGTGACTACCCGTTACCCAGCCACAGAGGCCTGGGCACTTCCCCCCAGCCTTCCCCCATCACGCTGACCCGGCCGTCACCGGCCTGAAGAAACGCCACCTCGTCACAGGCGAGATAAAAGGCCCACTACCCCGGCTTTGGGAGAGACTCCTTGATAAAGGACGGCTACAGGTCATCTGGAGAACTGCGTCATCACCGTGCGCCACCTTCATCGCTTTCTTCAGGGCCTGTTGCGCCCCAACGGCATCGCTTCCTTCAGGGCCTGTTGCGCCCCAACGGCATCGCTTTCTTCAGGGCCTGTTGCGCCCCAACAGCATTGCTTCCTTCAGGGCCTGTTGCGCCCCAACGGCATTGCTTTCTTCAGGGCCTGTTGCGCCCCAGAGGCATCGCTTTCTTCAGGGCCTGTTGCGCCCCACCGGCATCACTGTCTTCAGGGCCTGTTGCGCCCCACCGTCATCGCTTTCTTCAGGGCCTGTTGAGCCCCATTCCTACCCGGGGTAGCGAGACTTCAGGACAGCCGCCTCAGCGACCTCTACGCGGCCACGCTACCGAAACCAGCAGTCCCTGGAAGGCTAAGTGGCATTATATTTGGTTAAGATTGTTGAGTCCCTGCGTGGACTGTTTGTTTTGTTCTTAATTCTTGTTTTGTTCAGCCAAGCCCAGCGGCAAAAGTTAGATAAAAGTAATTTCGTAAACCACCATTCGTCTAGTGTCTCGTCATTGCATCCTGTGAACCTGCTCAACCCTACACTTGTGCAAGACTTTCAGCCCAAAAGGTACATATAGTGACCTTCTCTTGTTAATGCCACTCCTTTATAAAGCTGGACGTCCTCGTTTAAGTGCCGAGTGCATTCCCACCTTTATGATTGCCGGACTTCTACACTTTAGTGCTGTGTGCCTGCTCATTCTTAATATTGCTGGACAGCCTCATTAAATGCGGTGTGCTTACTCACATACTTTCTACCTGACTCCTACGTTTAGTGCCTTGTACACACCTACATCATATTACTGTTGGAAAGGTAATATTAGTGGTCACGCCCCGCTCTTCAGCTACTCTAGACATTTCTATATTGAGCTGTGTTTTCGTTACAATTGCAGGAAGTGCTCTGTTAGTTTTGCTTTATTTGCATCATTCTATATTATGCTGTGCTTTTGTTACTATTGCAGGAAGTGCCCTGTTAGTTTGGTTACACATGTTTAATGTACTTATTTGCATCAACTTTGGTCTCAGTGCCATATTATCCCATGCAATCAGATTCTGTAGTACCCATATAATTGTTACAGAATACTCAAGCCATTTAAGGAATCTGCTGGGATAATGTCGACAGAGACAAAATTGTATCAGTTGTTCTCTATGATCCACTCTTTACAGGGGGATATAGAGGCTCTGCAAAACAAGGTTACTACCTAGGAGGCACATTTTGGACAGGGGCAGCTACTGCCAACTAGTTCTCCCAAGTTACCACCATTTATTTTCAGTGGAGACCGCTTCAAGTTTTGTGGGTTTTTGAATCAATGCCTTTTGTATTTTGATGTGCATGCCGCCCTCTTCCTTACTGATTGATCCAAGGTTTTATGTATAATCATGTTACTTATTTCCTGAGCTCTTGCATGGAGTGTCTTATTATCCCACGCAATCAAATTCCATAGTACCCATATAATTTTTACACAGAGCTATGGTAGGATGGTGGGCAGTGGATTATGAATTAAATGAGCTATGGCATTTCATACAGAAATCTCACATTAGTCTTTGACTTGCTGAAGATTTCTGGCATAGTACACCCCCTGCTTGTCAGACACTCCAGATCCATGACGAAATGTGTACCTCTTCTTGAATCAGGAGCTCTTAGCTCCACTACTCTTCCATTTTCTCGTCTGTCTTGATAAATCAGGGCCATTGTTTTTCATCACCTCAAAAGAACTTGATGTGCATAACCCCTTACATGGGTTTTTCACTACTCGGACAACCACTTCTATAATAACAGCTATACTCACCTCTGGTTTGGACAACATACCAGCGGCGATACACTGACTCTCCCAGGGTTCTCATGACATTGTTATGTCACGTGAGCGCTGTAGCCATAATCTCTGGCATCTTCACTCCCTCCTCCTTTGGACAAATCAAACATCTGGAGGAAGTCAGAGAGCAGCCGCAGCTTTCACTTCCTCTGGATGTCAATTACATATGAAGGATGGGAGAGCGAAGAGGCCGTTGATTGTCATAACCCATGATTTTCAGTTGTGGTCTTCTGGAGGGATTCACAAGGGTCACTAACCTAATAAAATAGATTTGGTTTCGGGCTAATAGAATATTTTCACATGGTCCATTCCAATAATCACAGTTAGGGATGAGCGAGTATACTCGTTAGGATTCGGTACTCGGCGAGTAATGCGGTACTCGCGGTACTCGATTCCTAGCGAGTAAATTTCACTACTTGCCTCACAATATTCGGATCTCCCACCCGGAATGTGTTAGCCAATCACAGTAAAGCCGCCGCCTTCTTTGTTGTGGCATTACTGTGATTGGCTGGCCGCACAGCGTCACTGTATTGCTGGAGCCCCTGGAGAGCGGTCGCATCAGCTGATGCGGCTGCTCTCCACGGGAGATCGACATGGGACCCTCATTATTAATGGGATTATGGCAGAAAGGTGAGTATAGGTTTTTTTATTATTTATATTTTTTTACATGTTGGCTTCAGGGAATTAGGTGTGTGCAGTGAGTATGTACTCTATGTTATGTGTTGTATGTTATGTGTATGTGCTGTATGTTATATGTTGTATGTTCTGTATATCTGTTTTTTTTACATTTACCACATTAGCTGGATGATGGTAATACTACTTTCCCATCATCCGCTAATGCTGTCACTGTAGCGGGCATAGCCGGATGGGACTAATAGTCCCATCGGACGATGCCCGCACAGCACCGGCACAGCCACAGCCCGCACAGGCCCCACACAGAGCCATCACAGCCCCCACAGGCCTCGCACAGCACTGGCACAGCCCCCACAGGCCCCGCACAGCACTGGCAGAGGCCGCAGAGCCCGGCACAGCCCCGCACACAGCCCCACAGACTCCCGCACACATTTTCCGCACACATTCTCCACGCACACATAGTCTCCTTCCGCACACATTCTCCTCCCATTACTCGCATTTCCCATAGACTTAAAATAGACTCGCTACTCATTACGAGTACCCGAGTATTAGGAGCTACTCATAATGAGTACAGCGAGTCCGAGTATTTCACTACTCGCTCATCCCTAATCACAGCATATCAAACGCTGCATGTTATCACTATCTATAAGGGAAACCCTAGATGATATGCCTGCGTTTAAACCAATTTGTCCTCATTTATGTCCCACAATGGAGGTTTCATCAGTTTGTTTTTTTGTTGTATGATGTGATTTTAAATGGTATAATAAAAATTTATTAGTGCCGTTTTCTGTTCTCTGGTAAAAGACACCTTAGGTGGGACAGACGGGTTTGATATTGTAATTCTTTGGCACTAACATAATTGTTTTGGATCGCATATTGATTTAATTGTACTGGGATGACACTTGAGTGCAGTCTGATGTTTCAGGCAAACCCATAGACTTGTATGGGTGCATGTGGGCCGAGACATGCTGCCAATCACAGCATGCTGCGATTGTTCTCTCATACCAATCAGCATAAGAAAATAATCACAGATCTGAGTTGCTCCATAGTATAACATTGGGCTAAGTGCTATGTGATGTTTTATCACATAGCATTCGGCTGTGTTATACTTCGTGTGAACCTGGCCATAGAGTAAATCTTCATGCACACAATCCTACTTTGTGTATCAGGCTCAACATTGAACTTTGTTAAATAGATTTGTTCATAGTGTGTTCAGATAAAGCATTTTGATGATACTTTAGATTTACTTGTTTTTTTTCACTGCTCTTTATATCTTGCAGCAAGACTCTGGATAGTAGCCTAGAGAGGGTTTATTGGTCCATGTAAGGCTACTTTCACACTAGCGTCGGCCGACGGACGTCGCACTGCGTCGTCCCGACGTGCCGTCGCACGTAGTGAAAGTTTTGCACAACGGGGGCAGCGGATGCAGTTTTTCAACGCATCCGCTGCCCCATTGTAATGTCCAGGGAGGAGGGGGCGGAGTTTCGGCCGCGCATGCGTGGTCGAAAATGGCGGACACAACGCACAAAAAAAGTTACATGTAACGTTTTTGTGTGCGTCGCGGCCGCCAAAACACGATGCATCCGTCATACGACGGATGCGACGTGTGGCCATACGTCGCAAAGCGTCGCTAATGCAAGTCTATGGAGAAAAAACGCATCCTGCAGGCAACTTTGCTATTAAAACTGTTAAGCTTCCTAAACATGAAACTTGGCAAAAATTATAAATAAAACAAACAGCAGAGACGCTGTGTGGGAGGAAAGTGTTGATGAACACAAAGTTAATTTTTATCTGCATTCAATAAGGTGTACTGGGTATTTTAAGACATAGATTGGTATTTATTTCCAAATACTACATATTTTATTGCACTACATATGCTTTATCCAAAAGTGTTGCTTTAGTTTTTTAGATATGACCTATTTTCAGTTTGCAATTAGCAAAAAGTAAAATGTTTGTCCAAAACCACAGTGAATTTTTTCCTAAAAGGGAATCTGTCAGTAGGATCTATATGGGAATTCAGGTCATAGAAAGCTGCATTAAATGGTACCTTGATATCTGCAATCTTATGTCTTATTCCAGAGAAATTAATGTTTTTCTTATATGTAAGAATGTAAACGAGCTGTTCAGGACTATGGGCTGGACAATGACCTGCATGAGAATCTGCCTCCAGAGCTTATTGTAAGTGATAGGGGCCTTACAAGTGTGAGACATTTAATGACTGACACTTTGATCTCATAACCACACATACCTCTGCAGTGTGATCAGAACTAATATAATACAACACAGCTAGCACAGTACTACAGAGTTGAGCTTATCTATCCGCTGATGTCATGTTGATAGAGCGGCACCTTCACTTCTGCTTTGTTGATGGGGCATGACTGCCAATGTCATGCTGATTGACAGCCTAAGGCCTGTTTCACACTTCCGTTTTTGTAATCAGTCAAAATCCGCCAATTTTTTTCAAAAAACGTTTTTTCCTCCATAGACTAACATTAGTGGTGGATTTTGATTGACGCTTGTCCGTCTCACCCGCTTTTTGACCGATCCGCCAAGATTTTAGCGGCTCCCGGGTGGATGAAACAGACCCTGCAACGTTTTCTTGTTCTGACGGACCGCCAGTTTGAACCGCGCATGCACTGAATCTTACCATTTTAACCCGTTACTGCCGTCCCGGGAGCCGCTAACAACCGGACGATCCGATTTCGCGGACGCCGATATCACCACCGACCTCCCGCGACCACCACCGACCTCCCGCGTGATCACGCCCGCCGATGTCACCTCCGTCCTCCCGCGAGATCGCGGCCGCCGATCTCACCTCCGACCTCCCGCTAGCCACTGTGACGACCGCGGTCTCTTTAAATCAGGCTGCTCCACGGATCCATTCTCCTACGTGGTCCGATCTCATCCGACATCACTAAACGGAGACGAATCAGTTTCTTTCATCCTTTGGCAGATTTCAGCTGACCGCCGACGACGGAGGTATGAAACAGGCCTAAGCAACTATGTTTAGCAACTACCTGCCTGTCAGCTATTAGGCCCATACTAAAAAAAATAGACCTGGAAAATCCTTTTAAAATAAGCTCTGGAGACAGATTCTCATGCAAATCAGTGTCCGTACCGTGGATCTTAATAGCTTATTCGCATAGCCTGGAACAGCTCATTTACATACAAAGAAAAACATTTTTTTCTTCTCTGGAATAAGAGTCGGATTGCAGATATCAAGGTATCATTTATTCTACGTCCGATGACCTGAATGCTCATATAAATGGCTTGGGAGAGTTGATCCTAATGGCAGATTCTCTTTAAACATAAATTGTTCATTAATGTTTGTTATCAGATTATAATCAGAATTTGGTCAGTGTCGGTTTTTTACCGTCAGAGTTTGGTCAGAGTTGATTTTTACCATAATTTTTTTCAGAGTTTCATCAGTTTTTTGCATGTAAAAAAATAGATGAAGGTTTTACCAGCTTCTTTTCTTATTGAAGAGACTGTAAAAAATGGATTGCACCTGGATGCCATCTGAGTGCTGTATGATTTTTTTCCACACACCCATAGACTTGTATTGACAAGTGTGATTTCAGTGCATTTTATGTGGACCATTTAGTCTGAGGAAGAAATTGGACAAATGAACTCTCCCATAGTCAATCATATTTTCAATTGCTGTCCTTAAAAAGCATGGATAGTAGTCATATAAGAAAAACTGATGTCTGAATGAGCCCTGAGATTTCTGCTTGATATCAAAGAACGATTCCTTTTTTACATCCAGCGGTGAAAACTCTGTCCTGATCCTGCTTCAGTTTGAGCAAGATACAATCGAGACAGATTTTCAACAGTTTTCTCTACCAGAATTTTACCTATTACTGGCAGAGAGTTTGAATGTGGAATTTAAATACATTGTAGTGTATACATCAGAACTTAGCATCACTGTTCATCATACAATATGTAAGCGTTAGTCACCAAAAAGCTGGAAATTCCCGTGAAGCACGGTTAATCCATAAATTATATCTATAAGATTAAAGGAATTTCCATTACTAAGTTATTAATGACCTATCCTTACCTTGTTGCCAGCTCCACCAGCAGATTTATGTACATAGTGTACTTAGGAGAGCACTGCTTTTTGCGATTTACATACTTTTTGCAAGTATGGGATCCAAGAGGGCGTTCCATAAGAGTTTTTCTCTGAAGAAGTGTAGTCGTCCCCTCTATGACACTGCCCATTCAAAGGTTACCAGCATGTGAAACTGGTCTAACGGTGTGAAGTTGTGAAATTAACCTGTTCTTCCAAGACCACCCTGTGAGAAGACTGAGGCTGTTTCACATTAGCGTTTTTGTGCGCAGCGCAACATGCACATTCATGGGCATGCGTCATGCGTACCTATGTTTAACATGGCGTACACATGGTCTTGCATTTGCATGCGTTCGTCTGCGTTTTCGCGCGCATGCGTTTTTCCAGGTGTGCGTCTAGACGCG
The DNA here is from genome assembly GCF_039654945.1 of Dendrobates tinctorius. Taxonomy (NCBI): domain Eukaryota; kingdom Metazoa; phylum Chordata; class Amphibia; order Anura; family Dendrobatidae; genus Dendrobates; species Dendrobates tinctorius. Next base: position 6,590,221 of record NW_027361891.1, read on the forward strand.
CTAGACGCAACATGTTGCATTTTTGGGTCCGCCCGAAGGCGTAAAAAAACGCATGCTTACACTTGCGCACGGAATGCATCAAAACAACGCATTACAGTCTATGGGAACGCAGGCGTATGCATGGACATGCGTTTGCGTACGCATGCATGCGTTTTAAGAGTAAACATGTCTAGACACTGGTTTAAACCAACCCCTACACAAAGAAACATTGTTTGAAATGTGAGTATAAAAACCTAATGTCTGACTGTACTTTTTTCTCCATTTATAACGCATGTGCATAAAAACCGCAAACGCATGCGCGTTTTTGCATGCGTTTCTACTTGCGCACGATGCGCAGCGCACAAAGACGCAAGTGTGAAACTAGCCAGACCTGAGTGCACGTCACAGACAAGTCACATTGAGTACAGGATGACCTCGTGGTATCATGCTGACTGACTAGTTTCAGATGCTACTTAGAGTTTGAGGACTACATGTCCCCAGAGAAAACTTTTGAAATGCCGCCTTGGACCACAAGCATACTGCGCAACAAAATAGGAATAAGGGCGTATCCCCACAAATGAAGGATGAAAATAAAAACTGAAAGTGGCAACAGATTCAGGGCAGCACATGAATTTTGGCCAGGTAACAAACTCAAATTTTTTGGACACTTGACAGGTCCTCTTTAAGTGACAGCCATCATGTTGATAGACTTCTGGGTCTATGGGGCAAAGCATAACCTCAGCTTGTCCCAACATTCAAGTATCACAGTGGGGTGAAATACTTAATACTGTCCTGATGTGTATTGTATGAAGATACAGATACACCTCTATGCATGACATTTTACAAAGTGGTACTGAGGAGGAAGAAGGTTAGTGGGAGTATAAGTACTAGTGTAATTTTACTTCACACAACAGTAGCTGGGGTTTTAATAGACAGATTAGAGATACACACTTTGTGATCATAAAATAATGGTATATCATAACAATATAACACCATTTATAAGAAGGGAATACCTCTCTAAACTATAAAAAATGTGACCTAGACCTTGAATTTGACCAACAGAGTTTCATTGTTTAGCATTTTAACCAAAAATATCCCATATTAATCTACTTGGTGTTGTATAAAAAGGTGTGGGGTGCACCAAACAATCAATGGGCTCTATATATGAGGGTGCAAAAGCCTTGCATGGAGAGAACCATGAAATGTAAGAGAAAAAAGACCAAGCAAAGAATGGCCTGCACACCAATTAACTCTGATAACACATAATAACCGTAGAAAAATGCTTTATTGGAAAACACAACACACGTGTTAAAAACAATTAAAAAGGACAAAGGAAGTCCATGTAACACCCCTGCATATAATAATCACATACAGCCATAATAGGTATAGAGCCCTTTTTGTATCATTAAGAGTACAGACAATGAAAAGCCATCACAATACACCATGTGTGCAGAGTTTTTTCTGAGACATATGTAGTCTCCAAATTGATTCCTATATACCAGCCCAATGTACAAACTTTCCAGGACCACAATTCAGGAGCCTGCAAACAAATAAGGCTGTTAAAATGGAAGAGAAGTTGTAGCTACATACTCACTGAACCACCTAATGAGCAAAAACCCTGAAAGCCAGCTCAATATTGCCAGATGATGTGCTGGTGGATGGCCAGGCACCCATGAAGTCTGTGGATAGCCAAGGGAATAATGCCCATAGGCATCCAAAATAAAGCTAACACAGGGCTGAAGACATGGAGCAGGGGTGTGAGGAGCAACCCCACGCGTATCGCTTGCTTAAAGCAGCTTCATCAGGGGATGCTTATGGGCATTATTTCATTTCATTAATCTACTTGGAACGTTAACCTAGAACAGCTTACTATAGTTTAGAAATTCTAAAAGACGGTGCCCTGTCCACTCCAACTATAATAGAAGGCTGAATTAATCGGGTAAAATATGAAAGATGCGCTGCAGGGTCCATTGCCATAGAAGTCTTTACTGTGCTATAATGAACACTACTAAAAAGCACGGAGTAAAATAAGTTATATAAAGCGTGGCTTATAACTGAGCCCCACAGCATTTCTCTCTGTGTGACCTATTGTTAACTCTTTATTACTAAAAGTTACAGTAAGTTTTGGGTGTGAAATTGTAAATAACGGATAATAAGATTATTTAGCCACCACCTATTAAGGTCCTTCCTTTCTACTTATTAGATTTTCTAAAGCAAACAGTAATTAATGTTCAAGAAAAGATAATTGGCTATACTTGCAGTTGCTACATATGAGCCCAGCTGGGGATAATCTCTTCTTAGTCCCGAAGCCCAACTTGCGGTCTGTCTGTCAATACTTGCTATTTATTATTTATTGCTGTAAATGCAGAAAAACTAGTGGAGAAAATCAGTAAATCGCTGGTGGAATTGCAGCTGATTTGTATTGTATCATAAAAACAGGAATTGAACGGGTGACAACACAAGTGCACACCTCTAATATGGTGCACAGCCTTGAGTTTTGTGAATTGACGTGTTTCAGAACCCCCAGGGCACAGACCCTCCAATCCAGTCACGTTCTGTGTTTCTGAGACAGTTCATAAATGTCATTACTTTTCTGTTAGCTTTACATACTCATTTTTAATCATTATTAGAACAACTGATAAGGGTCAGGGTGGTCCCTTTTATAGACTTGAGTCAAAATATTGGCTTTAGCATGACCCCATCTTAAAGATAAACCTTTAATTATGAGGGAGGATACTTGGAATACAGAAAAAAGATTAAAATATCTTCTTGAAAATGTGACGTCTGAGAGAGTTCCACTTTTGAAGATGGCTCATACCACTGATTTAATTGGATGAGTGCTATCTGATTTTTTTATTGGATATCACTCGGACCAATGTTATCGTATGGGTCAGCTCTGACTTCTTTCAGAATCTGTTTGAAAAAAATAGCAGTATGCTGTGATTTCACTCCAAAATCGAATGGGTGAGAGAAAAAGAAAAAATATCTGATGTCATATGGAGCTACAGTATATCATTCCATTTTTATGGATACATTATAATTCTATAGCATAGGAAACTGTAAAAGGTCTTGTAAATGAATAATAGTTGCTGAGTAAAAAAAAACGAATTGTATGTGGACACAGATGACAAGAAAAAAATTGTCCCACTTTTCTGGATGAACATCAGACAGATCTTTAATAAGTTCGAGTGCTGCTATCCTTGCAAGTGAGTTCCACATGTTAATTTGAAGGCCACTGGGAAGGAGCAACATTTCTAGGCTAAGTGCCCATGACCGCAGCATTTCCACAACTCCCTGCCTCGGGTAAAATGCATGCGGAATTCGCATGCGTTTTCCCGCAAAACACAAGCATTTTGCAAGCGTTTTTAACTTGCAGAATGCTTGCGCTTTTCCAAGCACTTTGAAGCATCGCTTTAAAAACTGATTGATAGGTTGGTCACACTTGTCAAGCATAGTGCTTGACAAGTGTGACCAACTTTTTACTATTGATGCTGCCTATGCAACATCATTAGTAAAAGATATAATGCTACAAATAGTAAAAAAAAAAAAAAAAAATAGGGATATCCTTACCCTCCGTCGGCCCCCGGAGTCGTTCCGCCCCTCATTGGCGCTGCCGGCAACTTCTGTTCCCAGGGATGCCTTGCGACAATGACCTCTGATGATGTAGCATCACGCGAGACCACTACGTCATCAGAGGTCACTCGCGCAATGCATCCCTGGGAACAGAAGATGCTGGCAGCGTGGCTGAGAAGCGTGAAGGCTCCGGGGGCCATCAGAAGGTGAGTAAATCCCTATTTTTTATTTTAATTCTATTTTTTACAGGGATATGGTACCCAGGGCATGAAGGATAGTCTCCTCTCCTCCAGACCCTGTGTACAATTCGCACATGAAGCGCTCACTTTACGCATGGTGGGCATAGCCATATGCGTAAAGTAAGCGTTTCAATGCAATCCTATGGCGGCGGAATCGCCACAATTCCGCAGAAATAATGGACATGCTGCGGACGCAACATGGGCACACAGTCTTAAAGTGTATGCTCAAAAAATAAAAGAATGACATCCTAGTTTAATAATACTGCAAGAAATCCTGAATGAATACTCTTCTTAGTCATCATTGAAGCAAAGTCCAGTATTTTCTTGTGCCTCTTAATTTTTTTAATTTGTAATTTGTTCTTCCTTATTGCATACACAAGGTTTTCAGGAAAGCAAAGCTACCCAAATACAGTGGGTATGAAAAGTATTCACACCCCTTTAAATTTTTAACTCTTTGTTTTATTGCAGCCATTTGGTAAACTCAAAAAAGTTCATTTTTTTCTCATTAATGTACACTCTGCACCCCATATTGACTGAAATAAAACAGAAATGTATAAATTTTTGCAAATTTATTGAAAAAGAAAAACTGAAATATCACATGGTCATAAGTATTCAGACCCTTTGCTCAGTATTAAGTAGAAGCACCCTTTTGAGCTAGTACAGCCATGAGTCTTCTTGGGAATGATGCAACAAGTTTTTCACACCTGGATTTGGGGATCCTCTGCCATTCTTCCTTGCAGATCCTCTCCAGTTCTGTCAGGTTGGATGGTGAACGTTGGTGGACAGCCATTTTCAGGTCTCTCCAGAGATGCTCAGTTGGATTTAGGTCAGGGCTCTGGCTGCGCCAGTCAAGAATGGTCACAGAGTTGTTCTGAATCCACTTCTCTGTTATTTTAGCTGCATCCTTAGGGTCATTGTCTTGTTGGAAGGTGAACCTTCGGCAATGTCTGAGGTCCAGAGCACTCTGGAAGAGGTTTTCATCCAGGATATCTCTGTACTTGGCCGCATTCATGTTTCCTTCAATTGCAACCAGTCGTCCTGTCTCTGAAGCTGAAAAGCACCCTTATGGTATGATGCTGACTATGTGGAATTTTCTTCCATCTCCCTACTGCATCTGTGAAGCTCAGCCACAGTGATCTTGGGGTTCTTCTTTACCTCTCTCACCAAGGCTCTTCTCCCACAATTGCTCAGTTTGGCTGGACGGCCAAGTCTAGGAAGACTTCTGGTGGTCCTAAATTTCTTCCATTTAACGTCTTCCATTTAACGATTATGGAGGCCACTGTGATCTTAGGAACCTGGAGTACTGCAGAAATTCTTTTGTAACTTTGGCCAGATGTGTGCCTTGCCACAATTCTGTCTCTGAGCTCCTTGGCCAGTTCCTTTGACCTCATGATTCTCATTTGGTCTGACATGCTCTGTGAGCTGTGAGGTCTTATATAGACAGGTGTTTACCTTTACAAATCAAGTCCTATCAGTTTAATTAAACACAGCTGGACTTTAATGAAGGAGTAGAACCATCTCAAGGAGGATAACAAGGAAATGGACAGCATGTGACTTAAACGTGAGTGTCTGAGCAAAGGGTCTGAATACTTATGACCTTGTGATATTTCAGTTTTTCTTTTTTAATAAATTTGCAAATTTTCTACTTTTCCGCTTTTTTTTAGTCAAGATGGGGTGCAGAGTGTACATTAATGAGAAAAAAATGAACTTTTTGGAATTTACCAAATGGCTGCAATGAATCAAAGATTGAAAAATTTAAAGGGGTCTGAATACTTTCCGTACCCACTCTACATTGAATCTTACTGTTGCTATGATGTATTTATCTTTGAACAACAGTGTCACAGTACAAACACAACATTACTGCACCTCACTGTTTCCCTTTGGGAGATTCATTGTGGTACTGTTACAGATCATGTGTGATTTATCTAAATTATATAATATACAGTTGAAACCTGAAGTTTACATACACTATATGAATAGACACATATACATGTTTTTCTCAATATCTGACATGAAATCAGAATAAACTTTTTCCATTTAGGTCAATTAGGATTATCACAATTATTAATATTTGCCAAATGCCAGAATAATGAGAGAGGGACAGAGAGAGAATGTTTTAAGGCATTTTTATTACTTGTAAACTTCTAGCTTCAGCTGTACATTAATTAAGGCTATCAGATGAGTCCTTATGTCTTCACATATCCAGATATGTAGCTATGTATCAGCTGAAAAGATAAAACAAGTGTTGATGCAAATCTAGATTATTTAGTTATTTACCTATATGAGTTCAGAGATTTCCTTTGGTAAATCTTAATGTTTTTCAAGAATTTTAATTATGTAGAAATAATTGTTCCATTCACGACAATAAGTCCCCAAAACAAGAATTATTTATGAATCACATGTATAAAAAGTTTAAGTTAAGAGAGAATCTGTAAGCCCATCCTAACCAGCACTTTCTATTGGGGGTTTTCAACATTAAAAAAAGAAATCTGCTTTTCAGCAGAAACAGCATAAGTTGTGTCTTTTTTTCCTTTTCTTTTTTTTTTTAATTGGGCAGAGATGCAGTACCAGGCACAGGCCATAAGGAAATGTGGTGCTCTTACTTCCAATTAAATCATAACTAGGTTGTGGTACTGTAAAGGAACAAAGAGGTTCGGAATAAGATTACAGTCTGTCCAAAACTTCTGTCTTTGCACAGATTACAAGGCATATATTTTTACTTAGCACTGTTCTGCAATGCACATTGACAGACAACAGCTGTAGAGAGACTGCGCTTTAAATAATATAGCCCATTGTTCGCTCCCTGTCATAAGCAAAAACAGGGACAGCTGTAAAAGAAAATCTAACATAAGGACTCCCTGAAACAACTCTTGTATCTTATCTTTATACACAATGTTGGGAGAACTAGGATATTAATGCTAAAGAGGTTTCCCAAACTCCAACCAGATCAGTAAAGTCTTAAGGGCCTGTCACACTAAGCGATATCGCTAGCAATATCGCTATAACGTCACTGGTTTTTGTGACGCAGCAGCGATATTGCTAGCGATATCGCTATGTCTGATACTTACCTCCGACCGCTCCCCCACTGGTTATCGCTGATCGCGTGAGAACGTCCTGGACCGTTTCTCGTCGTCAGCTTCCTGCTGGGCTTCCAGCTGTGGAGACGAGCGACGCGTGGACGCGGGCGGGAGGACGCAGGATCGCCTCGTCTGACAGGTAAGTAGCGACCCCCGACCCCTGCGATGTTGCTGGTGAGATCTGCCTGTGTGGCAGCTCACTAGCTACCACTTAGCGATGTACCAGCGATCCTGACCGCGTCATATCACTGGTCGGGATCGCTGGTGCATCGCTAAGTGTGACAGTACCTTTATAAACATTCTCTCTATGTGGTCCATGGCTGCCACCTCCTCCTCCTTATCTTATCTTTTCTAACCCCCTGCATCTCCAATATTGTTTCTCTTAGGGGTGCCTAAAGTAGGCATTTCTGAAAAGCGTTTCACGTGCTCCCTTTCTAATGTGAAAAGCTACAATTCCCATAAGGCTCTGTGCTTCTCTGTCTCTTTGTATCTCTGCTTACTTTCAGTCTCTCAATTACGTTTTTCTGTTCTCGTTCATTAGTTGGTTGGGTATAGACTAGAGTGATGTTCTTAAAAGGTATCTGTCAGTATGATCAGCACTCCTAAACTGTTTATATGGGCATGAAGGTCATAGGAAGTTGAATAAAATGATACCTTGATATCTTGTTCCAGAGAAACCCACATTTTCCTATGTGGAAATGACCTGTTGGGATCTATTGGCTGCCCACTGATCTCCCTAAGAATCTGCCTCCAGAGCCTATTGTAAATGAAAAGGGGAGTTACAAGTGTGAGACATGGTACTACTGACATTTAGCTCTCATAATCACACACAACTCTGCAGTGAGATCAGATTGAACACAGTAAAGCAGAAATGAAGTTTATCTCATTACAAAGTAATTTGCAGCTGCAGTCCTCTCATAGTGTTTCAGGTTACATCTTCCAGCCACTCTGGGGGAAGGGCAGTACAGCAGAGCTGACATCTCTGTGTGAAGACTTTACAGTAAATCTGCTTGGGTTGTTAACAAGACAAAGTTCAACTCTGCTGTACTGTGTTAGTTATAATCAGGCATAATTTTGTTGCAGAGCCGACAGCACTATGTGAGAAAAAGTGCTGCTGCAAATGTTTGTAATGAAACAAAGTTCACTTCTGCTGTACTGTGTTAATTCCAATCTTACTGCAGAGCTGTGTGTGATTTTGATAGCAAAGTGTTAGTTATCACTTGGTCTACACAGGTAACACTTACACCTCCTTTTCTTTGAAATAATCTCTGGAGGAAGAGTCTCATGTGGATCTGTGTCTGGCCCATAAATCTTAACAACTAATTTACGTATAAGAAAATTGTGTATTTATCTGGAATCATTGTATCACGGATATCAAGGTATTATTTTATTCAACTTTCTAGACACAGATAGATAGCTTAGTAGGTCTGATCCCACAGACAGATTTCTTTTAAGTTTCTATTATCTTAGCAATTCTACATCAAAGAAATAAAATACAATCAAGTAGCATTGATAGTAAAGTCCTCAGAACTAATATTAACCCCTTTTCCCCAAGGGTGGTTTGCATGTTAATGCCCGGGCCAATTTTTACAATTCTGACCACTGTCCCTTTATGAGGTAATAACTCTGAAATGCTTCCATAGATCCCGGTGATTCTGATATTGTTTTCTCATGACATATTGTACTTCATATTAGTGGTAAAATTTCATTCATATAACTTGCGTTTATTTGAGAAAAAAAATGGAAATTTGGCGAAAATTTTGAAAATTTCTCAATTTTCCAACTTTGAATTATGCTCTTAAATTACAGAGATATAGCACACAAAAAACTTAATAAGTAACATTTCCCACATGTTTACTTTACATCAGCACAATTTGGGAACCTAAATTTTTTTTTGTTAGGAAGCTATAAGGGTTAAAAGATGACCAGCGATTTCTCATTTTTACAACACCATTTTATTTTTAGGGACCACATCACATTTGAAGTCACTTTGAGGGGTCTATATGATAGAAAATGCCCAAAAGTGACACCATTCCCTCAAGGTGCTCAAAACCAGATTCAAGAAGTTTATTTACCCTTCAGGTGCTTCACAGGAATTTTTTGAATGCTTAAAAAAAATGAACATTTAACTTTTCTTCACAAAAAAATTACTTCAGGTTCAATTTTTTTTTATTTTACCAAGGGTAACAGGAGAAATTGGACTGGAAAAGTTATTGTGCAATTTGTCCTGAGTACGCCGATACCTGATATGTGGGGGGTAACCACTGCTTGGGTGCATGGCAGAGCTCGGAAGGGAAGGAGCGCCGTTTGACTTTTTCACTGCAAAATTGGCTGGAATTCAGATGGGATGCTATGTCAAGTTTGAAGAGCTCCTGATGTGCCTAAACAGTGGAAACCCCCCACAAGTGACCCCATTTTGGAAACTAGACCCCCAAGGAACTTATTTAGATATGAGGTGAGCACTTTGAACCCCCAAGGGCTTCACAGAAGTTTATAACGTACAGCCATACAATTAAAATATCATATTTTTTCCACAAAAATGATCTTTTCACCCCCAATTTTTATTTTCCCAAGAGTAACAGGACCCCAAAAGTTATTGTGTGTCATGATCCAGTGTTGGATCTGGCGGTATTAAAAGCACAAAGTGAACTTTTTTTACTTTGGTTGAGTTCAAAGGTGTTTTGACTGTCCCCAGTGGTGGTTAGTGGTATCGCACTTTAGGTTTAGGTTAATGTTCACTTAATTATGGATCAGGTGTGACACCCTATAAAGGTGTGCTGGGGGTGTGCAATCACTGCTGATGATATTCATTCATTTATTTCTTGCTGAGTTGTTGGAGAGCCTGGTGGAAGGATGGAGCGGGATAGGAGTCCTGCGCAGTCAGCCAGAGAGAATGAGTGCCAGCTAATGGTGTCTGCAGGAAGGACTGGCATGGCTTGGTGGAGTCGCAGTTTATGGTGTCGGCGGGAAGTGCGGGCATGGCTTAGAGGAGTGGTGACTAGGAAGAGAGTTGCACTCAGCATGCTCTACTTGGTTGCTGAGAACTGGACTCGAGCATGCTTGGATTCTTGGCGGAGGCTGGACACATCTTGGGACTCTGTGTACTGGACTGCTGCAAGTGGTGATGGACTCTGCTCCCAGGCTGCATGATGGTGATGGATCCAGTTATGTGATGGATCAGGGTGGAGGAGAAGATGCACACAGGTGGTGGGCTCTGTTGCTAGGAGCGCACGCAACAGAGCAAAGATAAGTGGTGTTTCCCCTGTATTGTCTCTTTCCTCATGTGTGTTGTTAGTGCAGTGGTGGGATTAGTCTCCGCACCGACCTATTCAATAGTGAGGGTTTAGGCTCAGGGCAAGCAAGGGCGTTAAGGTACGCGTGCGGCGACAGGTGCGGAGCCTGTTTAGGGAATGTGAGGAGTGTAGGGACACTGGCTCAGGGGAGTGCAGGAGGTCTACATTTCCCCATTCCCTATCGCAGGGCCCACCATTGTTAAAGTTACCCAGGTTCCCCCCTTTATTATTTAAATGCGCCTTACTGGAGGCGGTGTTTCCAGATATATGTATGCATGGCGTGTAATACCTAAATCCGCCAGGTGGAGGCGGCGTATCCACCTGCACGCTTTATTATTTAAATTCGCCCCATTGGAGGCGGTGTATCCAGGGTCACGTGTGTTATGGGTTCGCCTTGTGACATCATCTGCGTCCTGACACACGTGACCATGACATTGTGCAATTTGTCCTGAGTACGCTGATACCCCATATGTGGGGGTAAACCACTATTTGGGTGCATGGCGGAGCTCGGAAGGGAAGCAGCGCCATTTGACTTTTTTGGCTGGAAATGAGATCGGACGCCATGTCGCGTTTGGAAAGCCCCTGATGTGTCAAAACAGTGGAAACCCCCCAATTCTAACTCCAACCCTAACCACAACACACCCCTAGCCCTAACCCTAGCCCTAATGGGAAAATGGAAATAAATACATTTTTTAAATTTTATTATTTTTCCCTAACTACGGGGGTGATAAAGGGGGGTTTTATTTACTATATATTGCGGGTTTTTATTTTTGGCAGCTGTCGCACGCTAAAAGACGCTTTTTATTGTAAAAATAGTTTATGCTTCACCATATTTTGAGAGCTATAATTTTTCCATATTTTGACCCATCGAGTCATGTGGGGTCTTATTTTTTGCGGGACGAGTTGACGTTTTTATTGGTACCATTTACGGGCATGTGACATTTTTTGATCGCTTTTTATTCTGATTTTTGGGACGCAGAATGAACAAAAATCAGAGTTTCATGAATTTCTTTTAAATTGATAAGGCAGTTTTATTCTTCGGGTCAGTACGGTTACAGCGATACCTCATTTATGTCTTTTTTTATGTTTTGGCGCTTTTATGCAATGAAAACAATTTTATATAAAAAATAATTATTTTTGCATCGCTTTATTCTGCGAGTTATAACTTTATTTTTTTGCTGATGACACTGTGTGGCAGCTCATTTTTTGCGGGACAAGATGAGGTTTTCAGCGGTACCATGGTTATTTACATCTGTCTTTTTGATCGCGCGTTATTGCACTTTTTGTTCGGCGGTATGATGATAAAGCTTTATTTTTTGCTTCTTTATTTTTATTTTTTAAGGAGTTCAATAAAGGGGTTAACTATTGGGATAGTTTTATAGGGCGGGTCGTTATGGATGCAGCGATACCAAATATGGGCACTTTTATTGTTTTGTTTTTTTATTTTCAAAAAATGGATTTATTAGGGAATATTTTTTTTTCATTTATTTAGCGTTTTTTTTATAAATTATTTTTACTTTTTTTTTTTTACTTTATTACATTGTCCCAGGTGGGACATCACTGTCATGTGACAGATCGCTGATCTGTCACATCCACATCACAGATTGCTGTGACAGATCAGCGATCTGTCACAGGCAGTGCTGGAGGCTTCCTCATGTAGGCGCTTTGTAGGCATGAGGATGCCGGCTCCCTGCAGGCCCCCAAAGGTCCCCGCCGCCATATTGGATCCGGGGACCTGCAGGGTAGGAGGCACCTGCAGCAGTGCTGCACATTGCGCTGCTGCGGGGGGCTCAGGGAGGCACGGACGGAGCCCCCTCCTTGCCGATGCTTCCCTAAACCCCCGGTACACTGCGATCGTGTTTGATCGCAGTGTGCCAGGGGTTAATGTGCTGGGGTCGGTCCGTGACCACCCCTGACACATAGTGCCGGGTGTCAGCTGTGATATTCAGGGTCATGGGATGCATTAGAGGAGGTCTGGGGACATGAGATGAAAACATAATTCTCCCTCAGTACAAATCACTCGTCAGACCACATTTGGAGTATTGTGTGCAATTTTGGACTCCGGTGCTCAAGAAAGACATTACTGAACTTGAAAGGGTTCAAAGGCGGGTTACTAAAATGATAAATGGAGTTGGTTCACTACAATACCCAGAAAGGTTATCAAAATTAGGTCTATTTACTCTAGAAAAGGGAAGACTTAGGGGAGACTTAATATATATGTACAAGTATATCAGAGGGCAATACAGAGATCTCTCCAATAAACTGTTTGTACCAAGGACTGTGACAAGAACAAGTGGGCAGTCTCTTCGTTTGGAGGAAAGACAATTCCTGAGGAAGTGGTGATGGCCAACTCACTGAATGAATTTAAGAAAGGAATGGATGCTTTTCTTGTAACAGTATAGAAGGTTATGAATAGCAGAATATTATAGGTAGATGGTTGACCCAGCTTAGGGGAAGGAATTTTTTTCCCTATGGAGAAAATTGGCTTCTATTCTGTGGGATTTTTGCCTTCCCCCGGATCAACAATGCAGAACAGCTGCACTAAAAATAGGCTGAACTAGATGGACATAAGGTCTTACTTCAGCCTTCAAAACTATGTTACTATGTTACAGTACTCAAAAAAAATCCCCAAAGGTATGAACTGGGATATAACTTGGTGTGCATGCAGCGTGTAAGCGCACAATCACATTTGGCCATTGAACAGAAAAAAACAAAGACAGAAAGATAATGATTAAATGCCCTGCAGTAAATAGATAAATAGCATAGTGCATTAAAATAATACCGTATATGGTACTTAGTTAACAATTAACATGTTTTTCATTAAAAAATGTGAAATTGCGGTCACCGTGAAGAAGTGGGATGGCTTTCACTTTTATTATCTAAAAACATTTTAACTAAGTTTATTTTCATGTACTATGCTGTGTTTATTTACTGCAGGGTATTTAATCATTATCTTTCTGTCTTTGTTTTTTTCTAATACTACTCATCGCCACTTCCCCGTTCTGTGTTTTTTGCTGCACCGCCGCTTTGGTGCACATGACCAGCCAGCACTGATAGAGTGTTAAAGAAGTAAATAATAAAGCCTTGTTATTTTATGCTGGCTTTTAACCTCACTTGTATGGATTAAGTGAATAAAGGATTTGCATTTTCACTATATCATGGAGCTGGAAATTCATCTTTATTACTTTGGATCAGACGCTTGGACACAGCGGTCCCGTGCTGGAATTAAACGATTATATAGTAGATAAAGCTACACACATTGGTACCCTTCTGTTAAAGTAAACAGAAAAACAATGGCCACTGAAAAAAGCCAAAACTGACAGAAGTAATTTTCAATTTAAATTTACTGAACAACAACTAAGGAAAATCAGACATACTGTACGTATAATGAGAGATTTTGGCACTAGATGACAAACTGGGCCAATTTTGGATGTACTTTGTATAAACACAGTGTCAGACTTGGGTGCTGAGACCCCACTAGTAACCAACTCCAGGACCCCACTTTTCAGCTACTTGCAAATATGATATTATCCTCAATCAGAAATTTACAGTGAACTGGGTAGATATATAAGAGGGTGGTGGCCACTCCTGCAATGAGGCCCACCAGAGGATTCCCCTGTTCTCCTGTGGGCCAGTCCAAGCCTGTTAACAGATATCTAGACAACAGAACAAATGTCTGACCCCAAGAAGACATGAGTCTGGCTAATGGGAGATTTTGAAGCTTCCTGAGATATCAGCAATCTACATGAAGTTGAGGAACATATATGTGAATAAATAGATGCATCTAACAGTGACATGCCTATAGATTTCATACCAATTAGTCTCAAATGCAGTAGAAGATGGCAATGCACCTGCACTGACACTGCAGGGGCTGAGTGCACATACACAGTGTCACTGAGCAGCCACTACAGACAGGGGTGAGAGATCAAGCTTGTACTGACGATATGTATGCCTTTGCTGGTGCAGGGATGGGGATTCAATTCGGGCTCCAAAGTGAGCATTGTCAATCAGCATAAGGGGAAGTGCAGAGGATTGTACATGAAGGGATGGAATGGTGCACGTAGCCATTGGCCATGTCAAGCATACCCAGAGGTTCCACTATTTAAATGTATAATAATTAAACAGTTTTTATGTATAATAAAATTAGTGAAATCTACAAGACAGGTATGATTTTTATATCAATATAAGAAAAAATTGGCGTCTCCGGTTAAATCTTGGCAGCTTTATTACATTTCTATTAAAAACAGGTAGCAAAGAAGGCAATGTTCTGGTGTTAACGCGTATCGACTTTAGTAGTTTTAATCGTAACATGTATCTCATATGTTGCTTCCTCATTTAAAAACATTAATATACTCCCCCCACAGTGACATCCCTAGAATTAATTATATGCAAATGTGGCGCCCCTGTGGGTCTAGTAGCCACAGAGGTACTGCACCTCATCCAGAGGTATGGTATCTCACGACCGGGTAAGATGGGGGCGCTTTACCACACTCCTAACACTGCACCCAACACACACAAGTTAGTCAGGGCATCTGGGTGTACCCTTCGGGAGGATGGCCTCATCCCAGACTGGCTAGGAAAGGGTGTTGGGGGGTTAGTGGGGAAGGTAGGTAGAAGGGGAGGAGCTTAGAAAGTGGAGTGATTTAGAACAGCCAATCATTGACAGTGAGTGGGCGGAGCGTAGAGAAAGAGTGGGAGATTTGAAGTGAGCTGAGGGTTTCCCTCAGGGGAGAGCAAGTGGAAGGACGTGTTGGGGACAGCTCATGTCAGGAGGAGCTGCTGGACTGATTGGCTTGGAAAGAAAGGCTCCCTGAAGGAAGGAGTGATTTCTCTAGAGTCTCACGCTGATAGCCATCAGGTGGGGGAAGAAATTAGGTCACAGAGGGTCTCAGTCCCTAGCCTAGTGAAGTGAACATCGAGCTTAACTAGCAAGCTGACAGCTTTGGTTACTGTATGGGCCACAGCGAACTTCCACAGTTACCTTCTCCAGAAAGGCTGCCACGTAGGATCAAGAAATCGCCTGAGTTACGAGTTCTGACAGGACCTGCAACAGCTAGCCTGGGACACTGACTGTGAGATGCTGATAGGAAGGAAGGAGTTAAAGCAGCATTGTGGAGACGGCCTAGGAAGGAATATACTGACGGGGAGTTCTGGAGGGGTGTACTCATTTACCTGGGAGTATACCGGACCCCTTTGCCTGGAGGACTCAGCACCGAAGTGGGCGTCTGGAGACTGTGAGTAAAGCCCCTTGAAACTGCATTCAACTGAGTCCTTTGTCTCCTTTCTGCACCTAGCACCCAGCACTGCTACATCCACCACTCCGCCTGACAACATCATCCCTAAAAACAACTCTCAACGGCCCTCTCAACGGACTATTGCTCAACCTGTGTAGAGCTATTTTCACCTCAGCTGCGACACACCAACAGTCTCAGGGGAACAACACCGCAGCACTGGTCGCCTCTGACCAGAATACCACAGGTGGCATCACGTATTCATATATAAACTTTATTTTCATTTTTTTTACCACATTCCAATAATAACTCAACCAAACATTTTTCATTTGACCGCCTGGAGCCACGGACCAGGTCACTGCCACGTGAACTCGACGGTACATATACAAAATTTAAACATTGTTTCACATAGCAAACAAAAGAATGAAAAAAAGGCAAGAAGAAAAAAAATAACTTTTTTATTTTGATTTTTAGATGCGATAAGTCCTATATATTAATGTAAAAGTGGCTTAATCTGAGTTTTGCAGATGACAGACTCCTTTTAAGACCACATTCAGAAGTTCAGTACTTGGTGAGTGTTTTACCTCAGCATTTGTAAGCCAAAACCAGGAGTGGGCGATAAGTACAGAAGTGGTGACATCTTTTCCTCTGATTGTTCCTCTCCTGAGATTGGCTTACAAATATTGAGGTAAAATACTGACCAAATACTGGGGTGTGAACATAGCCTAAGATTCTGTTTGGTAATTCTGAAGGAATTGGACACCTTTCTGTATCCTCCACTGGGATCTAGTTGAAGTTTAGATTTTGCTACAATGTTATTAGTGGCTTAAAGTAAAATGCTCATTTACTTCTCAGCCATTAAATAACTAAATGTGCAGTTTTATTAAAGGTGTTGTTCTGTCCACACTGAATGAGGCAGACTTGTTTCAGCTTATACAGACAGCTAAACCACTATCCCGGGGTCCAATAAGAAGACTGTGGTTGAGTCTGTGCTTTTATTGAACTTGACAGTATAATGGTGAGGTGAAACTGTAAACAATCATAATACATACAATCAGTACAGGGTACAGCAGAAATACATATTATACATGTCATACATTGTGCATGAACATCTGCAAGCTAGTAACTGACCCAGGAGTAAAGGCCCCTTTACATTTAGCGATGCACCAGCGATCCCGACAGCGATATGACCCGGTCAGGATTGCTGGTGCATCGCTAAATGGTCACTAGTGAGCTGCCACACAGGCAGATCTCACAGCGATTAAAAACACATGTGACATGCACAAATGTGAACAAGTCGGTCGGACAGTGTTCACACCACCCACTGACTGAAACACAAAAAGAAAGCACAGAATAACAAATGTGCAAAAATACCCTGCAGTAAAAAATATGACAATAATCAGCAAGTGCTGGTAAAAAGATGACAACAAATACAGGGTATTTAGTCGATACTTTTTTTGCAAAAAAGTGTATACCAAGCCACTCCACAACCGTTAAGGTAACCTTTAATGGAGCAGTCCCTATCAAATGTATTTAAAACCTGAACATATGAACAGTGTCTAAATGAACAGGATTAAGACAGGCGCTTCCTAGTATGGGCACGTGGTGTAAGACGGCTCTTTATGTGCATGTCACACAAGAGAGGGGTGGGGTCTTTCAAACCATGCAAAAGCAAGGAAAAAAATGGATTAAAAACACATGTGACATGCACAAATGTGAACAAGTCGGTCGGACAGTGTTCACACCACCCACTGACTCAAACACAAAAAGAAAGCACAGAATAACAAATGTGCAAAAATACCCTGCAGTAAAAATTATGACAATAATCAGCAAGTGCTGGTAAAAAGATGACAACAAATACAGGGTATTTAGTCGATACTTTTTTTGCAAAAAAGTGTATACCAAGCCACTCCACCTCGTCAAGGTAACCCTTAATGGAGCAGTCCCTATCTAATGTATTTAAATCCTGAACATATGAACAGTGTCTAAATGAACAGGATTAAGACAGACGCTTCCTAGTATGGGCACATGGTGTAAGATGGCTCTTTATGTACATGTCACATAAGAGAGGGGTGGGGTCTCTCAAACCATGCAAAAGAAAGGGAAAAAATGGATTAAAAACACATGTGACATGCACAAATGTGAACAAGTCAGTCGGACAGTGTTCACACCACCCACTGACTGAAACACAAAAAGAAAGCACAGAATAACAAATGTGCAAAAATACCCTGCAGTAAAAAATATGACAATAATCAGCAAGTGCTGGTAAAAAGATGACAAGAAATACAGGGTATTTAGTCGATACTTTTTTTGCAAAAAAGTGTATACCAAGCCACTCCACCTCGTCAAGGTAACCCTTAATGGAGCAGTCTGTTGTGAGTTAATTTTCCCCTTCACCGTCGATGTCTGATGGACTCCCTCTTCTGGTGAAGGAAGGTAGTGAGGCTGATTACCAAACACCTGATCTGGTAGATGATGACTGGGTAACAGGAACTGCTGACTGGATATAAGGCAGCTGACGCCCTTCTGAGTCGCTGGTGATTTCTCTGCTGGATTGTTGGAGACCAGTCTGATTCCTGCTTCCCAAAGATAAGTTTTTGCTCTGCTATTGAACTTATTAGTTTTGTTTTGTTTACCTTGTTTTTTGGAGTTCAGCCATCCCCGGTCGGGGTGTGCTGAGTTCCATTTTTGTCTCTGATCAGTTTGTCTCTTTGCTCTGTCTTCAGAATTTACCTGAGTGCTGATATAGTCATTTTGAAGTCCTAGCGACTTCAGGGCCTGTTTTTCCTATCAGACGGTTGGGACATTTTTTGGTAGGGTTTTTTGCGGATTGCATACAGCAGCTTTTCTATCCTGTCCTTTTTAGTTAGCTTGGGCCCCATCGTTTGCTCAGCCTATCTTTCTATTTGTGTTAGTGTTTTCATCTTGCTTCACCGTCATTATATGTTGGGGGCTGCCTATTGCTTTGGGGTCTGCTCTGGGGCAGATTAGATTTCCCCTTTCTTTCTTTAGGCCTATTTAGTTCTCTGGCTGTGATCGAGGGGTCTAGGGCATCGTAGGAACCCCCCACGGCTACTGTTAGCTGTTGTGGATAGGATCAGGGGTCTGCAATCCGATAGCTACCAACCTCTCCGGTTTTCTGGACTTAGCTTGTATTTTTGTTTTTTCCTCCTTCGGTGACTCAATCATAACAGAATCACCAGCCATACCGCAGATCCTAGGGTACTCAATAGCAGGAAAGAATTGTCAAAAAAAAAAAAAGAGTTTGTCAGAATATTTTTTTTTTTGTGTATATTTTTTCCTCTGTCTCTGAGGCCGCATGGGGAATTTTTTTTTCTTTCTCAATGGAGATGAAGCAATTGTCTGATCGTGTGGAGCAGCTCACTGCTGAAGTGTGGGGAATTTCCGCCTATCTTGCTCATTCACATGCTGCTGAACCAAAGATCCCTACTCCTGATGTGTTTTTTGGGGATCGGTTTAAATTTTTGAAATGTAAGAATAATTGTAAATTATTTTTTGCCTTGAAGCCTAACTCGTCGGGGAGCTCCGCGCAGCAGGTTAAAATTGTCATCTATTTGCTGCGTGGCGATCCCCAGTATTGGGCGTTATCTTTGAAACCTGATGATCCTATTCTTACTAATGTGAACGCATTTTTTCAAGCCTTGGGGTTGTTGTATGATGAACCTAATGCTATTGATCAGGCTGAAAAGGCCCTGTTGGCATTGAGCCAGGGTCAGGATTCTGCAGAGTTGTACTGTCAAAAATTCTGAAAGTGGGCGGTCCTTACTACCTGGAATGATGATACCTTGGCAACTCTCTTTCGGAAGGGTTTGTCAGAAACCATAAAAGATACTATGGTGGGATTTCCTGTTCCCTCTGGTCTTGACGATTCTATGTCATTAGCCATTCAGGTTGATCGGCATTTGCGTGAACGCAAAACCGCTTGAGAGGTGTTGCCACCTGTTGAACAAATGTCTGAACCTATGCAATGTGATAGAGTTTTGTCTGGGGCGCAGCGTCAGGAGTTCAGAAGGCGTAATAAGCTGTGTTTCTTCTGTGGTGATGCCTCGCATATCATTTCTGTCTGCCCTAAACAAGAGAAACGCTTTGCAAACACATTTGCTGTGGGTGGTGTTCAGCCTAAGTTTCTTCTGGCAATTACTCTGATCTGCTCCCTGTCCACATTTTCCGCTAAGGCTTTTGTGGATTCGGGAGCAGCTCTGAACCTGATGGACTTGGATTTTGCTAAACGTTGTGGATTTCCTATGACACCTCTGCGGACGCCTATCCCTTTGAGGGGTATTGATGCTACTCCTTTGGCAAAGAATAAACCTCAGTTTTGGACCCAGGTGGTAATGCGGGTCGCCCCAGACCATGAAGAGAATTGCAGATTTTTGGTGTTGCATAATTTGCATGATACCATTGTTCTGGGGTTTCCCTGGTTGCAAATGCATAATCCAGTTTTGGATTGGAAATCTGTGTCTTTGGTGAGTTGGGGTTGTCGGTGTGCCGTTAGTGATGCTCCTGTTTTCTCCACCTCTCCCCAGTCGCATGATGTTCCTGACTATTTGGCTGATTTTTATGATGTATTTAGTGAGAATGAGTCTGCATCTTTGCCTCCTCATAGGAGTTATGACTGTGCAATTGAGCTGAGCCCTGGGTGTAAATTTCCCAAGGGTCGACTTTTCAATTTATCTGTACCCGAGCACTAGGCTATGCGATCCTATATTAAGGAGTCGTTGGAGAAGGGTCATATTAGACCATCCTCTTCACCCTTAGGTGCTGGGGTTTTTTTTCATGGCTAAGAAAGATGGGTCATTAAGGCCTTGTATTGACTATCGTTCCCTCAACAAAATTACTGTTAAATATCAGTATCCGTAACCCCTGATTTCTGATCTATTCTCCAGAGTTAAAGGTGCTTGCTGGTTTACAAAGCTTGACCTCAGGGGGGCATATAATCTTATTCGCATTAAGCATGGGGATGAATGGAAGACGGCGTTTAATACTCCGGAGGGACATTTTGAGTACCTGGTGATGCCTTTTGGGCTCACTAATGCCCCTTCTGTCTTCCAGTGCTTCATGAATGATACTTTTCAAGACTTGGTGGATAAATTTTTGATCATCTATCTGGATGATATTTTGATCTTTTCCAAGGATTGGGACTCTCATGTGGAACATGTTCGGACTGTGTTCCGGATTTTGAGGGAGAATTCCCTGTATGTCAAAGGATCGAAATGCCTTTTTGTGTACAGAGGATTTCATTTTTGGGATTTATTTTGTTTCCGTCAACTATTGAAATGGACCCGGTCACGGTACAGGCCATTTATGATTGGGTTCAGCCCACTTCTTTGAAGGCCCTCCAGAAGTTTTTGGGTTTTGCTCATTTTTATCGTAAATTTATAGCTAATTTTTCTGGTATTGCCAAACCATTGACTGATTTGACTTAGAAGGGTGCTGATGTGCTGAATTGGTCTCCGGAGGCTGTTTCTTCCTTTCAGGAGCTGAAGCGAAGGTTCACTTCTGCTCCGGTTTTGTGGCAACCTGATGTCTCACTCCCGTTTCAGGTAGAGGTGGACGCTTCTGAGATTGGTGCAGGAGCTGTTTTGTCCCTAAAGGATCCTGTAACATCTAAAATGAATCCCTATGCTTTCTATTCCCGAAAGTTCTCCCCATCCGAACGTAACTATGATGTGGGGAATCGGGAACTGTTAGCCATGAAATGGGCATTTGAGGAGTGGAGACATTGGTTAGAGGGAGCTAAACATCAAGTCGTGGTCCTTACTGACCACAAGAATTTGATTTACCTGGAGTCAGCCAAACGCTTGAATCCTAGACAGGCTAGGTGGGCCTTGTTTTTCACACGTTTTGATTTTGTGGTCTCTTTTCTTCCGGGCACTAAGAATGTCAAGGCAGACACCCTCTCTAGGAGTTTCTTTGCTGATTCTCCTGTTGTGACCAAGCCTGCTACCATCTTAGGTGAGGGGGTAGTTCTTTCTGCCATCTCGCCCGATTTGAGACGTGCTCTGGAAGAGTTTCAGGAGGACAAACCTGAGCATTGTCCCATTGGAAAATTGTATGTTCCTGACCAGTGGAGGAAGAGCGTGATGTCTGAAGTTCATTGCTCTGCATTGGCTGGTCATCCAGGTATTTTTGGTACTAGAGATTTGGTGAGTCGGTCTTTTTGGTGGCCCGCCTTGTCTCTTGATGTCAGAAATTTTGTGCAGTCCTGTGGGACTTGCTCTCGGTCTAAACCTTGTTCTCGCTCTAGTGGGTTGTTGATGCCTTTGCCGGTGCCCAGGAGGCCATGGACCCATATTTCAATGGATTTTATCTCTGATATGCCTGTCTCTCAGAGAATGACTGTTATTTGGGTGATTTGTGATAGATTCTCTAAGATGGTCCATCTTGTACCACTCCCTAAGTTGCCATCTTCCTCAGAGTTGGTGCCCTTGTTTTTGCAACAGGTGGTTCGCTTGCACGGGATTCCTGAGAGCATTGTATCTGACAGAGGAGTTCAGTTTGTGTCTAGATTTTGGAGGACTTTCTGTTCCAAGCTGGGAATTCAGTTGTCCTTCTCCTCTGCGTTTCACCCTCAGACCAATGGGCAGACGGAGAGAACAAACCAGACTTTGGAGTCGTATTTGAGATGTTTTATTTCTGCTGATCAGGATGATTGGGTTTCATTTTTGCCCTTGGCCGAATTTGCTTTAAATAATAGAGCTAGTTCTGCCACTTTGATGTCACCTTTTTTTTGTAACTTTGGGTTTCATCCTCGATTCTCTTCAGGGCAGGTGGAGCCTTCTGCCTGCCCAGGTGTTGACACTGTGGTGGAGAGAATGACCAGATCTGGGACCAAGTGGTGGATAAGTTGTCTCTCTCCTAGGAAAAGGCCCAGCGGTTTTCCAACCGGCATAGGACCATTGGTCCCCAGTTTAAGGTGGGTAATATGGTTTGGTTGTCATCAAAGAATATCGCTATGAAGGTGGCTTCTCCAAAGTTTAAACCTAGATTTATTGGACCTTACAAGATTTTGGAGTTTCTTAATCCAGTCTCTTTTCGATTGGCTCTTCCTGTTACATTTAAGATCCATAACGTGTTTCATAAGTCTCTGTTAAAGAGGTTTGTTGAGCCAGTAGTTCCTGTGATGGCACCTCCTGACCCGGTATTGGTTGAAGGTAATGTGGAATATGAGGTTGAGAAGATACTGGATTCTCGCCTGGCTAGACGGAGAATCCAGTATTTGGTTAAATGGAAGGGTTATGGCCAGGAGGATAATTCTTGGGTCCCTGCATCCGATATTCATGCCGAAAGATTGGTTTGTGCCTTTCATCGGGCCCATCCTGATCGCTCTGGTGGCGTGGATGAGGGTTCGGTGACCCCTCCTCAAGGGGGAGGTACTGTTGTGAGTTCATTTTCTCCTTCACCGTCGATGTCTGATGAACTCCCTCTTCTGGTGAAGGAAGGTAGTGAGGCTGATTACCAAACACCTGAGCTGGTAGATGATGACAGGGTAACAGGAACTGCTGACTGGATATAAGGCAGCCGACGCCCTTCTGAGTCGCTGGTGATTTCTCTGCTGGATTCTTGGAGACCAGTCTGATTCCTGCTTCCCAAAGATAAGTTTTTGCTCTGCTATTGAACTTATTAGTTTTGTTTTGTTTACCTTGTTTTTTGGAGTTCAGCCATCCCCGGTCGGGGGTGTGCTGAGTTCCATTTTTGTCTCTGATCAGTTTGTCTCTTTGCTCTGTCTTCAGAATTTATCTGAGTGCTGATATAGTCATTTTGAAGTCCTAGCGACTTCAGGGCCTGTTTTTCCTATCAGAAGGTTGGGACATTTTTTGGTAGGGTTTTTTGCGGATTGCAGACAGCAGCTTTTCTATCCTGTCCTTTTTAGTTAGCTTGGGCCCCATCGTTTGCTCAGCCTACCTTTCTATCTGTGTTAGTGTTTTCATCTTGCTTCACCGTCATTATATGTTGGGGGCTGCCTATTGCTTTGGGGTCTGCTCTGGGGCAGTTTAGATTTCCCCCTTCTTTCTTTAGGCCTATTTAGTTCTCTGGCTGTGATTGAGGGGTCTAGGGCATCGTAGGAACCCCCCACGGCTACTGTTATTTGTTGTGGATAGGATCAGGGGTCTGCAATCCGATAGCTACCAACCTCTCCGGTTTTCTGGATTTAGCTTGTATTTTTGTTTTTTCCTCCTTCGGTGACTCAACCATAACAGCAGTCCCTATCTAATGTATTTAAAACCAGAACATATGAACAGTGTCTAAATGAACAGGATTAAGACATTCCTTTTTTTTCCTTGCTTTTGCATGGTTTGAGAGACCCCACCCCTCTCTTGTGTGACATGCACATAAAGAGCCGTCTTACACCACGTGCCCATACTAGGAAGCGCCTGTCTTAATTCTGTTCATTTAGACACTGTTCATATGTTCAGGTTTTAAATACATTAGATAGGGACTGCTCCATTAAGGGTTACCTTGACGAGGTGGAGTGGCTTGGTATACACTTTTTTTTGCAAAAAAAACGTATCCACTAAATACCCTGTATTTGTTGTCATCTTTTTACCAGCACTTGCTGATTATTGTCATATTTTTTACTGCAGTGTATTTTTGCACATTTGTTATTCTGTGCTTTCTTTTTGTGTTTCAGATCTCACAGCGATGTAGCGACGCAGCAGAGGTCGTTACTTACCTTTCAGACGTGGCGATCCTGACGTTCTCCCGCCCGTGTCCACGTGTCGCTCGTCGGCACCAGCAAGAAGCCCAGCAGGTAGCGCCCGATGAGAAATGGAGCTGCGTGATCAGCGACAGACAGCGGGGGAGCCGGTCAGAGGTAAGCATCACACATAGCGATATCGCTGCTGAGTCACAAAATCGGTGACGCTTTAGCGATATCACTATGTGTAAAGGCCCCTTAAGACTGACTAAGGGAGGCTAATATTTGGACAGGAATTAACTATAAAGAACATAAATACATACTGGCAATGCAATCGCAAGGGGACAGCAATGGATGAGCTCCTTTTCAGATACAAGCTGAAGGAAAATGGAGGAACGTGGAGGTTGATAGAGGCTGGGCTAACCATAATGCATTGCAAATAAGGGAGGAGATTCAGACATAGGAAAAACAGAATAGGACGTGAACATGACTCTCGCCGCTAGAGGGAGCCAAAACACTGCAGATGAATAAAGACTGTTAAAAACTCCTAAATATACAAATTTCCTATATGAAACTACAAAATTATGCAAACAAACAATCAGATAACAATTAGATGTTGGAGACAGAACAGGTATAGTTTTACTTCATGAAATATTAGGCTTGAAATCGGTGAAATAACCTGATGGATAGAGATGATCAAATCGATTTGATGTTAATTAAATTTGAGTCGACTTTCCTTAGTCCCCAAGTCCTTAGTTGCCAAAAAACATCTGCCACCATTTTACATATTACATAAGATTGCATGAGTCACAAACTGCACGGGTTTCCCCATAATTCCTTGCAGCATCACATGGTATAGTGCCAACAGACCGGAGAGCCTATAATATCTCTTTTTCTCTTCTCTCACTCCCGTCTTTCTCTATCTCTACCTCCTCTCTCACTTTCTCATCTTCTTAACTGCCAGATTACCACCATTTATTTCTAGAGTTACCTCACTTGAAAGCTACTAAGGCTGGTTTTCCATTAACCCCATTAAAATTGATGGCACACACTCCTAAGAGACCTCAGGGTGTTACACACATCTTTTCAGGACAACTGGATAACCTTCAATTTTTTTTAAGGAAATGGATCCTCTCTATTGACAGATGTTAAATGTTCACTGATGTTTAACAAACATAAATGAATAATGCAACATTGTACATGAAAATTTTTGCTTGCTCAGCGATTTCTTGAAGTCTCTCACAAATGAATGAAGTGATCAATACACATACTGAAACTTCTCTGTTCCTGCTAGTGCATTACATCAGCTTGTTTTTTTATACAGATATGGGTCACAATGTGGGACCCACATCCGTCACACATTTATGACATATCTGTCGATACGTATCAGATGATTGGCGTGCACTCAGTCATGTTGGCAAGGTGCTGGTGCAAAGGGGTGTGCAACCCCTTAGATCAGGGTTCCCCAACTCCAGTCCTCAAGGCCCACTAACAGATCATGTTTTCAGGATTTCCTTTGTATTGCACAGGTGAAGCAATTATCACCTGAGCAATATAAGGAAATCCTGAAAACATGACCTGTTGGTGGGCCTTGAGGGCTGGAGTTGGGGAACCCTGCCTTAGATCAAAGTCGAAGGAATTCACTGCACACTCTTATTCCAGGTGATGCCATTAATTCATTTATTAATGCAGATATACATAAAATATCTGCTGGTATGCAATGAATGTACAATTTGTGAATACCCTTTGAGTAAGGTAACTACTGG
This sequence comes from Dendrobates tinctorius, assembly GCF_039654945.1. Classification (NCBI taxonomy): domain Eukaryota; kingdom Metazoa; phylum Chordata; class Amphibia; order Anura; family Dendrobatidae; genus Dendrobates; species Dendrobates tinctorius. The sequence goes on from NW_027361891.1 coordinate 6,616,038, forward strand.
ATATGTGCCCCTTACCATTGGATGCTACTTTATCCGGGTGTTAAGAGTAGAAGTATTTTTTAATCTGAAATGCCTTTTACACAGGGCATTATAGAGCATAAAGATAACTGTGAGAGACAAGCAGTGTTAGGCTGGGGTCACACTTGTGAGTGTGATGCGAGAAACTCGCGCAAGTCTCTTACATCAATACCCGGCACTGCCGCTGGCACTCAGGACAGGAGTGTGCGGCTGCATGTATTTCCATGCAGCTGCACACACTGGTCCCAAGTGCCGGCGGCAGTGCTGGGTATTGATGTAAGAGACTTGCGCGCGTTTCTCGCATCACACTCACAAGTGTGACCCCAGCCTTAGAAATGAAAGCCCAGTGGACTGTATTTCTATGACTTATATATAAAATATGTAATGATGATATTGATCAGAAAAACAGAAACATAGATAAACTTGTCTGCTGTATGTCAGAGTTCAGTATTTTCTGTATGAACTTAAAATGCTCTTGTAGAAATCTAGCAGAAAACACATTTCCTGGTGACTTTAACCATTTTTAGTTAGTAATGTCTGAGGGAATGGGGCTTGGTAGAGGAATTGGAGCTTAACCCCTTAGTGACAGAACCAATTTTGTGCTTAATGACCGGGCCAATTTTTACAATTTTGACCACTGTCACTTTATGAGGTTATAACTCTGGAATGCTTTTATGGATCCCGCTGATTCTGAGAATGTTTTTTCATGACATATTGTTCATCACGTCATCGCGTTTATTTGTGAAAAAACAGAAATTTGGCAAAAATTTAGAAAATTTTGCAATTTTCAAATTTTAATTTTTGTGCCCTTAAATCAGACAGTCATATCTCACAAACTAGTAAATAAATAACATTTCCCATATGTCTACTTTACATCAGCACAATTTTGGAAACAAATTTTTTTTTTGTTAGGACGTCATAACGGTTTAAAGTTGACCTGCGATTTCTCATTTTCCCAACAAAATTTACAAAACCATTATTTTTAGGGACCACTTCACATTTGGTGTGAGTTTTTGGGGTCAATATAACAGAAAATACAAAAAAGTGACACCATTCTAAAAATTAAACCCCTCAAGGTGTGCAAAACCACATTCAAGAAGTCTATTATCCCTTCAGGTGCTTCACGAGAACTAAAGCAATGTGGAAGGAAAAAATGAACATTTAACTTTTTCTCAAAAAAATTATTTTGGAACCAAACTTTTTTATTTTCACAAGGATATCAGGAGAAAATGGACCACAAAATTTGTTGTGCAATCTCTCCTGAGTATGCCGATACCCCATATGTGGGGAAAGCCACTGTTTGGGCACATGGCATGGCTCAGAATGGAGGAAGCATTGTTTGACTTTTTGAACGCAAAATTGGCTGGAATCAATTCTAACTCAAACCCTAACACAGTCCTAATCCCAACACACCCCTAATCTCAACCCTAACCATAACATTAACTATAACCCTAACCCCAACACCAGCCTAACCCCAATACCACAACCCTAGCCCCTACTCTAACCCTAGCCCCAACTCTAACTCTAGCCCAACCCTAACCCATGCTCTAACCCTAACCCCAACCCTAACCCTAGCCCAACCCTAACTCTAACCCAAGCCCCAACTCTAACCCAAGCCCCAACTCTAACCCTAGCCCCAACCCTAACCCTAGCTATAATCCCAACCATAACCCTAACCCTAGCCCTAACTCTAACGCTAATGGAAAAATTGAAAAAAAAATCATTTTTTTAATTTTATTATTTAGCCTTATTTCTTATTTATATATAGCCTTATTTCTCAGCATAGTTAAAAAGCAGCGCTGAGAAATAAGTACCCTTAGCTGCGGCTGTTAAAAGGTGTATCGGCGGTCATTAAGGGATTACTAAACCCCCTCATCCTCAGCAAACAGGAAATAAGATGGATATGAGGCTCCTGCTGTAGCTAGTTATCTCACAGCCAGATACCATATAGTAAGGAGCAAAATAGGAACATAGTGCAGAGAGATATCTTTATAAATATAACATTTTAACCTTCATGTCGCAGCCAATTTCCATTATTTCTCCCCTTCGTTCCAGAATTATAACTACCTATATACTTGAATATAAACCGACCCGAGTATAAGCCGAGGCCCCTAATTTTGCCACAAAAAACTGGGAAAACGTATTGACTTGAGTATAAGCCTAGGGTGGGAAATGCAGCAGCTGCTGGTATATTTGAAAAGTAAAAATAGATACCAATAAAAGTAAAATTAATTGAGACATCAGTAAGTTTTAATGTTTTTGAATATCCATATTGAATTAGGAGCCCCATATAATGATCCAAACAGATCATGATGGGTCTCATAAGATATTCCATACAAAATACGCCCCATATAATGCTCCATATTAAAATATGCCCCACATAATGCTGCATAAAAGGTTAATGATGGCTCCATAAGATGCTCCATAGAATAATATGCCCAATATGCTGCTCCATAAAGGTTGATGGCCCCATAAGATGCTCCATAGAATAATATGCCCCATATGCTGCTCCATAAAAGTTGATGGCCCCATAAGATGCTCAATAGAATAATATGCCCCATATGCTGCTCCATAAAGGATGATGGCCCCATAAGATGCTCCATAGAACAATATGCCACATATGCTGCTCCATAAAGGTTGATGGCCCCATAAGATGCTCCATACAATAATATGCCCCAAATAATGCTCCATAAAGGTTGATGGCCACTTAAGATGTTCTATAGAATAATATGCACCATATGCTGTTCCATAAAGGTTGATGGCCCCATAAGATGCTTCATAGATATATATGCCCCATATGCTGCTCCATAAAGGTTGATGGCCCCATAAGATGCCCCATAGATATATATGTCCCATAAGATGCTCCATAGAATAATATGCCCCATATGCTGCTCCATAAAGGTTGATGGCCCCATAAGATGCCCCATAGATATATATGCCCCATAAGATGCTCCATAGAATAATATGCCCAATATGCTGCTGCTGCGATTAAAACAAAAGACATACTCACCTCTTGTCGCTGGGGGCCAGGTGCCAGTGTCCTGAGCAGGCATGGACACAATGCATTATGGGGGCCAGGTACTAGTGTCGCAGCTGGCTCAGGGACCCAACACCTGCGATATTCACCTGTCCCTGTTCCACTGCTGCATGCCGCTGTGTCTTCCGGGTCTCTGCAGTGACTGTTCAGGCAGAGGGCATGCACTAGCCATGTCATTGCGCCCTCTGACCTGAACTGCATATAGCACAAAAAGTCCATCCACAGGCAGGGTTTCAAAGGCGCTCCGTAAAGACATGCATGGGGGTCATTAGCTGGCTCCCGACTGTCATGACTACCCATCAGTGACTCGCCATCATGCTCTGTACATATACAGTGGGTATGGAAAGTATTCAGACCCCATTTTTGCTAATGTATTAAGAAAATAAAAAATGAAATATCACAGTCATAAGTATTCAGACCCTTTTGAGCTAGTACAGCAATAAGTCTTCTTGGGAATGATGTAACAAGTTTTTCACACCTGGATTTGGGGATCCTCTGTCATTCGTCCTTGCAGATCCTATCCAGTTCTGTCAGGTTGGATGGTGAACGTTGGTGGACAGCCATTTTCAGGTCTCTCCAGATATGCCCAATTTGGTTTAGGTCAGGGCTATGGCTGGGCCTGTCAGGAATGGTCACAGAGTTGTTCTGAAGCCACTCCTTTGTTATCTTAGCTCTGTGCTTAGGGTCATTGTCTTGTTGGAAGGTGAACCTTTAGCCAAGTCTGAGGTCAAGAGCACTCTGGAAGAGGTTTTCTTCCATGACATCTCTCTACTTGGCTGCATTCATGTTTCCTTCAATTGCAACCAGTCATCCTGTCCCTGCAGCTGAAAAACACCCCCATAGCATGATGCTGCCACCACCATGTTTCACTGTTGGGATTGTATTGGACAGGTGATAAGGCGTACCTGGTTTTCTCCACACATACTGCTTAGAAAAAAAGTTGTATCTTTGTCTCATTAGACCAGAGAATAATTTCTCATAGTCTAGGAGTCCTTAATGTGTGTTTTTAAGAAAACTCTATGTGGGCTTTCATATGTCTGGCACTGAGGAGAGGCTTCCGTCCAGCCACTCTGCCATAAAGGCCCGACTCGTGGAGGGCTGCAGTGATAATTTACTTTGTAGAACTTTCTCCCATTTCCCCACTTCATCTGTGGAGCTCAGCCACAGTGATCTTGGAGTTCTTCTTTAACTCTCTCACCAAGGCTCTTCTCCCACGATTGCTCAGTTTGGCTGGACGGCCAGGTCTAGGAAGACTTCTAGTGGAACCAAACTTCTTCCATTTAAAGATTATGGAGGCCACTGTGCTCTTAGAAACCTTGAGTACTGCAGAAATTCTTTTGTAACCTTGGCCAGATGTGTACCTTGCCACAATTCTGTCTCTGAGCTCCTTGGCCAGTTCCTTTGACCTCATGATTTTCATTTGGTCTGACATGCACTGTAAGCTGTGAGGTCTTATATAGACAGGTGTTTACCTTTACAAATCTAGTCCTATTAGCTTAATTAAACACAGCTGAACTCCAATGAGGGAGTAGAACCATCTTAAGGAGGATCACAAGGAAATGGACAGCATGTGTCTTAGGCTAGTTTCACACTAGTGTTTATTTCCTGCAGCGCACGGCGCCGCTAAGCTAAGATTTTGCCGTGCGCTGCGCACTTTTGAAGGTGCACCTTGTGCGCCGAAATGCAACATGCTGCGTTCGGCGCACACGGGCGCACCTTCAAAAGTGCGCAGCGCACGGCAAAATCCTGCTAGCGTACGGCCAGCGCACGATCTGCGCACCCTATGCTAAAGATAGGGTGCGCAGATTGCAAGCGCCCATGTGCACTAGTAGGCGGCGATGACCGGATGGGGCAGGCAGGGAGCCGGCAGGGGGCGGTGCTTAGCGGCGCTGGGCGGTGCTTAGCAGCGCCGTGCGCTGCAGGAAATAAACGCTAGTGTGAAACTAGCCTTAAATATGAGTGTCTGAGCAAAGGTTCTGAATACTTATGATCATGTGATATTTCACTTTTTCTTTTTTAATACACTTCCAAAAATTTCTACATTTCTGTTTTTTTCAGTCAAGAATCTGGGGTGCAGAGTGTACATTAATGAGAAAAAAATGGAATTTACCAAATGGCTGCAATGAAACAAAGAGTGAAAAATTTAAAGGGGTCTGAATACTTTCAGTACCCACTGTATGGCGGATGTTGAAAAGGGGTTAACTACATATGAGATAAAATATGATCAAAGGAAAGAAGGAAAAAAAGGAGGAATTGCCATGATTTTTGCAAATTTTCCATGATTAGCAATCTTGTGCTATTGTTGTAAAGTTTGCTCAGTCATCTCTGCTAATTTTGGTTCAGTCAGCACTTTAGTTTCCCGCATTTCAATGACAAAGATGGTGCTAAAAAAACTGTTGATCAGTAAAGGCAAACTGTAAGGTGCGACACTGACAGCCTGTTGGAGGGTGTCTGATAAATTGCCTTACCTAAGCTGACCGGCACATTCCTGTGACTGATGCCAAATTATCATCACAGACATAAATAGTAGTGAATTTCTCCGAAGGGTATATTAGGGACACTGGGCACTTGTCTGTTCCAGCTGGCAAGGGATTTCAAAATGCACTTTTATGCCCTTTATCTATGCATTTTTATGAAATGTAGAACATTATTACATGTTATCTAGTCTCTAAGCTATTTTTTGGAGGCTTATTATTACTTTAAATGGCTATAATATGAGACAAGCATACACTACATGTAGTCATGCATTCAAATAATATTAACCAAGCATTTTGTAGAGCTCATATAAAACAGATGCTGGATGATCATATTAATAGTGTTTAATGTTTTTACAAAGTTGTTTGCTAAAACTAAGTCTACATCTCTTTGATGTCTGGAGGATGTTTTATTTATGAAGCTCGAACTTCACAACTAAAAAAGAAGTTATGACAAAAATAGAAGATCATTGCATTTGGCTTCGGCCAATTTGCACTTTTGAACTTTGACCTTTTAAATTGTGAGGCTGTGACGATAACAATATGTAAGAGAATAAATATCATTTCAGTGTCCTTTTTGCAACCGTCTCAATAACTCCTTTGGTGATTCATTGCTTTTCCCCCACCCATTATGGAAAAGTATGAGTCTTTGTCTAAATCAGTGTTTCTAAATAATGGAACCTCTACATGCCAGGTGTTATAGATTCACACATTTGCTATTTATTGATTTAGCCAAAAGCTAATATTAGATATCCCCACTACTCCAAACTTACTCAGGTGGTAGCAAAAGCAAGAAAGAATGGTAACAAGAAAAACAAGCTTGAAGGAGTTTTCTCATCATTACTAATGATGAGCGAGCACTAAGATGCTCGTTGTTTGGGTCGAGCAAATTGGAATACTCGGGTACTCGGACAGAACGGACCCAAGCATTTTTACCACGATCCCCCGGGGATCCTTTTAAGGTCTAAAAAGTCTGAAAATGATGGAAACACTTCTCAAATGACACGGGAACATCATGGCAACTGCCCCTGGAAGCATTTCTGACTCCTAGGTCTCAGCTCTAAACAATGTTGTCAGAGTTTCACGCCTTTTTACAGGTGCACCAAAAAACCTACAAAAATGAAACCAAAATGGATTTTTATTGGAAAATATGTTAAGGTACATCCTTTCCAGGTTAATGACTTTTATCTAAGCCAAAATAATTAACCCAAAACAAAAATGTTCCTCCACCACTTGGGCTATGTTCACACACAGCGTTTTTGAGGCGTTTTGCAACTTTTGCATTGCTTTCAACCAATACAAATGCATTCACTGGGAAATGTCATTGTAACATTTAACAACCCTAGCTGGCCATGTGGTGTGTGACACATAGTCAGACACATCTTGTTTCATTTATGAAGGAGGGACTCTTAAAGTCACAGAGCCTATTTTTACAGGGGCAGGCAGCATTAATCTTCTTAAAGGGCCATTATTAAACAGTGGGTCTCCTATGCTGTTATGCAGTGAGTGGATGGGCTGCCAAGAATTATGATGCACCCCAATACCCCTTTCATGAGAGGTACAGGAAGGCTTCCTGAAAAAATGTTGCATTGAATGCAAGGCCTGGCTTGCCCCAAAGTTACATGCACCCCAATAAGCTTTTCAAGCCATGTATTAGATAGCCGCTGGAAAATCCACTTCACATTATTAATTTCGTAATCCCAAACTCTTTTCTTATGCACTGATTGCAAGGCCTGCCCTGCTACCAAGTCATATGCCCCCCAATATGCCTTTTAACACAGGTACTGGATGGGCCCAGGAAAATCCACTTCACAATATTCATTTAGTACGCCCATTCTGTTTTTTTATGCATTGACTGCAAGGCCTGCCCTGCTACCAAGTCATATGCACCCCAATAACCCCAATCCCCCCTTGGAAGAAACATGGAGGAGGGCCTCTTAAAAAAAGTCCCATTAAAAAGGAGCAAGTCTCCTAGACTCCTAGACCTGTGGGGTACACCTCAACTTTTTCCATAACAAGTATTTTACGCCCAGCAAAACCACCCACCCTTGTTCAGAATTCGACACTGGCTGTAGCAGCATGGAACACGTTAATGCTGGTGATCTTGTGGCAGCGGATGATGACACGTGGAGGAAGGCCTGATTAAAAACTATGCCCAATTTAAAGGAGACTTGGAATGCCCTTACACTACGTGTATTGGGCTGTCAAACATTTTCCCCTGTGGGGTACACCTCAACCTTATCCATAACAAGCATTTTACGCACAGCAAAACCACACACCCTTGGTAGGAATTCAACACTGGCTGTAGCAGCACAGAACACATTAAACTTGGTGATCTAGTGGCAGTGGATGATTCGATGTCGAAGAAGGCCTCGTTAAAAAATAGGCCCAATGTAAAGGAGTGGGTCTCCTAGACTTGTAATGCCCATACACTAAGTGTATGGGCTGGCAAACATTTCCCCTGTGGGGTACACCTCAATCTTTTTCTGAACAAGTATTTTATGCCGAGCATAACCACCGACCCTTGTTAATAATTTGACGCTGGCTGTAGCAGCACGGAACACATTAACTCTGTTAATCTAGTGGAGGTGGATGATGAAACATGGAGGAAGGCCGCATTAAAAAATAGGCCCAATGTAAAGGAGCGGGTCTCCTAGACTTGACATGCCCATACATTTCCCCTTGGGGGTGTACATATTTTTTAAAATTTGTGACAGGCATCATAGCACCCGTGCCAAAAAATAGAGTGGCTGGAGCATGATGGAACACGTTCACCCTGGTGTTCGAGTGGTGGTGGACGGTGAGGATGAGGAGAAGGAGGAGGAGGACACCAAATAGCCAAAATCATGAAGCGTATACCCATGTGTGGGTGTGAAGAGGTGCATGGGAATACACCTCCCAAAAAGACACTACATTGGAGTTTATGTTTCGCTGTCATCCTTTGGTGGGGTCGAGAAGTCTGTCCCAATCCATCCCTTGTTCATTTTTATAAGAGTTAGCCTGTCTGCATTTTCCGTGGAAAGGTGAATGCGCTTATCTGTGATAATTCCACCAGTGGCACTTAAAACCCGCTCTGACAAAACGCTAGCGGCAGGGCAGGTCAGGCCCTCCAAGGCGTAGAGAGCCAGTTCATGTCACGTGTCCAGCTTGGTACCCAATAATTAAAAGGCACTGAGGAATCACGGAGGACGTTTGTATGGTCAGCAAGGTACTCCCTCAGCATCTTATAAAACATTGCATTCCTTGAGAGATTACCCTGCACCTCAGGGCCAGGACAATGGGAGGGTTTGAGAAAACTGTCCCAGAACTTTGCCAGTGTTCCCCTGCCTCTGCTGGATTGGAGTTGTGTCTCTCTCACCTGTCCTCCTTGCTTGGCCAATGAACTGTTATCTCTGCCGCCAGCGTTTTGAGACGAGAATTTTTTTTCAATAATTCTGCAACAATGGTCCTCTGGTACTGCACCATTTTGGTACAGCTGTCTGCCTCTGGAACAAGAGATGGAAAGTTCTAGTGTCAGTAGCCAGTAATGACTGTTACGCAATATTTTTACAATACGAGGGTCACGGGAAAGGTAGCGCAACATAAAGTCAGCCATGTGTGCCAGACTGGTAACAGGCAAGCCTTCCATGACCTAACCAACAGGACGACTGACCAAGGTGTCATTCTCATCTTCCTTTTCCTCCTTGTCCTCAGGCCATCCACGCTGAACAGATGGTATGACAGTTGTGCTTGTAGTCCCGTCTATAGAGCATGAAAGTAGCTCCTGTTCTTCCTCCTCCTCCTCTTCCTCATTGTCAACCAATCCACATTGGGATGACATGAGGCTGGGCTGTGTGTAATCACCCTGTATGTGTCACGTCGCCGTCAGACTCGGGGCCGGCTGTTCCGCCCTCAGCCACTAGGAGGCGATGGACTGTCACGCCGCCCTCGGGCTCGAGGCCTGCTGTCCAGGCCTCGGCCACCAGCAGACGCCGGACTGACATGCCGTCATCGATCTTGGGGCCTGCTGTTCCGCCCTCAACCACTAGGAGGCGCCGTGGCTCACGCCCGAGTGAGGGCGGCAACAATGAAAGGGCTTCTGCATAGGCGTCTACTGGATGCAGACTCCGCTCCTCTGTCAGTCATGAAGGGGCTGGTGCATCATCATCAGGTCTGGTCCTGGGGGCGGTCCTGATGACATCACCAGCCCGGGAGCCAGTGAGGGACGACCTGATCCCTCAAATATCTTGGGACTGGGCTTGCAAGCCGCCGGATATATTCTTGGTTCCCCTACGTGTTACTTGTGATTGCCTATCGTTAACTCCGACCTCAGCCTGAACTTCTGACTACTCTGTTGCCTGCCGTTTTTGTACCTTGCATTTCTCCCGATTACTGACGCTGACCTTGGCCTGGATTCCTGACCCCCTCTACTGCCTGACGATTTTGTACCTCCGCTACTCTCCCGGTTTTTGACCTCTGCCTGGACTCTCGACTCTGCCTCTGCCTGCCGTTTCTGTATCTCCACTGCTCGCCTGGTTTCCGACTCCATTTTTGGCTCACTTCCTGCTTTTCTATTGCGACCGTTCTGCTCTGGCACTCTGCTCCTGTTCAGACAGCGCTTCCTGGGCTCTGCAGTAAATCCAGATCCCTATATAGGGGTAAAGGGTGTCGGTGCTACTCGGGGCGCTGTCTGTCTGCAGCCCAGACTTGCAGACGGACGCGACATTATATCCGGCCCAAATAAAACTGTCTCTTGTGTGTGTGTGTATATATATATATATATATATATATATATATATATATATCTCACACCTATATAAAGACAGCTTCTCTGAATTTTTTTTTTCCTTTCCTCTCTTGCCTGGGCTGATTGTTGGCCTAAAACACCTGTTACTAAGCCTCATTATACAGCCTGGAGGATCAGTCTCACCTTCCTGCTCGAGCATGCTGCAGTTAGGAGACTCCAGGGACAAAGCTGAACGTCAGAGATCCGTACCCCGGGAACATCAGCCTCTGAGCAGCTCTGGCTATGGTTGCGCAGAGGCTCAGGTATTGCCCGCAGATGCGGCCAGATGCGGCCAAAGTTTTACTACCTATTTCATTGTATTTTAGTCAGGATTCTCTGTGTTTAAAAGCCTATGTCGATAGCGGGTCTGAAGGGAATTTTATGGACTCTTTTGCTGCTAAAAAACTTGGTGTCCCACTACTGAAACTTAATATTCCAATTAAAACCACGGCTATTAATGGCACATCCATTATTCAGGAGGGGGTTAAATTTGTTACTGCTAAGATAACTATGTCAGTAGGAGCACTACATACTGAGCTTATTTCCTTTTTTGTGTTGGACAATCTATCTTCTGCAGTCATTTTGGGGATGCCGTGGCTACGTCAACATAACCCTGTCATTGACTGGCACCTGGGTGATGTGGTGCGCTGGAGTTCGCAATGCCAGGATAATTGCATGTCTGTAGCAGTAAATCAACCAAGCTAAAAAAACACCCCTTCATACCGTTTGCCTCAGGGATTATGGAGATGTCTTTTCCGTTATAGAGTCTGAGAAACTACCACCCCACAGAGAGTATGATTGTCCTATAAACCTAATTCCAGATGCCCGTCTTCCAAAAGGGAGAATATTTAATCTCTCTGGTCCAGAGCGTCAGGCCATGAATGAGTACATAGTGGATAGCTTAAAAAAGGGGTTCATTAGACCATCTATTTCACCAGTTGGAGCTGGGTTCTTCTTTTTAGAGAAGAAAGATGGTGGTCTCAGACCCTGCATTGACTACCAGGAATTAAACGCAATCACTATAAAGAACCAGTACCCGCTTCCACTCATCCCCGATCTTTTTAATCAGCTAATTGGAGCCCGTTGGTTTACTAAACTTGACCTCCGGGGGGCATACAATCTAATCCGCATAAAAGACGGTGATGAGTGGAAGACAGCGTTTAATACACCTCTTGGTCACTTTGAGTACCTAGTAATGCCTTTCGGACTCAGTAATGCTCCTGCAGTGTTTCAGCACTTTGTTAACGATATTTTCAGGGACATCTGTGGTGTGTATGTCGTTGTGTACTTGGTTGACATTTTGATTTACTCCACTGATCCTGTGACACATGCTCAACACATCCGTTTAGTACTGCAGAGACTGCGGGAGAACTCCTTGTTTGCTAAGTTGGAGAAATGTGTCTTTTTCGCTGAGGAGGTACACTTTTTGGGGTACATGGTCTCAGGCAGGGGGTTCCGCATGGATCCTGCCAAGATCCAACCTATTAAGGCGTGGGTGCAACCCAAATCGCTGAAAGCACTGAAGCGATTTTTGGGATTTGCCAATTACTATCGTAAGTTTATCAGGAGTTTTTCTGAGATTGCCAAGCCACTCATGGATCTAACCCGGAAGGGGGCGGACGTGGCCAACTGGAATCCCGAGGCCATTCAAGCATTTTCTACGTTAAAAGAATGGTTTGTGGCCAACCTGGTTTTAGTACAACCTGACTTAGACCGCCCATTTATTGTGGAGGTGGATGCCTCCGAAGTCGGAGTGGGAGCAGTGCTATCGCAAGGCACTGCAGCCCTCACTCAGCTGCGCCCATGTGCTTTTTTTTCCCGAAAGTTCTCTGCCACAGAGAAGAACTATGATATTGGGAATCGGGAATTACTAGCAATCAAATGGGCCTTCGAGGAATGGCGTCACTTTCTCGAAGGCGCCAAACACAAGCTCACCGTCATTACAGACCACAAAAACCTGACCTACCTGGAGTCAGCTAAAAGACTGAATTCCAGGCAGGCCAGGTGGGCCTTGTTCTTTTCAAGGTTCGATTTTTTAATCACCTTTCGCCCTGGTACGAAAAATGTGAGGGTCGATGCCCTCTCTCGCAGTTTTTGCCCCACACAAGCCGAAGACTGTGAACCCGTTCCGATATTAGCCAATGGGATCGTCATGTCGGCAGTTTCCTTGGACCTTCTGGAGGAGATCCGTAGGTCTCTGGAACGAGCTCCTGACACTACACCCCCTAAAAAATTGTTCGTTCCGAATTCCTTTCGCCTTCAAGTTCTTAAAGAGTCACATGACTCTGTTCTGGCAGGCCATCCTGGGCTCAATAATACCACCAGGTTGGTAACTAGGAACTTTTGGTGGCCGACGGTGGTCAAGGACTGTAAGAACTATGTTTCAGCATGTGAAGTCTGTGCCCGCGCCAAATCCCCCCATAATCGCCCTGCTGGCTGGCTTCAGTCCTTGCCCACCCCTGAGAGTCCATGGACCCACATCTCCATGGACTTCATTACAGACCTGCCGACCTCAGATGGGAAAACATGTATCTGGGTGGTGGTAGACAGGTTCAGCAAACAGTGCCATTTTATTCCCCTGTCTGACTTACCTAACTCCGAAACCTTGAGTAAATTGTTCCTTGTGCACATTGTACGTCTTCATGGTGTTCCATCAAATATTGTGTCCGACAGAGGTACCCAGTTCGGCTCAAAATTCTGGAGGGCGTTCTGTAAACGCATCGGTGTTGAGTTATCCTTCTCCTCGGCCTACCACCCCGAAACCAATGGGCAAACCGAACGTGCTAATCAAGCTCTGGAGCAATACCTCCATTGTTACGTGTCAGGACACCAGTCCGATTGGGTAGAACATCTGCCATTGGCTGAGTTTGCCTTAAATAATCGCTACCAGGACTCCATTAAAATTACCCCTTTTTTTTGTAACCTTGGATTGCATCCGCGCTTTGGGTCGTTCTCGGCTAGGATGTCGGAGCTCCCTGGGGTAGAGAAAAGCATACATCGCTTGAAAACAATATGGTCTGAAGTAAATACGAATTTGAAAGGGGCTCAGGTTAGACAGGCTTCAGCTGCAAACAAACGACGGTCCAAGGGGCCACACTTGGGGGTCGGGGACAAGGTTTGGCTTTCTACTCAAAAACATCAAACTGAAAGTACCGTCTGCCAAACTTGGTCCCAGATTTATCGGCCCATATGAAATTATAGAAGTGGTTAACCCGGTAGCCTTCCGTTTGAAACTTCCGCAGTCATTTAAATTACCTAACGTGTTCCACAAGTCTCTCCTCAAACTGTATCGCTCCCCAATTCACCCTGTCCATTCCCCTCCTCCACATGTTTCGGTCGGAGGGTCCTTGGAGTATGAAGTCCAGGGTATCCTTGACTCCCGCCTTGTGAGAGACTCCATATAGTATCTTGTACACTGGAAGGGCTACGGCCCGGAGGAGAGGTCCTGGGTCCCCGCAAGGAACATCCATGCCAAGGCATTAATTAGGAGATTTCATCTCCTTCACCCTGACAAACCGGGTTTTGAGGGTCCGGAGGCCCCTCCTGGAGAGGGGGGTACTGTCACGTCGCTGTCAGACTCGGGGCCGACTGTTCTGCCCTCAGCCACTAGGAGGCGACGGACTGTCACGCCGCCCTCGGGCTCGGGGCCTGCTGTCCAGGCCTCGGCCACCAGGAGACGCCGGACTGACATGTCGTCGTCGATCTCGGGGCCTGCTGCTCCGCCCTCAACCACTAGGAGGCACCGTGGCTCGCGCCCGAGTGAGGGCGGTAACAATGAAAGGGCTTCTGCGCAGGCGTCTACTGGACGCAGACTCCGCTCCTCTGTCAGTCATGAAGGGGCTGGTGCATCATCATCAGGTCTGGTCCTGGGGGCGGTCCTGATGACATCACCAGCCCGGGAGCCTGTGAGGGATGACCTGATCCCTCAAATACCTTGGGACTGGGCTTGCAAGCCGCCGGATATATTCTTGGTTCCCCTACGTGTTACTTGTGATTGCCTATCGTTAACTCCGACCTCAGCCTGAACTTCTGACTACTCTGTTGCCTGCCGTTTTTGTACCTTGCATTTCTCCCGATTACTGACGCTGACCTTGGCCTGGATTCCTGACCCCCTCTACTGCCTGACGATTTTGTACCTCCGCTACTCTCCTGGTTTTTGACCTCTGCCTGGACTCTCGACTCTGCCTGCCGTTTCTGTACCTCCAATGCTTGCCTGGTTTCCGACTCCATTTTTGGCTCACTTCCTGCTTTTCTATTGCGACCGTTCTGCTCTGGCACTCTGCTCCTGTTCAGACAGCGCTTCCTGGGCTCTGCAGTAAATCCAGATCCCTGTATAGGGGTAAAGGGTGTCGGTGCTACTCGGGGCGCTGTCTGTCTGCAGCCCAGACTTGCAGACGGACGCGACAGTATGGTTCCTTGATCCATGTCCTTGTGCACTGCCTGCAATGCATCCTCTTTCATTGTGAGCAGAGAGCTTTTCAGAATGCAGATGAGTGGGATGGTGATGCTAATTATGGCGTCATCACCGCTCACCATCTTGGTGGACTCCTCAAAGTTTTAGAGGATGTTACATATGTCTGACATCCATGTCCACTCCTGAGGTCTTATGTGTGGAGTCAAACCTGAAAAACGACGGCCTTCTTGATGCTGGTATTCAACAACTGCCTGCTTCTGTCCACCAATCCTTTCCAACATATGCAGTGTAGAGTTACAATGCGTAGGGACATCACACACCAGTTGGTGAGCCAGAATCTGCAATCGCTGCTGAAGCATGGCAACGACGGCTGAAGCTGTAGCTGACTTTCTAAAATGGACACACCAGCAGATCTGGCAGCTCTGGGTAGCTTTTTAGAAAACGTTGAACAACGAGGTTAAGCACATGGGCCAGGCATGGTACGTGTGTCAGTTCACCTCGCCTCAGAACCACTACGAGGTTTCTGCCATTGTCACACACAACCATGCCTGGATGGAGATTCAGCGGTGTCAGCCACACATCTGCCTGCTCTTTCAGAGCTGTCAACAACTCTTCAGCATTGTGCGGTTTGTCACCTAACAAATTAGCTTAAGCACAGCCTGTTGCCGCTTGGCTTTGGCAGTGCTGCAGTGCTTCCAAATTGTGACTGATGTGCTCATTTCAGAGATGGAGGCTGAAGAGTAGGAGGAGGAGGAGGTGCAGGAGCTGTACACAGTGGGGGCAACCCTGATTGATGTAGGGCCCGCAATCCTTGGCGTTGGGAGGACGTGTTCCATCCCAAGGTCTGACTGGGTCCCGGCTTCCACTATGTTAACCTAATGTGCCGTCAGTGAGATGTACCTTCCCTGGCCACAAGCACTTGTCCACGTGTCAGTGGTTATGTGTACTTTCCCATTAACTGCTTTGTTGAGGGCACAAATAATGTTGTGGGACACTTGCTTGTGTAATGCTGTGACGGCACAGTGGGAGAAATAGTGGCAGCTGGGGACCGAGTACCTTGGGATGGCCGCCGCCATCAGGTTGCGGAAAGCTTCCATCTCCATGAGCCTAAAAGGCAACATTTTGAGCGTAAGCAGTTGAGAAATATGAGAATTGAGTACTGTGGCCTGTGGGGCGTTGGATGCGTATTTTTGCTTACGCTCCAATGACTGGGGTATGGACAACTGAAGGCTGCGCTGGGACAAAGACGTGGACGTGCTTGATGATGGTGCTTTTTGACTCTGGGCAACGTCAGGTGCAGGGCAGGAGGCATCTTCGCATGCACCATGGACAGGGGATTGGCTTGCATGCACAACAATGGAAGAAGCAGTGGTGTCACCTGCAGACACTGTTCCTGCAGCCTGGGGTTGGGCCCACAAAGTTGGGTGCTTTGCTGCCATGTGCCTGATCATGCTGGTGGTGGTAAGGCTGATAGTTTTGCAATGCCTGCTGATGCTGGCATGACAGGTGTTGCAAATGGCCTGTTTGGGGTTATCGACAGTCTTCAAAAAATAACCAGACTCAGGAAGACCTAACAGTTGGACTGGCACCTTCCGTCATGTTGGTGTTACGGGAAACGGTTGCACGCCTTCTGTCTGCAGCCATCACACTGCTTCTTCCTGCCTGAAGTGGTGCTACGCCTACCACCCCCTGTGTGCTGCTGTCCTCGCTCTGCATGTCCTCTTGTGACCGTGGCTGCTCAAATATTTGTGCATCGCTACATGGTATATCATCTTGCCCAGCTTCAAGTGGACCAGGCAAGAGGCACGAATCTCAAAATGGAAAACTGAACAGCTCTTTGGAATGTCCGGGTGTGGGATCAGTTGTCTCAGGACACTAAGGCTGGTTTCACATTAGCGCTTTTTAAGCGCACGCACGGCCGGGGGTATCTCCGCCCCCGAGCCGGCTCTCTGCCCGGCGTGCCCGCCCCTTGCTTGTAGCGCCGCCTCCTTGCGCACAGCGGCCCCTGCGATCGGCGCACCCTATCTTTAGCATAGGGTGCGCAGATCGTGCGCAGGCCGTGCGCTAGTTGCGCTTTGACCTGCGCTGCGCACTTTTGACGGTGCGCCGTGCGCGCCAAAATCCGAAAAGTTTGATTTTGGCGCGCACGGCGCACCGTCAAAAGTGGCCTGTATTTTTTGCTTTTTTAGGCTAAGAAGTGCTGGATATAAGTACAGGGACACACAATAAAAAAAATAGAAAGCCGGCCTAAAATGGACAAACTTGGAGCACGCAGATATAAGAGCTAGCACGGAGAGACCACACTGACAAATCTGTGGCCTGTATTTTTTGCTTTTTTAGGCTAAATAGTGCTGTATATAACTACAGTGACACCCAGGAAAACAATGGAGAACCGGCCTAAAATGGGCAGACTTGGAGCACACAGATATATGAGCTACCACGGAGATACTACACTGACAAATATGTGGCCTGTACTTTTTGCTTTTTCATGTTAAATAGTGCTGAATATAACTACAGTGGCACACAAGAAAAAAATGTCATTTAGGCCTAAAATGACCAAATTTTTAGCAGACGGATGGATGAGGCGTTTCACGGATAGACCACACTGTAAAATATGTGAACGGTCTATTTTTTTGGGGTTCAGCAAAATGGTGTCAAGAAATTGTGCAAGACAGTCAAAAAAAATTCTACTACTACCGTACCACATAAAAATGAAAGATTTCTCTGCAAACTCAAAAGTGATTTAAAATTGCTGGATTTTCACGCTGTGCTAGGAAAAGGATAAAGCTGTATTGTGCATTGTCAAAAAGCAAATGGAGGAAAAAAAGGGCTCTGGATTGCTTTGCAATAAAAAATAAGCTCTATTAACCTGGCCCAAAAATTTTTCCTAGCAAATTAGACCTGGGGTTAACCCTCCGTCAGGCGCAATAGATCTGACAGGCACACAGTAATTAGTTTCACTTCTCTCTCCTTGCCCACTTATCAGAAAACCCCACCCCTCCTAGTTATCTCCTGACTCTACAGGCTCTGTGAAACCTGAAATCACAGTGACTCAGCAGACCTTCTAGTGAGCAGATATCAACACTTTGGCTTCTCAGGCACATTGCGCCTGATTTCAACACAAATTGAAAGGTTAGTATTTTCTTTTTTTATTCATCACGATTGTGTATTTAGCTTGTTTTATGAAGGATTAATGCTAAGTTAGTGTACATAAGTACTGTTTTCTTAGACAAAAGGAGGGTGGCTTCTAAGGCACATTGCGCCCTAACACATACTCTTTCTCTCTTGCTTCAGATTTTCTGCTGCAATGGCCAGAAAACAGTATGATTCATCTAAACCCCTTCATTTAGAAGAAATGAAGATTTTTTTGTTAGAAGATGATGAGGAAGAACCAGCAGTAACTGAGGATTTAGAGGAATCTAGTGACATTTCATCTGAAGATGAGGTAGCAGAATGTAACACTGATTCTGGAACAGAGCAGGATGGTGATGACACTGATACAGAGGAAACAGACACAGATCTAGCTTATTATTTGGGCAAAGATAAAAATACAAAGGACGTCCCAAGGACGTTCCAGAACAAACACCGACTCTACCACCTTCTAAAAGACGCAGTTGTACTACCTGCTCATTTGTATCTGGTTTCAGAAGGCTTTCTAAATATGACTGCAAAATATGTAAAGAATCAATCTGCCTTTCCCATGCAACTTTCGTCTGCCAGCCTTGCTTTTCTAAGTGTACCTGTGCTGCTTCTGCTGCAATTGAAACCACTGAAGATGAGTAGAAAATAATTAAGTATATACGGGCAATATATCCTATAGGTAGCAGCAGCAGGAGACAGGAAGGGAATGGACCCTCTTGATGTATGCAAGGATATGTATATACACATAAACAGTGCCTGCAGGCCTTGCACTGATGTGTATAGAGCAACGAACAATCCCCTGCCTACCTAACACTGCAACATAGATACTCCGGAATTAGTCCTTAGAAGGACTGTTGGTTTAGCTTGATTTCAGTACTTTTGGATGGTAGACCCCACACTGACTAATAAATCCCTAATTCTGACCCTATCTCGGCAGCAGCTCCCCCTACACTATCTAAATCCGATGCTGAATGCGCCGAGCAGGGCGGCATCCGGTCTCTTATACCCCTGATAATGCTGTGTGGCCAGCCAATCACTGCACGACCAAAACAAAGATGGCTGGCGTTTCATTGCCTGGCAGACAATCCCTGTATTGTGATTGGGTCTCTAAACACCGCCAAAAAAGCTGGGTGGAGACCCGAGTTCCCACCGAGTAATCCCAGAAATGCTTGGTGCTCACCGAGTACCATGATACTCGAGCAAGTAAAGAGTAGTGGCGAGCACGTTCTGTCATCACTAATCATTACGTATCACATTTAAAGTATAGGTTGTTGACAATTAAAGAGCAAATTGATTCACAGAACCCTTGCTTAGCGGCCAAGTCCATATTCCATGGTCACTGGATGGGAGCCTTGCATACCGCCTCCTACCATCTGGCGTCCTCTTTTGATTAACCAGCCTGATGTGATCTCATCATTGTGGTGCGACCTACACAACGGCTCCAGTCTGGCTGGTGATGCCAGCAAGTAACAGGCAGTTTGAAGGAGTCTCATCCAACAAAGATAGAATACAACCATAGCCACAGACCTAGGGTCTTGTAAACTTAATTGCTCATATTTATTAACAATTAAAAATATTTTTATACTCGTGTATAAGCCGTGATTTTCAGCCCAATTTTTTGGGCTAAAAGTCCCCCTCTCGGCTTATACACGAGTCATATACCTGGGAGTCAGCGCGGGAGGGGGAGCGGGGGTGTCAGAGATCATACTGACCCCCTTGATGTGTGCCCCCACTTCTCCCACAGTCTCCCTTCCTTCCTACAGCTGTCACGTGGTACCGCTAATTAAACTCATGAATATGCGCATATTCATGAGTTTAATGAGTGGTATCACGTGACCACTGTAGGAAGGAAGGAAGACCGTGGGAGAAGCGGGGGGGCCTGCAGAGACCGCGCCAGGAGGGGGAAAGTATAGCCAATTTTCACCTGTCCACGGTCCATCGCGGCTTGCTGCTGTCTGCTGCGTCCACTGTCAGTGATGTTTAGGCAGCAGAGGGCGCGAAGACATGGTTAGTGCGCACCGCGCCCTCTGCTGCATGAACAGTCACAGAGCGCAGCGATGGATCGGGGACGGGTGAATATCGTAGGCGCTGTGACCTGAGCCAGCGGCAATACCGGCACCTGTCCCTCATAGCGCGTCGGTGTCCCCGCCTGTTCAGGACCCGACACCTGGTCGCCAGGGACTAGAGGTGAGTATGTCTTTTTTTTGCGGCAGCATCATATGTGGCCATAATCTATGGAGCATCTTATGGGGGGGCATAATCTATGTAGCATCTTATGGGGGCATAATCTATGGGGCATTTTATGGGAACATAATCTATGGAGCATTTTATGGGGATATAATCTATGGAGCATCTTATGGGGCAGCATATGGGGGCATAATCTATGGAGCATCTTATGGAGCGTCTTATGGGGGTATAATCTATGGAGCATCTTATGGGGAAGTGTTATGAGCTCATTTTCTGCTCCTCCAGTTGAGAGTTCTCCTTCCGTTCTCCCTCTGGTGGTGACAGGAAGTAGTGAGGTTGGTTTAAGTGGTAGTGATCTGCCACCTGATGAGAAGGATAACGATTGGATCTCTGGAGTATCAGACTGGATATAAGACAGCCGACGCCCTATCCTGCTGCTGGTGATTCAGTCTGCTTCTCAGGTCTTGGACTTCAGCTCTCTTCCAGTCTTCTTAAGTTAAGTTTGTTTTTTGCTAATGTTCACACCTGCGCTTGTTGGTCAATTCAGTTTCTTGTGTGGTCAGCTTGCCCCTGCTGGGGCTATGCTGAACTTCCACTCCTATTTATCTGTATTTGCCAATTTACCTTTTTGTCCCTTATTAGATTGGCCTCTTTTTGCTCTGTTTCAGAATATTTCAGAGTGCTGATATAGTGGGAGAAGTCTAGTGACTTCAGGGTTAACTTTGCTATCAGACGTGTTGGACATTATTTTTGGTAGGGTTTTTTGGCAGATTGCAGACAGTGGCTTTCCTTTCCTGTCCTTTCTAGTTAGTTTGCTCCGCCTATTTTCCGGCCTGTGTATGTGTTTTCATCTTGCTTCACCGTCAATACATGTGTGGGGGCTGTCTTTTCCTTTGGGGTCTGCTCTGGGGCAGTTAGTTTTCCCTTTTCTTGCTTTAGGTTTATGTAGTCCTCCGGCGGTGACGAGGCATCTAGGAACAACATAGGAATGCTCCACTGCTACTGTTAGTTGTGTGGTTAAGATCAGGGATCTGCAATCTGCATAGTGACCAACCTCTCTGGTTTTCTGGGACTTAGCTTTTCTTGTTCCTCCTCAGTGACCCATTCATAACAGGGCAGCATATAGGGGCACAATACATGGGGCATTTTATGGGGCATAATCTATGAAGCATCTTATGGGGCCTATTCTATGGAGCATCTTATGGGGGGATAATCTATGGAGCATCTTATGGAGCATAATCTATGGAGCATCTTATGGGGCATAATCTATGGAGCATTTTATGGGGCATAATCTATGGAGCATCTTATGGGGCCTTGTTATGAATGAATCACCAAGGAGGAAAAAACAAAAAGCAAGCTAAGCCCAGAAAACCGGAGAGGTTGTAACTAGCGGATTGCAGACCCCTGATCCTATCCACAACAACTAGCAGTAGCCGTGGAGCGTGCCTACGGTGGTCCTAGACGCCTCGTCACGGCCGGAGAACTAAATAAGCCTAAAGAAAGAAATGGAAAATCTAAACTGCCCCAGAGCAGACCCCAAAGCAGTAGACAGTCCCCAACATGTATTGTCGATGAAACAAGATGAAAACACAGACACAGGTAGAAAGATAGGCTGAGCAAATGATGGGGCCCTTGCTAACTAGAAAGGACAGGAAAGAAAAGCTGCTGTCTGCAATTACGCAAAAAAACCTGCCAAAAAGAATGTCCAACACGTCTGATAGAAAAAGGCCCTGAAGTCGCTAGACTTCAAATCACTATATCAGCACTCAGGTATATTCTGAAGACAGAGCAAAAGAGATCAACTGATCAGAGACAAAATGGGGAGTCAGCCCAGTCCCAGCCAGGGCTGGCTGAACACAAAAACTAAGTAAACCAGACAAAAACTCATACAAACAATAGCAGAGAAAACTTAGCTTTAGGAAGGCAGGAACCAAACTGGAAACCAGGAGCCAGAGTCAGGAAAAATCACCAGCAAGAAACTAGGGAGTCGGCTGTCTTAAATCCAATCAGAAACTCCTGATGTCCAATCGCAGTCCTCTTCCTTAGGTGGCCGGTCTCTGCCATTTAGATCAGCTTCATTACCTCCCTTCACCAACAGAGGGAGTCCAGATAGAGAACTCACTACTCCTCCGTCAGCACAGCCAGCTCCATAACCCTCACCAGAAGCCAGAGGCAAACCCGAAAATGAGCTCACAGTAGGGCCTATTCTATGGAGCATCTTATGGGGGCATAATCTATGGAGCATCTTATGGGGCATAATCTATGGAGTATTTTATGGAGCATCTTATGGGGCATAATCTATGGGGCAGCATATGGGGGCATAATATATGGAGCATCTTATGGGGGAATAATCTATGGGGCATTTTATGGGGCATAATCTATGGAGCATCTTATGGGGCCATTATTGGCCTTTGTGCAGCATTATATGTGGTGTATTTTGTATGGAGGATCTTATGGGGCCATCATGAACTGTATGGAGCATTATATGGGGCTCCTGATTCAATAAGGATATTCAAAAACATTTAACCTACTGATGTCTCAATTTTATTTTACTTTTATTGGTATCTATTTTTATTTTTGAAATTTACCAGTAGCTGCTGCATTTCCTACCCTAGGCTTATACGTGAGTCAATAAGTTTTCACAGTTTTTTTGGCAAAATTAGGGGGGTCATCTTATACTCGGGTCGGCTTACAAAACGAGTATATACAGCATTTCGAATTTTGGTGTTCAAAGTAATTAGCAATGTACACAACCATCTAGTGAGCTGAAAGCTGATAGTCACACATGCTCAGTCACTATCCCCACAGCCATATTTCTGCCATAGGGATTCTTTGAGCACTTCCAAGCAGAAGACTCTGACAGAAGGCCTCCTCACCTTCTCCTGGCACAAGCACTTTGCTGGCTCTTCCTGTATTATTGGTGTTGGGGGTCCTCCTTCGCCGGGTGCGTTCAAGGCTGATGGGCAGTTGTGGGGAGCTGTCCATGGTGTTACTTGGACTTGTGGTCACGGTGACCTCCTGTCCACAAGCTCCTGTATACATTTTGGAAGGACCACTGACCTCAACCACCTCTAAACTAGATGATATTGCCTTTTTAGATCTGAAATGTGAGGATTTGAAAATTTTTTTCAAAATTTGTAAGAATACATCATAATCAAAACATTATAGCACAGCATAAATAAGGTCGACCCTTACGAGCGCAGATCGAAGACTGGGGCCAAAAAATGTAGTTGCTCATTATACAGATATATCTGCTTTTTAATGGCCACACCCCCGCTGTTTGACCTCAGCTGCTTCTCCCGGCAGTACTGGTCCCAGCAACTTCACCATCTTTTGCTGACTGTAGCCACTGAAACTCATAAAAAACAAAAAACATTTGGGCCACAAATAAAAGCCAGAACACATATATTACGCCACGTATAAGCTAATAATTAGATTTGTGGTAATACCTACCTATATCATCCTGTACATTTTGGGAGCTGTTCATAAAATTTTCAAAAAGGATGCTGTGACCCAGGCTGCATGGCGCTTAATCATATCCACATATCCCACATCCCTGGTGTCCCATGATTCTGGATGCTGATGCACCAGAAATATCAGGAGCTCAACGTTCATTATGTGTACCATCTCACTGCTTTCCGAAGAGGCATGTTTTGTTTCAAACTTCCCATTTATAACAGGACTTGTGTCAAATGATGAGATTACTGGGTGGCTCTAATACAATTTCATGGAATTTGTATACATGTGTGCAATTTTTATGGACAGAAATCAGACGGCACTCTCATGGTCAAAGTGCTGTCCAATTTTTTTTATCTCACCCATTGACTTGCATTGGCGAGTCTCGTCCGATATACGCAGCAAATCGCAGCATGCTGCGATTTTTTTCTCAGTCTGAGAAAAAAAAATCGCAGACGAGCTGGAACTCATAGATTAACATTGGTCCGAGTGCAATCCAATTTTTTATTGGATTGTACTTGTCGTTTATCTCTCAGATGAGTATGAGCCCTTAATGTAAAAATGCATCCAGTCAATTTTGCCTATCCTCTGCCAGTCTTCTCTCTTCCTTTTTTAGCAACAGATGTTATGTGACCACTGCAGTCAATCAGGGGCTATTGTTGTACAGAAACCCACCCTCTTTATTTTCTAAAATAAGGCATACTTTTTAAATGTGTTATAATGACTGTATACACTGTTCTCACCTTCTGTGAGTATTCATGGTCCTAACACCTGTTCAGAGATGGAGCTTTCCATATTTGTTAAGTCATTTCCAGTCAAACTAAATTGGGCTAATTCCTGCTGCAGACATAACGTGTCAGAGTACTTCAAGGACAGGGTTTTTCTTGTGTTTAATATATGACCCTTTCCTATTCATATAACTGAAGACAGTGTCAAGATTTACAGCCAATGCACATTCATACCACGCAGCTGTAACTCAAGCCAAATTGTCAGCAATAGTTTGTAAAGGGTAATCCCAAATAAATTACACCATCCTGGGTGACACCTCTGTGTGAGCTCAGTAAATGCCTGTAACAACAGCTCTTAAGGACACAATGTGATTTATCATGGCTACTATGGGTTAGGCTGGAGTCACACACAACGTATAAAAAATCCGTCCATTTTCCACAGACCAGAATCGCACAAATGTTTCATGAACAGTGATCCGTATGTCATCCAATTCTCATGCGAGGATGCGATTATCTTGCATCTAAGCATCCTTGTGACATCCGTATGGCATCCGTATGATGAGATTTTCTCGCCAGCTTGCAAAATGGACATATAGTGGAGCCCAATGACAGGTTAAAACACAAACGAAAGAATAGATATATACACATAGAATACACACACACACATATATATATACATATATATATACAGTTGTGGCCAAAAGTATTGACACCCCTGCAATTTTGTCAGATAATACTCAGTTTCTTCCTGAAAATGATTGCAATCACAAATTCTTTGGTATTATTATCTTCATTTAATTTGTCTTAAATGAAAAAACACAAAAGAGAATGAAGCAAAAAGCAAAACATTGATCATTTCACACAAAACTCCAAAAATGGGCCAGACGAAAGTATTAGCACCCTCAGCCTAATACTTGGTTGCACAACCTTTAGCCAAAATAACTGCGACCAACCGCTTCCGGTAACCATCAATGAGTTTCTTACAATGCTCTGCTGGAATTTTAGACCATTCTTCTTTGGCAAACTGCTCCAGGTCCCTGATATTAGAAGGGTGCCTTCTCCAAACTGCCATTTTTAGATTTCTCCACAGGTGTTCTATGGGATTCAGGTCTGGACTCATTGCTGGCCACCTTAGAAGTCTCCAGTGCTTTCTCTCAAACCATTTTCTAGTGCTTTTTGAAGTGTGTTTTGGGTCATTGTCCTGCTGGAAGACCCATGACCTCTGAGGGAGACCCAGCTTTCTCACACTGGGCCCTACATTATGCTGCAAAATTTGTTGGTAGTCTTCAGACTTCATAATGCCATGCACACGGTCAAGCAGTCCAGTGCCAGAGGCAGCAAAGCAACCCCAAAACATCAGGGAACCTCCGCCTTGTTTGACTGTAGGGACTGTGTTTTTTCTTTGAATGCCTCTTTTTTTCTCCTGCAAACTCTATGTTGATGCCTTTGCCCAAAAAGCTCTACTTTTGTCTCATCATAGAGATGGTACTGGAAACCAAATCTACTGATTGTTTGACTTTTTATGTCTCGGGGTAAGAAGTGTGGTCTTCCTGGGTCTCCTACCATACAGTCCCTTTTCATTCAGACGCTGACAGATAGTACGGGTTGACACTGTTGAACCCTCGGACTGCAGGGCAGTTGAACTTTTTTGGATGTTAGTCAAGGTTCTTTATCCAACATCCGCTCAATCTTGTGTTGAAATCTCTTGTCAATTTTTCTTTTCTGTCCAAATTTAGAGAGGTTAGCCACAGTGCCATGGGCTTTAAACTTCTTGATGACACTGCGCACGGTAGACACAGGAACATTCAGGTCTTTGGAGATGGACTTGTAGCCTTGAGATTGCTCATGCTTCCTCACAATTTGGTTTCGCAAGTCCTCAGACAGTTCTTTGGTCTTCTTTCTTTTCTCCATGCTCAATGTGGTACACACAAGGACACAGGACAGAGGTTGAGTCAACTTTAATCCATGTCAACTGGCTGCAAGTGTGATTTAGTTATTGCCAACACCTGTTAGGTGCCACAGGTAAGTTACGGGTGCTGTTAGTTGCACAAATTAGAGAAGCATCACATGATTTTTCGAACAGTGCCAATACTTTTGTCCACCCTCTTTTTAATGTTTGGTGTGGAATTATATCCAATTTGGCTTTAGGACAATTCTTTTTGTGTTTTTTCATTTAAGACAAATTAAATGAAGATAATAATAACAAAGATTTTGTGTTTGCAATCATTTTCAGGAAGGAACTGAGTATTATCTGATAAAATTGCAGGGGTGTCAATACTTTTGGCCACACACATGTCATTGAGACACATACACTACCGTTCAAAAGTATGGGGTCACCCAGACAATTTTGTGTTTTCCATGAAAACGCATACTTTTTTTTAATCAAATGAGTTGCCAAATGAATTTAAAATCTAGTCCAGACATTGACAAGGTTCGAAAAAAAGATTTTTACTTGAAATAATAATTTTTTCCTTCAAACTTTGCTTTCGTCAAAGAATGCTCCATTTGCAGTCTCTCCTCACGACGCTGTTCCATTTTGAGCCGATCCACCTGCATCGGCTCAGGTGCGGAAGCCGAAGAGGACGTCACAGGTTGTGGACTGGGTAGCCTGCGGGTGGTCGAGGACGGACGAGGAAATCTTCTCTCCCGAGCGGATTCACAAGAGCGCTCCTGAAAATGTAGATCTATACATGCAACAAGGGAGATTAAATCCTCTAAGGAAGTTGGTGTATCCCATCCGGCCAGCTCATTTTTAATATGACACGAAAGACCTCGCCAAAAGGCCCCCACCAGAGCCTCATTGTTCCAGCCCAACTCAGAGGACAGAGGGCGAAACTGAATGGCATATTGACCCACAGAAAGAGAACCCTGATGGAGATTAAAGAGGGACTCAGTAGTGGAGGCCAAGCGGCGTGGCTCATCAAAGACCCTGCAAAAGGTCTCCCGAAATGTTGACAGCTGGGAAACGATAGGATCATCATGCTCCCAGAGAGGATTAACCCACACTAAAGCCTCTCCCTCTAAATGAGATACCACAAATGCCTCCTTAGCCCGACTGGTGGGATATTGTTGTGGTGAAAGTTCAAAGTGTAGACGACACTGATTCAGATAGCCCTAACACAGCTTGGGGTTGCCATTATACAGAGGTGGTTTACAGAGGCGGGGTGAAGGGTGCGGGACCTGAGTCTGTGCTGAGGCCGAGGCAGCAGACTGAAGGGAGAGCAGTCGGTCATCTACCGACACCATATAGCTGAGTATGTGGGCCTGGGTGTCACGCTGCTGAGCAAGCTCCTGTTGGAGGCTGGCCAGCTGGGAGGCGTTCCCTGGGTCGGAGGTCTGTAAAGCTGACAACTGGGACTCCATGGACTTCATGAAGGACATGATCCGCGTTTGATTCTCCCGCAAGTATACTAACACTTTTTGAGCAGCGGACAAGGCACCAGCGGGGTCCATGGCATGATTATACTGTAGCTCTTCCTGGAGTGGACCCTCAGGATCACAGTACCAAGATCCTCCTGGGCGAGCTGACCTAGTGAGAACCACCCCCTATACAGGGAGTGTCAGGGGCAAGCCCAGGTGGTCTGACACCACGAGTGCTGGAACCAAGGGTCGGCTTGTAGGAGATGGGGATAGGGACAGAGCAATATGGGAAAATGGGAAGAGGTGCAGAAATGGTGGGCCGAGGACCAGGGACCGTGGACAAAGAGCAGGGAACGGAGATGCAAGTACGATGAGGTAAAGACATAGAGGAAGCACCCCGGAGGATGCAAGAAGACCTGAGGTAGCCCTAGTACCGAGAACCTAAGGAAGGCACTGGGGTAGGCACAACAATAATCAGGCGCTTCCTCTAACAGGAAGCGGTTTGATATACCCGGTAGCCGCTGCCCTGACTGGGCAATGCTTCCGAGACCAAACAACCCGACGGGTGCGCATGCGTGGAGCTCGGGATCCCCAGCGTGGCTGAGGACCTGGAAGTGACGGCAAGACGTGGCGGGGGTCCTGGACAGTCGGAGAAAAGAGGCGAGTATCGCGGTCAACCACTTTAGTAATAGAAGGTTTGGTATTCAGCTCATCCGTGTATGATTCCACTGGAACTCGTAGCACAGATCACGTCTCTGCCAGACATAAGAGGAATGCTTGTACAAGTAAGAAAATCCAGTTTTCGAGAAGGTGAATAAAAAACAAGACTATTTAATTCCCATTAAAATATCATGACTGCTGTCTGTGCCTAGGCAGCATCAGTAGTAAAAAGTTGGTCACACTTGTCAAACACTGTGTTTGACGAGTGTAACCAACCTGTCAATCAGTTCTCCAAGTGATGCTACAGATCGCTTGGAAAACGCTAGCATTCTGCAAGCTAATTACGCTTGCAAATCGCTAGTTTGTCCGCGGGAAAATCGCAGGAATTTAAAATGCAATTTTCCCGCGGAATGGAATTCCGGAATTCTCGCGGTAACATCCGCGGGACTTCCCCTACGTGTGAACTTAGCCTTTCCCTTTCAAATCAACAATAGGTCATCTATATATCTAAAGTAGTGTTCTATATGATCAGAAAAGGGATTGTTTGTGTTATAAATAAAAATTTCCTCCTACCATGTCATAACAAGACTGGCAACCGAGGGGAAGAAATTGGCTCCCATTGAAACACCACTGTTCTGTATGAAAAACCTATTGTTAAAGAAAAAATAGTTGTGTGACAATAAAAAGTCCAAAACAGACTTAATATAGTCCTGCAGAGCCGTAATAAAAGGACTGTATTTTCGGAGGTGGAAGTCAACTGCTGAAACGGCAATATTGTGCGGTATGCAAGTATGAAGAGAAACTACATCACAACTAAGCCATGTCCATTTAAAGTCCCAAATGACATATTGTAGCATGCTTAGAACATCCTTCGAATCTTTTAAATATCCTGGTATGCGTTGTACTAATGGCTGTCAAACAGAGTCTAACCATTGCCCTAAGTGTTCACAAAAATGAACCAATACCAGAGATAATGGGACGCATCGGGGGTGGAAACACATTCTTGTGTGTCTTGGGCAATGCGTGTAAGATGGGAATAACAGGACTATCAATATACAGATATTCTGATTGTTTTTTGAAAAAAATGTATATATTCTACACCTCTGTCAATAACTAGTTTACATTCATTTAAAAAAGGAACAGTAGGATCATATTTCAACACAGCGTAAGTATTATCCTTAGATATCATATCCTCAATAGCTGCAATGTAATCTGTTTCATTCATGATCACCACCGAGCCCCCTTTATCAGACATTTTAATAATAATGTCAGAATGTGTTTTTAGTTTTTCCAAGGCTTTTTTTTCATTGTTAGTAAGATTAGGTTTGTAAGGATGACATTCTGAATTGGTTAATAATTTCTTGATATCTCTTTCCACATTATCCTTAAACCATTCCATTCCATTGCATCCGTTCTGGTCTCAACAGGGTAGAACATGGGATTTTTTTATTTGTAAAGAAAATTAGGAAGTAAGAGAGTTTGATGGATTTTCTAGTGTGTCCAGAGGTGCAATAGACTACGTTGCTCCAAAAAATTTTTGTCACGAAATTCATTTTCAAGATTAATTGACGGTGAAACATGTGATTCTTGATCATTAAAAAATGTCTTTTTATAGTTGAATCCCTGACAAACTTGTTAATGTCTTTTAAAGTAGAAAAAATGTCCAGATTGGAATATGTAGGGACAAAATTAAGACCGCGTGATAAAAGATTCACCTCTACTTCAGAAAAAGTAATAGAAGATAAATTTATATCGTCTAATGACTGGTCCTGTTGTAACTCCTCAGTCTCCCTTTGAAGAAAGCTGGAGTGTCTGCGGTGTTTCCTACCCGCTATTCTTGTGCGTTTTTTAAAGAGAAATATTACTGCGAGGTTTCTGAAGTAACGAGACTGCGACTTGGTAGGTTTAACTTGACTATCAGTAGTAAAATAATTGTGAAAAATGAGGATGAATGAACTCATGGAAATCAACAACCAACACTGCGGAGACACCATCACAAGTTTCTCAACGCAGTGATTCTAGTGCAATGCCCCCACCCTTGTGGGAAATATGTAAATATATGGAAAACACAAGCCGCGGAGACACCATCACATGTTTCTCAACACAAGCAATGACTAGCCAGGTCTTTCCCCGGGAGGGAACAACCACGGGAAGGGCAGTCTCCAATGAAGGAAACCACCTATGCCAAAACATGGCATCCATCCACAGACAGCTGTTTCGGGGTATTGCCCCTCATCAGTGTGGAGTAGGAAACTGGTCAGTAGGAGCAATGCCTAGTAGAAGACTGTGAAAAATGAGGATGAATGAACTCATGGAGATCAACATCCCACACTGCGGAGACACCATCACATGTTTCTCAAACGCAGTGATTCTAGGGCAATGCCCCCACCCTTGTGGGAAATATGTAAATATATGCAAAACACAAGCCGCGGAGACACCATCACATGTTTCTCAACGCAAGCAATGACTAGCCAGGTCTTTCCCCGGGAGGGAACAACCACGGGAAGGGCAGTCTCCAATGAAGGAAACCACCTATGCCAGAACATGGTATCCATCCACAGACAGCTGTTTCGGGGTATTGCCCCTCATCAGTGTGGAGTAGGAAACTGGCCAGTAGGAGCAATGCCTAGTAGAAGACTGTGAAAAATGAGGATGAATGAACTCATGGAGATCAACATCCAACACTGCGGAGACACCATCACATGTTTCTCAGCGCAGTGATTCTAGGGCAATGCCTCCACCCTTGTTGGAAATATGTAAATATATGCAAAACACAAGTCGCGGAGACACCATCACATGTTTCTCAGCGCAAGCAATGACTAGCCAGGTCTTTCCCCGGGAGGGAACAACCACGGGAAGGGCAGTCTCCAATGAAGGAAACCACCTATGCCAAAACATGGTATCCATCCACAGACAGCTGTTTCGGGGTATTGCCCCTCATCAGTGTGGAGTAGGAAACTGGCCAGTAGGAGCAATGCCTAGTAGAAGACTTTGGCATAGGTGGTTTCCTTCATTGGAGACTGCCCTTCCTGTGGTTGTTCCCTCCCGGGGAAAGACCTGGCTAGTCATTGTTTGCGTTGAGAAACATGTGATGGTGTCTCCGCGGCTTGTGTTTT
Organism: Dendrobates tinctorius; assembly: GCF_039654945.1. Classification (NCBI taxonomy): domain Eukaryota; kingdom Metazoa; phylum Chordata; class Amphibia; order Anura; family Dendrobatidae; genus Dendrobates; species Dendrobates tinctorius. Next base: position 6,647,394 of record NW_027361891.1, read on the forward strand.
GCATATATTTACATATTTCCCACAAGGGTGGGGGCATTGCCCTAGAATCACTTCGTTGAGAAACATGTGATGTGTCTTCGCAGTGTTGGATGTTGATCTCCATGAGTTCATTCATTCTCATTTTTCACAGTCTTCTACTAGGCATTGCTCCGACTGGCCAGTTTCCTACTCCACACTGATGTTGGGCAATACCCCGAAACAGCTGTCTGTGGATGGATACCATGTTTTGGCATAGGTGGTTTCCTTCATTGGAGACTGCCCTTCCCATGGTTGTTCCCTCCCAGGGAAAGACCTGGCTAGTCATTGCTTGCATTGAGAAACATGTGATGGTGTCTCCGCGGCTTGTGTTTTGCAAGTAGTAAAATAATTCTCACAAGAATTATCAACTGAAACATCAGATGATTCAGGGTCTAAGGAAGAGAAAGTCACTTGGTTTCTTTGAGAAGACCTATAAGAAGTGTGAGTATGTTTTTTCAGAATGGATTTGGGGGATGAGAGCTGGCTTTCCCATCTGCCCCATTCATATACTTGATTATTAGAGTAGTCAAAAGCATTTCCATTAAATTTCTTCTTTTTCAAGCTGACTATTGAATCTTCCAGGGAATGCACTTTAAATTTAAATCCTTCTGGAAAGCCTCATAAGTGACAGCTGCCATGGAAGATTTGAGAGACAGAAGATTTTTGTTTAAATCTGCTTGCACTTCAGTTAACTCATGACTTTCATATTTGACAATCAGTTGCATGAATTGTATTGAACATTTAGAAAGAATGATATTCCAGTCAGAGACAAAATCTGCATTATAAACTGTGGTAGGGATCTTTTTGATCCTTAGACGTCTAAGGATCTCACAGGTCCTCCTCAGACGATCTTCCTCCGGTATTACCAGTTTGGGCACAAACAGCAGTCATGATATTTTAATGAAAATTAAATAAAGTCTTGTTTTTTATTAATCTTCTCGAAAGCTGGATTTTCTTACTTGCACAAGCACTTATCATTAGAGTGCATTGTCACTGCACATTCAAAAGAATATAACACTGTGAGGAGAAAGTGATACTGAGCATAATAGGAATTGACAACCAACGTATGCTCAGTAGAGAAGGGACTAGCTCAGGCCCCTGGAAATGGACGTCACTTTTTACACTTCATTTCATGGTGGTGTCCCCAGCCCCCTGATGTTGCCATTTAAGAATCCCAGCATGCACAGGGGATTCTGAAATGAAATGTCAACGAAACGGAAGTTACGAAAAAAAATAGTAAGACAAGAGAGAGAAGGAATGGTTGTGAAGTTTTAATCATTGTATATTATGAAAACGATTAAATTATTACCCTAAAGAGATAAACATTTATAATTAAATGAAATTTTGGTTTTCAGACCACGCCTTTAAAAGGCCTTGGATGATGATGTCATGAAGGCATGTCAGGCAACTTGTAAAGCCCAATGTGGACTAAAACAAAGGATGGCAGTAGTAAGGAAAGGGAGCACACCCCCTCAAAGGATCCAAGGTAGGTGCATAACACCAAAGTCAAGTGTATGACCTCATGCACATTGTTGTGTTACAGCTCCATTTTGTACATACTATGTAATATAACAGGACGTCGTATGCTGTCAGCTACCTGTACATAACTCTGCAGTGTGTATGAGGCTTATGGATTTTCATGAATTATGCCCAAACAAGTAATGTTGTTAATGTCATGCTCCAATTACTTTTCAACTACCGTACTTGATCTAAATTGCCCAGTTACTGTTGCACATTGTCTAGAAATGTAGTTTAGTGGGACAAATCAATATTCATGACTGCTTTATGAACGCATGGTCAGAAAAGTACTGCAGGCTATGGGTAAAGTCACAGCTAGAATGGATTGATTCTTTTCTGTATGACTGCTCTTTTTATGCATGACCAAAATGAGACAGTAGCATGAAAGTAAATCACTTGTACAAAACATGTATGGGAATTTTTTATTGTGATGGTTTTGTTTCTCCAACAACTTTAAAATATTTAACAAAACCGTAAAGGCTGTCTGTTCTCTGCAATATTTCAAATCAGGCTGCTTTCAGCTAAACGTATGTGAAATCATCTACAAAGATGGATGACTTTTCATCAATGTGGAGTACTAAAGGTGCATCTCCCAAAATTAGAATATCATCAAAAAGTTGATTTATTTCAGTTCTTCAATGCAAAAAGTGAAACTCATATATTATATAGAGTCATTACAGCGTGATCTATTTCAAGTGTTTATTTCTGTTAATGTTGATGATTATGGCTTGCAGCCAATGAAAACCCCAAAGCCCAAAAGGTGTATTCTAAAGAGGAAGATGAGACATACCAGACCCAACAAAGCAGATGAGCTGAAAGCTTCTATCAAATCAACCTGGGCTTCCATAACACCTCAGCACTGCCACAGGCTGATCTCCTCCATGCCACGCCATATTGATGCCAAAGGACCCCGACCAAGTATTGAGTGCATTTACTGAACATACAGGGGTTGGACAAAATAATTGAAACACCTGGAAACATCAACAAAAGTTAGTTTAACCCCTTCATGACAGACAATACATATTTTTACTGACCTGAGATATAAGGGAATATCATCCATATACAGGTGACAATCCAGCAGCTGTCGGCTGTCCACTATATCTGACAACTTGCTGTATCACAAATGATCGGTGTTGGCACCATCCATATCTGTTTAACCCATTAGTTGCTGCTGTCAAAAGTGACTACATCAAATAAATGGTTAATAGATTGTGGGGGCTTGCACTTTAATCTAATTGACACACCGAGATCATGATTGTGTGGTCCTGATGTTTGCCATAGCAGTTCATGGCCAAATAGCGGCCTTAAGGGCATGTCACACTAAGAGATATCGCTAGCAATACCGCTATAACTTGTGACGTTATAGCGATATTGCTAGCGATATCGCTGTGTGTGATACTTACCTACAACCCGCTCCCCCGCTGCTTATCGCTGATAGCGCGAGAACAGGCTGGACTGTTTCTCGTCTTCAGCTTCCTGCAGCGCTTCCTACTGTGACGACGAGTGACGCGTGGAGCCGGGCGGGAGGACGCAGGATCGCCTGGTGTGACAGGTAAGTAGCGACCCCCGTCCCCAGCGATGTCGCTGGTGAGATCTGCCTGTGTGGCAGCTCACTAGTGACCACTTAGCGATGTACCAGCGATCCTGACCGCGCCATATCGCTGGTCGGGATCGCTGGTACATTGCTAAGTGTGACAGTACCTTTAGAGTCTCCCGGCTACAGCGGCCAGTTCAAAAGTTAGTGACATTTAGGTGGTAAACAAACACTTTTTCATTCCGGCTATACCACTTTGCATTAATTCCTGAAAATCACCTGAAGGGTTAATAAACTACCTGACAGCAGTTTTCAATATGTCAGGGGTTGCAGTTTTTAAAATGGCATCATGTTTGGGGTTTTCCAATATATAGTACCCCTAAATTCACTTCAAACTTGGATAGGTCCCTCAAAAAAATACATTTTGTAAATATCCGTGAAAGAATGAAAAATTATTGCTACATTTTAAAACCTCCTAAAAGGCTAACAAAATAAATTAGCATTTTAAAAATGGTGCTGATGTAAAGCAGGCATGAGGGAAATGTTATTTATTAATGTTTTTCTGTGGTATGACTATCTGGATTAAAGGGATAATTATTAAAAGTTTGAAAATTGCAATTTTTTTTAACATTTTTGTCAAGTTTCTGATATTTTTTATAAATAAACACAAAATATATCAATCTAAATTTACCACTATCATAAATAATAATGTGCCACGAAAAAACAGTCTCAAAATCACTGGGATTTGTTGAAGCATTCCAGAGTTATGACCACATAAAGTGACATTGGTCAGAATTTAAAAAATTGGCCCGATCACGAAGGGGTTAATATGGTGTAGGTCCACCTTTTGTGGCGATTACAGCCTCAATTCTCTGAGGTATGGATTCATGCAAGGTGTGAATTGTTTCCAAAGGAATTTTAGCCCATTCTTCAGTTAAAACACCCTCCAGTTCTTTGAGCGATGATGGCGGCTGAAATCGACTTCTAACTTGAATCTCTAAAATCGACCATAAATGCTCAATAATGTTGATGTGAGGTTCTGAGCCATGTTTCTGTTCTGCCTGACTTTGCCCTTAATTTTGCCCTTATCAAAGATGGAGTGAGTAGCTTCACAAGGGGCCATCTTGTTCCTGTTTGACTTTTCCTGTTTCCTGCCTGCTGTGTACTTAAGGGACTCTGCACATTATACCTGTGCTTGTGTATCTGGATCTTCACCTGCTGCCAAGCTTGGAGAACTTGCATTGTGCCTGCTTCTTCTAAACCTCGGGATTCCCCGTTTGTTACTTACCTGCCGTCCTGCCTGACCGCCTCTCCTGTCCGGATCTGCTCTGCTTCTGTCATCTCTGCGGCCTGCTCTCCACTTGGAGCCCGGTCCAGTCTCAGGACCTTAGGACTGTGTGCGCCTGGACCTCAGACTCTCGCTAGTTGGTTCGTACAGACTTTACCTGTTGCCAGAACTTATATCTACTTACTGTGCAATACTGAAGCTTGTTTTACCCTGAACTACATCTGCATAGTACTGAGACCTGTTGCTACAATACAATACCAAACCTTTGAACATATACTGTGTTTGTCTTCTCTGACCCATGCCACTGAGTTCCATAGAACCGATAGTACTCATTTGACAGGATACACAAGCCATCAAATATGGAGCTCGCTGGGTCAGATTCTGTGGATGTACGCCTTAAAAAGATATGCACATTTATCTCAGGACTTCAAGGGGAGCTTCAGGCTACCAAAACAAAATTGTCAGCACTAGAGACTCAAGCTAACCATAATGCTACTATAGCCGATACATCCATTCAGGCGTTAGCTACTCGTCTCTCAAAGCTGGAGACTACAGTTTCTGCCTCAGCCGCAACCCCACCTTCGGTTCCAGCTTTCCCTAAACTCCCGCCATTCAGGTTCGGTGGCAAAAGAGAAAAATTCCGAGGGTTCTAAATCAGTGTCAGCTGCATTTTGATGCGCATGCGGCTCAGTTTCCAACAGGACGAGACAAGGTGTTGACTATGATAATGCTGTTAACCAACAAGGCTCTTGCTTGGGCAAATCCCCTGATTGAAACTAATGATGTCTGTTTGAATTCTTTAAATGATTTTATTTCCGCAATGTGTCAGATGTTCGATGACCCTAACCGAAGTACCACGGCAGAAACCGCATTGCTAGCCCTCCATCAGGGAAAGCGCCCTGTCGTAGAATACGCAATGGAATTTCGGAGGTGGATATTGGACACTACGTGGTGCGACTCAGCAAAATACGCAATGTTTAGGAGGGGTTTATCTGCCACAATTAAAGACGAACTGGCTAGAGGCGAGTCACCCGCTGCCCTGGGAGACTTCATAAATCATTGCATTCGGATTGATATACGTCTTGTAGAACGCCGGCAAGAGAGATGGGCAGACGCTAACCACAGTAATTTTGTAACCCTGCCGTCTCCCTCCAGGGAAGCCCAGAGCAAGTCCTTCCTCCCAGTAGAGTCAGAACCTATGCAGGTCGATGCAGTCCGGAGAAGTCCTCCTGACTCACGCAAGGAGCACCGCTTTAGAGAAAATTTATGCTTCTACTGCGGAAAATCAGGTCACTATATTTCGAATTGTCCCGGTAAGAATCGCTAGACCACGGCTGCGGTGATCGAATGCGACTTTTCGGACGTATCTTCAGTAGTTTCCCACTCAAATCCTCCTATGAAAGAAATAGTTGACTGGAATCACGACTTCTCCGACTGTACTTCAGAAATATCCTCACCGGTGAATGCAGCCATCTCTTCAGTGAGTCCCACTACTTCGACCTTGGACGGCTCAAGGAAGGACTCACACTGTTATATCCCAATCAAGATATGGACCCAGTCCCAATGGATTGCTAGTTTCGCTATGGTGGACTCAGGGGCCAGCGGCAATTTTATGGACATTACATTCACTAAAGAACACAGTATATGTTCACAAAAGAGGATCTCTCCAGTATTGATGGAAACTGTGGATGGTTCCCCACTGGTGTCCGGGCCCGTAGATCTTGAAACAACATCACTGAAAGTCCGTATGGGGGCGGATCACTCAGAAAGACTGTCCTTCTTGTTAATTTCCTCCCCTCATTTTCCCATAATCCTAGGATTACTATGGCTACGACTGCAAAACCCTACTATCAATTGGGAGACAAAGAAGACAGATATCATCGAAGGAACCAGCTTTAGTTGGGTCAGCATGCTCCGTTGACTTAAATCTACCAATAGAGTATCAGGATTTCATCGATGTATGAGACAAGAAAAATGCAGACAAATTGCCTCCACATCGGCCGTACGATTGCTTCGTGGAACTACCTGGTGCCGCGATTCCATTCGGTAACATTTACCCTTTGGCTGGGCCAGAATTAAAAGCCCTCAAGGAGTACATCGATGAAAACCTAGCCAAGGGATTTATAAGACCATCCTCCTCCCCGGCGGGTGCCCCGATCTTCTTCGTGAAAAAGAAGGATGGCTCACTCCGCCCATGTATTGATTACCGAGAGCTCAACAAAATTACGATCAGGAACTCCTATCCACTTCCAGTAATTCCCGAATTACTGGAAAGGGTGCGACACTCTAAAATCTTCACGAAATTAGATCTCCGTGGAGCATACAATCTAGTACGGATCCGTCCCGGTGACGAGTGGAAGACAGCCTTCCGGTCCCGCTATGGACATTTTGAGTACCTCGTCATGTCTTTTGGTCTCCGTAATGCGCCGGCTACGTTTCAACACTTGGTGAATGACACTTTCAGGGACATACTCGATATTTTTGTTGTTGTTTATTTGGATGACATTTTAATCTTTTCTTGCAACATCAAGGAGCATCAGCACGTGAGAGTAGTCTTGGATCGCCTACGGCAGAATCACTTGTATATCAAGCTAGAGAAATGTGAGTACCACAAAACGGAAATCCAATTCTTGGGGTATGTTATCTCTCCTCAGGGTCTCAGCATGGATGCCAGTAAAACTCAAGCCATCCAGGAGTGGCCAATTCCCAAGTCCGTGAAGGAAGTACAACGATTTATTGGATTTGCCAATTTTTACAGACGATTCATTAAAAATTTTTCGGATATCGTCATACCCATCACCCAATTGACCCGGAAGAAGATACCATTTGTCTGGTCACTGCAAGCGCAGACGGCATTTTCCAAATTGAAAGCTAAATTTACATCAGCCCCGATCCTCGTACACCCGGATCCGGATCGAGCTTTCATAATGGAAGTAGACGCTTCCGACTGTGCGATAGGGGCCATTCTCTCGCAAAGAACCGGTGAGAAAGATCTTTTACATCCTTGTGCCTTTCTTTCACAGAAATTATCGCCTGCAGAGAAGAATTATGATGTCGGAAATAAAGAGCTATTGGCCATTATAACCGCATTCAAGGAATGGAGGCATCTACTGCAAGGAGCATCTCACCAGACTGTCATACTTAAGGACCATCGGAACCTCGAATTCATGAGATCGGCAAGGTGTCTAAAGCCCAGACAGGCCCGATGGACTTTATTCCTTAATCAGTTCGACTTCATTGTTTCCTACAGGCCAGGCTCTCGTAATGGGAAGGCCGATGCACTATCTAGGATTCACTCAGGTAACGTAACTCCAGTATTACCTCCGATGACCATACTCTCAGAAACAAACTTCATAGGGGTGTTACACAATCAAGATCTATTAACAAGTATTAAGGAAGCCTACACTGGAGACCCACTACTGATCCGACCCCCCAATCAGGTAAACCTAACATTGAAAAACAGACTTTGGTTTCAGGGACAACGCCTGTATATTCCGGAAGCGGTCAGACTAAGTGTACTAAAATTAATACATGACTCAAAGATCGCCGGTCATAGAGGAGTCCAGAAGACCCAGGAATTCTTGTCTCGCTTCTTTTGGTGGCCGACCTACCGGAGAGACGTTCAGCATTACGTCTCGTCATGTGAGGTATGTGCAAGATCAAAGGTTCCCCGCTCCTCACCTACGGGACTGCTACAACCCCTCCCTATTCCATCTCGCCCCTGGGGGTCTATTTCAATGGATTTTATTGTAGAGTTGCCTACTTCTAAGGGGAAAAACACTATCCTAGTAGTGATCGACCGTTTGACCAAGGCTGCTCATTTCATTCCCTGTATCGGTCTCCCGACAGCCAAACAGACAGCGGACCTCATCGTACAAAATGTTTTTCGGCTACATGGAGTTCCTGACAAAGTGATATCAGATTGATGGGTCCAATTTACCTCAAGATTTTGGCGAAGCTTCTGTGCCGCCCTGGACATCAAGGTAAATCTATCATCTGCTTTCCATCCGCAGTCTAACGGACAAACGGAACGGACTAATCAAACCTTGGAGCAGTACTTGCGTTGCTATGTATGCCACTTACAAGATGATTGGGTAAACTTACTCCCGATGTCCGAATTCACATATAACAACTCGCAGAGTGCCTCCACCAAGCAGTCTCCTTTCTTTGCTAATAAGGGGTATCATCCCAGCATTCTCCCTCGACTCCCGATAGACACGTCCGTACCCGCAGCAGCTGACCGAATTACATATTTACAACAGAATTTAGAGTCTTTGAAACAAACACTCGCTACAGCTCAGGAGAGATACAAGAAGGCTGCAGACAGGTACCATAAACCAGCACCAACATACAAGGTAGGATACATGGTCTGGCTTTCGACAAACAATTTAAAATTAAGGATTCCGACATCTAAGTTGGGACAGAAATATGTTGGCCCATACAAAATCAACAACATAGTAAGTCCCGTAGCCTGCCGTCTTAAATTGCCTACATCTTTGAAAATACATCCGGCTTTTCATGTCTCCCTGCTTAAACCAGTAGTACCGAATCCTTTTCCCGGACGTACACCCATTCCACCTGGTCCGGTTCTCATTGACGGGCAAGAAGAATTTATTGTGGAAGGGATCATCGACTCTCGGATCCATAGGAGGAAACTTCAATACTTGGTGAAATGGCAGGGTTACCCATCGGAGGAGAATTCCTGGGAACCTCAGGAGAACATTCGAGCTCCTTGTCTGATCCAACAGTTCCATAGCCGATACCCCAGTAAACCAGATCTAAGGTCGTCCGGAGGACATCCTTGAAGGAGGGAATGGTGTGAGGTTCTGAGCCATGTTTCTGTTCTGCCTGACTTTGCCCTTAATTTTGCCCTTATCAAAGATGGAGTGAGTAGCTTCACAAGGGGCCATCTTGTTCCTGTTTGACTTTTCCTGTTTCCTGCCTGCTGTGTACTTAAGGGACTCTGCACATTATACCTGTGCGTGTGTATCTGGATCTTCACCTGCTGCCAAGCTTGGAGAACTTGCATTGTGCCTGCTTCTTCTAAACCTCGGGATTCCCCGTTTGTTACTTACCTGCCGTCCTGCCTGACCGCCTCTCCTGTCCGGATCTGCTCTGCTTCTGTCATCTCTGCGGCCTGCTCTCCGCTTGGAGCCCGGTCCAGTCTCAGGACCTTAGGACTGTGTGCGCCTGGACCTCAGACTCTCGCCAGTTGGTTCGTACAGACTTTACCTGTTGCCAGAACTTATATCTTCTTACTGTGCAATACTGAAGCTTGCTTTACCCTGAACTACATCTGCATAGTACTGAGACCTGTTGCTACAATACAATACCGAACCTTTGAACATATACTGTGTTTGTCTTCTCTGACCCATGCCACTGAGTTCCATAGAACCTATAGTACTAATTTGATAGTTGAGGTCTGGGGGTTGTGGGGGCCGGATGAGATGCTCAACTTCATTAGAATGTTCCTCTGGGAACAGTGCTTGAACCATAGGATGCACTTGGTCGCCCAAAATGCCTAAATAATCTCGGCTGTTAATTCTTCCATGAGGGGATATAATTGTCCCGGCGGATCTCCACGAAATAGCACCCTAGATCATCACAGAACCTCCACCATGTTTTACGGTTGGGAGAAGGCAGTCTGGATGGAATGTTTTCAGCTGTCTCCAAAAGTACACTCGGCCGGAGGTCGGAAATAGGGTAAACGATGATTCGTCTGAGAATATCACATGTTTCCACTGCTCGAGGGACCAATTCTGGAGGTTTTTACACCACTCTAAACGCTTGGAAACATTTATCATTAAGAGTAGCGGTTTTCTAACTGCAGCTCTTCCGTGGAATCCAGATTTGTGCAGCTCCCGACGAACAGTTTTAGTGGAAACTGGGTTCTGTAGGTGTTCATTGAGCTCAGCAGTGATTTTTGGAGCAGTGGTCTTGCGATCCTCTCTCACAATTCGCTTTAGAGTCCGAAAGTCTCTCTCAGTCAACTTTGACTTTCGGCCGGACCTGTGCTTTGCTGTGGACGTTTTTCCTTCTTTTTCAAACGCAGTCATTACTTTGGAGACAGCATCTCTTGACATGCCAAGCATTCGGGCACTTTCTGCTACACTAGCGCCTGCCATACGAGCAATTTGGCCTCTTTGAAAATCCGAGAGGTCTGCCATTGGTATCAGGTTTTCATCAATGTTCTTACAATTCTGCAAAACAAACAGTTAATTTACATACACATATCACATAACACAAATAATCAACTACAAAACATTACCATATGTCATGGTTTGCATGTTTATAACATGTTCGAAGATTATGATGCCAAAACGTTAGGTGTTTCCATTATTTTGTCCAACCCCTGCACATTTCAGTAGGCCAACATTTCAGATTTTAAAATCATTTTGTCAAGCTGGTGTTATAAAATATTCTAATTTACTGAGATAATGACCTTTGGGTTTTCATTGGCTGTAAGCCATAATCATCAACATTAAAAGAAATAAACACTTGAAATGCATCACTCTGTTTGTAATGACTCTATATAATGTATGAGTTTCACTTTTTGTATTGAAAAACTGAAATAAATTAACTTTTTGATGATATTCTATTTTTTTCAGATGCACCAGTATATGTCATCCATATGGCATGTCCATTTTGAAAACTGTATGGCATTCATTAGATATATAAAAAAATTGATAAATACATTTAATTCAGAGAATTGTTCCGTGTGTTAAAGCAGTCATCTCAACTACCTCATTCATTTTCATTGGTCCATGTGCTGTACATGTGTCGTCTTGTTTGGCACAATGAAAGCACACAGATAGAATATATAAGTGAGCCCTTAGTCTGCTTTTATTTTTTGACGAGAATCTCAGCGCTGAAGAAGAGAAGGATAGTGAGTCTTTGCCATAAATAATATTCCAAATTTTATTTAAATCCAGTACCAAGAAATAGACATATAATGTCCAACATTTTGACCAACTGGTGGCCTTTATCAAGGACGTCTATAATATACAAAGTGGCACAGAGCGTACATTAAAAATGCATGTACAAACAAAATAATATAAATAAAATGAAAAAAAAAATAGATTGTTTTTTATTAAAGCGAACCTGTCAGCAGTTTTGGTCGATATAAGTTACGGCCATCGCCTTTCAGGGCTTATCTACTGCATGCTATAATGCTGTAAATAAGCCCCCAGTTCGACCTGAAAGATAAGAAAAATTAGTCTTATTATACTCACCCGGGGGTGCGGTCCAGTCCGATGGGTGTCGCAGGTCCAGGTCTGGCGCCTCCCATCTTCTTGTGATGTCGCCCTCCTGTTTCATCTGTCCCCGATATCGCACTCCTGCACAGGTGTACAGGGCAGATAAGTACGCCTGCGCAGGAGCGCAATGCCAGGGAGCAATGAAGCAACAGATGGGTGGCGATCATAAGAAGATGGGAGGCGCCAGAGACGGACCTGCGACACCCATCGGACTGGACTGCACCGGACCGCCCTCCCTGGGTGAGTATAACAAAACTTATTTTTATTATCTTTACGGTCAGACCTGGGGCTTATCTAGAGCATTATGGAATGCTGTAGATAAGCCCTGAAAGGCGGTGGCCGTATCTTATATCGGCAAAACTGCTGACAGGTTCCCTTTAACGATTAGACTATGAAATGGGAGACAACATTGACTTCCATTTCCTTGTCTAATCATTAACTAATCTATTGTAGTTTATGTCATGTTATTTTGTTTTATCTTTTTATTTATTTTCCCAAGTGTAAGAATATGAGCCGAGACAGAGTCAGCGGTTTTCGGTGCACTTTGGGGCCGGAACTATCGGGACTGTCACCATTGTTGCCGGGGGAGGGTTCTTCTGGGAGGGGAGGATCTTCACGCTGGACAGCAGGGGGCGCAGGGGAGATAAAAACGACTGAGCGCGGGACTGGGCAGACTTAGCGGGAAAGCGACAGGAGAACAAGGAGAAGGTTGACTCCCTCCCCGTGGAGTTAGCTCCATCTGCTAACTCCACGTCATCCATCCCCCAGCATTCTGACTCTAAAATTGACTGAGCTGTCTTCCGACCCTTTCTGGATGGCTCTTTCCTGCCCGCAGTTGCAGATAAGCTGACTTGCTCCACTCTTAGAGACTACTCCAGAGGACCGCCAGCTGCCATGGACTGCAAGCATGCCCATGGTTCTTGTTTTTCTGCCATTCTAGAGGAATCTACACAAAGGACTGTTTCAACGTTCCAGGGCACTCAAGCCAAGTGAGACCAAATACATCGGCACCATTGGGATACGGTGCTTTTCATTCCTCAATAACAGAGTGTTATGAATGAGTCACCGTAGGAGGCAAAAACAGAAATACTAGCTAAGTCCAGAAAACCAGAGAAGTTGGCAGCTATCGGATTGCAAACCCCTTAACCTAACAACAACAACTAGCAGTAGCCGTGGGGGGTTCCTACGGTGCCCTAGACCCCTCGATCACAGCCGGAGAACTACATAACCTAAAGACAGAAAGGGAAATCTAAACTGCCCCAGAGCAGACCCCAAAGCAATAGGCAGCCCCCAACATATAATGACGGTGAAGCAAGATGAAAAAACACTCACACAGATAGAAAGAAAGGCTGAGCAAATGATGGGGCCCAAGCTAACTAAATAGGACAGAATAGAAAAGCTGCTGTCTGCAATCCGCCAAAACCCTATAGAAACGAGAGCCAACCGACTGATAGGGAAAAAAGCCCTGAAGACGCTAGGCTTCAAAAAGACTATATCAGTACCCAGGTATTTTCTGAAGACAGAGCAAATGATGAACAGTTCATCAGACCTCAATGGTGAAGGGGAAAATGAACTCACAACACAGAGCCAGAGACATTGTCCATGATTTGTGATGCTGTCGAGAGATATTCCAGCCTTTCCCCTACAAGAACTGCAAACGATAAGTTACCTTTTTCTTGTATACCTTTTTCTCAAGCATTGTGTTTGTGTGCAATTCCCGTTGTTGCCGTTACTGATCTTGTCTCCCTGCGTGGAGTATTCCATGTACAATAACCTGGTCAGTAAACCCTGTTCACCCCTTCTCTGCCTCTGGCTCTTCACTGCATCCAACGAATCTCATCCCTTTACACATGATCCCCCTTTCTTGATTTCTGCTTACAGTGCAACCCATTTTAGTTTTGATTGTTTTTTGTCATTGTTGAGGTTCTCACCAAACAAAGGATCTTTCTCTTTCCTCGAAAGTGAGCAACTGCACAGCAGTAGTTCCGGCTATTTTCTACATGTGCTTAGGCTGCTTTTAGGTAGGCAAAATATGGGAGCCTTTTGGTCTATATTGCTTAGAAACACCTTCACCTTCCTCAGTGCAATAGAACCAAAGCTTGTCCACTAAAGGCTTCCATGGTGTTCTAACTATGGTTATGAAGCATCCACATCCAATGGGTCATCTAGGACTTTAATATTAATGGCTAGAATTAAAATACTTAGTCATTATCAGATTAGTGGAGGTTCAACATCTGTCACTTCTGTCCATCATGCGTTATCAGCTCCTTGTACCACTAGATATAACAGTGTACAGAGTTGGAATAGCATAGCTCCGTAGGCTATGTAGAGAGTGCTCCAAGTACTGCAGTTCAGCCCTAACATCCTAGTGTAGATGCTGTAACCAAGGCCAAATAGGCTGTCAGCATAGTAAATGTATATTCACAGGAAGCAAAAATTTCTGCAACTGTCCAGAACATTGGAACCCCCTCCCCACAATTGACCTATTTTGGAAACTCGACCCCTAAAGGAACGTATCTTGATGTATGGTGATGGTGAGAAACTTGAACCCACAGGTGCTTCACAGAAGTTTATAACATTGAACTTTGCATATGAAGAAAACACTTTTTTTCCCTTAAAAATGTTGATTTGAGACAAGGATATTGAAGCAAAATGAACTCTACAATTTTTTTTGTGTAATTTCTCCTGAGATATATTATCATGAAAAAATACCCTAAAAAGATACTTTATTGAATCAAAAAGAATAATTAAACTTTACCTCTAAAATCTTGTTTGGCCCCAAATTTCTCACTTTTGCAAGAAGTAGCACCAAAAAGTGATACCTCATAGGTAATAAAAAATTTCTATTTGGACAATTGGCAGGAATCAGGACGGAAGGAGTAATATTTGAATTTTGGAACACAAATTGGCCCCTATGGAACCCAAACAACAAAAAACGTCCACCACTGACCTCATTTTGGAAATGACACACCTCAAGGATTTTATCTAGGAGTATAGTGAGGATTTTGAACCCACAGGTATTACACAGAATTTGATAACATTAGGTTGTCCTATTGAATATGTTGCCATTAGTGTTGAGCACAAGTGCTCACTACTCAAGTTTTCATCAGGTGCTCGGCTATGCACCGAGTACAGTGGGTGCTGCAGTCCCCGCCCCGCATGTTTCCTGACTGTTAGACAGTTCAAAAAACATTTGGGGATTGCCTGCGCACAGCAAGCATACTCGATGCATACTCAAGCACCCGATGCAATGTAACAAGGGCAACTGAGGGGGTAGTTGTGGCTAGTTATTTAAAGACACAGTCCACAATCCACTGAGCAAATGGTCAGTGAGAACCCCCTGGGCCCCTCTAGATAGATAGACGGGACCAACACAGCTTTTCTCCACAGGTTACCTTCTCTTCCTCTGGTCACAGCAGTCTAGGCAATTAAGGGTCCGGGAATGCAGCTATTCTCCAACAGGGAAAAATAACCTTTATTGAACAATAATGAAGGATGGACGAAAAGACAATTTCAACACTGGCTTACTGCTCTCTCCCTGACACTTGCTGTGGCTGGACCCACAACGTCCGCAGTGGCCGAGATTCACAGTAGTCCAATTGGTGGCATCTGGGCGCCTGAGACCCCTTCATCGAAGGCCCTTCCCAAGTCCTGGGGCCTATGCTGGAATCCTTCAGTCTGTATAAATCCTTGACCTGGGGTAGCAGATCTCTCCCATCCGGGAGTCTGGCAATGCCCCTTCTGTAGCCTACATCTGCCTTGGTCGACGTACCTGGGCTTTTTGACTGGGAAGCAGAAGCTTCCTCTCCCTTGAGGCTGCAAGCCTAGCTGCCTTAATTAACTAATTCTGTCCCTAACTATGTACAGGCATTAAAGCGGAACATCACAATACATAGTAAACAGGTGTAACATATGGAGATACATGCATTGCAAACACATCACAGCATAAAACACATGACATTATACACTACATAACAGACACAACACATGCAATAAGAACATGCTTATGAAGGTGCACAGGGGGTCACGCGAAAGGAGAGGAGGGCACAACTGAGGGGACCTGCCACCCCCTTATACTCGCCCCTCCTTCAACATGGCCGCCTCCGGCCATGGCAACCTTTACAAAAACATATAACATCAGAGTCCCAGTCTCTTTGCAGGTAGGTTCATAGTCCACAAGAGCCAGTTGACCCTTTAACACTAGTGGCTGAAGTCTCTGAAGTGGGCCTCATTCAGACCCGACAGTCCTTGTGGCCAAAGTCCTTCTGGGGATAGTCTTCCCCTCCCTCCTTTCTGCAGACCACAGGCTCTTTTAATGATGGTGGGCTGCCGTTAAACATGGGGCCAGTCCAAGGGTTAAAGTGGGGGCACAGTTCAGGAGCACACAGTCCAGCAGCCACATCCTGAGTCCACCGCTACTAACCCCCATGGAGTTCTGCTCCCGTGAACCAGTAAGGGAGGCACCAACAAGTGTAAAATACACTTGGAGGAGGGGAAAACCATTAAATGTGGCCATTAACTGGTGGCCACATCAGGCACCATTGTCCTGAAGAGCCATCTAGGGCTTACTGCCTTCTTATGGACGCAAAACAGTCCCTTACTCTGGGGGTGCAACCAGCACCAATTTTATGCCTTAAAGAGGCTGCTCAGTTTGTACATGGCCGCTGAATTGCATAGTGGGCCGCATTTGGCCCCTGCACCACTACATAGAAATTAGATGAGGACCCACTGGAGGAGGAGTCCCCACTGTTCTTCCGGCTCCGTACTCCCTCCAGTCGTGGTACTATAGCTCCTTGAGCCTCCAGCTCTGTTGACACATCTGCGGCCACCTCACTGCCCTAAGGCACCGCTCTCTCCTGTGTGACCAGGGCAACTGCATCCGTAGCAGCTGGCCAATCCACACTTGGTGTCTCCTGTGATGGACTGGTCTCCCAGTCAGAGGCCATTCTTATGGCCACTGCGTAGGGCCCCCGGGGTCCTTGCCCCTTTATAAATTCCATGTAATCACCTTCCTGGAGGGGGCCATTGATTATGAGAGAGTCAGCATTAATGTAGACCTTGGCCCCATTCTCCAGCCCATTGCACAAAGCCATAGCTCCTATTCTGGTTTAGATACCTGACGAGGCTGCGGGTCATCTGGCCTGCTGCGGTTCCTCCGCCGAAGAGCTGCAGCTCCTCAAGGATGCGGCGCTCCCCCTGCCTTTTCTCCCAAATCACCTCATGGATCCACTCAGCCTCCGTAGGCACATGGGGCTCCTCTGCATGCAATCTGAGGCTGTCAGCTGGAATGAGTGCAGCCTGGGGAAGCAAGGGTGCCGATGTAGCCAGGGAAGATTACGAAGGCACCTCCGGAAATGATGGCGGGGTCAGCAGCCGGGACGTCTCCGGGGATGATGGCAGAGCCACGAGCGGTGAGTAGGCCGAGGGCAAATCAGTGGGGTGGCCGGGCAGGGGTCCCTTACTCACCGCCGCAGCAGTTGGTAGTCCTCTTGCACGCCCACCAGTATCGGTGATTGTGACTGTCATGATCCCCTGCAAGGCTGCCTCTAGATTCTTCCGCACTCCTTGGGTTTCCTGCTAAGGTGTCATCAGGTCCACATCCTTTGCCAGTTGCTGACTTGGCCGCCGCCATGGGGGTCGCTCCACCAGCTCTTCTGACCACCAGGCCTCGAATCTCAGGCCCACCTCCGCTTGGGCCTTGGAGCGCCTCCATTCCTGGCACCTGATGCCGCTGCGGTAGGACATACTGTTACTCTCCATGTCAGCAGTTAATGGCATCTCATCCTGTAACACAGTCCATCTTTTTTGGGTTCCACCCATTCGTGGGTTTGGTGGCAGGGGCTGGAGCTCTGTCTTCACCCGCATCCATGTCGGGCGGGCCTCTGTCACAACAGGGTGTGAACTTCTTTCTTCTGGCGCCAATTTTCTTGGGTGATGCCCACGACAAGCAGACTTGTCTTTACTTTTTGCACCAACAGCCACCATCTTTTCTGCCACGGTCAGCGCCATTCCTGAATCCACAACATCCGTCATCCGCAATCCTGTCCCGGTGATCATTCATAACTGGCTTAGTGATTGGACCCAAAGAGTGGTCGTAAATGGCTGCACATCCAGTTTTAAGAATGTCTCAAGTGGGGTACCACAGGACTCTGTCCTGGGCTCTGTATTGTTCAACATCTTTATCATTGATTTAGATGAAGGAATTGAGGGTAAACTGATTAAATTTGCTGATGACACAGAGCTAAGAGGGATAGCTAATGCTAGAGAAGAGAGAGAGAGGATTCAAAAAGATATAAATAAACTGCAGCAGTGGGCAGCAACTAACAGAATGGTTTTTAACAGGGAAAAATGCAAAGTACTACATCTGGGCCATAAAAATGAAAAAAGCATATACAGAATGGGAGGAATAGGGTTAAGCAACAGCACATGTGAAAAAGACTTGGGTATACTAATAGATCACAGACTGAATATGAGTCAACAGTGTGATGCAGCAGCAAAAAAGGCAAATGCAATTCTAGGATGTATTAACAGAAGCATACAGTCTAGATCACGTGAAGTCATTATTGCCCTCTACTCCTCTTTGGTCAGACCTCATCTGGAATACTGTGTCCAGTTTTGGGCGCCACATTTTAAAAAAAACATCAACAAATTGGAGCAAGTTCAGAAACGAGCGACCAGAATGGTGACCAGTCGGCAAACCCTGTCTTATGAGGAAAGGTTGCATGATTTCGGAATGATTAGTTTGCAAAAGAGAAGACTGAGAGGAGACTTAATAGCTGTCTTCAAATATCTCAAGGGCTGTCACATTGTAGAAGGATCATCTTTATTTTCATTTGCACAAGGGAAGACTAGAAGCAATAAGATGAAACTGAATGGGAGGAGACACAGATTAGATATTAGAAAAAACTTTTTGACAGAGTGATCAATGAGTGGAACAGGCTGACACGAGAAGTGGTGAGTTTTCCTTCAATGGAAGTCTTCAAACAGAGGCTGGACAGACATCTGTCTGGGATGATTTAGCGAATCCTGCTTTGAGCAGGAGGTTGGACCAGATGGCCCAGGAGGTCCCTTCCAACTCTACAATTCTATGATTCTATGAACACATCACAAATCCCAATTTCAAAGTCACAAACATCAGGATCTTTATCAGTCGACAGCTCCATTTCTTCCAGTTCAGGCAGCACATCACATATTTCAGATTCATCGTCCTGGTCAGCTGCCATCTCTAATCCTTCAAAATCACGGTCCGCTGCCATCTTTAATTATCTCACAGCAGACAGCATTCAAAAATTACAAGTCTCACATATTCCATCCATCAGTCTTTAGGTATGGGGGTTCGTCCTGCCGCATTACGCCAAGTGTAACAAGGGCAACCGGGAGAGTAGTTGTGGCGAGTTATTTAAAGGCACAGTACATAGACAGAGTCCACTGAGCAAACAGTCAGTGAGCACCCCCGGGCCCTTCTACATAGATAGACGGGACCAAGACAGCTTTTCCCCACAGGTTACCTACTCTTCCTCTGGTCACAGCAGTCCGGGCAATTAAGGGTCCAGAAATGCAGCTGTACTCCAACAGGGAAAAATAACTTTTATTGAACAACGATGAAGGAAGGATGAAAAGACAATTTCAACACTGGCTTCCAGCTCTCTCCCTGACACTTGCTGTGACCATACCCAAAACGTCCGCAGTGGCCGACATTCGCAGTAGTCCAATCGCTGGCATCTGGGTGCCTTAGACCCCTTCAGCGAAGGCCCTTCCCAAGTCCTGGGGTCCTGTGTTGTAATCCTTCAGTCCGTATAAATCCTTGATCCGGCAGTGTGGTAATGCCCCTTCTGTAGCACACATCTGCCCTGGTCGACGTACCCGGGCTTTCTGACCGGGAAGCGGCAGTTTCCTCTCCCTCGAGGCTGCAAGCCCAACCTTCTTAATTAACTAAATTTGTCCCTAACTATGTACAAGCATTAAAGGGGAACATCACAATACATAGTAAACAGGTGTAACATATGGCGGTACACGCATTGTAAACACGTCACAGCATAAAGCACATGACATTATACACTGCATAAGACACACCACAATAAGAACATGTTTATATAAGGTGCACAGAGGATCACAGGAAAGAAGAGGAGGGCGCAACTGAGGGGACCTGCCACCCCCTTACAGCAAACTTGAGTAGCAAGCACCTGTGCTCAACACTAGTTGTCATATTGTCATCATCTAGTTTTTCAGCTTTTGAAAAAACCCAACCCTAATCCTAACCCTAAAGTTTCTTAATGAATCAATCAAATTTTTACATAATATACAATGCTATAATAATACTTCCAGAGATACTGCTAACCAAACAGGGAACCAAATTACTCGTAGCCCAGAATAAAGTGATATAGTTTCAACTCCTAGATATATTAAATCATTATTACCACAGTACAATTATAGCAAGCGTAGCCTGCACTTATATCCAGGGAAACCAATATATCGTTAATTTTGCCAGCATAATGTTCTGCCAAATAGCAATGTGAACTATCACAAGTGTGAGACTAATTAGATAAATGCTGTCCGATATAAGGAGAAACATAAATGGGCACTTACATGGTTAAAACAGGTTCAATGGCGTCCCCGTCGCCCCAATGCACGTTTCGCTTCTTCGTCAGGAGGCGTGTCTTGGGGCGGGATGAGTGGCCATTAGTGAGGGCAGCCAATCAAAATGGCAAAAAATACAAACATCATGTAATAAGATTAAAGAACTGCTGTGCTGCATGTTATTTTCTGCCATTACGGCGCATGTGCCACTGATGTCACTCTGCAGGAAAAGGACGGCAACCTCGCGGCCGTGGAGCGCAAGCTGTGTTGCGCCGTCATGGAGACGACGCACGCGCACCAGCGTCCTGAAGGCCGCTCACCCGACAGTCTCAGAATGACAGAGCGGGACATGCGCACTAGCAGGAAAAAATGCCCAGTTATTTTATCTTGGGCAGCGTTTTAATTATAAAGACATATACCTAGCCAGACTGAATAATAATGAATATATTATTAAAAAAGGTTTTGTGTATAGAGCATTATACTTGTGACCTACATAATAATAATTATTAATCAGATTAATAGTGAAAACTATATTATAATCATCAAAAAATATGTATATTAAATCTATAAACATATACATTATACAATTATTATCCATCTTTACTGCAATAACTATAACTACTATATAGAAATCCTGGAAATACATCCAGAATTATACTATATGTATGTAATAAAGTGCATAGTGGAGAAAGTGCGTTAATTATACATAAATAGTAATAAATATAAATATACAAGTCCTAATTAATTATATATTATGTCTACCAATATTAATAACATTTTAATCATATATACAATTGTGCTGCTCATATAAAGTGTGCATAGTGAAAAAAGTGCATAAGTGATAAATATACAAATCCAGATTAGGTATTTAAAATAAAAAAAAATGTTTATATAAATTTCCATTCTTTCCACTGATTTTCATACGAATAAATCCATCCAAAGATGATTGAAAGAATATATATTCTTATATGCAGAGGCTAAACAAGGGATGCTTCCAGAAAAAACTGATAAACGCATGCTGTCCATTAGGGTGACCGCAAAAAATCGATGTCGGAATTTTGTCCGTCTGGACCCCACAAAACGATTCCCCTTTCCAGATATTGAGATAGCCAAAATTTGAGCTCGATCAAACGACGTTAACCCGTGCCGCTCGTCGCTCAAAGTTTGAAAAAATCCAAATTGAGGTATTTTAAGATTTAGGTATTTTGCATAGTCTGTTAGACTATAAAGAATGTGACAACAACATTGCAGAAATAGCCCTGACCAAATTTTCGAACCATTTGTGGTATTTGAATGCAGAGTTGGTGGGATTATCGTTTTTTGATCCCACCATTACAGACAATGAAAAGTTGTTAATGGCTAATAAATTGCTCAGTAGCACAGATGAACCATCAGAGCATGCTAGGGTTGTAAATCCAAAAGTTAGGAAAGAAAAATTAAAAGAGGTAGGAAGTAACCGACTTTAACGACATTCTGACAAAAGATGAAGAACAAAAGCAATATGTCCTGCAAGTTGTAAGCAAATGCCGAGCATTATATTCTGACGTTTCAAAAACTACTTTAACAAAAGCTCTAGAATAGATTAGATAACTATGTAAAATTATCAACTCATGTAGGTTAGCGTGCTCTGATGGTTCATCTGTGCTACTGAGCAATTTATTAGCCATTAACAACTTTTCATTGTCTGTAATGGTGGGATCAAAAAACGATAATCCCACCAACTCTGCATTCAAATACCACAAATGGTTCGAAAATTTGGTCAGGGCTATTTCTGCAATGTTGTTGTCACATTCTTTATAGTCTAACAGACTATGCAAAATACCTAAATCTTAAAATACCTCAATTTGGATTTTTTCAAACTTTGAGCGACGAGCGGCACGGGTTAACATCGTTTGATCGAGCTCAAATTTTGGCTCTCTCAATATATCTGGAAAGGGGAATCGTTTTGTGGGGTCCAGACGAACAAGATTCTGACATTTTTTCCCCCCCATATGAGATCCGGTCACCCTACTGTCCATCCATATAATACTGAAGCCTGTATCACACAAAGAAAGTATTTAATAAATTAAAATATAAATATAAATGAATAAAACCCAGACCCACCCCACCCTAAGAAAAACCCACTAAAATAAACATTATAAAAATAAACAGAACCGGAAACTCTCATTTAACCCAAATGGAGCAATTCTGCATAGCCGATAAATCCACCTACTTTCATCCCGAGATAAGCTTTTAAACAAATCCCCTAACCTTGGACCAAGAGTCACTTGATCAATTGCTTGGATCACTAGCTTACTTGAATCCGATTCATGATGTTCCTTAAAATGCTTCGGAAGCATCTTCAGAGAGTCAATAGTATCCAGAGTTTTAGCTTTTTCAACATCTCGTACGTGTTCGCGTACACGAATCTTTAATTCTCTAGTGGTCATCCCTATGTACAGTATATCAATCCACAAGGACATGGAGCATGATAGACAACTCCTGTGGATGAACAAATGAGACGATGCAAGATTTTAAAATTGAGGGACCCATCAAAATTGGAAAATTCCTTGCATTTAATTAGGTTTTTACAAGCTTTACATAATCCACAAGGAAAAAAGCCTTTTATGGATTGATTCGATGTATTGGTTTTGGAGTCAACATAGTGTTAGGGACGGCGGAACGCACTAAATATAAAATAATAGAAAGTGCGTTCGCCGCCCGGGGTCGAACACTGCTATATAATGGCAGACGCACAATATGACAGTATGACACACGCGGGTTGAACGTCGCCCCGCATGCGCTGGCGAGCTCTGTTATTATCACAGAGATGCGTACGGCATAAACGTAAATGCTGAGCCTGTTAACTTCACAGGTCTCAGCGATGTGCACGCACGGTGTTAGGAGTCAGATTTCTGCCTCTCCTGAAATCTAGATCCTCATATTCTGCAGTCTCCTGCTCCTCATCTGCTGTAGAGGAGACTGCAGAGGAGATTGCCTTGCGGCAACTCTCTCCAGAGGCTAAGTCCTCTACTCCTGCGTCTGAGCATGCTCATGGGACGAACTCCCATTGGAGTTCGGGAGTCAGGTGTTCAGGTCCTGTGTCGGATCCCATTGGCTCCTCTTGGAGACCTGGAGATTTCCGGAAGGTCCCGTTCGCTATAAAAAGCGTGCATGGCTGTTCCGCCATGCGCAAGTATATATAGCCATACTGCTGCTGTATGCCTGTTTGATGGATGCATGAACTGGTGAATGACTCATTGGAAACCCCTACCCTCTGACAATACGTTTGTGAGAGTGCCTGAGTTATTGCCAGTATCAGCGCCAGCACGCTATTGCTCCATTGCCTCAGCAGCCTAGCGTCAGCATAGCGCCTGCTAGTTAGCAGTGTCTTTACAGCGGCTCTGTCTTTGCCGTGCTGCAGTTGCAGCTCTTTGTGCATCCGCGGTTGCGACGCTCTACACCCGATCCTTGTCGGTAGGTCTAGATGGAGTAAGTACCGCCATCTACTCCTTTGACCAGATACCGCGGGTGCAGCGCTGTAGTTCTGTGTCCTAAACAGACTCAGCATTTTTGTGTTTTGTTTCTGTGACTCTGTGAGTTCAACAGAGTCTGAGCAGTGCACATTGGGTGCCATTAACCCCTGTGCACATTACCGCCAGGTTGCTCTGCCGTCACCTAGCAGCAATTATTACATCTTCTGCACGGTGGACCCCAAGTGGCGAAGGTACTTTATTTATATTTTTATTTAGTGCCTTCCACCACTCCTAACACACGGTATATGGTCACAGGACTAGACCCAAGACTCCGGGTCAATGTCCGTCTAGACCTACCGTGCGTGCGGCGTCGCTACCACGGACGCCAACCAGTGCTGCTGACTGCAGCGCGGCGACCGACTCAGCCACAACACGACAATGCCCAAGAGAGGCGCACTGTCGGACGCTAGTTCTGTTAGAAGTGAACTGTGGCCTGTAGCGTGCCACTGACTGGCGCTGACTATGACTAAGTCCCTATCCACACACATAATATCAGAGGGAGGGAATCTTAATGAGTCATTCGCAGGCACATGCATTCATCATCATTCACACAGATAGCAATTAGTCTCTATACTAGCACATGGCCGAGCCGCCATGCGGTCCTTTTATAGCCGTGCGCTTCTGGGACCTTCCAGATCTCTGAGATGGACCAATCAGATCAGGAGAAGGACCTGAGCACGTGACTCCCGATCTCCAATGGGAGATCGTCTCGTGAGCATGCCCAGTAGCGCAATGAGAAGACAGCCTCTGGAGAGACATGCTGCAGGACAGCCTGCACTGCTATTGCTGACCCAGAGGTGGCAGTACCAACCAGTCCTACAGAGCGGTCAGAGCAGAGCATCTGGGATGCCGAGATTGCTGTGCAGGCTCCTGAGCGGTTGGTGGAGAATGGGAGACCGCTGGATGCAAGGCTCTGGATTCCCGCTGTGCAGCTGCAGGAACCTGATGCCTAACACATAGTGGCTCCTAACAAGTAGATATCATAAATTCTTTGATCTTTTGGCTGTCACAATAGGCATTGAAGGGATAATGTTTTTAAGAATGGGATCCATTTTCAAGACATCCCAATGTTTACGGAAAATTTCAATCAAATTATCCCACTGATTATTAAACGGAGTAATTAGTCTGACCGGTTGAGTATTACACTTATCATGATTTAAGGATTTATAAAGCAGTTCATTCCTCGAGACTCCACATGCTCTTTGATAGCCATGACGAATAGTTCTGTGGCTATACCCACGTTCTCGAAACCTTGAGTACAAATCCCTCACCTGATAATCAAATGCCTCCTTGCTAGAACATATTCTCTTAATTCTAAGGTGCTGTCCAATTCGGATACTATTTATGGTTGACCGCAGATGTGATGAGTCTGCATGCAAAAGGGTGTTTGTGGATGTGGGTTTACGATTTACATCAGTCGATAAACAACCATCCACATTAGAACATCGACATCAAGAAAATTGACTCTCCGTCCATAGGAGTGTGACAATTTAATATTTAATTCGTTGTTGAGTTCCAACATTAAAGCATCCAACTGCTCCACTGAGCCTTCCCAAATGAACCAGATATTGTCAATGTAACGAATCCATTTGTGGATTTTATCAATCTGGCTCACCGGGTTGCTCTGAAAAATATCACGTTCCCAGGCCTCAAGGAACAAATTGGCATAAGAGGGGGCGCAACAGGCCCCCATAGCCGTTCCTTGGAGGTGTCGCTAGATCTGATTGTAAAACGTGAAGCAGTTGTGCTTCAATATAAATTCAAGAAGGCATAATATAAGCTCAATCAAAGGTTTCTCAAGATTACTAGAGTGCAGAAACCATGACACAGCACGCAAACCATCCTCGTGCCTGATGGAGGTATACAGACTCTCCACATCTGCGGTCACCATCACCATATCATCCTGTAGTTCCAAACCGTCAAAATGGCCCAGAGTCGATGTAGTATCTTTGATAAAGGAGGGCAAAGTAGAAACTAAAGGTTTTAAACAGTGGTCAATAAATTGACACACAATTTCACACAGCCCCCCCATTACCCGACACTATGGGCCTTCCCCGTCAATCAACAGAATTCTTGTGCAATTTAGGTATAAGATAGAAAGTTGGAAGTCGGGGCTTGATGGAAACAATAGTCTCCATCATCTTTTTGGGAATGACATTGTTTTCAAACGCTTTTATGACAATATCATAAAGCTCTTTCTGAAACGTTACAAGGGGGTTACAAACCAATTTTTTATAACAAGATTTGTCCAATAATAATTTCATGGCCTGCTTTTGCACTTTTGTATTTTGTCTGGGGTTTTGGAACCTTGAATATCGAATTGTATGTGATTATGACCCAATTTTCTTTGTTCATTTTCTAATGTCTGCTTTTGTACAGACTTTTTTAATTGTTTTTAACCATGTGTTTGTATGTAGTGTTTGCTGAAATTAAATAAAATATATTTTTATTTTATAAATATTGGTGGTGATCCCTATTGTTGTTGCATATACTTTTTCTTGGTCTGTTTCTATATAGTCTTATATGCATTGGGAGATCCCACATACGATATTATTTGAGATGGTGTCCGTTTACCCCATTGTGTTCTAGTTCATGGCCTGCTTTTCGTATAGCATATTTGGCCAAATGACCAAATTGCCGCCTTTATCGGCTGGTTTTAGGCTGAGTTCACACGTGGCGTTTTTTCGCGTTTGCCACGAAAAATAAGCATCCCATGCATTCCTATGGGATTCCGCAATGCTGTGCTAATGCTGCGGTTTTTACCGCGGCGGAATCGCTTCGCGGTAAAAAACGCAGCATGCTCATTAATTTGCGGAATCGCAGCGATCCCGCACCCATAGGAATGCATTGTTCCGCTTACTTCCCACATGTGGCTGTGCACACCATGCGAAAAGTAAGCAGAACAATTGCGGATGGTACCCACGGCCCGGAGGAGAGGAGACTGTCCTCCAGGCTTTGGGCACCATATCCCTGTAAAAAATAGAATTTAAAATAAAAAATATTGTATGCACTAAAAGGTTGAGACAAGAGCGCAATAGGGTCTTATCCGGGTAAAATGTATAACTAGTAAAGGTATTATACTCACCTTCTCCAAGAGAAAGTAAAGCCTGTATAGTATGTCAGCCTGCTGCACGTCCAACGGTCCACAGCGGAACCGCACCACAGTTACTAAGGAATAAATTCTTGGACTTTAAGTGCGCTGCCAGACAAATTCCATAACCACACAAGGTTAAAAACGTTAACCCTTTAATCCCTACGCGTTTCGAAGCATAACACTTCTTCTTCAGGGGTTGACACATGAATACAGAGAGCTGTCACCGCATTTATACATACAGGATTCAAATTTGGCGCCATGAAAGACATGAGGTGCGCCGCAAAGGTCAAAGATCAAAGTAGTTCAAGCGTCATGAAAAGTTCATAGAAGTTAACTGTTCCATAATTAATAAAATCAATTATATCTTTATTATATTTTGCAGATAAAAGGAAATGGAAAAAGAAAAAGAAAAAAATGGGAAAAAAATATATATATGTGAAAAAAAGGGGGGAGAAGGAAAATGAACCCACGACGTGAGGACAAGAGAAGGATCAAAGTCCGACAGACACACCACCACACCAAAGAGAGTGCTCGGATTTAAAAAACAGATTACAATCCAACAATCGGACTGAATCTCCGAAATGAATATGTATAAAAGTAATATATAATGCATGTGTGTATATGATTAAAAATACGTTAAAAAAGAGATTTTGTATATAAATAATGAATAAATGAAAAATTAAAATAATATAAAAAAAAAAAAAAAAGTGTCCCCAATATTTTATTTTAAATTCCACGAGAAATCAGTGGCACAGCTCAATGGGCGAAGACGCACCCGCAGAAAACGCACCCGCAGAAAAATCCCACAAGAAACCACCAGATCGCTCACCGCCCAGGGCAGAAAAGAACAAGGAAAAGCACAAACTTGACACCAATACTTTTAAAATGATTAATGATATTAGTTATATATATATATATTAAAAACGCATTAAAAATTGATAAAAAAGGGGAAAGAAAACTTGTAACGAGGTCCAGGTTAACCATGGACTATAGTCAATGGGGAAAAAGGAAACTAAGGAGCAGTACATCTGTGTGCATGCAACAATTAAAAGCAGAAAAACGCATTGGTTATTTTATTCCAGAAGTCTATTGAGGATCCGAAATTTTAAAAGCATAATACCAAGAGAATGTATAGAAAAAATTAACCCATTACTTTCTATAAAAATGACACATTGCGTTTTATATAAAAGAAAAGGCACTAAAGAAAAAAATATATATGCGTCAGTGTGCATACATGATTATGAAAATTAAAAAAAAAATTTTTTTTTTAAAAATTATTACTATATATGGAAAAATAAAAAGATAAAAGCGCATTAGTTAATTTATTCACAAGATGCCATGCTGATCCGGAATTTAAGGAGCATAGACCCGAATAACAGGAATAAATTAATGAAAACTTATGGTTATGAAACCGAAAAAGTGTGTAAATGAAATTAACCCATTGTGTTTGTGTAAAAATGAACCATTGTGTTATATGGGGAAAAAGAATATTAGTGAAGGAACACAAGGGGGGAAATAGGACTATATGTGAAGAAAAAAACGCTAAAGGGGATTATACCATTGTGCATTTTGAGAAAAATCTGTAATGTGGAAAATAAAAAAAAAATTTTTAAAATTAAAATTGATTCTTTTAGAGAATACAGTGTGATCCAAGGTATGGGGAGCATAGACCCGACTGACATGAATAAATCGAAAAAAACGAAACTAACCCATTGTGTTAAGTATAAAGGAAAAAGGGGAAGGGACCACGTGTGTGGAACGTGAAGGAAGGAAGATGCACCTGAATACAACAGTGTATAGAAAGACATATATCAAAGATTGTATAATAAAATTGTATAATAAAAACTCATATGTATGTATAGTTATACTAGACAGTGAGATAAATGGATTAACCCTTTAGTGAAGGTTACAGATAACAGAATAACAAGAATATTACAGAAACTTCAGAAATTTCATTTAACCCATTAGGATTCAGAGTATTCAACCTATAAATCCAGAAGATTTCTTTCCTGTTTAGTTGTCCCATCCTGTCAGGATGGTTAATGGGAATCTGTTCGATGGGACTGATCCTTAATCCTTGAGGGTTTTTGTCATGTTTCAAAGTAAAATGTCTAGACAGACCATGCAAAAGAAAGCCCTTTTTAATATTGTGTCTATGGGAATTCATTCTAAGATGCAGCGGTTGTGTGGTTCTGCCGACATATTGTCTCCCACAGTCACACTCAATTAAATAAATCACATATTCAGAAGTACAATTAAGAAATTCACGGATAGGGAAAGATTCATCAGTAGTAGTGGATCTGAAACATTTCATTCTATGCGTAATATTACGTCATCGCGAATCACCGCGAGAACGGACGTCATCGCAGGCATTTTCGCAAAGGATTACTGGGAACGGATGCGCGGGACATCGGAAGGTAAGAATAACACCATTTTTTATTTTTTTTTGCATTTTATCTTTTACTACTGATGCTGCGTAGGCGGCCTCAGTAGTAAAAAGTTGGTCACACTCGTCAAACACTGTGTTTGACGAGTGTGACCAACCTGTCAATCAGTTCTCCAAGCGATGCTACAGATCGCTTGGAAAACGCTAGCATTTTGCAAGCTAAATACGCTTGCAAAATGCTAGTTTTTCCGCGGGAAAATCGCGGGAATTTAAAATGCGATTTTCCCGCGGATTGGAATTCCGGAATTCTCGCGGTAATTTCCGCGAGAGTTCCGGTACGTGTGCACTTAGCCTAAATGTAACATCAGACCAGGATTGCATCTCTTTAATAGGTGCATCGGTTGCGTCTTTGTTTTTAATTCTACATGCTTTACCTTTTCTCAATATCAGACGTAACTAATTTTACAAATATATCAGCCACTGGACAGGTATTAAAGCTCGGAAATTTTTTAGATTTATTAAACAAATGATTTGTAAAATTACTTACCACAGAGGAATTATCCTCATCATCCAATGATTCCAATATGGCAAGAGCTTCCCTTTCCTCCCTTGTGTCAAATTGTGTTCCAGAACTAGATTTTCAAGGAACCGTTTCAGAATGAGTTTCCTGGCAAATAGATGCACATCCTTTATTGCCGTGAACGGGTCTAAAGAAGTGCCAGGAGAAAAAGAAAGTTTATTTGGTGGTTTTAATGAGGGAAAAGGGTATATTTTTTTGAGAATATGTACAAACATTTTACTTCTGAATATGTGTTGTAGTTCAAGCTTCTTGCTGTTCCATTGCTCAGATGGAGTTTTCTCAGTAGCTTTATCTGTTCGTTTGTTTTGAAGAGATTAAGCTGTCATAATTGCTTCACCTCTATATGTTGCTGGCAAATATGCATCAAATAGCATACTTCTTCCACTTTCACAAAGTGTCCGGTTCCTTCTTTCCTTAATACCATTTTGTTCAAAGTTGTAAGGTACAGTGGCCTGAACACACAATTCAATTTTTCCTTAAAACACATTGTGTCTCATTATTTGTATATTATTTCTATATTCAGATCCATTAGCAGTTTGAATACTCATTATACCACAAACATCTGTGTGTATTAAGTCCAGAAGCTGTCCTGATTTTGTAATACTATTCTTAGGAAAGGATATTCTTGACATTTTCCCTTTTAGAGAGCTAGTATATTTCATTGTCTGATTACACAGATCGACTGTAATACCATCAGCAAGTTGTTTTTTTAACTAACTTATTGCTTCTAGGTCTCTATGTGCAAGACATCTACACGGATACAATTCTTATGCTGCTCTTGTTTAGCAGCGAATTCACTTTCCTTGCATTTAGCTGGTACAATTCATCTTTGATTTTCCTTCTGCTAGTGTGTGTCTTTCTTTTGAGATGGTACAGCTCTACCTCCAGACTTTGGGACCTTGATTTCCAAATGAAATGCAAAATTTACATTCATATGAAAACAACACCTTGGACTACTGAGCAACAGTCCAGTTCTTAGCCCATGTAAGACGCTTCTGGCGTTGTCTATTGGTCATGAATGGCTTGACACAAGGAATGCGACTCTTGTAGCCCATGTCCTGGATACGTCAGTGTGTGGTGGCTCTTGAAACAATGACTCCAGCAGCAGTCCACTCCCTGTGAATCTCCCCCAAATTTTTGAATGGCCTTTCCTTAACAATCCTTTCAAGGCTGCCGTTATATTTGTTGCTTGTTCACCTTTTTATAGCATACTTTTTCCTTCTACTCTACTTTCCATTAATATTCTTAGATATAGCAATAAACAGCCAGCTTCTTTAGCAATGACCTTTTGTGGCTTACCGTCCTTGTGGAGTGTGCAATGACTGCCTTCTGGACAACTGTCAAGTCAGCAGTCTTCCCCATGATTGTGGAGCCTACTGAAACAGACTAAGGGACCTTTATAAACACTTAGGAAGCCTTTGCAGGTGTATTTTGGTAATTATTCTAATTTACTGAGATAATGACGTTAGGGTTTTCATTGGCTGTTAGCCACAATCATCAACATTAACAGAAATAAACACTTGAAATAGAACACTCTGTTTGTAATGACTCTATATAATAAACCAGCTGAAGAGCTCGGTGCTGCCTGGGCATAGTAACTAACTACGGTTAGTTATAACAAATTATAATCATTATATCTATATATACAGTGGGGAAAAAAAGTATTTAGTCAGTCAGCAATAGTGCAAGTTCCACCACTTAAAAAGATGAGAGGCGTCTGTAATTTACATCATAGGTAGACCTCAACTATGGGAGACAAACTGAGAAAAAAAATCCAGAAAATCACATTGTCTGTTTTTTTTTCATTTTATTTGCATATTATGGTGGAAAATAAGTATTTGGTCAGAAACAAGCAATCAAGATTTCTGGCTCTCACAGACCTGTAACTTCTTCTTTAAGAGTCTCCTCTTTCCTCCACTCATTACCTGTAGTAATGGCACCTGTTTAAACTTGTTATCAGTATAAAAAGACACCTGTGCACACCCTCAAACAGTCTGACTCCAAACTCCACTATGGTGAAGACCAAAGAGCTGTCAAAGGACACCAGAAACAAAATTGTAGCCCTGCACCAGGCTGGGAAGACTGAATCTGCAATAGCCAACCAGCTTGGAGTGAAGAAATCAACTGTGGGAGCAATAATTAGAAAATGGAAGACATACAAGACCAGTGATAATCTCCCTCGATCTGGTGCTCCACGCAAAATCCCATCCCGTGGGGTCAGAATGATCACAAGAACGGTGAGCAAAAATCCCAGAACCACTCGGGGGGACCTAGTGAATGAACTGCAGAGAGCTGGGACCAATGTAACAAGGCCTACCATAAGTAACACACTACGCCACCATGGACTCAGATCCTGCAGTGCCAGACGTGTCCCACTGCTTAAGCCTGTACATGTCCGGGCCCGTCTGAAGTTTGCTAGAGAGCATTTGGATGATCCAGAGGAGTTTTGGGAGAATGTCCTATGGTCTGATGAAACCAAACTGGAACTGTTTGGTAGAAACACAACTTGTCGTGTTTGGAGGAAAAAGAATACTGAGTTGCATCCATCAAACACCATACCTACTGTAAAGCATGGTGGTGGAAACATCATGCTTTGGGGCTGTTTCTCTGCAAAGGGGCCAGGACGACTGATCCGGGTACATGAAAGAATGAATGGGGCCATGTATCGTGAGATTTTGAGTGCAAACCTCCTTCCATCAGCAAGGGCATTGAAGATGAAACGTGCCTGGGTCTTTCAACATGGCAATGATCCAAAGCACACCGCCAGGGCAACGAAGGAGTGGCTTCGTAAGAAGCATTTCAAGGTCCTGGAGTGGCCTAGCCAGTCTCCAGATCTCAACCCTATAGAAAACCTTTGGAGGGAGTTGAAAGTCCGTGTTGCCAAGCGAAAAGCCAAAAACATCACTGCTCTAGAGGAGATCTGCATGAAGGAATGGGCCAACATACCAACAACAGTGTGTGGCAACCTTGTGAAGATTTACAGAAAACGTTTGACCTCTGTCATTGCCAACAAAGGATATATCACAAAGTATTGAGATGAAATTTTGTTTCTGACCAAATACTTATTTTCCACCATAATATGCAAATAAAATGAAAAAAAAACAGACAATGTGATTTTCTGGATTTTTTTTTCTCAGTTTGTCTCCCATAGTTGAGGTCTACCTATGATGTAAATTACAGACGCCTCTCATCTTTTTAAGTGGTGGAACTTGCACTATTGCTGACTGACTAAATACTTTTTTTCCCCACTGTATATAAAGCTGAGTGCAGAGCCCCGACCATTCCGCATAGCCAAATTCACTATAATTTCCCACATCATCCCGTCAGCCAGAGCTACCAGACTACTACCCATAATATCCCACATCATCCCATCAGCCAGAGCCACTGGACTACTACCCCTAATATCCCACATCATCCCATCATCCCATCAGCCAGAGCCACCGGACAACTACCACTAATATCCCACATCATCCCGTCAGCCAGAGCTTCCGGACTACTACCCATAATATCCCACATCATCCTGTCAGCCAGAGCCACCGGACTACTACCACTAATATCCCACATCATCCCGTCAGCCAGAGCTACCAGACTACTACCCATAATACCCCACATCATCCCGTCAGCCAGAGCCACTGGACTACTACCACTAATATCCCACATCATCCCGTCAGCCAAAGCTACCGGACTACTACCCATAATACCCCACATCATCCCGTCAGCCAGAGCCACTGGACAACTACCACTAATATCCCACATCATCCCGTCAGCCTGGAGTCAGAACCAGAGCGCTGAGTGTAACAGTCCTAACTTCCATACTGGGGATCCCTTTAAGAGAGGCCTGGCATCAGAACCAGAGCGCTGAGTGGATTTGCCCTGACTTCCATACCAATGATCCCTTTAATAGAAGCCTGAGGTGAGAATCAGAGCACTGAGGGATTTACCCTAACTTCCATACCGGAGATCCCTTTAAGAGAGGCCTGGGGTCAGTACCAAAGCGCTGAGTGGATTTTCCCTCACTTCCGTACTGAGGATCCCTTTAAAAGGGGACTTGGGTCAGAACCAGAGCGCTGAGTGGAGTTGCCCAAACTTCCATACCGGGGATCCCTTTAAGAGAGCCTGGGGTCAGTACCAGAGCATTTGAAGGCAATTGCCCTGACTTCCTTACCGGGGATCCCTTTAAGAGAGGCCTGGGGTCAGAATTAAAGCGCTGGATGGATTTGCCCTGACTTCCATACCGGAGATCCCTTTAAGAAAGACCTGGCATCAGTACCAAAGCGCAGAGTGGATTTGCCCTAAATTCCATACCAATGATCCCTTTAAGAGACCCTGGGGTCAGTACCAAAGCGCTGGATGGATTTGCTCTGACTTCCATACCAATGATCCCTTTAAGAGGGAAGATGTGCCTACGGGATGTTGGATGTGTGATGGGGATATAGGCACGGGAGGGGGGATTCATATCTGTCATGTGATCTCTGCTCCTTTCAGGGGGGCAGACAATGGCTGGGAGCTTATGTTCCCAGGGATGCTATATTTCTCCCACCAGGTCAGTGTCTGCTGAGGTGTTGTCAAGTGGGAAAACTGTTGGTCATAGCAACCAATCACAGCTCAGGTTCTTTTGAACAGCTCTGGTGAAATGAAAGATGCTTCATGATTGGTTGGTGATACACACACACACACACACACACACACACACACACACACACACACACACACACACACATACATTTTTATATATAGAGATGAGTTTCACTTTTTGTATTGAAAAACTGAAATAAATTAACTTTGTAATGATATTCAATTAGTTGATGGCTTATTCCTCAGACCTTTGTTAACTGGTTACAGGCTTTCACCATTTTAGCTAGTGTTATAGGAGAGAAGACTCCGGGGTATTACTCCAGGCCGTTTTGTTATATGGATGCAATAGGTGAAGAACATAGGATTTATGGAGGGCAGATTTGGTTGAGATACTACAAGCAGTTATGGCAGAGGAGGGCAATGCAGCCTAGTATTCGGTGGGATCAGATAGATAGTGGGCTATGGTTAAAGGAAATAGCACCATCCCATTTTGGTCAGTCCTTTATAGGGGGACCAGGTTTCCATCCAACATGGCATTACAGGGGATGTAACCCAAGCTAGTGGTGCATGGACAAAGATAGGTTTATGTTGGTAGTTCAATGAGAGACATGTGGTGTAATGACCACTGTGTCCACTAGGGGGCGCTGTGTGGATGTCCCAAGAGAGAGGATGAGTGGCAGAATACGGAGTGGCCGTGGTGTGTCTCAAAGTGGGTGGCTTTGAGATGAAGGCTTGGTTATGTGCTGATCAGCAGAGCTGATCTTTCGTGCCTATGTGTAAGGGAGAAGCCTTCAGGCAGCTGGAGAGATGGGCGGATTCTAGCTGCCCACAAACCCACCCAGGGGTGTGTCTGATAACACCTATAGTAAAAGGCTATGTGAGTAGGTGAAGGACCTGTGATGAGGTCAGAGCCATGTGACCCAGTGGGCGTGGCTACGGACCATATAACGTAGCCAGGATAGGTCACAAGGGGTGAATGCTGGGACCAGGTTGGTCCAGTTTGGAAGGTCCCGTGAGGAGAAGGATCTCCTCACTAACAGCCTGTGGAGCGGCTGGGCGTGTGCAAGGGCGATGTGTGCCTGAGAGCTCCCTGGAGGGAACTAACATAAAACGTCCTGATAAGCCGCATAAGGAACCCTGATGGGTGAGATAACACTGGGGCTGAATAGCCTGTTTAGTGGATGCTATGCTGGTGATATGAAGCTGTTGTACATTGCTGCTGCGGTTTATGAGGGTGAATAAACCGCATGGACTGCTATGTTTTTATGGAAAACCTGGTGCCGGATGTGTTTTTTTCGCTGCCAAGCGAGTGATCCCCTACTAGATGACAGCGCTACCTCACAGACAGTACAAGTTTGGAGGGAACTGTAAGTTTAAACACCAATGTCCATCATGAAGTGGGTCATCACACGGAGCAGCTCGTTGTTTTAAGAAGGGAAAGACTAAAGGTACTGTCACACTTAGCGATATCGCTAGCAATATCGCTGTAACTTGTGACATTATAGCGATATTGCTAGCGATATCGCTGTGTGTGATACTTACCTACGACCCGCTCCCCCGCTGGTTATCGCTGATCACGCGAGGACGTCCAGGACTGTTTCTTGTCGTCAGCTTCCTGCGGCGCTTCCTGTGGAGAGACGAGCGATGAGCGTGGAGCCGGGCGGGAGGACGTCAGGATCACCTAGTGTGACAGGTAAGTAGCGACCCCCGACCCCTTCGATGTCGCTGGTGAGATCTGCCTGTGTGGCAGCTCACTAGCGACCACTTAGCGATGTACCAGCGATCCTGACCGCGTCATATCGCTGGTCGGGATCACTGGTGCATCGCTAAGTGTGACAGTACCTTAAAACTGGCGGGGTGACCTTGAAAAAGGGGGTAAATTCAGTGAGACATCTCACGATGGCCCCTTATCTAATTAGATACCCAAAAAAGAGATAAGGCAGTGTTGTTAGAGAAGGGTTTTTGCTCTGGTTCAAGATTCCCTCCCCACCACAAACTTAAAGTGTGCTTATCAGCATCCATCAGTTGTAAGCAAAAAGATTATGCATGAAGTTAGTTAAGGACAGATGGCAGGTCCATTTCATTCTCACTCCTTACATAACCACTGGGGATGGCATTAAAAGAAGAAGCCGAATAAATTTTGGCTCATTCAGCATTTGACAGCCTGTAGAGGTTTTTCAGTGAATGACGGCATAGATCCAGAGCTTTGGACTGTGGTTTAAACCTCATTTGATACGACATTAAATTGGGTGAGGAATTAAGGAAAGGGGGCACTACTAGAGAAGAATTAAATCAAGAACAAAATCCACTGATACATATCCATTTACCTGTACAGGCCAATAAACCTCTCCACTGGACATAACATAACTACGAACACTCCAATATAACATACATCCTACAAAAACCACGGAGATATGGTCCGAAATATATATACAAAATAGATTTTATTAATATAATATGAATAAAGTCACATATAGTTCAGACAAAAGACAAAGCATTTATACAAAGCTCATGTATGGTGGCCACATCAACACAATTTGTAGCAGAATGAGAATAGACTGCAATACCCTGAATAAGATAATCCATAACAATCTATCACAAATAGTCCTGGAAAGTGCATAGTGCATAATAGGTATCCATAGTAGGCAAATCCAACGCAATTATTCAAGGGACCACAGTGGCATATAAGAAATGTATATCAGAACCTTAAGTGAAAAAGTCACTGTAGCAGGGATGCATGTCTTACCCATAAGTGTCTGCAGGTGAGCGTGGCCAAGAAGTTGAAGGACCATCAATTGTTGCTCAGGAAGCTAAATTTTGCTTGCCAGATTATTCCTATAGGTCGGGGTTTAGTTGCGCCCGCTGGCTGCGGCAATGGCAGGCATTTTTTTCCCTAGACACTAAATTCGATTGACGAAGGGACTCAGGGATGATCTGATAGTTTCGGAAGGCTTCCTGAACAGGTATAACAGATGGTCCTTAATGATAGCTGAGATTGTGGAGAATTTTGATTGTGAGCGATTTACTGATGCAACGGGTGGTGTGGGTTTTTGATACTTACTGCAAGGGTCAATGGTGCATGGGAGAACTCCATTGCTGATCCCCTTTCTTGATTATAGTCGGAGAATTTTTGGAGCTTGGCGCTGGTGGCGGAGTCAGTGGGCTGCACAAGGCCCATGAAGCTCTGGAAATTGGTCTTAGAGAACCAAAATCTCACTTGCTGCCTTCCTTTACTCCTTTTTCCCCTTTTTACTGTAGGCAGAGCATGTCTAGTGTGGCTATTAGGCTATTCGATTGTTTATTGGGGAGTGTTGAGGGGCGATGTTCAAAAAAAACAGTCTTCGGTTGGAGTTTGTGGTATAAGCTGGCAACAGGTATTGCTGAATTTTCAGTTTTGCCAGGTTAGCTCACCCTCGAAGGGGCTGGTATTATATGTCGAGGGAAATGATTTAGGAGTCTGCACCCGCAGAAATTTTATAAGGGAAATTAGACACTACTTACTGCGTTATGGGTATCATAATCGAATATGAAGATAGTGTGGTCAGATATTGTACTCTGAAAAGTCTGGTGGGCTGCTTGATCAGTAGCAAAAAATCAACAAAATAAGAATGAACGTGAACAAGGCTGTAGAAAGTTTTGTAGCCAGAAACAGTGGGGTTACTGGTAGAGTTTAGCGACTTTTGCTTTTTTAGGGTCGCGTTTCGTTTCGTGAAACCCGACTTTTCCAAAAATCATTGGTCCCATATAATGTTTGAAACAGTATATGATGAGCTCCACATAATGCTACAGTATATAAAAAAATAAAAAACAAATCTGAACTGAGAAAAGTAAGTTAATGTGTATGCACAATGTAAGTGCATATTAACACATGACCATTAACCAGAGAAAACAAAAAGCAAAAAACACACAAATATAACTAAAAAGTAAAAAATATACTGCAAATAATGCACAAAGGTAATGATAATAATAAGGGTATTTAGTAAACATAATTTTGATCAAAATAATGTACAAGCCATCCCGCCACGTCACGGCAACCCTTGTGGGACAGTCCCTACTCTAGTATTTAAAACCTTTTCACTTGCCAAGTGGCGTGAATGTGAATAAGGGTCGAGCGACTGAACCACTAGTAACAGCTTAGGCCAGACTGGATGGCTTTCCCAGCTCAGAAAGAGGGCGGTCACACCCATATATGCACTGAATGCACAATGAAATGAATAAAAAACAAATCTGAACTGAGAAAAGTAAGTTAATGTGTATGCACAATGTAAGTGCATATTAACACATGACCATTAACCAGAGAAAACAAAAAGCAAAAAACACACAAATATAACTAAAAAGTAAAAAATATACTGCAAATAATGCACAAAGGTAATGATAATAATAAGGGTATTTAGTAAACATAATTTTGATCAAAATAATGTACAAGCCATCCCGCCACGTCACGGCAACCCTTGTGGGACAGTCCCTACTCTAGTATTTAAAACCTTTTCACTTGCCAAGTGGCGTGAATGTGAATAAGGGTCGAGCGACTGAACCACTAGTAACAGCTTAGGCCAGACTGGATGGCTTTCCCAGCTCAGAAAGAGGGCGGTCACACCCATATATGCACTGAATGCACAATGAAATGAATAAAAAACAAATCTGAACTGAGAAAAGTAAGTTAATGTGTATGCACAATGTAAGTGCATATTAACACATGACCATTAACCAGAGAAAACAAAAAGCAAAAAACACACAAATATAACTAAAAAGTAAAAAATATACTGCAAATAATGCACAAAGGTAATGATAATAATAAGGGTATTTAGTAAACATAATTTTGATCAAAATAATGTACAAGCCATCCCGCCACGTCACGGCAACCCTTGTGGGACAGTCCCTACTCTAGTATTTAAAACCTTTTCACTTGCCAAGTGGCGTGAATGTGAATAAGGGTCGAGCGACTGAACCACTAGTAACAGCTTAGGCCAGACTGGATGGCTTTCCCAGCTCAGAAAGAGGGCGGTCACACCCATATATGCACTGAATGCACAATGAAATGAATAAAAAACAAATCTGAACTGAGAAAAGTAAGTTAATGTGTATGCACAATGTAAGTGCATATTAACACATGACCATTAACCAGAGAAAACAAAAAGCAAAAAACACACAAATATAACTAAAAAGTAAAAAATATACTGCAAATAATGCACAAAGGTAATGATAATAATAAGGGTATTTAGTAAACATAATTTTGATCAAAATAATGTACAAGCCATCCCGCCACGTCACGGCAACCCTTGTGGGACAGTCCCTACTCTAGTATTTAAAACCTTTTCACTTGCCAAGTGGCGTGAATGTGAATAAGGGTCGAGCGACTGAACCACTAGTAACAGCTTAGGCCAGACTGGATGGCTTTCCCAGCTCAGAAAGAGGGCGGTCACACCCATATATGCACTGAATGCACAATGAAATGAATAAAAAACAAATCTGAACTGAGAAAAGTAAGTTAATGTGTATGCACAATGTAAGTGCATATTAACACATGACCATTAACCAGAGAAAACAAAAAGCAAAAAACACACAAATATAACTAAAAAGTAAAAAATATACTGCAAATAATGCACAAAGGTAATGATAATAATAAGGGTATTTAGTAAACATAATTTTGATCAAAATAATGTACAAGCCATCCCGCCACGTCACGGCAACCCTTGTGGGACAGTCCCTACTCTAGTATTTAAAACCTTTTCACTTGCCAAGTGGCGTGAATGTGAATAAGGGTCGAGCGACTGAACCACTAGTAACAGCTTAGGCCAGACTGGATGGCTTTCCCAGCTCAGAAAGAGGGCGGTCACACCCATATATGCACTGAATGCACAATGAAATGAATAAAAAACAAATCTGAACTGAGAAAAGTAAGTTAATGTGTATGCACAATGTAAGTGCATATTAACACATGACCATTAACCAGAGAAAACAAAAAGCAAAAAACACACAAATATAACTAAAAAGTAAAAAATATACTGCAAATAATGCACAAAGGTAATGATAATAATAAGGGTATTTAGTAAACATAATTTTGATCAAAATAATGTACAAGCCATCCCGCCCGCCATTATTTGCAGTATATTTTTTACTTTTTAGTTATATTTGTGTGTTTCATGCTACAGTATATGTTGGTCCCCATGGATGAAGCTCCACTGTCTTATGGGCCCAAATAATGCTCCAAACATAATGGGCCCCATTTCTACTGCTCTAGTGTATAATGGGCCCTGTAAATGCTGCTCCAGTGTCTGCTTAACAGCTCGCCAGCCGTTCTCACGCCCAGTATGGATTGCACGTCATTGCACAAAGGTTAGAAAGGGTACCGTATCCCTGGATAACATGTATGGATAGCGTACACATTCAAAATATATGTCTATACAGCATGAGGCAGGCTCAGACGGTGTTAGGCCCAGTATGGATTGCACGTCATTGCACAAAGGTTAGAAGGGGTACCGTATCCCCGGATAACATGTATGGATAGCGTACACATTCAAAATATATGTCTATACAGCATGAGGCAGGCTCAGACGGTGTTAGGCCCAGTATGGATTGCACGTCATTGCACAAAGGTTAGAAGGGGTACCGTATCCCCGGATAACATGTATGGATAGTGTACACATTCAAAATATATGTCTATACAGCATGAGGCAGGCTCAGACGGTGTTAGGCCCAGTATGGATTGCACGTCATTGCACAAAGGTTAGAAAGGGTACCGTATCCCTGGATAACATGTATGGATAGCGTACACATTCAAAATATATGTCTATACAGCATGAGGCAGGCTCAGACGGTGTTAGGCCCAGTATGGATTGCACGTCATTGCACAAAGGTTAGAAGGGGTACCGTATCCCCGGATAACATGTATGGATAGCGTACACATTCAAAATATATGTCTATACAGCATGAGGCAGGCTCAGACGGTGTTAGGCCCAGTATGGATTGCACGTCATTGCACAAAGGTTAGAAAGGGTACCGTATCCCCGGATAACATGTATGGATAGTGTACACATTCAAAATATATGTCTATACAGCATGAGGCAGGCTCAGACAGTGTTAGGCCCAGTATGGATTGCACGTCATTGCACAAAGGTTAGAAAGGGTACCGTATCCCCGGATAACATGTATGGATAGCGTACACATTCAAAATATATGTCTATACAGCATGAGGCAGGCTCAGACGGTGTTAGGCCCAGTATGGATTGCACGTCATTGCACAAAGGTTAGAAGGGGTACCGTATCCCCGGATAACATGTATGGATAGCGTACACATTCAAAATATATGTCTCAGGAGGCAGGCTCAGACGGTGTCAGGCACAGTATGGATTTGACGGCCCAGATTACACAGCGGAGGAGCAGGGAGAGGTAAAGATTGCAAATGCTGGGGCCCTGGCCAAGCAAGGGGGGCCCACTCGTGGGCGTCGGTACTGGCACTGGGCCCCTCATAGTACAGCGGTGTGTCTGACGGCGGGTGTGCACCACCGCCGTCAGAGACACTTGATTGCACTATGAGGGACCCTGTGCCAGTGCCCGCGCCCAAGAGTCGGCCTACCCACCTGTCCAGGGCAACGGCACTCGCACGGTGTCGTGCGCTAGGTGGTGACCCCGGCCATGGGGGGGGAGGCAGCACAGTTAGGGAGTTTTAGAAAGTGGCATATGTTGATGTTGGACATTCAACTGATGCAAAAGGCGAAATAGGTGAAGTACCAGGAAGAGGTGGACCAAAGCAAGCCATTTTTCTGTCACCCTATGTGTCATCAGGGGAAGGTGGGACAAAATCCTTGGAAACCCATGCGTGGTTCATTTTAATGAAGGTTAGATCATCCACATTTTGGGTTGACAGACGGGTCCTTTTTTCTGTCAGGATTGATCCAGCTGCACTGAAGACTCTTTCCGATAGCACACTTGCAGCTGGGCAAGCGAGCTCCTGTAAGGCATATTGGGCCAATTCAGGCCAGGTGTCCAGTTTAGCGGCCCAATAGTCAAAGGGGAATAACCTGTGTGGGAGAACATCGATATGGGAGGAAAAGTAGTTTGTAACCATAGTTGACAACTGCTGTCTCCTGTCACTTTCCATCGATGCAGTATTACCAGTTGTGTGAGCGGTATTTGAAAAATCAGTCCACAACATTGTCATGAAACCCCTGTCTCCAACGCCACTTCTGCTGTGTGCACCACGAACACCTCTGCCAAGCTGCCCCCGGCCCGTACGGCTCGTGTGAGAACCATCACCGCTGCTGTGTGCTGGGAATGCCTCAAGCAACCGATTTACCAGAGTTGCTTGTTTATTAGCCAATATTAGGTCAAGGTTCTCCTGTGGCATGATGTTTTGTAATTTGCCTTTATAGCGTGGAT
This sequence comes from Dendrobates tinctorius, assembly GCF_039654945.1. NCBI lineage: Eukaryota > Metazoa > Chordata > Amphibia > Anura > Dendrobatidae > Dendrobates > Dendrobates tinctorius. Next base: position 6,690,114 of record NW_027361891.1, read on the forward strand.
CCAGGATGCGGGCCAACCAGTAGTCGTCATCATTCATCATTTTGGCAATGCGGGGGTCCCTTTTTAGGATCCGCAAGGCATAATCTGACATGTGGGCCAATGTTCCCGGTGTCAATGATACACTGCGAGTGCTGGGTGGAGGAGCACTTTCTGGCAAATCCACATCCCTCCAGTCACGCACAAACCCTGTACCAGACCTTGCCACGCCAACATTTTCACTTGCCCCACGAGATGCATCCTCCTCCCCTAAGTAATCATCCCCATCATCCTCCTCCTCCTCCTCCTCTTCTTCCTCCACCTCGTCCAGGAGAGGTCCCTGAGCAGACAATGGCTGAATGTCATCAAGGATTCCCTCCTCCTCTTCCTCCTCATCAACATTGGCTGCAGACGCCTGCTCCTTAAGGTGCGTCAAAGTTTGCATGAGCAGATGCATAAGTGGGATGCTCATGCTTAGGATGGCGTCGTCTGCGCTTACCAGCCGTGTGCATTCCTCAAAACACTGAAGGACTTTACAAAGGTCTTTCAGCTTCGACCACTGCACGCCTGTCAACTCCATGTCTGCTCTCAAAGTGCCTGGCCGTGTATCCTCCCACAAATGCATTATGGCCTGCCTCTGCTCGCACAGCCGCTCCACCATGTGCATGGTGGAGTTCCACCTTGTTGCAATGTCGATAATGAGGCGGTGGTTGGGAAGGTGGAGCAATCGCTGCAGCTTCTGCATACGAACGGAGTGTACAGGCGATCGGCGGATGTGCGCGCACAGTCTTCGCACCTTCTGGAGCAGGGCTGTTAACTCCGGATAATTTTTGAGGAAGCACTGCACCACCAGGTTCAAGGTGTGAGCCAAGCAAGGTATGTGGCTGAGTTTTGAAAGGGCTATGGCTGCCACAAAATTACGGCCGTTATCACTAACTACCTTGCCTGCCTCAAGATGTACACTGCCCAGCCATGACTCAGTTTGTCGCTTCAAGTACTCGGCCAGCACCTTGGCAGTGTGTCTGTCGCCCAAACACATCATCTGCAACACAGCCTGCTGACGCTTTCCACTAGCTGCTCGATAGGGGGACACATCGTGTGCAACTGTGGCAGCTGCAGATGGAGTGCTCGTACGACTGCGCTCTGTGGATGAGCTGTCGCTTCTGGAGGAGGAGGAGGAGGAGGAGGGTCGAACGCCTACAGCCAACTGTTTCCTATACCGTGGGCTAGGCAGCACTGTCCCACCACCGCTGTCCCCTGTGGACCCTGCATCCACCACATTAACCCAGTGCGCAGTGATGGACACGTAACGGCCCTGGCCATGCCGACTGGACCATGCATCAGTTGTGAGGTGCACCTTTCCACTCACTGACTGCTTGAGTGCATGGACAATGCGGTCTTTCACATGATGGTGGAGGGCTGGGATGGCTTTGCGAGAGAAGAAGTGGCGACTGGGTAGGTCATAGCGTGGTACTGCATAGGCCATGAGTTCACGGAAAGCTGTGCTTTCCACCAATCGAAAGGGCATCATCTCAAACGAGATTAGTTTGGCAATGTGGGCATTCAAACCCAGTGTACGCGGATGAGAGACTGAGTACTTTCTTGACCTACTCATAGTATCTGGGAGGGTGAGCTGGACTTGAGAGCTGCATATGGTGGAAGTAGCGGTGGACAGGGCGGACTGAGAGAGGGTTGATGATGGTGATGGAGTTGGTGTTCTTTCTGATGGCCTAGAATCAGTCTTTCGTTGATATAACAGTGGGATTCCCTGACTGCTGTGGCCTTGCAAAGACACCTCAACATTTGCTGCTGTGCTAACCGGTGGGCTTACAGTGGGGTAAACAATGTAGTGTTGCTGACTACCTTCGTTGTGATCAGTTGCACATGTGGCACTTGAGGTTTGGTGTTGTGTCCACGCTTGCAAGTGCATGCTGGTTAAATGTCTAAGCATGCAACTGGTATTCAAATTTTTCAGATTTTTCCCTCGGCTAAAGGTCTTTGCGCACTTCTTACAGATAACCTTGGCCTGATCATGAGGATTTTGTTCAAAAAAGTGCCACACTGCACTCTTCCTACTTTGGCAGACATTTTGCGGCCTAGCACGCTGTGATCTTTTGACCCTCTGGACAAGCTGTCCAGCAACTCTTTTGATGTTTGGAACCTGTCTTTGGAGTGCTCCGGGCCTGCCAGATAACAGCTGTTGCGATGTCGATGTCTGCTGTGGATGCTCCTCATCTGAGCTATTGGAAGCAGCACCCTCTTCCCCCAATGGATGCCAATCTGGGTCAACAACTGGGTCATCCATCACCTCCTCTTCTATGTCATGTGCACCTTTCTCTGTGTCACCGTGTATGGTGGTATAGTGTGCGGGAAGGGGCACCTGAGTCTCATCAGGGTCAAAATCTGGCTCTGTACACTGCGAGGACAATGTAGTGCTCTGAGTGAATGTACCAGCAGAATCATCCATCAGCGGCTGTGCATCAGTGCACTCCATGTCAGATTCATCTTGGCCTGGGTAATTCACCATTTGACTTGATAATCCAGGCATGGTATGTGAAAACAGCTCCATGGAGTAATCAGTAGTATGGCTTGCGTCATCCTTCAATCTTGGTTGGGGTGAAGGACACAAGGAAAGGTGTGGTTCATGAACATGAGCCTCCAATGACGACTCAGTGCTTTTACTTTTTACAACTGAAGAAGAGGAGGCGATAGAGCTGGAGGCTGAGTCAGCAATGTAAGACAAAACTTTTTCCTGATGCTCTGCCTTTAAAAGCGGTTTGCCAACTCCTAGAAAACTAAGCGTTCGAGGCCTTATGTAGCCAGACGATGACGCAGGGTCAGCACCTCCTGCATTCGGTCCTATTTTGCTATTGCCACTACCATCAGATCCACCACCAACACCATCATTACCAGCTGCCAACCCCCGCCCAATTCCACGGCCTCTTCCACCAGCCTTCCTCATTTTTGGTAGAAATGTAGACAAAATCCAACAAACTATATAGTAATGTAAAACAAGGTACAAGGTGTCTATAGGACAGGGGAGTTTTAGAATTTCTGCACACACTTGTGGACAGTGGACACTTGTGGATTGTGTGCGGCCCACTGATATCTGAGCGCTATGTGACACGCTCGATGGCACAGCTGCCTGTGACCAAAGTGACGAGAGGATAATGGAGATTTTGAATCTCTGCGTACACTTGTGGACAGTGGACACTTGTGGATTGTGTGCGGCCCACTGATATCTGAGCGCTATGTGACACGCTCGATGGCACAGCTGCCTGTGACCAAAGTGACGAGAGGATAATGGAGATTTTGAATCTCTGCGTACACTTTTGGACAGTGGACACTTGTGGATTGTGTGCGGCCCACTGATATCTGAGCGCTATGTGACACGCTCGATGGCACAGCTGCCTGTGACCAAAGTGACGAGAGGATAATGGAGATTTTGAATCTCTGCGTACACTTTTGGACAGTGGACACTTGTGGATTGTGTGCGGCCCACTGATATCTGAGCGCTATGTGACACGCTCGATGGCACAGCTGCCTGTGACCAAAGTGACGAGAGGATAATGGAGATTTTGAATCTCTGCGTACACTTTTGGACACTGGACACTTGTGGATTGTGTGCGGCCCACTGATATCTGAGCGCTATGTGACACGCTCGATGGCACAGCTGCCTGTGACCAAAGTGACGAGAGGATAATGGAGATTTTGAATCTCTGCGTACACTTTTGGACACTGGACACTTGTGGATTGTGTGCGGCCCACTGATATCTGAGCGCAATGTGACACGCTCGATGGCACAGCTGCCTGTGACCAAAGTGACGAGAGGATAATGGAGATTTTGAATCTCTGCGTACACTTTTGGACACTGGGCACTTGTGGATTGTGTGCGGCCCACTGATATCTGAGCGCTATGTGACACGCTCGATGGCACAGCTGCCTGTGACCAAAGTGACGAGAGGATAATGGAGATTTTGAATCTCTGCGTACACTTTTGGACAGTGGACACTTGTGGATTGTGTGCGGCCCACTGATATCTGAGCGCTATGTGACACGCTCGATGGCACAGCTGCCTGTGACCAAAGTGACGAGAGGATAATGGAGATTTTGAATCTCTGCGTACACTTGTGGACAGTGGACACTTGTGGATTGTGTGCGGCCCACTGATATCTGAGCGCTATGTGACACGCTCGATGGCACAGCTGCCTGTGACCAAAGTGACGAGAGGATAATGGAGATTTTGAATCTCTGCGTACACTTTTGGACACTGGACACTTGTGGATTGTGTGCGGCCCACTGATATCTGAGCGCTATGTGACACGCTCGATGGCACAGCTGCCTGTGACCAAAGTGACGAGAGGATAATGGAGATTTTGAATCTCTGCGTACACTTTTGGACAGTGGACACTTGTGGATTGTGTGCGGCCCACTGATATCTGAGCGCTATGTGACACGCTCGATGGCACAGCTGCCTGTGACCAAAGTGACGAGAGGATAATGGAGATTTTGAATCTCTGCGTACACTTGTGGACAGTGGACACTTGTGGATTGTGTGCGGCCCACTGATAGCTGAGCGCTATGTGACACGCTCGATGGCACAGCTGCCTGTGACCAAAGTGACGAGAGGATAATGGAGATTTTGAATCTCTGCGTACACTTGTGGACAGTGGACACTTGTGGATTGTGTGCGGCCCACTGATATCTGAGCGCTATGTGACACGCTCGATGGCACAGCTGCCTGTGACCAAAGTGACGAGAGGATAATGGAGATTTTGAATCTCTGCGTACACTTGTGGACAGTGGACACTTGTGGATTGTGTGCGGCCCACTGATATCTGAGCGCTATGTGACACGCTCGATGGCACAGCTGCCTGTGACCAAAGTGACGAGAGGATAATGGAGATTTTGAATCTCTGCGTACACTTTTGGACAGTGGACACTTGTGGATTGTGTGCGACCCACTGATATCTGAGCGCTATGTGACACGCTCGATGGCACAGCTGCCTGTGACCAAAGTGACGAGAGGATAATGGAGATTTTGAATCTCTGCGTACACTTGTGGACAGTGGACACTTGTGGATTGTGTGCGGCCCACTGATATCTGAGCGCTATGTGACACGCTCGATGGCACAGCTGCCTGTGACCAAAGTGACGAGAGGATAATGGAGATTTTGAATCTCTGCGTACACTTTTGGACAGTGGACACTTGTGGATTGTGTGCGGCCCACTGATATCTGAGCGCTATGTGACACGCTCGATGGCACAGCTGCCTGTGACCAAAGTGACGAGAGGATAATGGAGATTTTGAATCTCTGCGTACACTTTTGGACAGTGGACACTTGTGGATTGTGTGCGGCCCACTGATATCTGAGCGCTATGTGACACGCTCAATGGCACAGCTGCCTGTGACCAAAGTGACGAGAGGATAATGGAGATTTTGAATCTCTGCGTACACTTGTGGACAGTGGACACTTGTGGATTGTGTGCGGCCCACTGATATCTGAGCGCTATGTGACACGCTCGATGGCACAGCTGCCTGTGACCAAAGTGACGAGAGGATAATGGAGATTTTGAATCTCTGCGTACACTTTTGGACAGTGGACACTTGTGGATTGTGTGCGGCCCACTGATATCTGAGCGCTATGTGACACGCTCGATGGCACAGCTGCCTGTGACCAAAGTGACGAGAGGATAATGGAGATTTTGAATCTCTGCGTACACTTTTGGACAGTGGACACTTGTGGATTGTGTGCGGCCCACTGATATCTGAGCGCTATGTGACACGCTCAATGGCACAGCTGCCTGTGACCAAAGTGACGAGAGGATAATGGAGATTTTGAATCTCTGCGTACACTTGTGGACAGTGGACACTTGTGGATTGTGTGCGGCCCACTGATATCTGAGCGCTATGTGACACGCTCGATGGCACAGCTGCCTGTGACCAAAGTGACGAGAGGATAATGGAGATTTTGAATCTCTGCGTACACTTTTGGACACTGGACACTTGTGAATTGTGTGCGGCCCACTGATATCTGAGCGCTATGTGACACGCCGCTCGATGGCACAGCTGCCTGTGACCAAAAGTGACGAGAGGATAATGGAGATTTTGAATCTCTGCGTACACTTTTGGACACTGGACACTTGTGGATTGTGTGCGGCCCACTGATATCTGAGCGCTATGTGACACGCTCGATGGCACAGCTGCCTGTGACCAAAGTGACGAGAGGATAATGGAGATTTTGAATCTCTGCGTACACTTTTGGACAGTGGACACTTGTGGATTGTGTGCGGCCCACTGATATCTGAGCGCTATGTGACACGCTCGATGGCACAGCTGCCTGTGACCAAAGTGACGAGAGGATAATGGAGATTTTGAATCTCTGCGTACACTTGTGGACAGTGGACACTTGTGGATTGTGTGCGGCCCACTGATAGCTGAGCGCTATGTGACACGCTCAATGGCACAGCTGCCTGTGACCAAAGTGACGAGAGGATAATGGAGATTTTGAATCTCTGCGTACACTTGTGGACAGTGGACACTTGTGGATTGTGTGCGGCCCACTGATATCTGAGCGCTATGTGACACGCTCGATGGCACAGCTGCCTGTGACCAAAGTGACGAGAGGATAATGGAGATTTTGAATCTCTGCGTACACTTTTGGACAGTGGACACTTGTGGATTGTGTGCGGCCCACTGATATCTGAGCGCTATGTGACACGCTCGATGGCACAGCTGCCTGTGACCAAAGTGACGAGAGGATAATGGAGATTTTGAATCTCTGCGTACACTTGTGGACAGTGGACACTTGTGGATTGTGTGCGGCCCACTGATAGCTGAGCGCTATGTGACACGCTCGATGGCACAGCTGCCTGTGACCAAAGTGACGAGAGGATAATGGAGATTTTGAATCTCTGCGTACACTTTTGGACAGTGGACACTTGTGGATTGTGTGCGGCCCACTGATATCTGAGCGCTATGTGACACGCTCGATGGCACAGCTGCCTGTGACCAAAGTGACGAGAGGATAATGGAGATTTTGAATCTCTGCGTACACTTTTGGACAGTGGACACTTGTGGATTGTGTGCGGCCCACTGATATCTGAGCGCTATGTGACACGCTCGATGGCACAGCTGCCTGTGACCAAAGTGACGAGAGGATAATGGAGATTTTGAATCTCTGCGTACACTTGTGGACAGTGGACACTTGTGGATTGTGTGCGGCCCACTGATATCTGAGCGCTATGTGACACGCTCGATGGCACAGCTGCCTGTGACCAAAGTGACGAGAGGATAATGGAGATTTTGAATCTCTGCGTACACTTGTGGACAGTGGACACTTGTGGATTGTGTGCGGCCCACTGATATCTGAGCGCTATGTGACACGCTCGATGGCACAGCTGCCTGTGACCAAAGTGACGAGAGGATAAGGGAGATTGGATTGCTTTTAAAAAAGCAGTTTGTGGAGCAGTGGGTAAACAGCAATGCCAGCGTGTCAGGAAGCCTTAAAAGCAGTGGCGGATTATAATGAGGTCAATTTGGGCAGTTGCCCCGGGCCCAGTGGGGTTAAGGGGCCCACAGCCCAGGCCAGTAAATTGCCCCATTATAATCCGCCACCGCGCAGGGCCGGATTAAAGGCAGGGCAGGCGGGGCTTCAGCCCTGGGGCCCCCACCACAAGAGCTTCTAAGGGGGCCCCCACCACATTCCTGCTGGCTGCTGCAATGGCACTCCATCTTCTCCCCACCTAAAAGTGAGTGACCGTGGGGGCGGCATTATGTGCTCTGCTACCAGCAGCATCTACAAGTAGCGTGAACGCTGATGCTGCTGGTAGCGTGCAAAGGCTTGTGATGAGATCACAGGAGGGAAGGTGTCAGGGCCCCCGATCATGTGACCCCTGTCTCCTCCCCTCCTGTGACCTCATCACAGGTCCTGTGCGCACAGCACAGAGCACTGAGAGCAGCCATGTATGTGGAGTGCGGCTCTGCGGGTGGAGGTCGGTGCTGGAGGCTCCATTATTCTCTATGTGGAGTGTGGCTCTGCGGGTGGAGGTCGGTGCTGGAGGCTCCATTATTCTCTATGTGGAGTGCGGCTCTGCGGGTGGAGGTCGGTGCCGGAGGCTCCATTATTCTCTATGTGGAGTGCGGCTCTGCGGGTGGAGGTCGGTGCTGGAGGCCCCATTATTCTCTATGTGGAGTGCGGCTCTGCGGGTGGAGGTCGGTGCTGGAGGCTCCATTATTCTCTATGTGGAGTGCGGCTCTGCGGGTGGAGGTCAGTGCTGGAGGCTCCATTATTCTCTATGTGGAGTGGGGCTCTGCGGGTGGAGGTCGGTGCTGGAGGCTCCATTATTCTCTATGTGGAGTGCGGCTCTGCGGGTGGAGGTCTGTGCTGGAGGCCCCATTATTCTCTATGTGGAGTGCGGGTGGAGGTCGGTGCTGGAGGCCCCATTATTCTCTATGTGGAGTGTGGCTCTGCGGGTGGAGGTCGGTGCTGGAGGCTCCATTATTCTCTATGTGGAGTGCGGCTCTGCGGGTGGAGGTCGGTGCTGGAGGCTCCATTATTCTCTATGTGGAGTGCGGCTCTGCGGGTGGAGGTCGGTGCTGGAGGCCCCATTATTCTCTATGTGGAGTGCGGGTGGAGGTCGGTGCTGGAGGCCCCATTATTCTCTATGTGGAGTGCGGGTGGAGGTCGGTGCTGGAGGCTCCATTATTCTCTATGTGGAGTGTGGCTCTGCGGGTGGAGGTCGGTGCTGGAGGCTCCATTATTCTCTATGTGGAGTGCAGCTCTGCGGGTGGAGGTCGGTGCTGGAGGCTCCATTATTCTCTATGTGGAGTGCGGCTCTGCGGGTGGAGGTCGGTGCTGGAGGCTCCATTATTCTCTATGTGGAGTGCGGCTCTGCGGGTGGAGGTCGGTGCTGGAGGCTCCATTATTCTCTATGTGGAGTGTGGCTCTGCGGGTGGAGGTCGGTGCTGGAGGCTCCATTATTCTCTATGTGGAGTGCGGCTCTGCGGGTGGAGGTCGGTGCCGGAGGCTCCATTATTCTCTATGTGGAGTGCGGCTCTGCGGGTGGAGGTCGGTGCTGGAGGCTCCATTATTCTCTATGTGGAGTGCGGCTCTGCGGGTGGAGGTCGGTGCTGGAGGCCCCATTATTCTCTATGTGGAGTGCGGGTGGAGGTCGGTGCTGGAGGCCCCATTATTCTCTATGTGGAGTGCGGGTGGAGGTCGGTGCTGGAGGCTCCATTATTCTCTATGTGGAGTGAGGCTCTGCGGGTGGAGGTCAGTGCTGGAGGCTCCATTATTCTCTATGTGGAGTGAGGCTCTGCGGGTGGAGGTCGGTGCTGGAGGCCCCATTATTCTCTATGTGGAGTGCGGCTCTGCGGGTGGAGGTCGGTGCTGGAGGCTCCATTATTCTCTATGTGGAGTGCGGCTCTGCGGGTGGAGGTCGGTGCTAGAGGCTCCATTATTCTCTATGTGGAGTGCGGCTCTGCGGGTGGAGGTCGGTGCTGGAGGCCCCATTATTCTCTATGTGGGGTGCGGCTCTGCGGGTGGAGGTCGGTGCTGGAGGCTCCATTATTCTCTATGTGGAGTGCGGCTCTGCGGGTGGAGGTCGGTGCTGGAGGCCCCATTATTCTCTATGTGGAGTGGGGCTCTGCGGGTGGAGGTCGGTGCTGGAGGCTCCATTATTCTCTATGTGGATTGCGGCTCTGTGGGTGGAGGTCGGTGCTGGAGGCCCCATTATTCTCTATGTGGAGTGTGGCTCTGCGGGTGGAGGTCAGTGCTGGAGGCTCCATTATTCTCTATGTGGAGTGCGGCTCTGCGGGTGGAGGTCGGTGCTAGAGGCTCCAATATTCTCTATGTGGAGTGCGGCTCTGCGGGTGGAGGTCGGTGCTGGAGGCCCCATTATTCTCTATGTGGAGTGTGGCTCTGCGGGTGGAGGTAGGTGCTGGAGGCTCCATTATTCTCTATGTGGAGTGCGGCTCTGCGGGTGGAGGTCGGTGCCAGAGGCTCCATCATTCTCTATGTAGAGTGTGGCTCTACGATTCGTGACCCCCGTCACGTGACGAGGGGGGCCCACAGAGTCTGAACTGCCCCGGGCCCTGGCTACCCTTAATCCACCCCTGCTTAAAAGGCAGCCCAACAACCAACACCACTGATACACCACAATATAGCCTCCCCTTGCACTGCACACACAGTGACTTGTGTGTTGTGCAGGCCAAATCGCTAGCAGCAGAAGCAGTTTTTCTGTCTTCTTCCCTGCCTAACGCTCTCTCTACAGAATCAGCAGCAACTTCTCCCTATACTAAGATCGGCAGAAGTAAGATGGCGGTCGGCGTGCACGCCCTTTTATACCCCCTGTGACGCCCACCAAAGCAAGCCAATCACTTGCATGCCCTTCTGAAAGATGGTGGTGACCCGTGCCTATGTCATCACGTTGCCCACAGTGTCCGTGGATCCTGATTGGCTGAAAAAGAGCGCAAAACAAACTTTTGTAACGTGACTTTGGCGCGTAAGTCGCCGACCTCGTGGCCGACCTCATCCTAGGGTCGGGTTTCGTTTCATGAAACCCGACTTTGCCAAAAGTCGGCGACTTTTGAATTTTTTCGACCCGTTTCGCTCAACTCTAGTTACTGGTACTGTGATTTGTAGTCCAGGGAAAAAAACAATAGGATATATTTGAACTCAATAGGTATTGATTTATGGGCCTTCAAGTTTCAAGAGTGCATGGATCGGCCTTTTGTTGAGGGGACTCGTATTATGATAGGTTCAGGTAATGCTCATTGTGGCAGAAGGAGGGGGGTTCATGGAGTAGGTGACAAAAATAATAGCGGGGGTTGTACATGGTAGAGATGGGAAACTCCTATTGGCTTTGGAATTAAGATAATTGCCTTATGGATTTTAGGCCTCTCAAGGTGGGGTCCCTGGAAGTTGGGGGTATGGAAATATTTTCCAGCCATTGCGGTGCCCCCAAGCCTATGGTCACAGCTGGGGGTAAGGCTGGATGGTTATATATATATATGTTTTGTTTCTACCTGGTTTTGGAGCTGCAAGAACCTCCTTAGCCTAAGTTGTTTATTATCTGTTATGTTTGTTGTAATAAAGGCCGATTTGGCCAATTTAATCCAAAATGGTGTTATGTCTATTTATTGGGGAGAATCCAGGAATGAGAGGAACCTGTAATTTAAAGGGGAACCTCTACAATACTGCACACAATATAAATTCCAAGACAATAGTGCTTATCCTAAATAAATTAGTTATAATAAACCAATTTTTGCACACAAATGGACAAATAAAAGGACAATTCGGAAAACTAACCAAATCAAACTACGAAAAACCGAACTAGTATCCAAAATTTTATTTGTTAAAACATACAAAAAATATATATATGTACAAAGAAGGATGAGATCCCAATACCAAAAGAGGGGAATACTGGAAACCAATAAAGTATCAATGAATTTGCACAATAAATATATTTGTAATTAGGTGTCCTCAATAAAGTGCAGGTATAAAAAATGTTATAAAATAACATATGTCCTAATGAAATTTTTACCAAAATGTATACTAAGGTTTTACCAAAATGTATACAACATAACATGATTAGCCTAAATAGTATAGTCATAAATAATGGGCAGTAGATACCAATACTAAATAGTGTAAGCATACATGTTTCACTGCAGACTGGTGCCAATGTAGTAGGAATAGGTATAAAATTCCACAATGCACATTTATATACTATGAACTGATGCCACTCTATATGCACCAATGTGCTGCAAACTAAATGACCCCTGATGAAGGCAGACGCCGAAACGCGCGTCGGGGTCGGACGTGTACTGGGAACCTGGCACTAACTTATATTAGGTATTTATTGTTACTTTCCTAACATGTGTCTCTTATAATTGTATACAATATGGCACGGCCATTTAGTTTGCAGCACATTGGTGCATATAGAGTGGCATCAGTTCATAGTATATACAGTGGGGCAAAAAAGTATTTAGTCAGTCAGCAATAGTGCAAGTTCCACCACTTAAAAAGATGAGAGGCGTCTGTAATTTACATCATAGGTAGACCTCAACTATGGGAGACAAACTGAGAAAAAAAATCCAGAAAATCACATTGTCTGTTTTTTTTATCCTTTTATTTGCATATTATGGTGGAAAATAAGTATTTGGTCAGAAACAAGCAATCAAGATTTCTGGCTCTCACAGACCTGTAACTTCTTCTTTAAGAGTCTCCTCTTTCCTCCACTCATTACCTGTAGTAATGGCACCTGTTTAAACTTGTTATTAGTATAAAAAGACACCTGTGCACACCCTCAAACAGTCTGACTCCAAACTCCACTATGGTGAAGACCAAAGAGCTGTCAAAGGACACCAGAAACAAAATTGTAGCCCTGCACCAGGCTGGGAAGACTGAATCTGCAATAGCCAACCAGCTTGGAGTGAAGAAATCAACTGTGGGAGCAATAATTAGAAAATGGAAGACATACAAGACCACTGATAATCTCCCTCGATCTGGTGCTCCACGCAAAATCCCACCCCGTGGGGTCAGAATGATCACAAGAACGGTGAGCAAAAATCCCAGAACCACGCGGGGGGACCTAGTGAATGAACTGCAGAGAGCTGGGACCAATGTAACAAGGCCTACCATAAGTAACACACTACACCACCATGGACTCAGATCCTGCAGTGCCAGACGTGTCCCACTGCTTAAGCCTATACATGTCCGGGCTCGTCTGAAGTTTGCTAGAGAGCATTTGGATGATCCAGAGGAGTTTTGGGAGAATGTCCTATGGTCTGATGAAACCAAACTGGAACTGTTTGGTAGAAACACAACTTGTCGTGTTTGGAGGAAAAAGAATACTGAGTTGCATCCATCAAACACCATACCTACTGTAAAGCATGGTGGTGGAAACATCATGCTTTGGGGCTGTTTCTCTGCAAAGGGGCCAGGACGACTGATCCGGGTACATGAAAGAATGAATGGGGCCATGTATCGTGAGATTTTGAGTGCAAACCTCCTTCCATCAGCAAGGGCATTGATGATGAAACGTGGCTGGGTCTTTCAACATGACAATGATCCAAAGCACACCGCCAGGGCAACGAAGGAGTGGCTTCGTAAGAAGCATTTCAAGGTCCTGGAGTGGCCTAGCCAGTCTCCAGATCTCAACCCTATAGAAAACCTTTGAAGGGAGTTGAAAGTCCGTGTTGCCAAGCGAAAAGCCAAAAACATCACTGCTCTAGAGGAGATCTGCATGGAGGAATGGGCCAACATACCAACAACAGTGTGTGGCAACCTTGTGAAGACTTACAGAAAACGTTTGACCTCTGTCATTGCCAACAAAGGATATATCACAAAGTATTGAGATGAAATTTTGTTTCTGACCAAATACTTATTTTCCACCATAATATGCAAATAAAAGGAAAAAAAAACAGACAATGTGATTTTCTGGATTTTTTTTTCTCAGTTTGTCTCCCATAGTTGAGGTCTACCTATGATGTAAATTACAGACGCCTCTCATCTTTTTAAGTGGTGGAACTTGCACTATTGCTGACTGACTAAATACTTTTTTGCCCCACTGTAAATGTGCATTGTGGAATTGTATACCTATTCCTACTACATTGGCACCAGTCTGCAGTGAAACATGTATGCTTACACTATTTAGTATTGGTATCTACTGCCCATTATTTATGACTATACTATTTAGGCTAATCATGTTATGTTGTATACATTTTGGTAAAACCTTAGTATACATTTTGGTAAAAATTTCATTATGACATATGTTATTTTATAACATTTTTTATACCTGCACTTTATTGAGGACACCTAATTACAAATATATTTATTGTGCAAATTCATTGATACTTTATTGGTTTCCAGTATTCCCGTCTTTTGGTATTGGGATCTCATCCTTCTTTGTACAGATATATATTTTTTGTATATGTTTTAACAAATAAAATTTTGGATACTAGTTCGGTTTTTCGTAGTTTGATTTAATACTGCACACAAGGAAAACATAGCTCTAGCAGCACCATGCGTGCAGTGACCAATGACTCAGCTATGTAGGCACTATAAAGGGTAGAGATGGAGAGGTGGCCACCTAAGCTGCACATAGCCACCATTCCGAAAGTTCCTGCCCACAAGGCCTGTTATTAGTTTTGTTAAGAGTGAGTCAGTGGATTTTAATCTACTTAATGTTGATGGTTTGTGTCATTCAGCAGGCATGGAAGAAGGGGTTCTTGGAGTTGGTGACAAAGGGTGAGATCCTTAGGAGTCGGTGGTATGAAAATGTTTGTTATAAAACAGGCCTATTTGGTCAATTTAATCTGAAATGGTGTTGTGTGGCACCCCAGGAGTTTGGTTGCCACAGTGGCCTTGCCTCCTTCCAGGGGGGAGTGATGTCATGCCTGGAACCAAAGAAGGAATCTCCTTACCAGGTAGTTCCAGCATACAACACAGTTCCTTCTCCAGGCCAGCAGAGGGAGCTCTAAACCCGACTTCAGGGGAGCTGCTCTCTTTCTGGTCAGGAGGAGGAAGTTAGAGTAAGCTAGAGCCTGTACAGGGTTGAGACAGGACGTGTGGACAGGAGCTGGGGGACAGAAGCTATAGCTGAGCTCACTCCCAGGCTTGAGCACCAGAGACCGGGCCCCGGAGTCTTCACTCTGTTGTGTATTCTGAATCTTTCCTGCATCACTTGCACTGCACCACATTCACCTGCAACATTATCTTTAATATCCTATCTGCCCTGGGACATAGCTCTGCCTGTGGAGAGCTGAACCAACTCTGCTGCAGCAACAACTGTCCCAGTGGACTGAATCTGTAGCTTCGTCTAACATCTTTATTGCCAAGTACCACAGGTGGTGTCACAAACACTTTATTACAAACACTATTTTTCCCTTTTTCACTATTCCCCTTCTATTGGATGCCCAGGGCCACCGACCGGATCACCGCTGCCGTAACACTGCCACTTTATGAAGTGACTCAGTACCGAGTATCCCCACTGCCCTGGCGGGCGCTCCATATGTCTATTTATTTGGGAGAATCCAGGAATAAGGCTAAGTGCAAACGTAGCAGAAAATTTCTGCTTGAAAACCTGACTCCCTTCCCAGAAATCATACCTATTTTTCCGTGGCGGTTTTTGCGCGGTTTTGATGTGTTTTTGATGCGTTTTTTTTCGCAGTGGTTTCAAAACGCATGGAAGAAGCCAAAACCGCGGAAAAATCTGCAAAATTAATTAGCATGCTGCGTTTTTTACCACAATGCGTTTTTTTTGCGGTAAAAAACGCATCAATGTGCACAAAAAGTGCAAAATGCATAGAAATGACTGGGAAGCTTATTTTTAGCGGTTTTATAGCGGTTTTATAGTGAAAACCGTGGTAAAAAATGCTAAAAAAACGCTGTGTGTGAACACAGCCTAAGGGGTTTGGTGAGAAAAGGAGAACTTGTAAGTTAAAGGGGAACCTCTACAATACTGCAGTCAAGAACCACTCACAGTGACTGTACTGTTAAGCTATTTGTGCGCATTAAAAAAATAGTCATCTGTTGAACAAAAAGCATCTGTGACATTCCAGCAAGATGCCATAAATTTCTTGCTGATGAATAAGGAGCATGCTGCACTGGGGAGGCTGGCAAACCACTAACACAGTGCATGAGTATTAACTAACCATGTGAAATTGAATGGAACAAATGGGATTGCCAGCCTTAGTTTTTTTTATATAGAAAACTCCAAAAAAACAGTCATGTAATATTTATTCATGGACGAATATTAAACTATTTGGGACCCATTCATTATTTCACTTGTGCCTTTTTTGTTTAGTTTTTGGTGCTTTTAGCCTATCTTTTTTATTACTTTTCTTTTTTAATATCTGCCAATGTGGGCAGAGTTTTTGTTTTCTAGATTTCTGCGGCTAATCCAACAGTTGTGACTTCTTAGCAAGTCACATTATATTGGCAGAAATGTACTCCAGTCCCCTGTAGAGTGATTTTACGCATACCAGAAATTTTCCAACATTTAACTTTTTTCTCTAAAACGCAGAAAAAAGATAAAAGACAAATATAAGTACCATTTTTGCCTTTGAGCAAAATTCATGGACTAAGTGCACCATTTTGAATAATTTGTAGCAAAAAAATAAAATAAATAGCGAATGCCACTTTACAATAAAACAAAAGTGACTGAAAAACAAAAACGCAAATGATGAATAAAGCCCCGGGTGTTTATTTTCACTATCTAAAATGCAGAAACAAATTAGCAGCATTCATTACGAACTGTGAATTGATTACATTAATTATAATTACTATAATCTATACAAGCTATTCTGGCTTACAAAAGCTGAACACATCCTTTTTGTTATAAACACTAGAACTATCCAGAAATATATGTACATGTACAGTCACTGACAACCCTTGTCCTAATAATGACTGCTCACATGACATATCAAAATTTTATTTCATCTGCTGGAAAAGTTCTTTACTTGCTAAGATCATCTCTGCCATCTAGTGCTAGACCTTATGCTTGCACCCTTCATGGGAAATCTGTCAAATATAACCTAGAAGAAATGGATAATAATTTTTATGATTACAATAATATTATTTTTTTATTATCTATGAATAACTACTATACAAGTTAAAATTTTAATTTACACAATTAATATTTGCCATGACGTTTTGCTTAGTTTCAAAGTTCATTCATACTTACTAGTGACGAGCGAATGTGCTCAGATAAGGTGTTACCCGAGCATGCTCGTGTGCTCACCCAGTGTCACTTGCGTGCTCGAAAAATAAGTTTGAGTCTGCGCAACTGCATGTCTCCTGACCTGTTTTTTAGGCAATCCCTGCATGTGTTATGGCTGTCGAACAGCCACGAGACATGTATCCTCGAGGACTCAAACATAGTTTTCGAGCATGCCGAAGTCACTCAGCACATGAGCATGCTTGGATATCACCTGATCCGAGCACGTTCGCTCATCACTAATACTTATTCAATTTTAGAGCCTGCTTTCTGTGGATGAACATACTGTAGGTGATGTACTGTGCCATTGTTAAAAAGCATAAAATTAACACAAACAGAGCTACAGTCACCAAACTTGAAACTTTTGGTTTTATAGGTGGAAATGGTCTCCCACCTTATGGGCTCCTGTGCAGCTAGTATGCACGCCCCTGGCTTTAGTCATGACCCTCAAAGTATGCCAGTGCACATTATGATTGGAATGTCAGTTTGCAATCTGCTCAGCCAGGAGTGAAGAATAAAAATTAAACCAAGACGAATAAGGTCTCTTTCAAATGTTTGAAGCATCGATTTTTTTTCAAATATGAGAAAGACGGATGCACAAATGATGATAAAATGTGCCACATGGATTAAAAATGTATGAATATCAGATCCATGACAATTATGTTTTTTCTCATAAAGATGATGCGACTCGATTAACAAGACCCATGCCAAGGGTCTCTCGGTATTCCATGGCCATTGGATGGAAGCCCTGACTACTACCTCCTACTTGCCAGCATCCCCGATTCTTCTTTTGATTAGCATGCTTGGTGCGACGTGATATGTGCATCACGCCACAAAGATGAAATTGTGCCTGGCTGACTAATCAAATGAAGACCCAGGGATGCGGTCATGTGAAAGGCTGTTTGACAGTCTCCCAGCCATTACTAATGTGGCTGCTGAACTGGATCCTTCTAATCGATTTGCTCCATCTCTACTCATATGCAAAGAAAAAAGCTAAACAAAAAATAAAGATGTAGGACATAGCTTCTGATTCTAGAAACCAGACAGAGTAACAGGAGTAAAGAAGTAAAGAATTGGGCATGATTAGAGGCAGATTATGAGAATTAACTCACATTTACAAGTAGACCAATCAGTAGGGCAAGAATCAGGTAATCATGGGGACTGTCACAAAGTAAAATGCACCCAGTTAATAGGGGCTTTAGCAAATTCTCAGATACAGAATTTTACCATTCTGGAAAATTAGGCAATTTTCAAGGCTTAATGCATGAGAAATTGTGAGTCTAAAATCATTGTGTGATGTGATGCTATCCTTAATTGCTAAGCATGAGTAGTAGTGATAAGAAGATGCAGTGAGGGCTGAATGGGTGATAGTGAGGAGTGGAATGCTGGAGAGTGGTAAGGTGAGCTTAAAGTTTTTTTTTTACCTTGTGATCATCCATTACTGTTCAAAAAATAGCCATTGTGTTAAAATATGTAAAATTGTAAAATTTGAGTAGTATTCAATTGCACTCAAATACTGTATATTCACTTATCTCTTCTGCTAACAGTTAACAGTTTAGCCCTTTACTGTTAAAGCCTGTTTTCATCTATCTGAGCAGGCCAAATTTTTCAATTCTGACCACAGTTACTTTATCTGGTAATAACTCTGGAATGCTTCAATGGATCAGTAGAAACCCCCACAAAAAGTCACCAACTTGAAAACTACACATGTGAAGGAATTTAAAAAGGTGTGTAGTGACCATCTTGAACCCAAAAGTGCTTCACAGAATTTTTTAACATTGGGATGTGAAAATGAAAAATTTTATTTTTTCCACAAAAAAGTTGCTTGAGCCCCAAATTGTTCATTTTGACAGGAGTAACAGGAGAAAATGGACCACACAATTTATTATTCTATTTTACCTGTATCTACTGTTTTGGCGCACAGGAGGTTTCGGAAGGGACAGAGCACCATTTGAATCCATTTGAAGAGCCCCTGACATGCCACAACGGCAGAGAATTCATCTGAGGGTGCAATGAGCACCTTGAACCATGAGAATGAAAAGTTACCATTTCTTCATTAAAATGTTGTTTTAGCACTATTTTTCAATTTTCAAAAGGCTAATAGTTAAAAATGGACGGTATAATTTTTTTACACAATTTCTCCTGAGTTCACCAAATGTGGTTGAAAACTACTTTTGAAGCACAGTGCAAGCTCACAAGGGAAGGAGTGCTATTCTGTAGTTCAGATTTTGCTGGAATGTTTTGAGGGTGCTATGTCACATTGGCAAAACCCTTGAGGTTCCAGAACAGCAGAAATCCACCACAAGTTAACCCACTTTGCAAACTGCATCCTTTACTGAATTCATCTAGGGGTGCAGTGAGCATATTGACACCAAAGATGTTGACAAAATTTTATACTATTGGGCAATTAGTAAAAATGAATTACATTTTCATTATTAAAATGTTGTTTTAGCCCCAAATTTCCAATTTTCAGAAGGGAAAATAGCTAAAAATTGGCCCATAATTTGTTATACAATTCCTTTGGATCATGGCGATTTACTAATTATGTGAGTTCTAGGGGCAATTGGCCAGTCAGAATTTTATTTTCAGATGTATATTTTAAAATAATTAGAAAATCATATATCACTTCTTTTATACTTCACATATACTTGCTTCTTTGAGTTGGTATATCACATAAAGTCCCAATAAAATGCATTTAAGTTTGTGGGTGTAAAGTTAAGAAATTTGGAAAAGTTCACAGGTTGTGAATACCTTTTCAAGGCGCTGTTTACTGGAGTGCCAGGTTCTGTTATTTTCAACTGACTATGCATCCTGCAATTTTTTTTGGTCAACTCAATACACATATTCTTTTAATATTTCAGCAGTATCTTAGCTCTGGAACCTACAGATTTAGGGAGGAAGAGGAAGCATTGTTTTTCTTGACCAGTAGAGAGCACTGTGACATAGGAAATGTATATAAAATGTTCATAAAATAAATATATTTTTATGTAGAATTATGACTTTCACCGTTCATCAAATCACTTTATTTCAAATACATCAGGTCCTATTGAAGCGCATTCAGCGCGAAACGGCTGTTGTCCGTCTATCGGCACATTGTTCCCGTGCCAATGCCTATGCCTGATGTATTTGAAATAAAGTGATTTGATGCACGGTGAGTGCCATCCTACTTTTTCCTCTTTTCGTTATAAAGATTGCTGTTTTTTCAATATGGGATTGAGCACCCGTTCTAAGAGGATTTAAGGTGTTGTATGCATTTGTGGACCTTAGATTATATGTGCAAGCTTCAGGGTAACTCTTTGACATAACGGTGCCGGATATCTATTTTCTTCTTTTTTTTGTGGACAGAATTATGACTTTATTTGAAGACAAATAGCATTGTATTGGTAATCTCAACCACCATACTGTGCAAATATACAATAATTTTTTTCTTTACAATTTCCACTGGTATATGATTTTAGAGAGATGCAGATATACAGCTGATGCAGCTGTTTCAGCTGCACAGGGGCCCAGAGGTGGAAGTGGGCTCATGAGGGAGTAGTTTCAAATGAGGTCAATCTGGCCTATCATGTAGGGCCCGAGGCTTCGGGGGGAGGGCAATGCATACATTACCTTCTCCATAATCTATTTAAACATCAGCAGCAGAGTGGGCAGGATGTCTTTCTGCAACTTTGCTGTTTACAATAATTTGTAGCGGTGGAGCTATATGAAGGCTTCCTCAGCTTCCTGACCTTCCTGTTCAGCGTTCTCCCTATGACTCAGCTCACCAGTGTGATATCGTCATTGTGCCATCTGTCAAGTGTCTAGACAGAAGGATCATGTGTTTAAAAAATAGGATCAGCTTTTTTAAAAAAAAAAAAAAAAAGTGGTGGAGAACACAGTGGAATGAGGGGAAGAAAACAAAACGATATCTTATAAGGAATGGGTAGAGAAAAGGCAATAACAGGGTCTCATAATGAATTTGGAAGTGAGAGAAGACAATACAAGATCTTATAATAAATGTGAAGGTGGTTAGGGAGGTCAACACAAATTCTTATGAAGAATTGGGCAGGAGAGGAGACAATACAGGGTCTTATAATGAATTGGGGTGAATGAGGACATTACAGGTTCTTATAATGAAGTGGGGGCGAGAGTGGACACAGGACAGGGACTGGTAATGTATTTAGGGGGAGCATTACACTGGCTAATTAATTTGAATTTATAGGAGGCGATGGAAAAGTTGCTGACTACATTTAATGCGGGATCCAGTGCTTGCTTATCAATTTATATTCTGAATGGTGTGGCTAATATATACTAATGGTGGTGCCCATATTTGTATTCACGGGTGCAGTGTGAGAGATTTTTTATTCAAGAGGCAAATGTATCTGTACAGAATATATGACTTTTATTGTTTTCAGGACCAGTAGGACAAGACGAATCGAGGTTGGAAGATGTCGACATGAAGATCTGACCAGCTGTAGAAGAAACAAGAAAGAATAACTCTCTTCAGATGAGAAGTCAACACTAAGTTACTGTAGATTATACTGTATTGGTGCAGGTTGTTTGAAATTCGAATTTACTGGCTTCACAAAATTTACCTATAAAATTGTATTTGCTTTGAATGAATATGCCAGAATCGCATTACTTAAAAACTTTTAATTGCTCCAAAAATATATGCTGGGGAGAGAAGAGAGAACTCCACTGACCATACCAGCTTGCACTCTTTAGGACAGAGAGAGGATTTTGTTCAGAAAAGATCTTGCTGATGATAAGAGCTTACATTCTACATGAGAGAGAGAGTGGACCATGCTGATAAGACCTTACACTCTATACGGGAGATTGTTGACCCTATTAACCATATGGGCTTATAGACAAGAGAAAATAGAGACACAGTAATTCTGGAAAAGAAAAATGACTGCCATAAACCTGTGCTCCGCTGAGAACTGCTAATCTGTGATTGCCCAGGTACTGACTATCCTTGTGTCTATTGCCACCCAATGCGTCTTCCTGACTGTTGTGGTCCTGCGGATCTCTTACCTTGTGCCCTGCTGTCCTTGCTCTACAAGTCAACTTGTCATGTTGGGTCAGTGACTTCATCGTTCACCATCTTGTCTTCCACTTGGTAACCCTGGTCGTCCTCCTGACTTGCTGACGTAACAGCATCACTTGCTGGCAATTGTGTCACATCATCATCCACCTATTGTGACAGTAAATGCATTTTCGCACCATCACAGAATCTGTAAATGGAAATGTAAACCGCTCTTTGGAGTGTCTAAGTGTGGGATCACTTTTCTCCGGACACTCGGCATGGTGGGAGGAAGGAGGATCAGGGTGGGGATTATGTGGTCCAGAAGCACGGCTACTAAGACTGGACCGTGTGGAACACATGGTGGTGCTGGTAAAGTGACTGTAAGCATTATCTGTTAATCGTGGAACAACCTTTTCACACTGGTCTGGCTTCAAGAGTGATGTTCCACGCCCCCTTACAATGTGGGACAGCAAGTTAGTTCGACATGATGTGTGTCTTTTTACACTGCAGCATCAATATAGTGATGTTATTTATAATCAACCAAGTCTGACTTTTTTGTTTTGATGCACAACTGGAGCAATATAAATGCTGCATTATATTTCTCTGCTAAAACAATTGGCAGGATTTACTAGCACAGGAAAATTTGCTCACCTCATATGGACTTGTTACAGTGACGGAGCAATATAGTGATGCTATTTCTAACTAACCAACTCTGGCTTTTTTATTTTGATGCAGAAATGGCACAGTATAAACGGCATATAATATTTGTCTGCTGAAAAAAAATTGTCAGGAATACTAGAACACATAAATTTGCCCACCTCACATGGACTTGTAACAGTGACGGAGCAATATAGTGATGCTATTTCTAGCCAGCAACTCTGGATTTTTTATTTTGATGTACAACTGGTGCAGAATATAAGGCATATATTTGTCTGCTGAAAAAAATTGGCAGGAATACTAGCACAGGAAGATTTGCCCACCTCACATGGACTTGTTCCACTGCAGGATCAATATAGTGATGCTATTGAGATTCAACCAAGTCTGGCTGTATGCTTTTGATGCACAACTGGTGCACTATAAATGCCATAGTGCATTACTGTAGCTGGAAAATTTGCACAACTCAGATGGACTGGTTACACTGCAGGAGAAATATACCGATGCTATTGAGATCCAACCAAGTCTGACTGTATGCTTTTGACGCACATCTGCTACAGTGAAAATGGTGTATAATATTTCCCCGCTTAGAACATTTTGCAGGATAAAAAGGAAAAATAATATTATTAGTTCTGAGAAGAGATTTTGGTATAAATTGCATCAGAAAGGAAGTGCAATTATCCTTATCCTGTCCTTCTCTATCCCTTCACCAAAATCTCTCCCTAAGTGCTGCTAACAACAGTATTAATATTGATTATAATTTACCCTAAGAAGGGCTGTTTTTGTAGTTGAACGAAATATAAATGTGGTTGAATCCCTGCCTATACTCACCTACAATTTTGTCCCTCTTTTAGCAGCACCTCTCCCTGCTCTGCCTGTTTCCGGGTTACAGTGTGCCGAGCATGGCATCATGGGTCTTATACAGATGACACTATGCGATCAGCCAGTCACAGTAATGCCACAGCCAAGATGCTACGGCATTGCAGTGACTGGTGGGATGGGGACTCAAGCTTCTGCTCGAGCATTAAAAAAAATTTGCCGAGTAACGAGCATCATGAGAACACTGTTGATCGAGCTAGTAACAAATACTGATGAGCACGCTATCACATCACTATTCTCAATGCATTACACTGTGTAATGAAAAAAGATTTGCAACTGGAATCGTTTATTCAGTGATATGTAGGATGTGGTATTTTAGTGTTCCCTTTAGTTTGAGCAGTATATGTACATATATACTATACTGTGTATATATATATATATATATATATATATATATATATATATACAACTACAGTTATGTGAATGTTTGGCCCTTCCTGATTTCCTACTCTTTTGCATGTTTGTCACTTTTAAATGTTTCATATCACCAAACCAATTTAAACAGTAGACAAAGATAACACAAGTAAACCCAGAATGCCGTTTTTAAATGAAAGGCTTTGTTATTAAGAGAAAAAGAAATCCAAACCTCCAGGGCCCTGTGTGAAAAAGTGATTGTCCCCATCCCCTCTTAAATCATAAATTAACTGTGGTTTATCACATCTTTGGAAGCTGAGTTCAAATTCCCTAGCCACACCCAGGCCTGATTACTGCAACATGTGCTCTCAATAAAGATATCACTTAATACTGCCAGACAAAGTGAAGAAGACCAAAAGATCCATAAAAGCTAGACTTCATGCCGTAATCCAAAGAAATTCTGGAACAAATTAGAAACAAAGTAATTGAAATTTATCAGTCTGGAAAAGGTTATGAACCATTTCTAAAGCTTTGGAACTCCAGCAAACCCCAGTGAGAGCCATAATTCACAAATGGGGAAAACATGGAACAGTGGTGATCCTTCCCAGGAGTGGCGGTCAAGAGTGCAGCGACGACTCATCCAAGCGGTAACAAAAGCCCTCACAACATCCAAAGAAATGCAGGCATCACTTGCCTCAGTTAAGGTCAGTGGTCATGACTCCACCATAAGAAAGAGACTGTGCAAAAATGGCCTGCTTGGCAGAGTACCAAGAGGAAAACAACTACTACTGAGCAATAAGAACATAAAGGCTCATCTCAGTTTTTCCAGAAAACATCTTGATGATTCCCAAGACTTTTGGGAGAATACCCTT
Organism: Dendrobates tinctorius; assembly: GCF_039654945.1. Taxonomy (NCBI): domain Eukaryota; kingdom Metazoa; phylum Chordata; class Amphibia; order Anura; family Dendrobatidae; genus Dendrobates; species Dendrobates tinctorius. The sequence continues at coordinate 6,714,576 of NW_027361891.1, forward strand.
TTGGACTGACGACGAGGAAACAGTTGAACTTTTTGGAAGGTGCATGTCCCATTTCTTCTGGCGTAGAAATAACAGCATTTTACAAAAGGAACATAATACCAGCAGTAAAATATGGTGGTGGTAATGTGATGGTCTAGGGCTGTTTTGCGGCTTCAGGAACTGGAACACTTGGTGTAGTAAATGGAACCATAAATTCTGCTGTCTACCACTAAATCCTGAATGAGAATGTCCGGCCATCTGTTCGTGACCGCAAGCTGAAGTGCACGTGGGTTATGCAGCATAACAATGATCCAAAACACACCAGTAAGTCCACCTCTGAGTGGCTTAAGAAAAACAAAATTAAGACTTTGGAGAGACCTAGTCAAAGTCCTGACTTTAATCTGTTTGAGATACTGTGACATGACCTTAAAAAGGTGGTTGATGCTTGGAAACCCTCCAATGTGGCTGAATTACAACTATTCTGCAAAGATGAGTGTGCCAAAAGACTCATTGCCAGTTATCACAAACGCTTGATTGCAGTTGTTGCTGCTAAGGGTGGCCCAACTAGTTTATATGTTTATTGGGCAATCACTTTATCACACAGGGCCTCATAGCTTTGGATTTCTTTTTCACTTAATGATAAAGACATTCATTTAAAATCTTCATTTTATGTTTACTTGCGTTATCTTTCACTAATATTTACATTTGTTTGATGATCTGAAACATTTAAATGTTAAAAACATACAAAATAATTAGAATCAGGAAGAGGGCAAACACTTTTTCACACCACTGAAAGCATATCACAAAACTTTTTCCTTTAACTCTTTCCTTCTATCTACATTTTTTCCTTTTTCTAGCTTTACAGCGCCTATCAGTTTGAATACTTTGCATCACTTTTTTGAGTCTACATTTTAGCATGTTTGGTGTGCAAAAAGTGTCTAAAGCATATAATAATAAATAAGACTTAGAGAGCCAAAATGTTCTGAATTTCTGTGCTTTTTTTGCCAAAGTCTAAGCATAAACAAATTAGTAAATTTGTCCCGATAATTTTAATAAAAAGATAAATTAAAGTGTGAAGAAATACATATTACTAGTAGGAGTAAAACCTAAACACAAATGTTTTTCTTGCTGTTCATTTCTATAGAATCCTATATAATTCTGCACATTAAACAATGAAATTACGCATCAAAGTGTTGAGTGACTGTCAAAGCATTCATTTAGACGACAGAAACCCACAGACATTAGTACTCTGATAGCAAACAAAAGACCTAGGAAGAGCTTATATCTCAAAGACGATAAGTATAAATACATGGTGCATTTCAATAACAAAATTTGTAAATAAAGCCAAGTTTATACAAAAGTACAAAGTCACTTTGCTATGTCATTAAACAAGGCAAAAATAAACGAATAATAAACTCCATATATCACATACAAAGATGTTTAAAACCAATGGATAACAATGCAACCTATGGCGTGATCAGGCAAACATCAATAATAATACCATCAAGGAGACAAAAAGGGTACAAAGTAGCAAGATTTCATGTATAAGTGTCCCTAAAATCCACAGTTGTGGGCAATGAGCTATAGCAGTCCCCAAGCAGGAGAAGAAGAGAGGTCCCTATAGTCCAGTAGTCACAGGGATTGGTAGACTAAGTCCACCTATATAGGTAAAAAGTAACACCGGTCATAAGACACTAGGATACCAAATTCCACAAAAAGTTGGGATACTGGCAACCCCTCATTAAGTCCAAAAGGACTCACCTCCTAGTAACCCCGTAAGTAAAAAAGGTAAGAGAAAAAGGGTTAACAGAAATTAAAGGGGCTCTTACCCATATTATGATGTCTGCACGTCACGCTGGAGCCCCGACGCACGTTTCGCTTCCCGCTTCCGCGGGGGGCAGTGCGTCTATGTGTCAAGTCAGTTGCTTTAAATATCCCACTCCAGATAATGAAAGCCAATAGAAAACTCCCAGAGCACCCGGCACCGCGCATCATCAGCGCATGGAGACAAAACATCCGGCCATCCAACGTCACATCCGGCGTCAGGAGCGCTGCATGTCAGGAACAAATGTTCTGGTGATGTCAGTGGCATGCAGCGCTGGGACAGGCGCCGCAGGGGGCGGGGGCACATTGGAGGAAATGCCGACATGCGCAGACGCAGCGTACAGGCATCAAATGATATGTAAAACCAGGTCGTCCCTGCTCTCATAAGATGTCCCATATGTGTCCACTAGCCTCACTATACAAACTGCCGAATGGGTATAATGTGACAAAGTAATTGTTTTTAACTTATTTGAAGGGGATCCGCAAAGATTATTCTTAGTAGGGATAACCCTAGAAGTGACTCAGGCATAATTGGCCGAATTCAGTAAGGACAGAGAGAAAGCCCTCAATTAGCCACATACCATGGAATTTCCATTATAAAAAGACCAAGAGGGGTATGAAGTTTCCTCAAGGTCAAGAGATATATCAACCCTTATATAAAAAAGATAAATATGATTCCCAATCTAACCAAAAAAATTTTTATACAGGGAGATCAAGAAAGGAGGAAGGGACAAAAATAAGGAAATGAAAAGAAACCAGGGGACTAGCAAAATACAGTATATTGGTATATAGATGGAACAAAAAGAAGGGGGGGCTCGAAAGGAGCAAAAGAATACTTATTAACAAGTAATGCATGATGTATCACACATAATGCATAAAATATGATCATACATGTATACATGCTCCAATTTATAGAAAGAACCGGGTCAGTCTGTGGCGCCCCTGAGGCTTCAGTCGCCACAGAGGTACTGCACCTTCTCCTAAGGTGTAGTGCCCCACCATCCAGGTAAGGTGGGAACTCCTGACCACGCTCCACACCTGCACCCCACACACAGGATAGTTCAGCAGGGACCCATCCATGATTTATGCTGGAAAGGTCATAGGGTGCCTTTTGTGGTCCCTGGCTTCGTAACACGAGAGGTGCTGGGGAGGTAGGTGGAGTTAGATGTAAAAGAGAGGGAAGGTGTAGGATTTCAGATCAGTCTGACAGAAGGTCAGTCTGGGGTGAATCCCAGAGAGAGAGCAGGCTGACAGCAGGTCAGCCTGAGAGGAGCTCAAGGCGGAGGAAGGCAGTCAGTCAGGAGAGGCTGAGGACTGGTCTTAGTGGAATGAGCTCCTCAGGGAAGGAAGAGAAGGAGAAAGAGACGTATACTGAAGACTACAGATTCCATAAGAGAGATAGAACAGATCGGAACGAAGGAGAATAGCAGGACGGTGGGAAGCAGGTTGAGAAAGAGAGAGAACCCTTCCAGTCCAGAGAGCGCAAAGGCCGGGGCCCGGTCCCCGAGGTTGATTGGAACTTTATGTCCAGCAACAGACACCGGAGGAGTAGTGAGCCGCAAACGCCTTGCTCCCATCATAGACTTGGGACACAACAGCAACTGAACAGAGAGCCGGGACGCAGAGTGGAGTCCCGGAAGCAGGTTACAGCTGTCTGTCATACAAGTAAAGACTAGGAACACCTAGAGAGAGGCATTCCAGGGTAACTAAGTACTGGAGTGCTTCGCACCTAAAGGCGCATTGGAGGAGTCGTTCAGGAAGGTACATGTTGGCGGAGTGTGGAAGGGAGAATCCTATCCTGCCTGGAGGTTGGCTGGAGCCCTGACCTGGAGAACACAGTACGGAGGCAGGCAGTTATGTGAACTGCAAACAGTGAGTAAAGCTTTGGAACCGCATACTCTGGTGTCCTCCAGTTATTCCAGCACCGCTACATCTGGGTAACATCATCCATACCATTCTGCGCCTCTCCTCATCCATTGCACCTACACTGCCCTGGGACTACAGCTCCACCTGTGGGGAGCTATACCATCTCTGCTGCACCACACCATCAGTCCCAGCGGATCTGCATGCAGCGTTGGCTTACCACCTTACTTGCCAAACACCACGGGTGGCGTCACGAACTTTATATAATCTCTAACACCATTAATATCACCGCCATTGATGTTGGGCGCCCAGGGCCACGGACCGGGTCACCGCTGCTGTGACACATTCCCGCCTCGACACCGGCCCGGTACCGAGTACCCCGCTGCCCTGGGTGAAGCCCACAAGCGTGACCCAATTTTGGCGTCACGAACAGGATGGCGAGACCCGATGCCATCGGGTTCTGTGTGCCTTGGATTTACAACTTTTGAAAATGTGCAGAAGACCAAATTTAATAGACTGTAAAATGGACATTAGAAATGGCCGCTGGCACGGAGAAGGGCGTGAAGAGATGGGAGGTCCTAAGAAAAGACCGCAAAGAGTCTTGGGCCGGCCCTGCCTGAATTACTATGTGACTGATGCATGGCACACCCTCCGAGGGGTTCATATACTGGCTTGGTATGGAGGCGCTGGAAGAAGACGCTGCCCCCGGAAGGAGGGGCAGAGAAAGCCAGTGGCGAACAGAAGGGTGGAGCAATAAGAAGAATGCCAGAACGCCATCTTGGAGAGTGAGGGAAGGAGGCCTGCGGAGTGCGGGGAAGGGCAAACCCCCGGCGCCATGGCTGAAGGCTCCGACTCGATCTCAAGAATGAATCCCCAACAGCTGGAGGACGAGATTATCCTGCTGACACGCCGCCTGCGAATGAGGCGAGAAGCGCTATGGACATTGGACCTGCAGTGCGCCCAGGAAGAGCCCACACCTGCGGTACCCGCGACACCGGTACCCGCCGCTGCTGCACCAGATCTTTTCCTGGCAGACCTTGTGGAGCTTGGAGCCGCTGCCATGCCATCAGCAGCGTACTCTGTTCCTTCCTTGCCGCTAATACCGGAGGAGTTGTACACAGCCCCGGGAGCTGAAGCGGAAGAAGAGGAGCTCCTGCCTGGACCTGGCACGGGTGCGCAGGTCCCGCCAGCCGCCCCCACAGAACCGGAGCTGCTGACGCTGCTATTGGCTTCACCGCTGTCTCCGGTGTCGCACCGGGCAGCATCCGCTGCCACACCACCTGCACCGGGACAGAGGCCGCACCGTCGGGAACTCCCAGGTATTTACCCCGGACTTCCTAATGGGTTGATGAGGAGGAGGACCATGCTGGTGGGAGTACGGTTGGAGCCGGCATTCCCGATCCGACATCTACAGGTCAGAGGGGGATCTGGATCGTTTTGGGACGGTGATCTTGGGATCCCTTTACTGCCAAGTCCCCAGGCAGTTGCTCATCAGCACCAATGCACTGCAGAAGCCTTGGGAGCTAGACCTCGTACCAGACAAGACCCCATAGTAAGGAACCAGAATCAAGATGAGAACAGTTCCAGTTCAGCTTCCAGAACCCCAGGAGGGGACTACAATTGAAAATTACATTTACTAAATCTCGTTACCCAGGAGGGTTTGTTGCACCAGTTGTGCCTTGCTTGCTATCATGTTTTTCCGTTAGCACTTTTGTTGCCTGTTTTTCTACAAATGGAACTGTGGAGATCATGAACGCTGTGTGATCCAAAACTTTCTTGTAAATAGTTTGCACCCCTTTGGGTGCTCTCTCTTGGTTTTACATATAGAAAGACTCTTTGCGAAGATAATGTTTCTGCATGGACACTTTTCGAAGAATGATGTCTACCTCAAGGGACACTGCAAGAAAGCCCGGCTGGGAGCAGTGTTCAGTACCTTACAAGAATTTTGAATGTTTTATGATAACATATTTGATAATGTTAAATATCTTTTACAGAATATTTGATACAGAGAATTAGAAAAGTTTTGAGATAGAATGTGAGAATTGAATAAAGACTGAAGAATTGAAAGTGACTGGTGACAGGCCAAGAGTAGATGGTCAGTGTCTTGCATCCAGTAGAAGAAAGAAAGAAAAAGAGAATAATTGATAGGAAATGTAATAAAGAAAATGTGTTGAGTATAGCACTTTGAATTAAGAATTGCACTTAAGAAAATTTTTTATATTAAGATAGGAAGTTAACCTGTTTGTAACGTTTAAGAAATGTACCTCCTACATTAGGAAGATTAGATAACTATTGTTGAATAGCATTTAAAAATTTTTTGTGTGTTCCTGTATTGTACCTTTTGTTGTCTTACAGCCCGTGGATGTGCTGTGTTTAACGGGGGGGTATGTGGTGCCCCTGAGGCTTCAGTCGCCACAGAGGTACTGCACCTTCTCCTAAGGTGTAGTGCCCCACCATCCAGGTAAGGTGGGAACTCCTGACCATGCTCCACACCTGCACCCCATACACAGGATAGTTCAGCAGGGACCCATCCATGCTTTATGCTGGAAAGGTCATAGGGTGCCTTTTGTGGTCCCTGGCTTCGTAACACAAGAGGTGCTGGGGAGGTGGGTGGAGTTAGATATAAAAGAGAGGGAAGGTGTAGGATTTCAGATCAGTCTGACAGAAGGTCAGTCTGGGGTGAGTCCCAGAGAGAGAGCAGGCTGACAGCAGGTCAGCCTGAGAGGAGCTCAAGGCGGAGGAAGGCAGTCAGTCAGGAGAGGCTGAGGACTGGTCTTAGTGGAACGAGCTCCTCAGGGAAGGAACAGAAGGAGAAAGACACGTAGACTGAAGATTCCAGATTCCAGAAGAGAGATAGAACAGATCGGAGCAAAGGAGAATAGCAGGACGGTGGGAAGCAGGTTGAGAAAGAGAGAGAACCCTTCCAGTCCAGAGAGCGCAAAGGCCGGGGCCTGGTCCCCGAGGTTGATTGGAACTTTGTCTGGCAACAGACACCGGAGGAGCAGTGAGCCGCTAACGCCTTGCTCCCATCATAGACTTGGGACACAACAGCAACTGAATAGAGAGCCGGGATGCAGAGTGGAGTCCCGGAAGCAGGCTACAGCTGTCTGTCATACAAGTAAAGACTAGGAACACCTAGAGAGAGGCATTCCAGGGTAACTAAGTACTGGAGTGCTTCGCACCTAAAGGCGCATTGGAGGAGTCGTTCAGGAAGGTACATGTTGGCGGAGTGTGGAAGGGAGAATCCTATCCTGCCTGGAGGTTGGCTGGAGCCCTGACCTGGAGAACACAGTACGGAGGCAGGCAGTTATGTGAACTGCAAACAGTGAGTAAAGCTTTGGAACCGCATACTCTGGTGTCCTCCAGTTATTCCAGCACCGCTACATCTGGGTAACATCATCCATACCATTCTGCGCCTCTCCTCATCCATTGCACCTACACTGCCCTGGGACTACAGCTCCACCTGTGGGGAGCTATACCATCTCTGCTGCACCACACCATCAGTCCCAGCAGATCTGCATGCAGCTTTGGCTTACCACCTTACTTGCCAAACACGACGGGTGGTGTCACGAACTTTATATAATCTCTAACACCATTAATATCACCGCCATTGATATTGGGCACCCAGGGCCACGGACCGGGTCACCGCTGCTGTGACACATTCCCGCCTCGACACCGGCCCGGTACCGAGTACCCCGCTGCCCTGGGTGAAGCCCGCGGGGGCGACCCAAGTCCACTTGATCCATCTTCCAAATGTCTCCCAATGGGGAGAACATACATCTTTCTCCCATGTGACCTGCTTATTGAAAGGAGAGGCCATATATCCGGAGAGGGAATTGTATCATCCAATAAAAGGATCATTCTCAGTCACTAAGAAAAAATGACAAAACACACAATTAAAATAAAAAATGAAACAAATTCCAGAGCCATGACGGCTAAATAAGGGGCCGAAGAAAATCTCACAAGCGAACCAGAATCTCATTATAAGATGGGTGCAAAGCTGAGTTTCTCATTTAGACCCGCAGGGGTAATTGCACCCAGCCTAAAGATCCATCTACATTCCAGTTGAGAAAGTCTCTTTTTTAAGTCACCACCCCTGATTCCCCCACGAATGCGATCGATACCTCGCACCTTCAATAGGTCAGGGTCGCACCCATGTTTAATCCTAAAATGACGAGGGATCATCTTCAAGGATGGGATATCATCAGCATTAAGGGCAGCCTTGATGTCCCTAGCATGTTCCCTTGTCCAAACCAGTAACTCACGAGAAGTGAGGCCTACATAAATAAGGCCACTTGGGCAAGAGGCATAATATATGACAAAATTGCTGGAGCAGGAAATATACTCCCTAATTCTAAAAGACCGTCGGCCATCTGAGGAACAGAAGGAGAAAGACCTTTCAATGTTGCGGCAGGCAAGGCATGACCCACACGGGAAACACCCCTGCCGTGGATTGGCTAATAGAAAAGTAGAAGGTGATTGGGCAACATAATGGCTTGCAACCAATAGATCCTTTAAGTTACTCCTCCTCCTTGCTGTTAATAAGGGTCTGTCAGGAAGCCACTTCCCTTAATTGGGGTCTGTTTTCAGCACTGACCAATGTTTATTCAAAATGTGTCGGATGGTGTTCCATCTATTATTGTATGTGGATATAAACCTCACACTCTGAGACTCATCAGGCCTCCCCCCGAAGCAGACAGCAGGTGGCCACGGTCGGACGTCTTAGCATGTTGGTAACCTTTCTTAATACAGCGTTTGCTGTATCCACGGTTCTGAAATTTGTCACGGAGGTCAGTGGCCTGATGCTCAAACTCTTCATGCGTGGAACACAACCGCCGAACACAGAGAAACTGACCCAACAGGACAGCTCACACAGTGGATGGAGTGTGGGCCGAGGAAGAATGTAATAGTGAGTTCATCGAAGTATCCTTTCAGAAAACATCAGTCTGGATTAATCTATCAGAAGACACAGCAATCTGGATATCCAAAAATTCCATAAATTGCTCGTGAAATTTATATGTAAGCTTGATATTGTACGAATTATCATTCACTTGACCCATAAATCCATGTAATTCCTCCACGGAGCCCTGCCAAATGATTAGCAGGTCATCAATATAGTGGTACCAGCAAAGGGCTTGTGAGGCGGCCCATGCCCCATCCCCAAAAACCTCCCTCTCCCAGAAACCAAGAAAAAGGTTAGTTTAGGATGGGGCACAGGCCGCACCAATCGCGGTACCACGTGTCTGTAAATAAAAACGATCTTTAAACATGAAAAATTTATGATTCAAAATAAATTTTAGTAATTCCAAAATTAAAGATTGTCAAAGAGGATCCAGATTGCTGCTACTCAGATAGAACTCCACCACTCTCAGTCCACATTCATGTGTAATGCAGGTGTATAAAGATTCGACGTCCGCCATGACCAACAACATGCCCTCCTCAAGGGAGAGGCCCTCAAGTTTCCGCAGGACGTCAGTAGTGTCTCTGATGTAGGAGGGCAGTGCGCTCACCAAGGGTTTAAGGTAGTATTCAATGAATTTACAGGTGGGGCCACACAGCCCTCCCACACCAGAGACAATATGACGCCCCGATGGAGCCCGAGGGTCCTTGTGTACCTTCGGCAGCAGGTAAAAGGTGAGAACAACCAGATGTTGGACTTACAGACCCGCAAGGACTTTTTTAGTAATGATTCCCTGGGAAAACGCTTTATCAAGAATGAGTGAGATTTCTTTTTGGTAACCCATCAAAGGATTAGAGGAGAGAGACCTATAAGCATACTTATCCCTCAGTTGCCTAAAGGCTTCATGTTCATACATCTTAGTGGGACAGACCACCACATTCCCTCCCTTGTCCGCAGGTTTAATTACCACGTCTTTAATTGATTTCAATTCGCATAAAGCTTGTCTCTGTGTCCTGGTTAAGTTATCATTTATCGTGTTAGTAGGCATAGTCCTCAAGACCTCTGTGACTAGTTTACAAAAGATGTCAACCTGAGGACACAGAGGGGAGGGAATGTGGTGGATCTGGGCAAAACAGATGCAGGAAAATTACCTGTAGGGCTACCAGTACTCTCTCTCTCTCCAGGTCCTCGAGGATCTGTATCGCCTCCTGTTCTGCCCTGCTGCCAAATTCCACATCCTGGTGAGCCCCAGAGTGCAGTCATTTCAATATGAGCTTCCTCAGAAACAGGTGCAAATCTTTCACTGTGGTAAAGAGATCAAAATTATTATTCGGAACAAATGTTAAGCCCAGCTGTAGCACTATCTGTCAAAGTATGAGAGGATAAATTAATTACCTCCAATTTATTTGATTTACTTATTTTTTCCATGGATTTAGGTGGAGTATTTTTGCATTTGTTTGAGGATTTGCTCTTTTGCCAAACAGAGGGTTTATTGGGGCCTAATCTCTCCATCAGGTTCACCGAGGATCCTGGAAGGGATGTAGTCTCCTCATCCATAGATGAGGCCGATGAAAAGGAATTTGATCGATTAGTAAATCGGCGTTTAGTGCCTCTACCCTTCAAATTACGCCATCTATAGACCTTTTGATTTTTATAGTCCTCACAGTCCCTCTGATACTTTTTCGTCTTAACTGAGACTATGTCCTTCTCCCATTTAGCAAAGTCCTAATCAAGTTCCTCATTCAATTTTTGCAAGGTCTCGGTGGAGAGTTGTTTGGTTAAAATTTCACGAATTTCCTTAATTTCAGTCTCGATCTGTTTAATTGATCTATCATTTGAATTGATAAGTAAGCCCATGAAGCCTTTAGAACAGGAGGAGGCTAAGTCCTCCCATTGTTGTTTAAACCCATCATCTTCTAGAGGGAAAGACTTGTATAAGAAAGCCACTAGAAATCAAATTTTTGACCATATAACATTCCAAGAAGGACTTGTTCTACCACTATTTAGTTCGCTTGTGGAAGAGATTCTTCAGCCTGATAATCTGATCCATCACAGCCCTGGAATCGGGGTTAAGAGCCACAGGTGCATCATCATTAAAAACCTGGTTTAGTTTAGTCAGCCACGTTTTGTCCCGTGCCTGAAAGTCCATCTTTCCAAGCGAACAAGCTGTGCAAATACACAGTAAATAACTTATGAAGACATAGCTAGGATTCAGGATCAATGAAAACCGCATAATTAAACAGCGAGATAATCTCCCTAGAACATGGATAGCCAACAAAAGAACTCAGAAGAGCTTATATCTAAAAGAAGATACGGTAAGTATAAATACATGGTGCATTTCAATAACAAAATTTGTAAATAAAGCCAAGTTTATACAAAAGTACAAAGTCACTTTATTATGTCATTAAACAAGGCAAAAATAAACAAATAATAAATGCCATATATCACGTACAAAGATGTTTAAAACCAGTGGATAACAATGCAACCTATGATGATACAATTCCCTCTCCGGATATATGGCCTCTGCACCTTTCAATAATCAGGTCATATGGGAGAAAGATGTATGTTCTCTCCCATTGAGAGACATTTGGAAGATGGACCAAGTGGACTGACCCGGTGCTTTCTATAAATTGGAGCATGTATACATGTATGATCATATTTTATGCATTATGTGTGATACCTCATGCTAATATTACTTGTTAATAAGTATTATTTTGCTCCTTTCTAGCCCCCCCTTCTTTTTGTTCCATCTGTATACCAATATACTGTATTTTGCTAGTCCCCTGGTTTCTTTTCATTTCCTTATTCTTGTCCCTTCCCCCTTTCTTGATCTCCCTGTCTATAAATTTTTTTGGTTAGATTGGGAATCATATTTATATCTTTTTTATGTAAGGGTTGATATATCTCTTGACCTTGAGGAAACTTCATACCCCTCTTGGTCTTTTTATAATGGAAATTCTGTGGTATGTGGCTAATTGAGGGCTTTCTATCTGTCCCTACTGAATTTGGCCAGTCAAGTCTGAGTCACTTCTAGGCTTATCCCTACTAATAATAATCTTTGCCGATCCCCTTCAAATAAGTTAAAAACAACAACTTTGTCACATTATACCCATTCAGCGGTTTGTATAATGAGGCTAGTGGACACATACGGGACATCTTATGAGAGCAGGGAAGACCTGATTTTACATATTATTTGACGCCCCGTACGCCATGTCTGCGCATGTCGGCATTTCCTCCAATGTGCCCCCGCCCCCTGTGGCGTCTATCCGAGCGCTGCATGCCACTGACATCACCGGAACATTTGTTCCTGACATGCAGTGTTCCTGTAGCCGGATGTGACGTTGGACAGCCAGATGTTTTGTCTCCATGCGCTGATGATGCGCGGCGCCAGGTGCTCTGGGAGTTTTCTATTGGCTTTCATTATCTGGAGTGGGATATTTAAAGCAACTGACTTGACACATAGGCACACTGCACCCAAGGAAGAGGGAAGCGAAACGTGTGTCGGGGCTCCAGCGTGACGTGCAGACATCATAATATGGGTAAGAGCCCCTTTAATTTCTGTTAACCCTTTTTCTCTTACCTTTTTTACTTACGGGGCTACTATGAGGGGAGTCCTTTTGGACTTAATGATGGGTTGCTAGTATCCCAACTTTTTGTGGGATTTGGTATCCTAGTGTCTTTTGACCGGTGTTACTTTTTACCTATATGGGTGGACTTAGTCTACCAATCCCTGTGACTACTGGACTATAGGGACCTCTCTTCTCCTCCTGCTTGGGGACTGCTATAGCTCATTGCTCACATCTGTGGATTTTAGGGACACTTATACATGAAATCTTGCTACTTCGTACCCTTTCTGTCTCTCTGATGGTATTATTATTGATGTTTGCCTGATTACGCCATAGGTTGCATTGTTTTCCACTGGTTTTAAAGGGAACCTGTCACCCCCCAGGCGTTTTTAACTAAAAGAGCCACCTAGTGCAGCACTAATGCTGCATTCTGTCAAGGTGGTTCTTTTATTTGGGATCCCTTCCACCGCTGAAAGAATCGTTTTTATAATTTGTCCATCATACCTGTAGTTTGTCCGGGGGGGCATGTCTTCCCCCCCGACACAGACCCCTCACATCCACCAGTCATTTCCTCCTTTCCTCTTGGCACCGCCTCCTCAGCATTCAATTATTTTCCTGGTGCCTGCGCTGTAATCTTGTTTCTTGGGCATGCGCAGTTAGCGCTGCCTGTCCACTGACATCACATGATGTCTTCCTTATCACGCCTGCGTGGACGCGTGGCCCGAGATCCCGCCCCGCAGTGTGAATAAATCAGAAGAGTTTTGTATAAACTTGGCTTTATTTACAAATTTTGTTATTGAAATGCACCATGTATTTATAATTATCTCCTTTGAGATATAAGCTCTTCTGAGTTCTTTTGTTGGCTATTCATGTTCTATGGAAAGTATCTCGCTGTTTAATCATGCTGTTTTAATTGATCCTGAATCCTAGCTATGTCTTCATCAGACATTAGTACTTTGGAGTAAATAATTATGTAGATTATGGGGTGCTGTGGGTTTTGCCAAATAAAATGATTAAGCTCATCCTTATGTTGAAAAATAGCTTGATCAAGAGCACATTTATCATTACCAGTTACCTATGACTACTTTGTATTCTATAAAGTATGTACTATTTTAATTCCCTTTGAGATCCCTTCACTGTCTTTTATTAAAGCCACCAAAAATGTAACTAAACAGTCCATGGTAAATTTCTAAAACTGGAAAAAAATATTTACAGAGTAACAAGTTTCACGACCACACTGTTACTAGAGCGAGTAACGAGTAGTGACAATGAGCACTCTCTCTCATCATTATTCTCAATGCATTACACTATGTAATGAATAAAAATTTGCAACTGGAAAATATTTCACTCAGTGATATCTAGGATGTGGTATTTTAGTGTTCCCTTTATTTTTTGATCTATCTAAATATCTATATATTTATGTATATATATATATATATATATTTATATATATATATATATATATATCTATATATCTATATATATACAATATATATATGTATGTATATATGTATGTATATTTGTGTGTGTATATATATATATATATATATATATGCACACAGTCGTGTGAAAAAATGTTTGCCCCCTTCCTGATTGCCTATTCTTTTGCATGTTTGTCACACTTAATTGTTTCATATCACCAAACAAATTTAAGTAGACAAAGATAACACAAGTAACACAAAAATCAGTTTTTAAATGATGGTCTTTATTATTAAGGGAGAAAGAAATCCAAACCTACAGGGCCCTGTGTGAAAAAGTGATTGCCCCTAAATCCAACTACTTGTTGGGCCACACTTAGCAGCAACAACTGCAATCAAGTGTTTGCGAAAGCTGGCGATGAGTCTTTTACAACATTCTGGAGGAATTTTGTCCCACTTATCTTTGCAGAATAGTTGCAATTCAGCCACATTGGAGTGTTTCCGAGCACCAACAGTTATGTGATGTATATACACCAGTCTCATCTTCTATGTAGTGAATACACAGCAGTCCCAGTGTATCTTATGTGAGATATATACAGCAGTCCCAGAGTATTCTTTGTCACTTGTCCCAAGCAGTGTATTCTATGTAATGTACATGCACCAGTCCCAGTGTATTCTATGTAATGTATTTATACCAGTCCCTGTGTCTCATATGTGATGTATACAGCAATCTTGGTATATCCTATGTGATGTCTATAGCAGTGTCTGTTTCTCCTATGTGATGTATACAGCAGTCTCGGTGTATCCTATGTGATGTATATACACCGTTCCCAATGTGTTCTATATAAAGTGTATATACCAATCCCAATGTATGATATCAGATGTCTATCCACCACGACCAGTGTATCATACATGATGTATATACCACGGTCCAAGTATTTTCTTTTTAATGTATTTGAACCATTCTCAGTGTATCCTATGTGATGTATACAGCATTCTTGTTATCTCCTATGTGATGTGTGCAGCAGTGTCAGTGTATCCTATGTGATGTATGCAGAAGTTTCTCTGTATCCTATGTGATGTATTTACAGCAGTCTTTGGCGTATTCTATGTGATGTATACAGCAGTCTCTGTATCCTATGTTATATATTTACAGCAGTCTCAGTATATAGAAACCCTTTCCTTCAGTACTATACAAATCATTATAAAAGCATAGGATAATGATTGATTACCTCCACACAGATGGTAGTGCAGTCAGTATGGTGTGCAGACATTCCCCTCACACCCAACGGGCACCATTTCACTATTGCTTCTTCCATGGGCATGTCTAGAGGGGATAGCTCAGTGTGTATAAATATCCTGTCAACGGGATGTACAGAGCCGTGTAAGGCTATTGGGACTTCCATCAATAGCGCTATGATCATGAGCACCGCCTCCTAGGCGAAAAGGACTAGCCTATCAGGGCTCTGTACATCCCGGTCACAGGATACTTAAATACATGTGAGCAATTTGTATAGTACTGAGGGAAAGGGTTTCTTTCATTTATACATTATCTATAGGCTAATTTCATATGGCAATAAGCAACTATATTTTGCATACTCTGCAGAGCCCCACAAGGGACTGCACAGCATTCACCGGTACATTAGTTAACTTGCTATAAGCATAAAGCTTCATTTCAGCACCAATTTGAAAAAGTTCATATTGCCTTCTTTTGTGCTTACCTCCCCACTATTGCTGTTTTCCCTCCCTTTATAGAAGGTTTTATATCCTGTCTGTAACAACCCCCTGTGCAACCTACCGCAGGGGGCTGCACACTGAAATAGGAGCGGTAACTGGGGAATGAAGGTGAACTCACTAGACTGTGCACAGGACCTGTCTCACGTGACTGAGGGGGAGTGGCCGGGGGTAGATCCAGGTGCCGATGGCCAGCGGGGACAAAGAAAACGAGATACAAGTCAATGCATGCCGAGGTCAAAACCGAGAGATACGGGAGGTACCGTGGACTGAGACGTTTGGGTAGTCAAGTCGTAGTCAGAGGTCAAAAAGCCAGAATGAGCAATGCGGTACAATAGGGACAAACTGTAATGGAGCAACAATAGCCAATCCAGAAGGACAGAACCAAAGAAGACAATAGTACCAAAGCGTGAGACAGAGAACAGAGTGCGCACAGACCAGGTCATACAAGGGAGGCAATCAAGCAGTGCAGTATACACGCACACCAGGGGGTCAGACACACAGTCAGAACAACAATATAACTCACAGAGAATCTTAGCCAGGAAGGGGTATATATGTCCCTCCCAGATCCAAAAAGAGGCACACAACATTACCCCATGATGACATGGGTGGAACCCCATCCCTAACCATGACACTGTCTTTTTAAATGGTTTTAATTTTGTATGTCAATAAAAAATATATTATTTTATTTTTATGATGTTGGGGATCTATTCTGAGCAGGTGGAGTTACTCTCCACCTGTCTTCAGTTATTTTACCTCTAGTGGCACTAAAAATCTACTCTGACAAAACACTAGTGGCAGGGCGGGCCAGCTCTTGAAAGGCGTAGAGGGATAGTTCCTGCCATGTGTCCAGCTTCAACACCCAATAGTTGTACTGCTGGTACAGTTGTTTAGGTACTCCATCATCTTCATTATCTTTTCCCTCCCTGTCAGAGTACCCCACAAATCAGGGCTTGGGCTCTCGAAGGGTCTAATGAAACTACTCCAGACCTGTGATAGTGTTCTCCTGCCTCTTTGTCTCCCCCATCTTTACTCCTTGTTTGTGCAAAGAAACTGACCTCTACCACCAGTGTTATCAGATGGGAATTTTTCTACTAAGGTCTTCTGGTATTTCACCATTTTAGTAGCCCTCTCCGTCACAGGAAGGAGAGATGGAAAATTCTCCTTGTAGTATGGGACGAGAAGGGTAAACAACCAGTAGCCCAAAATACGTGTAGCAACTCTCCATCTCGTCCTCCTACCTCTCCTTCTCTTCAGCCCATCCACGTTAAACAGACAAGAAGCTGATGTTGATGGTACCCTCTGTAGCGCAGGTAACCATTTCCTGTTCCTCCTCCTCAGCCTCTTCTTCCTCCTCATTATCAGCCAATCTGCTTTGAGAAGATGAGATGAGGTAGGGCTGTGTAGTATCACCGTGTCTACTTTATTCCTCCGTCACCAACTGGTACGCATTCAAAGCTTCATCATTCATTGTGTGCAGCAAGCGTTTGAGTAGATATAGAAGCGGGATGGTCACATTAATTATGTTGTCATCACTGCTCACCTTCTTAGTTGATTCCTCGAAGTTTTGGAGTACCTCACAGATGTCAGACATCCATGACCAGTCATAATTATTATGTCCAGAGACTTAGCAGAACACCGACAGGCATGTTGGAGCTGATATTCAACTAATGCCCTCTTGGTAGTTGCAAGCGCTTTACGGCAATTTCACATAAATTAACCCCTTCCTGACATGAGACGTACTATCCCGTCCACGGTACCCGGGCCCGTATGACCGGGGACGGGATAGTACGTCTACCGCGATCAGCGGCGCCCACGTGGTGAGCGCCGCTGATCGCGGCCGGGTGTCAGCTGATTATCACAGCTGACACCCGGCACAATGTGTCAGGGGCGGTCACGGACCGCCCCGACACGTTAACCCCTTGCACACCGCGATCAAACGCGATCGCGGTGTACCGGGAGTTAAAGGGAAGCATCGGCAGGGAGGGGGCTCCCTCCGTGCTTCCCTGAGCCTCCCACGGCAGCGCAATGTGCAGCGCTGCTGCGGGGGGCTCCTATCCTCCAGGCCCCCGAATCCAAGATGGCGACGGGGGCCTTCGGGGGCCTGGGGAAGCTGGCTTCCTCAGTGCCTGCAAAGGCAAGGCATGAGGAAGCCTTGTGCACTGCCTGTGACAGATTGCTGATCTGTCACAGTGATCTGTGATGTGACAGATCAGCGATCTGTCACAGGACAGTGATGTCCCACCTGGGACTATGTAATAAAGTAAAAAAAAATTAAAAAAAAAGTGTAAAAATAAATGAAAAAAAATCGCCAAATAAATTAGTAAAAAAAAAAAAAAATATTCCCCAATAAATTCATTTTTTTAAAATAATAAAAAAAAACAACAATAAATGTACACATATTAGGTATCGCCGCGTCCGTAACGACCTGCCCTATAAAACTGTCCCATTAGTTAACCCCTTTAGCGAACTCCTTAAAAAATAAAAATAAAAAACGAAGCAAAAAATAATGATTTATTATCATACCGCCAAACAAAAAGTGCAATAACGCGCGATCAAAAAGACGCATATAAATATCCATGGTACCGCTGAAAACGTCATCTTGTCCCGCAAAAAACAAGCCACCACACAGCATCATCAGCGAAAAAATAAAAAAGTTATAACTCGCAGAATAAAGCGATGCAAAAATAATTATTTTTTATATAAAATAGTTTTCTTTGCATAAAACCGACAAAAACATAAAAAAACGACCTAAATGAGGTATCGCTGTAACCGTACTGACCCGAAGAATAAAACCGCTTTATCAATTTTACCGCACGCGGAACGGTGTAAACGCACCCCCCCCAAAAGAAATTCATGAAACGCTGGTTTTTGTTCATTCTGCGTCCCAAAAATCGGAATAAAAAGCGATCAAAAAATTTCACATGCCCGAAAATGGTACCAATAAAAACGTCAACTCGTCCCGCAAAAAATAAGACCTCACATGACTCGGTGAGTCAAAATACGGAAAAATTATAGCTCTCAATATGTGGTGATGCAAAAACTATTTTTACAATAAAAAGCGTCTTTTAGCGTGCGACAGCCGCCAAACATAAAAACCGCCATAAATAGTAAATCAAACCCCCCGTTATCACCCCTTTAGTTAGGGAAAAATAATAAAATAAAAAAAATGTATTTATTTCCATTTTTCCATTAGGGTTAGGGCTAGGGTTAGGGCTAGGGGTGTGTTGGGGTAGGGTTAGGGCTAGGGTTAGGGTTAGGGCTAGGGTTAGGGTTAGGGCTAGGGCTAGGGTTAGGGCTAGGGTTAGGGCTAGGGTTAGGGCTAGGGTTAGGGGCGTGTTGGGGTTCGGGTTGGAGTTAGAATTGGGGGTTTCCACTGTTTGGGCACATCAGGGGCTCTCCAAATGCAACATGGCGTCTGATCTCAATTCCAGCCAATTCTGAGTTGAAAAAGTCAAATGGTGCTCCTTCCCTTCCAAGCTCTGCTATGCGCCCAAACAGTGTTTTACCCCCTCATGTAGGGTATCAGCCTACTCAGGACAAATTGCAAAACAATTTTTGGGGTCCAATTTCTCCTGTTACACTTAGGAAAATAAAAAATTGGGGGCAAAAATAACATTTTTGTGGAAAAAAATGATTTTTTTATTTTCACGTCCGAGTGTTATAAACTTCTGTGAAGCACTTGGGGGTTCAAAGTGCTCACCACACATCTAGATAAGTTCCGTGGGGGGTCTAGTGTCCAAAATGGGGTCACTTGTGGGGAGTTTCAATAGTTTAGGTACATCAGGGGCTCTCCAAACGCACATGACACCTGCAGACCATTCCATCAAAGTCTGCATTCCAAAACGTCACTGCTTCCCTTCCGAGCCCCGATGTGTGTCCATACAGTAGTTTTCTCCCACATATGGGGTGTCAGCGTACTCAGGACAAATTGGACAACAACTTTTGGGGTCCAATTTCTCCTGGTACCCTTGGGAAAATAAAAAAAATGGTGACTAAAAGATCATGTTTGTGGAAAAAATACGAATTTTTTATTTTCACGCCCGGGCGTTGTAAACTTCTGTGAAGCACTGGGGGGGTCAAAGTGCTCACCACACATCTAGATAAGTTCCTTGGGGGGTCTAGTTTAAAAATGGTGTCATTTGTGGGGGGTTTCCACTGTTTAGGTACATTAGGGGCTCTCCAAAGGCAACATGACACCCGCAGACCATTCCATCAAAGTCTGCATTCCAAAACGTCACTACTTCCCTTCCGAGCCCTGACGTGTGCCCATACAGTAGTTTTCTCCCACATATGGGGTAGCAGCGTACTCAGGACAAATTGGAAAACAACTTTTGGGGTCCAATTTATCCTGGTACCCTTGGGAAAATAAAAAAATGGTGACTAAAAGATCATGTTTGTGGAAAAAAATACGAATTTTTTATTTTCACGCCCGGGCGTTGTAAACTTCTGTGAAGCACTGGGGGGGTCAAAGTGCTCACCACACATCTAGATAAGTTCCTTTGGGGGTCTAGTTTACAAAATGGTGTCATTTGTGGGGGGTTTCCACTGTTTAGGTACATTAGGGGCTCTCCAAAGGCAACATGACACCCGCAGACCATTCCATCAAAGTCTGCATTCCAAAACGTCACTACTTCCCTTCCGAGCCCCGACGTGTGCCCATACAGTAGTTTTCTCCCACATATGGGGTATCAGCATACTCAGGACAAATTGGACAACAACTTTTGGGGTCCAATTTCTCCTGGTACCCTTGGGAAAATAAAAAAATGGTGACTAAAAGATCATGTTTGTGGAAAAAATACGAATTTTTTATTTTCACGCCCGGGCGTTGTAAACTTCTGTGAAGCACTGGGGGGGTCAAAGTGCTCACCACACATCTAGATAAGTTCCTTAGGGGGTCTAGTTTCCAAAATGGTGTCATTTGTGGGGGGTTCCACTGTTTTGGTACATCAGGAGTTTTCCAAACGCGACATGGTGTCCGATCTCAATTCCAGCCAAAAACGTCAAATGGCGCTGCTTCCCTTCCGAGCTCTGCCATGCCCCCCAAATAGTGGTTTACCCCCACATGTGGGGTATCAGCGTACTCAGGACAAATTGCACAATAAATTTTAGGGTCCTGTTACCCTTGGAAAAATAAGAATTGAGGGTGAAAAGATCATTTTTGTGGAAAAAATATGATTTTTTAATTGTATGGCTTTATGTTATAAACTTCTGTGAAGCCCATGGGGGTACAAAGTTCTCACCACACATCTAGATAAGTTCCTTAGGGTGTCTAGTTTCCAAAATGGTGTCATTTGTGGGGGGTTTCCACTGTTTTGGTACATCAGGGGTTTTCCAAACGCGACATGGTGTCCGATCTCAATTCCAGCCAAAAACGTCAAATGGCGCTGCTTCCCTTCCGAGCTCTGCCATGCGCCCAAATAGTGGTTTACCCCCACATGTGGGGTATCAGCGTACTCAGGACAAATTGCACAATAACTTTTAGGGTCCTGTTACCCTTGGAAAAATAAGAATTGAGGGTGAAAAGATCATTTTTGTTGAAAAAATATGATTTTTTAATTGTATGGCTTTATGTTATAAACTTCTGTGAAGCCCATGGGGGTTCAAAGTTCTCACCACACATCTAGATAAGTTCCTTAGGGGGTCTAGTTTCCAAAATGGTGTCATTTGTGGGGGGTTTCCACTGTTTTGGTACATCAGGGGTTTTCCAAACGCGACATGGTGTCCGATCTCAATTCCAGCCAAAAACGTCAAATGGCGCTGCTTCCCTTCCGAGCTCTGCCATGCGCCCAAATAGTGGTTTACCCCCACATGTGGGGTATCAGCGTACTCAGGACAAATTGCACAATAACTTTTAGGGTCCTGTTACCCTTGGGAAAATAAAAATTGGGGTGAAAAGATCATTTTTGTGGAAAAAATATGATTTTTTAATTGTACCGCTGTACGTTATAAACTTCTGTAAAGCCCTTGTGGGTTCAAAGTTCTCACCACATATCTAGATAAGTTCCTTGGGGGGTCTAGTTTCCAAAATGGGGTCACTTGTAGGGGGTTTCCACTCTTTAGGTACATCAGGGACTCTCCAAATGTGACATGGCGTCCAATCTGAATTCCAGCCAATTTTGCATTGAAAAAGTCAAACGGCGCTCCTTCCATTCTGAGCTCTGCCATGCGCCGAAACAGTCGTTCCCCCCCACATATCAGGTATCTGCGTACTCAGGACAAATTGCACAATAACTTTTGCAGTTCAATTTCTCCTGTTACCCTTGGTAAAATAAAAAAAATTGAACCTGAAGTATTTTTTTTATGAAAAAAAGTTAGATGTTCATTTTTTTTTAAATATTCAAAAAAATTCCTGTGACGCACCTAAAGGGTTAATAAACTTCTTGAATGTGGTTTTGAGCACCTTAAGGGGTGCAGTTTTTAGAATGGTGTCACTTTTGGGTATTTTCTATCATATAGACCCCTCAAAGTGGCTTCAAATGTGATGTGGTCCTAAAAATAAAATGGTGTTGTAAAAATGAGAAATCGCTGGTCAACTTTTAACCCTTATAACTTCCTAACAAAAAAAAATTTTGGTTCCAAAATTGTGCTGATGTAAAGTAAACATTTGGGAAATGTTAGTTATCAAGTTTTTTGTGTGCCGTATCTCTGTGATTTAAGGGCATAAAAATTCAAAGTTGGAAAATTGCGAAATTTTCAAAATTTTCGCCAAATTTCCGTTTTTCTCACAAATAAACGCAAGTTATTTGAATGAAATTTTACCACTAACATGAAGTACAATATGTCACGAGAAAACAATGTCAGAATCACCAGGATCCATGGAAGCGTTCGAGAGTTATGACCTCATAAAGGTACAGTGGTCAGAATTGTAAAAATTGGCCCGGTCATGAACGTGCAAACCACCCTTGGGGGTGAAGGGGTTAATTTTGATTACCATGGAGAAGGAGATTACCCATATGGTGTGCTGCAATGTGTGCTATGTGTTTACAGACTTGCCAGAGGAAAAGACAAACTTTACATGAAAGCTTGTGACTCTGTTAGCGGAAAACGTGCAAAGTCTTCAGGAAAAATAGCTACACTGAAGTTCATCATAGAAGATGAGGATTTCCTTGACAAAGCAGAAGAATCTCTTCAGAATGTTGCAAGAGACAGAGTAGAAATAACTGTTCAGAATGTTTGAAGAGAAGCATTTCTCAAAGTATCTGCATAAGAAGACAAATGGAAGCATGTGACCCAAAGAAGCAGGAGGATGATGAGGCACTCATACCAATGGAGAACCGCTACCAGGCTCTCACACATGTTAAGTATGAAGATGTACACAAAAAAAGTGCTTTTCCCACAATGAACACCCCAGTAAAAAATCAGAAGCCTCTTGAAGGGAGAAAAAAGGAGCGCTGCGGTGAAGAAGAAAAGGAGACTGGTGGTCATGAGAGGTTCTCTACTGAGAAGAACAGAAGCCACTAGCTGCTGACCGGCCATTATGTCACTAGAAGTGTGCTGTCTTCCAGATGCCCAAATCAAAGAAGTGTGTGATAGGGTATCAAGACTTTTCAGTGCTATAGACAACTACCCACACCTACTAATACACGTAGGAACACAGCAAAAAGGACCTGGAAACTATATGCAGAGACTTTGAAGACCTGGGCCGGAAAATAAAGGGAACTGGGAGCGCAGGTCGTCTTCTCATTTATCCTCCCAGTGGATGGACATGGACCAAGGAGATTGAACAGGATTCTACAGGTGAACACCTGGCTACGTCAATGGTGCCTTGAGCAACATTTTGGGTTGCTTGACCATGGAGTGAATAACCTGTAAGGTGGACTACTTGCTAAAGATGGGTTGCATCTTACGAAAACAGTAAAACACATATGTAGTAGACACTTTGCTACGCTCATCAGGAGAGCTTTAAACTATAGCAATATGCAACGGGAAATATACCGCCAGGAAAAAATATGCAGCTAATAAATTCTTTCGAGAAACCTGCTATTAGAAATGTAAATAAAGAATGAAAACAACAAATATGGAATGAAAATAGAGCAGCAAGAGAAATGTACAAAGCATTGGAAACAAACAAGGAGAATTTAAAGGGGTTGTCCGGGCGTTTCACATAATCTCAGTACATATCTGGGCTGCAGAATTATGACAATAAGTAATTTACTTTCTGTCACTAGTTTGCACGGTTTTCTAGATATTCTGAACAGAACGTCCAAGGGGAGGTGTGTTATGGCATTGAAATGAGAACTAGTCATAACCTCCTACTCTACTCCAAACATGCCCTCTATAGCAAAAACCCCACCCTCCATAGCTACAGGCCCTCCCCGGGAAAATCGTCCTGTATTCTGGAACAGGCTGCTCCCATCAGTATTTGTGTCATTAGAGACACAGTGCTCACACATACACTGCACCAAATCTGCTGCTGTGTGAAGACATCAGTGACACAGAGCTGTCTCATTCACACAGCAGAGGCTTTGTCACACAGCAGATTACATCAGTGACTGACATCCCCTGTGCAGATTAGAAGCTGCAGACCCACATCACTGGCCATCACACAGTCTGTTCTCACTGCTGCCAGCAGCCTGGGACAGTGAGGGAAGGAATTACTGATAATGAGTTATGTATTGTAATCATGGAGTGGCCCAGAATACAGGACGATTTTCCCTCCTCACTGGTTTCACTTTCCATAGAACAGTGTTCAGAGTGTGTCTGGGGGAGGAGCAGCTGCTCTCTGCAGTGAGGCTGCTAGAGGGGGAGGATTTGTTACTGTGTGATGAGGGCTTCTTCATGTGGATGGGGAGGGCCTGTAGCTATGGAGGGTGGGGTTGTTGCTATAGAGGGCATGTTTGGAGTAGAGTAGGAGGTTACGACTAGTTCTCATTTCAATGCCATAACACCCCCCCCTTGGACGTTCTGTTCAGAATATCTAGATAACCGTGCAAACTAGTGACAGAAAGTAAATTACTTATTGTCATAATTCTGCAGCCCAGATATGTACTGAGATTATGTGAAAAGCCCGGACAACCCCTTTAAGCTGCTAAGACAGGAAGATACAACACTGCCCTTCACCTCTCAAAACAAACCTATTTCAACACCCTCATCACCTCACTGTCCAATAACCCTAAATGTCTCTTTGACACTTTTCATTCTCTACTCAACCCAAGAGTACAGGCCCCAACCACGGAGCTTCGAGCTGACGATCTGGCTAATTCAAAAAATAAATTGACCAGATCCGACAGGAAATTATCTCCCAATCACCTCATACCATGCACTGTCCTCCCTCCCCCACTGCATCTAGCTCACTCTCTGATTTTGAACCAGTCACAGAAGAAGAAGTAAGCAGGCTCCTTGCATCTTCTCGCCCAACCACTTGCACCAGTGACCCATTTCCGTCACATCTACTCCAGCCCCTTTCCCCTGCTGTCACCCCTCACCTAACTAAAATATTTAACCTCTCTCTCTCTTCTAGTATCTTTCCCTCCTCATTTAAGCATGCTGTCATACATCCACTACTTAAAAAACCATCCCTCGACCAAAACGGTGCCGCTAACTATAGACCTTTCTCTAATCTTCCCTTCATCTCTAAACTCCTGGAACGCCTGGTCCACTCCCGTCTTATCCGCTATCTCTTTGATAACTCTCTTCTCGACCCTCTCCAATCTGGTTTCTGCTCTTTACACTCTACTGAAACTGCCCTCACTAAAGTCTCCAATGATCTACTAACAGCTAAATCAAATGGTCATTACTCCATGCTAATTCTCTTAGATCTCTCTGCAGCATTCGACACTGTGGATCATCAGCTCCTCCTCACTATGCTCCATTCCATTGGCCTCAAGGACACCGTTCTCTCCTGGTTCTCCTCCTATCTCTCTGACCGCTCCTTTACTGTATCTTTTGGTGTCTCCTCCTCTTCTCATCTTCCCCTTACTGTTGGGGTTCCTCAAGGATCAGTCCTAGGCCCCCTCCTCTTCTCTTTGTATACTGCCCCTATTGGTCAAACAATCATTAGATTTGGTTTCCAGTACCATCTCTATGCTGACGACACCCAATTATACGCTTCTTCTCCTGACATCACGCCAACCTTTCTAGAAAACACAGGCGATTGTCTAAACGCTGTGTCTAACATCATGTCCTCACTATATCTGAAACTGAACCTGTCAAAGACTGAACTCCTTGTGTTTCCTCCCGCCACTAATGTACCTATACCCGACATTGCCATTTCCGTGTGTGGTTCCACTATTACTCCCCAGCAACATGCCCGCTGTCTTGGGGACATACTTGACTCCGAGCTTTCCTTTGTCCCCCACATACGATCACTGGCTCGCTCTTGTTATCTGCACCTCAAAAACATTTCTAGAATTCGACCTTTTCTTACTTTTGACTCCGCAAAAACTCTTACTGTTTCTCTTATTCATTCTCGTCTCGACTATTGTAACTCTCTTCTAATCGGTCTCCCTCTTACCAAACTCTCCCCCCTCCAATCTGTCTTGAATGCTGCTGCCAGGATCATATTCCTCGCCAATCATTACACCGATGCCTCTACCTTGTGCAAGTCATTACACTGGCTACCCGTCCACTCCAGAATCCAGTACAAACTTATTACCCTCACCCACAAAGCTCTTCATGGCTCACCACCACCCTACATCTCTTCCCTTGTTTCAGTATACCATCCTACCTGCGCCCTCCGTTCTGCTGATGACCTGAGGTTAGCATCCTCAATAATCAGAACCTCCCACTCCCGTCTCCAAGACTATACACGTGCTGTGCCAATTCTTTGGAATGCACTTCCCAGGTCAATATGATAAGTCCCCAATCCCCACAATTTTAAGCGTGCCCTGAAAACTCATTTATTCAGACTGGCCTACCGCCTCAACACATTAACCTAATCTATCCCTATGTGGCACAGCCAAAAGTTTTTACCATGACCAGGTTCCCCGCATCATGTTCCCACATGCTTTATGCACCCATTAGCCCTCTGCATCTGTACTGTTACACACTTAACATTATGGCTGGTCTATACAATCAGGGCAACTGTTACCACCCACCTTTCGTGTCTCCCTTTTTTTCTCATAGATTGTAAGCTTGCGAGCAGGGCCCTCATTCCTCTTGGTATCTGTTATGATCTATGTAATTATTGTTATGCTGTAATGTCTATTGTCTGTACAAGTCCCCTCTGAAATGTAAAGTGCTGCGGAATATGTCGGCGCTATAGAAATAAAATTTATTATTATTATTATTTCATAGGCATCACTGAAACTTGGTGGGATGATACACATGATTGGAATACAAACCTTGAAGGTTACAACTTACTTGTTAAACCCTTTACTCCCAAGGGTCGTTTGCACGTTAATGACAGGGCCAATTTTTACAATTCTGACCACTGTCACTTTATGAGGTAATAACTCTGGAACGCTTCAACGGATCTTGGTGATTCTGAGAATCCTGTTTTCTCGTGACATATTGTACTTCACTTTAGTGGTAAAATTTCTTCACTATAACTTGCGTTTATTTATGAAAAAAATGGAAATATGGTGAAGAGGGGGATGGGGGATTAGGGTGGATGAAAAGAGATCGGGCAGGGATCAGTTAGGGTTGTAGTCAGGTGGCGTCACCAATCAACGCTCGGCAGCTGCACACAGATGTGGTGCAAAAGGGGGGGTGGAGGGGGTAAAAAGAGGGGGAAGGGAGGATGGAGGAGATTGGGGGTGAAGATAGATTGGGGGTGAAGATAGATTGGGCAGGGGATCAGGTAACACTTACAGTTGAACTGTGTGCCTTCTTTTTTCTTTCTTCTTTTCTTTCTTCTTTCTTCTGTCTTCTGTCTTCAGCAGTCATTGTGGTGCTACAGCTGCTGTGGCACCACAATACCCAGGACAGGAGCTCTTGCTGTGTGTGACCTCTCTGCAGGAATCCTCAGCTAGAGTGAGGACCCCTGTAGAGAAGTCAGACAGGTCACTGGCAGGTCAGAGACAGGTCACAGAGCGGTCACACCGCTGCTGTGTCCTGTCATTGGTGGGATCGAATGATTGCATCGATCCCACCAATCCCTGTAGGCCCTGGTGACCATGCCAACTGCCTAGGATCGGAGCTCACAGCTCCGATTCCTAGGCAGGTCACGGCCAGGTCACCAGCAGGGCACAGAGCGGTCACAGCGTGACCGCAGCTGTGCCCTGTGATTGGCGCAATCGACGATAACATCGATCATGCCAACCAGCTCCTGCAGGCCCTGTTCGGCCTGTCCTAGGCTCCTATTACAGCACCGATCCGGCCCAGTACCGGCAGGGCACAGCAGTGGTATACCACCGCTGTGCCCTGCGATTGGCGCAATCGATTCGATCGGCGATCGTGCCAATCCGGGGGCTTTTTGCTGGTGCCTGGTGATGCCAGGCACCGGCCTAGGATCGAGTACATCGGTACTCGATCCTAGCCTAGGACCTCATTGTTTTAGCCAATCTAATTGGCTGAAACAAAGAGAAGCGCTGTGATTGGCTTTTCTGAATCGAACAGCCAATCACAGTGCTCGGGGGGCCGTACCAGGGAGGAGACAGCCCGGGATGCCGAGGCCATCTACTCTGAGGTAAGATAGCATCGGCATTTTAATGCGATCACCGCAACTTAAGAAGAACAGAAAGGACACTATTGTAGGTGTTTACTATAGGGCACCTGATCAGTCTGAAGATGTGGATGAACGCTTTTTACATTAGATGTCTCGAAGGTTGATGAAGGTTGTGCCGAAATGCACGTCGGGGTGATGCTCGTGTGTTGACAGCCCCCATCTCTCTCCCCCTGGGCCTCCCTGACGATCAGTGACAAGCTATTTGGTATGTATTTGAATGATCTTGCCTCTATGTGTGTATACTTTGTCTGTGATAACGCATGTGCTTAATTCATGCTAAGCCATGCTGTGGCATTTTGGGATTGGCTGCATTTATTAGTTGTATTTTTCATTCAAAATGGAAAAATAATTATGTGTGGTATTTATGTCATTACACCAGCGCCCTGTGTTCTTTAGCTGGATTCACTTTGAGGTGTTTTTGCGTCTTAAACCTGTATATTTATTCAATAAAGTATTTTTCTAATAATTCTTTGAGTATAATATGGACTATGAGATTTTTTGTGGTCTTTCGTTTGTTTAAGGAAGATCAATTGCAGTAAAAAAAAGATAGGGGTAGGTCAAAAGCAAAAGAAAAGACAAAGATGCCATAGGATTTTTCCAGGATGAAAAGGGTGAAGTGGTCAAATATGATGTTGAGAAGGCCGAACTTTTAAATTCCTATTTTGCATCTGTGTTCTTTAAGAAAGCATTTGTAACATCAACTGTTCTTCACTGTGCCATAAAAGGATTAAGATAATCCACACTATCTATAAACAGAGATATGGTGAGGGAAAACTTAGCTAATTTAAATTAATTTAAATCTCCTGGTTCAGATTAATTACATCCTAATGTACTGAAAGAGTTTTCAGACAAAATTGTAGAACTACTAGTTAGAATCTGAAAAATTCTGTAGAACAGAAGTCCCAGAAGAATAGAGAAATGCAAATGTTGTCCCTATCTTCAAAAAAAGGAAAGAAGATGGAGATAGGAAATTACAGGTCAATGAGCCTTAAGGCCCCTTTACATTTAGCGATGCACCAGCGATCCCGACAATGATATGACCCAGTCAGGATCGCTGGTGCATCGCTAAATGGTCGCTAGTGAGCTGCCACACAGGCAGATCTCACAGCGACATAGCAGCGATCTAGCGGACGATACTTACCTTTCAGTCGCAGCAATCCTGACGTCCTCCCGCCCGCGTCCACGCGTCGCTCGTCGGCGCCAGCAGGAAGCGCCCGACGAGAAATGGAGCTGCGCGATCTTGCGCGATCAGCGATGGACAGCGGGGGAGCCGATCGGAGGTAAGTATCACACATAGCGATACCGCTAGCGATATCGCTGCTGCATCACCAAATCGGTGATGCTTTAGCGATATTGTTAGCGATATCACTATGTGTAAAACCCCTTTACTCACATACCAGGAAAGTTATTTGAGCAAATTATTAAACGGCATGTAGATAATTACTTAGTTAATTAGTCATGCCAGACTAATCTAATTTCCTTCTATGATGGAATCACTGACTGGGTGGATCAGGGAAATCCGATATAGTATTTTTTTACTTCAGCAAGTATTTAATAAAGTATCTCATATTATCCTTATTGAAAAAATTACCAATTATGGAATTGACAAAGCTACGGTTAGGTGGATTCAGAACTGGCTTAGTCATCGTACTCAAATAGTGGCAATAAATGTTTCACATCCAATTGGAAGAGCTTTTCAAGTGGGGGTACAACAAGGCTCTGTCCCTGACCAGAAAGTATGAGAAATCTGGAAAAGTGAGATTCCTAAAGCTCAATCATTAACAATTCCAAAAAGAGAGAAGAATAAGAAGCACTTAAGGAAACCAGGATGGATGAACACAGAACTTAAGCACATGCTAAAAATGTATAGAGAAATGTTTATCAAATGGAAAGAGGGAGGCATATCTAAAGAACAATATAATGCTGTCTGCAGAACCTGCAGGGCACAAATCAGATTACTAAAGCTGACAATGAATTGAGACTTGCAAGAGACGTCAAAAGCAATAATAAAGGATTTTGGGGATATGTCAAAAGTAAAAGAAAAGTAAAAGATGCAATAGGATTTTTACAAGATGAATATGATGAAATGGTAAGACAGGATGTTGAGAAGGACGGGCTTTTAAATTCCTATTTTGCATCTGTTTTCTTTCAGAAAAGAAATGTATCATGAACTGATCTTCACTGTCCTATTAAGGGCATAGAAGAATTCAGGATATCTATAAACAGAAAGATAGTGAGGAAACACTTAGCTAACATAAATGAATTCAAGTCTCCAGGTCCAGATGAATTGCACCCCAGAATAATGAAGGAGATTGCAGAATAAATCTTTGAACCACTCTCCATAATCTTTGAAAATTCTTGGAGAACAGAAGTCAATTACAGAATCCAAAAAAAATAAGTTTGCAAGAGAGAATACAACTCATCTCACAGTTATCTCTTCCATTTATGATAAAAACACAATCTTTATTACCAAATGCTAAGACCAAAATACCAAATGAATGCTTAACAACACTGCATCATACCATAACCAAAAAAGGAATGATCACTATAGGGAGGTTCCTATCCCTATGAAGGCCTACCGGACAGCGGAGGTTGTCACCCTATAACCTGGACAGGGCACCCCCGCTCCACGACAGCTCTTCCTGCTCACCCTATAGGGCCCTATAGTGGCAGGGGTGTGCTAAGGTGTTAAGCAGGTAGGTGAGAAAGAGAAGAGGTGTTAAAATGTCATTTTCTTGACTTGATGATAAATAATCTATATAGGCTTCTTCCTGTATATTTTTAGATGAGGATTCTTCTTCTTGATGTTCAGTGAATTTTCTTATATCACTAAAGCTAATCTATCTAAATCTTGATGATCTAATACAATAGCTATAATCATCTAATCCTTATCCAGTGAGTAATTCAGACCCCCTGGGACCAAAACATTGGGGTCACTATCCAATAACAGAGAAAGATATAATGTAGTGAAGCACAATATAAAGAAGAAATACGCCTACCAAAGAGATCTTTTATACACCTTATCTTAGGTAGCTACAGTATTACCCTAGTTATTAGTCCAAAAAAGGCTCACTTAGAAGATGTAGAGTGATTTGTACCTTATGGAGAGTGTCTAGTGTCACAAAGATTATTATCCACCCAAATATGTAAAGATTCCCTAACCAGAGCATATGCGTTCTTGACACCTTAATCAAAAACTGACGTACAGTATACTACAACATTTCTCCAATAATAATTCATGTACAAATGTAAGCCCACATAGCCAGCAAGGGTTAACTAGATCAAAAACATGCACACAAAATTTAAAGGCCATAACAATATAAGCAGATATCACTCCAGGTCATATTACAACTTAATAGTTCATATACACGTGTTAGCACACATGACTAGCAGGGGCTAGCCATATCGAGGAACCTGCACGCAAAAATTTAGAGGCCATCTATATATATAAGAGGCATCGTGATTACTCGCTAATCCCGCCCCTGCACAGTAGCTCCACCCCCCTCCACATCACCACTCATAATCTCGCCCCCCACCCCATTACCACACACAATCCTGCCCCCACCACATTCACACACAATCCTGCCCCCTCACCACATTACCACACACAATCCCGCCCCCCACCACATTACCACACACAATCCCGCCCCCCACCACATTACCACACACAATCCCGCCCCCTCACCACATTACCACACACAATCCCGCCCCCCCACCACATTACCACACACAATCCCGCCCCCACCACATTGCCACACACAATCCCGCCCCCCACCACATTACCACACACAATCCCGCCCCCCACCACATTACCACACAAAATCCGGCCCCCACACCACATCACCACACACAATGCCGCCCTCCCACCACATCACCACACACAATCCCACCCCCCACCACATCACCACACATAATCCCACCCCCACCACATCACCACACATAATCCCGCCCCCAACCACATCACCACACACAATACCGCCCCCCCACCACATCACCACACATAATCCCACCCCCCATCACATCACCACACATAATCCTGCCCCCACCACATTACCACACACAATCCCGCCCCCCACCACATCACCACACACAATCCTGCCCCCCACCACATCACCACACATAATCCCGCCCCCCACCACATTACCACACATAATCCCGCCCCCCACCACATCACCACACATAATCCCACCCCCCACCACATTGCCACACATAATCCCGCCCCCCACCACATCACCACACATAATCCCGCCCCCCCACCACATCACCACACATAATCCCACCCCACCACATCACCACACATAATCCCGCCCCCCACAACATCACCACACACAATCCCACCCCCCACCACATCACCACACATAATCCCGCCCCACCACATCACCACACATAAACCCGCCCCCCACGACATCACCACACATAAACCCGCCCCCCCACCACATCACCACACATAAACCCGCCCCCCACCACATCACCACACATAATGAGGCCCCACACCGCATCACCACACATAATCCCGCCCTCCACCACATCACCACACATAATCTCGCCCCCCACCACATCACCACACATAATCCCACCCGCCCCCACCACATCATCACACATAATCCCGCCCCCCTACCGCATCACCACACATAATCCCGCCCCCTACCACATCACCACACATAATCCCGGCCCCCCACCACATCACCACACATAATCTCGCCCCCCACCACATCACCACACATAATCCCACCCCCACCACATCACCACACATAATCCCGCCCCCCCACCACATCACCACACATAATCCCACCCCCCTACCACATCACCACACATAATCCCGGCCCCCCACCACATCACCACACATAATCTCGCCCCCCACCACATCACCACACATAATCCCACCCCCACCACATCACCACACATAATCCCGCCCCCCCACCACATCACCACACATAATCTCGCCCCCCACCACATCACCACACATAATCCTGCACCCCCACCACATCACCACACATAATCCCGTCCCCCACCACATTACCACACATAATTCTTCCCCCCACCACATTACCACACATAATCCTGTCCCCCCACATTACCACACATAATCCCACTCCCCCCACATTACCACACGAGGCTCCGTCCCCACCAATTAACACACGAGGCTCTGTCCCCACACATTAACACACGAGGCTCCGTCCCCATACATTACCACACGAGGCTCCGTCCCCCCACATTACCACACGGGGCTCTGTCCCCCCACATTACTACACGAGGCTCCGTCCCCACACATTACCACATGAGACTCCATCCCCACCCATTACCACATGAGGCTCCATCCCCACACATTACCACACGAGGCTCCGTTCCCGCACATTACCGCACGAGGCGCCGTCCCCACACATTACCACATGAGGTTCCGTCCCCCCACATTACCACACGAGGTTCCGTCCCCACACATTACCACACGAGGCTTTGTCCCCACACATTACCACACGAGGCTCCGTTCCCCCACATTAACACACGAGGCTCCGTCCCCACACATTACCACATAAGGCTCCGTCCCCCCACATTACCACACGAGGCTCCATCCCCTCACATTACCACACGAGGCTCCGATCCCAAACACTATACCACACGAGGCTCCGTCCCCACACATTACCACACGAGGCTCCGTCCTCACACATTAACACACGAGGCTCTGTCCCCCCACATTACCACAAGAGGCTCCGTCCCCACACTTTACCACACGAGGCTCTGTCCTCACACATTACCACACGAGGCTCCGTCCTCACACATTACCACACGAGGCTCCGTCCCCACACATTACCACATGAGGCTCTGTCCCCACACATTACCACACGAGGCTCCGCCCCCACACATTACCACACACAGCACTTCCTTTCTATGTAATTCATCCACTTCAGCCAAGGTAAACGTAAATTTAATTGTGTTTACAGAGAAATTTTAACTTAATTTATATTTCGTTATGAAATTTGTTTAGATGCTGGAATGAATAAAAAACGCACATCTTACTGAATCCAGTTTGTTTTTGATTTTACACTGTGAATAAAATGTATCATTAGTATTATTCAGATTTTTAATGATTATTATTGTTATTAACTTCATTTTAATTTAATTTACCACCTGCATAAGCGCTATTGAATGTTGTCATTATTTACTTTAGTTTAATCACCGGCAGCGTTAATTAGATAGCAATGAGCATGCCGAGCGTTAGCTGGCTGGAAACAGCTAGTATCAATATAAGCAGATATCACTCCAGGCTATAATCCAACTCTGTGGTAATATGGCCAGGAGTGACATCTGCTTATATTGTTATGGCCTCTACATTTTTTCTTAATTTCTTTTATGAACTATTAAGTAGAGTTGAGCGAAACGGGTCGAAAAATTTCAAAAGTCGCCAACTTTTGCCAAACTCGGGTTTCATGAGGTCGGCCACAAGGTCGGCGACTTACGCGCCAAAGTCGCGTTTCAAAAGTTTGTTTTGCGCTCTTTTTCAGCCAATCAGGATCCACGGACACTGTGGGCAATGTGATGACATAGGCAGGGGTCACCACCATCTTTCAGAAGGGCATGCAAGTGATTGGCGTGCTTTGGTGGGCGTCACAGGGGTTATAAAAGGGCGTGCACGCCGACCGCCATCTTACTTCTGCCGATCTTAGCATAGGGAGAGGTTGCTGCTGATGATTCTGTAGGGAGAGCGTTAGGCAGGGAAGAAGAAAAAAAAACTGCTTTTGCTGCTAGCGATTTTGCCTGTACAACACACCAGTCACTGTGTGTGCAGTGCAAGGGGAGGCTATATTGTGGTGGATCAGCGGTGTTGGTTGTTAGGCTGCCTTCTAAGGCTTCCTGACAGCTGCATGGCTGTTTACCCACTGCTCGGCAAACTGCTTTTTTAAAAGCAATCCCAATTTTTTTTTTTGGCCTGCTGAGGTACTGAGCGTGCATTTTTCACACCATACAGCGGTGTACGCTCCTCACACAGTACCGTGTAACGGCTGTTATCACAGCCACAGTGAAGCTATCTGTGTGTCACTCTGTGAGAATAAGTCGAGGACATGTTCCGTTCTTACAGACCTGCACCTACTAGTTTTGTCTAGCTTTCAAACAGTTAAATATATTTGCTGTTTGATCACATTCAAAACTATAGAGAGACAGCGTGTGTCAGTCCGTATACTTAAAAAACATGGAGCTTGACAATTTTACGTACACCGGACAGCCGTGTACGTGCACGCTCCTCTCAGTACCGTGTAACGGCTGTTATCATGGCCACAGTGAAGCTATCTGTGTGTCACTCTGTGAGAATAAGCCGAGGACATGTTCCGTTCTTACAGACCTGCACCTACTAGTTTTGTCTAGCTTTCAAACAGTTAAATATATTTGCTGTTTGATCACATTCAAAATTATAGAGAGACAGCGTGTGTCAGTCCGTATACTTAAAAAACACGGAGCTTGCCAATTTTACGTACACCGGACAGCCGTGTACGTGCACGCTCCTCTCAGTACCGTGTAACGGCTGTTATCACGGCCACAGTGAAGCTATCTGTGTGTCACTCTGTGAGAATAAGTCGAGGACATGTTCCGTTCTTACAGACCTGCACCTACTAGTTTTGTCTAGCTTTCAAACAGTTAAATATATTTGCTGTTTGATCACATTCAAAACTATAGAGAGACAGTGTGTGTCAGTCCGTATACTTAAAAAACACGGAGCTTGACAATTTTACGTACACCGGACAGCCGTGTACGTGCATGCTCCTCTCAGTACCGTGTAACGGCTGTTATCACGGCCACAGTGAAGCTATCTGTGTGTCACTGTGGAAGGATAAGTGGAGGACTTGTTCCGTTCTTACAGACCTACACTCTAGGGAGATTCCTATTCTGCCCAATTCTACATACACCTTGTAGTTTGTGATACACTAGCCAATTTCTGCCTGTGACATAGCGCTCTGTGGGCCTCACACAATCCAAAAGTGTCCAGTGTCCACTAGTGTGTGCAGAAATTCAAAATCTCCCTTATCCTGTAGTCACTTTTTTCACACCTGTGCCATCGAGCCTGTGACATAGCGCTGTGATATTCAGTGGGCCTCACACAATCCATAAGTGTCCAGTGTCCACAAGTGTGTGCAGAAATTCAAAATCTCTGTGATCCTGTAGTCACTTTTTTCACACCTGTGCCATCGAGCCTGTGACATAGCGCTCTGATATTCAGTGGGCCTCACACAATCCAAAGGTGTCCAGTGTCCACTAGTGTGTGCAGAAATTCAAAATCTCCCTTATCCTGTAGTCACTTTTTTCACACCTGTGCCATCGAGCCTGTGACATAGCGCTCTGATATTCAGTGGGCCTCACACAATCCAAAAGTGTCCAGTGTCCACTAGTGTGTGCAGAAATTCAAAATCTCCCTTATCCTGTAGTCACTTTTTTCACACCTGTGCCATCGAGCCTGTGACATAGCGCTCTGATATTCAGTGGGCCTCACACAATCCAAAAGTGTCCAGTGTCCACTAGTGTGTGCAGAAATTCAAAATCTCTGTGATCCTGTAGTCACTTTTTTCACACCTGTGCCATCGAGCCTGTGACATAGCGCTGTGATATTCAGTGGGCCTCACACAATCCATAAGTGTCCAGTGTCCACAAGTGTGTGCAGAAATTCAAAATCTCCCCTGTCCTATAGACACCTTGTACCTTGTTTTACATTAATATATAGTTTGTTGGATTTTGTCTACATTTCTACAAAAAATGAAGAAGGCTGGTGGAAGAGGCCGTGGAATTGGGCGGGGGTTGGCAGCTGGTAATGATGGTGTTGGTGATGGATCTGATGGTAGTGGCAAGAGCAAAATAGGACCGAATGCAGGAGGTGTTGAGTCTGCGTCATCGTCTGGCTCCATAAGGCTTCGAAGGCTTAGTTTTCTAGGAGTTGGCAAACCGCTTTTAAAGCCAGAGCATCAGGAAAAAGTTTTGTCTTACATTGCTGACTCAGCCTCCAGCTCTATCGCCTCCTCTTCTGAAGTTGTAAAAAGTAAAAGCACTGAGTCGTCATTGGAGGCTCATGTTCATGAACCACACCTTTCCTTGTGTCCTTCACCCCAACCAAGATTGAAGGATGACGCAGGCCATACTACTGATTACTCCATGGAGCTGTTTTCACATACCATGCCTGGATTATCAAGTGAAATGGTGAATTACCCAGGCCAAGATGAATCTGACATGGAGTGCACTGATGCACAGCCGCTGATAGATAATCCTGCTGGTACATTCACTCAGAGCACTACATTGTCCTCGCAGTGTACAGAGCCAGATTCTGACCCTGATGAGACTCAAGTGCCCCTTCCCGCACACTATACCACCATACACGGTGACACAGAGGAAGGTGCACATGACATTGAAGAGGAGGTGATGGATGACCCAGTTGTTGACCCAGATTGGCATCCATTGGGGGAAGAGGGTGCTGCTTCCAATAGCTCAGATGAGGAGCATCCACAGCAGACATCGACATCGCAACAGCTGTTATCTGGCAGGCCCGGAGCACTCCAAAGACAGGTTCCAAAAATCAAAAGAGTTGCTGGACAGCTTGTCCAGAGGGTCAAAAGATCACAGCGTGCTAGGCCGCAAAATGTCTGCCAAAGTAGGAAGAGTGCAGTGTGGCACTTTTTTAACAAAATCCTCATGATCAGGCCAAGGTTATCTGTAAGAAGTGCACAAAGAGCTTTAGCCGAGGGAAAAATCTGAAAAATTTGAATACCAGTTGCATGCTTAGACATTTAACCACCATGCACTTGCAAGCGTGGACACAATACCAAACCTCAAGTGCCACATGTGCA
The DNA here is from genome assembly GCF_039654945.1 of Dendrobates tinctorius. Classification (NCBI taxonomy): domain Eukaryota; kingdom Metazoa; phylum Chordata; class Amphibia; order Anura; family Dendrobatidae; genus Dendrobates; species Dendrobates tinctorius. The sequence goes on from NW_027361891.1 coordinate 6,752,291, forward strand.
ACTGATCACAAAGAAGGTAGTCAGCAACGCTACATTGTTTCCCGCACTGTAAGCCCACCGGTTAGCACAGCAGCAAATGTTGAGGTGTCCTTGCAAGGCCACAGCAGTCAGGGAATCCCACTGTTATATCAACGAAATACTGAATCTAGGCCATCAGAAAGAACACCAACTCCATCACCATCATCAACCCTCTCTCAGTCCGCCCTGTCCACCGCTACTTCCACCATATGCAGCTCTCAAGTCCAGCTCACCCTCCCAGACACTATGAGTAGGTCAAGAAAGTACTCAGTCTCTCATCCGCGTACACTGGGTTTGAACGCCCACATTGCCAAACTAATCTCGTTTGAGATAATGCCCTATCGGTTGGTGGAAAGCGCAGATTTCCGCGAACTCATGGCCTATGCAGTACCACGCTATGACCTACCCAGTCGCCACTTCTTCTCTCGCAAAGCCATCCCAGCCCTCCACCATCATGTAAAAGACCGCATTGTCCATGCACTCAAGCAGTCAGTGAGTGGAAAGGTGCACCTCACAACTGATGCATGGTCCAGTCGGCATGGCCAGGGCCGTTACATGTCCATCACTGCGCACTGGGTTAATGTGGTGGATGCAGGGTCCACAGGGGACAGCGGTGGTGGGACAGTGCTGCCTAGCCCACGGTGTAGGAAACAGTTGGCTGTAGGCGTTCGACCCTCCTCCTCCTCCTCCTCCAGAAGCGAAAGCTCGTCCACAGAGCGCAGTCGTACGAGCACTCCATCTGCAGCTGCCACTGTTGCACACGAGGTGTCCCCCTATCGAGCAGCGAGTGGAAAGCGTCAGCAGGCTGTGTTGCAGATGATGTGTTTGGGCGACAGACACACCGCCGAGGTGCTGGTCGAGTACTTGAAGCGACAAACTGAGTCATGGATGGGCAGTGTACATCTTGAGGCAGGCAAGGTAGTTAGTGATAACGGCCGTAATTTTGTGGCAGCCATAGCCCTTTCAAAACTCAGCCACATACCTTGCTTGGCTCACACCTTGAACCTGGTGGTGCAGTGCTTCCTCAAAAATTATCCAGAGTTAACAGCCCTGCTCCAGAAGGTGCGAAGACTGTGCGCGCACATCCGCCGGTCGCCTGTACACTCCGTTCGTATGCAGAAGCTGCAGCGATTGCTCCACCTTCCCAACCACCGCCTCATTATCGACATTGCAACAAGGTGAAACTCCACCCTGCACATGGTGGAGCGGCTGTGCGAGCAGAGGCAGGCCATAATGCATTTGTGGGAGGATACACGGCCAGGCACTTTGAGAGCAGACATGGAGTTGACAGGTGTGCAGTGGTCGAAGCTGAAAGACCTCTGTAAAGTCCTTCAGTGTTTTGAGGAATGCACATGGCTGGCAAGCGCAGACGACGCCATCCTAAGCATGAGCATCCCACTTATGCGTCTGCTCATGCAAACTTTGACGCACCTTAAGGAGCAGGCGTCTGCAGCCAATGTTGATGAGGAGGAAGAGGAGGAGGGAATCCTTGATGACATTCAGCCATTGTCTGCTCAGGGACCTCTCCTGGACGAGGTGGAGGAAGAAGAGGAGGAGGAGGATGATGATGGGGATGATTACTTAGGGGAGGAGGATGCATCTCATGGGGCAAGTGAAAATGTTGGCGTGGCAAGGTCTGGTACAGGGTTTGTGCGTGACTGGAGGGATGTGGATTTGCCAGAAAGTGCTCCTCCAACCAGCACTCGCAGTGCATCATTGACACCGGGAACATTGGCCCACATGTCAGATTATGCCTTGCAGATCCTAAAAAGGGACCCCCGCATTGCCAAAATGATGAACGATGACGACTACTGGTTGGCCAGCATCCTGGATCCACGCTATAAAGGCAAATTACAGAACATCATGCCACAGGAGAACCTTGACCTAATATTGGCTAATAAACAAGCAACTCTGGTAAATCGGTTGCTTGAGGCATTCCCAGCACACAGCAGCGGTGATGGTTCTCACACGAGCCGTACGGGCCGGGGGCAGCTTGGCAGAGGTGTTCATGGTGCACACTGCAGAAGTGGCGTTGGAGACAGGGGTTTCATGACAATGTTGTGGACTGATTTTTCAAGTACCACTCACACAACTGGTAATACTGCATCGATGGAAAGTGACAGGAGACAGCAGTTGTCAACTATGGTTACAAACTACTTTTCCTCCCATATCGATGTTCTCCCACACAGGTCATTCCCCTTTGACTATTGGGCCGCTAAACTGGACACCTGGCCTGAATTGGCACAATATGCCTTACAGGAGCTCGCTTGCCCAGCTGCAAGTGTGCTATCGGAAAGACTCTTCAGTGCAGCTGGATCAATCCTGACAGAAAAAAGGACCCGTCTGTCAACCCAAAATGTGGATGATCTAACCTTCATTAAAATGAGCCATGCATGGGTTTCCAAGGATTTTGTCCCACCTTCCCCTGATGACACATAGGGTGACAGAAAAATGGCTTGCTTTGGTCCACCTCTTCCTGGGACTTGACCTATTTTGCCTATTGCATCAGCTGAATGTCCAACATCAACATATGCCACTTTCTAAAACTCCCTAACTGTGCTGCCTCCCCCCCCATGGCCGGTGTCACCACCTAGCGCACAACACCGTGCGAGTGCCATTGCCCTGGACAGGTGGGTAGGCCGACTCTTGGGCGCGGGCACTGGCACAGGGTCCCTCATAGTGCAATCAAGTGTCTCTGACGGTGGTGGTGCACACCCGCCATCAGACACACCGCCGTACTATGAGGGGCCCAATGCCAGTACCGACGCCCACGAGAGGGCCCCCCTTGCTTGGGCAGGGTCCCAAGCATTTGCAATTTTTACCTCTCCCTGCTACTCCGCTGTGTAGTCTGGGCCGTCAAATCCATACTGTGCCTGACACCATCTGAGCCTGCCTCCTGATGTATAGACATATATTTTGAATGTGTACGCTATCCATACATGTTATCCGGGGATACGGTACCCTTTCTCACCTTTGTGCAATCACGTGCAATCCATACTGGGCCTAACACCGTCTGAGCCTGCCTCCTGATGTATAGACATATATTTTGAATGTGTACGCTATCCATACATGTTATCCGAGGATACGGTACCCTTTCTCACCTTTGTGCAATCATGTGCAAGCCATACTGGGCCTAACACCGTCTGAGCCTGCCTCCTGATGTATAGACATATATTTTGAATGTGTACGCTATCCATACATGTTATCCGGGGATACGGTACCCTTTCTCACCTTTGTGCAATCACGTGCAAGCCATACTGGGCCTAACACCGTCTGAGCCTGCCTCCTGATGTATAGACATATATTTTGAATGTGTACGCTATCCACACATGTTATCCGGGGATACGGTACCCTTTCTCACCTTTGTGCAATCACGTGCAAGCCATACTGGGCCTAACACCGTCTGAGCCTGCCTCCTGATGTATAGACATATATTTTGAATGTGTACGCTATCCATACATGTTATCCGGGGATACGGTACCCTTTCTTACCTTTGTGCAATCACGTGCAAGCCATACTGGGCCTAACACTGTCTGAGCCTGCCTCCTGATGTATTGACATATATTTTGAATGTGTACGCTATCCATACATGTTATCCGGGGATACGGTACCCTTTCTCACCTTTGTGCAATCACGTGTAATCCATACTGGGCGTGAGAACGGCTGGCGAGCTGTTAAGCAAGCTACAGCACCTGTGGTTTGCACACGTAAGTTTTTCATTTTTTCAGGAATGACGGTTAGGCCTAATTCCGGAACTGCGGTTGACCTGCACTTACTGGGAAATCATCGTTCGCGGGTAATAATTGTAATCAGTGATCCCCATCACTAACGTTGTTCAGCGGGTTATCTGCACCTGTAAGCGACAAACGCTGGCCTTTTCAGTGTAGCGCACATGCAGCCACGGACATGTAAGGGCATGACACACCAGTTATTGGCCAATCTCATGTGTCAGAGCCTCACGTGTCCCTCTAGTAAGCCGGACTCGGACTGCGGGGCATGACGGAGTCTCGTTCGTTAACGGAATTAAGCTTGCAATGTGTGCATCTTTTCTGTAGCTGGCATGGTTGAGGTTTCCCAGGTGGAGTCGAATTTAACCGTAGGCTCCACTCCTGGTGGTGCCCTTCTGGACATTCCTTTAAGGTTCAGCTTTGCAACCATACTGCCCACGTAAAACAAACACTTTGCCTTCATGAACGCTGTTTGGAGGGTCATGACTCGTGGGAATAACGCCGCCCAATCAGTTAACCTGCTAGAGAGATCCTTCGTTGCTCCCAAGCATGACATCACACTCCCTAGGAGGAAGGTAATGCCACTGTGGCGACCGTACTCCTTGGGGCGACACAAGTGCACTGATGCCCAGCCACTGCTCGATGAATCTGCTGGTACATTGACCCAGACCACTACATTCCCCTCGCACGCTACCCGGCCTGAATCTGACCCTGATGAAACTCAGGTTACCCTTCCCATATACAGTTCCATCTTACACGGTGACAAAGAGGAAGCTGCAGATGAAAGTGCAGGTTCGGCCCACCCGCCATCAGACACACCACTGTACTATCAGGGGCCCTGTGCCAGTGCCGTCGCCAACGAGTGGGCCCCCCCTGCTTGCTCAGGATCACAGCACTTGCAAGGTTGAAATACTGTGCAGTGAGATGGAAGATGGGGACGACGAGGAGTCCAGACTAGTACAGGGATTCCCTAGCGAGGAGACTTATTTGATTGTTTTCAATGTTGGGACAGCAATTTTTGGGGAGCACTATACTCTGGAGAATGATAGATGGGGCCCACCTTACACTGGAACATCCATACATGGTATCCGGGGATACGGTACCCTTTCTAACCTTTGTGCAATCACGTGCAATCCATACTGGGCCTAACACCGTCTGAGCCTGCCTCCTGAGACATATATTTTGAATGTGTACGCTATCCATACATGTTATCTGGGGATACGGTACCCTTTCTCACCTTTGTACAATCACGTGTAATCCATACTGGGCGTGAGAACGGCTGGCGAGCTGTTAAGCAAGCTACAGCACCTGTCCAGACAAGTACAGGGATTCCCTAGCGAGGAGACTTATTTGATTGTTTTCAATGTTGGGACAGCAATTTTTGGGGAGCACTATACTCTGGAGAATGATAGATGGGGCCCACCATACACTGGAACATTCCAAAGGTGGACATCAGACACTGGAGCAGCATTTACAGGGCCCATTATACACTAGAGCATTAGAAATGGGGCCCATTATGTTTGGAGCATTATTTGGGCCCATAAGACAGTGGAGCTTCATCCATGGGGACCAACATATACTGTAGCATTATGTGGAGCTCATCATATACTGTTTCAAACATTATATGGGACCAATGATTCTGTATGGAGAAATAGATGGGCCTCGTCATGAGATGTAAAAAGTGAAGTATTTTTCATTGTAGTATACCGCTATTTCTCTGCCGTATCGGAGCATGATGAGTTGTGGTATGTGTTAAAGGGGCGCTCTTTCGCCCAGGGCACATGAAAACCTGGAGCCAGCCCTACCCCGCCACAACTTTAGCCAAATAACCCCTATTTTTCAGTGCGTAACTTGTATTATGAAGTTAATTAAGGTTGACAAGCTTAAGTAAGAAGAATTGATGCTTTTGGCATTCAAATGGGCACTGTAGGTGTGTTTCCTGTCCTCCTCTCACTGCCGACTTTTATTCCCCATTGACTTACATTGGGTTTCATGTTTCGGGACGACCCCGACATTTCCCTATAATCGGCCGATCTTGCTCGACCCGACTTTTGGAAAAGTCGGGTTTCACGAAACGAAACTCGACCCTAAAAAACCAAAAGTCGCTCAACTCTACTATTAAGTTATAATATGACCTGGTGTGATATCTGCTTATATTGTAATGGCCTTTAAACTTTGTTTGCATGTTTTTTGATCTAGTTAACCCTTGCTGGTAGATTTGAGCGAAACAGGTCGGTCAGATTCAAAAGTCGCCAACTTTCGCCAAAGTCGGGTTTCATGAAACGAAACCCGACCACAGTGTGAATTTGGCCATGCGGTCGGCGACCCAAGCGTCAAAGACGGGTTTCGCCGAATGCTTGCATGTGACTTTTTTCAGCCAATGAGAGAAGCGGGGCGTACCGTAGCGGGAGCGTAGCTGGAGTGGGAGAGAGGGAGAGGGAGAGAGAAGAGAGAGAGATTTCGCAGCCTCTAGGGTTAAAATTCATGCTAAGTGTGTTTATAGTCCTCCACTCACTGCCGACTTTTCTCCCCATTGACTTGCATTGGGTTTCGTGTTTCACGACTTTTCCCTATAGTCGGCCGATTTCGTTTGACTCGACTTTTGAGAAAGTCGGGTTTCATGAAACCCGACTCGACCCTAAAAAAGGCAAAGTCGCTCATCTCTACTTGCTGGCTATGTGGGCTTACATTTGTACATAAATTATTATTGGAGAAATTTTGTGGTATACATCAGTTTTTGATTAAGGTGTCAAGAGCGCATATGCTTTCTGGTTAGGGAATATTTATATATTTGGATGGATAATAATCTTTGTGACACTAGACATTCTCCATAAAGTACAAATCACTCTACATCATTTAAGTGAGCCTTTTTTGGACCAACATCTAGGGTAAAAGCTACCTAAGATAAGGTGTGGAAAAGAACTCTTGGTAGGCCTATTTCTTCTTTATATTGTGGTTCACTACATTATATCTTTCTCTGTTATTGGATAGTGACCCCAATTTTTTGGTCCCAGGGGGTTTAAATTACTCACTGAATAAGGATTAGATGATTATAGGACTTGTATTAGATCATCAAGAGTTAGATAGATTAGTGTTAGTGATATAAGAAAATTCTCTTTCAACATCAAGAAGAATCCTCATCTAGATATATCCAGAAAGAATCCAATATAGATTATTTATCATCAAGCCAAGAAAATGACATTTTAACACCTCTTCTCTTTCTCAGCTACCTCCTTAACACCTTATCACGCTTCTGCCACTATAGGGCCTTATAGGGTGAGCCGGGAGAGCCGTCGTGGAGCGGGGGGCGCCACTGCGCAGGTTATAGGGTCACAACCTCCACTGTCAGATAGGGATAATTAGGCCAGCAAAGAGAAGAGAAGAGCGACCAAAATGGTGATCGGTCTGCAAACCATGTCCTATGAGGAACGGTTACAGGATTTGGGAATGTTTAGCTTGCAAAAAAGAAGACTGAGAGGAGACTTAATAGCTGTCTACAAATATCTCAGAGGCTGTCACTTTGTAGAAGGATGATCTTTATTCTCATTTGCACAAGGAAAGACTAAAAGCAATGGGATGAAACAGAATGGGAGGAGACACATATTAGATAAACTTTTTGACAGTTATGGTGATCAAAGAGTGGAACAGGCTGCCACAAGAGGTGGTGAGATCTCATTAAATGGAAGTCTTCAAACAGAGGTTGGACTGACATCTGTCTGGTATGATTTAGCAAATCCTGCTTTTGGCAGGGGGTTGGACCAGATGACCCCTATTAGGCGTTGAGTTTCTGGCACTGCCCAGCAGAAATCCCGAGCCTTGCCTTTGGCAGTCTCCCATTTCTCTCCGGCCACAGAGGAGCCTGCTCAGCAGACTCATCGATCCCGGCGCTCTGCCCAGACTAGCTCTGTGGGTTTGGGTGCTGCTGCTACCTCTGGTTCAGCTATAGCAACGCATGTTGGTCTGCAGCGAACAACTTCAGGGACCAAGTCTTCCTTTCGGTCCACTGAGCATGCCCGTGGGACGATCTACCATTGGAAAACAGAGGTCACATGCTCTGGTCCTTCTCCAGCTCGGACTGGAAGGTTCCGGAAGGACGCTGCTATAAAAGGTTCGCATGGCCACTCAGCCATTCACTAGTATAGACTCTTATTGTATATTGTGTGAGTGATGATGGATGCATGTATCTGGTGACTGACTCATTATGACTCCCCTCCCTTGGATACGTATGGTATAGGGCTATAGAGTTAGAGTCAGCGCCTACTAGTGGCTTGGTCTGCGCCACAGTGCTTCCACATCTCAGCACCTCACTCAGTGCCATATTGTGCCGTACAGAGCTGGGCATCTTCAGTACCGCATTAAGCGGCTGCATCCGCCAGTGCGACACCGTGCGCAAGTCTAGCGCTTTCCTCCATTGTTTTGGGTGGTTAGTGGCATCCGCCAGAGCGGTGCAGTTCGCACATAATGCACTTTAGTTATTTAATTTGTTTCTTCCTGGCACCACTGTTGCAGTGCCACACACTAGTGTGACTAGAGGGACTCTAACCAAGTGTCTCAGGGGTAGAGTCCTGTGTCTATACACCAGTGCTCACATTGCCGAGCTCTGTGAGCATAAACAGGCTGCGGCAATTGTGTTTGGCGGTCGGGCGGCTTTGTGAGGTAACAGAGTCCACCTCTGCACACACTAGGTGGAGGTAACCCCGTGTGTTCCTCTATTGTACCGCCATATAACGTCCGCCATTACCGAGCAGCAGTTACCATCTCTGCACGGTGGACCCTGGGCTGTGAACGCACCTAATAACCTTCCTTATTATTTGGTGCATTCTACCAGCCCATAACATTATATTAGCGCCAGGGTCTGGCTTGTAATGGCAGGCGAACAGCGACTGCAGCGGTACATCCAACAGCAGGAGGGCAGGTTGGCGGTTCTCGAGCACTCAGCCTCAGCTGTGGATGTTACCGCGGTTGCTGTTCAGGCAGCCACGGAGGCTGTCTCCCGTGTGTCCCCTGCCATCCCTGCCCCGACTTTTTCCCACCTCCCATTGCCCGAGAAGTTCTCGGGCGATAGTGCTTCTTGTAGGGGTTTCGTGAGCCAGTGTACCATACACCTGGAGTTGCTGGCTGCATGATTTCCCTCCGAGCGGGCTAAAGTGGGATTTGTTATTTCCCTCTTGTCGGGCAGGGCTCTGGAGTGGGCCACACCGCTGTGGGAGCGTGGTGATCATGTGGTGCAGAGTGCCTCGCAGTTCTTGGCACTCTGAAGCAGGTGTTTCTGGGACCGTGAGTCACCCATGACACCGCGCTCCAGCAGCTGGCATTATTGCAGGGCTCATCTCTGGTCAGCCAGTATGCCATCCGATTCCGGACTCTAACTTCAGAACTAGAGTGGTCAGATAAGACCCTCATTCCAGGGTTCTGGAGAGGTCTGGCTAACCACGTAAAGGATGCCCTGGCTACCAGGGAGATTCCCGCCACACTGGAGGAGCTTATCACCATCTCCACCCTCATAGACCTTCATTTTTCGGAGCAAAGGTTGGAGCGGTCCCAAGTGTAGGCAGAGGTTTTTACGTTAGCACCCTGCTTTGCTAAACCTCCGGAACCTCCCGATCGGGCGTTCGAGTTCCACGAGGCTATGGGGGGATTCTCGCGCGGGACTCAGGTCCCGGTCCGCGTGAGCACCCGTGGTCTGTCACATTTGCCGGCAGTCTGGTCATTCTGCCAACAGGTGCCCACAGTGGCCAGGAAAACACTCGCATCTAGTGGACGCCGGAGGAAACCTACTAGATACCGCAACGTTTTCCTCCAAGCTGTCCTTTGAGGGGACGCTTGAGTTTAGCTCTTCCACTCTGGTGGTGGAGGTTTGCGTGAACTCCAGGGCAGAGGGCAATTTCATGTCGTCTGCCTTCGCCCAACGGCACGCAATTCCTCTGGTTTTACTACCTCAGCCTGTCACCATCAGAGTGGTGAATGGAGCGACACTACCCTCTCAGATTACCCACCAGACCTCCCCGCTGATACTCTCGCTGTCTCCTTCCCATCAGGAGATGCTATCTCTCCTTGTTATGCCTGAGGGTATCGACCAGGTCCTCTTAGGGGTCCCTGGTTGCGTCATCATTCTCCCCATATAGAATGGTCCACGGGGAGAATTCTCAGGTGGAGTAAATCCTGTGAGGGTAGATGTCAGCGGGAGTGCGTTCAGGTTGCCTCCACTGAAGTCCCCGCAGGTCTCTCCTCTCTCCCTAAATACTATGGACAGTATGCAGACGTGTTCTCCAAGAAGGCAGCGGAGACCCTTTTGCCTCACCGCCCCTACGACTCTCCTATTGACCTCTTGCCTGGTGCTGAGCCTCCCCGGAGTTGAGTCTATCCCCTATCTCTCCCAGAGACAGAGGCCATGTCTCAATATATCAGGGAGAATCTGGCAAGAGGATTCGTTAAGAAGTAAGTGTCATCAGCGGGGGCGGAATTCTTCATCCAGAGTAAGAATGGAGAACTACGTCCCTGCATCGATTACAGGGGTCTTAACGCCATAACCGTTAAGAATAATTATCCTCTGCCCCTGATATCGGAACTCTTCGATAGGTTACGAGGAGCGAGAGTGTTTACTAAACTTGATCTGTGGGGGGCTTGCAACCTGATTCGCATCCGTGAGGGGGACGAATGGAAGATGGCTTTTAACACTAGGGACAGGCACTATGAATACCTGGTGATGCTCTTCGGGCTCTGTAATGCTCCAGCCGTCTTCCAAGACTTTGTGAATGACATCTTCCGGGGTATGCTCACCACCTCAGTTGTAGTCTATCTGGATGATATCCTTATCTACTCTCCAGATATTGACTCCCACCGGAGAGATGTTTGCAAAGTTTTCGACCTCCTACGAGCGAACTCCCTCTATGTAAAGTTGGAGAAGTGTGTGTTTGAGCAGGAGCCCTTGCCTTTCCTGGGCTATATCATCTCTGCCCAGGGATTGGCCATGGATCCTGTCAAACTACAGGCAGTGATGGATTGGCAGGAGCCCCATTCTCTCAAAGCAGTGCAGCGCTTTATGGGGTTCATAAATTATTATCGCCAATTCATTCCCCACTTCTCGACTTTGGTAGCCCCCTTGGTGGCCCTCACCAAGAAGGGTGCAAATCCCAAGTTGTGGTCAGAACCTGTCTCCAAGGCCTTCTCCTCCATTAAGACCCATTTCGCTAGCCCTCCCATTCTACATCGTCCCGTCATCGTTCTGGAGGTGGATGCCTCTTCCGTCGGTGCTGGAGTAGTCCTGTTCCAGAAGGACTCGCAAGGTTGGAAGCACCCATGCTTCTTCTTCTCCAAGACCTTCACACCAGCAGAGAGGAATTATTCCATCGGGGACAGGGAGTTGCTAGCGATGAAGTTGGCCTTCTCGGAGTGGAGACACCTCCTGGATGGGGCTCGCCACCCTTTCCAGGTGTTCACTGACCACAAGAACCTGGTGTATTTGCAGACGGCCCAGCGGCTAAATTCTCGCCAGGCCAGATGGTCCTTGTTTTTCTCCCGGTTCCATTTCACACTCCATTTCCTATCCGGTGAGCAGAACGTCAGTCCTGATGCTCTCTTCCGCTCCATGGTGTCATCGGAGGAGGAGGAGCCTCGGCTCATCGTCCCGTCCGAGAGACTGAGGACTGTGGCTCTGGTCACACTTGAGTCAGTACCTCCAGGCAAGACATTTGTCCCTGCCCATCTGTGACTGGAGGTCCTCTCTTGGGCTCATTCGTCCAGGGTGGGTGGACATTTCGGGACAAAACGGACCTCTGAGCTTCTGGCGAGGACGTACTGGTGGCCACATATGGCCCGTGACGTCAGGGACTATATTCAGGCGTGCGTCTTTTGTGCCCAGAATAGGTCCTCTCGGCAGCGGCCCACTAAGCTACTTTACCCTCTACCGGTAACGGACAGGCCCTGGTAGATGGTCAGTATGGACTTTGTGGTGGGACTGCCCAAGTCCAGTGGCAGCACGGTCATTTGGGTTGTCACTGACCACTTCACCAAGATGGTGCACCTGGTACCTCTCTCCCGGTTTACTTCTGCACGGGGCCTGGCAGCGTTGTTTATTAAGCACGCTTTCCGCCTGCACGGCATGCCGGATAAGATTGTCAGTGATCGGGGTCCTCAGTTTGTGTCTCGATTCTGGAGAGAGCTCTGTAGCCTTCTTAGCATTGAGCTAAATCTCTCCTCGGCCTATCATCCCGAGACGAAAGGGTTGGTAGAGTGAGCCAACCAGACCCTGGTCACATATCTACAACATTTTGTCTCGGCCAGGCAGGATGACTGGGCATCCTTGCTGCCATGCGCGGAGTTCGCTTTGAACAGCGCTGCGGCCGACTCTACCGGTCAGACCCCATTCCTCCTAAATTACGGCCAGAATCCACACGTCCCTGTGCCCATGCCCGTGTCATCCACCGACTCTAGGGTCACAAAACAAAGAAAACACTGCGGCAGCCGGCAAAGGCACTCAATCAGTGAAACCCTAGGATTTCACTGATTGAGCGCCTTTGCCGGCTGCCAAAGTGTTTTCTTTGACTGGTCTCCCTGAGGTCAGTGATTGTTTTGTGATGTTGGTCTACTAGGCATTGCTCCCACCTAGACAGAATCCTACTCCACACTGATGAGGGGCAACACCCCGAAACAGCTGTCTGTGGATGGATACCTGGCCTTGGTATTTCCCTTGTCATATCTGTAAACTCGTAAAGAGCTGGATATTGACTTAAAAGGGCACTTAATATGGTGGTAATGGTGGTTTCCGAAAGGAGCCACTCCTTGGCTGGGTCCTTCCCTGGAGGAAGATCTGGCTAGTCCCGTGTTTGAGACTCTTAAATGAGGCTCCACGGACTTTATTTGCATAACCGACTCTAGGGTGGCACACTGGGAGGTGGAGGCACGTGACATATGGGATTGCACTCAGGATGCTCTCCGGGCCTCCAAGGAGAGAATAAGGGTCTCCGCTGATGCACACTGGCGCCCTGCTCTGACCTTTGCCCCTGGCAACTTAGTGTGGCTATCCGCCCGTAACATCAGGCTGCGGGTTGAGTCCGCTAAGATCGCACCTCGCTACATTGGTCCCTTCAAGGTCTTTGAGCAGGTCAACCCTGTGACCTACCGTCTTGCCCTTCCACCACACTTGGCTATCACTGACACCTTCCACGTGTCCCTCCTTAAGCCTGTTCACATGTCCCTGTTCTCCGAGTCATCTACCGAGACATCGGACCAGTCTTCGGACGAGTTTGAGGTCAATGCCATTGTGGGATGCAGGGTGGTGCGTGGTAAAAAGTTTTATTTGGTGGACTGGAAGGGTCATGGTCCAGAGGCTCAGACCTGGAAGCCAGTGGAGAACATCCACGCTCCGCTCCTAATTGTGGCATTTGAGCGTAGCGAGGCTCAGAGAGGAGGGGGCCCTATGAGGAGGGGTAATGTTAGGCATCGGGTTTCTATCGCTGCACAGCAGAAATCCTGAGCCTTGCCTTCGGCAGTCTCCCATTCCTCTCCAGCCACAGAGGAGCCGGCTCAGCAGACTCGTCGATCCCGGCGCTCTGCCCAGACTAGCTCTGTGGGTTTGGTTGCTGCTGCCACATCTGGTTCAGCTATAGCAACGCATGTTGGTCTGCAGGGAACAACTCCAGGGACTAAGTCCTCCTTTCGGTCCACTGAGCATGCCCGTGGGACGATCTCCCATTGGAGATCGGAGGTCACATGCTCAGGTCCTTCTCTAGCTCGGATTGGACCACCAGGAAGGTCCCGAAAGGACGCTGTTATAAAAGGTTCACATGGCCGCTCGGCCATGCACTAGTATAGACTCTTATTGTATATTGTGTGAGTGATGATGGATGCATGTATCTGGTGACTGACTCATTATGACTTCCCTCCCTTGGATACGTATGGTATAGGGCTATAGATTTAGAGTCAGCGCTTACTAGTGGCTTGGTCAGCGCCACGGTGCTTCCACATCTCAGCACCTCACTCAGCACCATATAGTGCCGTCCAGAGCTGGGCACCTTCAGTACTGCATTAAGCGGCTGCATCCGACAGTGCGACGCCGTGCGCAAGTCTAGCGCTTTCCTCCATTGTTTTGGGTGGTTAGTGGCGTCCGCCAGAGCGGTGCAGTTCGCACATAGTGCACTGTAGTTATTTAATTTGTTTCTTCCTGGCACCACTGTTGCGGTGCCGCGCACTAGTGTAGCTAGAGGGACTCTAACCCAGTGTCTCAGGGGTAGAGCCCTGTGTCTATACACCAGTGCTCACATTGCCAAGCTCTGTGAGCATAAACAGGCTGCAGCAATTGTGTTTGGCGGTCGGGTGGCTCTGTGAGGTAACAGAGTCCACCTCTGCACACACTAGGTGGAGGTAACCCCGTGTGTTCCTCTATTGTACCGCCATATAACGTTCGCCATTACCTAGCAGCAGTTACCATCTCTGCACGGTGGACCCCGGGCTGCGAATGCACCTAATTACTGTACCTTCCTTATTATTTGGTGAGTTCCGCCAGCCCCTAACAGTCCCTTCCAACTCTACCATTCTGTAATTCTATGATCCTATGATTCTATAACTCCTGTCTTTATAAATTATCTAGATAAGGGAACTTAAGGTAAGCTAATCAAATTTGCAAAGGATGCAAAGCTAAGAGGGCTAGCTAACACTAGAGAAGACAGAGAAACGATTCAGAAGGATCTAAATAAGTTTGAACAATGTGCAGCGGCTAATAGAATGGTATTTAATAGAGAGCATTGCAAGATTTTGCATCTGGGCAAGAAAAATGAAAATTACATCTACAGAATGGGAGAAATAGAAACTAAGCAACAGCACGTGTGAAAAAGTCGACTATACTAATAGATCACAGACTGCACATGAGTTAATAGTGTGATGTAGCATCAAAAAATGCAAGCACAGTTCTGGGCTGTATTAAGAGAAACATAAAGTCTAGATCATATAAAGTAATTATCCTCCTCTGTTCCTCCTTAGTCAGGCCCCATCTGTGTCTGGTTATAGGCATCACATTGTAAAAAAGACATTGAAAAACTAGAGCAAGTTCAGAGAATAGCTACCAGGATTGTGAGCAGACTGCAAAGTATGTTCTACTAGGAACAGTAAAGAATCTGGGAATGTTTAGTGTGCAAAGCGCTAAAAAAAGAAGGCTAAGAGGAGACATAATAGCTGTCTACAAATACTGTATATGAAGGGATGTCAGTGTTGAAGGATCATCCTTATTCTCATTTGCACATGGAATCATGAGAAGCATCGGAATGTAACTAAATGGGAGAAGATAAAATTAAATATTAAAAAAAAAATTTGACATTGAGGATGATCAATGAATGGAACAGGCTGTTATGAGAGGTCGTGAGTTCTCCTTCAATGGAAGTCTTCAAACAGATGCTGGACAGATATCCATCTGAGATGATTTAGTGAATCCTGCGCTGCAATGAGCAGGGGGTTGGTACGATGACCTTTGACGTCCCTTTCAACTCTTACATTCTGTGATTCTAACTCTTCTGCGATGTGCTGTTTTCACATAAATATATGAGTTTAAAGTGAATCTGTCAGCAGGATTGTGCTTAGTAAACCACAGACACAGTCATGTTGGCACTGTTATACTGATTAAAATCATACCTTGGTTGATGAAATACATCTTGTGGTTGTTGTTTACTCTTTATTTGCAGTTTTCAGTTAATTAGATTCTCGTGCTTCGGGGCGGGCCAGTGTTTGGGGCTTTATGTGGTGTTCTGCTTACATATGCATGTTTATGGCATTATGACAGGTTATTGATCGTTCAGTGACCTGCCCCCTATTTTACATACTACATAGACTATTGTGTGGAAAAAAAAATTGACATTCATCACGCAGGCAGTGGTGCATGCTCTGTAGCATGATACAATGGATAATATGTCTATATGCATTTATTATTTAGTCATATAATATTGTGGGGAGAAGAAAACAAAATATTATTTTCAACAAAATGGAACTGTCGGCTGTGCCTGCACAGTAACATCTATCGCGTTCCGATAGATGTTACTATGCAGGGGCCGATGCCAGCGCCATTTTGCTAGAGGAAAAAAAATTGGCTCTATCAAGATGGCACAGGCGGCACCTGCGCAGTATCATCTATCGCCAGCTTGATAGTGTCTGTAGCTTACTGAGTAAAATCCTGCTTTCAGGTTCAATTTAAGAAGAGGCTGTTGCTGCTTTGCTGAGGCAGTGCTGCACTGCTTATAACTTGCGACTGATTGACGATAATTCTGAGATGGAGGAGAGGAGGAGGGGTGGGTGCAGGAACTGGTGTAAGAGGAGGGGTAAATCCTGATGGAACTGGGGCCTGCAATTTTAAGTGTTGGTAGCACATGTCCCAGAGTCCGACTCAGTCCCGGCCTCCAGCAAGTTCACCCAATGTGTTGTCAGGGAAATATTGTATCCCTGGCCACAAGCTCTTGTCAGTCGTTAAGTGGACCTTCCCAATAACTGCATTGGTTAAGGCATGGGCGATGTTATGAGACAAGTGTTGGTGTTAGGCTAGTTTCACATTAGCGTTTACGGCCGCAGCGTCGGGCTGCGCACGGCCGCTGCTAAGCGCACCAAATTGCAACGTGTTGCATTTGGCGATGGTCGGCGCAGCGTCAAAAGGACACATGCGCCGCCAAACGCATACCTGTGCACGGTCTGCGTCCCCAGTGCTAGAGATAGGGGATGCAGGACACATGCAGCATCATGCGTCCATAGGCGGAGCTACCGATGGAGGCGCGGAAGGGGCGGGGCTTAGCGGCGGCCGTGCGCAGCCCGACGCTGCAGCCGTAAACGCTAATGTGAAACTAGCCTTAGGCAGGTACAGCTTTCCAGGAGAAATATTTGCAACTGTGGAGTGAATACCGAGGGACAGCCACCGCCATGATGCTGAAAAAAGCCTCAGTATCCACAAACCTAAACGGCAACATTTGCATGGCAAGGAGTCTGGAAATGCGGTTGTTTAGTGTTTTGGCCTGTTGGATGGTAGCTGCATATTTCTGCTTGCTTTGGATATGAGCGGTATTATTAGAGAATAGAATATATTTGAATTAACTCTAAAAGGGCTGATGGTTTAACGTAGCAGCACCAAGGATTATGTTATCAACCCTGCTCTATTTGCATCTTATACTGTACATTATTCCTACCCCACAATCTAATATTGTATATATTGCATCAACTCAACTACTATTTACTACTGTTTAATAGTGTATGAGTTTCTGTCTCCAGCAATAGTGTTATATTGCCAGTACAGTACTGTTAAAGAAAAAAAAAACAGTTGCTGTTCACTGTGTGTTTAGCTGGAGCACATTTTACTTTTTCTTTGCGAGGTGACAGACAAGATGTTAAGATCCTAAGCTATATGAAATACCAGTTGTAAGCTGTATTATCGCTGGTCCTGAATAAATATATATCCACTGTTGAATGACTGGACAGTACAGATATTAATCCGCTGTCAACAAACCTTCCTTAAAAATCATAGTTCTTGGCAGTAGAGATGAGCGACTTTGCCTTTTTTAGGTCGAGTCGGGTTTCATGAAACCCGACGTTCTCAAAAGTCGAGTCGAACGAAATCAGCCGACTATCGGGAAAAGTCGAAGATCTGACTGAAACACGAAACCCAATGTAAATCAATGGGGAAGCAAAGTTGGCAGGGAGTGGAAGACAGTAAACACACCTACATGCCGGACCGCTTTTTTAAAGTGCGCAAAATCTCTCTCTCTCTGTCTCCCCGGATGCTGCACATGTCATCTCGTTGCCCACAGTGTACGTCCTTGTTCAGTGGCTGAAAAAAGTCATATGCAAGCATTAAATCCGACTTTGGCGCTCGTTTTGCCGACCGCATGGCCGACTTCACGCTGTGGTCGAGTTTCGGTTGGCAAAACCCTACTTTGCCATAAGTGGATGACTTATGAATCTGGCCGACCTGTTTCGCTCAACTCTACTTGGCAGCACATCTGAGTAAACAGTATGTGTGCCTCAAAGCGATTCATAGAATCATAGGGGGTTGGCCATCTGGTCCAACCCCCTGCTCAAAGCAGGATTCACTAAATCATTCCAGACAGATGTCTGTCCACCCTCTGTTTGAAGACTTCTATAGAAGGAGAATTCACCACCTCTCATGGCAGTCTGTTCCACTCATTGATCACCCTAACTGTCAAAAAGTTTTTTCTAATATCTAATCTGTATCTCCTCCCATTCAGTTTCATCACATTGCTTTTAGTCTTTCCATGTGCAAATGAGAATAAAGATGATCCTTCTACAATGTATCCTTTCAGTCTTCTCTTTTGCAAGCTAAACATTCCCAAATCTTGCAACCGTTCCCCATAGCACATGGTTGTTCCAGTTTGTTTATGTCTTTTTTAAAATGTGGTGCCCAAAACTGGACACAGTATTCCAGATGAGGTCTGACTAAAGGGGCAATAATGACTTCATGTGATCTAGACTGTATGCTTCTGTTAATACATCCTAGAATTATATTTGCCTTTTTGCTGCTGCATCACACTGTTGACTCATGTTCAGTCTGTGATCTATTAGTATACCCAAGCCTTTTTTACATGTGCTGTTGCTTAGCCCTATTCCTACCATTCTGTATATGCTTTTTCATTTTTACTGCCCAGATGTAGTACTTTGCAATTATACCTGATAAAAATCATTCTGTTAGTTGTTGCCCACTGCTCCAGTTTATTTATATCTTTTTGAATCCTCTCTCTTCTCTAGTATTAGCTATCCCTCCTAGCTTTGTGTCATCAGCAAGTTTAATCAGTGTACCCTCAATTCCTTCTTCTAAATAATTGATAAAGATGTTGAATAATACAGGGCACAGGACAGAGCCCTGTGGTACCCCACTTGAGAAATTGTTCCAACTGGATGTGCAACCATTTACTACCACTCTTTGGGTCCGATCAATAAGTCAGTTATAAAGACACCTAACAGTTGCCTTGTCCTTTCCAAACTTAGTCATTTTTTCAATAAGGATTGTGTGAGATACTTTGTCAAATGCTTTGCTGAAGTCAAGATATACTATATCTACAGCATTTCTGTGATCCACCCAGTCAGTGATTCTGTCATAGAAGGAAATTAAGTTAATCTGACATGACTTATTAGTTACAAACCCATGCTGACTCTGTTTAATCATTCTATTCTTACCAGGTACTTACATACATGTTGTTTAATAATTTGTTCAAAGATTTTTCCTGGTTTAGAAGTCAGACTCACCGGCCTATAGATCCCTTGGTCCACCTTCTTCCCCTTTTTGAAGATAGGAACAACATTTGCTCTTCTCCAGTCTTCTGGGACTTCTCCAGTTCTCCAAGAATATTCAAAGATTATGGAGAGTGGTTCAAAAATTTCTTCTGCTATCTCCTTCAGTACTCTGGGGTGTAATTCATCTGGTCCTGGAGACTTGAATTAATTTATGTTAGCTGAGTGATTCCTCACTATCTTTCTGTTTATAGATATCCTGGATTCGTCTATTCCCTTAATAGCACAGTGAAGATCAGTTGTTAGAAATTATACTCTATGCACACAGAATGATCATGTTAGAGATGCGATCAGCTTGCCTAAACAGCTGATTAGCAATCATTTACTGGCCATGGACCTGCCAGTATATATACACCTTTCCAAGTACTGGTACCCCAAATACTCTCCGCTTGCATCACAAGGTCAGATTGCAGTATAAATTTGATCCTTTTTTGTGTTACTTGCCTGTGACTTTGGTGTAGAAACCTGCAAGATGATAAAGGCCCTTCAAGTGAATTTTAGTATTTTGGACAAAATATCATCTTTTTTTCGTGAGATATTATATCACATGACATATTTCTTGACATATTTCGTGACTATCATTGTTTTTTTGTGACATATTGTAGTTCATGTTAGTGGTAAAATTTCTTCAATATGACTTGTGTTTATTTATGAAAAAAAACGGAAATTTGGCAAACATTTTGAAAATTTTGCATTTTTCAAACTTTTTAATTTTTGTACCCTTAACTCAGAGAGTGATATCGAACAAAAATAGTTAATAAATAACATTTCACACATGTCAACTTTACATCAGCACAATTTTGGAAACAACATTTTTTTTGTTAGGACGTTATAAGGGTTAAAAGTTGACCAGCGATTTCTAATTTTTCCAACAAAATTTACAAAACCATTTTTTTAGGGACCACTTCACATTTCAAATGAATTTGGGAGTCAAAATAACAGAAAATACCTAAAAGTGACACCATTCTAAAAACCACATTCAAGACATTTATTAACCCTTCAAGTGCTTTACAAGAACTAAAGCAATGTGGGAGGAAAAAATGAACATTTAACTTTTTTCACAAAAAATTTACTTTGGAACCAATTTTTCTTTATTTTCACAAGGGTATCAGGAGAAATGGACCACAAAATTTGTTGTGAAATTTCTCCTGAGTACGCCAATACCCCTTTTGTGCGCGAAAGCCACTGTTTGGGCCCATAGCAGGGCTCAGAAGGGAGGGAGCACCATTTGACGTTTTGAATGCAAAATTGGCTGGAATCAAAGGTGGCGCCATGTCGCGTTTGGAGACCCCCTGGTGTACCTAAACAGTGGAAACCCCCCAATTCTAACTCCAACCCTAACACACCTCTAACCCTAATCCCAACCTTAACCATAACCCTATCCACAACCTAACCACAACACACCCCTAACCCTAATCCCAACCCTAACAATAAAACTAACCACAAACCTAACCCTAACACACAACCCTAACTTTAGCCAAACACTAACTTTAGCCCAACACTAACTTTAGCCAAACCCTAACCCTAGCACCAACCCTTAATTTATCCGAACCCTAACTTTATCCCAACCATAACTTTAGCTCAACCCTAACTTTCGCCTAACTCCAAATATAAGTCCACCCATAACCTTATAACCAGCAGTGAATTGGTGTTATAACATGGTTTCAGTAGTGAACATTTTGGGAGTAAGTTATCAATGTGTTTTTGCCAGAAAGCTGATGTTAAACATTTTGAAAAGTTCTTATTTGTTTTATGCAACATGGAATTGTACTGTGTTGAGGATTACTGCAGGAGCCTTAAAATGTGTATGGGGCACTATAGGGGCATCATGCTGTATTGGAGTAATAGGGAAACATTATAGTCTGTGGCGGGCACAGTAGATGCATCATATTGTTTATAGGTGAGCTGTGGGCAGTATACTGTATTGAACATTAAACTCTTTGGAGAGCACTGTAGGAACATCATTGTTGTGAACTCATTTTCTGGTCTGCCTCTGGTTTCTGATGAGGGAGCTAGTTGTGCTGACAGAGGAGTTGTGAGTTCTCTTTCCGGGCTCCCTCTGGTGGTGGCAGGAGGTAGTGAAGCTGATCTAATTAACAGAGCCCTGCCACCTGATAATGAGGAAGAGGAGTGGACATCTGGAGTCTCAGACAGGATATAAGACAGCCGACTCCCTATTCCCATGCTGGTGATTTTTTCCTGCCTCCTGAGGTCTTAGTTTCCAGCTCAGTTCCTGCCTTCTCAAGCTAAGTTGTCTTTGCTAATGTTCACATTTGATTTGGTTTGGTCTATTCTGTTTTTTGTGTGGTCAGCCAGCCCCAGCTGGGGCTGTGCTGAATTTCCACTCTTATGTCACTGTATGTGCCAGTGTGCTTTTTGTCCCTTATTAGATTGGCCTCTTTTTGTTCTTTTCTCAGAATATGCCAGAGTGCTGATATAGTGGGAGAAGTCTAGTGACTTCAGGGTATTTTTTGCTATCAGAAGTGTTGGACATTTTTGCAGGGTTTTTTGGCGTGATTGCAGACAGTATCTTTCCTTTCCTGTCCTTTCTAGCTAGTGTGGGCCCCATCGTTTGCTCAGCCTATTTTCCTGCCTGTGTTCGTGTTTTCATCTTGTCTCACCATCAATACATGTGTGGGGGCTGTCTATTCCTTTGGGGTCTGCTCTGGGGCAGTTTTAGATTTTCCCTTTTCTTGCTTTAGGCTTATTTATTCCTCCGGCTGTGACGAGGTGTCTAGAATCATCGTAGGTATGCTCCATGGCTGCTATTAGTTGTGTGGTTAGGATCAGGGGTCGGCAATCCACGTAGTTTTCTGTGTTGGCTTGGTCTTGTTTTCCTCCTCGGTGACCCATTCATAACACATCATACTTTGGGGAGGTGTAAGTTATCATGCTGCGTTACAGGCACTGTGGCAGCATAATACTTTGCTGGGGGCATTGTGGCTTTATCATACTGTGACTGTAGGTGGATTGTGGTTAAAAATTGTGTGGGGTAAGTCACTGTGGCATGTTTTTCGGAGCAATATACTCTATGGAGGTCATTAAGGTGATATTGTAGACAATGAGAACACTAAGAGACTTTAGTAGGGGTAAAATTACTGTGTATGTGTAAGTGTAGGCTTATTTTTAACACTGTTTTTCATTTTCTTTATTGTATTACTGAACATTGTATGTCTCTGAAAGTGAAGAAAGCATGACAATATGTATTGAACATATACTGAACCACTTAGATTGCTCGAAGGTGGTATTGCAAAGCCTTTGTAAATTGTAAATGCAATTCTGGATAGAATGAGCCTATTATATATTAAATTATAAGCTATCTCAAAAGTAATTTCAAAGAAAAGGACTTTCAAAGTTCTGAGATTCTATCTAGATTTAAATGGTGAAATGGAATTCTAATGTCGGCCCCTTGTAAGAGGTAAGATTTCTTCAGAAGTGGCCATATATCTGTTACAAAACCTTCTTTGAATCCAGCTGTGATTCTTTCCATTGCATACAAAAAGTGTAAACATGAAGTACATAAGATTTCTTAGTTTACTTTCATCCATAATACAAACACATAGTTCATCTCATTTCACGTCCCTCTCAAGTATCGTTTAAATACAGTAGTATCAAATATTAGATACCTGTTGTAATTTTGTTTAGATTATGATAATTATCATATCTACAAGATGAAATGCCTTGTCCAGCAGAATAAAAATATGTTCCATTGTGCTTACCCCTAGACCAGAACGGGCCTTAACCTCTTAATGACCTAAGAAGAAATAAAAAGTTTTTAAAAATATGAAAAAATATATACTTATGCCCCTTTTACCCTTTTTTTTAAATAAAAAAAACATATTTGGTATTGTTGCATCAAAAAATATAATTTATCAATATAGTAAATTAACTAACCTTATCAGGAAACACTGTAAAGAGAAAAAGAATCAAAACCTGAGAATTCTGCTTTCTCAGTCATATCTACCTAAATTATATCAATAAAAATATCAGCTGCTAGTGCAAAGTTCAAGCCCTCACAAAGCTCAATAAATTTAAAATAAAAATGTTACAAGTCTCTGAAAACAAATTTTTTTACACATTTCTATTTTTTTCCACTACTTTACTGATGCAAAAAAAGCGTTACAAGTCTGGCATCACTCTAATTGTACTGATCTGCAGAATTATACTTCCAAGTCATTTTTACAACACAAAGAACACCATAAAAGCAAACCTCAAAAAGCAACTGTCGAATTGTGCCTTTATATTTTTTGTTTTTCACATTTCATACCAAATAACCTATTAAGTACCGTATATACTCGTGTATAAGCCGACTTGCGTATAAGCCAACCACCTAATTTTGCCACAAAAATGGTAAAACTTATTGACTCATGTATAAGCCGAGGGTGGTGCTGCACAAGGGTTAATGGTGGTCCAAAAAGATGCTCCATAGATAAATACCCCCCATATACTGCTGCACAAGGGTTAATGGTGTCCCAAGTAGATGCTCCATACATAAATACCCCCCATATATTGCTGCACAAGGGTTAATGGTGTCCCAAGTAGATGCTCCATACATAAATACCCCCTGTTATGATGAGTCACCGAAGGAGGAAAAAACAAAATACCAGCTAAGTCCAGAAAAACCAGAGAGGTTGGCAGCTATCGGATTGCAGACCCCTGAACCTATCCACAACAACTAGCAGTAGCCGTGGGGGGTTCCTACGGTGCCCTAGACCCCTCGATCACAGCCGGAGAACTACATAGCCTAAAGACAGAAAGGGGAAAAACTAAACTGCCCCAGAGCAGACCCCAAAGCAATAGGCAGCCCCCAACATATAATGACGGTGAAGCAAGATGAAAACACTAACACAGATAGAAAGATAGGTTGAGCAAATGATGGGGCCCAAGCTAACTACATAGGACAGGATAGGAAAGCTGCTGTCTGCCATCCGCAAAAACCCTATCAAAATGAGCCAACCGACTGATAGGAAAAACAGGCCCTGAAGTCGCTAGGCTTCAAAAGACTATATCAGCACTCAGGTATATTCTGAAGACAGAGCAAAAGAACAACAGATCAGAGACAAAAATGGAATTCAGCTCACCCCCGGCCGGGGATGGCAGAACTCCCAAAAAACAAGGCAAAACAAAAACAAAACTGAAGAGTACAAAGCAGAGCAGAAAAACTTAGCTTTGAGATGCAGGAATCAGACTGGTCTCCAAGAATCCAGCAGGAAAATCACCAGCCAGGAAGAAGGGCGTCGGCAGCCTTATATCCAGTCCTCAATTCCAGCCACCCAGTCATCATCTAGCTGCCCAGGTGTTTGGTAATCAGTCTCACTACCTTCCTTCACTAGAGGAGGGAGTTCATCAGACCTCAATGGTGAAGGGAAAAATGAACTCACAACAACCCCCCATATATTGCTGTACAATGGTTAATGGTGTCCCAAGTAGATGCTCTATACATAAATACCCCCCATATATTGCTGCACAAGGGTTAATGGTGTCCCAAGTAGATGCGCCATACGTAAATACCCCTCATATATTGCTGCACAAGGGTTAATGGTGTCCCAAGTAGATGTTCCATACATAAATACCCCCATACGCTACACAAGGGTTAATGGTGTCCCAAGTAGATGCTCCATACATAAATACCCCCATATATTGCTGCACAAGGGTTAATGGTGGCCCAAATAGATGCTCCATACATAAATACCCCCCATATATTGCTGCACAAGGGTTAATGGTGTCCCAAGTAGATGCTCCATACATAAATACCCCCCATATGCTGCACAAGGGTTAATGGTGGCCCAAGTAGAAGTTCCATACATAAAATACCCCCCATATGCTGCACAAGGGTTAATGGTGACCCAAGTAGAAGTTCCATACATAAAATACCCCTCATATGCTGCTGCCGCTGCTGCTATATAAAAAAAAAGCATACTCACCTCTCCGTCGCTTGGGGCCAGGTGCCGGTGTTGCCGCTGGCTTAGGCCTCCGGCACTGGCTATATTTACCGTTCCCCGCTCCATCTCTGTCTCCCGGGTCCTGTGCAGTGACGTAAGAAGAGGGCGCGCACTGACTACATCATCGCACCCTCTGCTGAATGTCACAGCCAGAGGACCCGGAGACAGTGATGGAACAGGGAGCAGTAAATATTGCTCTGCTCCCTGTCCTCCCCCGTCATACTCACTCCCCTCCTAGCGCATGATCTCTTCAGCCCCTGCTTCCCGCATGTTCTCGGCGTCCCAGCTGTTCCTGCATTCAGTGGTCACGTGGTACCGCTCATTGCATATTCATGAGTTTAATGAGCGGTACCACGTGACCACTGAATGCAGGAACAGCTGGGACACTGAGATCATGGGGGAAGCAGGGGCTGAAGAGACCGTGCCAGGAGGGGGTGAGTATGGTCTCTAACACCCCCCACTCCCCCTCCCCCGCCGACCCCCGTATATGACTCGCATATAAGCCGAGAGGGGGACTTTCAGCCCAAAAAAATGGGCTGAAAATCTTAGCTTATACATGAGTATATACGGTAAATCCTATATAATGTAAACCCGCAAGAGCATGGTGCTCCCCCTCTACCTGTCTGTCACCATTAGTTTATTCATTGTAATCTCTGTTTGTATTTGGTATGTTACCCCTTCTCATGTACAGCACCATGGAATCAATGAGGCTCTAAAATAAATAATAATAATAATAATTCTCCTGGTATGGATACCTAAGATATGTAGGTTTTTGTTATATGTAGAATACATTTTTAGACATTTTATTTTGTACTACTTTTTTTTTTTTGCAGATGTTTTATACACAACTTGTTTCCCAAGAAATCTCTGGGTAACATTTTTTTCTTTTACTGTTCTTTTTTTCACCACCATAACTTGGGAATCCATAAGAGACTGCTGTGCCAGGCATCACTGGAGAAGAACCAGCAGTTCTGTCTATGCAATCATTTGATCACCAGCTCTTAAAGAAACATTATCAGTACTGAGTTGTTATGAGCACGTATACTCGTTGCTCGGGTTTTCCCGAGCATGCTCGGCTGATCTCCGAGTATTTGGAAGTGTTCGGAGATTTAGTTTTCATCGCCTCAGCTGCATGATTTGCGGCTGCTGGCCAGCCTGAATACATGTGGGAATTCCCTATGAAATAGGCAATCCTCACATGTATTCAGGCTGTCAAGTAGCCACAAATCATGCAGCTGTGGTGACAGAACCTAAATCTCCGAGCACGCCAAAATACTAGGTGGTCACCCAAGCATGCTCGGGAAAACCCGAGCAACGAGTATACTCGCTCATCACTAGTATTGACGTGTCAGTTCTCTGCATATCACTGAGCAGTGAGCACTATGTAGCAAGCAAAAGAGAATACAGAAGAGTTAATAGAAAATACTTCTGTCTTCTTCTCAGGATTCGTGACAGTTTTTTTACAGCTGGGTACAGGACATGCTCCTGCTAAATTGCAGGAATAGAAGTTTTATCCCGGCGAGTAAATTTATATTGGCAAGGACTTAATGCCTAGGAAGAGACTCTATTAATTTTCAGCCTGTCAGCATTATCTGGATAAAATGTGACTTATGGCACTTACTAATAGACGTATTTGTCCAACTAGTCTTAGGCCTTGGCAACCTGAGTTGTGAGTTTAATTCAATACATAAAAAGCTCTTCATGTTCGTAATGATTTTTATTAAGAGAATAGCTGACTTTCTAATTTAAATAATTAAAATATCTATCTACCTGGAACTGAAAAGTGACTACACATTTCACTTACCATATGCAGTTAACCCTACTAGTACTCTCTGCCTACTGCTGCCTCCTCTGATCAGGTCAGTGTTCCTTTCCTACTGCCGTAGTGGCATAGGCCATGCTCCCTGCTGTCACGCTGCTGCTATGCAGGTAGATGCAGGCTCCACTAGATGGCAATAGAGTGGAGGGAGGACTGCACACAGCAAGAGAAGACCTGCAGCGCAGAAGCGAAGCCACCAGCAGGTGGCAGCAGAATAGTCACACAAGCCGGGTCGATATTAGTCTGTAGCACAGTACCAAAGGAATAAACAAATTCAGAGTCAGAAACAAGTCAAATAGGTCAGTACCATTCAGGAGCCAATATGGCAAAGACAAGAAACAAATAGCAGGTCAGGGTCCAAGCCAAGTCAAATACCAGAGAGTCCAAAACATGAAAGGGGGAACACAGAGTTGGGAAAGAAGAGGGAAACAAAACAGACATAGGCAAATTCAGCAACAGCAGGAGGACAAATCAGGGTATACACGGAGTCAGCTACTCACACCGTAGGCAGAAACTATAACTGACATGCTGGCGCCAGAACGAGGCCTGGATCATGACACCTGCCTTTCCTGTGCTTTATGATAACAAGTAGAGAAGGTGTGGTTTAGATGCAGGAGGAATGGAACATCATTTTGAGCTGAAGAGACTGCAGTAGGCACCAGGTAGCATGGCCATAGAAATATTTCTTTACTTTTCAGTCCCAGGGTGTAAGATAGCTCAAATACTGTGAATGATTGAACTTGCCAATATTCAAATTTGTGAAACCACAAGATTTTACAATGAAATTTCTGTTTGCAGGAAAGTTTCTCTATACCTCAAAATACTCACCTCATTGCTCACTTGTCCTTCAGCCTGGTCCTCTGTGCATTCTTTTTTCCCCTTTCCACATCATGCGCAAGATGGGACTTCAGGTTTGACTAGGAATCATGACATCACTTAGTGTGGAGCAAATTTTAAAAAATCTGTATTCAATTACACTTAAATAAACTTGCTAATATTTTGCCAGTACCCTTCTCTGGCTTTTTATTGATTATGCTTGCAATGCTTATTAGTGATGAGCGAGCACTAAAATGCTTGAGTTCTTGGTACTAAAATCAAGCAGGTCGGATGCTCGTACTGGCTTGACTCAAGTACTAAGTATAATGGAAGTCAAGCTTTTTTCCAGAAGATCCTAATAAGAAGGCTGGGGGGCAGGAAAATAGCTGAAGTGGATGGAAACAGTACTGAAATGGAATGGGAACAGGGGAAGGTGTCTTGACATATCCCTGACTCACAAGTTGCTGATGGAAACAATGTTGTCAGAGTTTTACTCCAGTTTTATGGACAGAAAATGAAACATACAAAAATGAAGATAAAATGTATTTTACGTGAAAAAAAGTTAGGAAATATTCTTTCCTGTATAATGACTTGTACATAAGGCAACATTACAAAGAGTAAAAAAATCTCTCCTTCTCCAAACCTTAATAGCCAGGCTATCTCTCAACGTATTTACCCATCATCTATAATTATAGTAGATGGCATAGTAGATGGGAAAATAAAACTACACCCACCAGTAGTTACCAATAGATGTAATTTTTACATTTTACTACCTTATCTGGGCATGTGGTGTTTGTGACATGGTCAGACACATCCTGTATAATTTATGAAGGAGGGACTCTGAAACTCACAAAGCCTATGTGCACAATAGCAAGAACTGTCAAAAATTGGAAGGAGGGACTGCAATACACACTGGAAGACACAATTTATAAGCAAGGGCCTCATGATGACACTGTAATATTTTTTAGCGAGGACTGCATAATGACCCTGTAAAATTTTGAACGAGGGCTGCATGATGACCCTGTAAAAAATTTGAGCGAGGGCCACATGATGACTCTGCAAAAATTTTGAGCAAGGGACACATGATGACCTTGTAAAAATTTTGAGAGATGGCCACTTGATGACCCTCTAAAAATTTAGTGTGAGGGCCACATGATGACCCTGTAAAAATATGGAGTGAGGGCCATATGATGACCCTGTAAAAATTTGAGTGAAGGCCGCATGATGACCCTGGAAACATTATGAATGAGGGCCGCAAGATGACCTTCTAAAAACTATGAATGAGGGCTGACCGATGACCATCTAAAAATTATAAACGAGGGCCACCTGTTTATGCTCTAAAAATTCTGGGCGAAAGCCACATGTTGACCCTGAAAAAATTTTGAACGAAGGCCGCATGATGACCCTCCAAAAATATGAGTGAGGGCCGCATGATGACCTTATAAAAATTATTAGCAAGGGCAAATTGATGACCATCTAAAAATTATGAGTGAGGGCTGCCTGTTTAACTGTAATAATTATGAGTGAGGGCCAAATGATGACTCTGTAAAATTCTGAATGAGGGCCGCATGATGACCCTGCAAAAATTTTGAATGAGTGCCGCATGATTATTCTGCAAAAATTTTGAACGACAACATTTGCAGGGCAAGCTGTCTGGAAATGTGCCCGTTTAGTGTTTGGAGCTGTGGGTGGGTGGCCGGGTATTTCAGTTCGGATTTCAAAGCCTGAGTTAGGACAAAGAATTAGACGTGGTTGCTGATGATGCTTATCATTATCCACAAAATTTTTCATATGTTATTAACATTGTCACCATTGGGGATCACAATATTAATTCCCTAATGGTATGTTTTTGGAGGAAGTCCCATATAAATAGGAAGAACATATACTCCTTGCAGTTATTGTATTTGATAAGATTAGAATCCACCAGCTCGGAAAAAGCTACAGTGGTAACCACTGAGTGATGGACTCATCTGTGCCACAGGAGGGACTTGATTAGCCATTGAAATAAGCCAGTCAACCTGCCATCATTAGTCATGTGCCAGCATTACAAGCTTTCTTCTGTGCTCAACCAAAGTTGACCAATCATCAGTGTTGACAGCGTGACCTGTTAACCTTTTAAATGCCACTGTTAATCATAGACAGTGACATTTAAATGCTACAATCCGGCCCGAACATTTGGTCGATGCATCCCTTGATCACCACGTGAAATCGATAGGCTGCTATGACAGCCGGGGGCTGCCTGAAGGCCCTCATGCCATGTGATCTCTTCTGTGACATCCATCCTGAAGCTACAAATTATAGTATATGATTTTCACTATATATAGCAATACTGTAGTATAAGTCATAAAACAATTGCAGGTTCAAGTCCTCCGTAGGGACAAAAAAATACAAATACATGAAATGTAGTAAAAACATAAATATAACAATTTGAATCACCTCTCCTTTTCTCCAGTTAACAATAAATAAATACTTACCGTATATACTCGAGTATAAACCGAGTCGAGACCCCTAATTTTGCCACAAAAAAATGAAAAAACTTATTGACTCGAGTATAAGCCGAGGGTGGTGCCGCACAAGGGTTAATGGTGGTCCAAAAAGATTCTCCATAGATAAATACCCCCCCATAAAATGCTGCACAAGGGTTAATGGTGGCCCAAAAAGATGCTCCATAGATAAATACCCCCCATAAAATGCTGCACAGGGGTTAATGGTGGTCCAAAAAGGTGCTCCATAGATAAATTCCCCCATAAAATGCTGCACAAGGGTTAATAGAGGCCCAAAAAGATGCTCCATAGATAAATACCCCCCCATAAAATGCTGCACAAGGGTTAATGGTGGTCAAAAAAGATGCTCCATAGATAAATACCTACCATAAAATGCTGCACAAGGGTTAATGGTGGTCAAAAAAGATGCTCCATAGATAAATACCCCCCCATAAAATGCTGCACAAGGGTTAATGGTGGTCCAAAAAGATGCTCCATAGATAAATTCCCCTATAAAATGCTGCACAAGGGTTAATAGTGGTCCAAAAAGATGCTCCATAGATAAATTCCCCCATAAAATGTGGCACAAGGGTTAATGGTGGCCCAAGAAGATGCTCCATAGATAAATACCCCCCATATATTGCTGCTGCAGCTGCTGCTGCAATTAAAAAAATTCACCTCTCGTCGCTGGGAGCCAGGTGCCGGTGTTCTGAGTAGGCGGGACACCGGCGCACTAAGTGGGCCAGGTGCCATTGTCGCCGCTGGCTCAGGCCCCCGGCACTGGCGATATTTACCGGTCCCCATTCCATCGCAGGGCCTACATAGCTCTGTCTCCCAGGTCTCTACAGTGACGTTCAGCAGAGGGCATGCACTGACTACGTCAGTTCAGTCAGGGGAGGACAGAGCCGCTCTTCCAGGTTCCAGTGGTCATGTGGTACCGCTCATTAGACTCATGAATATTTGCATATTCATGACTTTAATGAGTGGTACCACGTGACCGCTGAACAGGAAGAGCAGGGTCGCCGAGACATTGGAACAAGCAGGGGGGCTGCAGAGACTGTGCCAGGAGGGGGTGAGTATGATCTCTGACACCTCCGCTCCCCCTCCCCTGCCGACCTCCGTATATGACTCGAGTATAAGCCGAGAGGGGGTACTTTCAGCCCAAAAATATGGGTTGAAAATCTAGGCTTATACTCGAGTATATACGGTAGATACATACAGTGGCTTGCAAAAGTGACTTGACTTTTTACCTATTTTGTTACATTACAACCTGTGTTTAAATATTTTTGTAACCCAATTTGGGACTAAATAGTCTAAGTTGGTGACATAAGGTGAGAAAAATATAGGCATAAATTAAATTAATGAGCTTGAATAACTAAAAATTGGCATGTGGATGTGTGCTTACCCCTTTTGCTATGAAACCCCTAAAAATTTCTGCCGCAAAACAATTATCTTCATAAGTCACATGCTCAGTGAATGGAAGTCCACGTGTATATAATCTAAGAGTCATGTGGTCTGTCAGTATGTACACACTTTGTCTTAAAGGCTACAGAGGCTGCAATGCCATTAAGCAAGAGGCAAAAGTAACCAAACAACAAGGAGATCTCCAAACAAGTCAGGGACAAAGTTGTTGAGAAGTGCAAGTCAGGTTGGGTTATAAAATAAATATCCCAATCTCTGATGATCCCTTGGAGCACCATTAAATCCATTATCATTAAATGGAAAGAACATGGTACCTCAACAAACCTGCCATCTTGGAGATGGGTATACCCCTTTAAGTTAGTCCAGGGTCTGCAAGAGGTATCAAGCAAGCATGGTCAGAATCAAACCAAGATCAATATACATTTATAACTGGCAACTTTGATCAGACTGCTGGGAGTTTAAGACACGTGTGATTCTGCCCTACAAAATACAGCAGGGAGATAATTACACTTACTGTTCTGTAGAAGCACCCACACTGGTGTTTTTTTCACCATTTCATCCCATTTTGATTTTTAAAAAATGTTTCAGAACATTATATGATAAAATGAATGGTGTCATTCAAAACTTGTCCCACTCAAAAAAACAAATCCTCATATAGCTATGTAGATTCCAAAATAAAAAAAAGTTATGACTTTTAGAGCAAAGGGGAGAATAAACAAAAGCACAAAAATAAAATTTGCCAAGTTGGTAAAAGATAGTAAGTTATGACGCTTGTTTGCAAATTGAAAATGTTGTGTGTCAAAGACATTTAAGACTTATACTGTTGATGTGTCATATGTCTGAGACGAGAAGACCCTTTTAGTTTTGTTCGGAGACACCTTATGATTTGGGGAGCACTTGCTCAAATCATCTCTTTGGTGACAAGGTTTTTATGAAATGTTACTCAGTCAAAATTGTATTGATTGCATTGACTGATACTCTGGAATAACATTGCAATATGGTTCTAATTAACAGCAGGTTATGGAAAGGTTTGGTAGGACATTCCTGGGGCAGCCAGTCATATGATTTATGGTTCGTATAGGCATGAACTACAGCAAAAAATATGTTTTCCTTAAGAATACTAACCAGTCTCAAACTATCTCAAACTAATCTTTGATATTGTTTGTAAGTTCAAGTATATAATCACACCCTCTTGCCTGGAAATTCTAAGTAAAACCATCAGAGCTTTTTGAATTTCATTTCCAGGCAATACACTCTTTAGAATGGAAATAGTAATGGCCACATTAAAGTCCAGGCCATTATAACGTTAATGCACAACCACAAATTGTCTGAAGATTACTGCAGCCATTATACTCCCTTAGCAAACAAGGAAGGTTTTAGTGTTAAAAAGACAACACACACTGTGCATCTATTTAAAATACACACTTTCAGTTTTGCCATTCAAATTTAAAATAAAATGAAAAATATAAAAGTTGTCAGGTCCTTTTAACATAAAAATGTTTCATGATAAATATTATAAAAATAGTAATTTTAAAGGGCACAGTATACTCTATCATAAGTAGGAGGTAATGGAAATGCATTATATGCTGTGGAATCTGTGGGTAAAACATACATATGACTTGAAAGTAGCTTGTAGGAGTAAACTATGAGAGGAAGTGGCTATATACAATACTTGTTTCAGGCAAAACTACACACTTACAATGGAAGGTCATGAAAATATATTGCATTATTGAAAATATGTGTATTACAGAGCAGCCTAATGTATTGTAAAGCATGCTTCTGAAGATTTTCCTATCAATCTATCTGCAAAATACAAGGTACTGTTAGCCGCATCATGTATTCAGTCTATGGAAAAAAAATCGCTGCATTTTGTATTTGAGCTTCCTAGTGTCTAGTGCTTCCAGTATAGCCTCTACTCATTGTGTTTTCCTCCTCTGGAAACTTGCAGCTTGGATCCTGTGTGAAGCTCATGTTCCTTCTTGCACAATCCTTCACTGATCCTAGTTTGCTGCATTCTTTCCAGGGAAAACACTCTGCTGTTGGTTGTATAAACCCACACAGTCTCTCAGCTTACCACCCTGCTCTGAAAGCATGGATGGCTTAGGGGCTTACTCCCTGATTCTTATTAGCTTTGCTCCTGGAGGAAGCACATGCCATGGCTTCCAGGAGCGTTCTCCATTCTCTCCTTCCTCTTCTCCATAGAAAACAGCAACTTGACTCCTCCCCCTCCCTGTTATGGTATGCCTGCAAAGCTCTAAGCTTCAGACAAGTAAGGGAGTGAGGTAAATTGTCTGTGTGTTGCGGTCTCTAGCAGAGAAAGCATAACTCCCATTGCTTACAAAACACATGCAAAACAGTACATATTTAACCCTTTTGTGGTGGTAAAGACGCAGGGCACCACATTCCCCCTAGTTAAAGGTAGCACGTCTTCGGGCTACACAAGGAGCATAAGCATATAACAAAATTACAGCACTTAACCTGAGTTAAGCCCAAAACCACTTCTGATTGGTTGGATCATCCCTGAGTGCAGCTGCAGGACACACAGACCATAATAGAAATTTCACTGCACTGGCTGTTTTAGATGGCTTCCTGCCAAGGCACGATGAACAGTTTTTCTTCTCAAGTTTATGAGTCTTTACAAGAGTTCTTGTAGTAGAATAAGGCATAATAACTACTAAAATCTCATATTAGTCCATGTGGGCACAATTCTTTAACATTTTTAGTAACATTACCTAAGGCAAAGTTCAATGTAAGTACAACTCAAACTAAATTATTAATTTTGGAATATTTTTACAAATCATTTCTATAGCGAGAAGGGGTTTGATCCTGTGTGCTATGCTGTGATCTGCGCAAGATATGAATACTAGACGACTTCCTATGACTCTTTGAACCTACCATGGGTACAACAGGTTCACTGCTGACTGTGGGCAAGTTTTCTGATTCTTAGAATCATAGAATCATAGAATCATAAAATCGTAGAGTTGGAAGGGACCTCCTGGGCCATCTGGTCCAACCCCCCTGCTCAAAGCAGGATTCGCTAAATCATCCCAGTCAGATGTCTGTCCAGCCTCTGTTTGAAGACTTCCATTGAAGGAGAACTCACCACTTCTCGTGGCAGCTTGTTCCACTCATTGATCACTCTAACTGTCAAAAAGTTTTTTCTAATATCTAATCTGTGTCTCCTCTCATTCAGTTTCATCCCATTGCTTCTAGTCTTTCTTCCACATTCAAAATGTTAGTGGTTGGCATTAGCGACTCGTCGATTCCAGAACAATTTGGTGTCTCTGGTAAAGACCTTTGTGGGGACACCATCACTGGAACTACCACTGCGTTGTTAACTTGCAGCCAAGAACTAGGGAATTCATCTAGAACAGTGCGAATCTTGGTATCAGTCTTTTCTTCTAGCTGAGGATGTCTCAACTCTTTCACGCAATTATGCTGGACATACTTTCAGATTGTCTCGGGATATGGTGTTACACACTTTTCCGCCGTCTTTGGAGATGGTACACACTTTGCTGTTGTCATAGCTAGATGGTGGAATAGTGTAAGGCTGAGCCTCCCATTGGTCATCTAACTTGTGGTTTCTACTCTTTTTCTTCAGCATTTGTTCACCTGTTGGTAAGGGGGTTCCCACAGCATGTCTATTAAAGTTCCTTTCCTGTTTTTGCCTGGCTTGAGCACAACTTTCTTCTACACATTGCTGAACTTTTTGATGCTGCAGTTGTCTCTCTATATTCCAATCCATGTCCAATTGGCTGGAAATGGTTGCAGGAGTTAGGACTCCATTTCCAGGTCGATGGGGAGTTTACCTAGCCGTGCACGCATCAAGTAAGCTGGGGCATATCCTGTTGTGCTGGTTGGGATATGGTTGTTCATTTCAATCAAATCGGTAATTTCTCAGGCCATTGGTTCCTTTCTTCCAGTGGTAGGACCTGCAATAAATTGATCACCAGATGATTTAGTTTTTCGCAAAGACCATTGCCTTGTGGGTGGTATGGTGTAGTTCTGATCTTTTTACATCCATAGAGGGAGCAAAATTCTTGAAAGACTTGTGTTTCGAAGGCTGGACCTCTGTCTGTCAGCACTTGATCTGGGCAGCCATTGGGTCTGCAGAAAGATTCTTGTAATGCCTTTGCAGCTGTTCTTGCTGTTTGGTCTTTCACCAGAACGACCACTAGGAAACGGGAATTGTGATCCACTATTGTTTATGCATAGTTATACCCTTATCGGCTTGGGGTTAGTTGCACGTGGTCTAGGGCCACCAGTTCCAAAGGTTATTTAGTGATGATGGGCTTCAAAGGGGCCTGTTGTGAATTCGCTTTCTGGCCTACCTCTGGTTACTACTGAAGGTAGTGGAGCTGGTCATATTGACAGAGGGGTTGCGAGTTCTCTTTCTGGGCTCCCTCTGGTGGTTACTGGAGGTAATGGAGCTGATCTGATTAACAGAGGCTTGCCACCTGATAATGAGGATGATGATTGGAGATCTGGGGTTTCAGACTGGATTTAAGACAGCCAACTCCCTCTATCACTGCTGGTGATTTTTTCCTGCCTTCTGAGGTCTTAGTTTCCAGCTCAGTCCCTGCATGCTCAGCTAAGTGTTATTTTGCTATTCTGTTCACATTTGATCTGGTTTTGTCTATTTTAGTTTTGTGTGGGTCAGCCAGCTCCGGATGGGGCTGTGCTGAATCACCATCCATATGTTACTGCTTGTGCCAGTTTGTTATTGTCCCTTATTAGATTGGCCTCTTTTTGCTCTGCTTTCTGAATATACCAGAGTGCTGATATAGTGGGCGAAGTCGTGCGACTTCAGTATTTTTGGAATCAGACGTGTTGGCCTTTTTTGCAGGGTTTTTTGCGTGATTGCAGACAGTGTCTTTCCTTTCCTGTCCTGTCTAGTCAGTGTGGGCCCCATCATTTGCTCAGTCTATTTTCCTACCTGCGTTTGTATTTTCATCTTGTCTCACCGACAATATATGCTTGGGGGCTATCTATTCCTTTGGGGGTCTGCTCTGGGGCAGTTTAGATTTCCCCTTTCTTGCTTTAGGCTTAGTTAGCTCTCCGGCTGTGCCGAGGCGTCTAGGATCATCGTAGGCATGCTCCACGGCTACTGCTAGTTGTTTGGATAGGATCAGGGGTCTGCAATCTGCTTAGTTTCCAACCTCTCTGGTTTTCTGTGGATTAGCTTGGGCTTGCTCTCCTCCTTGGTGACCCAATCATAACAGGGGCCCTTTTATTGGCAGAATTCTTTCTTCTGAGATTACAGGGGATGCATTCCCTACACCACTGTTCAATAGACCGTCTCATACCTGTCCAGAAGAAGCGGTCGCGGATGACTACTTCCAGCTTTTTCTAACCAAAGTGTCCCGCTTGATTGTGGTAAGCTTCCAAGACCATGGGCATGTCCTTTTTAGGGACCACAATCATCTGCCAGACCAGTTCATGCGTACGTGGGTTAATAGCTCTTTGGATCAACTTGCCTTCATAAAGGAGCAGCTTCTTTCTCTCTTTCCACAACTGTTGGACCTCTGCAGGCGCACCAGGAGCTAGAGATGAATCTGCTTCTCCAAGGAGCTCTTTGACCATACATATAGCCGGGTCACTGCTCTGCGTCTCTGCCCAACCATGGTGAGGTAGTGGATTAAGGGAAACTTCGTGAACGGCAAGACTTCTCTCTGTCATGTGGTTAGAGTCTTGGGAGGCATCTCTATTTCTTCTAGGTCTTCTAGATCTTCTGCTGGGTCAGGAAGATTTGGCATATGGGACAAAGCATCAGCATTGGCGTTTTTAGTGCCAGCTCGGTATTTAATGACGAACTCATAATTGGACAACCGAGCCATCCATCTTTGTTCCAAGGTGCCAAGCCTAGCGGTCTCCAGATGGGTTAACAAATTGTTGTCCATATAGATGGTAAATTTAGACGAGGCCAAATAGTGCTTGAACCTCTTGGTCACTGCCCAAACGATAGCCAATAATTCTAGCTTGAAGGAGCTATAGTTGGTAGGGTTCCTCTCAGTAGGATGAAGCTTCCGACTGGCATAAGCAATGACTTTCTCCTTACCCTGCTGCACTTGAGACAGGACAGCTCCTAACCCAACATTGCTGGCATCGGTGTGCAGAATAAATGGCTGATCATAGTCTGGATACGCTAAGATCTCTTTTCCAGTAAGTGCTTGCTTAAGGCTGTTGAATGACTCATCCAACCTAGCATTCCACTCAATCAGGGGACTCTTGCCTCTGGCCTTTTTGGGTTGGCCAACTAGGAGATCTTGAAGAGGGGCTGCCAATTTAGCAAAGTATTTAATAAAGCGTCTGTAGTATCCCACTAGTCCTAGGAATTGTCTGACCTCTTGGATGTTGGTGGGTACTTTCCAGTCTCTGATGACAGTCACTTTGTCTGGGTTGGGTGCTACTGCTTCTGAACTCACGACATGAGCTAAATACTGCACTTTGGGCTTTAGGAGATGACACTTAGATGGTTTTACCTTTAAGCCAAAGTTGGACAACGCCTCCAAGACCTCTGCCAGGTGTTGCAGATGTTCCTCATAGGTCCTGGAATATACAATCACATCATCCAAGTACAATAGCACAGTCTCAAAGTTCATATGTCCCAGGCAACATTCAAAAATTCTCTGAAAGGTCCCAGGAGCACTGATCAATCCGAACGGCATGTAGCTAAATTCACATAGCCACATAGGAGTAGTGAATGCAGTTTTTTCTTTGTCTGCCTCAGCAACAGGAACCTGCCAGTACCCACTGGTTAAGTCCAAAGTGGAGAAGTACCTAGCTGATTTTAATGCTGCTAGAGACTCCTCTATGCGTGGTAAGGGGTATGCATCTTTGCGAGTAATTTTGTTAAGTTCTCTGTAATCTACACACATGTGCATTGTAACATCTTCTTTTTGACTAACACCAGGGGAGTTGCCCAAGGACTGTAGCTATCTCTGATTACCCCTGCTTGTTTCATTTCTCTTAGCATACCTTTTGCACACTGCTAATGAGCTGGAGGTACAGGACGATACCTTTCTTTGATAGGTGGGTGATCTCCAGTGGGGATGTTATGTTGAAACCCTTTTACCTGCCCAACATCCAGGGATGCTTACTGAAATCCCTCTTGTATTCCTGTACCACTCACTGCACTCCATTTTACTGATGTACAGGAGAGGAGTCGGTGCCAACATGTATCTTTTGGAACCAATCCTCCATCTGAACAGAAGAGCCATTGCCATCCATCACTTCTGACGGATCTAAGGGTTCTACAGCCTGAATATCATTGTTACTGACTGTGAATAGTTTGGCTACAGTTGCATAACAGGGCAAGCAAGTCTCCTCCTCTCCACAGTTCAGAACACACACTGGGACCCTGCCCCTTTTAACATCAACAATTACCCTGGCTGTCAGCACAGTAGGTCTGCTATCAGAGTAGACTGGTTCAAGGAGAGCTTGGTATTCCCATCCTCTGATGCCTATGCCTGGTCTGCACCAGATGAAAGTCTCACTCCTAGGGGGAAGCATAATGGAGTGGGGATCACTCACCCTTATGCTTCCAATCTCTCCCCCAGTTAACACCACCTGCTGTTGCTGCACAAGGGCCTTGATTTCTTTATTGAGGGCATGCTGTTCTTTGTACAGGGCCGACCCGGCTATGTCTTTCAAATTGTTGATGACCTCACTTAAACAATTTTCAATCACATTTGTGCCTAATGTTATGATAGGTTGACACTCTGCTCTTTCCACCTCTACCACCACAAGACCTTGAGCTTTGAGCTCCACTTTCCCCACTTTAATGACAACTTCCTTGTACCCCACCTGAGTCAGAGGTTGACCATTACTTGCTATTAATGACAAGTCACTATCAGGAAGTTGGGTGAAATCAGCATCAGTCCAATATCTCTGGTACATTGTGTGAGGCATTGTGGTTACCTGTAATACAGTGTCCACGAGGGTGGTGAAGGGGATACCATCCACTACCATGGGTATAAGTGGACGTCCACTAACATACGTGTTTCTCCAGTTAGTTCTACCATATTATCTTACTCCTGGGGGTTGGTCCTCGGTCCCAGGGGTTGCCCATTTAAAGGATATTCCCTTTCAATATGATCAACCTTATGGCACCATCTGCAGATGGGTCTCCCAGAAGAGTCAAATCGGTCCGTTGTTCTCCTGCCGTTGCGAGTCAGTCGTCACTGATGTTGCGGCATCCTCTTTGGCTGTCACCATAGATCATCCGGGCTTGATGCTAGTTGGATCCTCTCTGTGGGGGAACAAGCCTGGAGAGTCTGAACAGTTTTACATAGAGCCGCCATATTTTTAGTCAGTTCTTGTACTTGCAGCTGTAAATATGCAGTAGAATCATCAACTGGAATCTGCACATGCTGTACTGCAGGCACCTGGGGTGAGGATACTTCCCCCTGGTGGTATGTGACTGCTGGATGTTTAACTGGCTCAGTGCAGACATAGGTAGATTCTCTTAAGATACGGATGGATCTGTCCTTAAACTGAACAAAGTCCATGTCAGGTTTCTGCAATGACATCATGCGCAGTTGTATGTTACTGGAATCAGACAAAAGACCTTCAATGAACTGTTCTTTCAGCATTTTGTTCTCATCTCTTACGCTGTCTGGATCAATTTGTTTAATAGCCTGCAGCACCTTCTGCAGGTTAAGGGCATAGTCTCTAAGGGTGTGTGCACACGCTGCGGATTCTGCTGCGGATCCGCAGCGGATTTGGCCCTGCGGATCCGCAGCAGTTTCTGCTGCGTTGTACAGTACCTTTATTTTCTATGCAAAATGGAAACCGCAGTGCAGATGCTGCAGAATTTTCTGAGCGGATTGAAAACATGAAATGTCAATTCTTTCTGTGGATTCCACTGCAGTTTGCCATTTGCTCCATTGTGGAGAAGATAAAATGCAGGGAAAACCCGCAGGCTCTTCTGACCTGCAGATTTACCTGTGGATTTTACAAAATCCGCACGGACTAATCCGCAGAGCATTACGCAGTGTGTGCACACACCCTAACAGTGTACTGTGATTTCTGTCTGCAGTTGAAAAATCGCATCTTTATTTCTGAAGCAGTACGGGTGTCAAAAGTATCCCTTAATTTAGCAAAAATGTCTTTTACAGTCTTTTTATCAGTCGCTGGCCAAGATTTAACTTCTCTCTGAGCAGCGCCACTGAGCTGACTTGTAAGTTTGCTGACTTTCTGCTCTTCTGACATAGGATAAATTTCACACATGCTGCGCAGCTTCTCTTTGAAGTCACTTAAGGTGTGTGATTCGCCAGTGTACTGTGGCAGCCATGTCGCATCCGGTATATGAGGCATGGTGAGAGGCAATATGGGAGCTGCAGCTGCTGCTAGTTAACCCTTGCAGGGGTGTGACTCACCGCTTCAGTTGCTGCAGGTCGTTGCTCCTGTAGGACTTTAGGCACACACGGAATCCTGTTCTCATCCTGTTCGTGATGCCAAAATGACGCGCCCCAGAGGCCGTAGGATACTCGGTACCGGCCCAGTCATCTTAAAGGGATGTGTTATAGTGGCAGTGACCCAGTCCGTGGACCCAGGCGGTCATGTAAAAGGGCAGTATTGATTAGGGATAAAGTTTATGAAGTGATTCGTGACGCCAGTTGGAGTGTTCGACTGTAGTATAGCCGGCACTGCAGATGATCCCTGGGGGAGTAGATGGTGATGGCAGTGCAGAT
The DNA here is from genome assembly GCF_039654945.1 of Dendrobates tinctorius. Classification (NCBI taxonomy): domain Eukaryota; kingdom Metazoa; phylum Chordata; class Amphibia; order Anura; family Dendrobatidae; genus Dendrobates; species Dendrobates tinctorius. The sequence continues at coordinate 6,793,484 of NW_027361891.1, forward strand.
GTTTAACCCTCTCCAACCAGGACTGCCCCCAAAGATTGTGATGGAAGTAGAAGGCACAGAGTAATAAGGCAAGAGACAAGGAAAGTCACTTTATAATTTACTGTAGTTCAGATGCAGTTCGGAGGAGATATTACAATTCTCACCAGGTTACAGTCTGTTCTGCAGAATGGGAGTTATCCTTCACTCTGCTGTGACTCGGTGTAAGCTTCATGCTATTCTAACCCCTTCTGGGACCAAGGCTTCCCGGAGTCTAGAACTTCCAGTATAACCTCTACTTACTGTGTTTTCCTCCTCTGGCAACTTGCAGCTTGGATTCTGTGTGAAGCTCAAGTTCCTTCTTGAAAAATTTTAACTGATCCTAATTTGCTGCAGTCTTCCCGGGGAAAACACTTTGTTGTTGGTTGTATGAACCCACACAGTCTCTCAGCTTACCACCCTGCTCTGAAAGCATGGATGGCTTAGGGGCTGACTCCCTGATTCTTATCAACTTTGCTCCTGGAGGAAGCACATGTCATGGCTTCCAGGAGCATTCTCCATTCTCTCCTTCCTGTTCTCCACAGAAAACAACAACTTGACTCCTCCCCCTCCCTGTTTGGGTATGTCTGCAAAGCTCTAAGCTTCAGACAAGTAAGGGAGTGAGGTAAATTGTGTGTGTGTGTTGTGGTCTCTAGCAGAGAAAGCATAACTCCCATTGCTTACAAAACACATGGAAAACAGTACATATTTAACCCTTTGTGGTGGTAAAGACGCAGGGCGCCACACTATGATACACTTAGATGTGTTTCACTTGTTGCTCACCTTCCTTCTCACAGAATGTAGTTACATATGTAATATGGCACAGGGCGGTAGCCGTGGGCGAGGTACTCATCTTCCATGCCCTGGCACACTATATAAAAATGGGGTTCCTGAGTGGATGTGTGGGCTTTGTCAATGGGGTGCTACACCCTTGAAGGCCACATGATGCCGGTGACGTCGATTAGCCAGGACCAGAGGTTGCAAAAATCAGTGAGGGAGGCCACCATTCAAAAATAAACCCATGACCTAGGCTGCAAACCCAGCTTTTTGTCACTGGGTACTATGTTGTGACCCGAAAACATTTGGTACTCTTCAAATTTCAGGATGCATTGCACACAGTCAAGACACCCAGTGCCAGAGGCAGTAAAACGATCTCAAAACATCTTTGAACTACCACCATATTTGACTGTAGGTACTGTGTTCTTTTCTTTTGTAGGCCACATTCCATTTAGAATTACTGTATATACTTTACTAAAAAACTCTATTTTGGTCTCATCTGTTGACAAGACACTTTCCCAGAAGGATTTTGGTTTACTCACATACAGTACACTTTGACAAACTACAGTCTAGCTTTTTTATATTTCGGTGTCAGCAGTGGGGTCCTCCTGGGTCTCCTGCCATAGCGTTTCATTTAAATGTCAACCGATAGTTCACACGGACACTGATGCACTCTGAGACTGCAGAACAGCTTGAATTTCTTTGGAACTTGATTGGAATTGCTTATACACCATCAATTTTTCTCAGTGGTCCACATCCAGGGAGATTAGCTACAGTGCCTTGGGTTGTAAACTTTTTGGTCATTTTGTGCACCGTGGGTAAAGAAACATCAAGATCTCTGGAGATGAACTTGTAACTTTGAGATTGTTGATACTGGTCAACAATTCTGGTTCTCAAGTCCTCAAACAGTTCTCTTCTTTTCTTTCTTTTCTCCACGCTTAGTGTGGCACAGAGACAATGCAAAGATTGAGTCAACTTCTTCCCTTTTTATCTAGTTTCAGGTGTGATTTTCATATTGTCCACACCTGTTACTTACCACAGGTGAGTTTGAACGAGCATCACATGATTGAAACAAAGTAGTGTATCTTCAATTTTGGAAAGGTGCGAACAATTTTTTCCTGCCCATTTTTGACGTTTTTGTGACATTTTGTCCAATTTGCCTTTATGCTATTTTTTTTGTGTTTTTCCAAACACGCAAAGGAAGTAAATATGTGTATAAAAAACCTGTAATTGAATAATTTTATGGGAGGAATTCTTCACTTTCTGGAACAACATCAAGGGTGTCAACACTTTTGGTCATGACTGTATGTCACTATGCACATTGCCCCTTCAGAAAGGAAGAGGACAAGAACTCTAGTACTACCTATAGAAAGTAGCAATCCTAAAAGTAATTATCAACTCTCTAAAGAGCCTTGTCACATGACATAGGATAAAAGCCAAAACCAAAATCTTAATTTTCAGACATTGTGTTTTGGGGTACTGCCCTTCTTCAGTGCTGAGCGGGAGATCTGGTTAGGCTGGGTGAGAGGTGTCTGACCAATATCCAAGAGTTGACGTTTCTCCTTGTGGAGAGTGACGTGTCATTCCTGACATGCCAGGGTTTGACATGATCCTCTCCACAAGGAGAAACGTTACCCCTTGGATCCCGGTCAGAGTCCTCTCACCTAGCCAAACCAGATATCACATTTTGCACTGATGAGGGGCAGTACCCCGAAACACAGTCTATGCAAATTGAGATTTTGGTTTTGGCTTTTATCCTAAGTCATGTGATAAGGCTTGTTACAGAGTCAATATTGACTTTTAGGATTGCTACTTCCTATATGTGGCACAAGAGTTCTAGTCCCCTTCCTCTCTGAAGAGACAATTTTCATATTTCCCAGAGGAGCATTGTAGCTTAAAAGTCTCCTCACCCTGGCATGTCAGGCTTGACATGTCACTCTCGGGAAGGAGAAACGTTATCCCTTGGATCCCGATGTATGTCACTAAACACATTACACATTCAAATGCATGTGTCTTCAAGGGGGAACATGAGCAACACTTAAAATCATAAAATTATAGAATGTTAGAGTTGGAAGGGACCTTAAGAGCATTGTGTCAAACATCCTGCTCAATGCAGGATTCACTAAAGCATCTCAGACAGATGTCTGTCCAGCCTCTGTTTGAAGACTTCCATTGACGTACAATTTACCACCTCTTGTGACAGCCTCTTCAACTCATTGATCACCTTAACTGTTAGAATTTTTTTTCTAGTATCTGATATGTATCTTCTCTCTTTCAGTTTCATTCCGTTGCTTCTCATGTTTGCATGTGCAAATAATAATTAGGATGATCCCTGTACACGGGGACATCCCTTCAGATATTTGTACACAACTATTAAGTCTCCTCTTATTCTTCTTTTTTGCAAGCTAAACATTCCTGGATCCTTTAACCGTTCCTCGAAGGACATATTTTACAGTCCGCTCACCTTCTTGGTAGCTATTCTCTGAGTTTGCTCCAGTTTTGCATTGTCTTTTTTAAAATGTGGTGCCCAGAACTGAACACAGTATTCCAATTGAGGCCTGACCAAAGTGGAGTAGAGGGAGATAATAACTTCTCATGATCTAGACTCTATGCTTCTCTTAATACAGTCTAGAACTGTGTTTGCAGTTTTTGCTGCTGCATCACACTGTTGACTCGTGCAATCTGTGATCTATTAGTATACCCAAGTCTTTTTCACATGTGCTGCTGCTTAGTTCTATTTCTTACATTCTGTAGATGTAATTTTCATTTTTCTTGCCCAGATGTGGAATCTTGCATTTCTTAAATACAATTCTGTTAGTCACTGCACGTTGTCCATGTTAGGTATCGGATTCCTGTTGCTGCACAGCAGGAATCCCGAGCCTTGCATTCGGCAGTCTCCTATTCCTCTCCGGCCACAGAAGAGGCTGCTCAGCAGACTCGTCGATCCCGGCGCTCTGCTCAGACAAGCTCTGTGGGTTTGGTTGCTGCTGCCACCTCTGGTCCAGCTATAGCAATGCATGCTGGTCAGCAGTGAGCTACTCCAGGGACTAAGTCCTCCTTTCGGTCCACTGAGCATTCCCGTGGGATGATCTCTCATTGGAGATCGGAGGTCACATGTTCAGGTCCTTCTCCAGCTCGGATTGAACCATCAGGAAGGTCAGGAAGATCCCGGAAGGACCCTGCTATAAAAGGTTTGCATGGCCGCTTGGCCATGCACTAATATAGACAAAGATTAGGCCATGTGGAGTGAGTGTTGTATGCATGTATGAATGTCTCTGATGAATGACTCATTAAGAAGCCCCTACCCTCAGTACGCATGTGTTGTGCAGCCTAGCCTGTTCAGCGCACAGGTCTAGGTGTAGGTAGAGGCAGAGTCAGAGACTGGAATCAGTGTCCACCGGTGGCTCTGCACGCCATGGTGCATGTGCTCGACACTCCACCATAGTCAGCGTCTATAGCGGTGTCCGCAGGTGCAACGCCACGTGCTCAGAAGGTCTAGAGGGACTCTGACCCCATGTCCTTGGGGCAGAGTTCTGTGACCGCATTCTGTGTGCCCCCTTGCCAAGCTCTGTGAGTTCTTAACAGACTCCGACATTTAAGTTCCGCGGTACTGTGGCTCTGTGACGTAACAGAGTCTGCTCCTGTTCACACTATGAAGAGGAGGATGAATGAACTCATGGAGATCAACATCCGACACTGCGGAGACACCATCACGTGTTTCTCAATGCAGTGATTCTAGAGCACTGCCCCCATCCCTTATGGGAAATATGTAAAACATGCAAAACAGAAGCCGCGGAGACACCATCACGTGTTTCTCAACGCAAGCAATGACCAGCCAGGTGTTTGCCCGGGAAGGAACAACCACGGGAAGGGCAGTCTCCAATGAAGGAAACCACCTATGCCAAAACATGGTATCCATCCACATACAGCTGTTTCGGGGTATTGCCCCTCATCAGTGTGGAGTAGGAAACTGGCTGGTAGGAGCAATGCCTAGTAAAAAGACTATGAAGAGGAGGATGAATGAACTCATGGAGATCAACATCCGACACTGCGGAGACACCATCACGTGTTTCTCAACGCAGTGATTCTAGAGCACTGCCCCCATCCCTTATGGTTGTTCCTTCCCGGGCAAAGACCTGGCTGGTCATTGCTTGCGTTGAGAAACACGTGATGGTGTCTCCGCGGCTTCTGTTTTGCATGTTTTACATATTTCCCATAAGGGATGGGGGCAGTGCTGTTAGTCTTATGATTCAAAGATGAGGAAAGAAATGTGTCAGGAATGCAGGAAAAATATTTTCAATTCTGGGATTTCCTAAGGGCGGGAGGTTGCAGCCTACGCTATGGGATGAAGGAGTTAAAAAGAATAAAGGAGGGTTGACTGATGATGGATTACTTGAAGGCGCTGAGGAATTCCGTGGCTTGGCACATGAATTGTATAATGAAGGTTATGTGGACATTGAACAGCAAGTGAATTCTGATTGTTTCTGTTACTGCTATGTTGAAGAAGGAAAATTGTCTATTATTATGACAGAAGAAGTTTCCCTGCTAGATGATAAGGTCCCTCCCCAGGAAATCAAGCCTCTCCTCCCGACTGTAAGCTCTGTGCCCCTTAACCCTAAGGCACCGATGTATCCTGGAGTACCGAAACTCAGTATGCCCCACCCTATGATCCTGCCGGGTGGATCTGTGCTGTATGTGGCGTTACTAATCCTCAGTGGAGAGAGGTCTGTTATAATTGTGGCACAAGGAGACCGGGAGAAGCAGCCCCCACCCCCACCTTTCCTTTGTTAAACTCTGATGGTACCTATTATCATCCGCCGCTAGCCTCAGTCCCCGCTATGTCTAATATTGCTAGTGGTTATGAGTATAATCCCTTCACCCCATCACAAATAGACACTGTTCGCAATCAATTACCCGATCCAGAGACTTCCCCCATGGCTTTCTACAGGCAAATGGCATCAAATCGAGACATTTATTCCACTTCCCGAAGAGATCTATTACACATACTTCGAGTAAAAGTTGGGGAGGGGTATTTCCAATTATTGAGGGTGGCATAATATATAATATGAATCTGGATGGGGAAACCTATGAGAGTGGTGTTGATTTCTGCAATGCTTTAAAGGTTTGGGCACAAGATAAATTAGCAGACCAAGCTATCTCTCTCACAGATATCACACAGGCCAAAGGAGAGCCTGCCGAGAAGTTCTATGGGTGTCTTATGGTAGTATTTAGAGATCTGGGATTCTCACTGTATAATGAAGCCCATACATATCTTTTTGTGGCAGCTTTGATGTCCGGCCTCAGACCCGAATTGCAAGAGGCAATAATTTCAGTTAGACCTGACATTGAGAATTTCACTCCGGACAATGCATTGAAAGTAATAAAAAGTTTTCAGAAGACTTTAACCCGCTCTGTTCAGCAGAGAGAGGAAAAAAAAGCAAGCTAGCAGCTGCAGCTGCTTCAGTACCCCCTCCCATCTTAGCCCACACCATATCCCCCTTTGCCCCCACCGCAGCTGCGAGTACACAGCCAGTCTCTTATCAGTATCACTGGAGCACACAGCAAACTCTCGGCCCCCTCAGCTACTGGGAACCCTGCTCCTCAGCCCCTCCCTGCTAATGCTGGCGCTGCGGGCGACTTGGTCACTTTGAGAGAGACTGTCACACTCCCGCTGATAGATGCTACCCCCAAGTTCCCTCTTCCAATCGTAATCTAAATACTGGGAACCCCAGAGGATACCCCGGTTATGGACAGCCCCAAAATCCTGATAATTGTCCATACTGAAGGGGTGGCCAACCAGGGTCTGCCATCACAATGTCCTCCACCAAACCTGGGGCATGCTCATCCGTCACGCTCCCTGTAGGGGACACCCTTGTTAAGTTCATGGTAGACACTGGGGCGGCCAATTCTATAATCAAGTTATCAGATGTACCTACGGATATCCCTATTCAACTCTTAGATCAAGAGCTTGTTTTAATTGGAGTAGATGGTAGACCCAATTAATATACTTTTATAAACCCTATTTCTGTGGGACCTTTTCCCAAGGTTACTGTTCAGTTTGTAATCTCTCCCACATGTCCAGTAAATTTACTAGGGGTAGATTTATTATCACAGTTCTGCTCCAGAATACAATTCCAAGATGATGGTCAGATGGCTCTTACGTTATATAATCACTATGTAGATGAAGACAGTGAGGAAATCTGTATTTTGCATACCCTTCCCACGGTTATGATGGCCCTGATAGGCCCAGATCCACCCCCAATATTGCCTGAGGATCAATGACTCATCCCATACCTCTCAGAGATACCATCTAAACTCTGGTCAAAAGGGCCAAATGATATAGGGAAAATGCCTGTAGAACCAGTAAAAGTGTTTCTCAAACCTGGTGCCTAATCCACATACTCTTTTGTCCCAAATACCCCAGGATGCTGCTTGGTTTACAGTTATTGATCTTACCAATGCCTTCTTTAGCATTCCGTTACACCCAGACTGCCAGTTTCTATTTGCATTCACTTAGCAGGATTGACAGTTAATATGGACAGTTATGCCACAAGGGGCCCAAAACAGTCCCAACCAGTTTTCAAAAAAAATATGAGCAGGTGTCTTTTGCCATTGTTGCCATTGTTAGCCTCCTTAAGTATCTGGCAGATCTGAACTGTCGAGTTTCGGCCTCGGGACTTCAGTTCTGCCTTGGTCAAGTGATATTCTTGGGTCCCTGTCTCCTTCAGGGTGCCAGACACCTCGCAGAAGAAAGAAAAATAGCTGTCAGCTCCCTTCCTTTCCCAAAAGATGAAACTGAACTCCAGCGTTTTCTTGGACTATGCACTTATTGTTGTCAGTGGATACTGGATGCATCCCGCATAATGCAACCCCTTTACAATGCCTTGATAGATGGTGTAATGAACTATAAGGAAAGATGCCAGTGATGAGGATTACCTCCAATATGATTGTTTCCAACTTCTGACTGAAGAAACAGCTACTCCACCAAATGTCAGTGAGAATCCACTCCCAAATCCTGATCTGGTGTTATACACGGATGGTTCAAGATATGCTGATGAGTTTGGTAGATTCCACACGGGATATGCTGTTACCACAGAGGACACTGTAGTGCACGCAGCTGCGCTCCCACCCTCACAGTCAGCACAAGAAGCAGAACTCCAGGCTCTGTCTACTGCATGTACTTTGGCCAAGAACAGACGGGCTAATATATACACGGACTCACGGTATGCATTTGGTATTGCTCATCATTTTGGGGCTCTATGGGCTAATCGAGGGTTTATTACTACTGCCGGAACCCCAGTGAAAAATGCTGAAGCTGTTAAAACCCTCATGGACTCGATCAAATTACCTACTCAGGTGGCTATTATCAAAGTTAAGGTGCACGGTCCTAGGAACAGTCCACAGACTGTTGGCAACATATTTGCGGATATGCAAGCAAAAGCCGCCGCTCTCTTACCCGTTGAACCAACCATACCAACTATGGTGACCACACGCTCTCAGCGTAAACAAGAAGCCTTGACCCTACAAGAACCTGATGATCTACAACAGACTGAAGTTTTCTGTCGGACTCTGGGAGACCGCTTAATGACGATGTAGAGAATGTCTCCAAAGGATGAAGCAATGGAAGACTGATGGGGCACGAATGGATAATGGTCTCTGGAAAAAGGACCAACTCGTGTGTCTCCCTAAGCGGATGTACCCTGCTATTGCCACATGGGCACATGGACCTATATATCAAAGAAAGAATCAGGCCCTCGCACTGGTGCAAAAATTCTACTGGGCCCCGGTTCTCCAGTTGGCCGGAAGCATTCCCCGTTACCAACATGACTGCAAAAACCACAGTGAAGAAACTGGTGATGGAAGTTATATGCAGATATGGGGTTCCAGAAGTTGTTGAAAGTGATCAAGGCCCGGCCTTTTCTTCTCATGTGTACCAAGAAGTTCTGACAATGCTTGGATCCACTGTAGCCCTCCATACTCCGTACCACCCACAATCCAGTGGGGAAGTTGAGAGGCTGAAAGGCACACTGAAGGGACAACTGACCAAAATGATGCAGGAGACTACGGCTCCATGGCCAGAGCTCCTACCCTTTGTGTTATACCATATTCGTACTACCCCTATTGCAAAATATGGCCTGTCCCCATATGAGATATTGTTTGGTGCTAGGCCCCCAGTTGCAAATTTCCAGCCTCAGCAGTTATCAGAAGAGACTGACCGAGCTGTTCAATATGTTATTCTTCTTAGTAAAAATCTTGCTAACACCCATGTTCTAGTTTCCTTTTCTTTTTCAGATTCAGCAGAAACCGACACTGTCATAACCTGAAGCCTGGTGATTTGGTAGTCGTGAAGAGGCATGTCAGGAAGCACGGACTAGAACCCTTGTATGACGGTCCCTATCAAGTCCTCCTCATCACCCAACAAGCCAATAGCAAATGAAGGGGCATAATGTTTTGGTTTTTCGCATTTTCCATATTATTATTGGTAAAAGTTGAAGTTAAAGTTAGAAGATATTCAATGACTCAGAGATCAATACGGTAAAGATAATGATCGTACTAAGGACAGTTGGTGGTCAGACACCTTCTCCTTTTTCAATCCAGCCAATTGGTTTAAGGGAATAGGGGGCTGGATAGCTGGGATCTTACAAAGCTTGTTACACATTGCTGCCTGCATCCTTGTTGTATATGTGATACTAAAACTTGTTCTTTGGTGTATTTCTGTATGTATTAGGAAATTCTACACTAAGCCAGCTAATGATGATACCAAAGGTGTCGTTGCCCCTGCTCTTCTCTGCACCAATCTCAAAAGGCTACTTGATGAAGATGTTGAAGCCAAGCGCATGGCTACTTACAAAAGTTCTCCACCACCGTCATCAAAAATTGTTATTCATGACCTGCAGTATACAAGGGGGATGGGTGCGCCGTGACAGCCATGACTGATAACACGGCATCAGCCATGTGAAGACCAGTACCCCTCAAGCTGTTAGCTTGGGATAGCACCTCTGATGCTGCAAATGTGTTAACAAAATTTATCTAGGGGGGAATGTGAAGGGTTGATACTAAAATCAGAGCTGAAGTTTCGTTTTGTCCATTCTCTGAAGGTTTCGTTTCTTCATTTTTGTTGCTGTAAGATAATTTTTTGTAATTGGCATGGGCTGTCATGAAACCAGACTGTTCTCATCAGGTGCAAAGATAAGGAAGGCGGGAGTGTAAAACTCTGAAGAATATGCCATTATACTACTTTCTATGATGGACATACAGTATATCTAGTTTCCGGTTTTCTTGCAATATTATTGGCTTATAAAGTGAAATGATGCTACTGGTACTTGAGAACCTTGCATAATTAAGCAAAAGATTATAAAAAATGTGACTAAAATAAAGGGGCTTAGTGATCTGCCTCGATCCTCCTGTACAGAGACCCCAGTCTCCATGTGGTCATTTGAGTTGCTAGCAACACTGGAATAATTTGGACATCACTGGCTCAACCGTGAAGGGATAATTTAGCCCTCCCTAAATAGCTACCTCGACAATAGTAAAAGATAGTGTGATGCAATTTATAATATTATACTGTTTTATGTCAATTTGCTATCTGTCCAATCGCAGCGACTTAATTGCCATGATGCGGAAGCATCCACATCATATAGAGCAAATCTGTAGGGTAAATTGACAGGTGCTGGAGATTTTTGCAGTATGCCAATTTATGTTATAGATTTTTACTTCAGATTTCATACTTTGTGATGCCAAAAAGCTGGTGCTATATTCGTAACATTTGCACTGCAAAATCCACAGTGAAATTTGCCCATCATGTTGCAGATTTTGCAGCTGCACCTATATTGAATGTTGACATATTCTCTGCTTTGTAAAATGTAAAATCTGCAGCAAAAATTAAACCAGCACTCTATGCTATCATGTTTTCTACAGACAATCAGATATTTAAATGAAGATAAAAATGTCCACAAATACTTATCTCCCAGAGGGCTCACTCAGACGTTAGTGATTTTTCATCAGCATTTGTATGCTAAAAGTAGAAGTGTCTCAAAAACACAGGACAGGTGTCAATCAATTATAGTTTTTCGCTGTGTGTTCTACTTCTTGTTTTGTCATACAAACACTGATGCAAAATCACTGATGTCTGAATGAGACCTTAGAAAAACTTAAATCATTAAAAGAATTTCAACGTTACTGAGTGTAAAGAAGTTACATATATCCTTAATTGTGACTTTCTTTGGAACCTACTGGCTATGGTCCTTGTCCAATTTGGAAAACCACATTTCTTCATGTGCAGATGCAGAAGCAGAGCCTCCTGTATATGTTCTGGTACTGAATGCTTTCGGCACCTGCAAAGAAGAGTATAGAACCGGGCAAGAAAGGTATAGAACTACCCAAGTAATCACTGCCATCTTGATTGCAATGGTTGTGGAAGTGCTAGAACCCAATGTCTACTTCATAAGAAAGGTTCCTGAATATGCAAAAAACGGGGTAAGCAATGGTATATGACTGCTTAGGTCAGTACGGTAACAGTTTATGGCATTTTAGAAACCTAATCGAGTTCTTAGAAATACCTACAGATATCACAGCGAGGTAGTTCATATCATCTGGATACTTGGCTTTATTGTGCTTAATGCATGCTTAAACATGAGAGTTTATTCTAAAATGATGATGTGGTTGAGTAGGTGTTTAAAGTATAGTTTACTGTCAATGGAAAGATAACAAATTGGTGACCTTTAAAAAAAGCGTACACTTTTTCCATAACAATATGGAGACACACAGTACCATAGTAAGTTTCGTGAACAAGCAAAACATTTCTGATTTATTAAGATGTCCTTTTACCAAATCATGCTATCTTCTTAAGATATGTGGAAAATATAATACTTCATTGAGGCATTATCTGTGAAATTTCAGCAAAGGAACCTATGGAGCTTAAACAGTGATATAGGTAGTCTCTTAACATCTTCTCTTTGAGGGCATCTGAATAAAAAAGACATCTTGGGTTCTCTGTTAGGCAGATGAGAACCACTATAGAGAGCTACTGCAAGAAATTGAAAAGCACTTTAGTGGGCATAATACAAAATGAGCATGCATTAAATAATACAAGTTAGGAGCTCAAAAATTGTAACTTATGTTGTCCATTGTTTACATGGGTTTTCTAAGTTAAGATAAAAAAAAGATTGACAGCAGTAGTGAGTAGAGATGATGTGAATCGATTCATAGAACCTGATCCAGCTGCCAGGTTAGTAATAGTTGGATGGGAGACCTGAGAACCACCTGCTGCCATCTGTGGCTCTTCTTTTGATTAACTTGCCTGGAGTGTTGTCACATGTGTCAAGCCACAATAATGATGTTGCACCATGCCAGCTAATCAAAAGTGGAGCTGTGGATGCCGTCATGTAAAAAGTAGTGCGCAAGACTTACGACAACTGCAGATTACTGACCTGACCCCTTGATTGAGTCCTTCAAATCAATTCGCATCATCTCTAGTAGTAACCAATTTAACTCACCACTGTTTCAGTATCACGTCTTTGGTCCTCCCTGCCAGTCTTCTGTTTACCTGGCTGTAATGATGACATACCCTATACTTTACATAACAGCAGTAGATAATCATTGGCCTCACCAGTCTCATGCCAAATAACACTAAACTCAACATGCATACATTTTTTTCCCGTCAACATAGCTTGATAAGAATCTTATTTTTACAGGGTAAATTATAGTTTTATCATCATAATTTCTAAATCCTTTACTCGCCAAGATGGTTTGCACGTTATTGACCAGGCCAATTTTTACAATTCTGACCAGTGTCACTTTGTGAGGTAATAACTCTTCAATAGATCCCACTGATTCTGAGAATGTTTTTAGGGACATATTGTACTTCATGATAGTGGTAAAATTTCTTTGCTATCACTTGCGATTATTTGTGAAAAAAATAGAAATTTGCCAAAAAATTTTGCAATTTTCAAACTTTGAATTCTTATGCCGTTAAATCAGAGAGATATGTCACACATCATAGTTAATAAATAACATTTCCCACATGTTTACTTTACATCAACACAATTTTTGAAACATAATTTATTTGATAGGAAGGTAAAAGGATTAAAAGTTGACCATCAATTCATTATTTTTGAAACAAAATTTACAAAGTCATTTTTTTAGGGACCACATTACATTTCAAGTGTTTTTGAGGGGTCTATATGACAGAAAGTACCCAAAAGTGACATCATTCAAAAAACTGCACCCCTCAAGGTGTTTAAAACCACATTCATGAAGTTTATTAACCCTTTTGGTGTTGCAAAGGACATTTTTGAATGTGGAAAAAATACATTTTACTTTTCTTCACAAAAATTTTACTTTAGACCCTAATTTTTTTATTTTTGTAAGGGTAACAGGAAAAAATGGACCCCAAAATTTGTTGTGCAATTTCTCCTGATCCTGCCTATATCCCATATGTGGGGGAAAACCACTGTTTGGGCACACGGCAGAGATCAGAAGAGAAGGAGCATTATTTGACTTTTTGAATGCAAAATTTGCTGGAGCCGTGAAAATAAAAAATCACAAGGGTAACAGGAGAAATTGCACAATAAAATTACTTGTGCAATTTCTCCTGCGTACGCCGATACCCCATATGAGGGAGAAAAGTACTGTTTGGGCACTCGGAAGGGAAGGAACATCATTTGACTTTTTAAGTGTAAAATTTGCTGGAATCATTAGCAGATGCCATGTCCAGTTTGTAGAGTCCCTAATGTGCTTAAACAGAGGAAACCCCCCCAAAAAAAATCATTTTGGAAACTAGACCCCTCAAGAAATGTATTTAGATGTGTGGTAAGCATCTTGATCTCCCAGGTGCTTCACAGAAGTTTGTAAAGTTGAGGTGTGAAATTAAAGAAATCCTTGCGTTTTATTGCAATATTATAGCCATATTTTGGAAGCTATAATTTTTCCATATTTAGGCCAACAGAGTTATGTGAGGGCTTGTTTTCTTGCAGGACAAGTTAAGGTTTTTATATTGGGCACATGATATTTTTTTGTCACTTTTTATTCGAATTTTTGAGAGACAGAATGAACAAAAATCAGCTACTCAGTAATTGTTTCTTTTGTTTTTTTCATGTTGTTCTGTTAGGTTGAACAATAAGAAATGTTCACTAGTTGACTGCTCCTGGCCCAATGGGTATTGATCAGTTCTCACTAAAAGAATCACACCAGAGACACAGTCGGATGTGACCTCTCTTTGATCAATCTATGGCACAGCTCCAAGAGAGCAAGAGAGAGAGAGAGCTTTATTGATCCAAACATAGGTTTATATATCCCCTGTAAGGGGGCTCGGTTAACTCTAAAATGGGAGTGTTCGGATGTATTCCATTGATTAGTGGGTTGGCGCAGTGAGCTAGTCTGTGGGCAGATCCATGTGGTCATCAGGCTGGGTTGGCCAATGAGGTCATCAGAGTGGGCATCATCATGGGTGGATCCATGAGGTCATCAGGGTAGGCATTATCGTGGGTGGATCCATGAAGCACATGGTGTGTGGTGAAACAGGAAAGGGTGGATCCATGAAGCACATGGTGTGTGGTGAAACTGGAAATGGCAGATCCATGAGCACATGGTGTGTGGTGAAACAGGAAATGGCAGCCATCTTTAGTGTCACACTTTGATCTGAAAAAGCTCATGTAAGGTGAGATAATACACATTTGGGTAGTTCCTCTCAATCTCTTATGTCTTAACATTAATTAAGTATTTGATCTTAAGGCTCTCCTCAACAGTTCCACGTGTGGTAAAATTGGTAAGGCACTTTTATTCTTTGGGTCAGTACAATTACAGCGATACCACAATTATATATATTTTGGGCCATTTTTATACAATAAGCTCTATTTTATGGAAAAAATAATTATTTGTACATCGGCATCGCTTTATTCTGAGAGCTGTAAGTTTTGCATTTTTCTCTGATTGAACTGTATGCTGAGACGCCGGAAAATTTCCGACACTGGGAGGCGCTATAAACGCATTTTTCAGCACCAGTAAAAAGTTAGGAATAAGTACCCTTAACGGCTGCGGTTAAAAGGTGTATCGGCGGTTGTTAAGGTGTTAATAAAACAAATCTATGCATGTTTGATATCTGCATTCTTATACTAACCTGGGGGAATCATATTGCCAGATTACCATATATTGAACATGGTAAATGAAAAAAATTAAAACGCCATTATTGAATTGCACTTTCTTTGAAATATTTTTCTTGCTTTCTCAGTACACTATGTGGCAGATTGAATGGCGTCATTCAAAAGTACAACTCACCCCGCAAAAAACAAGCCCTCATACAGCTTTATGGCTAGAAAAATCAAAACGTTATGGCTCTTGGAAGAAAGGGAAGAAAACATTAAAACGAAAAATGGAAAATATAAACCTCATGCATGACTTGAACTGCCTCTTTCCACATGTTCTCTGGAGTTGCTCACCTTAATGCCCTTAATGAGATGTCTTTGTTGTTATGTTTGGTCATATATTTTCTAACTGTTATTTGTTTCTGATTTTTGTGCTCTTTTGATACCTCCTTATGACAATTCACAGCTGGCAGTTGATGGTTACTCTGTACATGAAGTGGTGGAGCTGTAGGTGGATTTGCTCTCCAGGAGTACAGCAATCAGCATATTCCTTCAACTAGAGTGATAAATTACATGGCACATTAACTGTTTTAATGGTTGAATTTTAGAATCATAGAATCATAGAATTGTAGAGTTGGAAGGGACCTCCTGGGCCATCTGGTCCAACCCCCTGCTCAAAGCAGGATTCGCTAAATCATCCCAGTCAGATGTCTGTCCAGCCTCTGTTTGAAGACTTCCATTGAAGGAGAACTCACCACTTCTTGTGGCAGCTTGTTCCACTCATTGATCACTCTAACTGTCAAAAAGTTTTTTCTAATATCTAATCTGTGTCTCCTCCCATTCAGTTTCATCCCATTGCTTCTAGTCTTTCCTTGTGCAAATGAGAATAAAGTTGATCCTTCTACAATGTGACAGCCCTTTAGATATTTGTAGACAGCTATTAAGTCTCCTCTCAGTCTTCTCTTTTGCAAACTAAACATTCCCAAATCCTGCAACCTTTCCTCATAAGACAGGGTTTGCAGACCGGTCACCATTCTGGTCGCTCTTTTCTGAACTTGCTCCAGTTTGTTGATGTCTTTTTTAAAATGTGGTGCCCAAAACTGGACACAATATTCCAGATGAGGTCTGACCAAAGAGGAGTAGAGGGAAATAATGACTTCACGTGATCTAGACTGTATGCTTCTGTTAATACATCCTAGAATTGCATTTGCCTTTTTTGCTGCTGCATCACACTGTTGACTCATATTCAGTCTGTGATCTATTAGTATACCCAAGTCTTTTTCACATGTGCTGTCACTTAGCCCTATTCCTCCCATTCTGTATATGCTTTTGTCATTTTTATTGCACAGATGTAGTACTTTGCATTTCTCCCTGTTAAAAACCATTCTGTTAGTTGCTGCCCACTTCTCCAGTTTATTTATATCTTTTTGAATCCTCTCTCTCTCTTCTCTAGTATTAGCTATCCCTCCTAGCTTTGTGTCATCAGCAAATTTAATCAGTTTACCCTCAATTCCTTCATCTAAATCGTTGATAAAGATGTTGAACAATACAGGGCCCAGGACAGAGCCCTGTGGTACCCCACTTGAGACATTCTTCCAACTGGATGTGCAGCCATTTACGACCACTGTTTGGGTCCGATCACTAAGCCAGTTATGAATCCACCTAACAGTTGCCTTGTCCATTCCAAACTTAGTCATTTTTTCAATAAGGATTGTATGAGAGACTTTGTCAAATGCTTTGCTGAAGTCATGATATACTATATCTACAGCATTTCCTTGATCCACCCAATCAGTGATTCCGTCATAGAAGGAAATTAAGTTAGTCTGACATGACTTATTAGTTACAAACCCATGCTGACTCTGTTTAATCACTTCATTCTTATCCAGGTACTGACATACATGTTGTTTAATAATTTGTTCAAAGATCTTTCCTGGTATAAAAGTCAGACTCACTGGCCTATAGTTGCCTGGGTCCACCTTCTTCCCCTTTTTGAAGATAGGAACAACATTTGCTCTTCTCCAGTCTTCTTCAAAGCTGTGGCCAACCCCACCCAACAAAATAATTTGTGTGTGTTGTGTTTTATTGGGCCAAGATCAGTGGGAGGGCCCTCATTAGGAATTTTTAAAATGTTGGTCTATACAGCTTAAGACCTCATACATGCGTCCTGACATTTTCAGTACAGGAAAAACCAGTACCGGTGCTATCCGTGTCCTTGTGTAAAATCCGTATGCCCCATTGTACCATACCTGCGGCATCCATGTGGCATCTGTGTGCACCATCAGTCTGACACATACTGTAATAGAATGCATAATAGAAATGACAGATATTTAGGTGTTAGATGTGCAAAGATATAGATAGAGATATATATAGATAGTTAGATAGATAGATAGGTAGATAAAAATACATCTGTGAGATATATAATCAGTGCTTTGTGTGTGTTGTTTACTGTACATGTATTCAGTTAAACAATAAATGAAAAAAACGGTGTGGGGTTCACCATATTTATAATAACCAGCGAAGGGAAAGCAGACAGCCGTGAGCTGGTCTTAGGAAGAGGCCAATAACCATGAAGCTTCCCAGCCTGTTAATATCAGCTCACTGCTGTCTACTTAGCCTTTACTGGTTATTAAAGGGGGACTCTAAAAAAATGATGTGATGTCCCTCCTATTTTTAAGAAGCAGGAAAGGCTAAGCAGACAACTGTGGGCTGATATAAAAAAGCTGGATATTGGCCCTTTCCCAGACTAATAAAACCAGCCCTCAGCCGCCCCCAGAAATTGTGCTTGGACTTTGACTCTTCCCGATTGCCTTGGAGCATAGGCAATCGGTGTAATAATTTTGGAGTTGACATCAAGCCCAGGGGTTAGTAATGGAGAGGTGTCAGTCAGACACCCCCATTACTAACCCCATAGTCAAAAGAAATAGAAACACTCAGAAGTCCTTTATTTGTAAAAAAAAATAAACACTCCTCGACAAATTACCTCTTTTACCCATTTATTACAAAATAATAATCCACAGTGGTCGGCTGAATCACAGCAGTCATCAAACCCATATATTATCATGATTGCCACCACACCATGGCAATCGGGATGAGCCAGGAAAGGTGCTAGAATTGGCGCATCTAATATGATGCTGGTGGCGGCTGCAGGTTTCTATTTTTGGGCTGTGAACAAGCCATTAAACCAGGGACTGTTTTAGCCTGATAATATAAGCCCACAGCTGTATTTAATTATTTATTTAACGTGCAAAAGGAGAAAAAAGATAAACTCCCGCTATGTCCCAGGCAGCAGGTGGTGACTACAACTGTCATCAGCATCGCCTGGTCTTGCTGATCGCAGGGAGACCAGGCGAGGATGATAACAGTTGTAGTCAGCACCTGGAGCCTGGGAGCAGCGCTATCGCTACTGCTTTTCCCAGCAGCCAGAGCATTTCATTGAAGTACAAAAATGATACACAGATATCATTCATGTGTCATCAGTGTGCGGGACGTATTGCCGGAAAAAAAACGAACATGTGTGAAGGGGGCCTAAGGTGCACCTAATAAATTAAGAGACGTGCACCTCTTAACGAGTTTGCTGCATCTCACTCCAGTGGTGCCATCATAAAGAGTGAAGTACAAAATGTCAGTTTTAATAAATTGGAGCCTTAGGCCTCTTTCACACATCAGGTTTTCGCCGTCAGGCGTGATCCGGCGCTTTTGACAGAAACCGGATCCGGCGAAATGCAATGCCGGATCCGGTTTCCCCCCCATTGACTTGCATTTGCGCCGGATCGCGCCGGATGGCCATGCGTTTCATCCGGTTTTCGCCGGATCCGGCAATGTGTCGCAATGTGTCGCGATCCGGCGTCTGGAAAAAACGTCTACTGTAACGTTTTTTGTCTCCGGCGAAAAAGCCGGACACGCCGGATCCGGCGCGTCCGGCTTTTTCACACAATGAAAGCCTATGAGCGCCGCAATGCGCCGGATCCGGCGAAAGCCGGATCCGGTGGCCGGATCCGTTTTTTTTGGTCTGAGCATGCTCAGTAGCTCTGCCCACAGGAGATATATAAAAGCAAGACAATGGGACCCTCAGCCACACCCAACATGCCACCCAAGACAGCAACCAGGCGCAGGAGAAGGCAGCAGACATCTGCAGCAGCAGCACCATCAGCAACACCCCAAATGGAGCAGCATGCTGAACGGGAGGGGAGTCCAGAAGCAGATGAGAGACGGTAATTATCAAATCCCCCATTCCTCCAAACTAGGGCCATGGAATATCAAGATATTCATTGGCCCTTTGTTTCTCTTTATTCAACAGCCGCCAAAGAGATGCAGCAGCAGCACCATCAGCAACACCCCAAATGGAGCAGCATGCTGAATGGGAGGGGAGTCCAGAAGCAGATGAGAGACGGTAATTATCAAATCCCCCATTCCTCCAAACTAGGGCCATGGAATATCAAGATATTCATTGGCCCTTTGTTTCTCTTTATTCAACAGCCGCCAAAGAGATGCAGCAGCAGCAGCAGAAATGGCATCACTGGCAGCAGCAATACCCACAGCCATGGAGTCTGGCCATCAACAGGACAGCACATCTTCTTCTGGGAGCCCTCCCTCGCATCGTCAGCGTTTGACGGTAAGTTTTTGTTTCCAAAATCCATCATCTCTGTAATATATGTCTATTCATTGCCTTTTATTTCAAAACAGGAATCACAAGATGAAGAGGAGCTCCCAGAAGAAGAAGGAAGGGGTGGACAGACGCTTGGAGTGGGCTCACAATTCGTAAGTTTTTTGCATCAAACGCAGAAACACAACATCACACTACACACAACACATAGAAAACAATGTTCTGCAGACCACACACAGCAAACAAATGCCTACATCCAAACTCATAACATTTTTTGTTTTCTTCTCTAGTCTTCCCAATCTGGTGCTCGTCCAAGAGGTCCTCGCAGTGCCTCCCAGGGTTGTCGGCGACAGCAACGCGGCGGTCACCAGCGTGTAAGTATAAATATTTTTGCTTTGTTTTTTGGCACTTTTTATTTCATTTCTTTTGTGGAGGCTAATTATGTTATTTTTGTCTTTTTCTTTAACAGCCTTCACAGCGTGCTCCCGACTCTGACGGTGAGGATGGAGGGATTGATGTGGACCGCCTCATCGATCTCGTCAGAGAAAGGGAGCCGCTCTGGAATATGGCTGACCGCCGCCACGCTGACCTGATCATTACCCGACGACTCTGGGAGGAAATCTGTTCTCTCCTTGTGGGCCGCTGGGAGGACCTCGAAGCTCGGGACCAGATTAAAGAGCGTAAGTATATACAGTAACGGTTGCTTGATGTAAACCAGTGTTTCCCGAACTCCAGTCCTCGTGGTCCCCACGGATCATGTGTTCAGGATTTCTATTTACTATTGAAATCCTGAAAACATGACCCCTGGGGACCATGAGGACTGGAGTTTGTGAAACACTGATGTTGTATACTAACCACTTTGTCCTTTCTCGTTTCAGGGAACAGAATTGTGAATCGGTGGCGGTCTGTGAGGGATCGTTTCAAGAAGGAGTTCAATAAAGAGATGCGGGCCCCGAGTGGATCTGGAGGACGCAGGAGCAAGTACAAGTACGCAGAAGCCCTGTCGTTCCTCCGGGAAACAATGCTCACCAGAAGGTAAATATTACACACCACATGTGAAAAAGATGTAACTTTTTTTTTTCAGCCAGGGCCATACCATGTCAGTATTTTAATTGTTTTTTTTTCTCTTTATTCCACAGCACGGTGAGCAGCACTCGGGAGCCTGCACGATTGGACCCTTCTGAGGCGATCCCTGAGGAGACCGGCACCGAGGGACACTTCGACCGCCCCGGTACATCTGCACCTTCCCTGCCTTCCCACACATTCGACCCATCTGTCCCATCCACCAGCACAGGAGCATCGTGGCCGCCTACATTACATGAAGCTGCTGGTGAGGAGATCGCTTTCCCTTTACCCCACCCTTCTGCCCCTGCCGCCTCTAGTACACCTGCGGGTACTGGGCGGCAGCGGCAGAGGGGTCAGGAAAAGAGTTATGCGCAAGAGTTATTGCATCTGAATGCATCTTTCCAGAACTGTCTCAAAGTCTTGTCAGAGCAAATCTCCGCAGGCTTTCAGCAGATCAACTCCAGCATTCTGGAGGTGAAGACACTTCTGCAAATCATGCATTCAGAAGCAAGATCTTCGCCAAACCACACCTTTTTCAGGTCTGTTGTGGAGCGCATGGAAACGCTCTCTCCTGCCCAGCAGATGCATGTAATGCATTCGTGCCACGGTGCTCTACAGCAGGTTACCTCCCAACCTCCACCTCCCACCACTGTAGTTCCTCCACCTGCACCCCCTCCAGCCACTTTTCATCCTCCCCCTCCTACTACATACCAGCAACCTCCCCAGTACCAGCAACCTCCCCAGTACCAGTCATCTCCCCACTTCCAGCAACCTGCCCCGTACCAAACTCCTTCCCCGTACCAAACTCCTTCCCCGTACCAAACTCCTTCCCCATACAACTTTCCATCAACATCATCTGCTCCTACAGTCCCTGCCCAACCCTCCACTCCACCACCCACCACCTCTTCTGCTTCCCACATGTCCACCCATTCTGTAGTTTTTTCCACACCTTCACCTCTAACTGTTCCTTCCCCACCACGATCCCAGTCCTCTCTCCACACACCCAGTGTCGAAGTGTCCCGCAGCCCCTCCAGCAGTATTTCCACCCCACAATACACAGATTTGTAATGTGTGTTTTTTAATAAAAATGCCCATTGGGTTTAAAACCTTTATTAAAAAAGTTTTTTGCACTTTAAAAACATTTTACAAAAAAAAAAAAATTTTAAATAAAAGTTAAATTATCGTTTCACAATGGTTGTCTGTCTTTTCTTTCTGCGGCGAACTATGTTTAAAAAAAAGGTTAAATACAGGGTATTTCAAAGGTAAAAAGGTATTCAAAACCAGGTATAACTGTGGGTAAATTTTAGCTTTTTGCCACAGTTGTGTTCCTGGTTGTGTTTGAAGCAAAGTATTTCACCTAAAAAGTTATGTTTATTGTTGGTGATTTCCTAACAATGTACACAACTTTTGTTAAAAGGTGAAATACTTTGCATAAAACACAACCAGGTACACACCTGTGGCCTAAAGCTAAAAATAGTAGACCATGACAAGATAGCCAACTTTGGTTGGCAAAGGTATATACTGTTGGTCCAGAAGGTACACAAGTAGGCACAAATCTTTCACACTCTGTCATCCTGCCAGTGTACTCTGCCTTGAGGGGCCACAAGGGTCAATTTTAAAAACCGGATCCGGCGTAATCCGTCGAAAAAACGGATAGAAAAACGGATGAACCGGATGAGACGGATCCGGTTTTGTCTGTCAAGAACAAGACGGATCCGGCAGAAAACCGGATCCGGCACATCAGGTTTTACAAAACATTTGCCGGATCCGGCATTCCGGCACGACGCCGGATCGCGCCTGACGCTGAAAACCTGATGTGTGAAAGTAGCCTTAGTGATAATTGAATTTCCACTGACCTAGTAGTACTGAAATCTCATCTCTTCCTGCCACTGTCATTTTAATTTGATGCACTCCAGGAAATTCAGTGATTGGCAAGTGACATTTCATTCGTAACCGTTTGATGCAAAGTTGCATGTTAAATTTGCAGCAGAAGTGTAGATTTATTGTTTTAGTACACATACAAAATTGCTTTCTGATGTATTGTGGTGTAGCCTCTCGCTAAAACAAGTACTTTATTTCCTGTCGACATAACACCTTTTTAACTGCTAGAGTCTGTGGCTTTTGCTTCTACTGAGGTAGTATATAATTACTGTAATATGCTCTTTGCTATTTATTTCCAGTAATTATATTTATTTTCATTGTTCTATAAGAGCAATAAGACATAATTTGACTTTTCTTGTTGTACTGGTAAAGCATTGATATTGTACTGTAGGTGACAATACTGTACAACAAAGCAGTGCAATGATATTTTATGTTTGACCTTCAAAAGGTAACTGTCCCCAATTAAGGAAGAATAATAGCACATAAGTAGCAGGGATGTCAAAATTTCAAAATGCTTTGGACTCTGCCTCCTGTCCTTTGAACGCAGGGAAGAATGAGGGACACAGCAGTGAAGAAGTAGCTGCCAGCACAGTGAGTACGGGTTGTGCTGATAAAACGGAGAGACTCTGTCCGAGGAGAAGAGTTGAGATAAACAAAGCCCTGAGAATGGGGCCATGACTACAACCCTGTCAGTATTTTAGAAGTGGCGTAGTCGGCAGGATCTCACTGCCCCATATGGCGGTGAAGCCGCAGCGGTGGTGAAGAAGGAAGACAAAGTGAAACTGGTTAAAGTGACCTATAGTGAGCGGGTTGAACATTGCGTCAATGAGAAAATTATATTGAATGTGACCAAAACACCGGATTTGTCAAACGAAGACATGGAGAGTGACTTTGTGAACACCAAGATGGAGAGTTGTGGCGCCAAAAAGGACTGTCCCTGTCTGCAAGGTGCACTTTGTGGGCGTGACGGCGTCTGGATGGTGCCATGCAAGAGCTGTCAGCAATGTCAGGTCCGCCCCTGGTGGGAGTGCTATGTAAAGATGGGCATTCGCACCTTGCCACCCAATGCACATAAATGGTTGGGGAGACAGAAAATGAAGGTTCTGCAGGAAGTGCTGAGTGCAGCTGTCTGGCATCGGTAAGGAATGGGACATCGGCCACAATGTATCGGTGCGTCTACAGAGGCATCAGGCAAACAGAATGGCGGTGGGATGAAGAATCTAGATGCCCAACCCGTGGTTGGGAAGATCTGCAGGAGCACAAGGCACTCACCTGGAGAGAAGATCCCTGGAAGATGACAGTGCCCATCACAGCGGGGCTGTAGCCAGTCAGCATGCCGGAGATGCATCTGCCCGCAGCACAGGCCGTTCTGGAGCAACATAGGAGCGAAGCACCGCTGACTTCCGCCCAGGAACCATCATGTCCGGAAGCTGTTCCTGCCGGATGGCAGGAGGTGGAACATCCGTTCACCCTGGGAGCAAGTCCCACCAGCAAGCTGACAGGGCTCACCTGACTGGAGGAAAAGGAGGAGGGAGCCGCTGCAATGCCTGAGAGCATCGATGACGTCTGTGGAGAAGAAGGAGCAGAGTTGGTGGAGTCTCCGGCTTTCGGCATGAGGCGGTACCTACAGGAGATCAGCGCCAGCCTGAGCGGGACAGTGAGTGTGTTAGAGGTGAGTGAGCCTCAACCCCAGCGAACAACAGGTCATACAGCCTCCCCGGGGCAGTGCGAGACCCAAGACCAGCGCCATCTCGCTCTCGCACTCACGTCAGGCCTCTGTCGAAAATACCGGGCCCACGTCATCCCCATACCTGTCGGTGTTGATATCTGACATAATTGCACAGAAGAAGGCAAGAGAGCACAAGATATGGGCCCTCCTTCAAGAGAGAGGAGAGGCCGCAATGTCTGTGCACCGCACGTACGGACAGTTCGTTTTCACAAACGTGGAACGAGGCTACAGTTTCATTGAGGATGCCAGCAATCATGATAAAGTCTACATCAATGCTGCCTCCATAAAACATGATAAACACACCAAGTATGACATGGACACATGGTTTTTAAATTATTCCTCAATATCACATATTTTCCATATGTCCATTAGGATTACCACGCCTATCATCACTATCTCATAAATCCAAAACCAAGAAAAAGATGATCAAACGGCTATATTTTTTATCAAAACACCATACAAATTTTATTTATAGAAAATACTATTTTTAAAAAAATTACATAATAGTAATAGTGGAAATAGGAAGATAGAACAGTACGCCTTTAAAATGCATATAACGACGCATTCATCCAATCACTCTAATCACCAGTGTCCGCGATGTATATAAGACGGGCAATTACTTGCCGGATCAGGCCCCTTGATAAATATATATTAATATATAACATATATATTAATATATATGTTTTTGCCAAAGAAATGCTAGTTTTGTTGTTGCATTGTTGGGGACGACAATCATTTAAGGAAGAGAGTATGTAAGGGGGTATGAGCTTTACCCGTTTAATTTCTTATGCTGCTATTTATATTTTCATGTACAGTGGGGAAAAAAAGTATTTAGTCAGTCAGCAATAGTGCAAGTTCCACCACTTAAAAAGATGAGAGGCGTCTGTAATTTACATCATAGGTAGTCCTCAACTATGGGAGACAAACTGAGAAAAAAAAATCCAGAAAATCACATTGTCTGTTTTTTTTTCATTTTATTTGCATATTATGGTGGAAAATAAGTATTTGGTCAGAAACAAGCAATCAAGATTTCTGGCTCTCACAGACCTGTAACTTCTTCTTTAAGAGTCTCCTCTTTCCTCCACTCATTACCTGTAGTAATGGCACCTGTTTAAACTTGTTATCAGTATAAAAAGACACCTGTGCACACCCTCAAACAGTCTGACTCCAAACTCCACTATGGTGAAGACCAAAGAGCTGTCAAAGGACACCAGAAGCAAAATTGTAGCCCTGCACCAGGCTGGGAAGACTGAATCTGCAATAGCCAACCAGCTTGGAGTGAAGAAATCAACTGTGGGAGCAATAATTAGAAAATGGAAGACATACAAGACCACTGATAATCTCCCTCGATCTGGTGCTCCACGCAAATCCCACCCCGTGGGGTCAGAATGATCACAAGAACAGTGAGCAAAAATCCCAGAACCACGCGGGGGGACCTAGTGAATGAACTGCAGAGAGCTGGGACCAATGTAACAAGGCCTACCATAAGTAACACACTACGCCACCATGGACTCAGATCCTGCAGTGCCAGACGTGTCCCACTGCTTAAGCCTGTACATGTCCGGGCCCGTCTGAAGTTTGCTAGAGAGCATTTGGATGATCCAGAGGAGTTTTGGGAGAATGTCCTATGGTCTGATGAAACCAAACTGGAACTGTTTGGTAGAAACACAACTTGTCGTGTTTGGAGGAAAAAGAATACTGAGTTGCATCCATCAAACACCATACCTACTGTAAAGCATGGTGGTGGAAACATCATGCTTTGGGGCTGTTTCTCTGCAAAGGGGCCAGGACGACTGATCCGGGTACATGAAAAATGAATGGGGCCATGTATCGTGAGATTTTGAGTGCAAACCTCCTTCCATCAGCAAGGGCATTGAAGATGAAGCATGGCTGGGTCTTTCAACATGACAATGATCCAAAGCACACCGCCAGGGCAACGAAGGAGTGGCTTCGTAAGAAGCATTTCAAGGTCCTGGAGTGGCCTAGCCAGTCTCCAGATCTCAACCCTATAGAAAACCTTTGGAGGGAGTTGAAAGTCCGTGTTGCCAAGCGAAAAGCCAAAAACATCACTGCTCTAGAGGAGATCTGCATGGAGGAATGGGCCAACATACCAACAACAGTGTGTGGCAACCTTGTGAAGACTTACAGAAAACGTTTGACCTCTGTCATTGCCAACAAAGGATATATCACAAAGTATTGAGATGAAATTTTGTTTCTGACCAAATACTTATTTTCCACCATAATATGCAAATAAAATGAAAAAAAACAGACAGACACTGTATATAGTTGCTATGTATCTCACTGTGATGTGTTTTTGTATATTTATACTATATGTAAGCTAGGGACAGTGCAGTTAGGGAAAAGGGCCACTAGATGGGGGCACTGAGTACACTGCATAGTAAGGTTTACCTGTAGGACACTTAGGAGTTAACAATAGTAGGGGTTAGCTGGGAATAAGATAAAGAGTCTTCCTGTACATAGTCAGTCAGGGGCAGACCCCTGTGTGTGCTCAGGTGGCCAATGGCCTGGGCTGCTCAGCTACCACGTGACATTATAAGCAAAAGCCCAGCCATCCCTGGAAAGTAGTAGAAGAGTAAGAAAGGAAGAGAAGAGTAAAGAGCACAGTATGCACATTAGTGGAGTGGAAAGTGAATAGCAGAAGAAGATAGAGTGGGCCACTGTAAAAGTGCGGAGGCAGGTTAACCGTTGACGTGGTGGATGACCCTGTAGACAGTATTTCTGAGTCTGAGACGAAGCAGACTGAAGGGGGATATATCGCATTGGCGCTTTCACCGGGCACCTCGTCCCGTTATATCTTTGTGGTTTATTCCGTGACATGGAGGAAGAATCAGGGAAAGACAGAGAAATGTGCTGCTGGTATTGTGAAGAATGTGCTGGACGTGTAATGTATGTGCTGTGCCCTGAAGTTAATAAACCTGTGTTGTTTAAAGTTGCTTTGGACTCTGCCTCCTGTCCTTTGAACTCAGGGAAGAATGGGGGACACAGCAGCGAAGAAGTAGATGCCAGAACAGTGAGTATGGGTTGTGCTGATAAGACGGAGAGACACTGTCTGTCCGAGCAGAAGAGTTGGGACAAGCGAAACCCTCAGAATGGGGACATGACTACAACCCTGTCGGTATCTTACAGTTATAAATGTTCTTTAGGAAGGATCTACTTGTACAGCGGTAGATGATTTACATAAATATCATGGGCTTGAACATCGCATTACATAACCTGCTGGCAGACACCTCTGCAAGTCCTAGTTTACTTTGGCAGAGCCTCGGTCACTCTCCATAAAGCACAGCACACTTTCTCCCAGTACTTAGCTAAACTCTTATCCTGGTTGCAGCTCTTGACTGGTGTCATAGAGAAAAATTAAAATATATAAGACATCTCTGGAAGGGAGAAGAGCTGACATTCCAACCTCCTTTGAAGTAGGACTACGCATTGAACATGTGTAACAGATTATAGGTAGGGAGAAAGAAACTATTTAAATCAGGAAAAATAGAGAGAAAGATAATGCTTCAACCTCCTTTGAAGCAGAGACTTTCTGTAGTGACAAGGTATTTACAGTAGGGAAATGCTTTGAGAAAAAAAGACTTAAGCAAGACTCAAGCAAGCTTTGAGATTCATTAAGTATCTTTCCCAGGTAGAGTGCTTCCTCTCATCAAGGATCTTCCTAGACTTTTTATCTCCGGTGACCAGATATGAATATCGGAGGTTTGCATCGATCCAATACTTATGGGAGATATATTTTTTGCGTCGCAGCGAACGACAGACATAACACAGTCACTCATATAACCGCAAGGTCATTATAACCACTCTAACTTAATAATATTCTGATACATGATGCAATACATGCCATATTTCCTCTTACTGAAAGGTAAAATCGCAATAGAAAACATGATTATGATATCTACTGCCTGGGACCTCCAGTGGCAAATTTATCCTGTAAGTTGGGGATCTCATAAAATTCTGAAGGCCCGAGCAAATTCCACACAAATATCCCCCACAAGAGCTCAGCAAAGAGAGGTATGTGGGCTTAACTATCTATAATAAGCAACTTCCGGTTGTAACAACTTCCGTCCAGTTGTAACCGGTGACATCACCGCACACCTCTTTCCATGTTAACCCTCAACACACACACTCCACTCACCTTTCACCTTCTCCACTCACGTCCACTCACTCTTTCACGCCACATACGACCCTTTCTCTCACTCCGTCTCTCATACTCATGCCGTCATCGCCGCTGATCCACGATCCCCGACATCTTCTTCCGCTGGCGCCATCCTGGATCCAGACGTCCTCCACGCCGGCGACATGTTCTTGCGGCGACGCCATTTTGGATCGGCGAAATCCCGCGATAGTCAAGATGGCGTCGCCGCAAGAACATGTCGCCGGTGAGGACGACGTCGGGATCCAAAATGGCGTCGGCGAAAACTCGCGAGATTTCGCCAACGCCATTTTGGATCCCGACGTCGTCCACGCCGGTGACATGTTCTTGCGGCGACGCGATTTTGGATCGGCGAAATCCCGCGATAGTCAAGATGGCGTCGCCGCAAGAACATGTCGCCGGCGAGGACGACGTCGGGATCCAAAATGGCGTCGGCGAAAACTCGCGAGATTTCGCCGACGCCATTTTGGATCCCGACGTCGTCCACGCCGGCGACATGTTCTTGCGGCGATGCCATTTTGGATGGGCGAAATCCCGCGATAGTCAAGATGGCGTCGCCGCAAGAACATGTCGCCGGCGAGGACGACGTCGGGATCCAAAATGGCGTCGGCGAAAACTCGCGAGATTTCGCCGACGCCATCTTGGATCCCGACGTCGTCCACGCCGGCGACATGTTCTTCCGGCGACGCCATCTTGACTATCGCGGGATTTCACGATACTCAAGATGGCGTCGCCGCAAGAACATGTCGCCGGCGTGGACAACGTCTGGATCCAGGATGGCGCCGGCGGAAGAAGATGTCGGGGATCGTGGAGCAGCGGCGATGACGGCGTGAGTATGAGAGACGGAGTGAGAGAAGGGGTCGTATGTGGAGTGAAAGAGTGAGTGGAGATGGTGAAAGGTGAGAGGAGTGTGTGTGTTGAGGGTTAACATGGAAAGAGGTGTGATGCTATCGCATCCTCCCGATGCGATAGCATCGAGCCATAATCTAGTGATCTAATAAAAAGCAGAAATTAGGTTTGGTCCTTTGTCAGTCTTTGGAAGAAACATCTTGCTGTGGGTTCTGTCTGTTTCCTATAGAGAACCTCCATCCCCTAAACTCTGAGCCATTTCCATATTTCACTATGGTGATAGTGTTCTTAAGGTGATGAGTGGTGTTGATTTGGCACCAGACAAAACGTTTACCTTGGGGGCCAAAAAGTTCAATTTTGATCTTACCTGACTAAAGCACCTTCCTCCATACATTTGGGGAGTCTCCCACATGTCTTTTGACAAACTCAAAATGAGGCTTATAATTTTGTGTGTACGACTTATTGTGGTCATATGGAAAGCTACTCCAGTCTCTGCTTGGGAACTCGGCTTCATTAGGGTTACCTTTGGTCTCTGTGCTGCCTCTCTGATTAATACCCTCCTTGCTTGGGCTCAGAGTTTTGGTGGGCAACCCTCTCTTTGAAGGCTTGTTGTGGTACCATGTTTTTTCCATTTGATGATAATGGATTTGATGGTGTTCCAGGGAATCATCAGAGATTGGGATATTTTTTATAGCCCAACCCTGACTTGTACATCTCAATAACTTTGTCCCTGACTTGTTTGGACATCTCCTTGGTCTTCATAGTGTTGTTTGGTTGGTGGTGACTCTTGTTTAAATGGAACCTGTCAGCGGTCTTGGCCGATATAAGATGCGGCCACTGCCTTTCAGGGCTTATCTACAGCATTGGTGTCGCAGGTCCGAGTGTCACATCTTCTTGCGATGCCGCCCTCTTGCTTCATTGCTCCCCGGCATCGCACTCCAGCACAGGCGTACTTATCTGCCCTGTTGAGTGCAAACCAAAGTACTGCAGCGCGCAGGCACTGGGAAAGGTCAGAGAGCAGGAGGGCGGCACTGCAAGAAAATGGGAGGCGCCGAACCTCGACCTGTGACACCCATCGGACCAGACCGCCCCCCCGGGTGAGTATAATAAAACTTGTTTCTCTTATATTGCAGGTTGGATCAGGGACTTATGTACAGCATTATAGAATGATGTAGATAAGACCTGAAAGGCAATGGCCATGTCTTACATCAGCCAAAACTGCTGATGGGTTCACTTTAACCCCTGTTTGCACCTTCATGACCAGGCCAAATTTTACAATTTTGACCAGTGTCACTTTATGTAATAATAGAGCTGTAACACTTCAATGGATCCCAATGATTCTGAGACTATTCTTTTGCAACATATTGCACTTCATAGTGGTAAAAAAAATTTGAGATGACTTGTGTTTATTTGTGAAAATGTTCAAACTTTAAATTTTTATGCCCTTAAATCAGAGAGTTATGTCACACAAAATAGTTAACAAATAGCATTTTCCACATATGTAATTTACATATGTAATACACCCTTGGTGAAGGTTTAAATGCCTTCAGTCTCTTCATCAAGGTGCTGGTGTTAGCTCAAATTCCCTCTGTCTGGTTGGAAGTGCTAGCAGTCAGCTAGTGTCTTCTTGGAGTACTCTTGGAGGATTGCTGGAGTGATATCTCAGTGGTCTTCTCAAGCTAATTGTATCCCCTTTTTTGTCCACCCTCCCTGTCTTTAGTTGTAGTGGGGGCTGTCTTGCGCCTACCCCATCCCCTCCCTATCCAGTGCCCATTGCTAGGGTCATGCTGGGATTAGGTGCAGAACTTATTTAGGGATGTCAGTTGACACAGGGTGTTGTTAGATCTGCCTAGGGATCTCCACTCTTCCCTTCTCTAGTGTTTGGGCTTCCCCTCCCTCTCCCAGTTGTTGTGAACCTTGATTATTCCTCACCCAGCATGACATTAACACCACCATAGTCTTTTAAAAAAGAAAAAAAACTGACACTTATTTTTTTTGGGGTGTGTTTTTTTTTCGGTGTGAGTTCTTTTTTCTTTTCTCAGGTTCATGGATCTCGTTTCTGAACTGGCAGAGCAGCTACAGAGGTTGTCACTAAAAGTGACTGAACTTTGATCTGAGATTCAGCAGCCACAGCAGTGGCTGCAGACTCCTACTGTGGGGGACTCTTACTACAGAGATAAGGGAGCAGAGTCAAGCTTACTAGAGAGATATGGGAGCAGAACCAAGCTTACTAGATAGATATGGGAGCAGAACCGAGCTAATCAGAGACATATGGGAGCAGAACCGAGCTTACTACAGAAATATGGGAGCAGAACAGAGCTTACTACAGAGATAAGTGAACTGGAAGGAGCTTACTACAGAGAAATGGGAGCAGAACCAAGCTTACTAGAGAGCTAAGGGAGCAGAACCAAGCTTACTACAGAGATATGGGAACAGAACTGAGTTTACTACAGAGATATGGGAACTGAAAGAAGCTTAATACAGAGATATGGGAGCAGAACCAAACTTACTACAGAGATGTAGTAGCAGAACCAAGCTTACCAGAGAGATAAGGGAACAGAACCAAGCTTACTACAGAGATATGGGAGTAGAACTGAGCTTACTACAGAGATATGGGAACTGAAAGGAGCTTAATACAGAAATATGGGAGCAGAACCAAGCTTACTACAGAGATATGGGAGCAGAACCAAGCTTACTACAGCTTACTACAGAGATATGTGAGGAGAACAGATCTTACTATAGATATATAAGGGAGAAGTGAGATTACTACTGAGATAAGGGCACAGAATCAAGCTTACTACACTTACTACAGAGCAAAGGGAGCAGAACCAAGCTTACTAGAGAGATAAGGGAGCAGAACCGAGCTTACTAGAGAGATAAGGGATCAGAACCAAGCTTACTACAGAGATATGGGAGCAGAACCAAGCTTGCTACAGAGATATGGGAGCAGAACCGAGTTTATGGAGCAGAACCGAGCTTACTACACAAATTAGGTAGCAGAACTGAACTTACTAAAGAGATAACGGAGCAGAAAATACATGTGATTACAGTACAGTTATATATAGTAATTTACAGCAGACCTTCTTTCTGATTTCAGTCGTTTAATTTAGCCATGTGTTCCATCTGGCTCACACCTCCTTTACCACTTCTGAAGCCATGACTTGTCTGCACAGATTTCAAGAAAAACACATTTGACTTCTCACATTTCTGTCAATGTCTCCATCTATTCCAAACATGTAAAAACTCCCCACTCTGCATGCATCTGCGATGTGGAACACTGACCTCAACATTTAGCAAAATGTGTAATTACTAGGATTACTCCCTCCCCCAAAAAATTAGTGTCCCAAAGAAAGTATTAATGCCCCTACTGTGCAAAGGCCTGTATGCTCCTTTGAAGGATATAATATCCCAAGTGCCCCCTTCCATGAACAAATATCCTTGAGTGTCCCCCCAAAAAAAGGAACCTGAGTGCCCCTATCACAACTAATAATGTCCCCATTTATAACAATATTCTTAGTGCCAACACAGCTCTGTACATACAGAATGATGGTCTCCAGTTCCGTCAGGTGCATGTTGGTGGACAGCCATTTTCTGGTCTCTCCAGGGATGCTCAATTGGATTTAGGTAAGGGCTCTGGCTGGGCCAGTCAAGAATGGTCACAGAGTTGTTCTGAAGCCACTCCTTTGTTATTTTAGCTGTGTGCTTAGGGTCATTGTCTTGTTGGAAGTTGAACCTTCGGCCAATTCTGAGGTCCAGAGCACTCTGGAAGAGGTTTTCATCCAGGATATCTCTGCACTTGTCCGCATTCATGTTTCCTTCAGTTGCAACCAGTCATCCTGTCCCTGCAGCTGAAAAACACCCCCATAGCATGATGCTGCCACCACCATTTTTCACTGTTGGGATTGTATTGGGTAGGTAATGAGCAGTGCCTGGTTTTCTCTACAAATACCGCTTAGAATTATCACCAAAAAGTTCTATCTTCATCTCACCAGACCAGAGAATCTTATTTATCATAGTCTGGGAGTCCTTCATGTATTTTTTAGCAAACTCTATGCGGGCTTTCATATGTCTGGCACTGAGGAGAGGCTTCCGTTGGGCCACTCTGCCTTAAAGGCCCGACTGGTGGAGGGCTGCAGTGATAGTTGACTTTGTGGAACTTTCTCCCATCTCTCTACTGCATCTGTGGAGCTCAGCCACAGTGATCTTGGGGTTTTTCTTTACCTCTCTCACCAAGACTCTTCTCCCACGATTGCTCAGTTTGGTTAGACAGCCAGGTCTAGGAAGATTTCTGGTAGTCCCAAACTTCTTCCATTTAAGGATTATGGAGGCCACTGTGCTCTTAGGAACCTTAAATACTGCAGAAATTTTTTTTTAACATTGGCCAGATCTGTACCTTGCCACAAATCTGTCTCTGAGCTCCTTGGACAGTTCTTTTGACCTCGTGATTCTCAAGGAAGAACGGCAGAGGATCCCCAAATTCAAGTATGAAAAACTTGTTGCATCATTCCCAAGAACACTCATGGCTGTACTAGCTCAAAAGGGTGCTTCTACTCAATACTGAGCAAAGGGTCGGAATACTTATGACTAGAGTTGAGCGACTTTTGGTTTTTTAGGGTCGCGTTACGTTTCGTGAAACCCGACTTTTCCAAAAGTCGGGTCGAGCAAGATCGTCCGATTATAGGGAAAAGTCGGGGTCGTCCCGAAACACGAAACCCAATGTAAGTCAATGGGGAATAAAAGTCGGCAGTGAGAGGAGGACAGGAAACACACCTACAGTGCCCATTTGAATGCCAAAAGCATCAATTCTTCTTACTTAAGCTTGTCAACCTTAATTAACTTCATAATACAAGTTACGCACTGAAAAATGGGGGTTATTTGGCTAAATTTGTGGGGGGGGAGGGCTGGCTGCAGGTTTTCATGTGCCCTGGGCGAAAGAGCGCCCCTTTAACACATACCACAACTCATCATGCTCCGATACGGCAGAGAAATAGCGGTATAGTACAATGAAAAATACCTCACTTTTTACATCTCATGACGAGGCCCATCTATTTCTCCATACAAAATCATTGGTCCCATATAATGTTTGAAACAGTATATGATGAGCTCCACATAATGCTACAGTATATGTTGGTCCCCATGGATGAAGCTCCACTGTCTTATGGGCCCAAATAATGCTCCAAACATAATGGGCCCCATTTCTAATGCTCTAGTGTATAATGGGCCCTGTAAATGCTGCTCCAGTGTCTGATGTCCACCTTTGGAATGTTCCAGTGTATGGTGGGCCCCATCTATCATTCTCCAGAGTATAGTGCTCCCCAAAAATTGCTGTCCCAACATTGAAAACAATCAAATAAGTCTCCTCGCTAGGGAATCCCTGTACTTGTCTGGACAGGTGCTGTAGCTTGCTTAACAGCTCGCCAGCCGTTCTCACGCCCAGTATGGATTGCACGTGATTGCACAAAGGTTAGAAAGGGTACCGTATCCCTGGATAACATGTATGGATAGCGTACACATTCAAAATATATGTCTATACAGCATGAGGCAGGCTCAGACGGTGTTAGGCCCAGTATGGATTGCACGTCATTGCACAAAGGTTAGAAGGGGTACCGTATCCCCGGATAACATGTATGGATAGCGTACACATTCAAAATATATGTCTATACAGCATGAGGCAGGCTCAGACGGTGTTAGGCCCAGTATGGATTGCACGTCATTGCACAAAGGTTAGAAAGGGTACCATATCCCCGGATAACATGTATGGATAGCGTACACATTCAAAATATATGTCTATACAGCATGAGGCAGGCTCAGACGGTGTTAGGCCCAGTATGGATTGCACGTCATTGCACAAAGGTTAGAAAGGGTACCGTATCCCCGGATAACATGTATGAATAGCGTACACATTCAAAATATATGTCTATACAGCATGAGGCAGGCTCAGACGGTGTTAGGCCCAGTATGGACTGCACGTCATTGCACAAAGGTTAGAAGGGGTACCGTATCCCCGGATAACATGTATGGATAGCGTACACATTCAAAATATATGTCTATACAGCATGAGGCAGGCTCAGACGGTGTTAGGCCCAGTATGGATTGCACGTCATTGCACAAAGGTTAGAAAGGGTACCGTATCCCCGGATAACATGTATGGATAGCATACACATTCAAAATATATGTCTATACAGCATGAGGCAGGCTCAGATGGTGTTAGGCCCAGTATGGATTGCACGTCATTGCACAAAGGTTAGAAGGGGTACCGTATCCCCGGATAACATGTATGGATAGCGTACACATTCAAAATATATGTCTATACAGCATGAGGCAGGCTCAGACGGTGTTAGGCCCAGTATGGATTGCACGTCATTGCACAAAGGTTAGAAAGGGTACCGTATCCCCGGATAACATGTATGGATAGCGTACACATTCAAAATATATGTCTATACAGCATGAGGCAGGCTCAGACGGTGTTAGGCCCAGTATGGATTGCACGTCATTGCACAAAGGTTAGAAAGGGTACCGTATCCCCGGATAACATGTATGGATAGCGTACACATTCAAAATATATGTCTATACAGCATGAGGCAGGCTCAGACGGTGTTAGGCCCAGTATGGATTGCACGTCATTGCACAAAGGTTAGAAAGGGTACCGTATCCCC
This sequence comes from Dendrobates tinctorius, assembly GCF_039654945.1. NCBI lineage: Eukaryota > Metazoa > Chordata > Amphibia > Anura > Dendrobatidae > Dendrobates > Dendrobates tinctorius. The sequence continues at coordinate 6,829,314 of NW_027361891.1, forward strand.
GGATAACATGTATGGATAGCGTACACATTCAAAATATATGTCTATACAGCATGAGGCAGGCTCAGACGGTGTTAGGCCCAGTATGGATTGCACGTCATTGCACAAAGGTTAGAAAGGGTACCGTATCCCCGGATAACATGTATGGATAGCGTACACATTCAAAATATATGTCTATACAGCATGAGGCAGGCTCAGACGGTGTTAGGCCCAGTATGGATTGCACGTAATTGCACAAAGGTTAGAAGGGGTACCGTATCCCCGGATAACATGTATGGATAGCGTACACATTCAAAATATATGTCTATACAGCATGAGGCAGGCTCAGACGGTGTTAGGCCCAGTATGGATTGCACGTCATTGCACAAAGGTTAGAAAGGGTACCGTATCCCCGGATAACATGTATGAATAGCGTACACATTCAAAATATATGTCTATACAGCATGAGGCAGGCTCAGACGGTGTTAGGCCCAGTATGGACTGCACGTCATTGCACAAAGGTTAGAAGGGGTACCGTATCCCCGGATAACATGTATGGATAGCGTACACATTCAAAATATATGTCTATACAGCATGAGGCAGGCTCAGACGGTGTTAGGCCCAGTATGGATTGCACGTCATTGCACAAAGGTTAGAAAGGGTACCGTATCCCCGGATAACATGTATGGATAGCATACACATTCAAAATATATGTCTATACAGCATGAGGCAGGCTCAGACGGTGTTAGGCCCAGTATGGATTGCACGTCATTGCACAAAGGTTAGAAGGGGTACCGTATCCCCGGATAACATGTATGGATAGCGTACACATTCAAAATATATGTCTATACAGCATGAGGCAGGCTCAGACGGTGTTAGGCCCAGTATGGATTGCACGTCATTGCACAAAGGTTAGAAAGGGTACCGTATCCCCGGATAACATGTATGGATAGCGTACACATTCAAAATATATGTCTATACAGCATGAGGCAGGCTCAGACGGTGTTAGGCCCAGTATGGATTGCACGTCATTGCACAAAGGTTAGAAAGGGTACCGTATCCCCGGATAACATGTATGGATAGCGTACACATTCAAAATATATGTCTATACAGCATGAGGCAGGCTCAGACGGTGTTAGGCCCAGTATGGATTGCACGTCATTGCACAAAGGTTAGAAAGGGTACCGTATCCCCGGATAACATGTATGGATAGCGTACACATTCAAAATATATGTCTATACAGCATGAGGCAGGCTCAGACGGTGTTAGGCCCAGTATGGATTGCACGTCATTGCACAAAGGTTAGAAAGGGTACCGTATCCCCGGATAACATGTATGGATAGCGTACACATTCAAAATATATGTCTATACAGCATGAGGCAGGCTCAGACGGTGTTAGGCCCAGTATGGATTGCACGTAATTGCACAAAGGTTAGAAGGGGTACCGTATCCCCGGATAACATGTATGGATAGCGTACACATTCAAAATATATGTCTATACAGCATGAGGCAGGCTCAGACGGTGTTAGGCCCAGTATGGATTGCACGTCATTGCACAAAGGTTAGAAAGGTTACCGTATCCCTGGATAACATGTATGGATAGCGTACACATTCAAAATATATGTCTCAGGAGGCAGGCTCAGACGGTGTCAGGCACAGTATGGATTTGACGGCCCAGATTACACAGCGGAGGAGCAGGGAGAGGTAAAGATTGCAAATGCTGGGGCCCTGGCCAAGCAAGGGGGGCCCACTCGTGGGCGTCGGTACTGGCACTGGGCCCCTCATAGTACAGCGGTGTGTCTGACGGCGGGTGTGCACCACCACCGTCAGAGACACTTGATTGCACTATGAGGGACCCTGTGCCAGTGCCCGCGCCCAAGAGTCGGCCTACCCACCTGTCCAGGGCAACGGCACTCGCACGGTGTCGTGCGGTAGGTGGTGACCCCGGCCATGGGGGGGGAGGCAGCACAGTTATGGAGTTTTAGAAAGTGGCATATGTTGATGTTGGACATTCAGCTGATGCAAAAGGCGAAATAGGTGAAGTACCAGGAAGAGGTGGACCAAAGCAAGCCATTTTTCTGTCACCCTATGTGTCATCAGGGGAAGGTGGGACAAAATCCTTGGAAACCCATGCGTGGTTCATTTTAATGAAGGTTAGATCATCCACATTTTGGGTTGACAGACGGGTCCTTTTTTCTGTCAGGATTGATCCAGCTGCACTGAAGACTCTTTCCGATAGCACACTTGCAGCTGGGCAAGCGAGCTCCTGTAAGGCATATTGTGCCAATTCAGGCCAGGTGTCCAGTTTAGCGGCCCAATAGTCAAAGGGGAATGACCTGTGTGGGAGAACATCGATATGGGAGGAAAAGTAGTTTGTAACCATAGTTGACAACTGCTGTCTCCTGTCACTTTCCATCGATGCAGTATTACCAGTTGTGTGAGCGGTATTTGAAAAATCAGTCCACAACATTGTCATGAAACCCCTGTCTCCAACGCCACTTCTGCTGTGTGCACCACGAACACCTCTGCCAAGCTGCCCCCGGCCCGTACGGCTCTTGTGAGAACCATCACCGCTGCTGTGTGCTGGGAATGCCTCAAGCAACCGATTTACCAGAGTTGCTTGTTTATTAGCCAATATTAGGTCAAGGTTCTCCTGTGGCATGATGTTTTGTAATTTGCCTTTATAGCGTGGATCCAGGATGCTGGCCAACCAGTAGTCGTCATCGTTCATCATTTTGGCAATGCGGGGGTCCCTTTTTAGGATCCGCAAGGCATAATCTGACATGTGGGCCAATGTTCCCGGTGTCAATGATGCACTGCGAGTGCTGGGTGGAGGAGCACTTTCTGGCAAATCCACATCCCTCCAGTCACGCACAAACCCTGTACCAGACCTTGCCACGCCAACATTTTCACTTGCCCCACGAGATGCATCCTCCTCCCCTAAGTAATCATCCCCATCATCCTCCTCCTCCTCCTCTTCTTCCTCCACCTCGTCCAGGAGAGGTCCCTGAGCAGACAATGGCTGAATGTCATCAAGGATTCCCTCCTCCTCTTCCTCCTCATCAACATTGGCTGCAGACGCCTGCTCCTTAAGGTGCGTCAAAGTTTGCATGAGCAGACGCATAAGTGGGATGCTCATGCTTAGGATGGCGTCGTCTGCGCTTACCAGCCGTGTGCATTCCTCAAAACACTGAAGGACTTTACAAAGGTCTTTCAGCTTCGACCACTGCACGCCTGTCAACTCCATGTCTGCTCTCAAAGTGCCTGGCCGTGTATCCTCCCACAAATGCATTATGGCCTGCCTCTGCTCGCACAGCTGCTCCACCATGTGCAGGGTGGAGTTCCACCTTGTTGCAATGTCGATAATGAGGCGGTGGTTGGGAAGGTGGAGCAATCGCTGCAGCTTCTGCATACGAACGGAGTGTACAGGCGACCGGCGGATGTGCGCGCACAGTCTTCGCACCTTCTGGAGCAGGGCTGTTAACTCCAGATAATTTTTGAGGAAGCACTGCACCACCAGGTTCAAGGTGTGAGCCAAGCAAGGTATGTGGCTGAGTTTTGAAAGGGCTATGGCTGCCACAAAATTACGGCCGTTATCACTAACTACCTTGCCTGCCTCAAGATGTACACTGCCCAGCCATGACTCAGTTTGTCGCTTCAAGTACTCGGCCAGCACCTCGGCGGTGTGTCTGTCGCCCAAACACATCATCTGCAACACAGCCTGCTGACGCTTTCCACTAGCTGCTCGATAGGGGGACACATTGTGTGCAACAGTGGCAGCTGCAGATGGAGTGCTCGTACGACTGCGCTCTGTGGACGAGCTTTCGCTTCTGGAGGAGGAGGAGGAGGGTCGAACGCCTACAGCCAACTGTTTCCTATACCATGGGCTAGGCAGCACTGTCCCACCACCGATGTCCCCTGTGGACCCTGCATCCACCACATTAACCCAGTGCGCAGTGATGGACACGTAACGGCCCTGGCCATGCCGACTGGACCATGCATCAGTTGTGAGGTGCACCTTTCCGCTCACTGACTGCTTGAGTGCATGGACAATGCGGTCTTTCACATGATGGTGGAGGGCTGGGATGGTTTTGCGAGAGAAGAAGTGGCGACTGGGTAGGTCATAGCGTGGTACTGCATAGGCCATGAGTTCGCGGAAAGCTGTGCTTTCCACCAACCGAAAGGGCATCATCTCAAACGAGATTAGTTTGGCAATGTGGGCGTTCAAACCCAGTGTACGCGGATGAGAGACTGAGTACTTTCTTGACCTACTCATAATGTCTGGGAGGGTGAGCTGGACTTGAGAGCTGCATATGGTGGAAGTAGCGGTGGACAGGGTGGACTGAGAGAGGGTTGATGATGGTGATGGAGTTGGTGTTCTTTCTGATGGCCTAGAATCAGTCTTTCGTTGATATAACAGTGGGATTCCCTGACTGCTGTGGCCTTGCAACGACACCTCAACATTTGCTGCTGTGCTAACCGGTGGGCTTACAGTGGGGGAAACAATGTAGCGTTGCTGACTACCTTCGTTGTGATCAGTTGCACATGTGGCACTTGAGGTTTGGTGTTGTGTCCACGCTTGCAAGTGCATGCTGGTTAAATGTCTAAGCATGCAACTGGTATTCAAATTTTTCAGATTTTTCCCTCGGCTAAAGGTCTTTGCGCACTTCTTACAGATAACCTTGGCCTGATCATGAGGATTTTGTTCAAAAAAGTGCCACACTGCACTCTTCCTACTTTGGCAGACATTTTGCGGCCTAGAACGCTGTGATCTTTTGACCCTCTGGACAAGCTGTCCAGCAACTCTTTTGATGTTTGGAACCTGTCTTTGGAGTGCTCCGGGCCTGCCAGATAACAGCTGTTGCGATGTCGATGTTTGCTGTGGATGCTCCTCATCTGAGCTATTGGAAGCAGCACCCTCTTCCCCCAATGGATGCCAATCTGGGTCAACAACTGGGTCATCCATCACCTCCTCTTCTATGTCATGTGCACCTTCCTCTGTGTCACCGTGTATGGTGGTATAGTGTGCGGGAAGGGGCACCTGAGTCTCATCAGGGTCAGAATCTGGCTCTGTACACTGCGAGGACAATGTAGTGCTCTGAGTGAATGTACCAGCAGAATCATCCATCAGCGGCTGTGCATCAGTGCACTCCATGTCAGATTCATCTTGGCCTGGGTAATTCACCATTTCACTTGATAATCCAGGCATGGTATGTGAAAACAGCTCCATGGAGTAATCAGTAGTATGGCCTGCGTCATCCTTCAATCTTGGTTGGGGTGAAGGACACAAGGAAAGGTGTGGTTCATGAACATGAGCCTCCAATGACGACTCAGTGCTTTTACTTTTTACAACTTCAGAAGAGGAGGCGATGTAAGACAAAACTTTTTCCTGATGCTCTGCCTTTAAAAGCGGTTTGCCAACTCCTAGAAAACTAAGCGTTCGAGGCCTTATGTAGCCAGACGATGACGCAGGGTCAGCACCTCCTGCATTCGGTCCTATTTTGCTCTTGCCACTACCATCAGATCCACCACCAACACCATCATTACCAGCTGCCAACCCCTGCCCAATTCCACAGCCTCTTCCACCAGCCTTCCTCATTTTTGGTAGAAATGTAGACAAAATCCAACAAACTATATAGTAATGTAAAACAAGGTACAAGGTGTCTATAGGACAGGGGAGTTTTAGAATTTCTGCACACACTTGTGGACAGTGGACACTTGTGGATTGTGTGAGGCCCACTGATATCTGAGCGCTATGTGACACGCTCGATGGCACAGCTGCCTGTGACCAAAGTGACGAGAGGATAATGGTGATTTTGAATCTCTGAGTACACTTTTGGACACAGGACACTTGTGGATGGTGTGAGGCCCACTGATATCTGAGCGCTATGTGACACGCTCGATGGCACAGCTGCCTGTGACCAAAGTGACGAGAGGATAATGGAGATTTTGAATCTCTGCGTACACTTTTGGACACTGGACACTTGTGGATGGTGTGAGGCCCACTGATATCTGAGCGCTATGTGACACGCTCGATGGCACAGCTGCCTGTGACCAAAGTGATGAGAGGATAATGGAGATTTTGAATCTCTGCGTACACTTTTGGACACTGGACACTTGTGGATGGTGTGAGGCCCACTGATATCTGAGCGCTATGTGACACGCTCGATGGCACAGCTGCCTGTGACCAAAGTGACGAGAGGATAATGGAGATTTTGAATCTCTGCGTACACTTTTGGACACTGGACACTTGTGGATTGTGTGAGGCCCACTGATATCTGAGCGCTATGTGACACGCTCGATGGCACAGCTGCCTGTGACCAAAGTGACGAGAGGATAATGGAGATTTTGAATCTCTGCGTACACTTTTGGACACTGGACACTTGTGGATGGTGTGAGGCCCACTGATATCTGAGCGCTATGTGACACGCTCGATGGCACAGCTGCCTGTGACCAAAGTGACGAGAGGATAATGGAGATTTTGAATCTCTGCGTACACTTTTGGACACTGGACACTTGTGGATGGTGTGAGGCCCACTGATATCTGAGCGCTATGTGACACGCTCGATGGCACAGCTGCCTGTGACCAAAGTGACGAGAGGATAATGGAGATTTTGAATCTCTGCGTACACTTTTGGACACTGGACACTTGTGGATGGTGTGAGGCCCACTGATATCTGAGCGCTATGTGACACGCTCGATGGCACAGCTGCCTGTGACCAAAGTGACGAGAGGATAATGGAGATTTTGAATCTCTGCGTACACTTTTGGACACTGGACACTTGTGGATGGTGTGAGGCCCACTGATATCTGAGCGCTATGTGACACGCTCGATGGCACAGCTGCCTGTGACCAAAGTGACGAGAGGATAATGGAGATTTTGAATCTCTGCGTACACTTTTGGACACTGGACACTTGTGGATGGTGTGAGGCCCACTGATATCTGAGCGCTATGTGACACGCTCGATGGCACAGCTGCCTGTGACCAAAGTGACGAGAGGATAATGGAGATTTTGAATCTCTGCGTACACTTTTGGACACTGGACACTTGTGGATGGTGTGAGGCCCACTGATATCTGAGCGCTATGTGACACGCTCGATGGCACAGCTGCCTGTGACCAAAGTGACGAGAGGATAATGGAGATTTTGAATCTCTGCGTACACTTTTGGACACTGGACACTTGTGGATTGTGTGAGGCCCACTGATATCTGAGCGCTATGTGACACGCTCGATGGCACAGCTGCCTGTGACCAAAGTGACGAGAGGATAATGGAGATTTTGAATCTCTGCGTACACTTTTGGACACTGGACACTTGTGGATGGTGTGAGGCCCACTGATATCTGAGCGCTATGTGACACGCTCGATGGCACAGCTGCCTGTGACCAAAGTGACGAGAGGATAAGGGAGATTGGATTGCTTTTAAAAAAGCAGTTTGCGGAGCAGTGGGTAAACAGCAATGCCAGCGTGTCAGGAAGCCTTAAAAGGCAGCCCAACAACCAACACCACTGATACACCACAATATAGCCTCCCCTTGCACTGCACACACAGTGACTTGTGTGTTGTGCAGGCCAAATCGCTAGCAGCAGAAGCAGTTTTTTTGTCTTCTTCCCTGCCTAACGCTCTCCCTACAGAATCAGCAGCAACCTCTCCTATACTAAGATCGGCAGAAGTAAGATGGCGGTCGGCGTGCACGCCCTTTTATACCCCCTGTGACGCCCACCAAAGCAAGCCAATCACTTGCATGCCCTTCTGAAAGATGGTGGTGACCCGTGCCTATGTCATCACGTTGCCCACAGTGTCCGTGGATCCTGATTGGCTGAAAAAGAGCGCAAAACAAACTTTTGAAACGCGACTTTGGCGCGTAAGTCGCCGACCTCGTGGCCGACCTCATCCTAGGGTCGGGTTTCGTTTCATGAAACCCGACTTTGCAAAAAGTCGGCGACTTTTGAATTTTTTCGACCCGTTTCGCTCAACTCTACTTATGACCATGTAATATTTCAGTTTTTCTTTTTTAATAAATTTTCAAAAATGTCTACATTTCTGTTTTTTCAGTCAAGATGGGGTGCAGAGTGTACATTAATGAGAAAAAAATGAACTTTTTTGAAATAACCAAATGGCTGCAATGAAACAGAGTGAAAAATTTACAGGGGTCTGAATACTTTCCGTACCCACTGTATACTATCAAAACGAGCAAAAACCAAAACCGACCATAAGTCCATGCTGATAACAAAATGTATTAGTATTGCAGGAAATTAATAATGAAAAAAAGAATCAATGTACAGAGTAAAAAAGATAAAGGGCACTACTATCCAGAATATACAATCACAGTACAAAGATGTGCTGAAAAAAGCATAAAATCACAGTGATATATGACAAGAAACCACATATAAATTGCATATATGATGTAAACATTCATTAAATAAATACTTAAATAATTAAGTAATTAAATGTGCATGTATAGACAGAAATTATTGTAATTATTGCAGAAGGAATCAACTGTTTTTCCAGGATAACCTTGTATGCGGCTTGATTCATATGTCCTTCGCAAAGATTAACCTGCCCAATTCCAGCCTTGCTGAAACATCCCCAGATCATCACCAATCCTTCACCAAATTTTATAGTGGGTGCAAGACACTATGGCTTGTATGCCTCTTCAGGTCTATGTCTAACCATTAGATGACCAGGTGTTGGGCAAAGCTGAAAATTAGACTCATCAGAGAAGATTACCGTACTCTCCAGTCTTCTATGGTCCAATCCTTATGGTCTTTGGCAAACTTCAGCCTGGCTCTCCTTTGCTTCTCATTGATGAAAGGCTTTTTTCTAGCTTTACATGACTTGAGCCCTGTCTCTAGGAGCATGTTACGAACTGTTTTTGCTGTGCACTTCACCCCAACTGTCATTTGCCATTACTTTTGTAGGTCACTTGATGTCATCCTGCGGTTGCTGAGTAACATTCAAATAAGATGATAGTCATCCTGGTCAGTGGAGAGTCGTTTTTGGCCTCAGCCGGTCTGTAGCTTTGTTGTCCCCAATGTCTGCTGCTTGACCTTGTTGTAATGGACTGCCATCTTCGAAATTTTAAGGATGGAGGCTCACTGTATCCCTCTGCTAGTAAAGCCAGTATTGAACCCTTCTTTTCCTCACTCAAGACTTTTCTTTTCAACTCTTTTGGCATTCTTATTACTTTTGGGATATTACTAGCACTTGTTTTGCCATCCAGCTTGTCCTATTGCAAGAGGATTGTGAACACCACAGCAGGGTTTTTTTTATACTTTCCTTCATTAAATAAGATTTGGTTCAGGTGATTAACTAATCAGAAGCACATTAAGTAGAATGAGGTGTACTCTGTGTCAGGAACACTGCACTGCACTTACTCACTGAGCCAGTGCGCGTGTCCTCAGTACAAAACTGTGCACAAAGATACCTGTGGAGTGGGGCAGCAGTGGTGATGATGCATGCTCCAGGCTCACAGGACCTGAAGCATGTGACTGCTGAGGGCGTGGTCTAAACTCCAGAGAGCTAGGAGCTGAGGAAAACTCCTAGAAGGGCAGCTACAGGACAATGTTACCAAGAGGCATAGACAGAGACAGAAACCAGATCAAGCCAGGGTCAAAGCACAAGATAGCACGACAGTACCAAAGGGTTAGACAGAATGGATAGTCAGGACGTAGCAATAGATCAGAAAACCAGAACGGCAATAGACAGTACAATAGGGACAAACTGTAACAGAGTAACGATAGCCAAGCCAGGAGGTCAGAACCGGAAAAGACAATAATACCAAAGCGAGAGATGGAGTACAGAGTGAGGGGACAGACCGGGTCATACATGGGAAGCAAACAAGCTATGCAGTATACAAGCACACCAGGGGTCAGACACACAGCCAGAACAACAGTATAGCTGACAGAGAACCCTGGTAAAGAGTGAGTATAAATACCCCTCCCAGATCCAGAAAGAGGCCACGTACACTTAACCCTGTGAGTGTAGGGCAAGAACATTGTCCAAACTATGACACTCTGGATGGAATTCAACTGACACTGGAATGGAATTGCTGTCAGCATGTAGAGAAGCTGATTTTTAGAAAACTGTGCAGTGGTCTCTTAATTTTTGCCAAAGCTGTATATATACATATATATACTGCACTTTGTGGAACGCAGCTCCCACGGCACAGTATGGCGAATGTCGGGAAAGGGTTAAAGGTCGAAAATCAGCTCATGGAAATGCAGCCTAAATGTTTCTGTGTGATGGTTCAATATGCTAGTATTTTGAGCCCACTATTAAATTTCAGCCAGAGCCTCATTTTTTCTAAAACCAGCTCTGGTTATGGGCAGTGACCATATCACTAGCTAAAAGAAATATAGCAATTAATTTAGCAGTTTGGCAGAGCATCAGTATTTTTATGTCAATATATATCTTTAAAAAGCTTATTATGTTTGAACTTCTCTAAGGGGAGAAACCTGGGGAATTTGGCTTCCTTGAGAGAGTTTGTTATTGACATGGAACTTTACTGCTTTCAATAAACAGGTTGTCCCATTACCTGATGCATTTGCTTTGGGGCTAGTGGTTAGATTATTTGCAGCATGCTTGAAGTAAATATTTGGTTATCAAATATATTCATTCATTTTTTTGATTATATATTGTAAACTGCTACTTTTACAGGTTGAATTTCCCAGGTTGTGCCCATAGCAAGGTTGGTTTGCATCTAGTGGTTTTAAGCACCTAAAGGTATTCCAAGAAAATTATTATTTTTTTGTTTTTCTAGTTGTAAAACCCATATTTAGCCACCGTATCTTGATTTGTGGCTAGTGATTTGTGGTATTAGCAAAAAATTTGGTTATCAACTACCATATTATTACAATGGTTTTCTAATTGCAATAACCAACTGATGTAATTACTCTGGGATTGATTTTGCTGCTAGTGGTCTGGGGTATTTGCAGAAAATTTTGGTTTCTCAAATCCATTTTATTACACTGATTTTCGTAATTATAATACCCAGGTGTAACCACTGTAACAAGATTGGTTTTATAGGTAGTGTTTGTGGTATTAGCAGAAAATTTGGTTATGAATTACAGCATTATTATACTGGTTTCCTTAATGCAAAACTCATGTGATGCCAATATAGCAAACTTTGCTTTGCTGCAAATAGTCTGGGGGTATTTGCAGAAAATTTCAGTTATTTAACTTCTTCCAGCAAGGCCATTTTCCCTCCCCCTCCCCTCCCTGGCCTTCTTTCAAGAGCCACAACTTTTTTATTTTTACATAGCCATTTCAGGGCCTTGTGTTAATGGGACAAGCTTTAGTTTTGAAAAACTTTATTCATTTTAGTATGGCGTGTACTGGAAAATAGCGAAAAAAGTGCCCCATAACAAAAAAGAAAATTCAAACATTTTGCTGTAAAAATGAATATTCAGGTCAGTACAAACATTAAAGTTTTCTTCTATTAAAATAATGTCCAAAAATACTGAAATTTGTAAAAAAAAAAAAAAATGTCATTTGTGTCGCCATTTTCAGAGACCTGTAGCATTTTTATATTTATATCGATATAGTTATGAGAGTACCGTATATACTTGTGTATAAGCCGACCCGAGTATAAGCCGACCCCCCCTAATTTTGCCACAAAAAACTGGGAAAACTTATTGACTCGAGTATAAGTCTAGGGTGGAAAATGCAGCAGTTACTGGTAAATTTCAAAAATAAAAATAGATACCAATAAAAGTAAAATTAATTGAGACATCAGTAGGTTAAATGTTTTTGAATATCCATATTGAATCAGGAGCCCCACATAATGCTTCATACAGTACATGATGCCCCATAAGATGCTCCATACAAAATGCTCCCCATATAATGCTGCACAAACGTTAATAATGGCCCCATAAGATGCTCCATAGAATATGCCCCATATGCTGCTTCATAAAGGTTATGGCACCATAAGATGTTCCATAGATTATGCCCCATATGCTGCCCCATAAAATGCTCCATAGATTATGCCCCATAAGATGCTCCATAGAATAATATGCCCCATATGCTGCTCCATAAAGGTTATGGCCCCATAAAATGCTCCATAATATGCTCCATAGATTATGCCCCATATGCTGCCCCATTAGATGCTCCGTAGATTATGCCACCATATGCTGCCCCATAAGATGCTCCATAGATTATGCCCCCATATGCTGCCCTATAAGATGCTCCATGGATTATGCCCCATAAGATGCTATATAGATTATGCCCCATATGCTGCCACATAAGATGTTCCATAGAATAGGCCCCATATGCTGCCCTATAAAATGCTCCATAGATTATGTCCCCATATGCTTCCCCATAAGATGCTCCATAGATTATGCCCCATATGCTGCCGCTGCTGCTGCAAATAAAAAAAGACATACTCACCTCTCGTCGTTGGGGGCCAGGTGCCGGTGTCCTGAGCAGGCAGGGACAGTGGCGCGCTATGGGGGACAGGTGCTGGTGTCACTGCTGGCTCAGAGACCCGGCACCTGCGATATTCACCTGTCCCCGTTCCATCGCTGCGCGTCGCTCCGTCTTCCGGGTCCCTCTGTCAGTGACTGCTCAGCCAGAGGGTGCACACTAACTACGTCATCGCTCCCTCTGACCTGAACATCACAGCCAGAGGACGCAGAGGACAGAGCGGCGCGCAGAGGTGGGTCCAGGGACAGGTGAATATCGCATATACTTACCCCCTCCTGGCGCGGTCTCTGCAGCCCCCTGCTTCTCCCAGGTCTCCGGAAGCTATTCCTTCCTTCAGCGGTCATGTGGTACCGCTCATTAAAGTCATGAATATGTGCATATTCATGACTTTAATGAGCGGTACCACATGACCACTGATGGAAGGAGCCTGAGACCGTAGGAGAACCGGGGGGGCTGCAGAGACACACCGGGGGGTAAGTATGATCTGACACCCCGCTCCCCCTCCTCCACCGACCCCTGGTGTATATAACTCACGTATAAGCCAAGAGGGGCACTTTCAGCCCCAAAAAATGGGCTGAAAATCTCAGCTTATACACGAGTATATACAGTACTTCCTTTTGCATGGCAAGCTGACGTTTTTATTTGTTCCATTTTGAGGTAGATATGATGTTTTTATCCCTATTTATTGAAGTGTTTGGCAGAGTGGTGGCAAGTGGCAACAAAAAACTGCAATTTTGGTGTTTCAATTTTTTTCTTTCTTAAGCCTTTACCAATAGGGTTAATTAATTTTATATTTTGATAGATTGAACTTTAATGGGCACAGTGATGCCAAATATGTTTATTTTTTAAATTTCTTTTATTTATTTTTATATAGGTAGGTAGAAAGATGGGGGATTCAAATTTTTATAAATCTTTATGTTTAAAAACATGCTTTTTTACTTTATTTTGCAGTCTATTGAATCAGTAATACCTTATTATTGCAGTGTATTATGAAAATCACAGTCTCCATAGACTGATTATCACTGGAACACTGTAACGTCCGTCTGCGGTTCTGGGCTGCAGCCAGGCAGCACCCCGAGAAACACTGATACCCTTTACCCCTATACAGGGATCTGGATTTACAACAGAGCCCAGGAGGTAGCTGTCTGAATATGAGCAGCGGCCAGAGCAGGACAGTCGTCAGAGGGAAGTATGAAAAACGGCAGGCAATAGCAGAGTCAAATTCAGGCCAAGGTCAGAGTCAAAAACCAGGAGGGCGGCAGAGGTACAGAATCGTTAGGAAGTAGCAGAGTCAGAATATCCAGGCCAAGGTCACAAACCAGGAGAGTAGCAGAAGTACAAAATCGTCAGGCAATAGAGGGGTCAGAAATCCAAGCTGGGGTCAGAGTCAAACAGAAATCAATCACTAAGTAGCACACAGGGGAACCAAGAATATATCCGGCGGCTTGCAAGCCCAGTCCCAAGGTATTTGAGGGATCAGGTCATCCCTCACAGGCTCTTGGGCTGATGATGTCATCAGGACCGCCCCCAGGACCAGACCTGATGATGCACCAACCCCTTCATGACTGACAGAGGAGCGGAGTCTGCGTCCACTAGATGTCTGCGCAGAAGCCCTTTCACTGTTGCCGCCATCACTCGGGCGCGAGCCACGGCGCCTCCTAGTGGCTGAGGGTGGAACAGCAGGCCCCGAGTTCCACGGCAACATGTCAGTCCGGCGCCTCCTGGCGGCCAAGGCCTGGACAGCAGGCCCCGAGCGCGGCGTGACAGTCCGTCGCCCCCTAGTGGCTGAGGGTGGAACAGCAGGCCCCGAGTTCGACGGCAACATGTCAGTGCGGCGCCACCTGGTGGCCGAGGCCTGGACAGCAGGCCCCGAGTCTGACGGAGATGTGACAAACACCATCTTGGCAAGCACAGGGGCTTTCAGTAGGCCCCTGGCTGCAATGGCAATTCATTTGCACCTGCAATCACATTGCAAGGGGCCAATGGGTTTGTGGAATGATGTGCTGTAAATGTAGTGGTTAGAGGTTGAAAGCAGAATTTAAGTGGTTAACAGCTGTTAGATGCAGATGCATCATACATGGGGACCTGACATTGAGAGTACTAGTATAATCTCAGTTAGGTGGCAGAAAGCATTTTATTATACAGATTTTTAAAATTAAAATATCCTGGTTTTGCCACTATAGCTGAATTGTTTTTTGAACTTGTTGTATTTGCAAGCAAATTTTGTTAATGAAATCAATTTTTATTACATTGTTTTCCTCATTGCAGTACCCTGGTGATAAATATTAAAGGATGATTGTCACTTCCAAACAGAAACCAGGTGTGAACAGGTGCATACTAAGAGTAGCCACCTCCATATATAGTGGGGAAAATAAGTATTTGATACACTGCCGATTTTGCAAGGTTTCCTGTCTACAAAGAATGGAGAGGTCTGTAATTTTTTTCATAGGTACACTTCAACCTTAAGGGCAGAGTCAGATGGGTCTTATTTCTCGTGCCAGAATCACATCGTAAACCTCGGACTGGCTGTCGATTCTCTTGACCTGAGCTTGATAGCTGCATTGTAATCCATCATGCTGTCTTGCTCAGGTCAGGAGAAGTGTCTGGCCAGTCCGTGCAGTGCGATGCGGTTCTCGCACGAGTTATACGGCCGTCTGACTCTGCCCTAAGAGACAGAATCTTTAAAAAATCCAGAAAATCACATTGTATGATTTTTACATAATTAATTTGCATTTTATTGCATAAATAACTATTTGATACGATAGAAAATAGAACTTAATATTTGGTACAGAAACCTTTGTTTGCAATTACAGGGTTCAGACTATGGTCATAGTCCGTCGCTCCCATACTTGGTCGCATCTTCGTGGTGCCGCCCAGAATGCGTGGCCTGGTGTTCCGCTCATGTGACATATGTGGGTGGATCGCTGGTGTCACATGTGCGTGATGTCACCGTGACGCATCTGGGGAAGTGACCGGTGGGAGGTTACCATCACCCATATGCGCCAATCATGTTCGGCGACACAAAGACCAATTAAGTTTCACCCTAGGTGATTGGCCACTGAGCATTATATAGCTTATGATCCTGTTCCATGTTAACCATGCCCCGGGAAGAAGGCAAGCACCGAAATGCTTGTAGGGGTATGGAGTTCACATCCACATCTTGGTAATGAATGCTATTATTATTTCTAGCTTTACTTGTCTCATATGCAGATGCACTTTACTGCTGATTTAGCTATGACTATACAACTTGTATTCATTTAGCAAGAGCTCAGACCAACAGCCTTTTATAGATTCAACACAGCACGTTGCACTTTATTATTGAAATAGGAGTTCTGTTCAGGTTTGAATAGGCAAACATTTACTCTGCCGGTTATATAGAGTGGCACAATATCTATTATTGTACTCAAGATACGCACGTCTCCAACTATTTATTTATGTACATGTATTTATGAATACTTACTCGTGTTCTATTTGTGTCTTGCCCTTTTGGTTCAGTCTGTGTTTTTTAATCTTTGAATGTTAATTATTTTTCATAATAAAATTTATACATTCTTTAATTATTTTCTGTCATGGTCGTAATTTGCACCAATTTTACTATATGATCCGCATAGCCTCCATATAGTATAATGAACCAGAAAGCCCTCAATATAGTATAATGCACTTCCCATAGACCTCCACATAGTATAATGTACTCCCCATGGGCATACTCTGTATTGTATAATGCATTCCCCATAGGCAGACTCTATAAAGTAAAATGCATTCCCCATTGTCAGACTCTATATTGTATAATGCACTCGTCATAGGCAGACTCTATATAGTGTATTGCACTTCCCATAGGGAGACTCTATATTGAATAATGCATTCCCCATAGGCAGACTCTATATTGTATAATGCAGCCCCCATATGCAAACTCTATAGTATAATACACCCCCATAGGCAGACTCTAATATAATGCAGCCCCATAGGCATACTCTATAGTATAATGCAGCCCCCCATAGGCAGGCTCTATAGTATAATGCAGCACCCCACAGGCAAACTCTATATAGTATAATGCAACCCCCCATAGGCAGACTCTATAGTATAATGCAGCCCCCCATAGGCCGACTTTATAGTATAATGCAGGTCCATAAAAATGAATAAATTCAATACTTACCTGAGTCACCTCTTCTCCTCGCTCCTCTGCTGCTCCGAGCACCTTCATATCTCCGGACCATGGGCACTGAGTAGTGACATCATTGCGTAACGCTCCCTCTCTCATCAATGCGTTCAGCTGTATCGGCATCTGGCTGATACAGTTGAACTTGCGAGGGCGAGCGGGGGGGGGGCCACTGCTGGCACCGGGAGCACCATAGCGGCAGGGTGGCAGTCCAGGGAGATCGATTTTCCCTGCTCAGCTGCAGAATGTAACTGTATTGGCGTGCTCTATCGGCAATACAGTTAAAGTGGTGTAGCTACGGGGAGGCCCCATCAGAGTGCGGGACAACAGGCACGACCACCCCCTCAGCCCATGAGAGAAATCACATTAGGTTAGGTTCCCAGCAAAGAGGATTGCATTGCTGTTGACTGCTGGGAATGCACGAATTGGCCAATTTATACGCTAAGTATCTTTGTTTTTTCCTATTTTCTAGAGCTGCAATATATATTTATACAGTTTTTCCTAATTGCAATACCCAAATAACAACAATGTAGTTAGACTTTGTATCCAGCTGCTTAGTTTGGACAGCTGCAGACAACTTAGTTATTAAGAATTTGGCTTCATATGATCAAAATAGGTGGATAATATATTCTGGTGATACAGACACTTGTGTGAATGAGTGAATACATGTTTAGGAAAGTATTTTTATTTCATTTTCTTTAAGTCTTAACCCTCCATTGATTTTTTCTTGGGATGTCAGGGGTAAGTTGAGATACCTATATTCCATTTTACAATTTCCTCACTTCTTTGGCAGTTATGACTTTTAATGACTCAATACTTTAAGGATGGCTAGCGAGAGCTAGGCTGAGATTACTTTATTTAATTATCTTTTTCAAGTAGTTATATTTTAGAAAGAATTAGATATCAACTCTTTCATATTATACAGTTGTGGCCAAAAGTATTGACACCCCTGCAATTCTGTCAGAAAATACTCAGTTTATTCCTGAAAATGATTGCAAACACAAATTCTTTGATATTATTATCTTCATTTAATTTGTCTTAAATGAAAAAACACAAAAAGAATTGTCCTAAAGCCAAATTGGATATAATTCCACACCAAACATAAAAAAGAGGGTGGACAAAAGTATTGGCACTGTTAGAAAAATCATGTGATGCTTCTCTAATTTGTGTAATTAACAGCACCTGTAACTTACCTGTGGCACCTAACAGGTGTTGGCAATAACTAAATCACACTTGCAGCCAGTTGACATGCATTAAAGTTGACTCAACCTCTGTCCTGTGTCCTTGTGTGTACCACATTGAGCATGGAGAAAAGAAAGAAGAGCAAAGAACTGTCTGAGGACTTGGGAAACCAAATTGTGAAGAAGCATGAGCAATCTCAAGGCTACAAGTCCATCTCCAAAGACCTGAATGTTCCTGTGTCTACCGTGCGCAGTGTCATCATGGCACTGTGGCTATCCTCCCTAGATGTGGATGGAAAAGAAAAATTGACAAGAGATTTCAATGCAAGATTGTGCGGATGTTGGATAAAGAACCTCGACTAACATCCAAACAAGTTCAAGCTGCCCTGCAGTCCGAGGGAACAACAGTGTCAACCCGTACTCTCCGTCGGCGTCTGAATGAAAAGGGCCTGTATGGTAGGAGACCCAGGAAGACCCCACTTCTTACCCCGAGACATAAAAAAGCCAGGCTGGAGTTTGCCAAAACTTACCTGAAAAAACCTAAAACATTTTGGAAGAATGTTCTCTGGTCAGATGAGACAAAAGTAGAGCTTTTTGGGCAAAGGCATCAACATAGAGTTTACAGGAGAAAAAAGAGGCATTCAAAGAAAAAAAAACGATCCCTACAGTCAAACATGGTGGAGGTTCCCTGATGTTTTGGGGTTGCTTTGCTGCCTCTGGCACTGGACTGCTTGACCGTGTGCATGGCATTATGAAGTCTGAAGACTACCAGCAAATTTTGCAGCATAATGTAGGGCCCAGTGTGAGAAATCTGGGTCTCCCTCAGAGGTCATTGGAGTTCCAGCAGGACAATGACCCAAAACACACTTCAAAAAGCACTAGAAAATGGCTTGAGAGAAAGAACTGGAGACTTCTAAGGTGGCCAGCAATGAGTCCAGACCTGAATCCCATAGAACACCTGTGGAGAGATCTAAAAATGGCAGTTTGGAGAAGGTACCCTTCAAATATCAGGGACCTGGAGCAGTTTGCCAAAGAAGAATGGTCTAAAATTCAAACAGAGCATTGTAAGAAACTTATTGATGGTTACCAGAAGCGGTTGGTCGCAGTTATTTTGGCTGAAGGTTGTGAAACCAAGTATTAGGCTGAGGGTGCCAATACTTTTGTCTGGCCCATTTTTGGAGTTTTGTGTGAAATGATCAATGTTTTGCTTTTTGCTTCATTCTCTTTTGTGTTTTTTCATTTAAGACAAATTAAATGAAGATAATAATACCAAAGAATTTGTGATTGCAATCATTTTCAGGAAGAAACTGAGTATTATCTGACAGAATTGCAGGGGTGTCAATACTTTTGGCCACAACTGTACCTACTCAAATTAATCAATTTTACAGATTACATGGTTATCATTGAGAATAAGGGTGGGTTGCTTTAGTGGGGGTTTGAGTCCATTTTAGTTGTCAAATAGCAGCTCCTTTGCTGGTTGGTGAGTCTAGTGGAAGTGTGGACTAATTTTACTTACTAGAAGCTGTTGATGACCAGGTCAAATTTTTCAAATGTGACCAGTGTCACTTCATCTTGTAATACTGTGTTTTTGTTGGTCTTATAGTCCGAATGTAGCTTACAGGGGGACGGTGGTGGTGGAGCGGGGTCACAACAGTCAGGGTGGCCGCTACAGGAAGTTGCTGGCTGTAGGAGTGGGGCAGACTGCGGTCCCTGAACTGGGAGGAGGGGGTATCCCAGTGGTGTTCAAGAACATGTCAGCAGTACAGGCAGGAGTGGAGTCCTTGTTCTGCACATTGCTCTGCCAGTAGTGGGCTTCAAGAAAAAAGACCACCAGAGGCAGCGCATGCACAGATTTAAACCTTGGCTCAATAACGAGTAGAGATCTCATTCTGCCCCACCCGGTAAGCTAAATTTTAAATATGAGATGGACCTCCATTTGACAAATTAAAAAAAGTCTTATTTACCTCAAAATTTGGGGTACATCTTATGGTCCGGTACATCTTATAGTCTGCAAAATATGTCAATTCTTGGAATGCTTCAACAAATCCCAGTGATTTCTTTTCATGACGCTTTGTACTTTATGTTAGTAGTAAATTTAAGGTACTAAGTTTTGTGTTTATTTGTGAACATATTGGAATTTTGGCAAAAAATTTTAAAAATTCACCATTTTCAATCTTTTGAATTTTATATCCTTAAACCAGTTAGTGATGCTGTACAAAACAATTAATAAATAACATTTCCCATATGTCTACGTTACAGCTGCATTATTTTTCAAACATCATTTTATTTTGGTAAGATATTAGAAGGGTTAAAAGTTTACCAGCAATTTTTCATTTACAAAACCTGTTTCTTTAGGGAACTTTTCAGATTTAGCACTGAATAGCACAAAAAAATGGACTTTCCAATTTGTTACCCAGTTTTTTCTGAGCGCATCAATACCCCACTTGTGGTCAGAAGCCTCTATTAAGACAAACTGCAGGACTTGGAAGGGAAGGAGCACCATTTGAGTTTTGGAACACAAATTTGGCTGAAATAGATTGTGGGAGCAATGCCATAATTGCAGGGCCTCTAATGTTCCTAAAGTGCAGAACCCTCCCACAAGTGACTCAATTTTGGAAACTACAATCCTCAAGGATTTTATCCAGGGGTATAGTAAGCATTTTGAAACCATAGGTACTACACAAAATTTGATAACATTGGCTCATCATATTGAGAATTTTAATTTTTTTTCACGAAAATGTTGCTTTATTCACAAATTTTCACTTTTTCTAGAGGAAACACAAAAAAGTGGACCACATAGTTTGCTACCCACTTTTTTCTGACTGTGGCGACTCCCCACATGTGGTCAAGAAAGTTCTGTTTGGCAGGCCTCAGAAGGCAAGAAGCAACATTTGGAATGTAAATTTAGCTGGACTAGATTGCAGAAGCCATGTCTCTTTTGCAGATACCAAAACAGCAGAAGCCTCCTCAAGTGACCGCATTTTGGAAACTAGACCCATCAATGAAATTATTTAGATGTGTGCTGAGCTTGTTGAACCCTTAGCTTGCTTCACAGAAATTTTTAAAATGTGGATGTGAAAAAAAAAATATTTTTTTCTGTAAAAATGTTGTTTCAGCCCCAAATTTGTGATTTTCACAATGGATAATTGGAAAAAACGGATCCCACAGTTTGTTACGCAATATCTCCCAAATGTAATGATACTGCATAGGTGCTAAAAAAACTGCTGTTTGGGCTTTTGGCAGGGCTAGGAATGGAAAGAGCTCAATTTGATTTTTGGAGCATAAATTTGTCTGGAATAGATTGTGAATGCCATGTCACATTTGCAGATGCCCCGACATGCCAAAACAATAGAAACCCCTCAGAAATGGCCCCATTTTGGAAATTAAACCCCTCAAGTAATTCAGCTAGTGGTGAACTGAGCATTTTTACCCTACAGATGATTCATGAAACTTTATAACATTTAGATGTAAAAACATAAAATTACATTTTTTCCACTAAAATACTGTTTTATCGTTTCAAAATTATCAATTTACACAAGGAGTAATAGGAGAAAATGAACCCTATAATTTGTTATGCAACTTTTACAGACCATGTTAGTACCCCGCATGTGGCTATTCAGTACTATTTGAGCACATGCCAAGGATCAGATGAGAAGGAGCGCTACTTGGCTATTAGAATGCAGATTCTGCTTGAATAGATTGTGGGCTCAATTAGCCGAGCCCCTGAGGTACCAGATCAGCAGAATGGTTCCCTAGTGCCCCAATATTGGAAACTTCACTGATTAAGGAATTCCTCTGAGGGTGTAGTAGATATTTTGAACCCACAGGTGCCTGACAACATTTTATAACACTGGGATGTGAAAATGTAACATTTCAGTGGTAATGTATTTGTTTTATTTGCTGCAAATTTGTCAGTTAGACAAGGGTTAATAGGTGAAATTGGACCCTACAGTTTATTGGGTAATTTCTCCCAAACGCATTGATGCTCTACATGTTATTGGAAACTACCGATTGACCACATATCAGGGCTGAGCAGGAAGGAGTCTTACTTGGTTTTGGAGCACAGATTTTGCTAGAATAGTTTATGAAGTTGCCAGAACAGCAGAGAAAAAGAAAACTGACCCCCATTGTAGAAATTGCACCTCTCAATGAAATCAACTACTGCTGCAATAACTATTTTGTAATATCCACACCATGCTTTATTCTGGAGAATTGGAAATATGCTAGTTAAGTCCACATACTGTACATTGTGCCCAGCTTGTGCTTCTGGAAAAACACACCTTGTAATTTATGTGTACTTTACCGGCTGGAATAATGGCAAACATATGGCCTCTTAAGCCCTTTTACATTTAGCGATGCACCAGCGATTCCGACCACGATACGACCCGGTCAGGATCGCTGGTGCATCGCTAAATGATCAGTAGTGAGCTGCCACACAGGCAGATCTCACAGCGATGCAGCAGCGATACAGCGGACTATACTTACCTTTCAGACGCGGCGATGAAGACGTCCTCCCGCCCGCCTCCACACGTTGCTCGTCGGCGCCACAGGAAGCCCAGCTGGAAGCGCCCGACGAGAAATGGAGCCGACCGATCTCGCGCGATCAGCGACAGACAGCGGGGGAGCCGGTCGGAGGTAAGTATCACACATAGTGATATCGCTAGCACTATCGCTATAACGTCACAAAATCGGTGACGTTATAGCGATATTGCTAGCGATATCGCTATGTGTAAAACCCCCTTTACTGTGGTTGAGGGGCACAGAAGGACTAGGGCATTTGCATTTGATTTCACAGGATTTTATCTGAGAAGCCTTATCACTTTTTCAGTCTTTCACTTTTTCAGAGTCTTTGTTCTCCTAGTAACATGAGAACATCTGTATTTCCAGTGACAGATCATGGACCTCAGTGGGGGCTGGTTTTGTGCTGGCTAGGTTAGGGTTTTTATTAATAACATTATAAGGTAACATTTTTTGATCAGCTTCAGTTCTTTTATCACATTCCTTTGTTCTACTCTGAGCACTTACATAGCGGTTTTCATGTAAATCCCCAAAAATGCTATTCACGCAAAACTCCCAATAAAACCATTTGCTATAAGAAGGCAGTTGGAAGCACTTTGGACTCCGCTTGGCATGTGTTCCGGTGGAACCCATCTTTTCAGGCATGCATAGAACTATGGTCGATCACACGTGGGCGCTAAAAAAGACACCTAAAATGATGGGACACCGCTGGAACAGAGATGAGACAGAGTACAAAGGGATACCATCTTACTCATAAGTGAGTGGTTCCATTGGGGGTTTTGTCCTAATTGTGGCTTTTGGTATTTACAAGGAAACACTGGCGTAAGTGCTCCGTGGAGAGCGCAAGAAAGATGCGAGCCAAACCTTTATTCCGATGTTTGGAAGGTAGAATGAACAAATAGAATGTCATTTTTGTAGCCATGTAGTTTTAAATAAGGCTGTGGCCATTTATTAACAAAATAATATGTTGTGTGTTCTGTTTAATTTGGATCATATAGGTACTGTAGGTAGGGTCATGTGCTAATGAATGGTGGTCCATCCCATATATAAAAATCATGACATTTCTTAATCAATGTAGTTTTCTTTAATCCTTATATAAATATGACCTCATTTTCTTAAATTTAAAATATCGACCATTTCCCAACAACATTTAGAAATTATCTTAATTATGCTTCATTCAAAAGATCTCGAAGTATATCTAATTCATAAATCGTTTTCTCCTGTACTTGTTTTGCATGTGTTTCTCCCTAAAAGAGAAAGAAAACTTTCAGACATCAGTTTAATATCAGTAACCCAAAACCTTACTACTTAAACTGGTTTTTAATGGGGTTTCCAGTTTCAGAAAACCTTCATTTCCTGGCTGTGGTTTCATTAAAAAACAAAGTGCATTTTTCTCACACCCTCCCTGAGTCCAGCACTGAGACTCTACTGCTATTGCGCTGTCTATTTATTGTCTGCAGCATACACATCTTATCAATAGCACTGCAGCCAATAACTAAGCTCAGAGGGTCTGTCCAAGTTGATGGCACAAGCCGCTCAGAACCATTGGGCTCACTTATTGGCTGCAGTGCTGTTAACTAGAGATGAGCTAACTTATTTGGAAAACGTTTACCAATCTCAAATTTGGCATGAACGTAGCATATTCGGGAGCATTTTTGCTAAAAATCGGCAATTTGGCCAAAGTTTGTTACATGATCGCTTTTCCACTAATGCTTTTGTTATGATGTTATGATTTTGGCTAAGATAGTGGTGCTGTATGATGAGTTGGGGTGGGACGTGTTTGATGAGTGGAGAGAGTGAGTAGAGATTAGCGGATCGGCAGACTGTTTTTTTTATGTCTTAACTTTATGTATGGAGATTCTGGCAGTCAATCAGGGTGCCGAAACCACCTAGAACGTCTAGACACAAAGACTTATGTCATTGGCTACCAAAGCTATATGCCCTTCTACACATAAAGAATGGACATGTTTTAGTGCCGTTTTGTCAGTGTAAAAGTCAGGACCGGACTGGGATAAAAAAAGTAGCCCTACCACAAAAAACCCACCAGTCCACACACTATAGCACCCATCATCCCCGATCAATGAATTTTGCTTTTATCTTGTCATGTCCCGCACCACTCTCTTAAAAGAGTAATTTGAAGAGCCACATGTGAATGTGTGTATCATCAACCAGAGCTCCTTTACATGGTGCTGTGCAAAGGTTCGTTTTTCAGGATCGTGAGGGTCCCAGCAGTAGGATCCACAAGAAATGGAAAGTCATCACCTATCCAGAAGATAAGGGATAACTTCCAAATTTGGGATAACTTATATAACCCCTTTAACCCCCAAGGTGGTTTGCTCATTAATTAATTTCTACACTTCTGACCAGTGTCCCTTTATGAGGAAATAACTCTGGAATGCTTCAAAGGATACCACTGATCCTGAGATTGTTTCATTGTGAAATTGTACTTCATGATAGTGGTACAATTTCTTCGATATCTAATTTGTGAAATAAATGGAGATTTTGGGAAAATTTGAAAAAATGTTGCACTTTTCAAACTTTGAATTCTTATGCCCTTAAATCAGAGAGATGTATCACACAAAATACTGTAGTTAATACATAACATTTCCCACATGTTTACCTTACATCAGTACAATTTTTGAAACAAAATTCTTTTTTTTTTTAGGAAGTTATAAGGGTAAAAAGTTGACCAGCGGTTTCTCCTTTTTCCAGCGAAATTTACAAAACCATTTTTTTAGTGACCACATCACATTTGAAGTGACTTTGACTGGTCTATATGATAGAAAATACTCAAAAGTGACACCATTCTAAAAACTGCTCAAAACCACATTCAAGAAGTTTATTAACCCTTCAGGTGCTTCACAGGAATTGTTGTAATGTGGAAAAAATGAACATTTAACTTTTCTCACAAAAAATATACTTTAGACCCAATTTTGTTTTAATTTTCACAATGGTAACAGAAAAAAATGGACCCCAGATTTGTTGTGCAATTTCTCTTGAGCATGCCGATACCTCATATGAGGGAGAAAGCCACTGTTTTGGTGCATGCCAGAGCTTGGAAGGGAAGTAGCGCCATGTAACTTTTTTAAATGCACAATTTGCTGGAACAATTAGCGGACTCCATGTCGTGTTTGGAGAGCCCCTGATGTGCCTAAACAGTGGAAACGCCCCACACGTGACACCATTTTGGAAACTAGACCCCACAGGGAAATGATCTAGATGTGTGGTGAGCATATTGAACCCTCAGGTGCTTCACAGAAGTTTACAGTATAACATTGAGCTGTGAAAATAAAAGAAATCACATTTTCATCACAAAAATGTTGTTTAATTCTAAATTTTGCATTTTCATAAGGGTAACGGGAGACATTTTACCATAAAATTTGTTGAGCAATTTCTCCTGAGTATGCTGATACCCCATATGTGGGAGAAAACTACTGTTTGAATGGACGGCAGGGGTCAGAAGGGAAGGAGAGTCATTTAGCTTTTTTAATGTAAATTTTCCTGTATTCATTAGCGGACGCCATGTCCCATCTGGAGAGCCCCTGAAGTGCCTAAACAGTGGAAACCCCCACAAGTGACCCCATTTTGGAAACTAGACCCTTCATGGAATGTATTTAGAAGTGTGGTGAACACCATGAACCCCCCGGTGCTCAACTGAAGTATATAACGTTGAGCAGTGAAAATATAATAAAAATCACAGTTTACACACAAAAAATTTTTTTTAGCCCCAAATTTTGCATTTCTTAAGGGTAACAGAAAAAATTTCACCATGCAATTTGTGGTGCAATTTCTCCTGAGTACACCGATACCTTATATGTGGGGAAACACTACTTTTGAGGCACAGTACAAAACTCAGAAGGGAAAAGGCACCATATTGGAGTTCAGATTTTGCTGGAATGCTTTGAGTGTGCCAAGTCACATTGGCAGAGCCCCTGAGGTGCCAGAACAACAGAATCCCTCCATATCTGTACTTATTTTATAAATTACACTTCCCAATTAATTTATCCAGGGGTACAGAGATCATATTGACTCTGCATGTGCCTCACAGAATTTTATCACATTGAGCGGTGAAGAAAACATAAACCACTAAAATGTTGTTTTAGCCCAAAGTTTTTATTTTTTCTAAGGGCTACAATAAGCTGAGGTCCATTTTTTCCTGAGTGCTCCAATACCCTACAAGTTATCGGGAAATATTTTTCAGGCATAGTGCAAAGCTCAGAAGGGAAGGAGCACCATACTATGGTGCAGATTTTACTGTTATGGATTGCCATGACACACTGAGAGAGCCCCTGAGTTGCCAGAACATCAGAACCCCACATAAGTGATCCCATTTTACAAACTACACCTCTCACCAAATTCATCTAGGGGTGCAGTGATCACATTGACACCACGGGTGTGTAACAGAATGTTATACCTTTGGGCAGTGAATAAAAAATAACTACATTTTTTACCACCAAAAATTTGTTTTAGCCCCAGATTTTACATTTTCGCACAAGAAGTGGGTAAAAATGGCACCATAATTTGTCCCACATTTTCTACTGAACGTGGCAATGTGCATGTACAGTACTGTTTAGCCATAAGGAGAGAATCGGGAGGGATGGAGCGCTATTTGCCTCCTGGAGCGCAGACTCCATATCCAGAGACCCTACTTGCTTAGAAGAGCAGAATCCCCCCTCAAGTGACCCCATTTTGGAAATTATACTCCTTAGGGAATTTATCTACAGGTGTAGTGATGATTTTGACTCCATGGGTCTTTTCCAGAAACAAGCAGCAATGGCTGTTACTGAGTAAAAATTGCAAACTACCATTATAGTGGCCAGTACCCTGTAGTGACCAGTATGTTGCAGTCACCAGTACATTATGCCCAGCTCATGCTTCTGGAGACATGCGCCCGTGAGTTAGGCAGACTTTCATTGCTTCACAAATGCCAAACATGTGGATGCTATATGTGGTTTAGGCACACTGTGGTGCTCAGAAGCGAGGGGGCATTTGGATTTGAGAGCACAGAATTTGCTGCATTTCTTTTGGCGAGTGAGGAGCCATTATGCTTTTCCAGACCCTTTGTATCTTTGTACTACCAGTAACGTGGAAGCCCCCTATATTTCCATTAACAGACGACAGACCTGAGTGGGGACTTGCTTTTTTTGTGGGTTAATTTGAAGCTTTTATTGGGAACATTTTACATAATGTTTGGGATCACATTTATCCAGCGCTCTAGCGCTGAGCAGTTCCATAGGGGTTTACATCTAAATCTCCAAGTGACGTGATTCAGATGAATCCCCTGAGGGATCCGTTTATAATAATGAGGCAGCAGAGTTACTCTGGACTCCGTCTGCCTCCTGTCCTTTTCAGAAATGCACAAAACTGAGGCCAATGGCACTTGTATGCAATCCTAAAATGACGGACACCGCCGGATCACAGGTCAGATGGCATCCACAGTGCCTCCATATGCCTCATTATAAGGATTCTTCCACCGGAGGTTCCGTCTTAATCACGTATTTCAAAGATTTACACGGAAACTCTGGTGCATGCCCTGAGCGCAGAGTGCAGGAAAAATGTGAGCCGAGCCTTACTGTGATCTTTGGGAGGCAGAATGAACAAAACAGCAGGTGAAGAATTGGTTTTATTTATTTTTTTATGCTATTTCTCATGTGGTATAAGTGATAAGGTGATTTTATTCTTTGGGTTGTTGCGATTGCAAGTTGGGTATGCATCATGTATGTTGCCCGTTGCAGTAGAGCTCCCAGACTGGCAGGCCTGCACTTACTTTCAGTCAACTACCTGTGCTACTAGTCTTAATTTTTTTAAACAATAGTAGTCTACAAAGCTGATATTTGTGCCACCTGAATGTGGCCGAGTAGAAAAGCAGTTTGCGCTGTTGCATGAGGTATCAGGGCTCCCAGCACAGGAGAACTACATCGGTCCCTCACCCACCTCTTAATTTGAGCTTAAATTCAAAGCTGTAAATGGTGGCTCAGATCCTGGTTCATAAATGTCACATACCTTGGTTGAGATGTATGTAAATCGCCGCAGTGCGGTGCAGTCCGGTCCAATAGGTGGGGCTTATTCGCCTTCTCCCCCCTCCCTGTGTTGCTCTACGCATTTCTTCGCTCTTCTTCCTGTGTTCATGTAGTGTTTCCACACTTGTGCACTGAAAAGGCATCCGGCGCTTGCACAGTATGCTTTGCCCAACTGTGGGCAAAGCATATAATCGGTACTGCACATGCGCCGGTATTTTTCAGCATGCATCCGGCGTCCAGGAAGAGTGTCCTGCATGTGAAGACTTCCGGGGCATAGATCGC
The DNA here is from genome assembly GCF_039654945.1 of Dendrobates tinctorius. Classification (NCBI taxonomy): domain Eukaryota; kingdom Metazoa; phylum Chordata; class Amphibia; order Anura; family Dendrobatidae; genus Dendrobates; species Dendrobates tinctorius. The sequence goes on from NW_027361891.1 coordinate 6,857,869, forward strand.
GCTGAAAAATACCGGCGCATGCACACTACCGATTATATGCTTTGCCCACAGTTGGGCAAAGCATACTGCGCAAGCGCCGGGGGCCTTTTCAATGTGCAAGCGCGGAAAAACTACCGCATCTGTGATATTCACAGATGAAGTTACATTCAGAAAGCCGAGGAGGGGGAGGGGAGAAGGTGAATAAGCCCCGCCCATTGGATCAGACCACGGCGATTTACATACATCTCAACCAAGATAATAAAGGTATTTATGCATCAAAGGTGAAGGGTCAGGGAGAATCAAAAGTCCTAATAGAATCCTTATGTAACACACAATTGAATGATATCTTTACATGATATCACTAAAAATGGGTGACAGATTCCCTTTAAGCTAGCAATGCTGGTTCAAGCCTTGTCATCCATGCTGTGCAATTATACTATATGTACTCTGGTTCAGTTGGGCTCTTGGAAAGTTGTGATGCAGGGTTAAACAAGGGTAATTTGGGTGCCACCTCTGAGGACTGTATTGTGATGTTAAGGTGCAGGAAGAGGAGGAGAGGCCACTTGATGCATGCTCTTTCTAGTCCTCATCTACAAGGCATACCACTGTACTGTTGCCAAAGAAAGGGAGTTGAGTAGCCTGTACGGTAACAGAAGTTATCAGCTGTCTTTGGATAGGATAAGACGGTGTTTGTTCAGTAAAGCTTACAGTAACTTTACCACATACCCCATGTACACCTCGAACGACAAGCCTATTCCCTCTTCAACCATGACCTTGCTTTTTCCCGCTCATGTTGGATGCACCCTTCCCCTCATTTAAACAGCTGTTTCACAACCCTAAGCCCACACCTGTCAGTAAATTAACAATCTGTATTTATTTGCTGAGATAGTGTGGCTCTAACATAGATTTAGCACAAAAGTTTTACATGCTGAAATGTGGACTGATGTCTGGACCATACAATTACCACAAAAGATTTAGATGCATTTAGATGCTAAAATGTGGACTCTTGGGTGGACAACACAATTAGCACAAACTATTTAAATTCTAAAATGTGGACTACTTGCTGGACCACACTATTAACAGAAAGAATTTAGATTCCGAAATGTGGCCTGGTGTCTGGACCACATCATTAGCAGAAAGGATTTAGATTCTGAAATGTGGCCTGTTGTCTGGAGCATACTATTAGCAGAAAGAATTTAGATTCTGAAATGTTAACTCCAAGCTGGACCACACTATTAGCACAAACAATTTAAATGCTGGAAGGTCGATTTGACATAGGATCCAATCTAGCTGAACTAGCTGACAATAAACCGCCTAGCTAATTATGTAATTACTTGCAGCAGCAACAGCAGTAGCAGCCTCTCTGGGCTGTTACACTGATAAAATGGCGCCAAAACAACATTTACGCTTTTGATATGGAGAGATACATGTGACTTCGACATCCAATGACAGGAGCCCTTGTGTCTGGACATTGTGGATGGTTTCTGCGCCCTTATTGGCTGATGGAATCTCCACATATTAAGTTAATTAAAAAATACAGTTTGCTGCTACTCTTACAACTCCCCACCCCCTCCCCTCATCAAACATGTCCCTCATCAGGCAGCACCACTATCTTAGCCAAGGTCCTAACAAAAGCATTAATGGAAACTCGATTTACCAAGCTTTGGACGAATTTTTCCAATTTTGAGGAAAATGCTTGGAAATCCGAACACAAATTCCAAAGTGCAATATTCGTGCCGAATTTGAGATTGGTGAATGTTTTCCGAACAAGTTCGCTCACCGATATTGTACTGTAGCTTTGTCTATTGTGAGTCTGCTAGGTGAATGTTGGTTAGTAATACAACTATCGGTAAGGGTAGATGTGAGCATACCTTTTTAATTGCTTTGGTTAATAACCATTGTTGACAATGCATTATTTGTGTTCGATTTAATACCATACTCGTTTTGTACTTTTCGCACTGTGAAAACACAATATAGTAGTTAACATAAATTTGAATTATTTACCAAGACACAAAATTAAAATGAATATTTGTAGTAAAGTGGTTATAACCAGTTACAGTGGCTTGCAAAATTATTTACCCCCTTGGCTTTTTACCTATTTTATTACATTACAACCTGTGTTTAAATATTTTTGTAACCAGATTTGTTTGTGATGCATCAGCACTAAATAGTCTAAGTTGGTGAAGTGAAGGGAGAAAAATATAGGCATAAAATAAATTTATGGGATCAAATAACTAAAAGTTGTCATGTGCATATGTATTTACTCCATTTGCGATGAGGCCAATAAAATTTTCTGGTGGAAGCAATTATCTTTCTAAGTCACAAGCTAAGTGAAAGGAAGTCCACCTGAAAAGTAAATGAGAACAGCATGGAGAAGATGCCTGCATGTCTTTCTGACTCGCATATGGTATCTGGGAAAAATGTTGCCAGACTATTGCACCGGTTTTACGGATTTTTAAAAAGACCTACATTTCTTTAAAGGGAAAAATGCTAAGAAACATTTTTTCCTTCACAATTACATGTGACTAAACGTAAAATAAAAAAAAACAAAAAAAACAAATTATACCTCCCCTTTGGCACATGTATGTTCACATGGAGCATTTTGGCTTTAGTTTTTCTTTTAACGTTTGTGAGGGCTCTCACTCCTACATTTGGGAGGTCCCTCACTCATGCCAAATAGCTAGCAAGATAGTGGAATACATAGTCCCCATACCTTTACAATGCCATTTCACACATGCCCATTTGAACTTTGTGCTTCTCCTGCCACCACCACCATGTCCACCGTTATGTCATTATGCAGCCCTCGCTTACAATTTGCAGAAGGCCAGCAGGTGCCATGAAACCTGCATTTTGTAAGCTCCACAGTTTATTTTTGCCACCCTATCCCAATCTGTCATACAACAACTGTCATAGTGGGTGAAGTCGCTGTAAGGTGAATATAATACAGGAATTGGGGAAGCTGTATGATCAATGTCAGTAAATTGGATTCTACCAGACATCAAAAGCATTAGAATTAAATTCTTAATACAGTGTTTTTATGCGAGGGACTGTATTGTGGTCAGTCTATCAGGCCTAAAACCCATGTCAGAAACATGTACCAGCCTCATTTTACTTGGAAGCAGCATCCTCAAGGGAAAGACACAGGAGTGCCATTGACCAATCTGCACAAGCCTACGCAGTTCTTCTGGAAACTACCCAACCAGGCAGAATGTATCTTTTGGATGGTTTTGAACAACAATGGAGAAATTACATGATGTATCCCGGAGAGTGTTGAGGTCTGTTGAGTGTATTACTCAGGTGACAGGCAGTGCTACAGAGCTCAGGTAAAGGCCTTAGTGTGGCAATGACCATGTTCCAATATATGTAAGGCTGCGGCCTGAATAGATCTGTGGAGCATATTAACCCAGTCCTTTAGACGTGCTTAAAATGTACAGAAACTGGTCAATACCCCACCACCATTTTTTTGCAAGGACCCAGATTTAGAAAATGTAAGGGAAGTGACAGTTTAATAAAGAGACAGAAGTCTCATTTAGGAACCTGGTAAAGTCAGCATTGATCTTTGTCCATCACCGGACAATGTACCGTATTTTCCACTTTGTAAGACGCACTTTTTATCCCCCAAACTTGGGGGGAAAATGGGGGTGCATCTTACAAAGAGGATATACATTACCGGGTGTAGGCCGCAGGGGTGTCCGGCTGTCCGTCGGCGCTGTGGGTGTCTCCGGGTGCCCAGCCGTGTCTCCATGTGCCCAGCGGTGTCTCCGGTTCCAATCCCGGGGCTCTGGCAACATTTTGCGACAGGCCAGAGCCCCGGGGCTCCCCCTCGGTTCCCTCTGTTTTGGCTCCAACAATATGGCAGCCGCCGCCGGGGGCAGCGCATGCGCTGATGGTGATCTCGGGACAGATCTCGCTGAAATCTCATCTCTTGAGATTTAATTTGTAGGCCACGTCATTGATGTGACTTAAAATTTCAAAGGAGCCAATGAAGCATGGACCTAGTTTATGAGAGGGGATCTTAAGTCTGATATAGCGTGAGGATAGCCAGACGTTATCGCCCGGAAGATATAGCGTGGCATCTAGATGTCTCTTGTTGGCGTACCTCTTCATCCTGCTGCTGGCTCTCTCAAGAGCCTCTTTAGTCTCCCCCCAAATTTTAGAGAAGTCCAAGAACAGAGAGTCCACTGCCGGTACACCCGAGGCGGGGGAAATGGGAAAAGGGATGCTGGGATGCTGCCCAAAAACCACAAAAAAGGGATACTTGGAAGAGGACTCTCTGGGGTGATTGTTGTAGGCAAACTCTGCCCATGGGAGATGAGAGGTCCAATCATTTTGGTGAGCATTGGAGAAATGCCATAGGTAGGAATTTTGAGCTTGATTGACTCGCTCCACTTGACCGTTGGACTGCGGATGATAGGCTGAGGAGAAATCCAAGGTTACCTTCATTAAACCACAGAGAGCTCTCCAGAAACGGGAGGTGAATTGGACCCCTCGGTCCGACACAATATGCTGTGGGAAGCCGTGAAGTCGGAAAACATGGTGCAGGAAAATTTTCAATAATTCAGGGGCAGAAGGCAAGCCTGGTAAAGGAACAAAGTGGGCCATCTTGGAAAACGCGATCCACGACAGCCAAGATAACAGTACAGTTTGAGGAAAGAGGTAAATCAGTGACAAAGTCCATAGCAATATGGCTCCAAGGAACTGAAGGCACAGGCAGCGGATGCAGGAGTCCAGAAGGTAGTTGCCTGGGGACCTTGTTTCTGGCACGAGATGAACAGGAGGCAGTAAATTCCAGTACGTCTTGGCGAAGCGATAGCCACCAGTAATGGCGGGAGATAAGAGAGAGAGTCTTCTTGGCTCTGGCATGTCCAGCAATCTTAAAGGAATGTCCCCAACGCACAACTCTTACCCTGTCACAGTCCAGTACAAAGGTTTTGCCAGATGGTGGAGTGATCACGTTTAGAGGAGCCACAGTGATGATCCTAGCCAGGTCAATGATATGTGCTGGCCTCTCTTCTATGTCTACTGGCTGGAACGAACTTGATAGGGCATCAGCTTTGATGCTCTTATTACCAGGTCGAAAGTGGAGTTCGAAGTCAAAATATGAAAAGAATAAAGACCACCTGGCTTGCCGAGGGTCGAGCCTTTGGGCTGACTGATGGTAGGCCAAATTCTTGTGGTCCAAGAATACAATGAAAGGATGAACGGCCCCTTCAAGAACATAATGCCACTCCTCTAAAGCCAATTTGATAGCCAGTAGTTCCTTGTCCCCAATGGAATAATTACATTCGGGAGAGGAGAAAGCTTTAAAAGAAGAATCCATAGGTGACTAAGCAACCAGAGGAGGATTTTTGCAAAAGACCACTCCTGCTCCGACAGATGATGTGTTGACCTCGAGGATAAATAGCCTATTTGCATCCAGGTGGTGGAGCACAGGAGCCATAGTAAACTCTTGTTTCAGAGTCTGGAAGGCATTCCCGGCCTCCGAGGACCAGTGATTGGTGTTGACGCCCTTGCGAACAAGGGCAGAAATAGGTTTGGTCAAGGAGGAGAAATTAGGGATAAATTGCCTATAATAGTTGTCAAAGCCAAGAAAACGCTGGATTGCTTTTAATCCAAGAGGGAATGGCCATTTGAGGATCGCGGATGCTTTCTCGGGATCCATCTTCAGGCTGAACTTTGAGACAATATAACCTACGAAAGGCAAAGAGGATTGCTCGAAGACGCACTTCTCCAACTTAGCAAAAAGATGATTTTCTCTAAGACGTTGTAAAACTTGACGAACGTCTCGTCGGTGTGCAGATAGATCCAGGGAAAAGACGAGGATGTTGTCTAAGTAAACCATGACACAGGAGAAGAGGAGATCCCAGAAAACATCATTTACGAATTCTTGGAATACAACAGGAGCATTGCAGAGGCCAAACGGCATAACTAAATACTCATAGTGACCGTCACGTGTGTTGAATGCGGCCTTCCACTCATCCCCAGTGCGAATTCGGACAAGGTTATAGGCTCCTCGAAGGTCCAACTTGATAAATATTCGTGCTCCCCTCAGGCGGTCAAAGAGCTCTGGGATAAGTGGCAATGGGTAATTCTTCTTCACCGTAATGTTGTTCAGGCCTCAGTAATCGATACATGGACGAAGTGAGCCATCCTTCTTCTTACGAAGAAGCCCGCGCGAGTAGGAGAAGAAGATTTTCGAATGAAGCCTTTGGCCAGATTTTCCTGGACATACTCCGACATGGCTTGAGTCTCAAGGCGAGAGAGGATAGATCCTTCCTCTAGGAGGAATGGCACCAGGGACGAGATCAATGGGGCAGTCGTAGAGTCGGTGCGGAGAAAGGTTCTCAGCCTCCCTGTTTTCAAAAACAGGAAGGAACTGTAAACAGAGGGCAACCCGGAGGGAATAGAGGGGGAATGGGGAACAACTACAGGATGCACCGACAGCAGACACTGTTCAAGGCAGGACTCCCCCAGCGCAAAATATTTCCATTATGCCAGTCCAAGGTGGGTTCGTGAGTCCACAACCCAAGAAGACTGAGAAGAACCAAATGAGAGATACCAGGTAGAACATAAAATGGAATTCTCTTCTTGTGCAGGGCCCCCACCTGAAGCTCCACCTCTTACATAACCTGCGTAATGGTCTCCTGCAAGGGTTTGCCATCCACGGAAGCGAGGGTCTGACGATTTTCCAAGGTTCTCACAGGGACAGAGAATTTAATGATCTCCTCGAGCCTAATAAAATTCCCCGCTGTGCCCGAATCTACATAGGCTGCCACTGAAAAATGCTTACCACTGACATGCAGCAGGATGGGCAAACAGGTTTGGAGCAGATGGGAGACACTCCTGCAGTAGAAATAAAGACCCTGAGTGCGTCTCTCCTTGCATTGTTGCTCGGACAGATTAAGCCAGTCCACTTGCATCGGTCCAGGCGCAGAGGCTGAAGTGGACGACCCGGGTCAAGGGCTGGGTGGTCTACGAGCGGACGGGAGAGGACGAGAAAGTCTTCTCTCATGGACACGCTCCTGGAAACGAAGGTCAATACGGGTGGCCAAAGAAACTAGATCTTCCAAGGCAGTTGAGGTGTCGCGACCTGCTAGCTCATCTTTTATTCTCCCCGAAAGACCTCGCCAGAAAACTCCCACTAGTGCCTCGCTATTCCAGCCCAAGTCGTAAGACGGTACGAAACAGAATAGCGTACAGGCTTTCAGTTAGGGACCCTTGGAGGTGGCTAAACATTAACTCTGTGTTAGAGGCTAGACTACCCTGCTCATCGAACACTCAATGAAAGGTCTCCAGGAATGTTGACAGCTGAGAGCCCACGGGGTTGTCACGCTCCCAGAGGGGGTTAACCCATGCCAAAGTGTCCCCCTCCAGGTGGGAAACCATGAACGCCACCTTAGCCCGATCAGTAGGGTATTGCAGAGGCAGGAGTTCAAAGTGGAGGCGGCATTGATTCAAGAAACCCCAACACAGTTTGGGGTCACCATTATTTTTGCCAGAAGGGGAGGAAGATGGGAAGCCAAAACTGGGGAGGGAATAGAGGCGGCCGACTGCAAGGAGAGCAACCGGTCGTCCACCGAGGCCATATAACTAAGAATATGGGCCTTGGTGTCTCGCTGCTGGGCCAGCTCCTGTTGCAGGCCAGCCAGCTGAGAGGCATTCCCTGGATCAGAGGTCTGGAGCGTGGAGAGACGAGAGTCCATAGATTTCATGAAGAACATAATACGCGTCTGGTTCTCCCGCAAATAGACCTGCTCCTTCTGGGCGGCCGAAGCTACAGCAGGATCCATGGCCTGTTTATACTGTAAGGGATCTAGGAAGAAACCCGGAAGTGGACCCTCTGGGTCGTGGCTCTCCAGCTCCCGAGAGCAAGCGGACCAGGTGAAGACCACCCCCTACACAGGGAGTGTTAGGGGCAGGCCCAAGGGGGATGGAACCACAATGTCTGGAGCCAAAGGGGCTACTTAGGGCAACACAGGAAAGATAAAGAGGGGGCTGAGGTGAGGACGGGGTACAGATATGAGCTAGGAGATGCCAGAAACTGAGGAATATGGAAGGCTGGCGGGACCAGGAAGACCTGGGGCTGGCAGTGGCTTGAAGCTGCAAAAAGAAGGTAACAACAATGACAGAGGAGAAAGGGGATATGGCTAGGAGAACACAGAGGCCAACAGAGCAGCAGCCACTGCAGATAGGGGTGGCTGAGACACAAACAGGCAGACGAGACAGAGGTTCAGAACAAGAAGGTATGGCAGAGACACAGGGCAAGCAAGTACGGCAGCAACACAGAGCAAACAGGTAGACAGGCAAGGCAGAGACATGAGACAGATGAACGAGGCAGAGACACGTAGCCTGAGGATCTGGAAGGATGCCAGCAAGAGATGATAGCGCCAGCGCATTAGATAAACAGGTGTCTTACCAGTGCAGATGCTGAGCTGAAATACTTGGTGGGCGCCACCATGATGGGGGCGGGGCCACCAGGTCAAGACTTCCCAGGGAGCCCAGTGGCGGGAGAAGTGCGACCGTGCATGCGCCGCGACCCAGAGAAGTCAGTCGAGGAGCAGCGTGGGACCATGACAGGAATGCGCTGGGTAGCGGAGCCAGACTGGTAAGCACCCAAGACCGTGACACTAGCAATCTGGCAATATGGGTGTTTAGCATTTGGGCCTGTGGGTGGGTGGATACTTCTGCTTTCTGGTAAACTTCTGGAGCAAGGATAACTGAACACTGCGCTGGGACAACTGTTATGATTGGGTCACCGAGGAGGAGAGCAAGCCCAAGCTAAGCCACAGAAAACCAGAGAGGTTGGTAACTAAGTGGATTGCAGACCCCTGATCCTATCCACACAAGTAGCAGTAGCCGTGGAGCGTGCCTACGATGATCCTAGATGCCTCGGCGCAGCCGGAGAGCTTACTAAGCCTAAAGCAAGAAAGGGGAAATTTAAACTGCCCCAGAGCAGACCCCAAAGGAATAGATAGCCCCCAAACATATGTTGTCGGTGAGACAAGATGAAAACACAAACGCAGGCAGGAAAATAGACTGAGCAAATGATGGGGCCCTCACTGACTAGACAGGACAGGAAAGAAAAGACACTGTCTGCAATCACGCAAAAAACCCTGCCAAAAAGTTCAACACGTCTGATACAAAAAAATACTGAAGTCGCACGACTTCGCCCACTATATCAGCACTCTGGTATATTCTGAAAGCAGAGAAAAAAGAGGCCAATCTAATAAGGGACAAAAACAAACTGGCACAAGCAGTAACATATGGATGGTGATTCAGCACAGTCCCAGCCGGAGCTGGCTGACCACACAAAACTGAGATAGACAAAACTAGATCAAATGTAAACAGAATAGGAAATGAATACCTAGCTGAAAATGCAGGGACTGAGGTGGAAAACAAAGACCTCAGGAGGCAGGAAGAAAATCACCAGCAGGGATAGAGCGAGTCGGCTGTCTTAAATCCCAGTCTGAAACTCCAGATCTCCAATCGTCATCCTCATTATCAGGTGGCAAGCCTCTGTTAATCAGATCAGCTCCATTACCTCCAGTAACCACCAGAGGGAGCCCAGAAAGAGAACTCGCAACCCATCTGTCAATTTGACCAGCTCCACTACCTTCAGTAGTAACCAGAGCGAGGCCAGAAAGCGAATTCACAAAAGACAACGAATCGGTAGTGGTTGCTGACTGTTGTGCGCGCAACTGCAGGTTGTTGGCAGGAGGCATCAGCACCTGCCTCATGGTCATCAGATTGGGAAGGCTGTAATACAGGGGAAGGGGCAGTGTTTTCATCTTCAGACATAGATTTTGCACCCAGGTGTTCCGCCCACCTACTGGGGTTCTTGGCTGCCATGTGCTTTTACATGCTGGTGGTGCTCAGGTTGGCAGTGTTCTTGCCTCTTCGTAGCTTGGTTTGGCAGATGCTACAAATTACAGTTGTTTTGTCTGAAGGAATTTCAGAAAAAAAACTGCCACACAGGGGAATAACGCACCCTTGGCCTGTTATCTTGCCGAGTGGGGGATTCTGTGAAACAGTTGACCGAGTTCTCCCTCTGGTCAAACAACTACCTCTTCTTGTCTGTTTTGTGCTATGGATCACTCTCTCTCTGTACTGCTCTGCTTGCTAGGTGTGTCACTGTGCCAGGTTGGATCAGTGGCCTCATCATTGACAACATCGTCTTCCAATTCCTCAATCTGATCCTCTTCTGAGTTGCAATTTGAGGTTGACCTGATGGCAACTATGCCTCATGATTATCCGCCACCTCTTCAGACATAAATTGACGTTCCCCAACGTGGCTTCCTCCTAGACGTGGATACTCAAATGTTTGGGCATCACTGCGCTCCACCTCCTCATGACCCTCTTTAATGGTGCACGTTGAGAGGATTGACAATTTACAAGGGAATGTAAACAGTTTGTCAGAGTGGCCAGCATTGGGGATATATGTCTCCTGGGACTCTTGATAGTGGGAGGAAGGAGGACCAGGTTGAGGATTCAGAGGCCCAGCCTCTTGGCTGAGACAGGACCATGCGGAAGACTTTGTGGTGCTGCTTGTCAACACCCTGTAGCCTTTGTCTGCCTTCCATCCCACAACATCCTCACACTTGTCTGGGTTAGTTAGGGGGTAGTGCACTGACCAAATTTTAACAGGAAGCTAGAACGAGATAGTCACCTTCGGATCTGTCACACGGCCTTGGCGGGCACCACCACATCCACATCCCTTAATGTCACCCTTTCTCAACTTAAATGCGTTATGCTTATGAAACAAAGAATACTGGCTTTATTTTTCACAAGTAACCTCCCAAAAGTCTTATATACAAATTAACTGTATCTAGCAATGTGTGGGTATTTTTTTCAGATCTCAGCTTTATTAATCACAGCAATAGCAGAGTGATGTAAATTACAGGTAAATAGTCACGATTGCGTATCTCTGCAGGCTTTGCGCCAGTCACACAACTGCTAGATAAAGATACGCTATTTATTAAACCAAAAGAAAATGATGATTTTTTTAGATTGCTTTGCTGACACACTCCAAATGCGGAGTAATGAAGATTATTGTCACTGCTAAATTGTCACGTTTGATTATCTCTACCCAGATTGCACTAGTCACACAATGCTAGATAAAGATACGCTATTTTTTAACAAATATAATTTTGGGGGGATTTTTTTTACATCGCTTTTATGAGACAAACCAACAGCAAACCAGAGAAATTAATAGTAAATAGTGACGTTTTGTATCTCGAAAGATTTTGCGCCAGTAGCACAACTGTTACACGTATATTAGGTATTTAAGCAATAGACAAGGAATACTATTTCGCAATAAGCTTTTAAAATGGATGTTACTATATGCTGGCACTGAGGAATATTATTTTGCGGTAAAAAAAAACAAGTGTATAGGCTGCTACGCAAGAATATTATGTAGCTCCCAAAAATGGTTTTGTATATGCTGGTGCTACCTAATATTATTTGCCTCTACAAATAGCTGATTTTTATATTTTGGTAGTGGATGAAACCCTCCATATTTCACCCTAATACCACAGTCTGTTCCTAATACTATTACTATACAACACAGTGGAAAATAGAAGAGATCTGCAGCATGTACTTGCAATGATGAGAACACCCAGTTGCCTGCCTTCCACTCTCCCTGCTATCAAATCTCTCACCAAGCTATCCTCACCTAACAAACAACTAATCTTCACAATCTTCAGCTCTTTAAATCTTCAGCTCTTTAAAGAGCTTTTTGGAATGAATAACGCTTACTATAAGCTGCTATCACTCTTCTTACTCTCCTTTCACTCTCCCTATGCTCAAACTACGCTCACCCTGTGATGTTTCCAGCTGCAATGTGCGCAAGATGGCGACAGCAGCATTTAAATATCCCCTATGATGCAGGAAGGCCAGCCAATCACAGTAATATCACACCAAAGATGGCGCCAGCATTACTGTGATTGGCAAACCAGCCCAGGATGTTCATTGGCTGCAAATAAAGCACCAAACATGCTGGGCGGGTCACTCAAATATACCGAGGCAAGCACCAAATTACTCGCCGAGTATCGAATAGCCCGAATACCGTACTATTAGTGCGAGTAACAAATAGTGCTGAATGTATTCGCTCATCACTATTCTTTACATGAAATAATGCAAACCTACAAAATACAGTGAAATTCCTGGTTGATCGGTAGCAAAATAAAAAACAAAAATGCCAAGGGGATGAATACTTTCGCACGCCACTGTATGTATGAAAATTGGACTTTTCTAGTTACTATATTGTCATTAAATTGTACCTTATTTCTGTCTTTGTCTTTCAATAAAAATATATTAATATTGACCTTTTCGCAACCAATAGCTTTTATCAACTAGCTAGACGCAAACATACAGTAATAGAGGAATCACTTATGCACTGCTGATATAAAATCTTTGGTGAAATGAAAACATTTATTTAAAAGGTATAAAAGTCAACACATTTCGAGGTCACACAGGACCTTCAAATGCATTGACTTTTAAACCTATTAAATAAATGTTTTCATTTCACCGAAGATTTTATTTCAGCAGTGCATAAGTGATACCTCCATTTTTTTTCCCTCTGTGTCTGTGGTCGTTTGCTCGACCAGTATCTGTGCAGCAGCTGTTATATACCTGTTATGTGTTGCCATTTCAGCAACTAATTAAGATGAATGTATTCTCCCCTTTTCCTGACACCCCTTTGTCATTGGACAAGACCCTATTGCACTTTCTTTTTCCCAGTTTCTCTGCGCATTTAAATATACAGCCATGGCAGAAAGTGTTGGCAGTCTTGAAATTGTTTCAGAAAATGAAGTATTTCTCCCAGAAAATTATTGCAATTACACATGTTTTGTTATACATGTTTATTTCCTTTATGTTTATTGGAACAACACGAAAAGCAGAGGCAAATTGGACATAATTTCACTCTAAACCCCAGAAATGGGCAAGACAAATTGTTGGCACCTGTCCAAAACGTGATTAAATATCTTTGTTTCAAGCATGTGATGCTCGTTCAAACTCACCTGTGTCAAGTTACAGTTGTGGGCAATATGAAAATTACACCTGAAACCAGACAGAAAGCAGAGAAGTTGACTCAATCTTTACATTGTGTGTCTGTGTGTGCCACACTAAGCATGGAGAACAGAAAGAAGAGATGCAAACTGTCTGAGAACTTGAGAACCAAAATTGTTGAAAAATATTAACAAATCTCAAGGTTACAAGTCAATCTCCAGAGATCTTGCTTTTTCTTTTTCCATAGTGCGCAACAAAATCAAAAAGTTTACAACCCATGGCACTGTAGCTAATCTCCATGGACATGGATCACAGAGAAAAACTGATGTAAGGTAGGAATCAGGAAAGTGGCTAACCAGCCCCAACCAAGTTCCAAAGAAATTCAAGCTGTCCTTCAGGCTCAGGGTGCATCAGTGTCAGCGCAAACTATCCGTCAACCTTTGAATTAAATTAAATGCTATGGCAGGAGACCCAGGAGGACCCCACTGCTGACACAGAGAAATAAAAAAGCTAGACTGCAGTTTGCCAAAGTGTACATAAGCTAAAATCCTTATGGAAAAGCTTCTGGTGGACAGATGAGACAAAAATAGAGCTTTATGGTAAAGAACATCATTCAACTGTTTACCAAAAATGGAAAAGGCATAAAAAGGAAAGAACACAGTACCTACAGTCAAATATGTTGGAGGTTCAAAGATGTTTTGGGGTTGATTTGCTGCCACTGGCGCTGGGTGCCTTGAATGTGTGCAAAACAGACTAGAAATGTGTGCAAGGCATCATGAAATCTGAAGATTGACAAAGGATTTTGGTCGCAATGTAGTGTCCAGTGTCAGACAGCTGGGTTTGCATCCTAGGTCATGAGTCTCCCAGCTAGACAATGACCCCAAACATACTTCAAGAAGCACCCAGAAATGGATGCAAGCAAAGTTCTGTAGAGTTCTGAAGTGGCCAGCAATGAGTCCAGATTTAATTTCTTTTGTGGGATCTCTCCAGCTGTGGAGAGATCTTAAAATTGCTTTTGAGAGAAGACACCCTTCAAATATGAGAGCAGTTTGCAAAAGAGTGGTTCAAATTTCCAATTAAGAGGTGTAATAAGTTTGGTGATTGATGTAGGAAGTGATTTATTGCAGTTATTTATTCCGAAGGGTGTGCAACCAAATATTAAGCTGAGGGCGCCAACAATTTTGTCTGGCCCAATAAAAATGTGTATAACAAAACATGCAATTACAATAATTTTCTGGGAGAGATACTTTTGCTTTCTGAAACAATTTCAAGAGTGCCATTACATTCGCCCTGACTGCATGTTGTACATCATTGTATAATGAAAGGGATGCTTCAAAGAGGTCTTTTACAGAGCTGAGTGGTCTCTTGTGCCATGCACCTCAGCAGGATAATTGAGGCCAGTGATTGGCTGCGAAAGTCACACATAGTTTCCCTACACAATCTCTTCAGCCCTTTCTACAAACATCTTTGGGAAAAATATTCAAGTGGGACTTAAAAGTACTGCTTATTTTATTATTTTACACCAATACCTATTCATGACTTGTCAAATTTATGTGCTGATCAAATTCTCACCACTGTATATTGTGACTGTTGGCACAGTTCTGTTCTCAGATACACAGCTCATAAATCCCTGCATAGACTTTGGTTAAAATATAACACAGAGGTTCAGATCTGAGGGTAATACAGGGACAACTGTATTTAAACCATACAAAGAATGACATAGAATAAAACTTGTAACTCTACCCTTCTATTCAATGTAATCTTATGCAGATCAGTAGCCAGCCCATAGCTTGGAACAGCTAGTTTGCATATAAGAAAAACGTAAATTTCTCTGGAATAAAGGTACTGTCACACTTAGCGATGCACCAGCGATCCCGATCAGCGATATGACGCGGTCAGGATCGCTGGTACATCGCTAAGTGGTCGCTAGTGAGCTGCCACACAGGCAGATCTCACTAGCGACATCGCTGGGGACGGGGGTCGCTACTTACCTGTCACACCAGGCGATCCTGCGTCCTCCCGCCCGGCTCCACGCGTCACTCGTCGTCACAGCAGGAAGCGCCACAGGAAGCTGACGACGAGAAACAGTCCAGGACGTTCTCGCGCGATCAGCGATAACCAGCGGGGGAGCCGGTCGTAGGTAAGCATCAGACACAGAGATATCGCTAGCAATATCGCTATAACGTCACTAGTTATAGCGATATTGCTAGCGATATCTCTTAGTGTGACATGCCCTTTAGACAATGGATTGCAAATATCAAGGTATCATTTTATTCAGTTTCCTATGACCTACATGCCCATATAGATGGCTTCAAAGGGTTGATCCACTGACAGATTCCCCTTAAACTGATTTGTGCTTGATAATACATACCTTCATTAATGGCTTTCTTATGCGGAGGATTCTTTGGCATATTTTCTGAAACAAAAACAGAAAGAAAAGGAGTTTATTACTACTATCCTGCAACTGAAAGAGAACTTCAATTCAGTGTCATGCTGCCCTAACCACTGGTTGCATAGATTCCTAATAGGGCTCATCATTGCACAGAACTAGGTTTTAGCCTGAAACACAGCAGCATCTGAAAAATGCTTTGTAAATGAACAGGTTACTAGCTATTTATGGTTGTTTAAAAACATTTTCTCTGAGGTGCAGCAGCAACTCAGACTAAAACATACAGTAGCTCTCTAAGGAGTGACCCAGTCTGGATGTAATGCAGCTTGAGGAACTGGCAGCATGAATTTCATTATTGTCCTATGACAGCACAGGTTGGAATATTTGTCTCTTTATCTAACGGCATAGAAGAGGAATATTAAGTAGCAATTATGAATTTTAATTGCATATAATATACGTCCTATAATTACAGTTAGGTCCATATATATTTGGACAGAGACAATATTTTTCTAATTTTGGTTCTAGACATTACCGCAATGAAGTTCAGACTTTCAGCTTTCATTTGAGGGTATCCACATTAAAATTGGATGAAGGGTTTAGGGGTTTCAGCTCCTTAACATGTGCCACCCTGTTTTTAAAGGGACCAAAAGTAATTGGACAATTGACTCCAAGGCTATTTCATGGACAGGTGTGGGCAATCCCTTTGTTATGTCATTCTCAATTAAGCAGATAAAAGGCCTGGAGTTGATTTGAGGTGTGGTGCTTGCATTTGGAAGGTTTTGCTGTGAAGGAAACTTGCAGTCAAAGGAGCTCTCCATGCAGGTGAAACAAGACATCCTTAAGCTGCAAAAACAGAAAATACCCATCCGAGAAATTGCTACAACATTAGGAGTGGAAAAATCTACAGTTTGGTACATCCTGAGAAAGAAAGAAAGAAAGAAAGAAAGAAAGAAAGAAAGAAAGCAAGCACTGGTGAACTCATCAATGTAAAAAGACCTGGGTGCCCACGGAAGACAACAGTGGTAGATGATCGCAGAATAATCTCCATGGTGAAGAGAAACCCCTTCACAACTGCCAACCAAGTGAACAACACTCTCCAGGAGGTAGGCGTATCAATATCCAAATCTACCATAAAGAGAAGACTGCATGAAAGTAAATACAGAGGGTTCACTGCACAGTGAAAGCCACTCATAAGCATCAAGAATCAAAAGGCTAGACTGGACTTTGCTAAAAAGCATCTAAAAAAGCCAGCACAGTTCTGGAAGAACATTCTTTGGACAGATGAAACCAAGATCAACCTCTACCAGAATGATGGAAAGAGAAAAGTATGGCGAAGGCGTGGTACAGCTCATGATCCAAAGCATACCACATCATCTGTAAAACACGGCGGAGGCAGTGTGATGGCTTGGGCATGCATGGCTGCCAGTGGCACTGGGTCACTAGTGTTTATTGATGATGTGACACAGGACAGAAGCAGCCAAATTAATTCTGAGGTATTCAGAGCCATACTGTGTGCTCAGATCTAGCCAAATGCAGCCAAACTGATGGGTCATCGTTTCATACTACAGATGGACAATGACCCAAAACATAAAGCCAAAGCAACCCAGGAGTTTATTAAAGCAAAGAAGTGGAATATTCTTGAATGGCCAAGTCAGTCACCTGATCTCAACCCAATTGAGCATGCATTTCACTTGTTAAAGACTAAACTTCAGACAGAAAGGCCCACAAACAAGCAGCAACTGAAAACCACCGCAGTGAAGGCGTGGCAGAGCATCAAAAAGGAGGGAACACAGCATCTGCTGATATCCATGAGTTCAAGACTTCAGGCAGTCATTGCCAACAAAGGGTTTTAAACCAAGTACTAGAAATGAACATTTTATTTACAATTATTTAACCTGTCCAATTACTTTTGGTCCCTTTAAAAACAGGGTGGCACATGTTAAGGAGCTGAAACTCCTTAACCCTTCATCCAATTTTAATGTGGATACCCTCAAATGAAAGCTGAAAGTCTGATCTTCAACTGCATCTGAATTGTTTTGTTTATCATAGAATCATAGAATCGTAGAGTTGGAAGGGACCTCCTGGGCCATCTGGTCCAACCCCCTGCTCAAAGCAGGATTCGCTAAATCATCCCAGTCAGATGTCTGTCCAGCTGTTTAAAATTCATTGTGGTAATGTCTAGAACCAAAATTAGAAAAATGTTGTCTCTGTCCAAATATATATGGACCTAACTGTAAATTTGATAGGTGATAACTTATTAATCTGTGGGGGACTGACAGTTGACAAAATGAGACACTTTTATTCCATTAAAATGAAATGATAGTGATCTTACTGACCACCACTCATTCTCTAGGAGCTGCCCAAAAAAGCCGATCACAGAAAGTAGAAGCCTTACAGGGAATTAATACAGCAGTGGTTGGGCATACACGTTGCTGCTCCATTTTAGCAGGGAAAAAATAATCTATAAATTAACACCTATTATATGGATAAGCAATAACTCATCTTCAGTGGACATGCCCTTTAAGTTTCAGCTCTCTTAGGCGTATCCAGCTGTGATCCTTTAATAACAGATCCAGTGTTGAAAAAAACTTAATCTATTTCAAACAGAGCTAGTTGAATGCACACTTTGGCTTCTGTTCTGTATATGTTTTTTGTTATCTTTGCAAAGAATCCATCAGGATATACTTGCCTTCTTCATTTAAAAACGTATGAGCATAGACAACATAAAAATATGTATCAGGCTTCTTACGCATTACGGAATGAAATTCCTTAATCATAGTCTAATCTAATATATACTTACCTTGTAATGTCTTCACATCCTGTTCCTTCCAGATGTGTCCGGATCCCAGAATTCCAAGCAGCTGAAGTTCACCGATCGTCATATTGGGACACCCAAGTGATGGGTGTCTCAATATGGAAACTGCTGGTGGTATCAGCCTCTTGCACGTTACCACCAGCGGAACACCGTTGCACTACACACACACTGTATATGCCATGCGCACCACACACACACACTGTATACGCTGTACGCACCACACACACACTATATATGCCATACGCACCACACACACACCACACTCTGTATATGCCATGCGCACCACATACACACTGTATAAGCCATACGCAGCCTCTTGCGTGATAACACCAGCGGGACACCGTCATGAACATGCTGCTTCGATCAGCCGAATGATTCACTGACCGCCACCATCTTTGTACAGGAGGAGCGCATGCGCAGTCTTAATGTGACCGCCGCTATCTGTCTTCACAAAGGTGGCAGCGGTCTGATTTACTGCACCTGTGCAAATTCCGTGCAGGCACAGTGAATCATTTGGCTGATCCCGATGGCAGATGCGCTACGTGTCTACAGGCAGAGAAAGCCGGTCACATTAAAGGAGTTTTCCCACGAACAAAAGTTCATTTTAAAAATTGTCTGTGTCTGACCGTGTACGGAGCATACCACATCTCCTGGGCAGGGGAGAAAGCAAAAGATAATACTGACATTACAGCAGGGAATCACAGAGAATTCATTTTGTGAGGTAAAATATTTCACTGACTGCTATTAAACAATATTTTACCTCACAAAATGTATCCTCTGCGATCTCCTACTGTAATGTCAGTATTGTCTTTTGCTTCCTCCCCTGCCCAGGAGCTGTGGTATGTTCTGTACATGGTCAGACACAGACAATTTTTATAATGAACGTTTGTTCATGGGAAAACCCATTTAAAAAGCAAATATCAACGAGAGCACAGATGGGAGAAGTCAACACATGGGGAAAGAGAGAGATGATAGATGGGTGAGCACATGGGGGGGGAGAGATTCTCAACACTGCAAAGCCTGCCCCCAACGTGACATTACCGCCCTCCCGATGCGATAGCATCGGGCCTTCATCTAGTCTACCTATAACAGCTATTGTTGCTGGGTCCCAGTGCCTGTCATGTGATTTCTCCTATGATTTACAGCCTACGGCAAGGCACCATAGGAGTTTTACCAGCAATACTTCGATAGGTTCAAGTCTGAAAAACTGAAAAAAAAAATGACTGTTTACAATGGTACCTGGGAATCCCGTGCATGTCATATAATTTCTCTTGTGACTAGGGATGGGCGAATCCTGAAATATTTGGAATCGCTAGGCTGTAACGAGTCCGACTTGGAAACTCGCTACTCGTTGCGAGTCTAGCGAGTCCAATGTTAATGAATGGGGATGCGAGTTTTGCAGCGATTCCTGTGCTGGGGAGGAGGAGAATGGGGATGCAGATTTTTTTTTTTGCAGAGTTTCTTAGCGATTTTGTGTCAGCAGCTGGACACAAAATCGCTAAGAAACTAGGATTGCTTGTATTAAACTGTTAAAAAACTAGCTAGGAGTTCTCTCTCTCTGTTTTGCAGCGATTCCTGTGCTGGGGAGGAGGAGAATGGGGATGCGAGGAGAGAGAGTGAGAGAACGAACTCCTAGCTAGTTTTTTCACAGTTTAATACAAGCAATCCTAGTTTCTTAGCGATTTTGTGTCCAGCTAGGACACACAAAACTAGCTAGGAGTTCTCTCTCTCTCTCCCCTCCAGCACAGGAATCGCTGCAAAACTCGCATCCCCATTCTCCTCCTCCCCAGCACACGAATCCCCCAGCACAGGAATCGCTGCAAAACAGAGAGAGAGAACTCCTAGCTAGTTTTTTAACAGTTTAATACAAGCAATCCTAGTTTCTAGGCGATTTTGTGTCCAGCTGCTGACACAAAATCGCTAAGAAACTCTGCAAAAACTAGGATTGCCATTCATTTGCATTGGACTCGTTACTGTGCGAGTAATCGCTTGGAAACTCGCAGAGTACCGACTCCTGCGAGTCCCCTACTACTCGCAGAGTAACGAGTCCTAACGAGTAGATTCGCCCATCCCTACTTGTGACATCAATGCTGACTAGAATTATTCAAGGCACAACAATTATTTCTCAATGAAATACCGTACTTTATTAGTCACATTATATATTAGGCAAATAAGAAACAGTAATATTTCACCACATACGGTCTTTGTCAAACCAAAGTAGAAAAATGCAAGGTAGTAGAATTATTTTCCAATGAGATTCTTTATTAGTCACATCACATATTCCAAAAAAATAAAAAATAGAAATGTTTCAGCCACATTTTTGTCAAGCTAGAGAAGAGAAAGACAATTTTGTTATCTTTATCCAACCTGATTTGACAAAGATCATGTCTGGTCACACTTTGCTGGTTTATTTTTTTGCTTAATGTGATTAAAAAGAATTTCACTCAGGAATAATTTCATGCCATCATAGCAGAGTTGTGTAACGTTGTGTCGCACTGCGCTTGCATGGATGTCTGTGATCTCACTATTACGAAGCATACAAGCCACCTCCACTGCCGCCTTTGTCACACCACAGCTGATAGCCCTTGCTATGAGCTGACTTGTTGACTGATGTTTTGCCTGGACGTTCACCTCTTGGCTTTTGAATGGATGGAAGAACTTCATTTTGTATTTTTCCACCTATCATGACACTCATGTAATGCAGTATGGTAATTGTGTTGGCCAAGGCACCACTATCGATAAGCTGCATGATGCCATTTTTCTTTTCTTGAGAAATCTTTTTCATGGCTGCTCCTCGATTCGAATCAGTGACCTTTCACTTGGGAATCAACCTAATAACACACTGAGCTATTTCGGAATGTGAGAACAGAGTGGAATTTGTAATATACAGGAAAAATAAAGATCTTTCAACAACCAGGAGCAAAATAGGAACAATACAGTGACATGACAAGAATCTGCAGAACTAATCATATTCTAAATAGCTGCAAGTCAAATTTATGTATGAGATAGCCAAGATGTTTATAAAATGATGGTAGTCTAACGTTTGACGCAATAGTGGATTTTGAGATATGGAGCCTGAAAGTTAAAAGTTCAAAACATTGTTGGCCTTTTGCTCGTTCGTGTACCTGTAGGCTTTTCTAATCCAGCCTACATCATTTGTAAAATCCCAATTGGTCAGTTTTTAAGGATTAAATAAATTTTCTCAAACACAAAGATACTCTGAGACCTAAGCTCTAGAGTTTAGTCAGAGATTCAGTGAACAAGGTTACACTCTGATACAAATCTGCAGGCGATATAGAAGGGCCAAGAGAATTTCCAAAGAATGACTTGCTGTAAATGAACCAATAAACAAAACAGATAATCTGATCACTTCTCTTAGGACTTTCTCCTCGGACATTATATTTATCCATTGAAGAATGTGAATTTTTCCCTGGAAACATTTTTTAAGTGCTGGATCTACCCCTTTCTTTGGCTTTATGGACTGAACTAAGTTACAGTCTGAGACAAATCTGCCATGAATATAGAAGGGCAAAGAGAATTCCCAAGAATGAATTGCTGTATACAAACGAATATACAAAACAGATAATCTGATAATTAGGTACTTTTAATTGTGACCTACAACAATCAGAGTAAAAATCTGTTATAAATTGTTAGAAAACACTGGGGTGTATTACAAGCTTATCCCATCCTTAATAATTTCTTTCCTCCTATACCTTTAATGACAGTGAGAAGATCCGACAATTTAAGTGAACGCTTTGTCCATAGTCATTGCAATCCACTGAGACAAAATAACATATACTCTAGAAATTATATCAAAGGTCTCTGTGTATGTGGCCAATTTAAAGCCAATTGATACCTGATCAGAACTAAAGAATTCTGCTGATGGTACTAAGTACACTATAAAACAAAATCTAACTCCTACTTCAAAAGGAGTTACCTACCATGCTCAGTGCCCAAGTGGCAAGGTTTATAATGGCCTTACATATCAAAATTTGAGGATATGTGTCGCCTGATTTTGAAAAGGACAAAACCAACATGGATGACAAACAACTCAAGATTGCCAAGAAATGTTAAGAGTTTCTACTAATCAAATTCTAAACATTTCAAAATCAAAGGCATTGACCCGGTGCAACAAGGTCCCAAAGGGAATAATATTATATATATATATATATATATATATATATACATATATATTGGCCTAATTGGAAAGCCGATGGATTCTTAGGTTGGGTACTATTCCTCCAGCTGGCTTGAATGAAAAGATTGGTTTTAGGGCCCTTTTGTAACATTAGTTAGGTCTCTATAGGTATGTGTGTGTGAGGGGGGGTTCCACTTTTAACTAGTTTATCCAATTGCATTATGTCTATTTGAATATTTAGTAGCTAGGAAATGTAGGTATCCTCATAATGCAATTAATATATGATGTCTGGTGCTAGTTTCAATAGACTAAAGAGCCTGTTACACATAGCGATATCGCTAGCGATATCGCTAAAGTGTCACCGATTTTGTGACGCAGCAGCGATATCGCTAGAGATATCACTACATGTGACACTAACCTCCGACCCGGCTCCCCGCTGGATATCGCTGATCACACGAGATCGGCCTGGTCCATTTCTCGTCGTCGGCTTCCTGCTGGCGCCGACGAGCGACTCCATGGACACGGGCGGAAGACGTCACCAGAGCTGCGTCTGAAAGGTGAGTATCGACCGCCAACTGGTGCTGCATCACTAGTGAGATCTGCCTGTTTGGCAGCTCACTAGCGACCATTTAGCGATGCACCAGCGATCCTGACCAGGTCGTATCGTTGTCGGGATCGCTGGTGCATTGCTAAATATAACGGGGCCTTAAGCCTATTTAACTAAAATTGCTGCCTCTTAACTTTGTTACATTGTTTATTATACTGGAATGTGTCCCTTTCATTATGGTATCTTACACAGTGATTTGATGCTTTCAATAAAACTAGATGTTATGGACTCATTTGGCATGCTCCTTGGTTTTGTGCTCATATGGTAATGCCTGCTTATTTGGTTTTGTATTCATTTTGTACTTTAAACCCGTTACTATCTTTAGTTGAAGACCTTTTTCTTTAAAAGTGATTTTGTATTGGGGTGTTTCCTCTATTTTCCACAATCTTTAGCCCTCTAGTGCTATGTTTTTCCTTTGTAGTCTTTTATATAACAGGAAACGTATACATGAAAGACTTTATGTACATGACCATATTATAATTTTTAATTCACACAAAGGTTGTTTTTAATGTCAAATTCTATCTAAACCTTACAGAAAAAAAGTGTGATATGACCACTTGACTTCATACTTGAAAGTTTTTCCAGAACAATATTTTTAAGGGAGAATAAGCATGTTATTCTTTGTTTAGAGCACATTTGTCAAACTCTGGTGATGGCCAAATCTGGCCCCGCGAGCTGATAACATTTGGCCCAGGAGGAAGACAGCCTTTCCACCATCCCACTGCTCGCTGTGAGGATTCTCTGCTGTCAGCCCCGGGAACAGCGGCCTTGTGACCGAAAGTATGTGATATGCAAACTCTGGGCCAGAAACTAGACTATTTTTTGCATGTTCAATATTAGTATATTGGATTCGGTCAGAAACAGTCTAGCTAGGTTCTGGCCAGGAGTTTTCATAATGTATACTTGCGGTCACATGAATGCTGTTCCCTGCGCTGACACGGAAGAATCCACACAGCGCTAAGTGCATACCCTGGGAGGATTCACAAGTCTGCAGTCACACAGATTGACTGCAGACTTGTCATTTTAGACCAGACAACACCTTTAACCCCTTCACAACATATTATTATTATTATTATTTATTTCTATAGCACCATTGATTCCATGGTGCTGTACATGAGAAGGGGTAACATACAAAGTACAGATATCACTTACAGTAAATAAACTAACAATCACAGACTGATATAGAGGGGAGAGAGGACCCTGCCCTTTGTGGCTTATACGTTACAAGATGGTGGGGAAGGAGACAGTAGGTTGGGGGGTTGCAGCAGATCCAGTGATGGTGAGGCGGTACCTCCAGTAGTGGTGAGGAGGCAGCGGGGATCATTGCAGGCTGTAAGCTTTCCTGAAGAGATGGGTTTTCAGGTTCCGTCTGAAGGATCCGATTGTGGTTGATAGTCGCACGTGTTGGGGCAAAGAATTCCAGAGGATGGGGGCTATTCGGGAGAAGTCTTGGAGGCGGTTCCGTGAGGAGCGAGTAAGTGTGGAGGAGAGAAGGAGGTCTTGAGAGGACCGGAGATTACGTGAGGGAAGGTATCGGGAGATTAGTTCAGAGACATATGGGGGAGACAGGTTGTAGATGGCCTTGTAGGTCAGCATTAGTAATTTGAATTGGATACGCTGAGGGAATGGGAGCCAGTGAAGAGATTGGCAGAGGGGAGAAGCGGAGGAGTAGCGAGGAGAGAGATGAATTAGTCGGGCGGCAGAGTTAAGGATGGACTGGAGAGGTGCGAGGGTGTTAGCAGGGAGGTCACAGAAAAGGATGTGATGATGATAGGAGATGATGAGGGCATGTACAAGCATTTTAGTAGAATGAGGGTTGAGAAAGGGATGGATTCTGGAAAAATTTTTGAGCTAGAGGTGACAGGAGGTGGAGAGAGCTTGGATGTGTGGTTTGAAGGACTGGGCAGAGTCAAGGGTTACTCCGAGGCAGCGGACCTCTGGTACGGGGGAAAGTGTGATGTCGTCAATTGTCATAGATAAGTCGGGTAAGGAAGATCTGTGAGATGGTGGAAAGATGATCAGTTCAGATTTGTCTGCATTCAGTTTGAGGAAGCGAGAGGAGAAGAAGGAGGATATGGCTGATAGACACTCCGGGATTCTGGACAGCAGAGAGGTGACGTCTGGGCCAGAGAGGTAGATCTGAGTATCATCGGCATAAAGGTGGTACTGGAATCCATGAGACTTTATGAGTTGCCCCAGGCCAAGTGTATAGATATGACGTACTTACAGATGTGGCCAAAAGTATTGACACCCCTGCAATTCTGTCAGATAATACTCAGTTTCTTCCTGAAAATGATTGCAAACACAACACAAATTCTTTGGTATTATTCTCTTCATTTAATTTGTCTTAAATGAAAAAACACAAAAAGAATTGACCTAAAGCCAAATTGGATATAATTCCACACCAAATATAAAAAGTGGGTGGACAAAAGTATTGGCACTGTTCGAAAAATAATGTGATGCTTGTCTAATTTGTGTAATTAACAGCACCTGTAACTTACCTGTGGCACTTAACATGTGTTGGCAACAACTAAATCACACTTGCAGCCAGTTGACATGGATTAAAGTTGACTCAACCTCTGTCCTGTGTCCTTGTGTGTACAACATTGAGCATGGAGAAAAGAAAGAAGACCAAAGAACTGTCTGAGGACTTGAGAAACCAAATTGTGAGGAAGCTTGAGCAATCTCAAGGCTACAAGTCCATCTCCAAAGACCTGAATGTTCCTGTGTCTACCGTGCACAGTGTCATCAAGAAGTTTAAAGCCCATGGCGCTGTGGCTAACCTCCCTAGATGTGGACGGAAAAGAAAAATTGGCAAGAGATTTCAACGCAAGATTGTGCGGATGTTGGATAAAGAACCTTGACTAACATCCAAACAAGTTCAAGCTGCCCTGCAGTCCGAGGGTACAACAGTGTCAACCCGTACTATCCGTCAGCGTCTGAATGAAAAGGGACTGTATGGTAGGAGACCCAGGAAGACCCCACTTCTTACCCCAAGACATAAAAAAGCCAGGCTGGAGTTTGGCAAAACTTACCTGAAAAAGCCTAAAACGTTTTGGAAGAATGTTCTCTGGTCAGATGAGACAAAAGTAGAGCTTTTTGGGCAAAGGCATCAACATAGAGTTTACAGGAGAAAAAAGAGGCATTCAAAGAAAAGAACACGGTCCCTACAGTCAAACATGGCGGAGATTCCCTGATGCTTTGGGGTTGCTTTGCTGCCTTTGGCACTGGACTGCTTGACCGTGTGCATGGCATTATGAAATCTGAAGACTACCAACAAATTTTGCAGCATAATGTAGGGCCCAGGGTGAGAAAGCTGGGTCTCCCTCAGAGGTCATGGGTCTTCCAGCAGGACAATGACCCAAAACACACTTCAAAAAGCACTAGAAAATGGTTTGAGAGAAAGCACTGGAGACTTATAAGGTGGCCAGCAATGAGTCCAGACCTGAATCCCATAGAACACCTGTGGAGAGATCTAAAAATGGCAGTTTGGAGAAAGCACCCTTCAAATATCAGGGACCTGGAGCAGTTTACCAAAGAAGAATGGTCTAAAATTCCAGCAGAGCATTGAAAGAAACTCATTGGTGGTTACCGGAAGCGGTTGGTCGCAGTTATTTTGGCTAAAGGTTGTGCAACCAAGTATTAGGCTGAGGGTGCCAATACTTTTGTCTGGCCCATTTTTGGAGTTTTGTGTGAAATGATCAAAGTTTTGCTTTTTGCTTCATTCTCTTTTGTGTTTTTTCATTTAAGACAAATTAAATGAAGATAATAATACCAAAGAATTTGTGTTTTCAATCATTTTCAGGACGAAACTGAGTATTATCTGACAGAATTGCAGGGGTGTCAATACTTTTGGCCACAACTGTATATTTCTCTGCACGAAAAAAGTGTTGGCGGGAAAATGCTGTGTAAAATAAGTGCATTTTTGACACATTTCGTTTTTAAATACATTTTTTATCCATTTTTGTTAGTTTTTTCCCATTTATTTGAACGGATGAACGGATGAAAAACGTTGCAAAACTGCTGAAAGAATTCACACGTTGCAGCACCTGGACAAGGCAAGAGATTTATGTTTATGAATTTGTTGTATTAGTGCTGTGCCACCTGTGGAGAGCAAAAAAAGCTGCACATGAGTGAAAGCTCCCAGGGGCCTAATGCATACCAGAGAGAGTGAAACTTTACAATATACACATATATTTTGTATGTATATATATATATATATACACAGTACAGACCAAAAGTTTGGACACACCTTCTCATTCAAAGAGCTTTCTTTATTTTCAAGACTATGAAAATTGGAGATTCACTCTGAAGGCATCAAAACCATGCATTAACACATGTGGAATTATATAATTAACAAAAAAAAGTGTGAAACATCTGAAAATGTGTCTTATATTCTAGGTTCTTCAAGGTAGCCACCTTTTGCTTTGATTACGGCTTTGCACACTCTTGGCATTCTCTTGATGAGCTTCAAGTGGTAGTCACCGGAAATGGTCTTCCAACAGTCTTGAAGGAGTTCCCAGAGATGCTTAGCACTTGTTGGCCCTTTTGCCTTCACTCTGCGGTCCAGCTCACCCCAAACCATCTCGATTGGGTTCAGGTCTGGTGACTGTGGAGGCCAGGTCATCTGGTGTAGCACCCCATCACTCTCCTTCTTGGTCAAATAGCCCTTACACAGCCTGGAGGTGTGTTTGAGGCCATTGTCCTGTTGAAAAATAATGATGGTCCAACTAAACGCAAACCGGATGGAATAGCATGTCGCTGCAAGATGCTGTGGCAGCCATGCTGGTTCAGTGTGCCTTCAATCTAATATATAAAGCTCAATGTGGGTGTGTATGTAGGTGTGTGTGTATGTATGTATGTATGGGTGTGTATGTATGTATGTATGTGCGTGTGTATGTCCGGGAATGGCATCCGCACCGTCGCAGCTACAGCCACAAAAATTTGGCACAGTCACACGTCTGGACCCCGAGAGCGTCATAGGCTATGTTGTGAGGCAAAATTTTAACCCTGCGCATTCCAATTCACCAAACAATTTTTCCCCTATCTACATAATGGGGGAAAAGTATATGTATTGGCATCTGCACCGTCGTAGCTACAGCCACAAAATTTTGCACAGTCACACGTCAGGACCCTGAGAGCGTCATAGGCAATTCACAAAACAATTTTGCCCCTATCTACATAATGGGGAAAAAGTGAAAGGAAAAGTGTTGGAGGCAAATTGACAGCTGCCAGATGTGAACAAGGGGGACTTAAAGAATGAGAGTGATGGTGCCAAACAGTATATACTGTACAGTTGCTAAGGTGGGGCCCTGACATGGGATACTCACCACACACAGGGATATGAACACACACAAAATGCGCCACACACTACCACGTGCTTCAACACATATACCACCCTCAGCACACATTTCACCACACATACACCAACCTCGCCACATAAAAGTCAAAACACAAAAGTCGCCACTCAAAACTCGCCACGCTGTCCCAGAGCTGTTTAAAAGATGAAAAATGAGCTGTGATTGGTTGCTATCAGCAACAGTTTTCTTTGTAGAAAGTTGTGGTAACTGAGGCCTATTATTCTTATCATTTCTATGGTGTTATCGTCTATTAGATACACGGCTCAGCAGACAGTATCACACAGAATAGGATTAGATACACGGCTCAGCTGTCAGTATCACACAGGATAGGATTAGATACACGGCTGAGCAGTCAGTAACACACATGATAGGATTAGGTACACAGCTCAGCAGTCAGTATCACACAGGATAGGATTAGATACACGGCTCAGCAGTCAGTAACACACATGATAGGATTAGATACACGGCTCAGCAGTCAGTATCACACAGGATAGGATTAGATGCACGGATCAGCAGTCAGTATCACACAGGAGAGGATTAGATACACGGCTGAGCAGTCAATATCACATAGGATAGGATTAGATACACAGCTCAGCAGTCAGTATCACACATGATAGGATTAGATACACAGCTCAGCAGTCAGTATCACAGAGGATAGGATTAGATACATGGCTCAGCAGTCAGTATCACACAGGAGAGGATTAGATACACAGCTGAGCAGTCAGTATCACACAGAGTAGGATTAGATACACAGCTCAGCAGTCAATATCACACAGGATAGGGTTAGATACACGGCTCAGGAGTCAGTATCACAAAGGATAGGATTAGATACACTGCTCAGCAGTCAGTATCACACAGGATAGGATTAGATACACGGCTGAGCAGTCAGTAACACACGATAGGATTAGATACACAGCTCAGCAGAAAGTATCACACAGGAGAGGATACTTGGGTAATTGTTTAGTTAATTTGTGTTGCAAATCTGTAGTGTTGAATATATGATGTGAAATGGTTTTATGTGCAATATAATCATTATAATTTGTTATAACTAACCGCAGTTGGTTACTATGCCCAGGCAACGCCGGGCTCTTCAGCTAGTTTTTAATAAATCCCCAAACGTGTCACCAGCAAAGCACCCCCACACCATCAAACCTCCTCCTCCATGCTTCACGGTGGGAACCAGGCATGTAGAGTCCATCCGTTCACCTTTTCTGCATTGCACAAAGACACGGTGGTTGGAAACGAAGATCTCAAATTTGGACTCATCAGACCAAAGCACAGATTTCCACTGGTCTAATGTCCATTCCTTGTGTTCTTTAGCCCAAACAAGTCTCTTCTGCTTGTGGCCTGTCCTTAGCAGTGGTTTCCTAGCAGCTATTTTACCATGAAGGCCTGCTGCACAAAGTCTCCTCTTAGCAGTTGTTGTAGAGATGTCTGCTGCTAGAACTCTGTGTGGCATTGACCTGGTCTCTAATCTGAGCTGCTGTTAACCTGCGATTTCTGAGGCTGGTAACTGGGATGATCTTATCCTCTGCAGCAGAGGTGACTCTTGGTCTTCCTTTCCTGGGGCGGTTCTCATGTGAGCCAGTTTCTTTGTAGCGCTTGATGGTTTTTGCCACTGCACTTGGGGACACTTTCAACGTTTTCCCAATTTTTCAGACTGACTGACCTTCATTTCTTAAAGTAATGATGGCCACTCGTTTTTCTTTACTTAGCTGCTTTTTTCTTGCCATAATACAAATTCTAACAGTCTATTCAGTAGGACTATCATAATACCAGAAAATAAAAATACAATATTTTATTTATCAAATACAATATCACATGATGTCATAAATACATAATAATAAAGTTCATGAACAGAGGGGAAAGACAAACAAATAAGTATGTTCCACCGGGCCTGGCATTATAAATATATAGAGGTGGCAGAGTAGCAGCTTGTAATTATAACGTCAATCACAATAACCGTCAAACAGTGCAAAAAAATGAATACACTCAATGGATATTTCCACCCAAAAAGGTAATTAGAGTGCAACTGGAGTAATGTTAATTAAGTACACAGGTCAAAAAAGACCAATGTTTAGGTAGTTATAAGGGTTCCCTAATGGCCACAAAGAGCTGCTGAGAACAAAATGAAATATCCACAAAGGTGCAAAAAAAAACCAATAGTAATAGCGGAGCCACTCTTACCCATAGTCCCCCTTCACATTGTCCCATAGTCCCAGAACACGCAGCCCCAACAAGTGTTGGCTTCCTCGGGGGGCCTGCAATACTAGCGGCGGATACCATGTTTTTCCTCGGGCATACAGCGCCACCACCCACCACCGACGGCCTGCTGCATAATCCTGTGGCTTTTCCCATACTACTGGGATCAGAAGACGGCATACCGCACAACCTAGTGGCTTTTTCCCACGCTATTCTAATTCAAAGACAATTGTGGACTTCAGCATTCGGGACATACTCTACTATATACTGCATAATTTTGGACACATGTCCGTTCATCTTACCACATTACAGGTAGCGAGGGCGTTATACCAAATTTGGATGGCACATTGCCCCTACATTATCCAAGTGAAATCCTGAAATATTTTGTGCATGCACATATGGACAAAACAGGAGCAGTTTGTGTACTGATGAAGGCTAATTGTCTTGGCCGTAACGTTTACCTACCTATGTGTGACTGCAAATAAATTTCTTCATCTATTGCAAAAGTTGAGTGCCAATATCTTCTTTATATTGGTTCATCTTGTAGTCTGCAGAATACGGTATATACAGGCAGAATATACAGTCATATGTAAAAGTTTGGGCACCCCTATTAATGTTAACCTTTTTTCTTTATAACAATTTTGGTTTTTGCAACAGGTATTTCAGTTTCATATATCTAATAACTGATGGACTCAGTTATATTTCTGGATTCAAATGAGGTTTATTGTACTAACAGAAAATGTGCAATCTGCATTTAAACAAAATTTGACCGGTGCAAAAGTATGGGCACCCTTATCATTTTCTTGATATGAACACTCCTAACTACTTTTTACTGACTTCCTGAAGCACAAAATTGGTTTTGTAACCTCATTGAGCTTTGAACTTCATAGCCAGGTGTATCAAATCATGAGAAAAGGTATTTAAAGTGGCCACTTGCAAGTAGTTCTCCTATTTGATTCTCCTATGAAGAGTGGCATCATGGGCTCCTCAAAACAACTCTCAAATGATCTGAAAACAAAGATTATTCAACATAGCTTTTCAGGGGAAGGATACAAAAAGTTGTCTCAGAGATTTAACCTGTCAGTTTCCACTGTGAGGAACATAGTAAGGAAATGGAAGAACACAGGTACAGTTCTTGTTAAGCCCAGAAGTGGCAGGCCAAGAAAAATATCAGAAAGGCAGAGAAGAAGAATGGTGAGAACAGTCAAGGACAATCCACAGACCACCTCCAAAGACCTGCAGCATCATCTTGCTGCAGATGGTGTCACTGTGCATCAGTCAACAATACAGCGCACTTTGCACAAGGAGAAGCTGTATGGGAGAGTGATGCGAAAGAAGCCGTTTCCGCAAGCACGCCACAAACAGAGTCGCCTGAGGTATGCAAAAGCACATTGGGACAAGCCAGTTACATTTTGGAAGAAGGTCCTGTGGACTGATGAAACAAAGATTGAGTTGTTTGGTCATACAAAAAGGCGTTATGCATGCGCTGTATTGTTGACCGATGCACAGTGACACCATCTGCAGCAAGATGATGCTGCAGGTCTTTGGAGGTGGTCTGTGGATTGTCCTTGACTGTTCTCACCATTCTTCTTCTCTGCCTTTCTGATATTTTTCTTGGCCTGCCACTTCTGGGCTTAACAAGAACTGTACCTGTGTTCTTCCATTTCCTTACTATGTTCCTCACAGTGGAAACTGACAGGATAAATCTCTGAGACAACTTTTTGTATCCTTCCCCTGAAAAGCTATGTTGAATAATCTTTGTTTTCAGATCATTTGAGAGTTGTTTTGAGGAGCCCATGATGCCACTCTTCATAGGAGAATCAAATAGGAGAACTACTTGCAAGTGGCCACTTTAAATACCTTTTCTCATGATTTGATACACCTGGCTATGAAGTTCAAAGCTCAATGAGGTTACAAAACCAATTTAGTGCTTCAGGAAGTCAGTAAAAAGTAGTTAGGAGTGTTCAAATCAAGAAAACGATAAGGGTGCCCATACTTTTGCACCGGTCAAATTTTGTTTAAATGCAGATTGCACATTTTCTGTTAGTACAATAAACCTCATTTGAATCCAGAAATATAACTGAGTCCATCAGTTATTAGATATATGAAACTGAAATACCTGTTGCAAAAACCAAAATTGTTATAAAGAAAAAAGGTTAACATTAATAGGGGTGCCCAAACTTTTACATATGACTGTATGTATATATTCTGCCTGTATATACCGTATTCTGCTTACTACAAGATGAACCAGACCATAAGACGCACTAAAATTTTGGGGAGGAAAATAGGACAAAAATGTTTTAAATAAAATGGTGGTGTGTCTTTTAGTTCGCTTTTAAGGTAGCTTACTGGGGTGGGGGTGGCTGTGTGGAGCGGGGTCCCAGGAGGCACGGTCACTGCTGCAGGAAGCCTGGTGGCAGGAGTGGGGCAATGCTGCAGGCCACGGGCTGGGAGGAGATATGTGTACGGCAGTGTGATGCTTTCAGAAAATGTCTGGAGTCCCCTCACTTCCTATCCTTTTCACTGTGGTGGAGTTTTGGAAAATGGCTGCCGTAGGCGTTGCCTGCGCAGATTGAGATCTCAGGAGCCAAGATTTTTCCGAAGTCTATCTAGTACAGTTTAAAGGATGAGAAGTGAGGGGACTCCTATGACATTTTGTGAAAGCATTGCACTGCCGAACACCCCATCCTCCTAGCCAAGGGCCCACATCATCGCCCTGCTCCTGCTGCCACCAGCTTCCTGCAGCAGCAACTCTGCCTCCTGGGACCCCGCTCCACTGCCGCCGCCCCCACCTGGTAAGCTACATTCAGGTTATAAAATGCATCGCAGTTTTCCTCAAAAAAATTTTTTGGGAAAAAGTGCATACATTATTTATACATACATAAAGTATATTTCACCATGCATGTATCACTTTCAAAGACTGGTCCAGTAATACCTTTATATAACCAGTCCATTCCTCTGTTACTGTGAGCATTTTAATTGATATGCAAATGCAGGTGAACAGCCATTGTAGTTATGAAGCCTGTTTCACTCTAGCTCTCTTCCCTGCTGAGCACCATTCCTCTTCTGCTTGACTGATGGCTCCTTTGCCTGAAGTAGCACAGCATAGAGGCTGTCAGTCAAGGAACACAAGGTGGCACTGGGCAGGGTTTAGAGCTGGAGTGACAGAGGGTTCAGATCTACAGCCTCATTTGCATATCAATTCAAACTCTGATTTCCCAGTAATGGAGAGACGGACTGACCATGTTAAGGTATTTCTGGAATTGTATTTGAAAGAGCTATACGCCCTCAAATAGTTGGGATGAAATCATGCTGACAGATTCCCTTTAAAGGTACACACAACAGAATCTGCATTTGTTTATGTACAGCAACTGCCTAGAAATACCTTTTAATATCTAATGATTAATGTATATATTTTTTTCTAAATAACATAGTTTAAGAAATAATAAAACAGAAATGACTTACGCAATTTATGCAACTATCAGTAAATACTTTAATACTGTCTTGAAGATGAGATATATTCTCTTTGGACACTTCCTGGGTATATGCCATTGAAGTCATATTTTCATAAAATTCCATAATCTTTTTCAAAAGACATATTTTTTCTCTTTTCTGCCAAAAGTAAACATACAGGTCAGCAATTTTTATTTGTTTCAGCAAGTCAAGAAAACATTAACAGACTGTAGATTCTAGTAAACTGAAAAAAGGAATCTGTATTATGGTTTATTCAGAAGTAGCGTTTTTGCAGCGTTTTCTTTCTGCACCTTCTGTGTCTTTGTTGCATTTTTTCTTGATTTTTTAACTCATCCTTTTGATTAGCTGGGCTGGCGAATAGTCACCTTTGGGGCAGAGACACACTGGCGAATTTTTCGTCCGAGAATCGGATCGTAAAACTTGCCCTGGCCGGCACCTCTCCTGACCTGAACTTGACAGCTGCATAGTAATCCATCACGCTGTCATGCTCAGGTCAGGAGAGGTGCTGGCCAGGGTAAGTTTTACGATCCGATTCTCGGACGAAAAATTCGCCAGTGTGTCTCTGCCCTTGCACGCTGAACAGCACACAGTCAAGCCCTGCCAGCTCTAAAGTCCTGAGTTAGCATGTTAAATATTGAAGTCCATGACAGTACAATTAAAAAAAAAAACTGAACAAGACTGAACAAGTAGGGTATGTGCACACGTTGCGGATTGTGCTGCGGATATTTCCGCACGGATTTGGCTAAATCCGCAGGTCAAATGTCCTGCGTTTTACCTGTGGATTTTGTGCAGATTAGCCTGCGGTTTTCCCCTGCGTTTTGACACCTGCGGATTTCTATAATGGAGCAGGTGCCAAACCGCTGCGGAATCCGCACAAAGAAATGACATGCTGCAGATTTAAAACTGCAGCTAATCTGTGCAGAAAAATCCGCAGCATGTGCACTGCGTTTTTCATTTTCCATTGACTATAAAGGTACTATACAACACAGCAAAACTGCTGCGGATCCACAGGGCCAATCCGCTGCGGATCCGCAGCAGAATCCACAACGTGTGCGCACACCCGTATAGCTTATTGGGCAGGACTACCAGGAAAAAGACTTTGTTTTCCAAAAATCATGGCAAAAAAACTTGCTAAGTTGCATCTGAAGAAAACCACAAAGCTTCTGTAATAGTGTCCAAAGTGGAGATCTTTTGGCCATAATGTCCTGAACTATAGTTGATAAGAAACAACCTCAGGATACCAACACAAAGATCTAATACCACCTATCAAGTATGTGGTGGAGGGGTGATGATTTGCTTGTTTTGCAATCCAGCACATGGTGTTCATTGAGTTGACCATCTTGACTAGTGATGAGCGAGTATACTCATTGCTTGGGTTTCCCCGAGCATGCTCGGGTGGTCTCCCGAGTATTTTGGCGTGCTCGGAGATTTAGTTTTCGTCCTCTTATCTGCATGATTTGCGACTGCTAGACAGCTTGAATACATGTGTGGAATGCCTGTTTGTTAGGGAATTCCCACATGTATTCAGCCTGTCTACAAGTCGCATATCATGCAGCTGAGACGACGAAAATTACATCTCCGAGCACGCCAAAATACTCGGAGATCACCCGAGCATGCTCGGGGAAACCCAAGCAATGGGTGTAGTCGCTCATCACTAATCTTGACCATTCCTCTGTATACAAAAGTATTGTAGAATTGAATGCAAGGCCATCTATTCAGAAGGTAAATCTTTGCTAAAACTGGATCATGCAGCAGGACAATGATCCAAAACACATCAGCAAATCCACATCAAAATGGATGAAAAAGAAAAGAATCTCAGACCTCAACCCAATTGAAATGATGTGGTGGGACCTTAAGAAAGCTGTGAATAAACAAGCATCTGCAAACTTCAATGAACTTTAAAGGAAATCTGTCAGCAGGTTTTTGCTACCTCATCTGGGACCCTGACTCCAACAATGCATCACTTAGTTTACTGGGTGCAGTGCTTCTGACACAATCTTAGATCTTAGATTTAGTAATTCATCAGAGCTGAGAAAGCTAGCTCAAGTGACAACAGGCTCTTTATGTGCAATACTGTAGACACTGAGCTGTTTATCAAAGGAGAAGGCGGAGTCGTACCAGCATGCACACACTGCTGTAGTCCAATGATAATCACCAGGTGATGAAACCTTCAGTGTAAGTAAACAACAGCACACAGCCTGACATATGACACATTTTTTAAATCTGTGTTTTAACCTCTACCCCATGCTGTCCTCAGATTACATAGCAAAAACCTCCTTTCGGATTCCCTTTAAGCAGCGTAAAGAAGAATGCGACAAAATTCCGCCAGGATGATATAAGGCTAGTTTCAGACTAGCGTTTCTTCCACGCAGCGCTCAGCGCCGCTAAGCCCCGCCCCCTCCCTGCCCCTGCCGCCGGTGTGCGCCGAACGCACCATGTTGCATTTTGGCGCGCTCGGCGCACCTTCAAAAGTGCGCAGCGCATGCTAAAATCCTACTAGCGCACGGCCAGCGCACGGACTGCGCACCCTATGCTAAAGATAGGGTTCGCAGATCGCATGCAGCCGTGTGCGATAGTAGGCGGCGATGGCCGGCAGGAGGCGGGGCTTAGCGGCGCCGAGCGCTTCGTGGAAGAAACGCTAGTCTGAAACTAGCCTAAGAGACTGATAAAGTCATACCCCAAAAAACTATCACGTGAAGTTATTGCAGCTGAAGGTCATTCCACGAGCTATGGATTCATGGGGTTTGCTTAACTTTTACACACTGCTTCTTCATTATGGTCTTCTTTTAGTTATTTATAAGTTATTGTTCATCTGAGATTGTATCTACCTAATCTTAAGATCTTCTAAAGACCATTTTTTTTTAAATGTGTCCAGATATGTAAAAACATAGAATTCAGGGGATGTACTTAGTTTTTCTCATTACTGTATGCTCACATGCTCCTCTCTGCCTTTTTGAGAGACTGATGAACAGGTCTGGTCATGTGACTTTCCTTGCAATTCTAAGGAAATGAGAGCTGTCCAGTCTGTGAGGAAGGCTGCACGTACAAATGCAGGAGAACCTATACTACTTACATATTAGTAGGTGCCATTAAAGGGAACCTGTCACCCCCCAGGCATTTTTAAGTAAAAGAGCCACCTTCTGCAGCACTAATTCTGCATTCTGTCAAGGTGGCTCTTTTATTTAGCGTCCCTTTCACCGCCGAAATAATCGTTTTTAAAATTGGTCAGACATACCTGAATTTTGACGGGGGGGGCAGGTCTTTCCCCCCGGACACAGAAGCCTCACATACATCAGTCATATCCTGCTTTTGAATTTGGCGCCGCCTCCTCAGCGTTCATTTCTTTTTCTTGCACCTGCACTGTAATATTCTGATGTCACCACAGGTCCTACTGCACCACTGCTCTGCTGAGCGCCACCCCTCTTGGTTATATGGTGCTGATGTCATCACAGATCCTGCTGCACCACTACTCTGATGAGCTCCGCCCCTTCTGGTCACATGGCGTCACATCATGTGATGTCATAGGACAGGCAGCGCTAACTGCGCATGTCCAAAAAAGAATATTACAGCGCAGGAGCGAGAAAAAGAAATGAATGCTGAGGAGGTGGCACCAAATTCAAAAGCAGCACATGACTGACGTATGTGAGGCGTCTGTGTCCGGGGGGGGGAAAGACCTGCCCCCCTGTCAAAATTCAGGTATGTCTGACCAATTTTAAAAACGATTATTTCGGCGGTGGAAGGGACGCTAAATAAAAGAGCCACCTTGACAGAATGCAGCATTAGTGCTGCACAAGGTGGCTCTTTTACTTAAAAACGCCTGGGGGGGGTGACAGGTTACCTTTAATCTTTGTTCCCAGTGCACTAGTTAAACTATAGTAACCAATCCTTGTAACGAGCTAGCACAACTAGAAACAATGTCGTTAAGTACATTCCATTAAATTAGATTAATATAGATTCACATAATAAAAATATAAACTTACATTAAGAGTCTTAAAATGGTGGTTGGAAATGAGAATTCTATAATTATGGTTCTGCATCCCCTGGGAAACAAGGATAACATAAGCGTTAAAGCTTTTTAGTAGCTGAGAAAAAGCTATGTGACAGTAATTAAGAAATCATGTACTTACCTTAATAGAGTGTGGAATGTGGAAACTTTTTAAAATTTGGCACGCTGACATATTTGTTCTGATGTTACAGCTATTTGAATTTTGAAAGACAGCTAGTCGAACCAAGAAGAGGCAAGTACATGTAGCAACCACCACTCTCATGTTCTAGGAGCAGATGGGATGAGGCATGCTGAGATTCAACAGCAGAGCATTCATACGACTTTCTAGTTCCTTGGCGTTAAAATATGTCTTGCTCTTCATTCAGCGATCTTCTCCTGTTCCCCGTAAATCATCTTTGGCAGGTATTCAAAATCATCTTAGGTAGAATTTCACCATGTAATCCTTCCTCTGCTCTGCTGCTTTCTCCTTTCCATACTTAACAGAGATAAAAATGCGAAACACGGGATACTTACAGGAACAGGAAGCTCTTGTAGGGTCTAAAGAATGTGGATTTGGCAAAATAAATAAATCTTGCAATGACAAAGTGCTAAATAATGAATGCACCATGCATACGAGTACTACGCATTTCTTCTAAAGTAGCAGAAAAATCTGAAGACAGGCAGCTGGAATTCAAAACTTTCTGCGACACAAGCTGACTTCTTGAATTTAAGTAGAAACAAAAGTTCAGACACCCACAATGCATCTGATATGTAGGTCAAAACAAGCAAAGACTGCTTTAATCTTAATCATTACTCTCTGGTTACGGTTAGGGTATATTTATATGAAAACCAGTAAAAACATTTCCTATACAATGAAATGTATTAAAACTAGAATCAGGTTTTTCCTTTACATTGGTTTTGTAATACTAATATAAAACCAATATGAACTCCAGTGAATTTCTATTTGACTAAACTAGTAAAAAAAAATGTGCATCATATTAAACATTTATTTAGAAAAAGCTTTACATTTGCAGAGATTTTATCATATAAATAAAACAAGTTGAAGTTGCATTTTTTTTGTTAAATCAATACAAATTACAGTAAATGCAAATTTGACTAAGCTTCAAAACTTTAAATCTTTTCGGCTGACTATCCCAAAAACAAAAGCACGAATAGATACGCTTTTAAATTTAATGTCCATCATTGACATACATAAATGTGTGCAGTGAAATCTGTTATAGATAGCTATAAATTAGAGATGCTCATATTGATTTGACATAAATCAAATTTAAGTTGAATACTATTAAATTTGCAGATCCTGGCAAATTCAAACAATATGTGATTTGGTTGACACAAAATTGCAAGATAAATTCCTGCTAGCTTAAAAGTTAAAGGGAACCTGTCACCATTTTTTTTGGTTATAAACCATGCCCATCACCTTTAAGATCATAAGAATCTGGAGGGATGCTCTGGGAGAGGTGTTAAGGGTCTCATCATGTCTTAACCATCTTGAACAACTGAAAAAAATTCTTCATTGGTATAGGTTTCCGGTACAAGTGGCTCACTTTGGTCCGGACCAATTCCCATTATGTTGGAGGAGATGTGGGCTTCGGGGGACACTAGAACACATGTGGTGGGACTGTCCAGCTCTGAATAATCTATGAAAGGATATTGCCAGATTAACACTAGAAGTCCTTGGCGTAGACCTGACACTGTCTCCTAGCCTGGTAATTTTACATATTGGAACAGAGGGGTTTCCACATATGATTAGGGGAGCCTTATCTCACATACTGATAGCATTTAGAGTGCTAGTGGCGGCTAAATGGAAATGTCCTACAGTTCCAACCATTACAGAAGTAATTGAAAAAATTAACTTTCACTGTGAGCATGAATTAGCCCTTACACAAACCGCCTCTGCAAAAAAGAAGACTCAGCGTATATGGGATCCCTGGCTGCAAAGCCGGTATTCAAATGTGTCGAGGTCATGTGATGTATAACACGTTTGAAAATTGGTTCTACTGTTTAAATGTGTGAGGTTTGGGTCCTACCTTTGGAACACGTCTGATGGCAAGAGATTTATTACACTATCATACTATCACTATCATATCATTCTCCTGTGTTAATGCAAGACATTTACTGTATGTTAATGCTTATGTCTTTTACTGTCATGTTATGTGCTAATGTTGTTGCACTGATGTTTTTTATGTCAGTCTTTGTTTGTCATGTTTAAATACCAATAAATATGATTGGATCAAAAAAAATAAAAAAAATCATAAGATTGGGGCTCCTGCAACCCCTTTATTTCTTCAGACATGGCTCTGCATACCTCAAAAAAGTGGCGAGGCGGCTTTGATCTCCATCGGACCAGACGGTGCAATTTAATTGCAGTGCAGGACAAGTATAAAACACTTTTTCTGAGTTATGCAGGTGCACATCTAAGGATATAAAGGGGGTTGCAGGACTTTCATTCTTATGAGCTTAATGGCTATAGGAATAGTTTATAAGCTGAAAAACTGGTGACAGGTTCCCTTTAACCCCTCTGTGACATTGGGCATAATAGTACACCGATGTCGGACTCCCCCTGTTTCCAGGAACATGTCAGCTGATACATACTGCTGACACATGCCTGCAACAGCTGTGGGTGGAATCACAATCCACCCGCGGCTGGAATTGTAATCCACCTGCGGTTGTTAACTAGTTAAATGCCACTGTCAATTTCTGACAGCACATTTAACTCAACCTTACTGGGAGCATGTCATAAATCCTGCCCATCGGTAACCCCATCACATGATTGCGGGTCTCTAGCAGACCACTTTGGTTGTCATAGCCAGCTAGCTATGAGTGCCGCCGGTAGTCAGCGCTCATAGCAAGTGAGCATTTCTGCTACACACAGGCAATCTGATCATCGCCTGTGTGTAGCAGAGGTGATCCAAGTATTGCAGCTTCTAGTCTCCCATGGAGACTATTGAAGCATACCAAAAATAAAAAAAGTTTTTAAAAATATTAACGTTCAAATCACCTCCCTTTCGCCCCATTCAAAATAAAACAAAAAAAAATTCAAATATAGACATATTTGGTATCATCACTTTCAGAATCGCCTGATTTTTCAATATAAAAAATAATCCGATCACTAAATGGCGTAATGAGAAAAAATTTCAAAACGTCAGAATTACGTTGCAATAATGTGCAATCAAAAGATCATATCTACATCAAAATGGTATCAATAAAAGCATCATCGAAAATGCCGCCTTTTTTTATCAAAGTTTGAATTTTTTCTCACCACTTAAATAAAAAAGAACCTAAACATGTTTGATGTATATAAACTCATCATGACAGGAGAATCATAATGGCAGGTCAGGTTAAGCAATTAGTGAACCTAGTAAAAATGCCAAACAAAAAACTGTTACGGATCTGCAACACAGGAATAAGGTAGAAGGGGGAAAACTGATCCTGTACTATAACTAGGCTGATCCGCAACGATGGAGTGGGTGACCCAATCCTTGCGAATAGACCCACCGGCGATCCTAGGTTAATCTCGAGCGAAGACCTATAGATAGGGGGAGGGGGGTCCCTGAAAGGTCTAAGGACTGGGTACAAAAACGGGTCACCTCCTAATAGAAAACACAGAGAAGGCTGCAGAAACCAACTGAAAACATAAACTAAGACTAACACACAGAAGGCAAAGCAAAGAACCAAGCCAGACTTCAAGCAGATTAACACTGTTGTCCAGCAAGGACTGGGAGGCAGGTGCAGGTTAATAAAGAGTGATACAAACACCTGACCCAAGACAAACCCAGAACCAGAGGAAAAAGACCAGCAGCCAGAACACCACAAGAAAATGGGGGATAGTCAGAAACTAAACAGATTCTAACAAAAACAAGCGTGAGATTGCACTTTTTTTTGCAATTTCACCGCACTTGAAATTTTCTTCCCATTTACTAGTACATGACATGGTAAAACCAATGGTGTTGTTCAAAACTACAACTCGTCCCGCAAAAAACAAGCCCTCACATGGTCATATACATATATATATATATATACATATATATAAACAGGGAGGAAATGGTTGAGGAGGTAAAAGTGGCTGGGACCCTAGGAGGTAGCAACCATGCTATTTTAGAATTTTGGATAACTAGAGGCGGAAGACCTGTGAAGACTCAGACGTCAAGGTTAGATTTCAGAAAGGCAGATTTTAAGGGATTCGGAAAGAGAATTGGAGGGATCCAATGGCTGGATATCCTTAAAGACAAAAATGTCCAGGAAGGATGGGAAATCTTGAAAAATGAAATTCTCAAAGCACAGTTGTTAACAATTCCGAAAAGAGGGAAGAATAGGAAGCATTTAAGGAAACCAGGATGGATGAACACAGAACTTAAGCACATGCTAAAAAGGAAGAAAAAAATGTTTATAAAATGGAAAGAGGGAGGCATATCTAAAGAAGAATATAATGCTGTCTGCAGAACCTGCAGGGCACAAATCAGATTATCTAAAGCTGAAAATGAATTGAGGCTTGCAAGAGATGTCAAAAGCAATAATA
Organism: Dendrobates tinctorius; assembly: GCF_039654945.1. Classification (NCBI taxonomy): domain Eukaryota; kingdom Metazoa; phylum Chordata; class Amphibia; order Anura; family Dendrobatidae; genus Dendrobates; species Dendrobates tinctorius. The sequence goes on from NW_027361891.1 coordinate 6,900,363, forward strand.
AAGGATTTTGGGGATATGTCAAAAGTAAAAGAAAAGTCAAAGATGCTATTGGATTTTTACAGGATGAAAATGATGAAATGGTAAGACAGGATGTTGAGAAGGCTGAACTTTTAAATTCCTATTTTGCATCTGTTTTCTCTCAGAAAGGAAATGTAACATCAACTGTTCTTCACTGTCCTATTAAGGGAATAGAAGAATCCAGGATATCTATAAACAGAAAGATAGTGAGGAAACACTTAGCTAACCTAAATGAATTCAATTCTCCAGGTCCAGATGAATTACACCCCAGAGTACTGAAGGAGATAGCAGAAGAAATTTTTGAACCCCTCTCCATAATCTTTGAAAATTCTTGGAGAACAGGAGAAGTGCCAGAAGACTGGAGAAGAGCAAATGTTGTTCCTATCTTCAAAAAGGGGAAGAAGGTGGACCCAGGCAACTATAGGCCGGTGAGTCTGACTTCTATACCAGGAAAGATCTTTGAACAAATTATTAAACAACATGTATGTCAATACCTGGATAAGAATGAAGTGATTAAACAGAGTCAGCATGGGTTTGTAACTAATAAGTCATGTCAGACTAACTTAATTTCCTTCTATGACGGTATCACTGATTGGGTGGATCAAGGAAATGCTGTAGATATAGTATATCTTGACTTCAGCAAAGCATTTGACAAAGTCTCTCATACAATCCTTATTGAAAAAATGACTAAGTATGGAATGGACAAGGCAACTGTTAGGTGGATTCATAACTGGCTTAGTGATCGGACCCAAAGAGTGGTCGTAAATGGCTGCACATCCAGTTGGAAGAATGTCTCAAGTGGGTTACCACAGGGCTCTGTCCTGGGCCCTGTATTGTTCAACATCTTTATCAACGATTTAGATAAAGGAATTGAGGGTAAACTGATTAAATTTGCTGATGACACAAAGCTAGGAGGGATAGCTAATACTAGAGAAGAGAGAGAGGATTCAAAAAGATTTAAATAAACTGGAGAAGTGGGCAGCAACTAACAGAATGGTTTTTAACAGGGAGAAATGCAAAGTACTACATCTGGGCAATAAAAATGAAAAAACCATATACAGAATGGGAGGAATAGGGCTAAGCAACAGCACATGTGAAAAAGACTTGGGTATACTAATAGATCACAGACTGAATATGAGTCAACAGTGTGATGCAGCAGCAAAAAAGGCAAATGCAATTCTAGGATGTATTAACAGAAGCATACAGTCTAGATCACGTGAAGTCATTATTTCCCTCTACTCCTCTTTGGTCAGACCTCATCTGGAATATTGTGTCCAGTTTTGGGCACCACATTTTAAAAAAGACATCAACAAACTGGAGCAAGTTCAGAAAAGAGCGACCAGAATGGTGACCGGTCTGCAAACCCTGTCTTATGAGAAAAGGTTGCAGGATTTGGGAATGTTTAGTTTGCAAAAGAGAAGACTGAGAGGAGACTTAATAGCTGTCTACAAATATCTAAAGGGCTGTCACATTGTAGAAGGATCAACTTTATTCTCATTTGCACAAGGAAAGACTAGAAGCAATGGGATGAAACTGAATGGGAGGAGACACAGATTAGATATTAGAAAAAACTTTTTGACAGTTAGAGTGATCAATGAGTGGAACAGGCTGCCACGAGAAGTGGTGAGTTCTCCTTCAATGGAAGTCTTCAAACAGAGGCTGGACAGACATCTGACTGGGATGATTTAGCGAATCCTGCTTTGAGCAGGGGGTTGGACCAGATGGCCCAGGAGGTCCCTTCCAACTCTACGATTCTATGATTCTATATTGATGGAAAAATAAAAAAGTTATTGCTTTGAGAAGAAGGGGAGAGAAAAACAAAAACGCAAAACCGAAAATACCTCTGGACATGAAGGGGTTAAACATTGCAAAACATTATATCAGCCACAGAACGCTGGAATGACCTCAGTCACAACTATGTATGCTTCCTCATAATTCTTTGTTGCTGTCAAATCACATAGTATAGCATAGCCAATGAGTATGCCTATATAAAAGCCCAGACATGTGCAACACCCCTTTAAGCCACCGTGGGCAGGGTGTCCAGCAGTCCTCACCTCATTACAGTTCAGTGCCTCCACCTTAATCTTGCCGGAAGCTGCAGTGGAATGCACGAGGATCTTCCTCTTCTGGCAGGGGTCAGCTTGTGAGAACCCCTGTCGACACTCCATACACACTCACAAGATATAAGATTCAAACACTTAACAGGTTTATTTATATAAGAAGATAAATTGAGAGAGATGCAGGGGGAATAACAAGACACAGCAGAATGTGCAGTATTACACAATCTACAATGCAGATACAAGAAGTGCTTTGCAGTAAGAATGAATGCTAAGTGTGACACTTCCCCTTTAATCCCTTTCTGACATTGGGCATAACAATTCATCATGGCGATTGTGCGTGCACACAGGCTGCGCGGTCACTGCCGGGTGTCATCTGAGTCTGACAGCTGACACCCAGCACTAAGTGCCATCTCAGCATTCTGGAAGCTGGCAGAGGGCTGACAGTCCCTCTACCCTTGAATCGGAGACCCTGCAGCGTGATGCGGGGTCCCGATCGTTGCCATGGTGACCCGATGTCGTCATGACAACATCCGGGTCACCGGAGTTAGGAAAGTTGCTTAACCCCTTTCTGACATATGACGTACTATCCCGTTCATGTGCCCTGGGCCTTAACCCCTTAACCCCCAAGGGTGGTTTGCACGTTCATGACCGGGCCAATTTTTACAATTCTGACCACTATCCCTTTATGAGGTAATAACTCTGAAACGCTTCCATGGATCCTGGTGATTCTGACATTGTTTTCTCGTGACATATTGTACTTCATGCTAGTGATAAAATTTCATTCATATAACTTTCGTTCATTTGTGAAAAAAATGGAAATTTGGCGAAAATTTTGAAAATTTTGCAATTTTCCAACTTTGAATTTTTACTGTATGCCCTTAAATCACAGAGATACGGCACACAAAAAACTTAAGTAACATTTCCCACATGTTTACTTTACATCAGCACAATTTTGGAACCAAAATTTTTTTTGTTAGGAAGTTATAAGGGTTAAAAGTTGACCAGCGATTTCTCATTTTTTCAACACCATTTTATTTTTACGGACCACATCACATTTTAAGCCACTTTGAAGGGTCTATATGATAGAAAATACCCAAAAGTGGCACCATTCTAAAAACTGCACCCCTTAAGGTGCTCAAAACCACATTCAAGAAGTTTATTAACCCTTCAGGTGCTTCACAGGAATTTTTTGAATATTTAAAAAAAAAGTGAACATTTAACTTTTTTTCACAAAAAAAATACTCCAGGTTCAATTTTTTTTTTTTTACCAAGTGTAAAAGGAGAAATTGGACAGTAAAAGTTATTGTGCAATTTGTCCTGAGTACGCTGATACCTGATATGTGGGGGGAAACCACTTTTTTGGCGCATGGCAGAGCTCAGAAGAGAAGAGCGCCTTTTGACTTTTTCAATGCAAAATTGGCTGGAATTCAGATCGGACGCCATGTCACGTTTGGAGAGCCCCTGATGTACCTAAACAGTGGAAACCTCCCACAAGTGACCCCATTTTGGAAACTAGACCCCCCAAGGAACTTATCTAGATATGTGGTGAGAACAAGGGCTTCACAGAAGTTTATAACGTACAATTAAAAAATCATATTTTTTCCACAAAAATGATCTTTTCACCCCCAATTTTTATTTTCCCATGGGTAACAGGACCCTAAAAGTTATTGTGCAATTTGTCCTGAGTATGCTGATACTGCACATGTGAGGGTAAACCACTATTTGGGCGCATGGCAGAGCTCAGAAGGGAAGCAGCGCCATTTGACTTTTTTGGCTGGAATTGAGATCGGACACCATGTCGCGATTAGAAAACCCATGATGTACCAAAACAGTGGAAACCCCCCACAAATGACACCATTTTGGAAACTAGACCCCCCCAAGGAACTTATCTAGATGTGTGGTGAGCACTTTGAACTCCCAAGGGCTTCATAGAAGTTTATAACGCCCGGGCGTGAAAATAAAAAAATCGTATTTTTTCCACAAGCATGATCTTTTAGTCACCAATTTTTTTATTTTTATTTTTTGCGGGACAAAATGACGTTTTCAGAGGTACCATGGATATTTATATATGTCTTTTTGATTGCGCATTATTGCACTTTTTGTTTGGCGGTATGATAATAAATCATTATTTTTTGCTTAGTTTTTTATTTTTATTTTTTAAGGGGTTCGCTAAAGGGGTTAACTAATGGGACAGTTTTATAGGGCGGAAAGCATTTCTGCTTTCTAGCAATTAGGGGACTCTGTGTATAAACTGTTCTAGGAAAATTTGCGCTCCAGGAGGCAAATAGCGCTCCTTTCCTCCCATCTCTCCACATAGCTAAGTAGTGCTGTACAGCCACATAGCCACATATGGGATATTGCCACGTTCAGTAGAAATTGTGGGACAAATTATGGTGCCATTTTTACCCACTTCTTGTGTAAAAATTGCACTACAAATTGTATGGTGCAATTTCTCCTGTTACCTTTATGAAAATGTAAAATTTGGGAATAAAATAACATATTTGTGTGGAAAATTTGATTGTATTATTTTCACGGCTCAATGTTAAAAACTTTTGTGAACCACCTGGGGATTCAAGATGCTCAACACGCATCTAAATACATTCCTTGAGGGGTCTAGTTTCCAAAGTCAGGTCACTTTTGGGGGGTTTCTACTGTTCAGGGGCTCTCCAAATGGTACATGCTGTCCGCTAATGATTCCAGGAAATTTTACTTTCAAAAAGTCAAATGACACTCCTTCCCTTCCTAGCCCTGCCGTGCACCCAGACAGTAGTTTCCGCCCTCATATGGGGTATTGACATACTCAAGAGAAATTGCACAACAAATTGTATGGTGCAATTTCTCCTATTACCCTTTCTGTGGAAAATGTGATTTTTTTTTTCACGGTTCAATGTTATAAACTTCTGTGAAGCACCTGAGGGTTCAATGTGCTCACCACACATATAGATCAGTTCTCTGAGGGGTCTAGTTTCCAAAATAGTGTCACTTTTGGTGGATTTTCAGTGTTTAGGCACATCAGGGGCTCTCCAAAGACAACATGGTGTCCGCTAATTGTTCCAGCAAATTTTGCATTCAAATGGTATGTTTCCATGTTCCGTTTAGGCAGCACTTTCGATGCAGCTCCGTCCAAAGCACTTCTGGCTTTTGTACGCATGGCGATTCCGCATGTGTTCATTGAACCATGCGGAATCACCGCATCCTATACATAAACTGTGATTTTATCTTGCGGAGACTGAGCATTTCCACAAGATAAATAGACATGCTGCAGTCCAGAAAGACGTGTCGCATGTGCTTATATGCAGATCTGCCACCTGCGTCTTTGATCACATAGTAGAGATGGGATTTCATAAAATCCCCTCCACTATGCTGTAACATCTGGCCGCTACAGATTGGACGCTGTACGCAGTGTCCAATCTGCAGCAAATACTGAACGTGGAAATATATCCAAAAAGTCAAATGGCGCTCCTTCCCTTCCGAGTTCTGCCGTGACCCCCAAACAGAGGTTTTCGCCCTCATAGGGAGTATAAGCATGCTAAGAAGAAATTCCACAACAAATTTTGGTGTCCATTTTTTCCTGTTACCCTTGTCAAAATAAAAAAAAATTGATCTGAAGTAATTTTTTGGTGAAAAAGTTAAATGTTTATTTTTTTTCCACATTCCAAAAACTCCTGCGAAGCACCTGAAGGATTAATACATTTCTTGAATGTTGTTTTGAGCAACTTGAGGGGTGCAGTTTTTAGAATGGTGTCACTTTTGGGTATTTTCTGCCATATATAACCCTCAAAGTGACTTAAAAATGTGATGAGATCCATAAAAAATGGTTTTGGAAATTTTGTTGGAAAAATGAAAAATCGCAGGTCAACTTTTAACCCTTATAACTTCCTAATAAAAAAAGTTGGTTCCAAAACTGAACTGATGTAGATTAGACATGTGTGAAATGTTATTTATTAACTATTTTGTGTGAACTATATCTGTGATTTAAGGGCATAAAATTCAAATTTTGAAAATTGCTAAATTTTCAACAAATTTTCATTTTCTTTTACAAATAAACACAAGTCATACCAAAGAAACTTTACCACTGTCATGAAGTACAATATGTCCCAAAAAAAACAATCACAGAATCACTGGGATCCATTGCAGCGTTCCAGAGTTATTACCTCACTAATTGACAGTGGTCAGAATTGTAAAAGTTGGCCTGGTCATTAATGTTCAAACCACCTTCGGGAGTAAAAGGATTAAATGACAGCAGGCACAATCCTGACTAACCACACTTAACCCAAAAATGGCTGCAGCAATGCAAATAATACAGTCCCATGTTGGGGCCCGGTTGCCATGGATGTTGGCACACTTACAGGAACTGTTGGTGCACGTAATAACACAGTAAGAGCAATTTCCCCTCACTTCTGGTCCTATTATGTAGAACACAATTCCCAGTGATGCACACTTATAGATAGCTCTAATATAACTTCCTCAGTAGTGGAACCACAATTCTTAGCAGTAACTACTCAGTCATTGATGTGGCAGGTAGCATTGATGTAGCAGCACCCATAATGCAGACATTTCACTGTGACTCTATACTTCAAAAACTGTGTATTGCAAGCAATTTTTTTGCACATTTGTTTTACTAGTCAAATTTTACATTCAAACACACTGCACCAATGAATTGCCCCAATACTGTTCCTGGGTTTTTTTACATTTACTTAAGGCCCCGTCACACACAGAGATCTCGCTAGCGAGATTACTGATTTTGTGATGCCACAGCGATCTCGGCAGCGAGATCGCTGTATGTGACGGGGATCAGCGACCGGCCCCCCTGCCGGGTATCGCTGATCGTGCTCAATCGGCCTGGGCCATTTTTTGATCGCTGGTCTCCCGCTGGCCAGCACGCATTGCTGCGTGTGGCAGCGAGCGATCAGTGACGTTGGACGCTGGTTTCTAATGTAAACATCGGGTATCCAGGAGCCGCGGCTCTCGGATACCCGCTGTTTACCTTGGAAAGCGGCGTACACGCTGGTTTCCAAAGTAAACAGCGGGTATCCAGGAGCCACGCGGCTCTTAGATACCCGATGTTTACCTTGGAAACCAGTGTCTACGTCGGTTTCCAAGGTAAACAGCGGGTATCCAAGAGCCGCGGCTCCTGGATACCCGATGTTTACATTAGAAACCAGCTTGCTCGCTGGTCCTGATCGCTGGAGGGGTTGTCTACGTGACAGCTCACCAGCGATCAGCCTAATGAAGTCCCAGCGATCCCATCCATGTTGGATCGTTGGTGGGATCGCTGGGACATCGTTATGTGTAACGGGGCCTTTACCTAGTATGTCTTATCACATCATTTTTAGGAAAGGCGTTGAATTTTGTTAAAAATGAATGCAAATTTTCACTTTAGAAAGGAGGACTTGTACCCTAGGGCCACCTATTGGAAGTAGCAATCCTACAAGTCAATATCGACCCTTTATGTAGACATTTAACAGATCATGTCTGATTTTACACATGTGTTTTACTAGTTCAATTTGACAACCATACATTCCAATACTACGGAATGTTGCCACATTTTTTCTGTACCTGTTTATCTACCTATTACTTTTTTTTCTCCTTTTAGCAAGGATTAAATAATCGAGGTTGAAAAGATTGGCAAAAATTAATTATATTGTTTAAAAAAAGTATGGTAAAAAGATGCCACAGTAACAAAGGACCGGGCAGTGTAAAATAAAAGAAAAAAATAATACCATTATAACAGCAGCATAAGTACCACCACCACTGGCATCTCTTAAGATTGGCAAGCATATTAGTCAGATGGAAGCGGAGTGTGTTATGGAATATATTGCACATCACTCATCTCAGTCACAGCAGGAAGATGTTACCTCTAGCAGCGACACTGTCATTTTGAGTCAGTATTCAGCAAAGAATGGTCTGTTTGATTACAAATGACCAAAATGGATAATTTTTGGACTGTTTTTAATTGAAGAGAAAAAAACATGAAAAGTCTGTCAGTTTACAGTATTATTAAATGGACTGTTGGTTTCTACTGGTTACAATCCATTTCTATTGTGTGGTTACTTTATCATTACGAAGGCTTTTCATGTTAAAGGGTTTCTCTGAGCATGTTATAAGCATGGCTCCTGTGTCATGATTCAAACTGCAGTTATCCTAGTTATGTGTCAGGACGGCTGTACACTGAATAACTGGATCTCGAGACTATCTTAACTGACAAGAAGAGCTCTCGTCACATGCAGACACATCTCTCTCAGCCAAGTAGCAGTGCTGACATGAGATGGAATAAATAAATATTAAATAATAATAAATATTTTCACTGACTGAGCACTTATAACACTTCTGCTGAGTACTAAACCCAGAGAATTCATCCCCTGCCTTTTGTACTCAGTCAGTGAAAAGATTTAATCCATCTCATGTCATTGCTGTTGGAAGTACAGCTGCTTCTCATAAAATTAGAATATCATCAAAAAGTTAATTTATTTCAGTTCCTCAATACAAAAAAAGTGAAACTCATATTATATAGAGTTATTACAGTGTGATCTACAGTATTTCAAGTGTTTATTTCTGTTAATGTTGATGATTATGGCTTACAGCCAATGAAAATCCAAAAGTGATTATCTCAGTAAATTACAATACTTTATAACACCAGCTTGAAAAATTATCTTAAAATCCAAAAGTTTGCCTACTGAAATGTATGTTCAGTAAATGCACTCAATACTTCGTCGGGGCTCCTTTTGCATCAATTACTGCATCGATGGGGCATGGCATGGAGGAGATCAGCCTGTGGCACTGCTGAGGTGTTATAGAAGTCCAGGTTGCTTTGATAGGAGCCTTCAGCTCATCTGCATTGTTGGGTCTGGTGTCTCTCATCTTCCTCTTGAAGCTTTGCAGTGTTGTGACTTTTGACAAATCAATTCAATGCAAATCAAATATTTTTGAAAAATTTAACAAACATTGCGAGTTTGAATTTCAAAAGATTTTATCATTTCTACTATAAGTATGATTCTACTTAAAGGGAATCTGTCAGCAGGTTTTTTTCTATGTAATCAGAAGACAACAGGAGATATAGGCTGAAACACAGATTTCAGCCAAGTGTCACTTTTTTGGCTGTGTGCTGTTGTTTATTTACAATGAAAGTTTTATCACAGGACATTGTCACTGACAGGACTGATGCTCTTGTGAGCAATTGTCTGACTCCACCCCTCCTCTGATAAGCAGCTCACTGTCAACAGACAATGTACACAGAGAGCTGAGGTGTGAGCGGGATTAGATTTCTGAGCTCTGCTATGTGCTACATCTAAAAACTCTGTGTCACAACTGCTGCACCCAGTAAACTAAGTGATAGATTGTTGGATTTTAGTTTAATTGGTATTTTCTGATTGATTTCCTTTTGTTATTATTATGGAGGCAGCAATTATTACGTTAGCACGAAGGAAAACAAAGTCATAAAACAAGAAGAGCTGCAGGCATGCTTTATTAACTGTGGGGGTTCGTACCCATAGCCTACTGTTAATTGTGCAATCGGTGTGTCATCTGCCTCAGGATTTCTATTAGAGCTGTTACCTTTCATTGTAATCAGGCCATGTGGTGATGACTAGTGATGAGCGAATTTGTTCAGAAATCGATCGCCAAACATAAATTTGGCACGAATATGGCACATTCGGATTCATGATCGGAAATCCGAGCAAAATTTTATAAAATCGGTAAAAATCGGTAACATGCGGGAAAATGTTTGCGTTGCCACAAAAATATTTTCAGCACTTTAGCAACAATAATGGTGATGTATCATGAGCGTTTGGCACGTGTTTGATGAGGGGAAGCGGTTTGCAGAGCTCAGAGGAGCAGTCATTTTTTTCCCCTAACTTTATGTATACACATTGCAGCTAGTCAATCAGGGCGCAGGAAACACCCACAATGTCCTGACACAACGGTTTGTGTCATTGGCTGCTGAAATCACATGTCCCTCTCCATATAAATAGCAAACATCCTGTTTTAGCACCATTTTGACACTGAAACAGCGCAGAGAGGCTGCTCCTGAGGCTGCGTCTGTTATCAGCAAGATTTCTGCTAGTTAGTTATGCTGTTGTATATCAGTCAGATAGTGTAGCCAGATAGTGTCCAGTGTTGCTGTAAAATTTATCATCTAGAATTTTTTTTTAGGGAGGGTATTACTGAGGTTCACAGACAAAGCCAGCAGGGCACATGTCCTACATGTGTGTTGTGCACTGCTTCTATTGTGCTCTGTGCATGAGTATAGCATTCTAAATAATATTATTTCAGTAGCTAAATGTCAAAAAGCATGCTGTATCCCACATTTTAGCTAGTTAGCTGGTAGTTGTATTGTAAGAAGATGAGCCGAGATAAAGTCAACGGTTTCCGGTGCCCTTTAAGGCCGGAACTATTAGGACTATCACCACTGTTGCCGGGGGAGGTTTTTCCTGGGAGGCAAGGACCTTCACGCTGGACAGCAGGGGACACGGGAAATATAAAGAGGACTGAGCGCGGGAACGGGTCAGACTTTGTGGGAAAACGACAAGAGAAGGTTGGCTCCCTCTCCGCTGCTCTGGCTGACAACTCCACACAATCTCTCAGCGCACTGACTCTAAGATTTACTGTGATGCTACTGAGTTACCGCCTGACCGTGTGTTTTTGGACAGCTCTGTCCTGCCTTCAGTTGCAGATAAGCTTACCCGTTCTGTTACTAGAGACTACTCCGGAAGAGCGCCGACTGCCGCGGTCTGTGAGCGAGCCCACGGTTCGTGTCTGACTCCATTCCTGAGGAACTTACAAAAAGGACATTTTCCACGTTCCAGCGCACTCACGCCAAGCCAAACTGGATACATCAGCACTGTCGGGAAACAGAGACTTTGTTCATGATCTGACGCCGTCGGGAGATTTTCCAGCCTTTCCCTTGCAAGAACTGCAAGCGACCTTGTTTATTTGTATATCTTTCTTGAGTACATTGTGTTTGTGCATGATTCCCATCATTGCTGTTACAAGTCTTGTCTCCTGTGTGGAGTATTTCTTGTTCAATTGCCTGTTCAGTAAACCCTGTTAACCCCTTCTCTGTCTCCGATTCTCCACTGCATCCAACGAATTTCTCTCCTTTTACAGTATATCAGTCAGATACTGTAGGTAGCTAGTGTCCAGTGTTGCTGCTAAATTTACCTTCCAGCACTTTTTTTTCCTTTTTGGACATACTGAGGTGCACAAAGAAAGCCAGCAGGGCACGTGTTGTGCACTACTTCTATTGTGATCCATGCACGAGTACAGCATTCTAATTCACATGTAACTAGTGAAAAAGTATTAAACAGCCTGCTGTATTCCACCTTGTCATTTAGTGCTGTGGTGATATAAAACTGTCTGCATACCTAAGGCACATTAAAAAAAATTATAATTTTTTTTCTGTTGCTAAATGTGAAACAGCCTGCTGTATCCCATATTGTCATTTTGTGGCGGGGATGTGAACCTGTTGGCAGTACTAAGGCACATTAAAAAAAAATTATACTTTGTCAGTTGCAAAAAGTTTGACAACTCGCCGTATCACACGTTGTCAGTTGTTAGGGTTGAAATTAAGCTGTAAAGGCCTGATCTAGAGGCCACAAAAAATTCTACTGTTATTAATGTCATACATTAAGGGACCTGACTGTAAAATAGTTTGCAACATCTAGTGTGTTATAGAGGCCTGATCCTTGGTCCCCAAAAAAATTCTTCTGTTATTAACGTCATACAGTAAGGACCTAACTTTAAAAAAAGCTTGTAGCATCTAGTGTGTTATAGAGGCCTGATCCGTAGGCCACAAACAAATTTGTCTGTTATTAACATCATATAGTAAGGGACCTGACTTTAAAAATAGTTTGTACGATCTATTGTGTTTATAGAGGCCTTGATCCTTGGTCCAAAAAAATTCTTCTGTTATTAACGTCATACATTAAGGGACCTGACTTTAAAAATAGTTTGCAGCCTCTAGTGTGTTATAGAGGCCTGATCCATAGGCCACAAACAAATTCTTCTGTTATTAACGTCATACAGTAAGGTACATGACTTTAAAAATAGTTTGTAGCATCTAGTGTGTTATAGAGGCCTTGATCCTTGGTCCAAAAAAACATTATTCTGTTATTAACGTCATACAGTAAGCGACCTGACTTTAAAAATAGTTTGTAGCATCTATTGTGTTATAGAGACCTGATCCACACGCAAACAATTCTTTTTTCTGTGACTAACACGATACAACATCAATATTTCAACTTTGAATTTACTGTCGCTGAAATTCAGCTGTTTGCAGAGGTGGTGCAGAGTTTAAAACTTAATTTTTGGTTGTTAATACTGTGCTCCTACCACATAATCTGAGCAACTTGACTGGGAAAAGTGAGGTCTTGGTGGAAGGGGAATTAGGCTTGGTGTTCAAGGTGTATGTGGGATAAGTGGTAATGTTTGTGAAAGCACTAGTGAAGCAACATCACGTCCTATGCAAAGACAACTGACAACTTATGTTACTGGACAGGCTACACCACTATCTTTCTTTGGCAGAAGCACAGCTGGGTGAGTCTGAAGAGCTGTTCACACACATTCAATGCCATGTTCATTAGAAGTGTACTCAAAAGCTTCACAGAGTCAAGAGGAGGAAATCTGCACCCATGCCTAATTTTTTTTAGCTTGGAAGAAGTTAAGTCCGTACAGCATCGTGACCCTCATCATATGACGTTGACCCCTGGGGGGAGGTGATCCTGATGAGACTCAGAGATATCTGAGGCTCATGCGGACTGTTCTGTGCTGTCAGAGCAAGAAGAGGAGGGTGACTCCAATGGTGAGGAATGTGATAACACAGAGGATGATGAGGTGTTAGAGCCCAGTTGGCGTGAACATAGAGGCACACAGCTGAGTAGGTCATCTGAGGAAGAAGACGAGGAGGTTACGCTGCGCTGTCCATCGCAGACACGTAGTAATGCAGCTGTGGCGCCCCTGAGGGTTCAGCCGCCACAGAGGTACTGCACGTCACCCAGAGGTGTGGTACCCCATTCCCAAGTAAAGAGGGAGTACCTGACAGGACTCTAACACCTGCACCCAACACACACCCTAGAGCAGCAGGGCACCCTGGATGGACCCGCTGTGACACATCCCTTTAAAAACAGGCCCGGTACCAAGTATCCCCACTGTCCTGGTGGGCGATCCAACTTGGCGTCACGAACAGGATGAATCGACCCTTTAACAAGGGTCCTGTGCGCCTAATAGAATGCACAAAGGAGTGAATTTGTTGAATTGTAAAGATGGCTGCCATTGTGGTTCCACGCGGTGTGCAGTGAGGCGTGCCGTTGTGGGTGGTACCCAGACAGTGACGTGAAACACCATGAACCTCCCCTGCCTGTACTTCTATGCTACAGCATTATGGCCGACAGCCAGAGGGGTCCGCTTCCTGGCCTGGTATGGTGGCAAAGGAAAAAGGCACCGCCCCTGGATGGGGCGGGGAAAGACCCAGTGGCGGGAAACAGAGCGGAAGAGAAGGCAGAGCACCAGGAGGACATCATGGCGAGCGGAGGATGGAGGCCTGTGGGGCGCGGGATGGAAGCAGAAGGCTCCCCCGGCCCAGAAGATCAAGGCTTCAACCGTCCTTCTGGAACTGACCTGGCACTCCTGGAAGCAGAGTTGGAGGAGCTGACGCACTGCTTCCTGCGCACGCAATGGGCTGCCATCACCCGGTGGAAGCAGACAGTATTGGAGATAGCCGCCAGGTCCCGGGTACCAACGCCATCGGGACCCCCTTCACCGGAAGCTGCAACAGATAGCACCAACACCGGAGAAGCCATCAAAGCAGGTACTGTAGTTGACTCTGATTCAGAGGCTGATAGACCTCAGGTGCCAGCAGAACTGCTAGCCAGAAATGAAAACCAGGGAGCTATAGTACTCCCATCTGCCACCACAGCAGCAGTGACAGGCTCATAAGCAGAATCCATCCCTGCTGCAGCAAGCAAGTCACCGTATGTGAACTAGGAAAAAGATGCTTCTTCCCAGTCTGGAAGATGCACCACACAGCAAGAATAAAGTAAAGTAATGCAAATGCGACTGTAAATAGTTTAAAGTAAAAAGTTAACCCGGCAGGTTTTTGCTGAAAGTTTGCACAAGTTTACAAGTTACCAGGACTGTGAGATCATGAACAATGCATGGTCCAAAAACTCTATTTGGAAATAGTTAAGTGCCTCTTAAGGTGCTTCCTCTTGGTTTTACATGTAGCCTTTGGAAGTGAAGGTTTGTTTGCCTTAATTAACCACGGAATAAAAACCTGTTTGGCGTGCCCGAAAATGTCGTCCCAGAAGGAGACCAGCCATGCCTTGCAGCCCGCTGAAGGCCTACAATGGAGGTTTGGAACGGGTCCTCCATATTGCACTTAGGACATAAGAAGAACACCCCGGATGGGGATTGCACTTAAGAAGTACCTCGTTTTGATAGAAGTTTGATTGTACTTAATAAAAGTTTTACAATACTGGCACTGTTAAACTGCACTTAGTATAGAGAATGTTTTATAGTGTGGAAGAGAACCAATATTTTCTGGAAAAGAATAGTGATATTATTTTATAGGACTTGAAAGCACTTAATGCAGACATATGTAATGTGAAGTAGTATGTTTTAAAGGTATATTTTCTTGCAATTTAATGTTTGTAACGTTAAAGAAAAAGTGCCTCCCATAAAGGGAAGTTGCGTTTAATATTGTTCACCTATTGACAGATCTGTTAAAAGAATCTTTTGTATGTTCCTTTTAACATCTGTTTGCTCTGTTTCAGCCCGCGGACTCTAACACCTGCACCCAACACACACCCTACAGCAGCAGGACACCCTGGATGGACCTAACGGACCTTACGGGAGGAGGATCTCAACCCTGCCTGGGTAGTAAAGGGTGTTGGGAGGTGGGTGGAGCTAGTAGGATGAGAACAGGAGAAGACAGTGCAGTTCAGTGAGAATGTGAGGAGAAAGTGAAAGTAACAGATGTGTGGTGAAGCAGCTCCCTGTCAGGAGGAGCTGCTGGGTAGGAAAGAGACTGAAGGAGGCTCCCTGTAGAAGGATCCTAGAGGCACGGCGCAGCCACCATACTGCCCGTGGGGCTCATTCCACGCTGACTAACATTGGGAGGAAGGATCAGGTCGCAGAGAGGTACCGGCCCTCTAGCCTAGTGGAAATATCATCAGACTCAACTAGCAAGCCGGAGGTAGAGGCACCTTTAGGTATGGGCACCTGGATTAAAAACACATGTGACATGCACACATATGAACACATTTTTTTTTTGCAAAAAAACGACTAAATACCCTGTATTTGTTATCATCTTTTCATCAGCACTTTCTGACTACTGTTATATGTTTTACTGCAGGATATTTCAGCACAATTGTCATTCTGTGCTCTCTGTTTGTGTTTGAGTCAGTGGGGGGTATGTCACATGTGTTTTTAATCCAGTTTTTTCTGTGCCTATGCATGATTTGAGAGACCTCACCCCTCTCTGGTGTGACATGCACATAAAGAGCTGGCTTACACCACGTGCCCATACTAGGAAGCGGCCTATCTTCATCCTGTTCATTTAGACACTGTTCACATGTTCAGGTTTTGCTCCTACTAGCCAGTTTCCTACTCCACACTGATGAGGGGCAATACCCCGAAACAGCTGTCTGTGGATGGATACCATGTTTTGGCATAGGTGGTTTCCTTCATTGGAGACTGCCCTTCCCGTGGTTGTTCCTTCCCGGTGAAAGACCTGGCTAGTCATTGCTTGCGTTGAGAAACATGTGATGGTGTCTCCGCGGCTGATTGATTTACATGTTTTTGCATATTTCCCATAAGGGATGGGGGCATTGCTCTAGAATCACTGCGTTGAGAAACATGTGATGGTGTCTCCGCAGTGTTGGATGTTGATCTCCATGAGGTCACTCATCCTCATTTTTATAGTCTTTTACTAGGCATTGCTCCTACTAGCCAGTTTCCTACTCCACACTGATGAGGGGCAATACCCCGAAACAGCTGTCTGTGGATGGATACCATGTTTTGGCATAGGTGGTTTCCTTCATTGGAGACTGCCCTTCCCGTGGTTGTTCCTTCCCGGTGAAAGACCTGGCTAGTCATTGCTTGCGTTGAGAAACATGTGATGGTGTCTCCGCGGCTGAATGATTTACATGTTTTTGCATATTTCCCATAAGGGATGGGGGCATTGCTCTAGAATCACTGCGTTGAGAAACAAGTGATGGTGTCTCCGCAGTGTTGGATGTTGATCTCCATGAGGTCACTCATCCTCATTTTTATAACATTGGGAGGAAGAATCAGGTCGCAGAGAGGTACCGGCCCTCTAGCCTAGTGGAAATATCATCAGACTCAACTAGCAAGCCGGAGGTAGAGGCACCTTTAGGTATGGGCACCTGGATTAAAAACACATGTGACATGCACACATATGAACACATTTTTTTTTTGCAAAAAAACGACTAAATACCCTGTATTTGTTATCATCTTTTCATCAGCACTTTCTGACTACTGTTATATGTTTTACTGCAGGATATTTCAGCACAATTGTCATTCTGTGCTCTCTGTTTGTGTTTGAGTCAGTGGGGGGTATGTCACATGTGTTTTTAATCCAGTTTTTTTCTGTGCCTATGCATGATTTGAGAGACCTCACCCCTCTCTTGTGTGACATGCACATAAAGAGCTGGCTTACACCACGTGGCCATACTAGGAAGCGGCCTATCTTCATCCTGTTCATTTAGACACTGTTCACATGTTCAGGTTTTAAATACATTAGATAGGGACTGCTTCAATAGGGTTACCTTGACGCGGTGAAGCAGCTTGATATACATTTTTTTGCAAAAAAAGTATCAACTAAATACCCTGTATTTGTTATCATCTTTTCATCAGCACTTGCTGACTACTGTTATATGTTTTACTGCAGGATATTTCTGCACAATTGTCATTCTGTGCTCTCTGTTTGTGTTTGTGTTTGAGTCAGTGGGTGGTATGTACAGTGTCCTACCGATTTGTTCATTTGTGTGCATTCACATGTGTTTTTAATTGAAGGGAGTTCTGGAAAAGTGTTCTCCATCTGCCTGGAAGTTGACTGAGCCCCTCACCTGAAGGGCGCAACACCAAGCGGGCATCTGTATGCACCAGAACTGTGAGTAAAGCTTTGGAACTGCACCCAGCTGTGTCCTCTGATTTCTTTCTGCAACACCTACTCAGCTCTGCTACATCTATCATCATCAAACATAACATCTTTACTACCACAACTGCCCTGGGACAAAGCTCTGCCTGTGGAGAGCTATTCCAACTCTTCTGCATCACACCATCAGTCCCAGAGGATCTGCACTGCAGCGCTGGTCACTTCTGACCAGAAACCACAGGTGGCATCACAAACACTTATTACAAACTCTTTATTTTTCCCCTGTAAATATCAACCCTTTTATTGGACGCCTAGGGCCATAGACCAGGTCACTGCCGCTGTGACACATCCCTTTAAGAACCGGCCCAGTACCGAGTATCCCCACTGCCCTGGCGGGCGATCCACAGCCACGACGAGTGATGCATCCTCAGCCACAATTGTGCGTCTGACCAGCAGCATCCGTGGGTCTGTAGCTCGCAGGGTTGGGGTTGGGCCTGGGGTTGCCTAGACTGGGCCTTTTTTGACACTGCAAAGGATGAGCCAACTCACGTAATCTGCCAACTTTGCAAAAAAAAAGTCGAGGTAAAAAGTGCAATAATTTGACTACTACATGTATGAACCTTCACATGCGCAATCAACATGCTTTACTGTGGGAATCCCACTGTGCAAAAATGCAGACCAACAGACATCAACAACCATCAGCCGCCCCATCAATCGCATCTGCTGCTTCTTCCTCCACCTCTTTTACCATGCCAACTATTGAGATGCAAGTCTTTGACCACGGAACCTCGGGTTCTTTGCCTGATCGAGTCATGCTGACTGAGAGGCCACTTTCAGCTGTAACAGAAGCGGACATGCCTGCTGTTTTTGAGAACGATTACACCACAAGTTTCTCTATCCACAGTAACATCTCCACCTGCACCTCTCTCATGGTCCAGCAGTTTGTCCGATTCACCATACTCTGCCCTCTCACAGCACTGCAACCAGCCCATGGTTCCGCAGTTGTGGTCATGGAAAATATAGTTTCCTCCTATGCATGACAAAGCTAAGAGGTTGAACTCCACCATCTCCAATTTGTTGGCCACTGAAATGCTGCCTTTCCGCCTGGTGGATACCAATGGTTTCCGAAAGCTGATTGCCATCGCAGTCCCCCAGTACCAATTACCCAGTTGCCATTGCTTTTCTAAGAAAGCTGAGCCTGCGCTACACTAGCATGTTGCAGACAACAACACCCATTCCTTGACAAAATCTCTGTCTGCCAGGGTGCATTTCACCACAGACACTTGGACGAGTAAGCATTGCTAAGGTTGTTACATCTCGTTGACTAGGTACTGAGTGATTCTGGTGGCTGTGGGGACAGGTGTTGCTTAGAATCCCCAAGGCTTGCAGGACAAACCTCTACATTTAACGCTTCCTCCACTGCTTCTACCTCCTCTATAGCCTCCACCTGCGCTCACAACCTCTGCTTTCATGAGACACGCATTCCAGCATTGCATAGCGAACCCCCACCACCTCCGTACTGCGCACCCAGGGCTCCCGACAATCAGGCAGTCTTAAAAGTGATATGCCTTGGAGATCGCAGTCAAACAGCTGAAGCGTTGTGGACAGCTCTCCAGGCTGAATTTGATCAATGGCTGTCTCCGCTGAACCTGCATCCACGGAAGGCCGTGTCTGATAACGGTGCAAACCTGGTGACGGCCCTACAGCAAGGCAAACTCACACACGTACCTTGCATGGCTCACTTCCTCAACCTGGTAGTACAGCATTTTCTCAGTCACTATCCTGAACTGGGTGAGCTGCTCCACAAAGCACGTAAGCTGTATGGTCATTTCCACCATTTGCACCCTTCTGCTCATCGAATTGCATAGATACAGAGGTCTTTGTCCATGCCAGCTAACAGGTTGATATGCGAAGTGCCGACACGATGGAATTCCACTCTGCACATATTGCAGTGACTGTGGCAGCTGCAACAAGACCTGATGCAGTATGTCGTATAGCTTGGGCCAATGCAGTACAGAAGTGGCGCGCACATCACATTACAGAGTGGGCACAGATTAAGGACCTCTGCACCCTTCTGCATAGTTTTGAAATGGCTACTAAGATGGTCAGCGCTGATGTGGCCATCATCAGCATCACTATTCCGGTCATTTGTATGTTGGAGCAGACTTTGAATAGCCTGCGGAAGGAGATGGTTGTCCCAGAAGAAGAGAAGGAAGCAGAGGAGGCTGCTGAAGGGATAACTTTGCTTCTAAGTTCAAGCCTGTCATCACACAGGTGGGTGCCAAGGGAGGGTGGATTACTGCGATCGATGGGGGCTGTTGATAACAGACAAACTGTTATCGAAGGTGAAAGATCCGAGGAGCAAATGGAGGAGGAAGAGGTGATGGGCGAGCAACTGTCAGATGAAGAAGATAATCCTCCCCTATCTGTTGTTCATGGTTGTCGGGATGGGATGGAGGAAACAAGCCTCATTGTTACCCAGCCACCATCACAGTGGAGCGCCCCGCGCAGTGCCGTGGGGTACTCGGTACCGGGCCCGTTGACTTCAATGGGGGATGGTGTCACGGCAGTGGTGACCCGGTCCGTGGCCCTGGGGCGACCAGTAATTAAATGGGGGGGATAGTTGTGTGATGTTGAAGTGTGGTAAAAATGAAGATAAAGTTTATAGATGAATACGTGACGCCACCTGTGGTATTCTGGTCAGAGGTGACCAACACTGCGGTGTGGTTCCCCTGAGACTGTTGGTGTGTTGCAGCTGAGGTGAAAATAGCTCTCCACAGGTAGAGCAATAGTCCCAGGGCAAAGATGTTTGATTAATAGTTAAGATGGCGGTGAACGTTGGGGTGCAGAGAAATGATAGAAGGACACAGAGAGGTGCAGTTTCTTTACCTTTTACTGGCAATTGGTTGCAATCCGGAGTACCACATACAGGTGATGGATTGAGTCTGGCTCGCCTGGAAGCATTCAGGGGATCCACCCTGCCAGGTGGGGGTTTGGGACCTTCCTTCTGCGCTTTGTGTGCGGGTCTCTGCTGTTTGTAACTATGCTGCAATCCTCTTTTGTGTGATGATTTCTCTAACCTGTATGGCTGACAGCGTGAGCCTATTCCACGAGTACCATCCTTATCTGCTGCCGTGCCCTCAGATGTTCAATGTCGCACAGGAACTTACAGTCCCCTGTACTTTCAGATTCGGCAATCAGGACTTACAGCTCCTGACCACCAAGGACTCTGGCGTCCTTTTTCTCTATTAGCGCTTCACTCTGGGGGTGGCTATACTCAGTTTTTAGCTTCCCCAGAGCCTCTCTGTCTCTGCTCGTGTCCTTTCCCTCTTCACAGATCAGCTTCCCCTCACCAACTGACTGGATCTTCCAGAAAGATCTTTTTACCTCAGGTTTTAACTGTCTTTTCATTTGCTCACAGCTGCTCTCGTTTCCATGACCACTCCCTCAGCTGACTTCTAGCTGACTCACGAACCCCATCTGCTGGCCAGAATTTAAAAGGCAGCTCCCTTTTCTGACCTGCAGCAGGAATTATTATTATTATTATTATTATTATTTATTGTTATAGCGCCATTTATTCCATGGCGCTTTACATGTGAGGGGGGTATACATAAAAACAAGTACAATAATCTTAAACAATACAAGTCATAACTGGTACAGGAGGAGAGAGGACCCTGCCCGCGAGGGCTCACAATCTTCAAGGGATGGGTGATAATACAGTAGGCGAGGGTAGGAATTGTGATTTAATCTATCTTACCTGGCATGGGGCCCCCCTTCTGCCTCCAAGCATGACTTTACCCATTAGAGGATTAGAGGGAGGTTATGTCACTGTGACAACCGGACTCTGGGGTGTGTGTCACATTAGCATGTGCTTGGACCTCATGGTAGAGCCCGACATATGAGTGCCTTCTTGCTGCACTATTTGCAACATGATCCCCGTATGGCTAAGATTAGGAATAATGCTGACTACTTGGTTGCCACTTTATTTGATCCACGTTATAAAACCAAATTTTGCCAGATGATTCCCGCCTTAGAAAGGGACCCGAAAATGCTGGAGTATTGAAACACGCTTTTATGCAACCTTAAGAGAGCTTTTCTCCAAGACAGCAGTGAAGCACACAGATTGCATCGCAGCTCTACACTTCCAACCTACTGCCCCTCAATTTGTCAATGCCAAAACATTAGCAGTAGCAGTGGTGGAAGTAGAAGAAGCAATTTATGTGTGTCCTTTGACACTTTTTATAGACCAACTCATGCACCAGCACAACAGAGTCCAAGACTTACACGTGGTGAACGAATGGGGAGCATGGTGCAGGATTATCTAGAACTAAATATCAGAACCATCAGGGAGAGTTTGGACCCTTTCACATTTTGGTCTTCCAAAATGGAGGAGTGGCCTGAGCTCACCTCACATGCCTTGGAGGTTTTATCGTGCCCGGCAGCCAGTTTTCTCTCAGAACGTGTCTTCAGCACTGCTGGTGGTGTCCTGACAGATAAGCGCATCCGGCTGTCCCCTGAAAGTGTAGACCGCCTAACTTTAATTAAGATGAACAAGTCATGGATCTCTAAGGACTTTAGCACCCCAAACACAGAGTGTACAGGCTAGGTGATATTGCATTTTTTAAGTGTGATGCATTGATATCACATAACTGCACTCTGTGATATCTTTAGTGTCACTTCTGTTGCTGCTGCAGCTGGTAACACAAATTTGTGAAAATGCGAACAGTCATGGTTGGTCTACTTCTGCTGGATTAGCAGTAGTGGAAGATGTGTTGATCCCAATTATACTATTTCTCTTCTCGAGACAGTTATTCTACTTCGGTGGTGTCAGGCCCACATTTTTTAAAATGTGAACACTCCTTGTTGGGTGTCCATCTGCTGGATTAGGTGTAGAGAAAGACTTGTCGGTCCCTAGTATACTATTTCTGCTGTGGTGAAATTGATGCCACTTTGGTGGTGTCTGCCAATAATTTTTGGAAATGTGAACACTCATGGTTACGTGTACATCTGCTGGATTGAGTGTAGAGAAAGACCTGCCGGTCCCTATTATACTATTTCTACTGTGGTGAAATTGATGCAACTTCTGTGGTGTAAGGCCCTCATTTCTTTAAATGTGAACACTCCTTGTAGGGGGGTCCATCTGCTGGACTGGGTGTAGTGAAAGACCTGTTGGTCCTGAATCTACTATTTCTACTGTGGTGAATTGATGCCACTTTAGTGGTGTCTGACAATATTTTTTGGAAATGTGAACATTCATGGCTGAGTGTCCATCTGCTGGATTGGGTGTAGAGAAAGACCTCTTGGTCTCTGTTAGACTATTTCTACTGTGGTGAAATTGATGCCACTTCTGTGGTGTAAGGCCCTCATTTCTTTACATGTGAACACTCCTTGTAGGGTGTCCATCTGCTGGGTTGGGTGTAGAGAACGAACTGTCGTTCCCTATTAGACTATTTCTACTGTTGTGAAATTGATGCCACTATGATGGTGTCTGCTATTAATTTTTGGAAATGTGAACACTCATGGTTGGGTGTCCATCTGTGGGTGAATTGAGGCCACTTTCCTGGTGTCTGTCCCTCATTTGATGTGTTTTGGCAACATTTGGGGCCATTCTAAGGTGTTGTGCATGCGTTTGTTTTTGCCTCCCATTGAGGTCAGATGTTTTTTGCAGTTGACGATGAGGTTTGCGCACATGTCAGGATGAATTTTGGTCCACTCCTCTTTGCAGATTATCTCTAAATCATTAAGATTTTAAGGCTGTCACATGGCAACTCGGAGCTTCAACTCCCTCCATAAGTTTCTATGGGATTAAGGTCTGGAGACTGGATAGGCCACTCCATGACCTTAATGTGCTTCTTTTTGAGCCACTTCTTTGTTGCCTTGGCTGTATGTTTTGGGTCATTGTCTTGCTGTAAGACCCAGCCATGACCCATTTTTAATGTCCTGACGGAGTGAAGGGGTTGTAACTCAGGATTTTACGGTACATGGCTCCATCCATTCTTCCATTGATGTGTTGAAGTAGTCCTGTGCCCTAAGCAGAGAAACACCCCCAAAACATAATGTTTCCACCTCCATGCTTGACAGTGGGACTGTTGTTATGAATGGGTCACCGAGGACGATAGCAGGCCCAGGCTAAGCCACAGAAAACCAGAGAGGTTGGTAACTAAGCGGATGCAGACCCCTGATCCTGTCCACACAACTAGCAGTTGCCGTGGAGCGTACCTACGATGATCCTAGACGCCTCGGCACAGCAGGAGAGATAACTAAGCCTAAAGCAAGAAAGGGGAAATCTAAACTGCCCCGGAGCAGACCCCAAAGGAATAGATAGCCCCCAAACATATATTGTCAGTGAGACAAGATGAAAACACAAACGCAGGCAGAAAAATAGACTGAGCAAACGATGGGGCCCACACTGACTAGACAGGACAGGAAAGGAAAGACACTGTCTGCAATCACGCAAAAAACCCTGCAAAAAGTCCAACACGTCTGATGCTCAAAAACACTGAAGTCGCTCGACTTCACCCCCCACTATATCAGCACTCTGGTATATTCTGAAAGCAAAGCAAAAAGAGACCAATATAAAAGGGGACAAAACAAACTGGCACATGCAGAAACATATGGGCGGTGATTCAGCACAGCCCCAGCCATAGCTAGCTGACCTGCACAAAGCTGAGATAAACAAAGCCAGATCAAATGCAAACAGAATCGCAAATGAACCACTTAGCTGAACATGCAGGTAAAGAGCAGGAGACATCAGACCTCAGGTGGCACAGGAAGAAAATCACCAGCAGGGATAGAGGGAGTCAGCTGTCTTAAATCCCAATCAGAAACCCCAGATCTCCAATCGTCTTCCTCATTATCAGGTGGCAAGCCTCTGTCAATCAGATCAGCTCCACTACCTCCAGTAACCACCAGAGGGAGCCCAGAAATAGAACTCTCAATCTGACCAGCTCCACTATCTTCAGTAATCACCAGAGGGAAACCAGAGAGAGAATTCACAACAGACTGTGTTCTTTTGGTCATAGGCAGCAGCATTTCTCTTCCTCCAAACACAGCGAGTTGAGTTAATCACAAAGAGCGCAATTTTGTTTTTTGTCTCATCTGACCATAGCACCTTCATTCACAGAATCATCCAGGTGTTCATTGGCAAACTTCAGACGGGCCTGCACATGTGCCTTCATGAGCAGGGGGATCTTGTGGTCACTGCAGGATTTTTAAACCTTTACGGTGTAATGTGTTACTGGTGCTTTACTTGGTGACTGCAGTCCGAGCTACCTTGAGTTCATTAACAAGTTCCCCCATGTAGTTTTAGGCTGATCTCTCACCTTCCTCATGATCAAGGATATCCCACAAGGTGAGATTTTGCATTGTGCCCCAGATCGATGTCAATTGACAGTCATTTTGAATTTTTTCCATTTTCTTACTATTGCACCAACAGTTCTTCTCACCCAGCATCTTACTTATGGTTTTGTAGCTTATTCCAGCTTTGTGCAGGTCTATGATCTTGTACCTGTAGTGTCGGTGGTGGGGTGCCGAGCTGGGGGGGTGGTCCTACTTTTATACCGCGCAGAGATGACAACAGAGACATGATGGAGGCAGATTCTGGGTGCAACAGGTCCAAGTTTATTTCTTCACTTGCCGTCCGACTGACGGCACACCTCGCGGCCCTCCGTTTCCAGAGCCGCTTCTCACACCGTACACTGGAGACGTGTCTGCACAGACCGTCCCCTCCTTTACTGTCGACGCTCCTGACAGTTCCGTCACTGTGGCCGCCTTAGGCCCATTAACCAACAGCGCTTCTACTGCTCAGTCGTCGTGTCACATACGGTGTCTTACACCCAGTACCTCGTCTCAACTGCGGTCCTTTCCTGTCAGGACCACCCCCCTGACGTCCTCTCTCCTCAGTCCCCCTGGTCTGGATTCTCCTCAGAGTGCACAGACTGTCGTAGTCCTCCTGTCACTTGAGCTCCCCCTGGGGACTGGAACTTTCTGGAACCCTACCTCAGCATTTATAACTCCCCCGGTTCCTTGAAACTGTCACTCTAACTGTCACCACGCCCCCCATGACCAACGGTTTCTAAAGCCCTAAGCTGCTGTAAAGTCCTTTGCTCACACTCCACCCTGCCATCTAATGGTCATCCCAAGGTACTGCACGTCCACTACTCTTTCCTAGATGTTTCCCCACTGTAATCACTGACTCCTACCTACACTGTGCAAACCTATCTTTCTTCACTCTGACTAGTCCGTCCGTCCGGTCACCTTCCCTACACTCCCCCTTCCTTTGTCCATTGTCGTCCTCGACAATCGTCATCCCTGCCTTCGTCGTTCTGAATCTACACCTACATTCTGTTGTCGGACCAGAAGTTGAGCCAAACCCACTATCTGCGGGGGCCGAACTATACTGGGAGCACTATGCTCTGAGCAGCCTACTGCTACTCACCAGCGCGCACGCCACATGACAACGTCTTTCAAATTGGGCAAGGTACACCCGTATTCTCTCTACGGCGTGTATCTTTCCCCTACTCTCCCCTACTGTTACCTTTCACTATCCGGTACGCCATGATCGAGGCCACTCACCTACCAGATCATTGCCGGCGCCCGCCTTTCCTTCTTCAGGGGTGTCCATGGTGTTGGGGACCTGACCTAGGACGGCTGTCTTTCTCACGTCTTCCAACTCATTTTAATTCTTTCAATTACATGTCATGGTCGGCGTCCCGGTCTCCCAGACCTCCTCAACTCTTAGATCCCTACCGGATCTCACACTTTCCTTTGGTCCTGCAGACCTTCCCTTACCCGGACCTGTTGCATTTACTTTGGCATATTATACATTAAACAACTTTATAATAGCACAAGTACCCATTTTTATATTATTTTTTTTTCATTTTCTTTTGCTTTAAAACTCAACGTTCAACAATAAACATCGCCAGTACTCCTTTTCCCTAACCCTTCCTTGGACATGAACACTCCCTCTTGTCTTCGTATCCCCGTTCTGTCAAGTTTCCAAATCAGTAAAATAACATCCTGTAAGAGGAACATTCTAAAAAAAAAACAGCTTAGGCTGGTTTCACATTAGCGCATTTTCAGCGCGCGCACGGCCGGGGGTAGCTCCGCCCCCGATCCGGCTCTCTGCCCGGCGTGCCCGCCCCTTCCTTGTAGCGCCGCCTCCTAGCGGACAGCGGCGCCTGCGATCGGCGCACCCTATCTTTAGCATAGGGTGCGCCGATCGTGCGCAGGCCGTGCGCTAGTTGCGCTTTGACCTGCGCTGCGCACTTTTGACGGTGCGCCGTGCACGCCAAAATCAAACTTTTGGATCTTTCCACCGCCAGCACGGGATCTTTCCACCGCCATGCCAGCCTCCCCTTTTGAATGAAGCAGGCTCCATACCTCCTGCTCTCGAACCTTCTTTTGTTTTACCACCTCCGCAACCCAAACGGAGGGTACCGCGCCAGTCCCAGAGTCCGGTGGGCGGGACCTTGCCGAGAAGGGGCGCGGGGCAGAGGCGGTCGATGATATCTGTGGCCCAGCAGCCGCTGGGGCCGGGTAGCGGATGGGAGCAGCCGTGATTCCGGAGGGCTGGTCCACAGGGCCCGTTAAACAGACCCTAGCCGGTTCCAATACTGGCATTACCGCAGCCGCAGGGTAGGCCGCATCCACAACTTCCAGCAAAGCCGGAGTAACGGCCGGTTCGGGTGATGAGGCTGACACCGGCGCCTTCTGTAAATAAGCAAAGTCCTTTGCTCACACTCCACCCTGCCATCTAATGGTCATCCCAAGGTACTGCACGTCCACTACACTTTCCTAGTTGTTTCCCCACTGTAATCACTGACTCCTACCTACACTGTGCAAACCTATCTTTCTTCACTCTGACTAGTCCGTCCGTCCGGTCACCTTCCCTACATACCTGACATCCTTATAAAGCTCTTTGGTCTTGCCCATGTTGTAAAGGTTAGAGTCTGACTGATTAATTGAGTCTGTGGACAGGACCGTTTTATAAAGGTGACTATGTAAGACAGTTGTCTTTAATGCAGATAATGAGTTGATTAGGAGCGTCTAACTGGTCTGTAGGTGCCAGAACTCTTAATGGTTGGTAGGGGATCAAATACTTATTTCTCACTGCAAAGTGCAAATAAATTTATATAATTTATATAATTTATACAAAATGATTTTCTGGGTTTTATTTTTGATTTTCTCTCAATGTTAAAAATAACCTACCCTTAAAATTGTAGACTGTTCATGTCTTTGTTAGTGGGCAAACATACAAAATGAGCAAGGGATCAAATACTTATATCCCCCACTGTATATGTACAGTATTTAGTAACACAGGAAACAAAAAACATTATGAAATAGTAAAAACTTGATTTAAAGAACACGTCATTGAGCTAGGTGCTTGCTAAAAATACAAGCTAAGGGCAGATGCATAAAACCAATTTTTTCATCCGAGTGTGATCCCACTCGGACCAATGTTAGCCTATGGTGTTGTGCATCTGTTTGATTTTTTTTTCCTCGGATAGAGTCTGCACGAAGTAAAAACATCGCTGCATGTATGAGTTTCGGATCACACTCGGCCATGCAAATCAATGAGTCCATGGAAACCATTGGACTGCATTCGGATGACATCTGAATGCAGTTCAATTTTCACACACTGACAGAATGGAGATGGAGAAATATTTTCCTCCATCTTTTCCTCATCCAAGAGAATAGGAGTGCACTATGACTGTACTCCGATCAAACTCTGATCAGAGTGTGATTTGCATAATCGACACGATTTTCTCAGATGAGAGAATCTACGACTAACTGCTCCTGCCCTAAAACTTTCTTATAAGTATAACAAGTCGAAGAAGCATTTTAGCCTGCTAGCAATAAGAATTCCAGTAAATTCGGATTTGGGCTGAATTCCAACATTTAAAACATTTTCTTTGGCTGTCTTTCCTAATAGCAGAATCATCAAGAAATATGTTTTCCAATATGATGCTTATCAGTTACCTACATAAATGTTTTCAAGGAACTTTGGTTTCACTGAATAAATATGTTTAAAAAAACAACAAGAAGGCCGTTGAGCATATTTTACTGCACACAATGCGAATCCCATTTTCTTTTCATTAGCAGGGATTTGACTAAATCATATCAGATTAAGCAAATAAAATAATTAAGCTAAATGGAATGTATCATGATTTAATTTTGAATTTTTTTTTTATATTTACAGTGTTTTGTTACACAATTATGAGGGCAGTCGCAATGTCAAAATTTTGCAACAGCAATTAAAGACATTTGCTTTATATTTGGCCCATGGACATATGAAAACAATGTTAAGAAAGAGTGTTGTGGGCATGTTCTATGACTTACTCAGGTTCACTGTGTGTGGAGGAGGTAGATTTAACCTGGTACCTGCTTATTCAGAGGGCTCATTGGCCCGTATGAAAACATCAAAATTAGACGTCTTTTCAATATAAATACTAGCACGGAAAGCCAAAACAAAAAAAAAAAATCAAAATTGTAAAAATGGGATTTAAAGAAATTTCAAGCTACAGATGGTAACCTGAGTTCAAATATGCATATAACTTTTATATTACTGGCCTATGACCAATTAGAGTTTGAATAAACTTCACTAATCCTACACTCCAGGGTTCATTGGACATTATGAAAACTGTTACATGTTGTTTTTCAATCTTTCAATATTTATAGTGACAGACCTAATTAAAAATGATGTACAATAGAGCATTAAAGAGGTTTCTCAATAACAGTCCTAGAACAGAATAATTATGGGAACGTTACTTATTTACAGGATAATCTGGCCCAAAATAAGATACAACAACATAAAAAGAAAGCTGCAGCACAAAGAAATATATATTTCAATATGATTTATTTTAAAGTATCATTTATTTCAAGGTTCTGTACATCTAAACAAGGTTCGGTGTGCTATATCCCCATAATAGATCCACAGGATATGCCATTTTCAGATGTTTTCTAAAATCCCATACAAGTACTGTACAAGGAGAAATTGGTGAATGTGCCGTCACCCGAAGATAGGACTTGTAAATAGCAATAATTTCTTTCAGAATCTATAAATGTCTGAGATGAGAATATACCTGTAGATACCATACATATCATAAGAAAAAAACAAGATTAATAAACATGAACTAAATGAGTGACAAACTAGAACAGACGAGTTAGGACCCTTTCTGTGAAACACTACAATCTGCAAGAAAAGGAAGTTCATAATAAGGGTAGGTGCTGTTCACTTTGTATTGTAGTGACAGCAGGGTAATTAAATTTGTAGGTTGGTATACTTTTCTAAAGCTATGTTTTTTCAGGATGTTTTAAAATGATTTCATAGTTGGGGAAAATCTGATTGTATCGAAAAGGAAGTTCCAGGGAATGGGTGATGAACAGGAGAAGTTGTGGAGATTGAAAACCAAAAAAGGAAGTCTGGTGAAGTTTGAAAATCATTTGTGGGCAAATTATATATTGGGAGATGAGTTCACAGATGCACAGGCAGCCTCATAAGGGATTGATCATGTTTTGAACAGAATTACCTTCGCAATGGCTAGGGGGTAGAGGAAGAGGAGAGATAAAGAGAAAATTAGATTGCCATGGCAGCAGAGTTGATGGTGAATTTGAGTCTTACATGAAAAACCCAGAAATGCTTGCACTAACATTTTTGTTAATTCATGTTTGAAAAAGGAGTGTATTTGAGTATTTGAGAACTTTTATTGCCGTTAGTACTGGCAGAGGCAGGGAGGGCTATTATTTTTTGCTGTAAAAAAAAAACGGGTGTAATGAAAAGTTATCCCAATAGCCCTGGAAACTGAGAAAATAATGAAGCCATTAACTATGGTATAAGTTGAAGGAAAACTCCCAGAAGGGTAACTATGGGACAAAGTTACCAAGGGGACATAGACAGGGACAAAAACCAGATCAGGCCAGGGTCAAAGCACGAGATAGCACGACTGTACCAAAGGATTAGACAGAACGGATAGTCAGGACGTAGCCAAGGGGTCATACACAGAGAGGGAAGCGCAGTAGAAGAGAAGCAGGCAGAGGGTAGTCAGGACGAAGCCAAGGGGTCATACACAGAGAGGGCAGCACAGTACAAAAGGGGCAGGCAAAACTCGTAACAGGGACACATCCAAATCAGAACCAGACAGACGTAACATAGCACAGGCACAAAGCACTGGCACAGGCACAACAGGGTCAAACACACTCAGCGAAGGGTCAGAGTGTAAGCGACAGGGAATGGCCTCACAATGAGGCTATAAGAAGCCTCCCAGAATCCCACTGCCTGTGTTGCCCACAGCAACCAATCACTAAGCATCTTTCTGTTAGCGTTTTGCTAGGCAAGGTGGGCTTCCAGGAGTGGACCCTCTGGACCGTGGCACCGAGGGGCCCCGGGCGAGCAACCTGGTGGGACCGACCCCTATACAGGGACCATTAGGAGCAGGCCCAGGGGTTTGAATGCCATGGCGGCCGGTACCAAGAGGGGTGGCTCGGAATGGACTGGAGCGTGACAGAGGACCTGGTACCATGAGCACAGGGAAGGCATAGGCTTCGGGTGGAGACTGGAGTAGGACAGTAGGTGACAAAGACACTGACAGGCAGGACCGGAGTAGGAATGCAGGAATCAGGCACGGGTGGACAGGACCAGAGTAGGACTGCAGGAATCAGGCACAGGTAGACAGGACCAGAGTAGGACTGCAGGAATCAGGCACGGGTAGACAGGACCGGAGTAGGACTGCAGGAGCAAGACACGGGCAGGCAGGACAGAGCAGGAACACACAGGACCGGAGTAGGACTGCAGGGAACAAGACACGGGCAGGCAGGACAGAGCAGGAACACACAGGACCGGAGTAGGACTGCAATAGAAGCACAGGAAGGTATGAGAAGCGGCACAGTGCACAGTGCAGGGGCACAGAGGCCTAGCGTGCAGATAGCACAGCAACGATCAGGTGCCTCCATTATGGGAGGGCGGCCTGAAATACCCGAGGGCCGGCCCCCATTGGTCTGGTGGTGCTACCGGGTCAGGGCACCGCCGGAGCATAAGAAGAGACAGGGAGAGCCGGCTGCGGCCTATGGCGCATGCGCAAGGCCTGCAGTGACGTCACAGGCCACGGACAAGGTCTGGGGAGGATGCCGCCGCTGACGGAGGGAGGAGAGAGGCTGCGGCGCTGGATGATAAGTATGAGGGTGCACAACGGGGGCCGTGACGGGGCCGTGACACTTTCATTTCACTAGAGCTGTTTAAAAGATAAAAGCTGAGCTGTGATTGGTTGCTATGAGCAACAGTTTTCCCGCTTCACAACACCTCAGCAGACACTGACCAAGAGGGAGAAATCTAGCATCCCCGGGAACATAAGCAGTCAATGTCTACCCCCTAGAAAGGAGCAGAGAGAACATGGCAGAAATGAATCACCCCCTCCTCTATTACTGCCAGGTTCTATTGTTACTGGTGTATAAAATCGCATCATCAGCGGCCCCACACAGAGCCGCACACAGAGCTGCACACAGAGCCACACTGCCAGTTTACATAACAACACATCTCCAGGAACTGCCTGCTCAGCGCTACCTGGCTCGGGTCTATGGGATGGAGTATGTGTGATGGGTATATGGGCACTAGACTATGAGATAGAGGATGTATGATGGGTACAAGGGCACTGGACTATGGGATGGAGGATATGTATGATGGGTATATGGGCACGGGACTATGAGATGGAGGATATGTATGATGTGAATATGGGCATGGGACTATGGGATGGAGGATATGTATGATGGGAATATGGGCACGGAACTATGGGTTGGAGGATATGTATGATGGGTATATGGGCATTGGACTATGGGATGAAGGATATGTATGATGGGTATATGAGCACTGGACTATGGGATGAAGTATAATCGTTAAAATTTGTTATAACTAACCACAGTTAGTTACTATGCCTGGGCAACGCTGGGCTCTTCAGCTAGTTCAAAATAAAACAATAAAAAATACACATATTTGGTATCGTCGCTTTCAGAATTGCCCGATCTATCAAGATATAAAATAATTAATCCGATTGGTAAACTACGTAGTGAAAAAAAAAAGTAAAAACGCCAGAATTACAGTTGTTTGGTCGCCGCAACATTGAATTAAAATGCAATAACGGGAGATCAATTGTATCCACACCAAAATGGTATCATTAAAAACGTCAGATCGGCATGCAAAAAATAAGCCCTCACCCGGCCCCAGATCACGAAAAATCGAGACGCTATGGGTCTCGGAAAATGATGCTTTCTTTTAAAAAACTTTGGATTTTTTTTTCACCACTTAAATAAAAAAGATATAAATAAAACATATAATTTTATTGTTTATCCAAAAATTGATAAAATTCTGATTTATAGTAGATTAATCAAAAAGTTGGATACATAAGGGAATCAGCGACACTTAGTTTCCACACAACAGGTAAGGGAGGGTAAAAAGTTGGCAGTATAGAAACAATTGCATATATCAATAAATTGGCCTTGTGTGATGCACAAAAAGATATAATCAAAAATTATTACCCACCAAAAGTAAGGAAGGAGAAAGTGCAAAGATTACATATATATATGAGAAAACACAGGTATCTCTCAATAATCATATAAAGTGCAGTAGTACATAATTGCAGATATATAGAAAAAAAAATCAAATTTCTCTCAGTGGTCATTTAAAGTGCACTAGTGCCTGATTAAGTGATCCAAAATAAGGACCTACAGAATAAACTAAGAGGAAAAATTTGTGGCCTGATATCAGATATAACTGCTACCATAATAAGACCATTACCCTGAAGAGAATAAAGTGATCCAGAAATCAGATCTACAATGAGAGCCTCTGATAAAGGGGCCTTAATCCGATACCAGGTGTGCCTACCGCCAATAGTAATTTGGCCAAAGAGATGGATATATACAATGAAAGTAATAATCATGAGATAAAGCCAGAAACCAACCTTTCTGTGATGTGGAGAACGGGACCCCAACGCGCGTTTCGCTACTTAGCTTCTTTCATGCCCCCCCGAAGAAGCTAAGTAGCGAAATGCATGTTGGGGTCCCGTTTTCCACATCACAGAAAGGTTGGTTTCTGGCTTTATCTCATGATACTCATGCACTTTAAATGACCACTGATAGAAATTTGATTTTTTTCTATATATCTGCAATTATGTACTACTGCACTTTATATGATTATTGAGAGATACCTGTGTTTTCTCATATATATGTAATTTTTGCACTTTCTCCTTCCTTACTTTTGGTGGATAATCATTTTTGATTATTTATATTTTTTTGTGCATCACACAAGGCCAATTTATTGATATATGCAATTGTTTCTATACTGCCAACTTTTTACCCTCCCTTACCTGTGCGTGGAAACTAAGTGTAGCTGATTCCCTTATGTATCCAACTTTTGATTAATCTACTATAAATCTGAATTTTATCAATTTTTGGATAAACAATAAAATTATATGTTTTATTTATTGCTCCTGGCTCCACTTTTCTTTTGGGTATATGTATTGTCATGGTGGATGAGCTTTGATATTATTAGCCTTTTTTTTGGTTTCTTAAATAAAAAAGAACCTATATGTTTTTGGTATCTACGAACTCGTAATGACCTGGAGAATTATAATGGCAGGTCAGTTTTAGCATTTTGTGAACAGGGTAATAAAAAAAACAAAATTGCACCTTTTTTGCAATTTCACCGCACTTGGGATTTTTTTCCTTTTTTCCAGTACAGGCTATGGTAAAACTAAAGGTGTTATTCAAAAGTACAACTCATTCTGAAAAAACAAGCCTTCAGGCTATATTTACGGAAAAATATAAAAGTTATGGTTCTGGGAAACAGGGGAGCAAAAAACAGAACTGCAAAAACGAAAACGGCGTGAAGGGGTTAAATAATATGTTCCTGTGCTGAGATAATCTTATAAATGTGCCCCTCCTGTGTACTGTGTAATTACTGTGTAATGGCTGTTTCTGACCCTGCACGAACATGTTCTGTTAATCTCTGAGCACATCTCCTGGGCAGAGGAGGAAGCAAAAGAGAGTATACAGACAGGACAGCATGGGATCACATCACAGCTGATTCCTTCTTTGAGGTAAAACATTGTTTCATAGAATCATAGAATGGTATAGTTGGAAGGGACCTCCTGGGTCATCTGGTCCAACCCCCTGCTCAAAGCAGGATTCACTAAATCATCCCAGACAGATGTCTGTCCAGCCTCTGTTTGAAGACTTCCATGGAAGAAGAACTCACCACCTCTCGTGGCAGCCTATTCCCCTCATTGATCACCCTAACTGTCAAACAGTTTCATCCCATTGCTTCTAGTCTTTCCTTGTGCAACTGAGAATAAAGATGATCCTTCTACAATGTGACAGCCCTTGAGATATTTGTAGACAGCTATTAAGTCTCCTCTCAGTCTTCTTTTTTGCAAGCTAAACATTCCCAAATCTTGTAACCGTTCCTCATAGGACATGGTTTGCAGACCGGTTACCATTCTGGTTACTCTTCTCTGAACCTGCTCCAGTTTGTTGATGTATTTTTTAAAATGCAGTGCCCAAAACTGGACACAGTATTCCAGATGAGGTCTGACCAAAGAGGAGTAGAGGGCAATAATGACTTCACGTGATCTAGACTGTATGCTGTTAATACATCCCAGAATTGCATTTGTGTTTTTTGCTGCTGCATCACACTGTTGACTCACGTTCAGTTTATGATCTATTAGTATACCCAAGTCTTTTTCACATGTGCTGTTGATTAGCCCTATTCCTCCCATTCTGTATATGTGTTTTCATTTTTATTGCCCAGATGTAGTACTTTGCATTTTTCCCTGTTAAAAATCATTCTGTTAGTTGCTACCCATTGCTCTCTCTTCTCTAATATTAGCTATCCCTCCTAGCTTTGTGTCATCAGCAAATTTAATCAGTGTACCCTCAATTCCTTCATCTAAATCATTGAATAAAGATGTTGAACAACACAGGGCCCAGGACAGAACCCTGTGGTACCCCACTTGAGACATTCTTCCAACTGGATATGCAGCCGTTTATGACTACTCTTTGGGTCCGATCACTAAGCCAGTTGTGAATCCACCTAACAGTTGCCTTGTCCATTCCATACTTAGTCATTTTTTCTATAAGGATAGTGTGACATAATTTGTCAAATTATTTGCTGAAATCAAGATATACTATATCTACAGCATTTCCCTGATCCACCCAGTGATTCTGTCATAGAAGGAAATTAAGTTAATCTGTCATGATTTATTAGTTACAAACCCATGCTGACTCTGGTTAAACACTTCATTCTTATCCAGGTACTTACATGCATGTTGTTTAATAATTTGTTCAAAGATCTTTCCTGGTATAGAAGTCAGATTTGAAGGCCTATAGTTCCCTGGGTCCATCTTTTTCCCCTTTTTGAAGATAGGAACTACATTTGCTCTTCTCCAGTCTTCTGGGACTTCTGTTCTCCAAGAATTTTCAAAGATTATGGAGAGTGGTTCAAAAATTTCTGCCATCTCCTCCAGTACTTTTGTGTAATTCATCTGAACCTGAAGACTTGAATTAATTTGTGTTAGCTAAGTGTTTCCTCACTATCTTTCTGTTTATAGCTATCCTGGATTCTTCTATTCCTTTAACCCCTTTCTGACTTTGGACGCAATAGTATGTCCAAGGTCAGATCCCCTGCTTTGATGAGGGCTCCGGCGGTGAGGCCACATCAAAGTTGGGACATGTCAGCTGTTTTCAACAGCTGACATGTGCCCGCAATAGGTGCAGGGGGAATCGCAATTCACCCATGAATATTAAATAGTTAAATCCCGCTGACAGCCGGATTTAACCAGTTCTTCCGGCCGCCGTCACGTGATCGGGGGTCAGCCATGCATTGCAATCACAACCTGAGGTTTCCTAGAGACCTCCATGGTTGTTGATGAGGCATTGCTATGAGCGCCCCATTCAAAATAAAACAATAAAAAAATAAATCGCACATGCACATATTAGGTATCGCCCCGTACATAATTGCCCAATCTAGCAATAAAAAAAAGCATTAACCTGATCGCTAAATGGCATAGCGAGAAAAAAATCGAAACGCCAGAATTACGTTTTTTTGGTCGCTGCGACGTTGCATTAAAATGCAATAACGGGCGATCAAAAGATCATATCTGCACATAAATGGCATCCTTAAAAACATCAGTTCGACGCACAAAAATAAGCCTTCACCCAACCCCAGATCATGAAAAATGGAGATGCTACGGGTATCGGAAAATGGCGCAAAGTTGTTTTTTTTTTTTAGCAAACTTTGGAATATTTTTTCACCACTTAGATAAAAACAAACCTAGACATGTTTGGCATCTATGAACTTGTAATGACCTGAAGAATCATAATGGCAGGTCAGTTTTACCATTTAGTGAACCTACCAAAAAAGCCAAACAAAAAACAAGTGTGGGATTGCACTTTTTTTTGCAATTTCACCACACTTGGAATTTTTTTCCGGTTTTTGAGTACACAATATGGTAAAACCAATGATGTTGTTCAAAAGTAAAACTCTTTCTGCAAAAAATAAGCCCTGGCCATATTGACGGAAAAATAAAAAAGTTATGGCTCTGGGAAGAAGGGGAGCAAAAAACGAAAACGTAAAACCGAAAAAAGCTCCGGTCATTAAGGAGTTAAAAAGACAGTGAAGATCAGTTGATGTTACATCTCCTTTCTGAGAGAAAACAGATGCAAAATAGGAATTTAAAAGTTCGGCCTTCTCAACATCCTTTCTTACCATTTCATCATTTTCATCCTGTAAAAATCCTATAGCATCTTTGACTTTTCTTTCACTTTTGACATATCCCCAAAATACTTTTTTATTGCTTTTGACGTCTCTTGCAAGCCTTAATTCATTGTCAGCTTTAGATAATCTGATTAACGCCCTGCAGGTTCTGCAGACGGCATTATAGTCTTCTTTAGATATGCCTCCCTC